>NC_045763.1:156112144-157362144 GCF_008692025.1 Phocoena sinus | reverse complement strand
AGTGATATCTCACTGGAGCTGGGCAGAAGAAAACACAAATCCTTCTAGAGAAAATGCTTCCAAGATTCCCATGGATAGAGATCAACCAAATATTAGCTCACAATCACTCATCAACAAATACACAGAGAAACAGAATAAGCAGAACATAAAACATTTAGATCTCAAAGACTTTGGACATCAAAACTAACAAATATAGAATATAAAATAATTATGTATAAAATGTTTAAAGCAATAAAAGAAAGGATTATAAAAATAAAGAAACAAAAGACTTTATACGAAAAATGTTCTTCATTTTACATTAAAAAATGAAATTATTTCTATAACTCATGTCCTTCATATATATATGCCCAAGATTTGTATTTTTAATGGTTGCAAGATATACATTGTAAAAAGAGTACATAAAAATATATATGTAGAGTTTAAAGACCAGTAATAAAATGAACATCACGTGCCCAACACTCATGCCTGAAAATGAATTATCACACCCTAGGTGCTCTCTGTGTGCCTTCTCCAATCACATTATACTCCACATCTGTCAGAAGTAGTTGCTTATCTGAATTTTGTTCACTGGCTTTTCTTCACTGTTAGCAGACATTTTTGTAACCATATACAAATACTGATTAATTCTTGGAATTATAGAATTGGAATCATATCTATGTATTCTTCCATGACTGCTTAAAATTATGTGAATTATAGAATTGGAATCATATCTATGTATTCTTCTATGACTGCTTAAAATTATGTCTTAAAAATTTATCTATATTGATTTTTGTAGCTGTAATTCACTTATTTTCATTGTTATATATTATTCAGATTATAGATGTAGTTATTTATTTATTTCAAACTACAATTGATGAGCATTTAGAGTGATTCCCATTTTTTGCTGCAAAAATTCTACTAAAAATACCTGCATATGTTTCCCTGATGAATAGGTACAGGAATTTTTCATATATATATATATATATATATAATATAAATTGCTGTGTCACAGGGTATGATACATGCCAAGTACAGGTCAGTATGGTGGAGCTTTTACTTCATGTTTTCTTTATACCAGGACCTTCATTCCAGAACTTTCACCACCTGGAAATTTACTTTCAATCTGGAAGATAAAGAAAGGTAGAAAATTGTGTTTTGGCTCTTAAATTCTAGCATCTGGAAGTAACACATATCAAGTCTGCTCACATTTCATTGGCTTAAAGCAAGTTATGTGATCACACCTAGTTTCATAAGAGCAGGGAATCCAACTGTTTGGTTGGAAAATAACTGGAAATCTCTTCTCCTAAATAGTAGGAGCTCTAATGTCTACTATAATCCACCATTCTAGACATCAAATATCTGGTTCATTCTCCTTCCCCCTTGCACAATACATAAATGACCTTCCCAAGGAAGTCAACTCAAGAGTCCTAACCAGTCATGGCATTGAGCTCAAAGTTCATGACTTCTGGATAATGGGCAACTCTGTCTATATGAGGGTTTTGAGGAGGTGAATTGTGTTATTGGTTGAATTGTGTTCCTCTAAAAACATATGTTGACGTCCTAACTTCTGGGGCCTGTGAATGTAACCTTACTTGGAAATAGGATCTTTACAGATGTAATCAAATTAAGATGAGGTCATACTGGATTAAGGTGGGCCCTAAACCAATACGACTGGTGTCTCTATAAGAAAAGGAGAAGAGACAGATGTGAGAGGCGAGTGCCATGTGGCGACAGAAACAGAAGCTGAAGTGTTGCTGCTGCAAAAGCCAAGGGACGTTCAGGATCACTAGCAAACCACCAGAAGCTATGAAGAGGCAAAGAAGGGTCCTCCCCACACGGGTTTCACAGAGAATGTGACTCTGCTGACACCTTCACTTCACATGTCTGTTGTCCAAAACTGTGAGACAATGAACGTCTACTGTTTTGAGCCACTCAGTTTGTGACATTTTGTTATGGCAGCCCTAGGAAACTAATGCGCATGGGTCATAAACATTTGTTTCTACATTAGGTCAGATATATTTCCTCTTGAACTAAAAACCTGTCAACTAAAAAGACATGTTATTGATTACCCTCTTTCCCCAACACATATATACCCATTGTACAGTGCTGGGACAGGGCTACAGTAGGAGGTTGTGCCCTGCATAGGGATGGAGAGGAACTGAACATGTGGCCAGAGGAATGGTATGTGGTAGATATCGCCACCTCCACTGACACCCAGTGTCCCTGTCCTTCCAGGTGCATTTTAGGATTGTCCTTCCTGGTCTCTTTGAAGTCAGGCATAGTCACGTGACTGGGTCTAGCAGATGGGTTTGGGTAGAAATGATGTGCTTTTAGTTATTGGCTCAAGACTTTCCAGCCATCATGGAAACACTTTTTGAGATAAACCTTCATCAAGCTGCCTTCTAGACTGACTCTGATGATCAGAGTTTGCTTATCTCCACATTGGAAATGCAAATAAATCCTTGCTACTTTAAGCCACTAAGATCTGGGGTTTGTCACTGCAGCATAATCTAGCTGATCCTGACACATAGTACAAGCATCTAACTCAGTGGTCTATCCTTCTAAATATTGTATTCTATTATAATAATATAAAAGAATTAAGTACCTGAATTCAATTTCTAGTATTCTACAAACACTTTATTCTTCAGACTGAAAGTGTTTTGTGTCATGACTCCCTATCTAACTTTCTGTTCAATTCTTTGAGCTCCATTGTTATTATTATCACTTGCACTCATTCATATATTTATTCAATGCCAACTGTATACCAGCCCTGTTTTAGGTATTAGCAATTAAAGAAAAAAAGACAGAGTTTCTGACCTGAAGTAACTCATAGTCTAAAGGGGTAGACAAACATGTAAGCTACTTATCCAATTACAGTGTAAGAAGTTCTACCTAAATCTTTTTACTGTTTGGTGCACCTGGGGGATTGGTCATGCCTGCTATGAGCTGCCTTTGGGGTCAGAATCCTGGTGTGGGTCACCTACGACCCTGATCTTAGGTGGAAAATAAGGGAGGGGTCATAACATCTGATTCATTAGTCTGTAGAGAGCCTAGTCTTTGGAGAACCTATGTCAGAAAGAAAAGACAGATGTGAGAATCTGGAAATCAAAAGTCTGAGTGTAGGAGAAGGGCAGGAGGAGGATGAAAGAAGTGGGAGGCCAAATTTGGAATCAAGAGCAAGGCCTATGCTGTGGAAGAGGCTGGGTGAGGTTATGTGTGGGGAGTGGGACTGCAGACTGGCAGAGGTGATTAAAGGGACCAAGGGGGCTCCACACTTTCATGAAGTGTTATGAAAACTGAGAGGAAGTGACATTTGAATTGCTTTTGAAGGATGACTAGGAGTTTCTCAATAATCAAACAAACAGGATTTATTGCCAGGTGATAAGGAACATTAACAATCATTTTGGGCAGTGGAAAGTGACATGAAATATTCCCTGGGACTAAAGTAGAGTTCATGGGGTTAGGATAGGGGGAGCTAGGGCTCCAGACAATTGCAAAACCAACTTCGTACCCAAGGGTGAAGAGCTTGGATTTGATTTCAGAGACAGCAGGAAGACAATGCAGGAACATAGTGTAATCAAGCTATTATTTTGGATGGGGTGATTTTGCAGCCACAGAGGGAACGAGCTGGTGGGAGGGTAGCAGGACAGCTGGACAGAAGGACCATGCAGTGGTCCAGACAAGAGAGAGTGAGAGGCTGGATCGAGACAGTGACGACAGGAAAGCAGAGGAGAGGCCAGAAAATAAAGACATTTCTAAGGTTGAAGGGTGGGATTTGGTGCCTGACTGGATTCAGGGAAAAAGAAGATATAGACAAATTATGCAGACAGTGACTTCAAAAGATGGTGATGAAAACCAGGGCTGGCTGGCAGGGACCTCAGTTCCAAGTCGAGTGCTGCAACAAACTGGCTGTTGGACCAGGGAAACAACTTTACCTCCTGAGTTTCCTTATGAAAGGAAGGGGTTAACTGGAAAATCTCAAGTTTCTTCCAGCTTGAATATTCTATTATTCAAGCTATTTCCCCCTTCATAATACTTAGTTCTAAAACCAGTGATACATGAAACTCCTGCAAGTTTTCTCTAAAGTAAACTTAGAAAAATGTATCTTGCATTACCTTTAAGAACCTAAGGGTTCAACATTTATTGAAAATATTATGCAGCAAATGCTGAGGCAGGTGAATAGCCTTTCTAATTTGACCTTGATAAAACAGTGCATCAGAAACAGACTCAGAGGGAGGAGATGAGGGGAACTCAGAAATAAGCCCCCAAATTTGAATTGAACAGCTTAATTAAAAATTGAAAACATTTTTTCTCACTTGCTATATTTGTTAAAAGTTCATGAGTTCTAGAAATATTGAACTTCAATTCTTGAGCAAAACATGAAATTAACCCACTTGATTTTTTTTAATGTATTTATTTTATTCTTGGCTGCATTGGGTTTTGTTACTGCGCGGGCTTTCTCTAGTTGCAGCGAGCGGGGTTTATTCTTCATTGCGGTGCGCTGGCTTCTCATTGTGGTGGCTTCTCTTGTTGTGGAGAATGGCTTCTAGGTGCACAGCTTCAGTAGTTGTGGCATGCGGGCTTCAGTAGTTGTGGCTTGTGAGCTCTAGAGCACAGGCTCAGTAGTTGTGGTGCAAGGGCTTAGTTGTTCTGTGACATGTGGGATCTCCCCGGACCAGGATTCGAACCCGTGTTCCCTGCATTGGCAGGCTGATTCTTAACAACTGCGCCACCAGGGAAGCCCCCCGCAATTGATTTTTAAGCTATTTGGTCATTCATATCTTCTCAATCATTAAGAAAACTTCTGGAAGGTTCTATTTCTTTGCAGTGAATAGTTTATAAGACCTTCGGATATAGCCTCCATTACCTGAGGTAAATTACAGAATACAATACAGTAACAATGGTCACAAGCCACATATTTAATGGAAATTATTAGCAACAAAAAATTCGGCCATTTCCCTCTACACTGCCGACAGACCTCTTGATGAATGTTTTATGTTAATGTGCAAATGTTCTTTTTGGTCTGCCTGAATTTAGTGAAGCAGCTGGAAAATATTTCATCTCACACTTCAAATATTTTGTGCCAGTGATATTGAATAATAAAGTATGCTTCCCAGCATCTTGAATAATAACTCCATTTATTCATGAGGCAACTAATTTTATAAACTTCATGTAATTTAGGTTTTTCTGATCTGATGTAAGATTTTCCAAGAAAGGAAGGATGTAGAGTAAATGGAATCTATTGCTTTTTATTTTTATAAGTGTAATATTAAACCCAAATATGCCACACAGACTCTTAAAACTGAAAAACTGGATGTTTTGCTCATAGGCTTTTAGGCTTTAAGCTTTAATATCCCTAAAGTCGACAGTAGGCTTATGTCAGTCGTGGAAGACAAATAGGTAATGACTTCCAGAGAAATACCATTTTACCTTCAGTTGTGGAAGAATGCATTTTGAAGCTTCCAGTGCTATGACAGCCTTTAGGGATGCTAAAGGAGAAAGAGGCAAAAGTTGTGACCATGTCTCCTGTGGCTCTGAAAAGAGGCAGAGAGAGAACCTGTAATTACCATCTAGAAGTCACTGGGCTGAGAGGTAACCATTTTTGGTTTGGCCTGGAGTTTGGTTAGGGGTAGGTAAGGGATGGTAGGATATGGAGTTGGGAATGGTATATTGGTAGCTGGTAAAAGTGAGGTAAATGAAAAGATTGTTTATATTCATTTATTCATTCACTTATTAATCCATCCATTTATTCATTCAATAAATATTCATTGAGATGTAGTACATTCTAGGCATTGCTGGGGATAGAGCAGTGAACAATACAGACAAAAACTTTTACCTTCAAGGGGCTTATATTTTAGTGAAGGAAGCTAGACAGTAAACAAAGAAGCAAAAGATATACCTGTCAGAATGTGATAAGAGTTGTGGAGAAAAATAAATCAGAAAGGGGGGATAAAAAGTGCTGATGGTGATCTAATGCTATTTTAAATAGAGTGTTAGGGAAGGTCTCACTGGTAAGATGACATTTAAGAAGTAAGGGAGGTGACGGAGAGCCTGCCATTTGGGAAGAGGGGATATTCTTGGAAAAGAGCTTCACCCAAGATAGAGGACAAAGGCCTTGGGGCAGGAGGATTCTGGCTTGCTCATGGAAGCAGGTGGGAGTGGACCCAAGGAAGACTGTAGGAAAGGAAGTCCACATGTTGTGTGAAGTTCTGGGGGCTGTCCAGAGAGTGATGTGCCTTGTAGATGTTTACTCTGCCTGACATAGAAGCTGCTGCAGATTTTTCAACTGAAGAGTAATGTGATCTGATGTGGATTTTCAAATAATCACTCTAGCTGCTATGCTGTGAGTAGACTGTGGGTGGAGGTGGGGGCAAGGGCAAAAGCAAGGATACAGATATGTGGATCTTTCAATCATCAGGATGAGAGGTGACAGTGGCTTGAATCTCGGTGAAAGGAGTAGAGACGGGAAGTGGTTGGATTCTAAGTGTATTTTGAAGGTAGAACCAACAGGATTTACTGATAGATTGGACAGGTATTACAAGAGAAAGAGAGGAGCGAGAAGTGACTAAAATAATTTTGTCTGAGAAACTAGAAGGATGACACTGTGAAATTGGGAAGATTGTAGGAGGTGCGAGGTCAGGAGTTTCTTTCTGAACATGTTAAATTTGGTATATTTACTATGTGGAGGGAAAACTAACAAAATATGATCTCCCCCAGATTTTAGTGTGCATTATTTAGGAATACAGATATGTATGATAAAAGTTGACAAAATAAAGTAAAATGATACACACAACATTTAAGGAAGTGGTTTCTTCTCCATTTGGGGGAGAAAGGGCCGAGTGATAGCATAGAGAAGGAACACATAGGTTAATGCAAAGAAGTTGGTGATGTTCCAGTTTTCAAGTGGAGTAGAAGGTTCATCGGTGGTCATTTTTCAATGTTTCATAACTTGCATATATTTTGTATTAATGAAATATTACACGATAAAATATTAAAAAGAGGATGAGAAGAATTGGAAACAGGGAGTCTAGACAACAATTTTGGGGGTTGTTTCTGTGACAAGGAACAGAGAAATATAGTGGAAGTGGGGTTAAGAAAGGGTGTTTTAAAAATTGAATAATGAACAAAAGGATGTGCACATGCTGAAGGGAATGATCCAGCTGAGAGGGAAACATTGATGGTACAGGAGGGAAAGTGTATCCGTGCTTCAGAGATGTCCTTGAGTAGGTGAGAGAGTGTGCGGGGTTACTGCCTGCTGCTTGTTGGTTTGATGGAGCTCCTTTCATATTCTAGATATAAATTCATTGCTTTTACATGTTGAGGATACCTTCTCTTGTTCCATCATTAGTCCTTAGCATTCTTCATTGAACAGAAATGTCTATTTTTTGAACGTTTTGCCTGTGGTATAGTTCTTGAATTTTGTTTAAAAAGGTGCTTTCGTGCCTCTAAGTCATGGATATAGTCTCCTATGATATTAAACTTATAACTTCACCTTTCAATTTTAGACTTTTAATCCTTCTAGCATCTGCCCTTATTTGTAACATTAAGTAGTCATCCAACTTTGAATTCTCAAAACCACAAGCAGATTTTTCCAACACAATCTACTAAACAATCCACCCTCTCCCCACTCAGGTGGTGGAGAAACAACGGTTTGCAAGGGCTCCCCTTGCACAGTCATTTTTTCCAACTGCCTTTTCATGTTTAGTGTGTCTTGGCTTCTGCCTTTCTTATTAGAAGCTTTTACTCAAATGTCTGGTGAGTCTCTGCTATGTGCCCATACATTTTAAGACTGGAAGCTCTGTGTGTAGGGGAGGATTGCCTGATTGTAGGTGCCTCATAAGACGGTTGGTGGTTTGGGTTACCGGGCAGTCCTCCATGTCCGCATCTGAAAATCTCTTCACTTAGGGCATCAGATTCTCCCAAGAATTCTCTTCGAGTATCCTGTCTGGAGGATATCAATCAGCTGCTTGCTTTCAGAAAAGTGGAGGAAAAGTGCAGGGGAGGTGTTGAAGGGGGGTTTCCAAATAGAATATGCAGAATTTTCACATAATCCCCCGTTTTTATTGGGGCACCCTAAAATACACCACACCTGCATGTCCCTAAGCCCAGAGACTCAGTTTTACACTATCAGAGATTAAATGTCCGGTCACTTTTCTGGGTTCAGGGAGGGGCCCCAGGTTAGTCTGACTAACCAGAGTTGGGGGGATACACATGGTTCTAGATTTTTTCAGAGACCCTGGCCCAGTCTTCGTGCTTCAGACTCATAGTCACCGCACGCTAGACGTACTCCGAGCTGCCAATTTCTGAGACTGCGGAGCTTGTGGAGGAAATCCTGCGGCTTCTTTGCTTGTTCCTTTTCGGCTTTCTTGTGACTTCTAAAAGTCGCCACCATTCATCCATCTGTTTCCCAGCTTCCAGATTTTAGTGTGCTTTCTTCTCCTTTTCTATGTCCTTTTGTGGGGCTAGAGAACTTCAGCTCCCTGCTGTCAGTCTTTTCTGGGGAAAAGCCATTTCTGCTTCCCTCAGAGATTAGGCATCTGGGCCGAGGCTTCTCAGTTGAGTGCCTGACCTACCTGATATTTATGTGAAATGCCACACCCACTGATGAGAGGAACTCACTTCACCTGGCTGTGGTGAACAACAGAACAAAACGGGGAGTGCCCCAGAGACACTGACCAGCTGCAGGAGTCCCCACTTCCTGTCACTCGGCCTCCTCTGCTCTCATTCTCCCTCTCACTCCCATAAAAGTGCTTTTGCCTGATGCAAGCTGAGCAGACTCTCTCCAGATTGAACCTTGGAGAAGGCGGAGAATGTTATAAGGTCCAAATGACTTGTTCTTAAAGGGACACAATCCCTGGACCCTATAAAATAAAGAACCCAGGAAGCCCAGCTGTGCAGCAAGAGGCTGTGTGCACACAGTGGTGTGCAGAGTTCCCTAATGGGTGCAGACCTGTGCTGTCAAGGCAGCTGCTTGGAAAACAAAAGGCTTTGTCCCCTGCTTGTGTGACTGCATCCAGCTTGCTTGCTGGGAAATAGATGGCCGGCCATGTGTTTTGTGCTTTTTCTTGAGAAGGAAAAACTGGGATATTGGGGTCCCTGTTAAGAGGAAGGCTGTCCTCCCTGACTTTGTGCTGAGGCTCTAGCAACATCCTGCTTTGGAGGATGAGATGATTTCTAGGTTTGTATCATTTTTCTTCCAAAGAGCTCTGAAACATATCCACACATGTATTTAAATCCCACTACAACCCCCCACCCCCCAGTTTGTAAATATAGAACCAGAGACTTAAGCAACATGCTCACTATAAAGCCACAAGTCAGAGACAGATTCTGGAACAACGTTCAGGCCCTTTGTCTTAGCTGACTCTCCCAGAGACCCTGGTTTTGCTAGGAAGATTGTGTAAATGAGCAGAAAAATTTCAAAATGCTCTAACCATTCCTTGGCATTTTCAACGTTTTTTTTTTTTTTATTATTATTAAACTTTCTGACTGGAGGCCATGGTGATAGATTTCTAGGATTTCTTCTTATTAAAAAAATTATAAAATTTTAAAGTTAAAAGTATCTTTATATCAAAAGTTTGTAACTTTTTAAAGTTAAAAAGGCACTGAGTATTTCATAGGCAAAACTGACACTGAATAGGCTTTAAAGTTAGAATATAATCTGTCTGAAGGGACAGTTTGGATGATGAATTAATAATTAACAAATGATATTAAGTTCCTAGGATAGAAACTGGATCCACTGCATGTGCACAAGAAAAGCTGTACAAGGTGAATTAATCAACTGCCTATGATCACACACAGAATTCTCATGAGTTCACTTCTTTCCAACAGTCATAACAAACAAAACACCTAAACACTCTATCAAAGATGCCTTAAAAATGTGATAGGCATAGTACAGTCATTGTAAAGTGCCTCAGATTAATATCATATTTCACAAAATGAGAGCTGGGCTAATCAAGGTCTAAAGAGGGCCCGTAGCCTTGGTGGTGATAAGTTCTAATCACATACTTCAAACCTCTGATTTTTCTAAACTACTGTTTAATTATGTTAAGTTTTTTTTCCTGATCAAAGAGGGCAGAGTGTACCCTGGTCTTTGGGTTCAACCACGTGATTCACTTTGGCCAAAGGAATGGTTGGGTTTGCTCTCTTGCTTCTCTGCCATTGTCATGGGAAGAACACATCTCAATAGCCCAGTAGCCCCAGGAGAATAAAAGGCACATACAGCAGAGCTGCCCCAGCCAATCTTTAGAGAAATGACCAAGAAACAAATTCTTATTTCTATTTGTTGCTGAGCTTTGGGATAGTGTTTTATGGAGAATTATTGTGGTTATAACTAAAAGAGCTACTCAACATTTTCTATTACTTACCAAACAAGAACAGCAAAGGACAAAAGTTTTCGTTATTATTATCGTCATTTTATAGTAGATAGAATATCTTATTACTAAAAATCAGAAAGAATATATTTTATAGTAAAGGACATCCCTTTAAGCTGAAATATTTAAATCTATGAAAAACAAATTACAGAATTCTCATTTTCCTCATTTTTTAATGGTACCTGTGAAAATGTCGTCATTGACTATGGCAGTCCAAGGAATAACTAGAAGGAGTCTTCACATAAGAGAAGGGTTTAGGCATGGGTTCCCCAGAAGATTTACCTCATCTCCTCAGCTATGCATGAGTCAAAGTTCTTGCATATTCGTTTCCTGTATTTCATGGTACGATTTTGGTGTAATACAACTTTAATAAAAATCGCCTTTCTTTAACTCTTCAAAAGGCAAGCAACACTACTTGCATTGAAAGTGTGCTGTTTTGAGAGGCTGAAATAGCCTGATAGAGGTCCTACAAGGGGGGATGTGAGTGCATCTAAACGGAACAAGTTGTTTCCTGGCTTCATTTGGTGGTTTTGGCTGCTGACATCCAGTGTGTTTCTGACCACTGGTCCTCAATGAAAGCCACCTGATCAGCATGGCTCAGGTAGTGTGAGGTTTAATTTGCTTTTCCCACATTACTTTCCTTTATTTTTAGCACCACTGTTCCCAAAGAAAATAATCATCAGAAAGACTGAATATCAAATCGCTAGTTGCAGAATACAAATTATAGCCAAAGAGAAAGAATTTGCCTATTTTTCTTGTTATGAAACATGAAACTGGCTATTCACACAGGAAATCATGGTCTAGGGACAATAAAAAACCAAAGGAAATACAAATGGAAAACCTTTCCCAGGTAGGTGGAGAGCTAATTGAGGCCTCTACACTAGAGCAAAACCCAAACCTATTGATTTCCTCCAATTCTGCTGCTCATAGCCTGTTAATTCAGCCAAGCTCTTGGGCGAGCCACAAGTTCCATGGCCAATCAGGCAGCAACTAGATGCAGCTGTGCTGGGTTCTGCATTGCAAAGTCCTCAGATTCTTTTGGTTCTTTTTTTTAAAGCAAACTATATATACACATACAAATGAATGCATGTAAAAATGGTGAAAACTGGAAAACTGAATAAGGTCTGTAGTTTCAGTAGTGTACCAATATCAATTTCCTGGTTGTGATATTATATGTAGGGTTGTCAGATTTTGTGAATAAAAATACAGGATATTGAGTTGAATTTGAATTTCAGATAAATGACAACTTATATTGGGACATACACTAACAAATTATTCGTTGTTTATCTGAAATTCAAATTTAACCAAATATCCTAATCCTAATCCTAACTAGACTATGGTTAATTATAATGTCAATATTAGGAGAAGCTGGATGAAGAAGACTCAGGACTCTATGAACTATTTTTACAATTTCCTATAAGTCCATAATTATTTTATACTAAAGTTAAAAAATGATATTCTCCTCTATCTACCATACATATAAAAATTTAAGCATCCCCAGATAACCTTTGAATGAAATGGATTTTCTACCTTGGTGGTTTATACATTTTTCATTGAGTTACAGGTGGTTAGAAGAGGCTAGATACATTCCTCTCAGTTGTAGGAAAAATCAGTTAAGACAATTGGCAAAGATAAATTGTGTGTGACACTCTTATCCTCTTATTCTTTTAAAGCCTTAAATGCCCCTCATCTGCTGGCAGTTGGATAGAAAATAACATTTTCACTCTGTGTTTGGAGGTGAGCTCTCTCTAATGTTCTACATCCTTGATGACAAACTATCATGGCTACCAAAGTGATTTGGATAAACTCCATGGCCAAAGATCAGGTTAAACAGAAATTAGGAGCTGACTTTCTATTTCTTATTCTGAAAAATTACTTTAAGACAACTAAATATGTTAGGATGAACTGAAGATCAGTATCATCAAATTCCTGAATTCTAAGGTGACACTCCAAGAGAATATACATTGTCTTCCTGGTTGGGCATTTGGTCCTGAATGCATCATGGTCTCTTAGGTTAATGAGGTCTAAGGCTGCCTTTTACTCCTATGATTTAAAGCCAAAACAAGGAATCTGAATCCTTGGCTCCTTTTTCCTGAAGCCATTTACTAGTCATAATGGTGCAAATGTTAGCACTCAAAATGTAGGTGAACTGACCACAATGCTATGAGATTAGAAATCAATTACAGGAAAAAATTGTAAACAACACAAACACATGAAGGCTAAACAATAACACTACTAAATAACGAAGTGATCACTGAAGAAATCAAAGAGGAAATCAAAAAATACCTAGAGACAAATGGCAATGAAAACACGATGACCCAAAACCTATGGGACACAGCAAAAGCAGTTCTAAGAGGGAAGTTTATAGCAATACAATCCTATCTCAAGAAACAAGAAAAATCTCAAATGATCTAACCTTACACCTAAAGGAACTAGAGAAAGAAGAACAAAAAAACCCAAAGTTAGTAGAAGGAAAGAAATCATAAAGGTCAGAGCAGGTATAAATGAAATAGAAACAAAGAAAACGGTAACAAAGGTCAATAAAACTAAAAGCTGGTTCTTTGAGAAGATAAACAAAATTGATAAACCTTTAGTCAGACTCATCCAGAAGAAGAGGGAGAGGACTCAAATCAATAAAATTAGAAATGAAAAAGAAGTTACAATGGACATGGCAGAAATACAAAACATCCTAAGAGACTACTACAAGCAACTCTATGACAATAAAATGGACAATCTGGAAGAAATGGACAAATTCTTAGAAAGGTATAACCTTCTAAGACTGAACCAGGAAGAAATAGAAAATATGAACAGACAAATCACAAGTAATGAAACTGAAGCTGTGATTAAAAATCATCCAAAAAACAAAAGTCCAGGACCAGATGGCTTCACAGGTGAATTCTATCAAACATTTAGAGAAGAGCTGACACTCATCCTTCTAAAAGTGTTCCAAAAATTTGCAGAGGAATGAATACTCCCAAACTCATTCTACAAGGCCTCCATCACCCTGATACCTAAACAAGACAAAGATATTACAAAAAAAGAAAATTACAGACCAATATCACTGATGAACATAGACTCAAAAATCCTCAGCGAAATACTAGCAAACAATATCTAAGAACACATTAAAAGGATCATACACCATGATCAAGTGGGATTTATCCCAAGGATGCAAGGATTCTTCAATATAAGCAAATCAATAAGTGTGATACACCACATTAACAAATTAAAGAATAAAAACCTACGATCCATTCAATAGATGCAGAAAAAGCTTTTCACAAAATTCAACACCAATTTATGATGAAAACTCTCCAGAAAATGGGCATAGAGGGAACCTAACTTAACATAATAAAGGCCATATATGACAAATCCACACAAGCATCATACTCAGTGGTGAAAAACTGAAAGCATTTCCTCTAAGATCAGGAACAAGACAAAGATGTCCACGCTCACCACTTTTATTCAACATAGTTTTGGAGGTTCTAACCATGGCAATCAGAGAAGAAAAAGAAATTTTAAAAATCCAAATTGGAAAAGAAGAAGTAAAACTGTCACTGTTTGACTATGACATGATACTATACATAGAAAATCCTAAAGATGCCACCAGAAAATTAGTAAAGCTAATCAATGAATTTCATAAAGTGACAGGATACAAAATTAATGCACAGAAAATTCTTGCATTCCTACACACTAACAATGAAAGATCAGAAACATAAATTAAGGAAACAATCCCACTTACCATCACAACAAAAAGAATAAAATACCTAGGAATAAACCTACCTAAGGAGGTAAAAGACCTATACTCAGAAAACTACAAGACAGTGATGAAAGAAATCAAATATGCAGCTTCCCTGGTGGCGCAGTGATTGAGAGTCCGCCTGCTGATGCAGGGGACACGGGTTCGTGCCCTGGTCCAGGAAGATCCCACATGCCGTGGAGTGGCTGGGCCTGTGAGCCATGGCTGCTGAGCCTGCGCGTCCGGAGCCTGTGCTCTGCAACGGGAGAGGCCACAACAGTGAGAGGCCCGTGTATGGCAAAAAAAAAAAAAAAAAAAAAGAAATCAAAGATGACACAAACAAATGGAGAGATATACAATTTTCTTGGATTGGAAGAATCAATATTGTGAAAATGACTATACTACACAAAGCAATTTACAGATTCAATGCAATCCCTATCAAATTTCCAATGGCATTTTTCACAGAACTAGAACAAAAAATCTTAAAATTTGTATGGAGACACAAGAGATGCCGAATAGCCAAAACAATCTTGAGGGAAAAAAAAGTGGAACTTGAGGAATCAGACAACTTGACTTGAGACTATACTAAAAAGCTGCAGTCATCAAAACAGTATGTGTTGGCAAAAAAACAGAAATATAGATCAATGGAACAGGATAGAAATTCCAGAGGTAAGCTGACACATCTATGGTCAACTAATCTATGACAAAGGAAGCAAGGATATACAATGGAGAAAAAGCAGTCTGTTCAATAAGTGGTGCTGGTTAAACTGGACAGCTACATGTAAAAGAATGAAATTAGAACACTCCCTAACACCATACACAAAATTAAACTCAAAATCAATTAAAGACCTAAATGTAAGATGAGACACTATAAAAGTCTTAGAGGAAAACATAGGAAGAACACTATTTTTTTTGTGTGTGTGTGGTACATGGGCCTGTCACTGTTGTGGCCTCTCCTGTTGTGCAGCACAGGCTCTGGACGCGCAGACTCAGCGGCCATGGCTCACAGGCCTAGCCTTTCCACGGCATGTGGGATCTTCCTGGACCAGGGCATGAACCCATGCCCTCTGCATCAGCAGGTGGGCTCTCAACCACTGCACCACCAGTGAAGCCCAGGAAGAACACTCTTTGACATAAACCACAGCAAGATCTTTTTTGACCCACCTCCTAGAGTAACAGAAGTAAAAACAAAAATAAACAAATGAGACCTAATGAAACTTAAAATTTTGCACAGCAAAGAAAACCACAAACAAGATGAAAAGACAACCCACAGAATAGGCTAAAATATTTGCAAATGAATCAACAGACAGAAGATTAATCTCCAAAATATATAAACAGATCATGGAGCTCAATATCAAAAAAACAAAAAACCCAATCAAAAAATGGGCAGAAGGTCTAAATAGACATTTCTCCAAAGAAGACATACAGATGGCCAAGAGTTACATGAAAAGATGCTCAACATCACTAATTGTTAGAGAAATGCAAATCAAAACTACAACGAGGTATCACCTCACACCAGTTAGAATGGGCATCCCAAAAAATCTACAAACAATAAATGTTGGAGAGCGTGTGGAGATAGGGGAACCCTCTTACACTGTTGGTGGGAATGTAAATTGATTGAATATAAATTGACAGCCACTATGGATTACAGTATGGAGTTTCCTCAAAAAACTAAAAATCGACCATATGACCCAACAATCCCACTCCTAGTCATATACCCAGAGAACACCATAATTCAAAAAGACACATGCACCCCAATGTTCATTGCAGCACTATTTGCAATAGCCAGGTCATGGAAGCAACCTAAATGTCCATTGACAGATGAATGGATAAAGAAAATGTGGTATATATATATATATACAATGGAATATTAGTCATAAGAAGGAATGAAACTGGGTCATTTGAAGAGATGTGGATGGACCTAGAAACTGTGATACAGAGTGAAGTAAGTCAGAAAGAGAAAAACAAATATCATATATTAACACATTATATGTGGAGTCTAGAAAAATGGTAGAGATGAACCTGTTTGTAAGGCAGAAATAGAGACACAGATGTAGAGGACAAATGTATGGACACCAAGGAGGGAGAGTGGGGAGTGGGTGGGATGAATTGGGAGATTGGGATTGACATATACACACTAATATGTATAAAATAGATAACTAATGAACACCTGCTGTATAACACAGGGAACTCCACTTTGCTGTACAGTAGAAACTATCACAACATTGTAAAACTGCTATACCTCAACAAAAACAATATATGTATATCAAACCATCACATCATACACCCTAAGCTTACACAGCATTATATGTCAATTATTTCTCAATAAACCTGGAAAAAGAAAAGAAAAGTGGGTGGAGAAATGGGTCCAATTTGGAAAAACAGGACTTAAAATTCTTGCCCAAAGCAGCATCCTTTGAACAACCCCTTCAATATTTTCCTATCCTAGTGTTCAAAGATGATATTCAAATATTAAACAAACGTGACTAATGAATGCCTGATAAATCTCTAATACTGTTTGTCCTGCATTTTTAATCTGCATTTTCTATGATCATGTCTTTAGAGGACAATTTTATAGTATTTTTACCAAGAGAATAAACATTTCAGTCTTTTCTCTTGCATACCTAACTACAAAATTTTTAAAATAATGCTTATAGTTTAGAAAAGGTTCAGCTTCACAACTCCCTATTGACAATGTCTTGCTAATTTTTTAGAATTATGGTCAAATTTGGAAAAAGCCCATAAAATTACTTTAATATATGAATAGCCAGATTTTGGGGACTTTTGACTCTCCTGTTCAGTGACTGCTCCTAAGTGCTCTAAATTGGTGACACTCACTGACCAGGTATCCAAGTATTTATGTCATGATGTAGGTGAGTTGCCCAGAGTGCTTTAGGAGTATCCCTGGGAATCAGCCACATCAGATAAGGTTTGGTAAGAAAACTTACCTATACACGGAAGTAACTACAAAGTACATAAGTATATTCTATTAAAAGTAAATTGAAATATATCCATATCAACTTTTTATAATGTTTGCTAAATTGATGTGAAAATGGTTTTCATTTTAATTTGTATCTTGAGTCCTTGTGAGGCTAATTTTTATCTCCATTGATTTTTTTGGCATTTTCATTCTTTTATTGTGAATTTCCAATTTGTATCCTTTTCCTGTTTTTCTCTTAAAGTTCTCTCTTTTTTCTATTGCTTTGTAAGACTTTAAAAATATATATTTGTACTATTGGGGTATGATGTACATTCCGGTTGTTGATTTATCTATATTTTTGTTTTCACATTCTTTCTAACATACCTGTTAATTCCCTACTCTAATTTTATTTTTTTATTTCGTTATTGTTCTTTTTTTTTTTTCCCCACCCCATGGAGCTTGTGGAATCATGATTTGTGAGCACAGGGTGGGGCAGAGGCTCCTGCAGTGAGAGCTCCTAGTCCAAACCACTGCACTAACAGAGAACCTCAGACCCCAAGGAATATTCATCTGAGTGAGGTCTCACAGAATTCCTCATCTCAGAACCAAGACCGAGCTCTACCCAATAGCCTACAAACTCCAGTGTTGGAAGCCTTAGGCCAAACAATCAGTAAAAGAGGAACACAATCCTGCTCATAAAAAAAAATAAGATGGCAAAAAATATGGTACAGATGAGGGAGCAAGGTAAAAATCTACAAGACCAAATAAATGAAGAGGAAATAGGCAATCTACCTGAAAAAGAATTCATAGTAATGATAGTAAAGCTGATCCAGATTCTCGGAAATAGAATAGAAGCATGGATTGACAAACTACAAGAAATGTTTAACAAACATCTAGAAGAATTAAAGAACAAACAAATAGAGATGAACAACCCAATAACTGAAATGAAAAATACACTTGAAGGAACCAATAACAGAATAACAGAGGCAGAAGAATGAATAAGTGAGCTGGAAGACAAAATGGTGGAAATAACTGCTGGGGAGTAGAATAAAGAAAAAATAATGAAAAGAATTGAAGACAATCTCAGAAATCTCTGGGACAACACTAAACGCACCAACATTCGAATTATAAGGGTCCCAGAAGAAGAAGAGAAAAAGAAAGGGTCTGAGAAAATATTTGGAGAGATCAGAGTGGAAAACTTCCCTAACGTGGGAAAGGAAATAGTCACCAAGTCCAGGAAACACAGAGTCCCATACAGGATAAAGCCTAAGAAAAACACACCAAGACACATATTAATCAAACTAACAAAAACTAAATTCAAAAAAAAATATTAAAAGCAGCAAGGGAAAAACAAAAAAATAACATACAAAGGAATCCCCATAAGGTTATCAGCTGATTTTTCAGCAGAAACTCTGTGGGCAAGAAGGTAGTGACAGGATATACTTAACGTAATGAAAGAGAAAAACTCATAACCAAGATTACTCTACCCAGCAAGGACCTCTCTCAGATTCAATGGAGAAGTCAAAAGTTTTTCAGGCAAACAAAAGCTAAGAGAATTCAGCACCACCAAACCAGGTTCACAATGAATGCTAAAGGAACTTACTTAGGCTGGAAACACAAGAGAAGGAAAAGACTCACAAAAACAACCCAAAACAATTAAGAAAATGGTAATATGAACATACATATTGATAAGAACCTTGAATGTAAATGGATTAAATGCCCCAACCAAAAGACACAGACTGGCTGAATGGATAAAAAAACAAGACTGATACATATGCTGTCTACAAGAGACCCATTTCAGACCTAGGGACACATACAGACTGAAAGTGAGCGATAGAGAAAGATATTCCATGCAAATGGAAACCAAAAGAAAGCTGGAGTAGCAATACTTGCGTCAGATAAAATGGACTTTAAAACAAAGACTGTTACAAGACATGAGGAGGGACACTACATAATGATCAAAGCATCAATCCAAGAAGAAGATATAACAATTATAAATGTTTATGCACCCAACATAGGAGGACTTCAATACATAAGGCAAATGCTAACAACCATGAAAGGAGAAATCGATAGTAACACAATAATAGTAGGGGACTTTAACACCCCACTTACACCAGTGGAAAGATCATCCAAACAGAAAATAAAAAAGGAAACACAAGCTTTAAATGACACAGTAGACCAGAGATATGTAATTGATATTTATATAACATTCCACCGAAAAGTGGCAGAAAACACTTTCTTCTCAAGAGAACATGGAATATTCTCTAGGATAGATCACATCTTGAGTCACAAATCAAATCTCAGAAAATTTAAGAAAATTGTAATTGTATCAAGCATCTTTTCTGAACACAATGCTATGAGATTGGAAATCAATTACAGGGAAAAAAACGGTAAAAAACACAAATACATAGAGGCTAAACAGTGTGCTACTAAATAGCCAAGATATCACTGAAGAAATCAAAGAAGAAATTAAAAATTACATAGAAACAAATGACAATGAAAACACGATGACCCAGAACCTATGGGACACAGCAAAAGCAGTTCTAAGAGGGAAGTTTACAGCAAATCAATCTCACCTCAAGAAACAAGAAAACTCTCAAATAAACAATCTAACCCTACACTTAAAACAACTAGAGAAAGAAGAACAAAGAAAACCCAAAGTCAGTAGAAGGAAAGAAATCATAAAGATCAGAGCAGACATAAATGAAATAGAAACAAAGAAAACAATAGCAAAGATCAATAAAACTAAAAGCTGGTTCTTTGAGAAGATAAACAAAATTGATAAACTATTAGCCAGACTCATCAAGAAAAAAAGCATGAGGATGCAAATCAATAAAATTAGAAATGAAAAAGGAGAAATCACAACTGACACTTCAGAAATACAAAGGATTATAAGAAACTACTACAAACAACTATATGCCAATAAAATGGACAAACATGAAGAAATGGACAAACACGAAGAAATGGACAAATTCTTGGAAAGGTACAATTTTCCAAAACTGAACCAGGAAGAATAAGAAAACAAATAGACCTATCACAAGTAATGAAATTGAAACCGTAATTTAAAATCTTCCAACAAACAAAAGTCCAGGACCAGATGGCTTCACAGGCGAATTCTATCAAACATTTAGAGAAGAGCTAACACCCATCCTTCTCAAACTCTTACAAAAAATTTCAGAGAGAGAAACACTCCTAAATTCATTCTATGAAGCCACCATCACCCTGATACCAAAACCAGAAAAAGATATCACACAAAAAAGAAAATTATAGACCAATATCATTGATGACCATAGATGCAAAAATCCTGAAAAAATACTATCAAACAGAATCCAACGGCACATTAAAAGGATCATACACCACGATCAAGTGGGATTTATCCCAGGGATGCAATAAACGCGAATCAATCAATGTGATACACCACATTAATAAATTAAGGAATAAAAACCATATGTTCATCTCAAGAGATGCAGAAGAAGCTTTTGACAAAATTCAACACCCATTTATGATAAAAACTCTCCAGAAAATGGGCATAGAGGGAACCTAACTCAACATAATAAAGGCCATATATGACAAATCCACACAAGCATCATACTCAGTGGTGAAAAACTGAAAGCATTTCCACTAGGATCAGGAAGAAGACAAAGATGTCCACTCTCACCACTCTTATTCACCATAGTTTCGGAAGTCCTAGCCACAGCAAGCAGAGAAGAAAAAAAATAAAAGGAATACAAACTGGAAAAGAAGAAGTAAAACTGTCACTATTTGCCAATGACATGATACTATACATAGAAATCCTAAAGATGCCAGAAGAAAACTACTAATCAATGAATTTGGTAAGGTTGCAGGATACAAAATTAATGCACAGAAATCTCTGGCATTCCTATACACCAACAACAAAAAATCCAAAAGAGAAAGTAAGGAAACATTCCCATTTACCATTGCACCAAAACAATGAAATACCTAGGAATAAACCTGCCTAAGGAGGCGAAAGACTTGTACTCAGAAAAGTATAAAGCACTGATGAAAGAAATCAAAGATGACATAAACAGATGGAGAAATATACCATGTTCTTGGATTGGAGGAATCAATATTGTGAAAATGCCTATACTCCCAAAGCAATCTACAGATTCAATGCAATCCCTATCAAACTACCAATGGCATTCTTCACAGAATTAGAAGAAAAAATATTACAATTTGTATGGAAACACAAAAGACCCTGAATAGCAAAATCAGTCTTCAGAAAGAAAAATGGAGTTGGAGGAATCAGGCTCTCCAACTTCAAACTATACCACAAAGCTACAGTAATCAAGACAGTATGGTACTGGCACAAAAACAGAAATATAGATCAATGGTACAGGGTAGAATGCCCAGAAATAAACCCACACACATATGGGCACCTGATTTATGACAAAGGAGGCTAGAACATCCAGTGGAGAAAAGACAGCCTCTTCAATAAGTGGTGCTGGGAAAACTTGGCAGCTACATGTAAAAGAATGAAATTAGAACACTACGTAACACCATACACCAAAGTAAACTCCAAATGGATTAAAGACTTAAATGTAAGACCAGACACCATAAAACCTTTAGAGGAAAAACACTCTTTGACATAAACCATAGCAAGATCTTTTTTGACCCACCTCCTAGAGTAACAGAAATAAAACAAAGATAAATAAATGGGACTTAATTAAACTTAAAATCTTTTGCACAGCAAAGGAAACCATAATCACAATGAAAAGACAACCCTCAGAATGGGAGAAAATATTTGCAAATGAAACCACAGACAAAGGATTAATCTCCAAATTATACAAACAGCTTATGGAGCTCAATATCAAAAAAACAAACAATCCAGTTAAAAAATGGGCAGAAGGCCTAAATAAACATTTCACCAAAGAAAACATACAGATGGCCAAGAGGCACATGAAAAGATGCTCCACATCACTAATTATTAGAGAAATGCAAATCAAAACTACAATGAGGTATCACTTCATGCCGGTCAGAATGGCCATTGCCAAAAAAGTTAGAAACAAAAAATCCTGGAAAGGATCAGGTGAAAAGAACCCTCCTACATTCCCATCATGTTGGTGGTAATGTAAATTGATACAAACACTATGGAAAACAGTATAGAGGTTCCTTAAAAAACTAAAAATAGAACTACCATATGACCCAGCAATCCCACTACTGGGCATATACCCTGAGAAAACCATAATTCAAAAAGAGGCATGTACCACAATGTTCATTGCAGCACTATTTACAATAGCCAGGACATGGAACCAACCTAAATGTCCATTGACAGATGAATGGATAAAGAAGATATGGCACATATATACAATGGAATATTACTCAGCCATAAAAAGAAATGAAATTGAGTTATTTGTAGTAAGGTGGATGGACCTAGAGTCTGTCATACAGAGTGAAGGAAGTCAGAAGGAGAAAAACCAATAACGTATGCTAACGCATATGTATGGAATCTAAAAAAAAAATGGTACTGATGAACCTATTTGCAGGGCAGGAATAAAGAGGTAGACATAGAGAATGGACTTGACGACATGGGGTGGAAGGGCAAAGCTAGGGCGAAGTGAGAGTAGCATTGACATATATACACTACCGAATGTAAAATAGTTGGCTGGTGGGAAGCAGCAGCATAGCACAGGGAGATCAGCTAGGTGCTTTGTGATGACCTAGAGGGGTGGGATATGGAGGATGGGAGGGAGGTTCAAGAGGGAGGGGATATGTTGACATGTGTATGTATGCATATGGCTGATTCGCTTTGTTGTGCAACAGAAATTAACATGGTATTGTGAAACAATTATACTCCAATAAAGATCTATTAAAAAAATATATATTAATGATAGTAACTTTTATGTTTTGTATATGTTATAGATATTTTTCTGTTTGAATATTAATCTTGTTTATGATGTTCTCTGCTGTATAAGAAAAATTTTTATAATTAAATCTATAAATATTTTATGGGTTCTACTTTTGACCTCATTGTATTTGAGTCCTTCTCTATTGCAAGATTGTAACAATATTGGCCAAATAATAATAGTAACAATGAGATAACAATAATTGTAGTAATTATAACTGGTATATCTTTTTATTTAGTGTACATTATTTGCCAGAGATTGCACTAGACACTGGTCTTATATGATTATATTGAATTCGCTTTAGTCCAGCAACC
This sequence comes from Phocoena sinus, assembly GCF_008692025.1. NCBI lineage: Eukaryota > Metazoa > Chordata > Mammalia > Artiodactyla > Phocoenidae > Phocoena > Phocoena sinus. Next base: position 157,338,964 of record NC_045763.1, on the reverse strand, counting down.
TAGGTGTTGTCAATTTCAACAAAAAAAATCCCTGTAGAAATTTGTTTTACATTAAAAATTGTCTTCACATCCAATATCATGCTCTTTCTCTTCATTTATTTAGACTTTATTTTATGCTTTAAAGTAAAATTTTACAGTTTCCTTTATACTAATCTGGAGAGTTTATATGGAGAGTTTTTTTGTATTATGAATGAGATCTTAAAAATTATACTTCTAGTTGGTTATTATTAGTATCTTGTAAAATTTTTGATTTTTATATATAGATCCTATATCTGCCCCCTTTGATTGACTTTCTTTCTTGTTCTAATAATTTTCCAGTATATTATCTTACATTTTCTTGGTGGACTGGCATGGAGTTAGAAATTTTGTATTACCCTGCAGCTTACATTAAAGAGAAAAATGTAATTTCTTTATCTTGCCCATAATTTTCCTACTTACTAGTTAGCAGCAAAAGCATTTAACTAAACATTCAGTCTAATTTAGTTCAACCTAGTAATTTAAGTAGTCTTAAATGGTGGGCTGTGAAAGTTAAATGTCAATTCCTCACACTGCATGTATCTTCGATTTGCTTTGATGTGTTCGAATCCTATCATGGTATGGGACAACCTAAGAAGTGAACTCCTCTCGGAGTGCCAAATGGGGAGCAAGAGACAAGAGAACCAACTTTATCCTCATCTGTCTTATGCGTCTTTCCCTTTCCTTGTCCGGAGGGGAACAATGGGACAATGTTTGCTGACTTTGCTCTCTTGAATCCCTTTCCTCTCCCAGGCCAAAGAAAAGATTCTTCAAAATTTGCCCTCCATTACTGTTGTTTGTCATGGCTTTGTAGTCATAGGAAGACATGGCATCTTTTCTGCCCAAAGGAACCCTAATCCTACTAACATGTTAGAAGCTAAATATTACTGCATACTTTCTTTTTGTATGATAAAATTATAATTTCTATCCCTACCTGCCCCTCATCAATTAGGGTAAAGATTAGGTAGCAAATGATTTCCAAAACACTCTTCTATTAAAAGGTCATTATAATAATAACAAATAATTTTGCCTCTATTTATTTATTCTTCTTATCTTAGTGCACTAGCCAGGGTCCGTAGAACAATGTTGAATAATAAGATTGATAGAAACCTTGCCTTATTCTGACTTTCATGAAGTTTCTTTTATGTTTCACCATCATGTTATGATGTTTTCTGGCAGATATACTTAAGTTGAGAAAAATTCTATTTTACTAATAATTTTCTTTTTTAAATTAAGAATAAGCATTGTATTTTAGTAAGTGCTTTTGGGGGGACTTCTATTCATATCTCATAATTCTGTACTATTAATCTATCCAGGTAATTGAATTGCATTTCTAAATATTATATATTCTAATTGCTCCAGATGAATTTCTCTGGTGGCAAACAATGAAAAATAGTCATTGAATAGTAATTTAAAAAGGATGTATTGGAAATATAGTGAAGGTATTTTGCAGAAGCACAGTAGAAGCTGAATGATAAAAGCTCAAAAAGGACAGGAATTGGGACTACGTCAAGAGCAACAGAAAGTAGTGGGTCATTTTCCTACTGTGGCACCATTGTATAATTTATCCTGACTGCCTTTGTTGCCTTTTGACTTATTTCAACAACAAGATTTCAAGCAGAGAGAATTCTGATTGGTCAGGCTTAGGTCACGTGTCCAGTCCATTGTTGAGCAGGAGTTGTTGTGTGCTCTTTTGGAATGGGGGAAGAACAATCGCTTAAAGAAAGTGCCACTATTACCAAAATGTTAGTTGTTGGTGGTGAGAAAGAAATGTGTTAGCCAGGAAAAACACTACCATAATACATGCTGGATTGGATTGTCAATTTAAAAAATAAATTTTGCATCTTTGTTGTTCATATACATTTGCATCTTTGATGCTGAATTCATTTTATTGTTTTTGTACTGTTTGAAGCTTTCTACCCTTTGAAAATATATTTTGAAAAATTTAATTAATAGCAAAAACTTTTTTTCTAGATTTCTTGATAGAATTTGCCCAGGTCTAGTATATTATTATCATAGGTTAATTTATAATTTATTCTATGAATAATGATATTTTTAGGTTTTCTTGCATCTTCATTAAGTTTTGACTAAATTATACTTTCATGGAAAATTGTCCAATTCATGCAGATTGTCAAAATATATTGTTATAAATTTTTGTCTAATATTTTCCCATACTTTAAAATTTTCTTCCTACTTGTAGTTCAGGTATTTTCTCCATTTTTAATCCTGATTTTTTTTTCTTTCTTCCTAGACAGACTTGTCATAAGCTTTTTAATTTATTGGTCTTTTAAAAGAAACTGGTTTTGCTTTCAACTATGTGTTTTTTAATTAAATGAGTTCATTTATCTCTCATGTTATCTTTATCGATCCTCTCCTTCTACTTTCTTGAAGGGTCATTTTGTTGCTCACTTTCTAGTTTTTTGAATTGAATACCAATTTATTCATTTTTATTACACTTCCTTAAAAAATCATTTTATGATCATAATTATTCCTATGAATAGTTCTTTTGCTGCTTTTCATAGGATTTTCTAAAGAGTCCATAATTTATACTTTTATTTATTATTTGTTTAGGTAGTGTTTAAAAATTTCAAAGTGTATGACTTTTTTCCCTTAAACTTTTCTATTATTGAATTTTAGTGTCATTGCTCAGCAGTCAGTGAATCTGGCCTATGTTTGTTCTACTTTTGAAAATTATTTAGATGTGTACATTGAGGTATAAGAGTAACCAAATAATACAGGCAGAGACAGCCAAAACATAATCTCCCAGTTATTATTATGGCTGAAGGACTTTAAAGAAAATGCATGTCTAATTGTTATTTGTTTTCATTTTGTTTCTGTTTTGCCAGGGTTTACCATGTTGTTCATACTTACCCCAGCCCATTAACTCAAGTCTTTTGGAAAGAACTCTATGCACACACAGATTTGAGTTGATGGCAGTTTGGGCCACAAAGTGATTCGGGCAATAGCCTGTGGTAGTGGCTGGTATATCAATGTGGCACAGAAAAGAAACTGCATGTGCAAGAGGCATACAGTGGGGTTGAGATGAAGCATTTAGAGAGAGCTGGGAGGGGTGGTATAGCAGTCAGGTTTCTCCAGAACAGCATGTCATGTTATTGACACATGAAAGATTTATTTTAAGTAATTGACTCACATGATTGGGGCTGGTGAATCTGAAATCTGCAGGGCCAGCCAGAGGATGAAGACCCAGGGAAGAGTTCATGTTTCAGTTTGAGTTTGAGGGCCATCTGGAGGCAGAATTTCCTCTTCTTCAGGGACCTGGCAGTTTTTTTCCCTTAAGGCCTTCAGTTGGTTGAATGATACCCACTCATATGATGAGGGATAATCTGCTTTACTCAAAGTCTGCTGATTTCAATGTTAATCTCATCTGAAAATACCTTCACAGAGACATCTAGACTAGTATTTGACCAACTTTTGGGCACCATGGCCTAGCCAAGTAAAATTAACCATCACAAGTCCACCCCTTGTCACTTTGACACCCAAATATATCTCCTTAAACTATATTTAATTGCCAAGTAAAAACAATAACAAGGCCATACTTCCTCCTAACATGATACAACTACATTGTATCATGTGCAATTCTACATTCAACAGAAAATGCACTAACCCTTTTCCCAGAAGAGGATGCCAAGTCCTTGGTGATGTTACCTCTCCTCTTTGATATCCTGTGGTGCATAGAAGTACCTGGGAGCAAATATTCCACTCAGTCTTCCACCTTTCCCAAATCTTGCAGATATTGGAAGTGATGCCAGCTTTAAGCCATGTTTTCCTTAGAAATAAAGGACAACATCCCCAGGAGCTGACTCCTGACCTTCACAGACTTTGCCTCCTCCACAGTTTTGCTGAGAACCAGCCATGCTCTGGCCATTCATAGTACCTATATCCTAGGTCAAGGTCTGGAAGGAAAAGAGTGGAAAAATTAGGAGCATCTCAAGCCTCTCTAGGATTGGTTGAATTCTTTTGATACAATTCTTCTCATTTATAGCATGTCATAAAATAATACTAATCACAGAATCTTAGAGTTGGAAGGGCTCTTATAGGCCACCTAGTCTTTTGTTTTATAAACCCTGGTCTATCCCTAGGATTTCATGGAGAAGATTTTATGTAAAGGGGTTTTTCTGTCGTAAGAATATTTGAGAAGCTCTTAGTCTAATCCATACCCTCTGGTTCCTGGATCTTCTCTTCTTTGTTCAATCAAATGGTCAGGGTGTTTTGGGAAGGAGTTCATATCCTCTCTAGGCAGTGGGTTCCTTTTTTGTATGACTTTTTATGATCACTCTATAACTTAACCAATTACAGGCATTACTTCTTTTTTGACTACTCAAATAAAGTAGAACCTTAGCATTCATAGATTTAACATCAGCAATTTCCATTTCCAATTTCTATCACCATGGTCCTCAAATGTTGATGAAATGGCCTAACTCATAATTAGAACATCAACTTGAGTGATGTTTTCCTCCAGGCTCGTCTGTAGAATTGAGTCACTTAGCTAGTAAGTCAACCTATCCAGAAAGTCAGCATTCACTTGATTTTTTTCCTCCTCTTTATGTTCATATTAACTCTCATGAAAGGAGTAAATAGCCTTATAAAAATGACTTTGATCCTATATTTATTAAGTATAAAAGATTGAAACAAATAACTTCAAATTTTTAACAATTTATTGTTAAATTTTTCAGGAAAATATATGCTCTAGTGGTATTTATGCATTTAGGATATTTGAAGGCCTTGGGAAGTATTCCTAATGAATGCCAATTGTCTACTGTGTAATCTGTTTCTACAGGGCATTTCTCCAAAGAGCTCTGAACACTACTTTAGCATTTCTTTATTACTGGAAAGGAGGTGGGAAGGGATATATATATTGAAGCCCATAAAGATTTTGACATGTTTAAAATTAAGTAACATTTTAAAGGGAAATTAAAAGAATAGCACCTGGATTAACATTAGCAGGGAGCAAGCCAGTGGCATGCTATGACCAATGTGTGCCGCAATTGTTTTGACGGAAATCCCCAAGATGAATATCTGTGCCCAAAATTTACATGATGGAAACTTTAAATTTAGTAACTCTTCTTCACAAAATGAATCTATTTATATCATTTTATTTATACTCCCCTTTGCTCCAGAACTGATTTGAGTTGGTTTATAAGGCTATTGAATTGATAATACAGTATGAGTAAAAAGGTAGCAATAGAGTAGGTGACTTTCTAAAAACCCGTTTTATAAGTAAAAAGGAAAATGCATTCAAAAAGACTACCAAAGGATATCATGCATATCAGGGGTCAGCAAACAATGGTCCATGGGCCAAATCTGGCCCTATTTATATGTAGTATACAAGGTAAGAAAGGTTTTTATATTTTTTAGTGGTTTTAAATGAAAAATAAACCCAAACAAAAGAATAATAATATGTCTGAGCATGTAAATGTTATAAAATTTAAATTTCAGTGTCCATAAACAAAGTTTTATTGGAATACAGCCATGTTCAATCATTTACATATTGTCTATGGCTGTTGTCATGCTAAAATGCCAGAGTTGAGTAGTTAAGACAGAGACTGGATGACATGCAAAGCCTAAAATATTTACTGTCTGGTTCTTTATAAATAAAACTTTGCTGACCCCTGATGCAGACCATTGAGAAATATCTTTTGCATGAGAAGGGCTAAGATTAATGAGGGCGTTGATGACCATCGATGATCCCTGCCTATCCCTGTAACAACTTAACTGTGTTCTGAGTCATTGTGATGGAATGACAGCAACATGGCATCAGGGTTTAGTTTTTTCATTCAAGGAAGGGACAAGGAAAGTGGTGGGACAAGGGCCATGGGCAGTCAGTTCTGAAGCTTCAGAGTGGCCATTGAGGTGCAGCAAATGCAATTAGCTCAGAGGACTTTAGCTGGAGGGTCATGGAAGGCCTAGAGCACATGTAGGGAGAACAAAGAACAGAAGAAAGAAATGTGGATTGGAGAAAGGAAGTGTAGGATGAGGAAGAAAAGAAGTGAATATTGAAGGGAAACATTGAATCTGGCTAAGTTTTCTTACTCACCTCTGCATTATTAGTGGAAAAGGAGGTTAGAAGAAGCAAGAAGAAAATATGCAAGATTTAAAAAATATTATTCTGTTTCAGTCAATATTGGTTTATAACAGTTTATTTCAGTCAATTTCTGTTTAGACTGACTTGTTCAAATGATGAAATATCATGTAGTAAGTTATGTTCACCATAATTTGGGAGATAATAATAGAGTGTTGAAAATGTTTCATGATATTGAGATTAGAGATTCTGAACAGCTCAAACATTGGCTAGCTAGTAATTGCTACTCCAACCCCCACTCCCTGCCCCACCTCATCCACCCCAGCTGCAGCTCCCTTGCCTTAGGGGTTACACTTAAGGAATTGCAACCAAATAAGAAGCAAGGTGCTAAGCCAGCACCCAATATTTCTGGTGATCACTGGTAAAACCTGGGTTAGAGGATGAAGTTTAAGCTGTGGCCTAAGTAGTTACTACCTTCATTGCCCTAATGGAAACTGGGATCATACTACCTTCAGGTTTCCATAGTAGAGGAAGCTGTTACACAGCCAGCAGTCAGGCATGCATGCAGGCCATACCACCCATAAGTTAAGAGCATGTTTCAAGTTTATGAACCCATAGCCTCATCAGAAAAAGAAGTTCAAAGAAGAGTCAGAAGAGATAATCTCTTGACCTACCCTACTGGTTCAGAATTCAGAGTGGCTGTTAACGATATATGACACCATTCACTAGTGAAGGGGCCATATCAATGACTTGGAAGAGGGCAAAGTAAAGTAGTGAGAAAGTAGTACCATGTTATTTATAATAATTATTCCCCAATTTTTTTTGTCTGTAAAATAAAGATGGACTAAGTGATTTCTAAGGCAACTTCTTGCTTTAAAATTCTATATTCATAACTTCTACAAATGAAGAAACTATTTCAAATTCTATCTCTTACTGTTCTGATGAATCTTTTCCAAAAATGCTGCTGATTAAACGCTTGAAACAGACAAATGTGACCCCAAATTATCTCATAAGTCTTACTCTAATGAGTTCAGAAATAGCATACTTCACACCGACTTAATGGTGCTGACATGTTGAAATATTTGCAATTCAAAATTTCAAGCTATTGATTTAAAATAGATTTCATGGTTCCAGTCCAAGATGGCAACATTGGAGTCTCCTTAACTCCCCTCCTCCCATGGACACACCAAATCTACACTGCACACAGAGTAATTTTCTCTGAAAGAAATCCAGAAACTATACATTGACTCCTATACATTGGGCAAATGAGAAAATACCCACATAGAAATGGGTAAGACTGAGACACACTCTCTATAAACCACACCCCAGGCAAGATGCCATATAATCAGGAGGGAACTCCCACTCCCAGATTTTCCCTGAGGGGCAAAGGGTTTAATCCCCACATCTAGCACCCCACTTTTAAGACTCCCACCTGAGGAGTCTTCAAATACCTATCTCTAAAAGCCAATAGAACTCACATCTACAAGACCCACAAAACTATATCAAACAAAGAAATAGTTCTTAACTGGCTCTTAAGGACTCACCATGGTTATGCCCCAGGACTTAGTACAGAGGGAGCAGGCACAAAATGCCCATCTCCCAGTCTTTCCTTGAAAGATGCCTATTTGCATACTTTAAAAGCTGGTGCCTGAGTCAAGCTTCTAATTTAACACACATCTAGGGGCTGACTGTGATCCTCAGAGACAGAGGAAGCCAGCTGACAACACCTCAGCCTTCTCCCTCTAGCCCACTGCAAATTGCCAATATCTCTCTAGAAGGAGATTTTATCCATAACGAGTACTTTAACTTTTGCAGCTGCCACCCAAAAGATGGGTCTCTGGATCACCTACCTTTGAGAGCAATGGGGCTTGCCTTCACAAGTCCCTCAAGACTTTAGCAAGTAAAAACTCAGTTCTTAATGGGCACAGAAGCATCCCTCTGCCCTGTGGCTGTCCAATGCAGAGGGAACAGGCCAAAATGCTCACTTCCCAATTTCTCCCTGGAAGGGCCCTAGCCACAGATTCTCCCAGCTGTCACCTGAGGGTCTGTTTCCAGTCATCCTACATCTAGGTGTTAACTGCAGTCCTCGCCTTTGGAACACTGACAGGTCTGGGCGTACCTTCAACTACTGGGAGCCACTTAGAAAAAACAAGGTTTCTTAGACAACTGCAAAGGTTTAAAAGTCAACTAACAGCTTGCACCAGGATGGTGGATAATGTTCATTCCCTACATGAGACCATTAAGTCAAGACTGGAGAAGGTGGTTGTATTATCTAACACACAGAAACTATTATAACACAGGAGTAAAGAATAATGGAGAAACAGAGGAATATGTTCCACAAAAAAAAGAACAAGATAAAACTTCAGAAATAGATCTTAATGAAACAGAGATAAGAGATGTACCCTATAAAAAGATCAAATTAAATGGTCATAAAGAGGCTCACCAAAGTCAGGAGAACAATGCATGAAAAAAGTGAGAATTTCAACAAAGAGATAAAATATATAAGAAAGTACCAAACAGAAACCATGGAGCTGAAGAATACAGTAAATGCACCAAAAGATTCAATAGAGGAGTTCAACATCAGACTAGTTGATCAGATCAGTTGGAGATAAGGACCAGTTTATAGCAATAAATACCTATATCAAGAAAAAAGAATGACCTCAAAAAAAAAAAAAAAACCCTAAATTGGTGCCTTAAGGAACTATAAAAAGAAGACCAAACTAAGCCCAAATTAACAAAAGGAAATAAAGAAATATCAAAGCACCAATAAATGAAATAGAGACTAAAAGATAATAGTAGAGACTGATGAAAGTAAGAGATGATTTTTAAAACAACAAACAAAATAGAATTTTAGCTAGACTTGCCAAGGAAAAAAGAGGACTCAAACAAATAAAATTAGAAATTTATTTTTAGAAGACATTACAACTGATACCACACAAATACAAAGGATTTTAAGAGACCATTATGAACAATTATACACCCACAACTTGGTTAACCTAGAAAACATGGTTCAATTCCTAGAAATATACAAGCTACCAAGACTGAACTGTGAAGATATAGAAAATCTGAACAGACTGATTAAAAGACTAGTAAGAAGATGAATCAGTAATCGAAAACCTCCCAACAAACAAAGTCTAGTACATGATGGCTTCACTGGTGAATCCTATCAAACAATATCAAAATATTAATAAAATTCTTTTCAATCTCTTCCAAAAAATACAGAAGGGGGAATACTTCCAAACTGATTTTATCAATATAAGGCTAGCATTAACTTGCTCCCAAAACAAGAAAAGAATACCACAAGAAAAGAAAATTACAGGCCAATATACCTGATGAACATAGATACAAAAATCCTCAGCAAAATATTAGCAAACTGAATCCAACAATATATTAGAAGGATCATACACCATGATCAAGTGGGATTTATCCCTTGTATGCAAGAATGCTTCAGTGTCCACAAATCAATCAACATGATAAACCACATTAAAAAATGAAGGATAAAAATCATATGAGCATCTCACTACACGCAGAAAAAGCATTTGACAAAATTCAACACCCATTTATGCTAAATACTCTCAACAAAGTAGGTATAGCAGAACACACCTCAACATAATAAAGGTTGTATATGAAAAGCTCACAGCTAATATCATACCAACTTTGAAAAGCTTAAAGCTTTTTCTTTAAGATCAGGAACAAGACAAGAATGCCCACTATTCAACATCCTATAGGAAGTCCTAGTCAGAGCAATTAGACAAAAAGAAGAAAAAAATATATCCAAACTGGAAAGGAAGAAGTAAAACTGCATCAGTTTTCAGAAGACATGGTATAATCTATGGAAAACCCTCAAGACGCCACTGAAAAATGGTTAGACTAATAAACAAACTTAGTAAAATTTCAAGATACAAAATCAATACACAAAAATACTTGCATTTCCATACATTAACAATGAACTATCAGGAACAAAAATTAAGAAAATATTTATAATTGTTTAAAATTACAATTTACAAGTGTATTGTAACATTTACAAGTGTATCAAAAGAATAAATTTAACCAAGGAGGTGAAAGACCTATACATTGAAAACTATACGATATTGATGAAAAAAAATGGAGTAAGACACAAAGAAATAAAAAGATATTCTTTTAAAAAAAATTTTATTGGAGTATAGTTGATTTACAATGTTGTGTTAGTTTCTGATGTCCAGCAAAGTGAATCAGTTATACATATACATATATCTACCCTTTTTCTTTCTTTTTTTTTTTTTGCGGTACACGGGCCTCTCACTGTTGTGGCCTCTCCCGTTGCGGAGCACAGGCTCTGGACGCGCAGGCTCAGTGGCCATCCGCGGCATGTGGGATTTTCCCAGACTGGGGCATGAACCCATGTCCTCTGCATCGGCAGGTGGACTCTCAACAACTGCGCCACCAGGGAAGCCCTATCTACTCTTTTTTAGATACTTTTTCCATATAGTCCATCACAGAGTATTGAGTAGACTTCCCTGTACTATACAGTAGGTCATTATTGTTATCTATTTTACATATAGTAGTGTGTATATGTCAATCCCAATCTCCCACTTTATCTCTCCCGCCCCCCCTTGCACCCTGATTACCATAAGTTTGTTTTCTACATCTATAACTCTATTTCTGTTTTGTAGATAAGTTCATTTGTACCCCCCCTTTTTTAAAAAACATCTTTATTGGAGTATAATTGCTTTACAGTGGTGTCTTAGTTTCTGCTTTATAACAAAGTGAATCAGTTATACATATACATATGTCCCCATATCTCTTCCCTCTTGTATCTCCCTCCCTAGGTGGTCACAAAGCACTGAGCTGATCTCCCTGTGTTATGCGGCTACTTCCCACTAGCTATTTATTTTACGTTTGGTAGTGTATATATGTCCATGCCACTCTCTCACTTTGTCCCAGCTTACCCTTCATCCTCCCCGTATCCTCAAGTCCATTCTCTAGTAGGTCTGTGTCTTTATTCCCATCTTGATCCTAGGTTCTTCAGAACTTTTTTTTTTATATTCCATATATGTGTGTTAGCACACGGTATTTGTTTTTCTCTTTCTGACTTACTTCACTCTGTATGACAGACTCTAGGTCCATCCAACTCACTACAAATAACTCAATTTTGTTTCTTTTTATGGCTGAGTAATATTCCATTGTATATATGTGCCACATATTTGTACCTTTTCTTTAGATTCCACATATAAGCAATACCATATGATATTTGTCTTTCTGTGTCTGTCTTACTTCACTCAGCATGACAATCTCTAGGTCCATGCATGTTGCTGCAAATGGCATTATTTTGTTCTTTTTTATGGCTGAGTAATATTCCATTGTATATATGTACCACATTTTCTTTATCCATTCTTCTGTTAATGGACATTTAGGTTGCTTCCATGTCCTGGCTATTGTAAATAGTTCTGCAATGAAATTTGCGGTGCATGTACATTTTCAAATTATGGTATTCTCTGGATATATGCCAAGGAGTGGGGTTGCTGGATCATATGGTCAATCTAGTTTTAGTTTTTTAAGAAACCTTCATACTGTTCTCCATAGTGGCTGTACCAACTTACATTCCCACCAACAGTGTGGGGTTCCCTTTCCTCCACACCCTCTCCAGAATTTATTGTTTGTAGATATTTTGATGATGGCAATTCCGACTGGTGTGAGGTGATGCCTCATTGTAGTTTTGATTTGCATTTCTCTAATAATTAGTGATGGTGAGAATCTTTTAATGTGCTTTGTAGCCATCTGTATGTTTTCTTCGGAGAAATGTCTATATAGATCTTCCACCTGTTTTTTTTATTGGATTGTTTGCTTTTTTGATATTGAGCTGTTTTTATACTTTGAATATTAATGCCTTCTCAGTTATTTTGTTTGCAAATACTTTTTCCAATTCTGAGGGTTGTCTTTTCATTTTGTTTATTGTTTCCATTGCTGTGCAAAAGCTTTTAACTTAATAAGATCCCATTTGTTTATTTTTGTTTTTATATTCATTATTCTATGAGGCAGATCAAAAAAGATCTTGCTTCAATTTGTGTCAAAGAGTGTTCTGCCTATGCTTTCCTCTAAGAGTTTTATAGTGTCTGGTCTTACATTTAGGTCTTTAACTCATTTTGAGTTTATTTTTGTGTATGGTGTTAAGGAGTGTTCTAATTTCATTCTTTCACATATAGCTTATTGAAGAGACTGTTTATTTTCCATTGTGTATCCTTGCCTCCTTTGTCATAGATGAGGTGACAATAACCCACCCCATAGGTGTGTGGGTTTATCTCTGGACTTTCTATCTTGTTCCATTGATCTGTATTTCTGTTATTGTGCCAATACCATACTTTTTTGATGACTGTAGCTTTGTAGTATATTGTGAAGTCAGGGAGCCTGATTCCTCCAGCTATGTTTTTCTTCTCAAGATTGCTTTAGCTATTCAGGGTCTTTTGTGTTTCCATACAAATTGTAAAATTCTTTGTTCTAATTCTGTGAAAAATGCCCTTGGTAATTTGATAGGGATTGCATTGAATCTGTAGATTGCTTTGGGTAGTATAGTCATTTTCACAATATTGATTCTTCCAATCCAAGAACATGGTATACTCTCCATCTGTTTTTGTCAACTTTTATTTCTTTCATCAGAACCTTATAGTTTTCTGAGTACAGGTCTTTTACATTTTTAGGTAGCTTTATTCATAGGTATTTTATTCTTTTTAATGCAATGGTAGACGGGACTGTTTCCTTGATTTCTCTTTCTGATTTTTCATTGTTACTGTGTTGGAATGCAAGGGATTTCTGTGTATTCATTGTATCCTGCAACTTTACCAAATTCGTTGATAAGCTCTAGTAGTTTTCTGGTAACATCTTTAGGATTTTCTATGTATAGTATTATGTCATCTTCAAACAGTGACAGTTTTACTTCTTCTTTTCCAATTTGGAGTCCTTTTATTTCTTTTTCTTATTTGATTGCCATGGCCAGGACTTCCAGTAGTGGTGAGAGTGGACATCCTTGACTTGTTCCTGATCTTAGAGGAAATGTTTTCAGTTTTTCACCATCAAGAATGACATTTGCTGTGGATTTGTCATTTATGGCTTTTATTATGTTGAAATATTTTCCCTCTATGCCCACTTTCTGGAGAGTTTTTATCATAAATGGGTGTTGACTTTTGTCAAAAGTTTTTCTGCATCTACTGAGATGATCATATGGTTTTTATTCTTCGATTTGTTGGTGTGGTGTATCACACTGATTCATTTGTGGATATTGTACAATCCTTGCAACCCTGGGTTAAATCTCACTTTATCATGGTGTATGATCCTTTTAATGTGTTGTTGGATTCAGTTTGCTAGTATTTTGTTGAGGAGTTTTGCATCTATGTTCATCAGTGATAATGGCCTGTACTTTTCTTTTTTGTGTGATATCTTTGTCTGGTTTTGGTATCAGGGTGATTGTGGCCTTGTAGAATGAGCTTGGGAATGTTCTTTCCTCTGTAGAATGTTTGATAGAATTCGCCTGTGAAGCCGTCTAGTCCTTTTGTCTGTTGGAAGATTTTTAATCACAGTTTCAGTTTCAGTTTCAACACTTTTGATTGGTCTGTTCATATTTTCTCTTTCTTCCTGGTTCAGTCTTGGAAGGTTGTAACTTTCTAAGAATTTGTCCATTTCTTCTAGGTTGTTCATCTTATTGGCATATAGCTGCTTGTAGTAGTCTGTTATGATCCTTTGTATTTCTGTGTTGTTCATTGTAACATCTCCTTTTTCATTTCTAATTTTATTTAGTTGAGTCCTCTCCTTCTTTTTCTTGATGAGTCTGGATAAAGGTTTATCAATTTTGTTTATCTCTTCAAAGAACCAGGTTTTAGTTTCTTTGATCTTTGCTCTTGTTTTCTTCATCTCTATTTCATTTATGTCTGCTCTGATCTTTATGATTTCTTTCCTTCTACTAACTTTAGATTTTGTTTGTTCTTCATTCTCTAGTTGCTTTAGGTGTAAATTTAGGTTGTTTAGTTGAGATTTTTCTTGTTTCTTGAGGTAGCATTGTATTGCTATAAACTTCCCTCTTAGAACTGCTTTTGCTGTGCTCCATAGGTTTTGGGTCATAGTGTTTTCATTGTCATTTGTTTCTAGGTATTAATATTTTTTTATTTCCTCTTTGATTTCTTCAGTGATCCATTGGTTATTTCATAACATAATGTTTTGCCTACATGTATTTGTGTTTTTTACAGTTTTTTTCCTGTAATTTATTTCTAATCTCATAATGTTATGGTCAGAAAAGATGCTTGATATGATTTCAATTTTTAAAAATTTACCAAGTCTTTATGTGTGATCCAAGATGTGATCTATCCTGGAGAAAGTTCCATGTGCACTTGAGAAGAAAGTGTATTCTGCTGCTTTCCGATGGAATGTCCTATAAATATCAATTACATCTACCTGATCTAATGTCACTTAAGGCTTGTGTTTCCTTATTAATTTTCTGTTTGTGTGATATGTCCATTGGTGTAAGTGGGATGTTGAAATCCCCCACTCTTATTGTGTTACTGTTGATTTCACCTTTTAAGGCTGTTAACATTTGCCTTATATATTGAGGTGCTCCTATCTTGGGTGTATATATATATATATATATATATATATATATATATATATATATATGATTGTTATAGCTGCTTCCTGGGTTGATCCATTGATCATTATGTAGTTCCTTGCTTGTTTCTTGTAACAGTCTTTATTTAAAGTATATTTTGTCTGATATGAGTATTGCTGCTCCAGTTTTCTTTTGACTTCCATTTGCATTGAATACTTTTTTCCATTCTCTCACTTTCAGTCTGTATGTGTCCTTAGGTCTGAAGTGGGTCTCTTGTATACACTGTATATATGGGTCATGTTTTTGTATCCATTCAGCCAGTCTTTGTCTTTTGGTTGGAACATTTAATCCATTTACATTTAAGGTAATTATTGATATGTGTGTTCCTATTTCAATTTTCTTAATTTTGGGGGGGTTTGTTTTTGTAGGTCTCTTTTCTTTCTTTCCTGTTTTGTTCTCTTCTCATGTGGTTTGATGACCACCTTTAGTGTTGTGTTTGGTTGCTTTTTCTTTTTTGTGTGTGTATCTATTGTTTTTTGGTTTGCATTTTGCAAGAGGTTTTGATAAAAAGTGTTTATATACACATGCGTGTGTGCACACACACACACACACACACGGTTGTTTTAAGTTGCCCTTCTCTTAATTTCAAATGCAATTCTCATTTCCTGCTTTTGTACTCTCCTCTTCTCATGGCTGCTGGTTTTGATATTACGTTTGTGTATGGATGCCTGGAGACCCTCCCAGGCCCAATATCGTGACCCACCTGGGAGGCACTGGGGACAGTCTGCCACTTCACTACCCACTGGACCCAACCCCCTCAACATGGAGCACAGGGGAAGGCAGACCAGTGTGGGAGAGTGGTTGTGCTATGGGAGGGGCAGCCCAGTGCCCCCAGTCACATGGCAAACCCCTCGGGTGTGGGCACCAGAAGAGGGGAGAGCGCAGTGACTGGTCTTGTTCCCTCAGCCCCAGGGTTTGGTGGGCTCTGCGGCTGGGGTGCTGTAACACTTGGAGGGAGGGCTCACCACAGTCCCTCAACACCCTCTGGAAAGAGGGAGGGGAGAAAATATGGCCTCTGAGCCACCTTTCCTGCCAGCCTTCCCAATCATCCCAGAGCCAGTTGGGGCATACCACCTTGGTGGAAATGCACTAAAAAGATATTCTGTGCTCCTGGATTGGAAAAATGACTACTGTTAAAATTTCCGGGGGGGACCTTGAAGATGGTGGAAGAGTAAGACGCGGAGATCGCCTTCCTCCCCACGGATACACCAGAAATACATCCACACGTGGAACAACTCCTACAGAACTCCTACTGAAGGCTGGCAGAAGACCTCAGACCTCCCAAAAGGCAAGAAACTCCCCACGTAACTGGGTAGGGCAAAAGAAAAAACAGAGACAAAAGAATAAGGATGGCACCTGCACCAGTGGGAGGGAGCTGTGAAGGAGGAAAAGTTTCCACACACTAGGAAGCCCCTCCGCGGGCGGAGACTGCGGGAGGCGGAGGGGGGAGTTTCGGGACCGCGGAGTAGTGCACAGCGACGGGTGCGGAGGGCAAAGCGGGGAGATTCCTGCACAGACGATCGGTGCTGACCGGCACTCACCAGCCCGAGTGGCTTGTCTGCTCACCCGACGGGGCGGGCGGGGCTGCGAGCTGAGGCTCGGGTTTTGGTTTTGGACGGAGCTCAGGGAGAGGACTGGGGTTGGCGGCTTGAACATAGCCTGAAGGGGTTAGTGCACCACGACTAGCCGGGAGGGAGTTCGGGGAAAAGCCTGCACCTGCCGAAGAGGCAAGAGACTTTTTCTTCCCTCTTTGTTTCCTGGTGCGCGAGGAGAGGGGTTTAAGAGCGCTGCTTAAAGGAACTCCAGAGACGGGCGCGAGCCGCGGCTAAAAGCGCGAACCCCAGAGACGGGCGCGAGCCGCGGCTGAGGGCGCGAGCCCCCGAGACGGGCGCGAGCCGCGGCTAAAACCGCGGACCCCAGAGACGGGCGGGAGACGCTAAGGCTGCTGCTGCCGCCACCAAGGGGCCTGTGTGCGAGCACAGGTCACTCTCCACACCCCTCTTCCGCGGAGCCTGTGCAGCCCGCCACTGCCAGGTTCCCGGGATCCAGGGACAACTTCCCCGGGAGTACGCACGGCGGGTCTCAGGCTGGTGCAACATCACGCCGGCCTCTGCCGCAACGTCACGCTGCCTCTGCAGCTGCAGGCCCGCCCCGCACGTAGTGCCCCTCCTACCCCCATCCCCCAACCCCCGGCCTGAGTGAGCCGGAGGCCCCGAATCAGCGGCTCCTTTAACCCCGTCCTGTCTGAGCGAAAAAACAGACGCCCTCCAGCGACCTACACACAGAGGCAGGGCCAAATCCAAAGCTGAGCTCCTGTGAGCTGTGAGAACAAAGAAGAGAAAGGGAAATCTCTCCCAGCAGCCACAGAAGCAGCGGATTAAAGCTCCACAATCAACTTGATATTCCCTGCATCTGTGGAATACCTGAATAGACAAGGAATGATCCCAAATTGAAGAGGTGGAATTTAGGAGCGAGATCTATGATTTTTTTCCCTTTTCCTCTTTTTGTGAATGTGTACGTGTATGCTTCTGTGTGAGATCCTGTCTGTATACTCTTGCTTCCACCATTTGTCCTAGGGCTCTATCCGTCCATGACTTTTTTTAAAAAAAATTCTTTTTCTTAATAATTAAGTTTAATTGTGATAACTTTATTATACTTTACCTTGGTTCTTTCTTTCTTTCCTTCCTTCCTTCCCTCCTTTAGACAACGAATCACCCCAAATTGAGGAGGTGGTCTCAGGGAGCAGGATTTATGATTTTTCCCCCTTTACCTCTTTTTGTGAAGGTGTATGTGTATGCTTCTGTGTAAGATTTTCTCTGTATAGCTTTGCTTCCAACATTTGTCCTAAGGTTCTATCCGTCCCTTTTTTTTTTTCTAAATATTTTTTAATTCAATAACTATATTATACTTTATTTTATTTTTACTGTATCATCTTTCTTTCTGTCTTTTTTCCTTCTTTCCCTCCTTCCTTCCTTCCTCCCTCCCTCCCTCCCTCCCTCCTTTCTTTCCTTCTTTGCTTCTTTCTTCCTTCCTTCCTTTCCTCCTTTCCTTCTTTCTTTACTCATACTTCTACTAATTCTCCCTACTTTTTCTCCCTTTTATTCTGAGCTGTGTGGGTGAAAGGCTCTTGGTGCTCCAGCCAGGAGTCAGGGCTCTGCCTCTGAGGTAGGAGAGCCAACTTCAGGGCACTGGTCAACAATAGACCTCCCAGCTCCACATAATATTAAACGGTGGAAATATCCCAGAGACCTCCATCTTAACACCAGCACCCAGCTTCACTCAACGACCAGCAAGCCACAGTGCTGGACAACCTATGCCAAACAACTAGCAAAACAGGAACACAACCCCACCCATTAGCAGAGAGGCTGCCTAAAATCATAATAAGGCCACAGACACCCCAAAACACACCACCAGACGTGAACCTGCCCACTAGAGAGACAAGATCCAGCCTCATCCAGCACAACACAGGCACTAGTCCCCTCCACCAGGAAGCCTACACAACCCACTGAAACAACCTTAGCCACTGGAGACAGACATCAAAAACAACGGGAACTACGAAAGTGCAGCCTGCAAAAAGGAGACCCCAAACACAGTAAGATAAGCAAAATGAGAAGACAGAAAAACACACAGCAGATGAAGGAGCAAGATAAAAACCCACCAGACCTAACAAATGAAGAGGAAATAGGCAATCTACCTGGAAAATAATTCAGAATAATGATAGTAAGGATGATCCGAAATCTTGGAAGTAGAATGGACAAAATGCAAGAAACAGTTAACAAGGACCTACAAGAACTAAAGATGAAACAAGCAACGATGAACAATGCAATAAATGAAATTAAAATCACTCTAGATAGGATCAATAGCAGAATAACTGAGGCAGAAGAACGGATAAGTGACCTGGAAGATAAAGTAGTGGAAATAACTACTGCAGAGCAGAATAAAGAAAAAAGAATGAAAAGAACTGAGGACAGTCTCAGAGACCTCTGGGACAACATGAAACGCACCAACATTCGAATTATAGGGGTTCCAGAAGAAGAAGAAAGAAAGAAAGGGACTGAGAAAATATTTGAAGAGATTATAGTTGAAAACTTCCCTAATATGGGAAAGGAAATAGTTAATCAAGTCCAGGAAGCACAGAGGGTCCCATACAGGATAAATACAAGGAGAAACACGCCAAGACACATATTAATCAAACTGTCAAAAATTAAATACAAAGAAAGCATATTAAAAGCAGCAAGGGAAAAACAACAAATAACACACAAGGGAATCCCCATCAGGTTAACAGCTGATCTCTCAGCAGAAACCCTACAAGCCAGAAGGGAGTGGCAGGACATACTGAAAGTGATGAAGGAGAATAGCCTGAAACCAAGACTACTCTACCCAGCAAGGATCTCATTCACATTTGATGGAGAAATTAAAACCTTTACAGACAAGCAAAAGCTGAGAGAGTTCAGCACCACCAAACCAACTTTACAACAAATGCTAAAGGAACTTCTCTAGACACGAAACACAAGAGAAGGAAATGACCTATAGTAGCGAACCCAAAACAATATATAAAATGGAAATAGGAACATACATATCAATAATTACCTTAAATGTAAATGGACTAAATGCTCCCACCAAAAGACACAGATTGGCTGAATGGATACAAAAACAAGACCCTTATATATGCTGTCTACAAGAGACCCACTTCAGAACTAGAGACACATACAGACTGAAAGTAAGGGGATGGAAAAAGATATTCCATGCAAATGGAAACCAAAAGAAAGCTGGAGTAGCAATTCTCATATCAGACAAAATAGACTTTAAAATAAGGACTATTAAAAGGGACAAAGAAGGACACTACATAATGATCAAGGGATCGATCCAAGAAGAAGATATAACAATTGTAAATATTTATGCACCCAACATAGGAGCACCTCAATACATAAGGCAAATACTAACAACCATAAAAGGGGAGATCAACAGTAACACATTCATAGTAGGGGACTTTAACACCCCACTTTCACCCATGGACAGATCATCCAAAATGAAAATAAATAAGGAAACACAAGCTTTAAATGATACATTAAACAAGATGGACTTAATTGATATTTATAGGACACTCCATCCAAAAACAACAGAATACACATTTTTCTCAAGTGCTCATGGAACATTCTCCAGGATAGATCATATCTTGGGTCACAAATCAAGCCTTGGTAAATTTAAGAAAACTGAAATTGTATCAAGTATCTTTTCCGACCACAACGCCATGAGACTAGATATCAATTACAGGAAAAGATCTGTAAAAAATACAAACACATGGAGGCTAGACAATACACTACTTAATAATGAAGTGATCACTGAAGAAATCAAAGGGGAAATAAAAAAATACCTAGAAACAAATGACAATGGAGACACAACGACCCAAAACCTATGGGATGCAGCAAAAGCAGTTCTAAGGGGGAAGTTTATAGCAATAAAAGCCCACCTTAAGAAGCAGGAAACATCTCGAATAAACAACCTAACCTTGCACCTCAAGCAATTAGAGAAAGAAGAACAAAAAAACCCCAAAGCTAGCAGAAGGAAAGAAATCATAAAAATCAGATCAGAAATAAATGAAAAAGAAATGAAGGAAACAATAGCAAAGATCAATAAAACTAAAAGCTGGTTCTTTGAGAAGATAAACAAAATAGATAAACCACTAGCCAGACTCATCAAGAAAAAAAGGGAGAAGACTCAAATCAATAGAATTAGAAATGAAAAAGGAGAAGTAACAACTGACACTGCAGAAATAAAAAAAATCATGAGAGATTACTACAAGCAACTCTATGCCAATAAAATGGACAATCTGGAAGAAATGGACAAATTCTTAGAAATGCACAACCTGCCAAGACTGAATCAGGAAGAAATAGAAAATATGAACAGACCAATCACAAGCACTGAAATTGAAACTGTGATTAAAAACCTTCCAACAAACAAAAGCCCAGGACCAGATGGCTTCACAGGTGAATTCTATCAAACGTTTAGAGAAGAGCTAACACCTATCCTTCTCAAACTCTTCCAAAATATAGCAGAGGGAGGAACACTCCCAAATTCCTTCTACGAAGCCACCATCACCTTGATACCAAAACCAGACAAGGATGTCACAAAGAAAGAAAACTACAGGCCAATATCACTGATGAACATAGATGCAAAAATCCTCAACAAAATACTAGCAAACAGAATCCAACAGCACATTAAAAGGATCATACACCATGATCAAGTGGGGTTTATTCCAGGAATGCAAGGATTCTTCAATATACGCAAATCTATCAATGTGATAAACTATATTAACAAATTGAAGGAGAAAAACCATATGATCATCTCAATAGATGCAGAGAAAGCTTTCGACAAAATTCAACACCCATTTATGATAAAAACCCTCCAGAAAGTAGGCATAGAGGGAACTTTCCTAAACATAATAAAAGCCATATATGACAAGCCCACAGCAAACATCATCCTCAATGGTGAAAAACTGAAAGCATTTCCACTAAGATCAGGAACAAGACAAGGTTGCCCACTCTCACCACTCTTATTCAACATAGTTTTGGAAGTTTTAGCCACAGCAATCAGAGAAGAAAAGGAAATAAAAGGAATCCAAATCGGAAAAGAAGAAGTAAAGCTGTCACTGTTTGCAGATGACATGATACTATACATAGAGAATCCTAAAGATGCTACCAGAAAACTACTAGAGCTAATCAATGAATTTGGTAAAGTAGCAGGATACAAAATTAATGCACAGAAATCTCTGGCATTCCTATATACTAATGATGAAAAATCTGAAAGTGAAATCAAGAAAACACTCCCATTTACCATTGCAACAAAAAGAATAAAATATCTAGGAATAAACCTACCTAAGGATACGAAAGACCTGTATGCAGAAAATTATAAGACACTGATGAAAGAAATTAAAGATGATACAAATAGATGGAGAGATATACCATGTTCTTGGATGGGAAGAATCAACATTGTGAAAATGACTCTACTACCCAAAGCAATCTACAGATTCAATGCAATCCCTATCAAACTACCACTGGCATTTTTCACAGAACTAGAACAAAAAATTTCGCAATTTGTATGGAAACACAAAAGACCCCGAATAGCCAAAGCAATCTTGAGAACGAAAAAAGGAGCTGGAGGAATAAGGCTCCCTGACTTCAGACTATATTACAAAGCAACAGTAATCAAGACAGTATGGTACTGGCACAAAAACAGAAAGATAGATCAGTGGAACAGGATAGAAAGCCCAGAGATAAACCCACGCACATATGGACACCTTATCTTTGATAAAGGAGGCAGGAATGTACAGTGGAGAAAGGACAGCCTCTTCAATAAATGGTGCTGGGAAAACTGGACAGGTACATGTAAAAGTATGAGATTAGATCACTCCCTAACACCATACACAAAAATAAGCTCAAAATGGATTAAAGATCTAAATGTAAGGCCAGAAACTATCAAACTCTTAGAAGAAAACATAGGAAGAACACTCTATGACATAAATCACAGCAAGATCCTTTCTGACCCACCTCCTAGAGTAATGGAAATAAAAACAAAAATAAACAAATGGGACCTAATGAAACTTCAAAGCTTTTGCACAGCAAAGGAAACCATAACCAAGACCAAAAGACAACCCTCAGAATGGGAGAAAACATTTGCAAATGAAGCAACTGACAAAGGATTAATCTCCAAAATTTACAAGCAGCTCATGCAGCTCAATAACAAAAAAACAAACAACCCCATCCAAAAATGGGCAGAAGACCTAAATAGACATTTCTCCAAAGAAGATATACAGAATGCCAACAAACACATGAAAGAATGCTCAACATCATTAATCATTAGAGAAATGCAAATCAAAACTACAATGAGATATCATCTCACACCAGTCAGAATGGCCATCATCAAAAAATCTAGAAACAATAAATGCTGGAGAGGGTGTGGAGAAAAGGGGACACTCTTGCACTGCTGGTGGGAATGTGAATTGGTTCAGCCACTGTGGAGAACAGTATGGAGGTTCCTTAAAAAACTACAAATAGAATTACCATATGACCCAGCAATCCCACTACTTGGCATATACCCTGAGAAAACCAAAATTCAAAAAGAGTCATGTACCAAAATGTTCATTGCAGCTCTATTTACAATAGCCAGGACATGGAAACAACCTAAGCGCCCATCATCGGATGAATGGATAAAGAAGATGTGGCACATATACACAATGTAATATTACTCAGCCTTAAAAAGAAATGAAATTGAGCTATTTGTAATGAGATGGATAGACCTAGAGTCTGTCATACAGAGTGAAGTAAGTCAGAAAGAAAAAGACAAATACCGTATGCTAACACATATATATGGAATTTAAGGGAAAAAAATGTCATGAAGAACCTAGGGGTAAGATAGGAATAAAGACGCAGACCTACTGGAGAACGGACTTGAGGGTATGGGGAGGGGGAGGGGTGAGTTTTGACAGGGCGAGAGAGAGTCATGGACATATACATACTAACAAACGTAGTAAGGTAGATAGCTGGGGGGAAGCAGCCACAAGGCACAGGGATATTAGCTCGGTGCTTTGTGACAGCCTGGAAGGGTGGGATGGGGAGAGTGGGAGGGAGGGAGACGCAAGAGGGAAGACATATGGGAACATATGTATATGTATAGCTGATTCACTTTGTTATAAAGCAGAAACTAACACACCATTGTAAAGCAATTATACCCCAATAAAGATGTTAAAAAAAAAAAATAAAAATAAAAAAATTTCCCTACTTCCAAAAGCAATCTACAGATTCAAAGCAATGTATACCAAAATTATAAATGGCATTTTTTCACAGAAATAGAAAAAATAATCCTAATATTTGTATGGAACCACAAAAGATTCTGAACAGCCAAAACAATCTTGAGAAAGAACAAAGCTGTTGGCATTACACTTCCTGATTTCAAACTATATCACAAAGCTATAGTAATTAATATAATATGTTGTTGGCATAAAAACAGACACATAGATCAAAGGAACAGAACAGAGAGTCCAGAAGTAAACCCATGCCTATATGGTCAATTAATTTATGACAAAGGAGTCAAGAATATAAAATGGGGAGAGAATAGTCTCTTCAATAAACAGTGTCTGGGAAACTCAACAGGCTTCCCTGGTGGTGCAGTGGTTAAGAATCCGCCTGCCAATGCAGGGGACACAGGTTTGATCCCTGGTCCAGGAAGATCCCACATGCCGCAGATCAACTAAGCTTATGTACCACAACTACTGAGCCTGCTCTCTAGAGCCCACGAACCACAACTACTGAAGCTCGCACACCTAGACCCTGTGTACCGCAACAAGAGAAGCCACTGCAATGAGAATCTCATGCATGACAGCAAAGAGTAACCTTTGCTTGCCACAACTAGAGAAAGCCTGTGCGCAGCAAGGAAGACCCAACACAGCTGAAAATAAATAAGTAAATAAATAAATTTATATAAAAACAAAACAGGGCTTAAAAAAAGAAAAAACAACTTTACAGCGACACGCAGAAAGGAAGCTGCATCAATACCTGCTTCTGGACCAGAACTGAAAACACTTGGGATAGATTTTCTCAGTTTAGTAGATGTTGTAGAAGCATGGGCTCCTTGAGCATCCTAGGTGTACTCTCTGTAGACTTTGGTTCATTAGAAAGAAGGTGGGACATGCATTGAGAAGATTTCAGTTTCCATCTGGCCTCCACTTGTTACAAGTGATATGTCTTGGGCAAGTCACATGCCCTCTGATTATATTTCCTTACTTGAAAATTGAGAATTTATATGATACTATGCCTATTTTCCAGGGATTATGTAAGGCAATAAGTTAACATTTATTAAGGATACACTATTCTCCAGTTTGTGGGCTAAATGTTTTATGTACAGTAGTTAATTTCATTGAGAGCTTGGACTCACACTCAAGACTGTACTAAATATTTATTGTGTCTATTATGTGCAAAATATTTGGATTCAGTGGTAAATAATATAGATATGTCCCTGCCCTCCAGGAATCACATTCTGTCAGGAGCCAGACATTAAACAACACACTTACAGAAATAATTGCTCCATGACAAATATTCTAAGTGCCATGAAGGCAAAGTACAGAGTCTTATGAGAGCTAAAGAAGGGAATGTGACTTTTGGTGAAAAGTCAGGAAAGGCTTCCTTGGAAGGAGACACAGAACCTATTCTGGAGGAGGATTAGAAATAAGGCAAATTGGTGGAAGGTTTTCAAAGATGAGATTTCCACATATGAAAAATCTCAAATATTAGGAATAAAAATGAAATTCTTCTCATTATAAGAAGAAGGAAGGATTGTAAAGATCTGTGTTTGGAAGGGGAGGCAAGAATGTTTTAACTTGCTTATTTCTCCTGTTTTCCCAAGTATGTACATGTATACATTCTTCTCCACATAAGTGAGAAAATTGGGCTGAGTTGTATAACCTTTAACTGTAATTACTTTTATCAACAAGCTGAAATTCTTCAATCCTAGCCAATTCTGTCCTGCCAAATTCCCACTGAAGTTGAACTAATAGATGATCTGAGAAATAAACACCTTGTACCATTTCTCCACACAGTTGGAAGTCTGTCACTTTGTAAAATTGGAAGATATCCAGGACCAGCGTTCTCCTCAATTCTCCCTTACTCATAAGGTTAGGGCCCAGGAAACGCCTTTGTCATAAAATATACTACTGCTGCCATTTGGTAATTTTCATCATCAGCAAACCTCCATGATTGGCTTGCACAAAATTACAGTATCAGCCAAAAAAATAAGATGGTAAAAAAGTATTGAAGCTAAGTGGGAAGCCAACCAAAATACCAATATTCTTCATTTGTTGATGGTTTTATTGCCAGATTGGAGAGAAAATAACTAACTTGAATTTTTTCTGAGGATTAAAAACTTCTCTAGGACACATAATGTCTTTAAGACACTTGGTATCAAACCCTTTCAAATGACTTTTCCCTAGTCTTCAATATCTAATAAAAAACTTCATATATCTGATCTTACCTTCTCGGAGGTAAAACTGTTACCTTCTCAATACTACCTTTCAGCTCTTTAACATACAGATCTGTATCAGTGGCAAACTAGAGAATGATAAATAACAGCTTTAACTTGAGAACTTGAACTTTATCTTTGGCAATAAATACTGTCAGTTGTTTTCTTGAAGTCCCTGGCTTACTTTGTTTATTTTTAATAAATAGTCCTTAAATATCCAAGTCTGATTGTCAGTTGTTCTTTCAAGTAAAAATAGTGTTCAGTGAGAAAAGTGGGTAGATCGGCTCACAATGAGAGCAATTGCACTAGTGCTTTTCTGCAAGACAACCATGAAATTTCACTGCGCATCAGAAGTACTTTATGTATAGTTCCCATTTCATCACAGAAAATATTAAAAAGACATGTTTTCACGAATTAGTAAAATTAACACCTTTTTACTGCTTCTTTGTGGATATCCTTAAGGGACACTAACCTTTCTTTTTCTGTGTGTGCTTGGTAGTGAAGAACATCCTAGTGACTGCTAGGATGGTGTGGAGCCACCACCTTGATTCATCCTAAGACACCAGCAGTTTTACCCACCTTAGTGCAAACGTCAGCACAGTGGGAAAGGTGAATATATTATAGTATTACTACAAAAATAGTTTTGAACTCACAGACCTCCTGAAGGATTGTGGGGATCACTAGGCATCCCTGAACCACACTTTGAGAAGTGCTGTTACAAGATGTAATTGTTTCCATCTTTTTTAGAAACTCAATCTCATTTCTATTATTTTAGGATAATTAGAAGGTTTTAGAATTTGGTTATTTATTTGCCAAATACTAATTCCTAGGAATTCTAGATCCTTTGCCTTTCCATATAAATTTTAGAATCAACTTGTTGATGTCTATAATAAATCCCTCTGGGATTTTGATTTTGCAATTTTGGAATCGCATAATATCTGTAGACTAATGTGGGGAGATTGTGTCTTCCAATTATTTGCATGGTTTATATCTTCTTTTATTTAGGTCTTCATTGTTTCCTTTCATTATTGTTTTGTAGTTTTCAGCACAAAGATCCTCTCCAGATTTTGCTAGACTTATAACCTAAGTTGTAGTTGTTGACAGTGGTGTTGGTGATGGTCCTCTTCCTGCTCTTCCCCCTCTTTCTTCTTTTCCATCTCCTCCTCCTTTTTGGTGCTATGAAAAGGGTACTTTAAAAAATTCAAATTCTTGCTGTTCACTATTGATAACTAAGAAGGCAATAGACATTTTTATATTGATCTTGCGTCCTGAGACCTTGCTGAGCTCACTTGAATTCAGCACTAACTCTAGGTCATTTTGTGAATTTCTTGGGATGATTTTCTACACAAACATTTTGTAAATAGAGACAATATTGTTTCTTCCTTTTCCAATATTGCTGCCTTTAAAAAATTTTTGTCTTGTTGCATTTCTATTATAATGATGAATAGGGGTGGTGAGAAAGGATATTTTTGCCTTTTTTTTTTTTGTGGTACGCGGGCCTCTCACTGTTGTGGCCTCTCCCGTTGTGGAGCACAGGCTCTGGATGCACAGGCTCAGCGGCCATGGCTCACAGGCCCAGCCGCTCCGCGGCATGTGGGATCTTCCCAGACCAGGGCACGAACCCGTGTCCCCTGCATAGGCAGGCAGACTCTCAACCACTGCGCCACCAGGGAAGCCCTTACTTTGTTCTTTATCTTAGGGTGAAAACATTCAATCTTTTACCATTTAGTATGATGTTAGCTATAGGTTTTTGTAGTTGCCTTTTATCACATTAAGAAAATTTTCTTCTGTTCCTGGATTGTTGTGAGTTTTTATCATTAATGGATGCTGAATTTTGTCAAATGCTTTTTTGTTTCTTTTGAAACAGTCATATAAATTTTTTCCTTTTAATTTGTTAATATAGTGAATTATTTCTAAGTGTAAGGCCAACCTTGTACTATTGCTGGGATAAACCTATTTGGTCATGATGTCTTATCTTTTTATATGCCTTTGGATTCCATTTCCTAAACTTTTGTTTAGAGAATTTAAATCCACATATATAAGGATGCTGCTCTGTAGTTTTCAAACCTAAAATATCAAGGTATCAAAGTATCAGGTATCAGGGTAATGCTGACCTCATGAAATGAATTGTTTTGTCTTCTAATTTCTGGAAGAGATTATGTAGAGTAGGTATTTTTTTTCTAAAATTTTTTGTTGAATTTACCAGTGAAACCAGCTTGGCTTGGAATTTATTTGTTAGCATATTTTAAATCACAAAGTTACTTGGAAAAATATTTAGGACTGTTCAGGTTATTTCCTTGTAAGTTTTGGTAGTTTTTATCTTTCAAAGAATTGGCTCACTTTATCTAAATTGTTGAATTTATGGGAATAGACTTGTTAGTAGTATTCCCTTTTATTCCTTTAAATGTGTGCAGGGTCTGTAGCTATGTTCCTTTTTGAATTCCAAATGTTTGAAGATTTTCCAGATATCTTTCTGATTAATTTATTGTTTCGTTGCAGTCTGGTCTGAGACCATACTTTGCCAAATTTCTATACCTTTTTTTTTTTTTTTTTTGCAATACACGGGCCTCTCACTGTTGTGGCCTCTCCCGTTGCAGAGCACAGGCTCCAGACGCGCAGGCTCAGTGGCCATGGCTCACGGGCCTAGCTGCTCCGTGGCATGTGGGATCTTCCCAGACCGGGGCACAAACCCGTGTGCCCTGCATCGGCAGGCAGACTTTCAACCACTGCACCACCAGTGAGGCCCTCTATACTTTTACATTTTTTTAAGGTATATGACTCAGAACATGGTCAATCTTGGTGAATTTCCCATGTGTACTTGAAAAGAATATGTATGCTGCTATAGTTGGGTAAATTGTTCTATAAATGTCAATTAGGTCCAGGTGGTTGATAATGCTGCTAAAGTCTTCTTTATCCTTACTGATTTTGTATTACTTTGTTCTATCAGTTATTGAGGGAGGTATATGAACTCTCCAAGTGTAATTGTGAATTTTTCTTTCTATTTTGTCTTACCATTTCTTGCTTTATGTATTTTGATACTTTCTTGTTAGATGTATGTACCTTTAGGATTGATACATGTTGTTAGAGAATTGACTTCTATAGTTATGTACTGTTTCTCCTTATACCTGGAAATGTTTCTTGCTCTGAAGTCTACTTTCTCTACTATTTATATAACTACTCCAACTTTATTTGTTTAGGGTTTTTATGTTACATATTTTTCCATCCTTTTAGTTTTAACCTATCTATGTCTTTATATCTTAAGTGAGTTTCTTGTAAATAGCATATAGTTGAGTCATGCTTTTAAAAAAAATCCAATATGACAGTCTTTTGATCAGTGTCTTTTAATTGGCTTGTGTAGATTATTTATATTTAATATATTTATATGGTTGAATTATAAAATATACCATCTTGCTATATATATATATAGTATATATATATATATATTATCTTAATATATTATATTATATAGTATATATATATATTATCCTTTCCTTGGATTAATTGAGAATTCTTTATGATTACATTTAAAATAAGATAAAGTGTTAGTTATACTTCTTGTTAAAATATTTTCAGAGTTTGGCATAAAACTTACAATTTACACTCAGAATCTACCTTTAAATATTGCTGTACTGTTTCACATGTAGTTTAAGGATCCTACATCAACAAATTCCAATTTTTCTCTCCTATCTTTTGTACTATTTTTGTCATACACTTTGCTTTTGTATATGGTCTGAAAACAATATATTTATTTTTATTGAAGTATAGTTGATTTACAACATTGTGTTAGTTTTAGGTGTACAGTGAAGTGATTCAGTTATATATATATTCAAATTATTTTCCTTTGTAGACTATTACTATTATAGATATTTAATATAGTTCTCTGTGCTATACAGTAAATCCTTGTTGCTTATCTATTTTATGTATAGTAGTTTATATCTGTTAATCCCATACAACTAATTTATCCCTTCCCCCTCTCCATTCCTCTTTGATAACCAACCACAAGTCTGTTTTCTATGTCTGTGAGTCTGTTTTTGTTTTATAAATAAGTTCATTTGTACTATTTTTTAGATAGCATTTATAAAAGTGATACATATAATGTTTTTCTTTGTCTGACTTACTTCACTTAGTATAATATTCTCTAGGTCTACCCACATTGCTGCAAATGGCAATATTTTATTCTTTTTTATGGCTGAGTAATATTTCATCATATCTATATCTATATCATATCTTCTTAAACCAGTCATCTGTTAATGGGCACTTGGGTTGTTTCCATTTTTTGGCTTTTGTAAACAGTGCTGCTATGAACATTGGGGTACATGTGTTTTTTTGAATTAGATAAAAACACAATATATATCTACTATTATTGCTTTAGACAGTCAGTTATCTTTTGGAGCAAAAAGTATGAAAAATAAATTTTATTTTTAAATTAATTAATTTCATTTCTGACACACTGTTTTCTATAAATTTAAATTTTTATGTGGTATAATCTGCCTGAAGAACTTCTTTTAACATTCTACTTTTTTTTCATTTTTTTCCCCAGATTTATTGAGATATAATTAAGAAAATTATATATATTTAAGGTATATAACATGATGGTTTGATATACATATACATTATAAAATGATTATAACAATCAAGTTAACACATCCACCAACTCACATAGTTTCTTTTCTTGTCACGGTGGTGATGATGAATACTTAAGATCTACTCTCTAGCAAATTTCAAGTACACAAGACAGTGTTATAAACTACAGTCACCATGAGGTATATTAGATCTCCAGAATTATTCATCTTATAACTGAAAGTTTGTATCCTTTGACCAACATCTTATTTTCCTCACATCCCAGTGTCTGGCAACCACCATTCTATTTTTTGTTTCTATGAGTTTTTTCTTTTTTTTAAGTGTCCACATATAAGTGATACCATACAGTATTTGTCTTTCTCTGACTTATTTCACTTAATATAATGCCCTCCACATTCATCCATGTTGTGGCAAGTGGCAGGATTTCCTTCTTTTAATCTCTGAATAATAACATCTTTATCCATTCATCTGTCGATGGACACTTCAGTTATTTCCATGTCTTGGTTATTGTTAATAATGGTGCAATGAACATGTGGGTGAAGATATCTCCTCAAGATACAGATTTCATTTTCTTTCAATATATACCTAGTAATGAAATTGCTGAATTATACAGTAGTTATAATCTTAATTTTTTGAGGAAACTCCACATTATTTTCCATAGTGGCTGCACCAACATACATTTCACCAATAGCACACATAGGTCACAATGTCTGCATAGTTACATCTAGTGAAAGTTGTGTACAACAGATTCTTTTGGGAATACTGCTGTGAGGGTTGTGGAAAGAACTCAAGATTAGAAAGATAGACAATTGGATTCTATCCTGGCTTTTCCTCAGTTGAGTGGGTGACTTGAGGCAAGTTCCTTTACTTCCCTTGGCCTCAGTCATCTCATCTGGAAAAGGAGACAAATAAACTATATGGGTGTTTTTAAAATCATTATTTGATAGTGGGGCCTCTTTTAAACAATGACTTCTTACATTGTAAATAGCTAAAATTGGAGTCCCTGAGGTCACTCCGTGGAACTTTGAAACTTGCAAAATGACAACATGAACAATAGTAATAATTTAAAGGTTGACCTTTGATTATCCACTCGACAAATGCTTACTGGGAAAATAAGACAACTTGGGAAAAGGCAAGTAAGCAGGTCATTATGAATTGTGAGAAATGTCAGGAATAGTGAACTTTCCACTCTGGAAATATTCTGAGACACATCAAGAGGGGTTGTGAGATTAAAAAGCTGAGAAAAGCAGTTGGGGGCTTGTGGTTGAGGGCCTGAGATGCCAGGGAGATTTGTGCTTTGTTCATTGAGGAATGCAAAGGTCAGAGCCAGGTTTTGGGTAAAATCTCAAATGGAAAGTAAGTTCCTTAACAGCACAAACTTTGCTCATCTTACCATTGTTTTCTCAGAACTTACAATTATGCCTGACTCATAGTAGGTCAATATTTGCTCATTAAGAATTTGTCAAGTGGATAAACATTTTAACATTCTTTTAACCTTTTTTTGTGGTAAAGGTCTGATGGCAATGAACTTTCTCAATTTTTATTTGCCTGAAGAAAAATATCTTTATTTATCTTTTATTTTTGAAAGATACTTTCTCTACATATAGAATACTGGGTCAACAGGTTATTTTTTCCCCTTTTAGCACTTTAAAGGTACTGCTCCATTGTCTTGTGATTTGTATGGTTTCAGACAAGGTCTGTTGTAATGCTTATCTTTGTTACTTTCTATGCAATATGTCTTTTTTCTTTGCCTGACTTCAAGAATTTCTCTTTATCTTTTGTTTTTAACATTTTGAATATGATGTGTGTAGTGTTTTAGCATCTTTGTGTGCACTGAGCTTCTTGGATCTGTGGTTTAATGTCTGTCACTATTTTTAGTTTTGTGTACAATTCTAGCTTTCTTCTTCTTATCAGTTTACTGATGTGTCTTCCCATCTAAGCAAGTGCACGTGTTCTGTCTCTCCCTGAAGGCACCTATCTTTCTTTACAGATCAGACTAGTTGGTAACCTCTGACTCATGATGGATTTAAGAAGTCATGACTTATAGCTTGTCAGGCTTCTTGTTTTGTTTTTGTTATAAGGATGAGGGAAACATTATTTCCAGTTCACTACACCCCAAGCAGAACTAAATCATAAGTCCCCTAATCAATGGAACCAATTTCACAGAGGAATAAGTAATGCAATGAGCTGATGCACACAGGCTTCCTGAATCTTACCATGTACTTATTTCCTATAAGCAACTGGCCTTAGTGCAAATAGAATGACTTACTGAAATCTCAGTAGACACTGGCCAAGAGACTCTTTTTCAGGTTGAGGAACTGTTCTCCAAGTTGCAGTATGCTCAATTTTGGTGGCCAATATATTGTCTGATTTCTTCCATAGTCAGAATACAAGCATTGCCCAACCAAAGGTTAAAAATAAATTACAGAGGCATCTTATACAATTTTTGAGATGCCCTTACTCACTCACTTTCTTTCTTTACTTTCTTTTCCTCTGCAACTTGGAACTCTGCTGGTTTAGAGATCAGAGTTTCTAAGGGGTAAATGCTGTCTTATGGGCTATCACAAATATTCCATAAGTTCAATGTTAAAAATTGCTACCTTTCCATTTAGAGGTCCTTATGCCACATCATGAATTTGGAACAGAGAGCGTTACTATATTAATGCACTGATTCATCCAAATTACTAATGGGAAACAGGGTTATTCCTATACAATGGCATGAAGGAGAACATGTCAGGAGAAGAAGTGATCCTCTGAGGCAATTCTTGGTATTGTCATGTCTCAAGGAAAAGTTAGTTGAAGTTTATAGTAATACACAGACAAGACTATCAAGGGTCTCTGAAATTCTGGGAATTAAGTGTTGGGTATCCCTACAAGGTATAGACACCTGGCCTATTTTGATGCTGGGTGAGGAACTTAGAACATAGAATAGAGAAAGAAAATCAATTAAACCAACTATAGCCTTGTGAACAGCTGCAGAAATAAGGACATAACACTGATGTATACTTTATCTCTAGCTGTGCCATTTATGTATTCTAGATTAACTAATTTTATTATTATTTCCTGTCCCTTTCTTCCACTTTTAAAATATAGGGTATGCTGTGATGATTTACTTTATAATGTAGTTTATACATTACACAATATCAAGATGAATCCTACATGTTTTATTGGTTAGTGGGACTCCTGAATACAGAATTAGGAGTAGTGAGTGGGGGTGAATCATAACCTCTGAGCCTCCAGATTTGTGGTTAAAAGGTTAGGGGCAGAGAGAGTAAGGTTCACCATATATCCCTGTGATCCCCTTCATTTCCAAGTCTTCTTCCAACTGAGCTGTCCTGTGTGATCAGTTCTAGTTAATGATCAATGTGTGGGAGCAACATGGGTTGCTTTTGGACTAAGGCAGTTTATAACTGTGTGCCTCTTTCTGTGTGTTCTTCCTCCATTACTGAAACCTTGGAGGCCATGTGTCCAAGGTGATATAGCCACAAAAGAAGGCTGAGCAATCTTTGTATTACTTTTGTGGGTGAGAAATAATCTTTATTGTGTTAAATCACTGAAAGTTTGAAGTTATTGTTATTATATATAGCCTATTTTATGATGATTAAGATTGTAGCATTGATGTGTATATGTATTGCAAACACATATACACACAGCTATATATACATAAAGTTATGTTTTAGGATATTAGACTCATACTCTTCATAAAGTTTCATCTTGACTCTTCACTTACCTTGATCTTCTTTGGTATTTAAATAGGAAGTTGTGAGCAGTCCTACTGTGCATTGCTTATTTGCTACCATGTTAATGTAGAAATCTCCATCTCTTTGCTATGGTTTATATGTGTGTGTGTGTGTGTGTGTGTGTGTGTGTGTGTGTGTATTTATCTCCATAACACATACATATATGTATGTGGAGATAGATAGAAGTAGATATCAATATCAATATAGATATAGATCTCAAGTGCTTTTTTTTTACTGGGAGCAACAATTCGGAGATCAGAACAAGACAACATAGAGAGTTTTTCACTGTTATCAATGAGGCCCTTGGTTTCTGAAGCAAAAGACAAGTAATGCTGTCTCTCACCTTGAATCAGCATGATCCAAGAAACCAACTCAAATAACCCATATAAAGACAGAGACACACGTGGCCTGAATGCCAGTGTGCTGTAAAATGCCTAAGAATAATAACAAGTGTTTAACATTATAGTCCTTTTTATTAAGATTTTTCATATACAAAATAAAATGCTGATTAGAGGCACAATGACTTTTTTCTGATTAATAACATTCAGGACTTTTACCTTTTTTATCTGTTTTCTCTGTAGGAAGTTTAAAACAGGATGAAAAAAGTTATTGTGTGTTTCTGTTGAAAGATCATGAAGCTGGTACAGTTCTAAAATATTTTGCTGGTTACCTCATTTGCAAAATGAGAACAGTTGGATCTGGTAATCTCTGAGGTTCTTTTCTGCTCTAAAATTCTGTGATTCTGCTATTGAAAAATGCAATTTTCAGAAAGTATATCTAAAGTTAATTTAATTTGTGGTCACCTTTATGATCTTTAGATTTTTCCAAGTGATGTATTAGAACATATTACCCTCTGAAGAAGAGAATCAGCTGCAAGGGTATGGGAGATAAGAGGGTGGTGTAACCATCATTTATCTTTGCTAATGGTATCTGGATGAAAATCTTCCACTTGGCAGCAGAGGTACTTTTGAGGTCCAATAGACCTGGCTCCCAGGGTTACAGGGAGCCTGCTGAAAGGCCTGCTTCACTAGAAACATTTCTTCCCAGCCCTACCCCAGGCTGCCTCTGTACTCCACGGCTGTTATCTATTACACTGGGGAGTGCTCTGTTAGGCTATTAAACTTCATTGGTAACAACAATAATAACAACAACAGTCAAGGACCTGTTATTTGGTCCTGCCCTAAATAAAATTGGAGAGTCAGGGAAATCAGTTATTCTCCCTGCAGTCATTCCTTTGCCAGTCATTTTCTCCACTTTTATGCTCTGAGGTTGAGGACTGTCCCTCCAATCGCGAAAAGGTCTGACAAACTCATCCTTATTATAAGAAACTCAGTGTAGAGTCTCTGAAAAGATATTTTAAAACAGACCTAATGAGAAAAGATAGACTCCAACACAAACAAATTAGACTCTAATGCTGTAATTTTATACATAAGGATAGGAAAGGAGGAGTAAGGCTTCCAGCAATCCTCATCTTTTAAAGTAAGGAGACTTTATTTGACCTGCTTCAGGCTAACTCTTCTCCTTGCATCTAATTACATGTAGCTTAATCTCTGAGCAAATTTCTTAGGCCACTCACTACTTCCAAGTACTTTCTTCCATCTCTGAAGACTTCATGTATGCCAGATGCATTGCTAAGCAGACCAACTCTCATGGATGAGATTTTGTGAACCTGGGTTAATGTCTTTCCCCTGCTTTGACTCATGTATTAATGACCAACAATCATTTTCAGCCCTGGCAAAGAGGCAGATAAAATGAGTCCTCTGTCTTAATAACTGTTCTCTTTATCTTGGCAAAATCTACCATCCAGGAACCAAACCCCATACAAAACCTAGGTGCTCTCCTCCCAGGATACCCCTCCTGGACAGAGCAGGCCTTGCAATCAAGTGTTTGCACCTTGTCTGGTTAGAGCTGTGTGAAGTTCTTATACATAGTTGGGTATGGGGGACTTTTTATCATAAAATAAAAATCCTAAAACCCAGCAGTAGAACCATACCATCTCCTGCTCTTAACCAATTGAGGTAAAACCAGAGAAGAATAGAATTTGATTAGTTGTCTGATGCAGACTATTTCATATACATAGACAACAAATAGGCAACATTTTAGTGGGAAAAAAAATAAAACAAAGGCATGAGATTTGGAGCCAGAAAATCATGGTTTGAACTCAGTGATTAAGTGGCCTCAATAATTAACTTTACCTCCCTCAATATCTATTTACTCATCAGTTAAAGCAAGAATGAGTCATAGCAATGCTGGTAAATGGGATAACATCCACCTCATATTGCATTTGTGTGAATTAATTACAAGGAATATAAAATGCCTGATATCGTGCCCATTTCTGACAAAACAAGTCAGCTTCCTTTTCTTCCTCCTAACGCTTTTGTCCTGCCCTTGTTTTCTTAAGACAAAACGGGATCAGAGTTTTATCTCTCAGCAGACATCTTTTATAACTGCCATCTTCCAATGGATTAACAAGATATTTATTAAGCACATGTTATGTAAAAAGTAATCTTCTATGTCATGTGGAAAATACAAGGAAATATGAGCTTGAACACAAGGTATTTGCACATTATAATGTAAACATATTAAACAGCTTAATTTCATAGGAAGACACCATTTATAAAAATTCTCTGAATTAAAGATAGGAACAGTCCATGGTATTAAAGCCCCCAGGAGGTCTGCCCTCATTTCAAAGTGGTAAAATAAGGAAAACATGCTTCATCCTTCTGCATTTGGACAAAAACATATTTTTCTCCATGATAAAAATGTCCAGGATTGGATGGGCTTATGTATATGCAGAATCAATTGACATATGAGGCAACCATTTCGCTGGAAACATGAATAACTTACTCTTTCCTACCACTGATTCTGTACATTGCATGGCTGCCATAGCTGCCAAGAAACTACATTGGTCATTCGTGCCTTCCTCCAAGTCTTGTGGGCTGTCAGATTGCTTGGGTTATGGCCTGGTTTTCTGGCTAATGGCAGCATGATGATAATTATGCAATCCAGGTTTAATGTGAATGGAAGAGTTGGGGTAAATTTTAGTTAACTTTTCCTCAAGAAATACACAGATTAAAATATTTTAAATTAGGTTTATGCTAAATTCAGTATATTTTAAATGGTAGGTAATCTTTTTAGATGATTACATGCTTGACTAAGAATGGGTGAGATTTAGAAAGCCTGCCTGCCCA
The DNA here is from genome assembly GCF_008692025.1 of Phocoena sinus. Lineage (NCBI taxonomy): Eukaryota > Metazoa > Chordata > Mammalia > Artiodactyla > Phocoenidae > Phocoena > Phocoena sinus. The sequence goes on along the minus strand of NC_045763.1, from coordinate 157,301,758 downwards.
TCCACAGAGGGTGTGTGAAGCATGTACGAGGAACTGAAACTCAGTATTCCTTGCAAAATCCACTGGGTTCTACTGCTTGAGTGCTCTTCCTTATGTGGGCCACTGTGTAGCCTTGTTATTACTCCCTCCATTTCAATCTTGGATCAAGGTCATTTATAAAAAGATGTCTTTTGTAGACAAATTTTATTTTACGATGAAAAGGTTTTCCTTTCAGAGAAAGTCACTTTTGAGCTCATAATTCTCAAGTGATGCTGGAATTTTAACATAAATATTGGGTTTCTTTTTAGAGCAGCCACATCCTTAGTGCAAAGAATTAAGTGGCAATGGATTTACTGTTAATGAACATAGCAAGTCCAAATTACAGACTAACTTCAGAATCAATCTTCTTTTCATTGTATTATGAAATATTTGATGAAAAAAGATATGGTATGGATATGTACACAAGTGAAAATTTGCCAATCTGTAAACTTAAGATTTGAGATTTGTGTATTGTACTTTATGTAAGTTATACCCAGAAAGTCATCAGCATGGAATATAATAAATATCCCAATTATAGAACATTATGATTTAACAAAGAGTTGTATTCTTATCACCCAACTTGAGCTACAACATTATCAGTACTGTGGAGGGTCTTTTCCTTGTTCTACAGAAATGTATCCCTTTCTCTGCCTTTCTAGGACTATCTGTCTAGAGAACTCTAGGTTAACTGTTTACTTTTATTTTTTTTATATTTTAACACACATGTAATTATACCAAATGGTATCATTTACTTTTGTCTGGTTTTGAACTTCATGTAAAGTACATCAAGCTGTTTCTGCTCTCCAGCAACTTACTTTTTTTACCCTCAACACTATGTTTTCTAGATTTATCCATGTTGATTTGTAGAGCTGTTATACCAGGACTCAGAGAAAATGGAGAATTTCTATGCCACATTAGGGTAAAGAGCTCAGGCTGCTTGTGGCCAGACAGTACTTCTCCTAGGGTCTTTAGCATTCGTTGACCTTGTGCGGAAGCCCCAAGTACTTTGTATCTATATATGGTGTGTGTATGTGTGTTGTATGCATGATTGTTTTGGTGAAAGTTTTCTAGCCTTATAAAGTGAGTTGTGTATTACTCCCTCTTTTTCAATCCTAAGGCAGAGTTTCTGAAATACTGGAACTATCTCTTTATCAACTATTTGATAGAATTTAGTTTCGCTGCACAACTACTTGGCCATAAGACAATTTTACTGTAAAAGATAAAATCATGAAAATAAAATAAAATAAAAGAGAGACATTAAAAAGGACGTAATGAAACATGAAAAATTAATTTTAAAGGGATTTCATTGTGAAAAATGAAAATTCAAAAAATGTCTGAACACATTAAACATGTTTGTAGACTCATGGTTATAGTTGTATCCTTGTATATGTTAGAGAAATCAATAATACTTCCTTTTCCAAAGATGATCATTAGGATTCAGGATCTAATGTCAGATGCTATATAAAAAAATCTGCTGAAAAACTCTTCAGAGTTCCCTGGAAGTAAAACGAACAGATGAGAGATGCTACTGTTTCTTATCAATACATATAACATTATGTAACTGGCAGTACATATAACATATGTATCAATACATATAACATTATGTAACTGGCAGTACATATCTGGACTACGTTGAAATGTTCCATTACATACACCACAGTCCTTGTATTTTACCAAATCATCTAAGCCAGATTCTATGCCAAATACCAAAATTCTTTCTCCATCATGTTCTCCACTATCAAGTAGAAAAAAAATGTCACCCTTTTCAAGAAACTTATACTTGTCAGTAGTCATGCAACCATTTCTTTGGGGGAAGATAGGAGAAACTTGATTTCTTTTGTCTTCAACTTCTAATTATTACATGATAAATTTGGGAAAGATGGCAGGAGAAAACAAGTCATTGTATCTAAATTAGCCAAAGAATCGATCATGAATGCCCTCAAAGGCTGTTATGAATTATTAGCTGCTTCTTTTATATTTGCCTAGCTTGGTTTCAAGGGGTGGAGATAACCATGTACAACAAAGAATTTTCAAACACTGATAGGTTATCATTTTCTAGTTATGAAACCAAAATGGTCAATCAACCAGTCGTTTTATCTTTTATGGCAAATATCCTTACAGCCAATTAGTTTTGTGGCAAAACTGCTTGCTGCAGATTCTTATGGCTAAAATACTTAGAACTGGCTGTATACTGTATCTCCCTTTCCATGCCTAGAATTGTTACTGTGCCTTCTTCCTTTTTTATTTTTCCTTTTTACTACAGATTTAGTGATTTTATTAGTCATCAAATTTAGTTTTGTTCCTTCTTTTTGTTTTATTTTTATTTTCTATTTCATAGTGTCTGCTCTTATCCTTAGTAATTCCTTCATTTCTTCCAGGTTCTTGGGTTATTCCCTAATATTTTAAGATGGATGCTCACGAATTTTCAGCCTTTCTCCTTCTCTGTTATGAGCTTGTAAAGCTGTAAATTTCTATGTAATGCCTTATCTGTGTAAAAGGAAAAATCTCCCCCATTTTTTTCCCTCTTAGAAAAATTCAGTTCCTCCCTATTGGTGCAAACTCAGTCTTTCACCTGTGTGTCTGTTACTACCACACTCATACAAAACACTTCACTTCTGACATTTCTGGTCCCCACATGTGGAGGGTTTTCTCCACACTAAGCAATTCTCTGTGACACCAGCTGAACTTCTCACAATTCAACTCAATTTTAACATTACTTACCTGGAGGTAGTGTCTCTAAGACTGCCTCCCACCTCACTTCACATGCCAATCACAAGTAGTAGTTCCCCAGGTTATCCATAATTTCTGTATGACTTGGCTATAAATTGGAGGTTTCCTTGATGCCCTTTTCCGGTTCTTGAATTTGTTAGAGGAGCTCATAGAACTCAGGGAAACATTTCCTTACATTTATAAGTTTACTCTGAAAGGATATGATAAAAGATATATATGAACATCCAGAAGGGAGAGATATGTAGGGCATGTATGTGGGAAGAGGCAAGGGGCTTCCAAGCCCTCTCTGGGCACATTACTTTCCCAGCATTTCCATGTGTTCGTCAATATAGAAGTTCTGCAAACCTTTGGAATTTTGTGGAGGCTTCATCATGTAGGCCTGATCCATTATTGACTCCATTTTCAGCTCTTCTCCCTTTTCATGAGAAAGGGGGTAGGAAGGCTGAAAATTCCAAGCTTCTAATAATGGCTTGGTCTTTCTGGTGACCAGTTCTCATCCAGGAGCCCAACCAGAGTTGCTTCATTAGAACAAAAGATGCCCTAACACTAGGAGATTCCAAGGGTTTCAAAAGCCTTGCGTCAGGAAACAGGGTCAAAGACCAAATACTAGAACAAAATGCTAATATTAAAACAAGATGCTAATGGAGCTCTTCTCACTTAGGAAATTATAAGAGTTTTTGTAGTTTTGTGCCAGGAACTGGTGGCAGAGACCAATACAAATTTTCTATTATTTCATAATCTGCATCTCACATGTCTTTATATGTGGTTTAGTTGTAAAATTAGAAATTTTACTCAGATTTCTTCTTTGACTTATAAAAGTGATTTTAAAGTGCATTTAAAAAAAATGTCCAAATGTATGGGATAACTTTAAAGTTATCTTTTATTATTCATTTCTAAGTTGATTATATTATGGTCAGAGAATTTAGTTTATATTATGCAAATTTTAAAAAATGCCTTGACTTTTTTTTTAAACATCTTTATTAGAGTATAATTGCTTTACAATGGTGTGTCATAACAAACTGAATGTTATACATATACATATGTCCCCATATCTCTTCTCTCTTGCATCTCCCTCCCTCCCACCCTCCCTATCCCACCCGTCTAGGTGGTCACAAAGCACCAAGCCGATCTCCCTGTGCTATGTGGCTGCTTCCCACTAGCTATCTATTTTACGTTTGGTAGTGTATATATGTCCATGCCACTCTCACTTTGTCCCAGCTTACCCTTCTCCCTCCACGTATCCTCAAGTCCATTCTCTAGTAGGTCTGCATAATTATTCTGGTCTTGCCCCTAGGTTCTTCTGACCATTTTCTTTTTCTTTATTTTTTAGATTCCATATATATGTGTTAGCATACAGTATTTGTTTTTCTCTTTCTGACTTAATTCACTCTGTATGACAGTCTCTAGGTCCATCCACCTCACTACAAATAACTCAGTTTCGTTCCTTTTCATGGCTGAGTAATATTCCATTGTATATATGTGCCACTTCTTCTTTATCCATTCATCTGTTGATGGACACTTAGGTTGCTTCCATGTCCTGGCTATTGTAAATAGAGCTGCAATGAACATTTTGGTACATGACTCTTTTTGAATTATGGTTTGCTCCAGTATATGCCCAATCGTGGGATTGATGGGTCATATGGTAGTTTTTTTTAGTTTTTAAGGAACCTCTATACTGTTCTCCATAGTGTCTGTATCAATTTACATTCCCACCAACAGTGCAAGAGGGTTCCCTTTTCTCCACACCCTCTCCAGCATTTATTGTTAGTAGATTTTTTGATGATAGCCATTCTGACTGGTGTGAGATGATATCACATTGTAGTTTTGATTTACATTTCTCTAATGATTAATGATGTCGAGCATACTTTCATGTGTTTGTTGGCAATCTGTAAACCTTCTTTGGAGAAATATCTATTTAGGTCTTCTGCCCATTTTTCGATTAGACTGTTTGCTGTTTTGGTATTGAGCTGCATGAGTTGCTTATATGTTTTGGAGATTAATCCTTTGTCAGTTGCTTCATTTGCAAATATTTTCACCCATTCTGAGGGTTGTCTTTTCATCTTGTTCATGGTTTCCTTTGCTATGCAAAAGCTTTTAAGTTTCATTGGGTCCCATTTGTTTATTTTTGTTTTTATTTCCATTTCTCTAGGAGGTGGGTCAAAAAGGATCTTGCTGTGATTTATGTCATAGAGTGTTCTGCCTATGTTTTCCTCTAAGAGTTTCATGGTGTCTGGCCTTACATTTAGGTCTTTAATCCATTTTGAGTTTATTTTTGTGTATGGTGTTAGGGAGTGTTCTAATTTCATTTTGTACATGGAGCTGTCCAGTTTTCCCAGCACAAGTTATTGAAGAGGCTGTCTTTTCTCCACTGTATATTCTTGCCTCCTTTATCAAAGATAAGGTGACCATATGTGTGTGGGTTTATCTCTGGGCTTTCTATCCTGTTCCATTGATCTATATTTCTGTTTTTGTGCCAGTACCATATTGTCTTGATTACTGTAGCTTGTAGTATAGTCTGAAGTCAGGGAGCCTGATTCCTCCAGCTCCGCTTTTCCTTCTCAAGATTGCTTTGGCTATTCAGGTCTTTTGCATAAAAATTGTGAAATTCTTTGTTTTAGTTGTGTGGAAAATGCCATTGGTAGTTTGATAGGGATTGCATTGAATCTGTAGGTTGCTTTGGGTAGTAGAGTCACTTTCACAATGTTGATTCTTCCAATCGAAGAACATGGTATATCTCTCCATCTATTTCTATCATCTTTAATTTCTTTCATCAGTGTCTTATAATTTTCTGCATAGGTCTTTTGTCTCCTTAGGTAGGTTTATTCCTAGATATTTTATTCTTTTTGTTGCAGTGGTAAATGGGAGTCTTTTCTTAATTTCACTTTCAGATTTTTCATCATTAGTGTATAGGAATGCAAGAGATTTCTGTGCAATAATTTTGTATCCTGCTACTTTACCAAATTCACTGATTAGCTCTAGTAGCTTTCTGGTAGCATCTTTAGGATTCTTTATGTATAATATCTGCAAACAGTGACAACTTTACTTCTGCTTTTCCAATTTGGATTCCTTTTATTTCTTGTTCTCCTCTGACTGCTGTGGCGAAAACTTCCAAAACAATGTTGGCAAAAACTTCCAAAACTATGTTGACTAATAGTGGTGAGAGTGGGAAACCTCGTCTTGTTCCTGACCTTAGTGGAAATGTTTTCAGTTTTTCACCATTGAGGATGATGTTGGCTGTGGGTTTGTCATATATGGCATTTATTATGTAGAGGAAAGTTCCCTCTATGCCTACTTTCTGGAGAGTTTTTATCATAAATGGGTGTTGAATTTTGTCAAAAGCTTTCTCTGCATCTATTGAAATGATCATATGGTTTTTCTCCTTCAATTTGTTAATATGGTGTATCACATTGGTTGATTTGCATATATTGAAGAATCCTTGCATTCCTTGGATAAACGCCACTTGATCATAATGTATGATCCTTTAATGTGCTGTTGGATTCTGTTTGCTAGTATTTTGTTGAGGATTTTTGCATCTATGTTCATCATCAGTGATATTGGCCTGTAGTTTTCTTTATTTGTGACATCTTTGTCTGGTTTTGGTATCAGGGTGATGGTGGCCTCATAGAATGAGTTTGGGAGAGTTCCTCCCTCTGCTACATTCTGGAAGAGTTTGAGAAGGATAGGTGTTAGCTCTTCTCTAAACGTTTGATAGAATTCGCCTGTGAAGCCGTCTGGTCCTGGGTTTTGTTTGTTGGAAGATTTTTAATCACAGCTTCAATTTCAGCACTTGTGATTGGTCTGTTCATATTTTCTATTTCGTCCTGGTTCAGTCTCACAAGGTTGTGCATTTCTAGGAATTTGTCCATTTCTTCCAGGTTGTCCATTTTATTGGCATATAGCTGCTTGTACTAATCTCTCATGATCCTTTGTATTTCTGTAGTGTTCAGTTGTTACTTCTTCTTTTTCATTTCTATTGATTTGAGTCTTCTCCCTTTTTTCTTGATAAGTGTGGCTAATGGTTTATCAAATTTTTTTATGTTCTCAAAGAACCAGTTTTTAGTTTTATTGATCTTTGCTATAGTTTCCTTCATTTCTTTTTCATGTATTTCTGATCTGATGTTTATGATTTCTTTACTTCTGCTAACTTTGGGGGATTTTTGTTCTTCTTTCTCTAATTGCTTTAGGTGTAAGGATAGGTTGTTTATTTGAGATGTTTCTTGTTTCTTAAGGTAGGCTTGTATAGCTATAAACTTCCCTTTTAGAACTCCTTTTGCTGCATTCCATAGGTTTTGGGTCGTTGTGTTTTCATTGTCAATTGTTTTTAGGTATTTTTAAATTTCCTGTTTGATTTCTTCAGGGTTATCTTGGTTGTTAAGTAGTGTGTTGTTTAGCCTCCATGTGTTTGTATTTCTTACAGATTTTTCCTGTAACTGATATCTAGTCTCATACCGTTGTGGTCGGAAGAGATACTTGATATGATTTCAGTTTCCTTAAATTTACCAAGGCTTGATTTCTGACCCAGGATATGATCTTTCCTGGAGAATGTTCTATGAGCACTTGAGAAGAATGTGTATTCTGTTGTTTTGGGGTGGAATGTCCTATAAATATCAATTAAGTCCATCTTGTTTAATGTATCATTTAAAGCTTGTGTTTCCTTATTTATTTTCATTTTGATGACCTGTCTATTGGTGAAAGTGGGAAGTTAAAGTCCCCTACTATGATTGTGTCACTGTCAATTTCCCCTTTTATGACTGTTAGTATTTGCCTTATGTATTGAGGTGCTCCTATGTTGGGTGCATAAACATTTTAAATTGTTATATCTTCTTCTTGGATTGATCCCTTGATCATTATGTAGTGTCCTTCTTTGTCTCTTGTAATAATCTTTGTTTTAAAGTCTATTTTGTCTGATAGGAGAATTGCTACTCCAGCGTTCTTTTGGTTTCCATTTGCATGGAATATCTTCTTCCATCCCCTCACTTTCAGTCTGTATGTGTCCCTAGGTCTGAAGTCATTCTCTTGTAGACAGCATACATACGGGTATTGTTTTTGTATCCATTCAGCCGGTCTATGTCTTTTGGTTGGAGCATTCAATCCATTTACATTTAAGGTAATTATCAATATGTATGTTCCTATGACCATTTTCTTAATTGTTTTGGGTTTATTATTGTAGGTCTTTTCCTTCTCTTGTGTTTCCTGCCTACAGAAGTTCCTTTAGCATTTGCTGTAAAGCTGGTTTGGTGGTGCTGAATTCTCTTACCTTTTGCTTTTAATTTCTCTATAAAATCTGAATGAGGTCCTTGCTGGGTGGAGTAATCTTGGTCATAGGTTCTTCTCCTTCATCACTTTAAATATGTCTTGCCAGTCCCTTCTGGCTTGCAGAGTTTCTGCTGAAAAATCAGCTGTTAACCTTAGGGGGATTCCCTTATGTGTTATTTTTGTTTTTCCCTTGCTGCTTTTAATATTTGTTCTTTGTATTTAAATTTTGATAGTTTGAGTAATATGTGTTTTGGCAAGTTTCTCCTTGGATTTATCCTGTATGGGACTCTCTGTGCTTCCTGGACTTGATTAACTGTTTCTTTTCCCATATTAGGGAAGTTTTCAACTATAATCTCTTCAAATATTTTCTCAGTCCCTTCCTTTTTTCTCTTCTTCTTCTGAGACCCCTATAATTAGAATGTTGGTGCGTTTAATGTTGTCCCAGAGGTCTCTAAGACTGTCCTCAATTCTTTCATTCTTTTTTCTTTATTCTGCTCTGCAGTAGTTATTTCCACTATTTTATCTTGCAGGTCTCTTACCCGTTCTTCTGCCTCAGTTATTCTGCTATTGATCCCTTCTAGAGAATTTTAAATTTCAGGTATTGTGTTGTTCATCACTGTTTGTTTGCTCTTTATTTCTTCTTGGTCCTTGTTAAATGTTTCTTGTATTTTCTCTATTCTGTTTCCAAGATTTTGGATCATCTTTACTATCATTATTCTGAATTCTTTTTCAGGTAGACTACCTATTTCCTCTTCATTTTGTTAGGTCTAGTAGGTTTTTGCCTTGCCCCTTCATCTGCTGTGTGTTTCTCTGTCTTCTCATTTTGCTTAACTCACTGTGTTTGGGGTCTCCTTTTCTCAGGCTGCAGGTTCGTAGTTTCCATTGTTTTTGGTGTTTGTCCTCAGTGGCTAATGTTGGTTCAGTGGGTTGTGTTGGCTTCCTGGTGGAGGGGACTAGTGCCTGTGTTCTGGTGGATGAGGCTGGATCTTGTCTTTCTGGTGGGCAGGTCCATGTCTGGTGGTGTGTTTTGGGGTGTCTGTGGCCTCATTATGATTTTAGGCAGCCTCTGTGCTAATGGATGGGGTTGTGTTCCTGTTTTGCTAGTTGTTTGGCATAGGGTGTCCTGAACTTCCACTTGCTGGTCATTGAGTGGAGCTGGGTGTTGGTGTTGAGATGGAGATCTCTGGGAGATTTTCGCCATTTGATTTTACATGGAGGTGGGAGGCCTCTTGTGGAGCAGTGTCCTGAACTTGTCTCTCCCACCTCAGTGGCACAGTCCTGATGCCTGGTTGGAGCACCAAGATCCTGTCCTCCACATGGCTCAGAATAAAAGGGAGGAAAAAAAAGAAAGAAAGAAAGAAGAAGATTAAATTAAATAATGTGAAATAAAATAAAGTTATTAAAATAAAAAATAATTAAGAAAAAAATTTAAATAATAATAATAAAAAAAAAGACAGACAGAACCCTAGGACAAATGGTAAAAGCAAAGCTATACAGACAAAATCTCACACAGAAGCATACACACTCACAAAAAGAGAAAAAGGGGGGGGAAAAGAAAAAATATATATATCTTGGCTCCCAAAGTCCATCTCCTCAATTTGGGATGATTCTATGTCTATTCAGGTATTCTACCGATGCAGGGTACATCAAGTTGACTGTGGAGATTTAATCCTCTGCTCCTGAGGTTGCTGGGAGAAATTTTCCTTTCTCGTCTTTGTTCACACAGCTCCCGGAGTTCAGCTTTGCATTTGGCCCCGCCTCTGTGTGTACGTCGCCTGAGGGCGTCTGTCCTTCACTCAGACAGGACGGGCTTAAAGGAGCAGCTACTTCTGGGGCTCTGGCTCACTCAGGCTGGGGTGAGGGAGGGGTAAAGATGCGGGGCAAGCCTGCGGCGGCAGAGGCCAGCGTGATGTTGCACCAGCCTGAGGTGCACGGTGTGTTCTCAGGAGGAAGTTGTCCCTGGATCACGGGACCCTGGCAGTGGTGGGCTGCACAGGCTCCCCAGAAGCGGGGTGTGGATAGTGACCTGTGTTCGCACACAGGCTTCTTGATGGTGGCAGCAGCAGCCTTAGCATCTCATGCCCATCTCTGTGGTTCACGCTGATAGTGGCGTCTCGTGCCCGTCTCTGGAGCTCCTTTAAGTGGAGCTCTTAATCCCCTCTCCTTGCACACTAGGAAACAAAGAGGCAAGAAATAGTCTCTTCTCTCTTTGGCAGCTCCAGACTTTTCCCGGACTCCCTCCCGACTAGCCTAGCCGTGGTGCACTAGCCCCTTCAGGCTGTGTTCACGCCGCCAACACCAGTCCTCTCCCTGGGATCTAAGCTCCGAATCCGGAGCCTCAGCTCCCAGCCCCGTCCACCCCGGCAGGTGAGCAGCAAGCCTCTCGGGCTGGTGAGTGCTGGTTGGCACTGATCCTCTGTGCGGGAATCTCTCCGCTTTGCCCTCCACACCCCTGTTGTCGTGCTCTCCTCTGTGGCTCGGAAGCTCCCCCACTCCGCCACCCGCAGTCTCTGCCCGCAAAGGGGTTTCCTAGTGTGTGGAAACCTTTCCTCCTTCACAGTTCCCTCCCACTGTTGCAGGTCCGTGCCTATTCTTTTGTCTCTGTTTTTTCTTTTTTCTTTTGCCCTACCCAGGTATGTGGGCAGTGTCTTGCCTTTTGGGAGGTCTGAGGTCTTCTGCCAGCATTCAGTAGGTGTTCTGTAGGAGTTGTTCCACATGTAGATGTATTTCTGATATATTTGTGGGGAGGAAGGTGATCTCCATGTCTTACTCTTCCACCATGTTGAAGCTCCTCCCCCAAGACTTCTTTTATAGCTTGGTATGCAGATACTGTTCCTAAAAGTTATATGTATGCTTGAAGACAATGTGTATTATTCCCCTTTTGAGGAAGGATTCTATATATGTTTATTAAACCAGTAATTGTGTTTTCATATATGTATTGATGTTTTTCTTTCCTTTATTGGTCAGAGTTGTGTTAAAATTTCCCACTTTGATGGGTGAATTTTTCAGTTCCTCCTATTTTTGTCAATTTTTGTTTTAAAAGTTTTGAAACTATATTATTAATTGGATAAAGTTGTAGGATAGTTATAGTTTCCTGAGGAATTAATCCTTCTGTCACATGAGAACCTCTATCTATAATAAGATTTTTGCTTTAATATCTATCTTATTTGATATTAATATAGCTACATTTATTCTCTTTTGCTTGGTGTATCTTTCTCTTTTTTACTTTTAAATATATATTACATTATATATATTTGAATATATATCTCATCCATCCATCAGCCAGACCCAACAACAGTTAAGTCATGTCAATATTGTTTCATCTATAACTCCATCTACATCTGTCATGCCTCCCTCCCCCTAGATTAATTTGAAGTAAATCTCAGGTATATTATCATTTCATTTGTAAATATTCAATGTGTTTTCTTTAAAAATAAGGACAAAGACAGTCTCTTCAGCAAGTGGTGCTGGGAAAGTTGGACAGCTGCATGTAAATCAATGAAGTTAGAATGCACCCTCACACTATGCACAAAAATAAACTCAAAGTGACTTAAAGACTTAAATATAAGACATGACATCATAAAACTCCTAGAAAAGATCATAGACAAAACACTCTTTGACATAAATCATAACAATGTTTTCTTAGGTTAGTCTCCCAAGGCAATAGAAATAAAAATAAAAATAAACAAATGGGACCTAATAAAACTTACAAGCTTTAGCACAGCAAAGAAAACCAAAACCAAATGACAACCTCTGGAGTGGGATAAAATATTTGCAAATGATGCGACCCACAACGCCTTAATTTCCAAAATATACAAACAGCACACACAACTTAACAACAAAAAAAAAAACAACCCAATTGAAAAATGGGCAGAAGATCTAAGTAAACATTTATCCAAAGAAGACATATGGATGGCCAGTAGACACATGAAAAGATGCTCAATGTTGCTAATTATTAGAGAAATGTAAGTCAAAACTACAATGAAGTACCATCTCACACCAGTCAGAAAGGCCATTATTAACAAATGCTGGCAAGAGTGTGGAGAAAAGGGAACAGTTTTACACTGTTGGTGGGAATGTAAATTGGTGCAGCCAATATGGAAAACAGTATGGAGGTTCCTCAGAAAACTAAAAACAGAATTATCACATGATCCAGCAATCCCATCCCTGGGTATATACCCAGACAAAACTATAATTCAACAAGATACATGCAACTCTATGTTCATAGGAGCATTATTTACAACAGCCAAGACATGGCAACAACCTAAATGTCCATCAACAGATGAATGGATAATGAAGATGTTATACATATACATATATATATATATATATATATATATATATATACACACACACACACACACACACAATGGAATATTACTCCACTATCAAAAAGAATGAAATAATGCCATTTGCAGCAACATGGATGGACTTAGAGATTGTCACACTAAGTGAAGTGAGTCAGAAAGGCAAAGACAAATACCACATGATATCATTTACATGTGGAATCTAAAGTATGATACAAATCAGCATATCTAGAAAACAAAAACAGACTCACAAATATAGAGAACAAACTTGTGGTTGCCAAGGGGGTTAGGGGAGGGAAGGATTGGGAGTTTTGGATTAGCAGAGTAAACTATTATATGTAGGATGGATAGACAACAAGGTCCTACTGTATATCACAGGGAACTATATTGAATATCCTGTGACAAACCATAATGGAAAAGAATATGATAAATTATATATATATATATGGATAACTGAGTCACTTTGCTGTACAGAAGAAATTAACACAACATTGTAAATCAACTATACTTCAATAAAATTAAAAACAAAAAAACAAAAACAACATGATACTTTTAAAGACATAATAATATCATTACTACACTTAAAAAATTAAAATTAATTTCGTAACATCATCAAATATCCATCATTGTTCAAATATCCCTTTTTGTCTCATCTTTTTTTTTTTTTTTTTTTTTTTTTTTTTTTTTTTTTTTTTGGTGGCACGCAGGCCTCTCCCTGTTGTGGCCTCTCCCGTTGCGGAGCACAGGCTCCGGACGAGCGGGCTCAGCGGCCATGGCTCGCGGGCCCAGCCGCTCCGCGGCATGTGGGATCTTCCCGGACCGGGGCACGAACCCGTGTCCCCCGCATCGGCAGGCGGACTCCCAACCACTGCGCCACCAGGGAAGCCCCTGTCTCATCTTTTTAAATGCTTAGTTTGAACTTAAATCCAAACAAGATCTTTTTATTGCAATAGCTTAATATGTCTTTCACGTCTCTTTTAATCTAAGATGTCTGCTCCCAACTTCTCTCTTTTTTTCCATGGATTTTGTTTATTGAAAACTGTCTTGTTTGTCCTATACACTTTCCCATATTCTGGATTTTGATTATTGCAACCTTGTAAAAGATTTTAGTTCATTCCTCTGTATGCTTTGTTCTGATATTTATTTTCCTATAATTTTATTTAGAACCTTTGTATATACAGTCTTATGTTCTAGGGTTGGCACTTTTAAACATGATATATCTGAGTTTTATAGCCCAGTCATGATTATTATTTTATTTTTTTAAGGGTGACTTGGAGCTCAACTTTTTTTTTTTTTAATTAATTAATTTATTTATTTAGTTTTGGCTGTGTTTGGTCTTCGTTTCTGTGTGAGGGCTTTCTCTAGTTGTGGCAAGTGCAGACCACTCTTCATCGTGGTGTGCGGGCCTCTCACTATTGCGGCCTCTCTTGATGCAGAGCACAGGCTCCAGACGCACAGGCTCAGTAGTTGTGGCCCACGGGCTTCATTGCTCCGTTGCATGTGGGATCTTCCCAGACCAGGGCTCGAACCTGTGCCCACCTGCATTGGCAGGCAGATTCTCAACCACTGTGACACCAGGGAAGCCCCATGATTATTTTAATAAAGCTATTTTGGTTTGATTTTCATCATCTTATTTTTGTTTCCTATTAGTTCCACTTTTTCTCTTTGGTCTTTCTTGCTCTCTTTTGAATTAATAGTAATTTTTTTAAAATTCCTCCAATTAAAAATATCTGTAGGTTTATGTGATCCATAACAGCTCCTTCTGCCACAGTTGTCTATCCCAGAAACCTGGACATTTCCAGTTTAACATTTATCACAAGCATTATTTTTAGCTTACTTAAAAATAATAAGAAACATTTATTGAATGCAGTTCCAAATGTTTTATGTGAATTACATTTTTATTCTACACAAATGAGATATGTTCTACTTATTATTATTTATTTCACATATGAGGAAACTGAAGTACAGAACAGTACTTCCATGGTCCATAATTTACTCATGATCACATAGATAGTAAGGGGTGCAGTGCAAATTTGACTTCATGATTAACTCTAGAGCCTATGTCTCTTGCTTAGAAAACAAGCTCCTTGAAGGCAGGACCATGCTTTTCATACTCCCCATGTTATCCATAGCACAAGCTCAACACAGAATGGGTGTTCAATTTTTTAAGAAATAAATCTCTGCTATATCTATTCCTGATCCCAATATAGGAAGGATTTGTGGGGAATGGGAATGGTTTCTGGCATTATATTCTCCTCCCCCTCCTCTAATAGTTAACAAATAAAAATATAGAATTCCTATTAAATGTGAATTTCAGATAAACAACCAAACAATTTTAAAGTACAACTCAAGTAATATTTGGGACATACATATAACAAATAATTATTTGTTATTTGTATAAAAGTTCAGTTTATCTGGTCATTCTAAATTTATCTGGCAACCCCATATGGGGCATTTCTTGGGAGAAACATTTTGCTCCTTATACTATCCATTGTTCCTGCCCTTTTCTCTCTCAGACAGAGCATGAAAATTGTGGCATTGAGCAAAGTTTGTACTGTCTTCTTACACTGTCACCTTCTTCAGTCACTAGCCTAATTCATTTTCTGTTTTGACTGATTAAAAATACATACCTCAATTACCGGGGTGGGGAGAGGAAGGGATAGTTAGGGAGTTTGGGAATGACATGTACACACTGTTATATTTAAAGTAGATAACCAGCAAGGATCTACTGTATAGCACAGGGAACTCTGCTCAGTATTATGTAACAACCTAAATGGGAAAACAGTTTGAAAAAGAATAGATACATGTATATGTGTAACTGAATCACTTTGCTGTACACCTGAAATTATTACAACATTATTAATCAACTATACTCCAATATAAAATAAAAAGTTAAAAAAATTTTAAAAATACATAACTCAAGTGACTATAAATTATAGATTTGTTTCATATTATCTAGCTAGTTCTGCTCAGTTATCCATAACTTATTAGGCTTTCAAAGCTTTACTGATATTATTCATTATCAGAAATATTTTCTATTCTAAAGCTTTAAAATGATAAATTATTTACTAAAGAAAATCTAAAAGTAATAAAGAAAAAAGGAGAATACATGAAAATGGAAAGAAGAGAAAGTGATTATCTTTAAATTCCCTTATTAAAAGATAGCCATAGTTAAATTGATTTTTAATTTATTTTATGCCTTTTAAGTACTTAAATCATGTGTACTTGTTTATACTAATCTATATTTTTAAACATTTATCCCACTTAGACTGAGATTTAAACAAACTTTTGTTTAACTTGTTTTTAACTTTATATTGTTACAAATAGCTTTAATAAACATCATTTTAAATCCATTTTTCATATTCATGCATGTGACAGTCACTGTTGTTTTTTTTTTAAGTCTTTTTTGTGTGAATTCTAGGTATCCTTTTTTTAAATTAATTTATTTTTATTTTTGGCTGCATTGGGTCTTTGCTGCTGCCTGTGGGCTTTCTCTAGTTAAGGCGAGTGGGAGGTACTCTCCGTTGTGGTACACGGGCTTCTCATTGCTGTGGCTTCTCTTGTTGTGGAGCACAGGCTCTAAGCACATGGGCTTCCATAGTGGTGGCACAATGGGCTTAGCTGCTCCACAGCGTGTGCGACCTTCCTGGACAAGGGCTCAAACCCATGTCCCCTGCATTAGCAGGCAGATTCTTAACCACTGCACCACTAGGGAAGTCTGACAATCATTGCTTTATGCCCCAGAGCCACAACAGTACATACAACAAAATCCCTGACTTCAGACAATTGACAAGGGAGATAGAGGATTACCAAATATACAAGTAAGCATATAATATATCAGGTGGTGATCAGTGCTATGAAAGCAAATGAGAAAATAAAGTCATAGGGAGAGAAAGTGAGGTGCTATTTTTTTAAAAATGTTGAAGGAAGGCCTATATTGGATGACCTTTAAGCAGAGATCTGGATGAGTAGGGAGTGAGCCGTGAGGACATGTGGGGATAAACATTCCAGGGAGAAGAAACAGCAAGTGCAAACGCCATGAGGCAGGCTGCTCTTTCCTGTTTAATGCAAAGAAGAAAGACTATTATTGCTGGACTGTGGTGAACAGGGTAGTGGAAGATGAGGCCAGGGTTTGGGTTTTATTTCTAATTGCGTGGATTATGCATGCCATTCTGGCTCCTATGTGAGGTGGGTAAGAGCAGGAGCAGGCATACATTAGGATGTTCTTGCAGATGTCTGAGAGTGGAAATGATGGGGACTGGAGTTTATAGTGATGGAGATGTGAGAAGCGGTTATCTAAATTTGGGGATTGTTGTTGACAGCACTTGCTGATAGATTGTTGTGGGATGTGAAGGAAAAGTGAAATCGAGGAGGATTCTGGTTTCAGTTTTTTGCCTGAGTGAACGGTGGTGTCATTCTCTGAGACAGGAAAGACTAGAAGACTTGAAGTTGTATGTGTGCTTGTGTTGGGGTGGGGTGGGGAAATAGTGATTGTAGTGGAGAATCAGCAGCTGTTTTTGACATGTTAATTGTGAAATGGCATTTAAATTTGAAAGTGAAGATGTCTAATGGACAGTTGGTGCTAGGGTCTGAACGTTTGAGCAGGCCATCACCAGAACCTGACCATTCTGGCACCCTGAGCTTGGACTTCCCAGCCTCCAGAGCTGTGAGAAATAAATTTCTATTGTTTTTAAACTACCCGGTCTGTGGCAATTTGTTATAGCAGCCCTAACAGACTAAGAGAGTCGGATGCACAATTCTGTAATTGAGATAGAGGTCAGACAGTGCAGTGCAGAGCTGAGACATGTTGGGGTCTGAGGCTGAAGGAAAAATCAGGAATACGGATTGGTCTTTATTTAGCAATCGGTGTTGATATTTTATTCATAATGCACCTGGGGGGACATTAATTTTGCTTTTAATAAATATTGCATTAAAATATTATTTACCATTATTACTGAGTTTTTTTTTGATATCCCTTACAGTGCCTCCCTTGCCTCATCCTAGTCCTGTCCCTTCAGGATTCAATGCCACGTTGAAGTATTTAAAACTAAATGACAGAGGGAACATGAGTAGAGAAGTCAGGAAGAGAGTACTCAGCAAAAGAGACAGTGGAGTCAGCAACCAGTGAGTTGGGAAGAAAACAGGGAGAGGAGGTCACGGGAGGTTCAATGTGCTCCATGTTCAACGAGGCGTGAGTCGTCAGCTGGGATGCTGAGGAGAGAGCCAGTGAGCTGACCACAGAGAACTGACTGACCGGGAGCTTTGTTTGTGTGGAGCTCTTGGGTGACATGCAAAGTTCAGTCAGAGAGTTGGAGTGGGCTGAGCAGATATTAGAAGGTGAAGAATACAAGCGTCATCAACAATTTCAAGGAGTTTCCTTCTCAAAGTAAGAGTGGTAGCTAGAGGTGCATATATAGGGTGCATAGAGGGCTTTTTCTTTAAAGATGGGTGATGTGAAAGTAAGAGGGATCTGGTTACCAGAAGACCCCTATGGGGCAGGAGTGAGAGGGGGCAGTTTGTCAGAGCAGCATCCTGGGACAGATGGAGGTGTGTGTGCTGAGCACACGTCGGGGAGTTGGCCTGGAAAGGAATAGGATGTTTACTCCTCTGGGACACGAACAAAGACAGAATATGAGGCTATAGACAAGATGGCTCACTGGTTCATTGAGAATATGAGGCTCTTGAGGTGTGATTGCCTCTGTGCTCTCAAACACCTCTGAGGCGAGTCATCAACTGGGAAGTGAGGGGAAGGGCCTGGGAGATTTGAAGAGAAAGGAAGATGTGAACTGCTCATCTTGGAGAGTGAGAAAGTGGGTTTCTATGGGCAGGGTAGCAGGCTTGTCTTTTATCCAGCCACTTTACAGATCACATCAAATTCAGTAATTTTTCTGCTCTACTTCTGGGTTTCCCAGATAAATAACATATCATCTCTGCAAATAATAAAAATTTACCATTTTCTCTTCTCTGTTTCATGCCTTGTGACCTTGGAGAGAACTTCTAGAGGAAGGTGATGGTGGACATCTTTGCTTTGCTTCTCATTTTAATAGGTTTACCTTAATCTTATATTGTTAATTATGATGTTATCTCTTGTTTGGAAATAGATTTTCTTTATCAAGAGATACTAATATCATTCCAGGGCCAATTTATTAAAATGTTTCACTAGAAATGATTGTTGAATGTCCATTAATTTCTGATCATTACATAAAAGCTTTTTCTTTCCTTGTTTTAAAGATTTAATGTGTTTCAGACCCAGTGGGTGACTTCTCTTTCTCTCTCATGTTTCCCAGCTTTAATTCGATCATAATTTAGACTTACCTAATATCTTGTTGGAGTCTTCTCTTAAATGCTCCCATAGTACCCCATTCCAGCCCCTATCATAGCATCTACCACATTGTCCTATTAATTTATCTATCTTTCTTGATAGACTTAAAACTACCTTAAGGACTTGTTTTATTTACCATCATATCCTCAACTCCTAGCACAATAATGTTTGTTGAATGAATTAATGTTGTAGTCATCTGTGTGCTAGTTTTCTTTATCAGCAATCCTCCAATTATACTTGCCCTAACTTGCAGGCAGAGAATGTGCTTTTATCATTATTAACAATAATAACCACCACTGTAACAAATGCATTGTATTTATCATTTCATTTAATCATTATAAAAATTATATAGAAATAAGTACTATTATTATCCCCATTTTGTAGATGAGAAAATGGAGACCTAAAAAGGCTAAGTTGTCCAATATCAATATGACCCAGAATCCACTATGTATGCTTTTGACTACTATATTCTTTTGCATTCTTTTATTTATACCCACATCTCCCTCTTTATTGTGTTCTCTGCAATTTTTGAGACTGTAACTTAGGCCGAGTGGGAAAATGCTTGCTGCATTGAATTAGATGGTAAGATGGGCACCTGTTTTGTGGGAACTCTAAGTCATTGAGATACAGTAAATGATATGGACATTTGCTGGATCAAAAAGTCTGCAGTACATTTTGTTCTCATTTCTTCTTTAAAAAATCTTTCTCTTTCCTATATTGTGTGTTATTTACCCTTCCATCTTGGTCTTGATGTCGTCCAGCTCAAACAAGCGTTTTCCTTAAAGAGTCTTCGATAAAGCATTTGCCTACACTTCTTTTCTCCTGTAAATGTACATGTTGATGTCACAATTTGCTGCAATGTGCTTGGGATTACTCTGTGGGATTGTTACAAAACTGGATAATAATCCTGTAATACTTAGCATTTATTGAACATTTACTCTGAGCCAGGAATTGGGCTAAGATATATCATGGGTTGTCTCATTTCTTTTTTAGAACAATCCTATGAACTAAATACTGCGACAGTCAACCTTCCTTAGATGAGTAACCTGAGACATGCAGTGAATAGATCATTTAACCAATACTACAGAGCCAGTAAGTCACAGAGTCTGAATTAAACTGACAAAATCTGAGTTCTTCAGCACATTCTACTACCTCCCTTGTTATAACCAGTCCCTATTATCATTGGAAAAATTTGTGTTCTAGACGCAGTTATGGAAAATTTGGGATTCACACATTTTTGATGTGTTTCTCATATTATTTTATCCCTCTAAAATTTTGTACACCCATTCATAATAGCCTGAGGTGGCCAATATTGATAACTCCAGGGTACATGCTTTCCAGCAGTGACAACACCTGTTTATTTCTTTCAAACCCTGCTGGCATGCAGCTTTCGTCTTTTAGATACTATTAAGTCAGCACTCTGTACCACATAATTTTCTTAAATTGACCTGGCCCTTCTGATAACCTGGCAGCTTGTTTGACATATATACTTGGAGTCAGAAAAAAATATTTCCCAACTTCATCTGGCAGAGCGAAAAGCTGCTTATCTTCTGTTTTCTCAATGGCATTCACCATCAACAATAAGCCCAGTAAGGCAGAAGAAACACAGGTCTGGTAAATGTTTCATGACATCTGAATACAGAGGGAGGAAATTACTTCATAGAGAGGAAAGCATTTGCCTTTAACTGTCAACAGAATCTCAGACTGGACAAA
The DNA here is from genome assembly GCF_008692025.1 of Phocoena sinus. NCBI lineage: Eukaryota > Metazoa > Chordata > Mammalia > Artiodactyla > Phocoenidae > Phocoena > Phocoena sinus. The sequence goes on along the minus strand of NC_045763.1, from coordinate 157,281,412 downwards.
ATTTCAGTGCTCTCCTGAGATATTTTGGCTTCTGTTCAGTATCTTTTAAGTGGTTTTCCAGTGGTGATTGTCCTCTCCACCATAGATGAATGATTTAATATTTTCCCATCCATGGAAATTTGGTCAACTTTCTTAGCCTTTCCAGGTATTGTACTGAATTTTTTTCTCTCAGCCCTGAAGAAATTTGTGTGCTCCAATAACCAAGGATCTTATTTCCAAAGATGTTGGCCAACTAGGGTTTGTCATGGAATAAGTGAGCCAGTCAGTAAATGTGCCAATGCCCTCCTGTTCCCCTCTTCTTGATGCTTTCTTCACCACCTGAGCCCCAAGTGATCATATCCTTTTATGGGCACTGTCATATTTATTTCCTTTCAGTGGTTCCCATATGTCCTTTTATGGACAGACTCTCTCAGAATCACCTTGGTCACTTATGAAAACTGTAGGTTGTCAAGTCAACATTCCAGATCTACAGAATCAGATTCTCTAAGTTTGGCCCAAGAAGTTATATTTTTAATAGACTCTCCAGGTGAGTTATTTTGATATAAAGCATCCTGCTCTCTGACTGCTACCACTTAAGCACTCTGCCCAGATGCTCTAGAATCCCGTCCCCAGACATCTCTCAAGCACGGGGACCTCCAGTCCATTGACACCACCACTTTTCCCCATATCTCTCTCCTCATGTCCTCACTTCATATCGTGCCCTGTAAGACAACACAGCTTAGCAACATCAATTCCTGACATCTTTTGTCTCTCCCCTGTCTCTTTCTCCCTCCAAGTAGAAAATGGGAATATTTTTCTTGGAAAAATTCCAGTTCTGATTTTGAATAACTCTCTTCCTACCCTGTACGTGCACCTGAGCAGCTAAATATTTCAGAAGAAAACCACAAAACCAGGCTGATTGGCCAAGCTTTAATTTATTTTCATAAATATATTCAATGCTGCCAGAAAATCCTAACATCCTTTCCCCATCCAACTATTTCATACTTTTTTTTCTCTCTCTCTCTAAGTCTCTAAGCCTCTCTCAATTCTCAAAATAGAAGCACTCAAATGAGAATTCTGCATCTTGCCACCAAATAGTCCAGCAACCCACCAGCATCTGTGCCCTCATGCTTTGCTTTCATACCCACTGCACTGGAAGATGCATCCTGCTTCTATCTAAAGCCGACTCCTCCATTTGTACTTTGGATCCCATTTACCCTTCCATTCTCAAGAATTTTATGCTACAATTTATCCCACAGTCCATCTTCTGCATTATTATGTCTTTCCTTTCTTCTTGATCATTTCTATCAGTAGATAAACATGCCTTCATATCTTCTATTTAAAAAAAAAAGACTTCTTTGAATCCATGTGTTTCTCTACCTACTATCCATTTTTTCTGCTCATTTTACAGTAAAAGCTTTTGTGAGATTTGACTGTCAGCTATCTTATCTTTTCATAGCCCTGTCTCATTTCATTCCAATAGAGCTGTTGATCCCAATGACCACTTCATTGAAATTTCATTTAATGAGGTATATAATAAGTTCCACCTTAACAGACTCCACTGTCAAATCTCCGTTCTTCCCTTTACTCTATATCTAATTTGACTTGGCTAATATAGTCGATTACACTCGTCTTCTTTAAAATACCCTCTTCTTTAGGCTCCACAGTTTTCTGGTTTTCCTTCTGTCACAGTTTTTTCACAGGAGGTTCTCTTTCTCCCTATTAGTCTCCTTCATCAAAAATCTAGGAGTTGGGGCTTCCCTGATGGCGCAGTGGTTGAGAGTCCGCCTGCCGATGCAGGGGACACGGGTTCGTGCCCCAGTCCGGGAAGATCTCACATGCCGCAGAGCGGCTGGGCCCATGAGCCATGGCCGCTAAGCCTGCGTGTCCGGAACCTGTGTCCCACAGCGGGAGAGGCCACAACAGTGAGAAGCCACGTACCACAAAAAAAAAAAAAAAATCTAGGAGTCATCTTTGATTCCATTCTTTTCTTCATGCCCAGTGTCTGACCTATCAGCTAGTCTGGTGAGCATTACTTCAACAAGTAGCCTGAATCCAATAACTTCTCACCATTCATATTGCTACAATTCTAGGTCAAGTCACTATTCTCTCTTACCTGGCCTGCTGAAATAAATCTGTTTCCTGCACTTCCTTCTAGTCTTCACCCCTTCAAATCAATCTCCACAAAGCAACCATTATGACCTTGTTAAAACATAAATCTAATACTATCATTTCCTTATCTCATTAAAATCCTTCTTTGGCTTCCCATTTCAATTAGTTAAGACTATAAACACCTCCTCATGTTCTATAGGGCTCTATGTTTACTCATCATTCAACAAAATGCATCTATGAGCCAGATACTGTTTTAGGTATTGGAAGAACATTACTGAACAAAATTAAGGTCCTTCCCTTATGAGGCTTACATTCTAATGGGCAAGGCAGGTGATAAACAAATTGATAAATAAACTATATGGGCTATCAGATGGTGATAAATGCTCTGCAAATAAAGCAGGGAGGTGGGAAGAGACTTCAGGCAGATATTGGTGGTGCAATTTAAAATACAGTAATAGACAAAGACCTCACTGAGAAGGTGGGATAATAACCTCTGCAGAATATCCAGAAGAGGAGAGGGGAGAGCCATGGACTGTCTGAGAGGAAGAGAACTCCAGACAGAGGAATATTCAATGCAAGAATCCTGCTGTGGAAGTAGGTGGGGTCAAGAAATGACCAGAAGGCCAGTGTCCTCTAGTAAGGAGAGTGAGCAAGGGGGCATTTGTAGGACAGTCAGAGCTGTAACCCAGAAGTGAGAGATAGAAAATGTGGAGCAGTCAGTCATGCTGAGAACACTTTTAACCTGAGTGAGATGGAAAGATATTAGAAGATTCTGAGCAGAAATGACTAACATTTTAACAGGATCACTGTGGGGCCTCTATGTAAAGAATAGACTGAAGGATAGATTCTAGGAGATCAATTAGAAGATTGCTGCAATAATCCCCCTGAGAGATGCTGGTGTCTCAGATAAGGGTAGAAGCAGTGGAGGTGGTGAGAAGTGATCAGATGCTGGGTACATTTTGAAGGTGGAGTCATCGGGATTTGGTTACAGATTGAATGAGGGGTATAAGAGAAAGCGAGGAGTCAAAGATAACTCCAACATTTGTGGTCTAATTGTAATCAACTGTAATGAGGAAGATGCAGAAAGAGCAGTTGATAAGGGAAGAGCAGCAGTTGAATTTCAGTTGTGTTATTTCAGGGATACATAACTGTCTACCTCTTTTATTAAACTATGGTCCCAGTGACACCTTAGTTGCAGCCTTTGTGGGACCCTGCAGCAGGAGACTCAACTAAGCTGTGCCTAGACCCATGACTCACAGGAATTGTGAAATTATAAATGGTGTTTTAAGCCACCAAATTTTCGTAATATTGTTACACAGCAGTAGATAACTAATGTGGTGAGAATGTGCTGTGATTGGTTAGGATGCCAAAGTATTCCATTGTTTTAAAGGGTGATATTTCTAGTACATTCAAAATATGATTTTATTTATCAAAATTAAATTTAAAATTTATTCAATAACATATACAGTATAAGGTGAGGTTACTTGTCTTAAGAGCTAAACCTTAGGATTTTAAGAGCTTTTTAAAATATTTTTCTTTAGAAATTTCTATTTTATCTGTATTTCCAAAGTGCTTTTTGTAAGCACTGGTTCTTAATCTGGCATATCTCATACTGATTCAGTCGAGGGTAGCTAAAAACAGAAAGATGAAAGTAGTATACAGTCCTGGAGAATTAATTTTATCTGACAATTTGGGGAAATGAAGATTTGAATTCTTATGACATTGAAATATTTTGTAAAATGAATGTGCAGGTAAATTCAGCATACTGCAAATTATATATGTTGGACAATTCAAGGGGAGCAAGTGAGTGGAAAATTTGGTTGTTTTGAAATCTCAGGAAATCTAGTGCTCTTAGCCCTGCTAGTAACAAAAGAGCTATGAGAACAAATGAAGTTTGGTTCATGCAGCATGCTGTGTATTGTCAGAGAGGAGGTGCTACAGTATCAGCATTCCCAGAGATACTGGAGGCTGGCAAGGTAGGTTTGAATTTTGCTTATTTGTTTGTCTTAATGCACTTTTCACCATACCAGCAAATGATTTTTAAGCATACAATTAGACCAAAAAGCCATTAGCTACCATAAATCAGTATGTTTTGCCTTGATTTCAATTAACTATTTAGTTAACAATTCACTGATTTTGCCAATACCATAAGGTCTCCATCTCCCAATATTTTATTTTTTCACAAATTTGTGGCAATATTTATCTTCTAAAAGAGAAATAACTTTCAAAATTATATTTTTTAATGGGAACATACAATTATGGCTAAAAGCAGGAAGTTAGAGGCATTAGTTTGAATACGGAGGGAATGACCAAGATCATACTGGGTCAGGTATCATCAGAGGAGCTCCCCATTGTTCATCTGACAGTGCAAATGAGAAGCACCCCGAACCACTCCTGGAGAATCAATGGTCATGGTGGCAGTTGATACAACAGTTTTTCATTTTTGTAAGGATGCAAGGAAGACTAAGCCATGTAAGAACCTATTGCACTGATGGCATCAAACCCATAATATTGGGTGAGCCAAAACGTGCCTTCTTTTTTTAAGTAAAAATAAAAAACACATTTTTCATTTTCACCAAGAACTTTATTGAACAATATATTCACCCTTTTGTTCCACTACCTTCTGACATTTTTCCGGCAACTTCATAATTCCATCTTCCCAAAACTTTTTATCTTTTTTGAGCAAGGAACTGTTCCAGGTGCCTTTTACAGTCTTCCAGGGAATTGAAATTTTTTCCATTAATTTGTAAAGACCAAAACAAATGGAAATCCGAAGGTGCAATGTCTGATGAATATGGCAGGTGAATCAGAACTTCCCAGCCAAGCTGTAACAGTGTTTGGCTGGTCATCAAAGAAACATGCAGTCTTGCGTTATCCTGATGGAAGATAATGCATTTTCTGTTGAGTAATTCTGGATGCTTTTAGTAGAGTGCTGCTTTCAGTTGGTCTAATTGGGAGCAGTACTTGTTGGAATTAATTGTTTGGTTTTCCAGGGGAGCTCATAATAGAGGACTCCCTTCTGATCCCACCATACACACAACATCACCTTCTTTGAATGTAAACCAGCCTTTGGTGTGGTTGGTGGTGGCTCATTTCACTTGCCTCGTGATCTCTTCTAAGTACAACTCTTGCCTCGTGATCTCTTCTGTTCCACATTATTGCACAGTATCCAATTTTCATTGCCCATCACAATTTGTCTTAAAAATGGAACGTTTTCATTACGTTTAAACAGAGAATCGCATGTGGAAATACGGTCAAGCAGGTTTCTCTCCCTTAACTTACGTGGAACCCAAACAGCAAAGCGATTAACATAACCAAGCTGGTGCAAATGATTTTCAACGTTTGATTTGGATATTTTGAGTATGTCAACTATCTCCCACGTGGTATAACATTGATTGTTCTCAGTTAATGTCTCAATTTGATCGCTATCAACTTCAACTGGTCTACTGGACTGTGGAGCATAGTCCAGCAAGAAATCTCCAGCACAAAACTTCGCAAACCACTTTTGACATGTTCAATAAGTCATAGCACCTTCTCCATACACTGAACAAATCGTTTTTTGCGTTTTGGTTGCGTTTTTACCTTTCTTGAAATAATAAAGCATGATATGCTGAAAATGTTGCTTTTTTTTTTCCATCTTCAATACTAAAATGGCTAAAGAAAAATTCACCAATTTTGATTAGTCTTTTTAAAACTGCATGCTGATATGACAGCTGTCACATACAATCTAACAAAATTATTCTGAATGAAGTTAAAGACAACTAAATGATACTAGACCATCTTATGGGAAAATCCAAATGAACCATTTGGACAACACAATATAAAAATTTATAATGTTAATTTAGAATAAAATACCTGCAACTGAATATGACAGATGTTGGTTAGACCATCCAATGAGAAGTAGCATTAAATAAACATTTTTTAGTGTTTTGAAGCTTCCAATAAAGTCAGTTGCAGCACTTATGTCTAGGTTCCACTTACCTAAAAGGAGACCATTGGATGAAACCTCGAATCTGTTTTGGGTCTAAAGTAGCTACCTAGCTTAAAGGAGACAATTATTAAGTGACACTTTCTATGATACACTTTAATGTGCTCAACAGACATACCGAAACAGCTGGCTGGAGATTGGAGTTGACCTTGTTCCTTCCATTATAGATAGCTGAAGGTGTGGGCATGAATAATATGCTTGTTCTATTGGTCATAGATACCATATTTATAGTTATGTTGTCCTTGAAGGTGTTAATTTGAAAAGAACTTTTGGCAAAATAACTGGTGGAGACATTCTCAACAAGATGTATGAGGTATTTAGCAGGCACTGTATCAATTACACCAAAAAATGCTTGGCCATGTGCACAGATGGAGTAAATCTGGAAAGGCAAAGCTGAGAAGAGGAATGCCTCACACCAAGACTGTTAGTACACCCAGGAAAAGACCAGCATCCACTGGATCTTTTACCAAGATACCTCGCCTCAGAAGCTGCCACTTTCTCAGAGTGTTCAATGGGGGTGGAGGACATAAAATTGTGACTTTTCTAAAAAGTCATAAATTGCTTAAAATTCTCATCTTTTAAAAACGAATTTGTCAGAAAACCAGAAATGTCTCTGAAAACTGGCTGTACTGCAAAGATGTAAGCTGGCTTAGCCAAGAGAAAGTGTTCGTCAGAATTTATTTTTCCCAAATGGACCTCAGGGCTGCAATATTGGTGAGTCATCAGCCTGTTTCACATTAGATGGCTATCTTTAATTTACCCATAAACCACTTTTATGTTATTTATTTTAAAATACTTTAAATAATGTTATTAACACCTATGAACTCACCACCAGTTAAAAAACCAGAACCTTATTAATGACCTACATCTACCAATGAGCTTTTCTCTGTTCTATTGCCCTGCCTCCTTCCCAACATCCTGAATTTGGGGGTTATTAATTGCCTGCTTTAAAAAATACGTGCACATGCATTGTTTCAGGTAGCTATAGTTCATTTTCACTATAATATACTATTTCATTGTGTGAACATACCAGATAAGATAAGCCCAATTTTTCGGGATGTAATATCTCCTTTTACACTACTGGATTAAGTTTGTTAATACATAGTCATGTGTTCAATGTGCCAGTGATTTTCTTTTTTAGGCTGTTCCTGTCCAATTTTGGTATCAAAGTTATATTGGCCTAATGGAAGCAGTTGGAAGTTTTTAATTAAACTTTTTGTTTTGAGAACATTGTAAATTCACATGTAGTTATTAGAAGCAGAGAGCTCTCATATACTCTTTGTGCTTTCCCTAAATTGTAACATTTTGCAAAACTAAAGCACATTATCACACCAAGATATTCATATTGACACAGTAAAATACAGAATAGTTTCATCACCAAAGGGATTCCTTATTTTGTCCTTTTATAGCCACAGCTTTCCTACTACACCCTTCCCCCAACCTCAACCTCTGGCTATCACTAATCTCTTTTTCATTTTTATGATTTTATCATTTCGAGAGTGTAATATATGGAATTACATGGTATGTAGCCTTTTTTTTTTTTTTTTTTTTTTTTTGTGGTGCTTGGGCCTCTCACTGTTGTGACCTCTCCTGTTGCGGAGCACAGGCTCCGGACGTTCAGGCTCAGTGGCCATGGCTCACGGGCCCAGTGCTCCATGGCACATGGGATCTTCCCAGACTGGGGTACGAACCTGTGCCCCCTGCATCGGCAGGTGGACTCTCAACCACTGCACCACCAGGGAAGCCCGGTATGTAGTCTTTTGAAATTGGATATTTTTTACTCATAATTCTCTGGAGATTCATCCAAGTTGCTGTGTATGTCAATGGTTCACTTCTTTTTACTGCTGAGTAATATTCCACAGTATGGATGTATCACAGTTTGTTTAGCCATCACCCATTGAAAGACATCTGGATTGTTTCCAGTTTTTCACTACTATGAATAAAGCAGCTATAAACTTGTGTGTACAGGTTTTTGTGTGTACATAGTTTTCATTTCTCTGGGTTAAATACCCAGGAGTGCAATTGCTGGGTCATGTGGTAGTTGCATATTAAGTTTTTTAAAAACTGCTAAAATGTTTTCCAGAGTGGCTGTAACATTTTGCATTCTCATGAGCAGTAAATGAGTAATACAGCTTCTCTACATCCTTGATGGCATTTTGTGTTGTTATTATTCTGAATTTTAGTTGCTGTGATAGGTGTGTAGTGATATTTCATGGTGGTTTTAGTTTGCATTTTGCTAATGGTCACTAATATTGAATATCTTTTTATGTGGTTTTTTGTCATCTGTATATCCTCTTGAGTGAAATGTCTGTTCATGTCTTTTGCCCATTTCCTAATTGGATTGTTTCTATTTTTACTATTGCTTTGAGAGTTCTTTATATATTGTAAATATTAATCATTTGTTGGGTATGTGGTCTGGAAATCTTTTCTCCCAGTGTGTAGTTGTTTTTTCATCATTTTAACAGGACCTTTTGCAGAACAAAGTTTTGCTAAAGTTTAGTTTTGATGAAGTGTAGTTAATCAATTTTTCCTTTCATGGATCATGCTTTTGGTGTCAAGTTCAAGACCTCTTTGCCTAGCCCTAGGTCCTGAAGATTTCTCATGATTTTTTTTCTAAAATTTTCACATTTTAAAAATTTACATTTAAGTCCATGATCCATTTTCAGTTACTTTTGTGGTAGTTGTGAGGTTTAAAGTTCTTTTTTTTTTTTTTTTCTCATGGATATCCAATTGCTCCAGCACTGTTTGTTGAAAAGGTTATCTTTCTTTCCATTGAATGGCTTAATTTCTGGCCTCTGTTTTCAGTTTCATTGATATGTGTGTGTATCCCTCTGCCAATATACAAAGTCTTAATTAACGTAGTTATATAACAAGTCTGGAAATTGGCTACATGCTTTTTCCCACTTATTTTTCAAAAGAAAAAGAACTAGCTATTCTAGTTCCTTTACTTTTCCATATAAATTTTAGAATAATCTTTTTATAACTACAGAACATCTTGCTCGGATTTTGATGGGTACTTATTTATCTATTTATTTTTGCTACATTTGGGAAGTATACAGTCATTATTTCTTTGAGTACTTTTTCAGTCCTGCCCCATTTCTTCTCTCTTTCCTAGATACTACTAATAAAATAGTTAGATCTTTTTTTTTTATATTTCTGCAGGTCTCTCTTGCTCTGTTCCTTTTTTCAGTTTATTTTCCCTCTTTCATTCAGATTAGGTAATATCTATCTTTCTGTCTACAAGTTCACAGATTCTTTTCTCTCTCCTCTCCATTCTGCTGCTGAAATCAACTGTTTGGGTTCTTTATATCAGTTATTGTATTCTTTAGTTTAAAAATATTTATTTGATTCTTCTTTATATTTTCTATTTCTTTGCTGAAACTTTCTAATTTTTCATTTGTTTCAAGAATTTTGTATTTGCTTGCTAAAGCATTTTCATGATGGCTGCTTTAAAATCCTGTCAGATAATTCTAACATTTCTCCACTGACATCATGGTGGGGTGATTTTGTTACTGCCTTGAGATGATAAAAGTGTAACTCCATACTTGACCTTCTCTGACACTACCCTGAAGGCAGTTACAGCCTCATGAAAGTAGAAGTCTAGGCTCCTCCCTTGGCCTTTGATGATGTGGGTGAGGATGGGGCCACAGTTTTTTCTGTGGCTTTGGCTGGAATAGAGCAGTTATTGTCTAAAGTTTTTGTCTTCATAGACCGCACCTTTCCTGATCTTTTAGCTAGAGAGGGCAAGCCTTTGTTTGGATTATTTTGTCTGAGTCCATTGACATTTCCAGGTTTTCAGCCCCAAATACGAGATGTTTGAGGCAAACAAACAAAAAATAAAAAACAACCCCAGGGAACTCATCACTATGTTATTCCTTGGATACTGAGATCCCTAGCAAGTCTGTCTCAGAATATTCTTATGTTTATTTTAAATATACTGTCCAGGGCTTCTAGTTGTACTTAGCAGAAGGAATACAAAAAAGTACATCAATTCCATCTTCTTTTAAAAATTAATCTCTATTCTTCAAAAAAACTGGAAGAGACTACATCTCATTTCGTTCTATGAGTATTATTTATTCATTATTATACATTCATTACTTAGAATGAATATTACTCATTGTAGTATTTTCCTGATACTGAAACCATATAAAGACATCACAAGCAAAGAAAACTAGAGAACTATATTCATCTCCCATGAATATAGATGCAGAAATCCTCAATAAAATACTAACAAACCAAATCCAGCAATATATAAAGATGATTATACACCATGACCAAGTGGATTTATCTTGGCAATACAAGGTTGTTTCAACATATGAAAATCAATCACTGTAATAGACCATATAAACCGAAAAAAAAGGTAAAACCACATAATCATCTTAATAGACACAGAAAAAGCATTTGACAAAAGCAAACACCTTTTTATGAGAATACCACTCAAAATATGAGAAATAGAAGGGGACTTTTCTCACCTGATATAGAACCTCTATGAAAATTCAGAGCTAGCATCTTACTTAATGGCAAAAGACTAAAAGCTTTCCCTTTAACATCAGGAACAAGACAATTATTGCCACTTAAATCCATTATTGCCATTTCTAGTCAAAATTTTACTGGAGCCAGTAAATTTTGGCAATAAAATGAAATAAAAGACCTCCAGATTGGAAAGGAGAAAGTAAAACTCTCTTTATTTGTGGAAAACATGGTCATATGTGTAAAAAACCTTAATGAATTCCTAAAAGCAATTAGAGCAAATAAACAAGTTCATCAGGGTTGTGGGTATAAAATCAATATACAAAAGACAATTGTGTTTCTATAAACTAGAAAGGAACAATCCAAAAGTTAAATAAGAAAACAGTTCCACACACAATAGTATCAAACTAATAAAACACATAGGAATAAATTCAAGAAAAGAAGTGAAGTAGTTGAACACTGAAAAGTGTAAAACATCATTGAAAGAAAATACCTAAATAAATGGAAGGACATTTATTTATTTATTGTGTTTATGTATTGGAAGATTTAATATTGTTAGGATGGCAATATTCCCCAAATTTTGACTATCAAAATCCTGTTTTTCTTTCTTTGCAGAAATCGACAAGCTGGTCCTAAAAGTCATATGAAATGCAAGGGATCCAAAATAACCAAAGCAATCTTGGAAAATAAGAACAAAGCTGGAGGACTCACACTTCCTGATACCATAATTTATTACAAAGCTATAGTAATCAAGGCTGTTGCTACTGGTATAAGGACAGACATGTAGCTCAGTGGAACAGAATTGAGAGTTCAGAAATAAACCCATATATCCATGGTTAATTGGTCTTCAGCAATGTACCAAGACAATTGGGGAAACAATAGTTTTTTCAACAAATGGTACTGGAACTATTGCATCTCCAAATATAAAAGAATGAATTTGGACTTCTTCACACTATATAAAAAAACTAACTCAAAATGAATCAAAAATCTAAATGTAAAAACTAAAACTGTATAAATCTTAGAAGAAAAGACGTGTGTAAACCTTTGATCCCTTGGATTGGGTGATTATTTCTTAGGCATGACAGCAAAGACATAAGCAACCAAAGGAAAAAATAGATAAATTGGACTTCATCAAAATTTAAAACTTTTGTACTACAAAGGACACCACTGATAATGTGAAAAGACAATGGACAGAATGGGAGAAAATATTTGAAACTCAAACCTGATAAGGATTTAGTATCCAGAGTATATAAAGAGCACTTACAACTCAGTGGTAAAAAGACAAATAATCAAATTTTAAAAAGGACAAAGAATTTTAATAGGCATTCCTCCAAGGAAGATATATAAATAACCAGTAAGCACATAAAAAGTTTCAGCATTATTAATCTTTAGGGAAATACAAATAAAAACCACAATGAAGTACACCTCACAACCACTTTTATGGTATGTGAATTATAGTTCCTAATAATTGGATGAGGAAAAAAACTGGTGTCTATATCTTCCACCTGTTAAATATTGGCATATTCTCACGTCCTTTGATTTCCATTCTTCTCCTTTGTTTAAATAGATTGTCTAGACTTTTAATTTGGAATTTTCTGTGGACACAACTTTTTGTTTTCTCAAGTCTTATTCCAATCCTCCATATGTGTATTTCCTTAAGGGTAATGCATACTGAGGAAGGACACAAGGCCAAGCCTAATTTGTGAGTGTGTGTCACCTCTGGTTAGTTCAAGGAGAAGGCTCCCTAGGAGAACTATTAACACCAGAAGAACCCACAGTTATCACCACCTTCACTCTCACACCACCATGCAACTCCTAAAGTCAGGGCTTCACCTTTAAAGTCCCAGGGAGATATGCACTGGAAGGAATAATCTCCTTAGCTTGAATCCATGAACTGTGAGGCTTTCAAGTAGAGTGGCTCGCGGCCAATTGGACCCAAACTGTTGTCATTACCTCTTCATTCCAGAGGGATTTTTAAAGGAGAAAATGAACTATTTGACCTTGATATTTATGTGATTGTGAATTCTCAAAATCTGTGATACCAAGTCAGAGATGTTTTAACCATTATGCAGATTTAGGGCTCTTGAATGCAGCCCAATTTTGATAGATCCACTACCACAATATCTCTCATTATTTAACCAAGGAGCCTTGAAGAAATTTGTTTCTTTTCCCTGATGGTAATTGAAAATGTTATTTTTATGTTGAACTACATGGATATATTATGAAATAGAATGCAAAAATTATGAATTTTGACAATAAAACACCTAACTTGCAGTCCATCACATCAGTATAAACTGAGATCAGACCAATGGAAATCCCTTTCTCTCTGTCTAAAAGAATATTTTTAGTAAAAATATTTGACCAACATGATTCGAGTTCAATAATCTACCATTCCTTACTTGACACTGTAGATTAGGGTGAGTGGTATCATGTTTAAATAAGATTTTAAGCTCCTGTGCACTAACTCCTGAAAACCACATTGTAGTTTTGGAAACACACTGTAGTTTTGCTTAATGTAAACTTGATGTTCTTTCACAGTTTTACAGTTCATGTTTAAAAATGATCAAGTTTCCTCATTTACAGTGGCCACTTGATGTCATTCCCAATGCAATCTTTGGCACAAGGGCTTCCTTGAAGAACTCATTCTGGTTTCCAAATGTGGGAAAATTTCATAATGCAGTTGACAGTGTGATTTTTGAAGAGGTCCAATCCCTCTAACAGCTCTTAGAAATCTTAGTACTAATATTTGGCTTGATCACATAACATTGAGAAGTGTTATTATAGGAGGAAAATAACATAGAAATTGAAATGGGGTTTTGACATATTTTTCAAGGAGGGGCTAAAGGGAGAAGGTTTGGTGGCAGGCATCTCTGGAGAACACCACTGACTAAAATGAAAAATGATTCTTCAACTTTCCCATCGGCTACACATTGTATTTCTCCTGCAAATACCAAGTTTAATAAAACCTACCTCCTGAATCTAAAATACATTGAAGGGGTAATAACAATCACCAACTTCTGCCTGCTTAAATGTTTACTCTAATAAAGGCATTGCCTGCACAGCTGTTCAGTTTTATAATTTCTCATGGTGACTAGTCCTCATTTCCATCTTTGAAATTTTTTTTAAAATCTTGGAAAGAACATTTAGTTTTTAAACTGAGCAGATTAGTGATAATCTTATTAGCAATCTGGATGGTAATTCTCCTTTAGTAGGTGGCTTCTCTGTGAATCTTTGGAAATTTTATTATTCATTGCTCCTAAAATTTCTGCTCAAAAATTTCTTACCTAAATAGAAAATCTCTGTCATGCATGCTATTGTAAATCTCAGCTCCTAAAGGAGCTGGCAACCTTGATCGATACCCTGAGAGTGATGAGGTGGAATGTATAGGTCAGTTTTGGACACAGTAATGCTTCATAACAAACCACTCCAAAATACAACAAAAAGTACCTATTTCTAGCTTATGAATATATGAATCGACTTGTCTGGGCTCAGCTGGGCTTGACTCAAGGCCATGGGTTCAATTTAGATCTGCTCCAAGCATCTCATTTTTCTAGGACACGTGGACTAACCCTTGAGGCATGTTCTTCTGGTGGTGATGACAGAGGGCACGAGCACAAGCCTAATCATGCTAGTACATCAGGTCATATCCCACTGCCCAAAGCAGACATGCTGCCAAACCCAAGTCATGGGCAGGGAAGTACATTCTGCCCCTAGTGGGAGGAACTGTGAAAACATAGGGCAATAGGCATGGTTACAGAAAAGGCTGAAGTCTACCACAGGCAGCTTTTCTTAGAGTGTGTCAAATTATAATAAAATAAAATATAAAATTTCTTACCATGAAGTTATAGCATATGTGCACACTTTTCTTTTCCTAAATACCCAGATAAACTTATCTGTTGGAGTGTAGTGGTGATTTTCATCTATTGCCTCATTTAAATATTTTTGAAGCCTCAGAACCCTCTTTTAAAGCAATCTTATGTAGAAACTCAATTTAGGAAATGGATAATGGTGGAGCTGCTCCAGTGGGAGGGCAGAGAGAAGGGGAAGTTAGGAATATGGGTGCCAGGTCAAAAAAGGATGCCCAGCTAAATTTGAATTTCAGATAAATAATGAACAATTTTTTAGTATAAGTATGTCCAGCAGTGTCCTTTTCTTTTTATTTCCTTTTTATTCTTTTCTTTTTCCTTCCTCTCCCCCTTCCTTCCTTCCTTCCTAACCTCCTTGCTTTCTTTTTGCTAAATCTGGCAACGCTGGTTGAGAGCAACACGCAATTCCTCCCCCTCCGCCTCCTCCTTTACTACCTCTCTACTAAAATGCTCCTTGATGCCCCAGGCCTGTTTGAACAAGGCCATCCTTCTCTCCTGCTCTGTGCTGTAGGATCAGCAGGTCTCTAGGCCCAAATCTGTGTTCCCAGAGCTCCTCAATGGGAAACACGGTTCAAGAACGCCTCCATCCCACAGTGCCTCCTAGTCTTTTCCTGGGTTCTTTAGGAAAAAGTCATCGAGGAGTAAAACTAAAACTGGGCTGAAGAATGAGCATTGAAAAGCAAACCAGAGACAGATTGGAACTCTCTCAGTAGTCACCGATGCTAGAATGTGGATCAAGTGCTGAAAAAATAAGCTACATAAATTTTCTGGAAAAGAGTTCCAGTGCTTAAAAAAATTAAAGGAAGGAATGATTGACAATCCCAGGCCGTTATAGTTTCTGACCAGTGTAGTGACTGATTACTCATTGAGTACCTGAAAGGTTCATTTTTACTCAAGGCAGAGGTACAACTGTCTCCCTCACCTCCCTCTGCCAACACCCAGTCCTCCCCACTGGAGCAATTCCACCATAACGCATCTCACATACTGATCTTCCTCAACCTATGATGCGGTTACAACCTTATAAACCCGTCCTAAGTTCAAAAATATCATGTCAAAAATACATTTAATACACCTAACCTACTGAACATCATGGCTTAGCCTAGCCATTCCTTAAATGTGCTCAGAACACTTACATTAGCCTCCAGTTGGGCAAAAAGAGCCTATTTTATAGTAAAGTGTTGAGTATCTCATATAATTTATTAATACTGTAGTGAAAGTGAAAAATAGAATGGTTGTGTGGGTACAGAATGGTTTTAAGTGTATCAGTTGTTTACCCCTGTGATCACATGGCTGACTGGGAGAGAGGATTACAGGACATAGCTCCCACCCAGGAAAAGATAAAAATTCAAAATTGGAAGTACGATTTCTACTGAATGTGTATCACTTTTGCACCAATGTAAAGTCAAAACATGGTAAGTCAAACCATCATAAGTCTGGGACCATCTGTGTTGAGGTTCTGAATAAACAATTTGAGAGGATCATGGATTCTTGGTGGACAAGGCAAGCACTCTTCTTGCTTTTCAGAAGCCTGGCCTCTTGACCCTCTGACCGCGATGTTTTCGCAGAACAATGAGCACCTTATGTTTAAACAAAGTCAGCACTCATAAAACTGATGTGATTGATTTTTCTTCCTTAGTTAGGGATTTAAATTGTGGAGAGTCAGGGGAAAACTTCAGGCCACAGTGAAATGAAACTTGCTTTAGATCTGTGTGTCTGAAAATCATAAACAGATGGGCATAGAAGAGCCTAAAGTCTCTTGTATTAAATATTGCTCCTTTAACAGTATGCCAGGTTTCCTGAAGATTTTAATGAGTAAGAAATGTCTAATCTACTTGCTGACGTAAGCAGTGAGCTCAGAAGTTCTGAAAAAACTACCTAGGAGCAATTTAACAACAGCCATTACTTTTGTTGGTGTAACTTTCCACATTCAAAAGAAGTCTGGAGGGTACAAGTCTCTGGAAAACTTGGATGAAGGCCTTGTTGCAGTTAGTTCTGGTGTGTGTGTGGTGGGGAACAAGAAGAGATGGGGGAGCTTCGGATTTCCTCCCTCATTTCCATTCTTTTCAGGGGCAGGCTGAAGCCACAGGCACCAGCATGCTCTTTGGCCCCCATCTATCCCTCCAGAAGATAAATAATGCATTGGTTTTATTCATTTACTTTAAAAAGTAACTGCAAAGAAAAGAAGCAAAAATCATTTTCATGTCTCAGAAGTGACAGAAAACTCTATATGCTTTGGAGATAAAAGCTTGCACAATAAATGGAAACATTTGAGCAGAGTAAGGAGATTGTAATGAGAAACCAGAATATTAAACTCAATAAGATGCAATCTGCAGTGATTGTAGGTTAAAGTGGTCACTGTCACTTTAAATGTGCATTGAAAGAAACCCAAGATATTTGTTCTCCTCAGAGTCATGCCCTTTAAGACCAGAAGACTTTATTTTGTTTTATTTCTTTATTTTAGGAGCAGCAGCAATCTGGTGCTGTCATTAAGGCTGGCAGAAGTGGGTTCTCCTTCTGTTTTGCAGAGGACCATAAAACATCCAGAGCCATCGGCATGCAATTCATGTTACCCTGTTAGATGGCCCTGATACCATTTTCTAGGAGAAAAGAAGTTAGGACCATGCCTGCCAAGGGACTTAACATGAAGGAGATTCAGGAGCTCCTATTGCATATGAATTTAAGAATCATAGTCACAACATAAATGTTGTCAACCTTTCATTCTCTTGCAAAGTACACAACATATTTGATGCTTCTAATTATTATAAGAACAGCAAGACAGTAAGATAAATCAGTGCCATCAGCAAGATGAAAAGCTCTCATAAATGTATGAAAAAGCCATGTGGAAGGAATGAGAGACCAGTTGGACTTTTAATTTATTGTTTATAATAGCACAGCTCCTAGTATATTAAGGATGCTGTCCTGAATCTTTTTGTGTTTTGTCTAACATTTATTTTTTTCCAGTTCTACTGAGATATAATTGACATTCATCACTGCATAAATTTAAAGCATAAGCATAATGGTTTGACTTACATGTTTTGTAAAATGATGACCACAGTAAGTTTGGCTAGCATCCACCATCACACATAGATACATCAAAAAGAGAAAGCAAAAAAAGAAAATAAATCGTCCTTGTGATGAGAACTATCAGGATCTACTCTCTTAAAGTTCATACATATCATACAGTAGTGTTAATTATAGTCATCGTATTGCACATTACATTCCTGGTACTAATTTATCTTCTAACTAGAAATTTGTACCTCTTGACCACCTTTCTCCAATCCTCCCACCCCCACCCCTGCCTTTGGTAACCACAAATCTGATCTCTTTTTCTATGTTTTTTGTTTATTTGCTTTTTGTTTTTAAGATTCCACATATAAGTGAGCTCATGCAGTGTTTGTCTTTCTCTAACTTATTTTACTTAGCATCGTGCCTTCGAGGTCCATTGATGTTGTCACAAATAGCAGGATTTCCTAGTTTTCTATAGCTGAATAATATTCCATTGTATATATACACCACAGTTTCTTTATCCATTCATCCACTGATGGACTTAGGTTGTTTCCATGTCCTGGCTATTGTAAATAATGTTGCCATGAACACAGGGCTGCAGATATCTTTTTTAGTTAATGTTTTTATTTCCTTTGGCTATATTCCCAGAAGTGGAATTGCTGGATCATATTGTAGTTCTATTTTGAATGTTTAAAGGATCCTCCATATTGTTTTCACATTGTCTGTACCAGTGTACAATCCCACCAACAGTTCACAAATGTTCCTTTTTCTCCACATCCTCACCAGCAGTTGCAGCATTTGTTACCTCTTATCTTTTTTTTTTTTTCTTTTTACGGTACTCGGGCCTCTCACTGTTGTGGTCATTCCCACTGTGGAGCACAGGCTCCGGACACGCAGGCTCGGTGGCCATGGCTCACGGGCCCAGCCGCTCTGCGGCATGTGGGATCTTCCCGGACCAGGGCACGAACCCGTCTCCCCTGCATCAGCAGGTGGACTCTCAACACCTGCGCCACCATGGAAGCCCATCTCTTATCTTTTTAATGATGGTGATCCTAACAGGTATGAGATGATATCTCACTGTAGTTTTGACTTGCATTTTCCTAACAACTAGTGACGTTGAACATCTCTTCATGTACTTACTGGCTTTTTGTGCATCTTCTTTGGAAAAAATGTCTATTCACTTCTTTTGCCCATTTTAACTGGATTATTTGGGGGTTTGCTGTTGAGTTGTAGGAGTTCTTTATATACTTTTGATATTAACCCTTATTAGATATATAGTTTGCAAATATTTTTTTCCCATTGAGTAGGTTGACTTCATTCATTGATTGCTTTGTTGTGCAGAAGCTTTTCAGTTTGATGTAGTCACACTTGCTTATTTTTGCTTCTATATTGCTCACTTTCTGGGCATACATTATTTAATATAAATTTACCCATAAGTACTTTTACACCACACCACCTTTTTCTAGAATATGTTTTGCTCCAAGGCCTCCAGCTATAAAATGGACAGGCTTGGACTTCAACCCAGTTTGTCTGAGTATAAGTTCCACTACATGGTCACAAAGATAAGAATGGCCTTAGTCTCCATTTACATGACCAGTTTGTCAAAGACTCCATAAAACATGGTAAGAAGACTTACCTAGGTACAATTTCTTTTTAAAATCTTCAGTGCATGGCAGAATTATGTGTTAATTGTGACCACATGTGTATTTTTTTCACATGTATGTTTTTCAAGTTACACTTTACTCATTCTCTTTTGGCTCTGAAGAAAAGAAATAGTTCTTCCAAAATTAATAATTTTATAGAGTTTTACTAAATATGAAATATTCTGAAATCCACTGGGAAAAGCTCCATGCTAGGTATCGGGAGAACCAGGTTCTGAGCCCTGACTTGCAATTATCCAACATGCAGCTTTAACAAACAGTTCCTTTTCTATAATTCCCTCCTGTAAAATGAGGACAATAAGTGGAATCCAGTGGAACCCCAGGTCAGCATGTCCAGGTACAGATGAGGAGGAAAGGTGAGCGGCAGGGGCAGTGTACATGGTGGGTGGGAGTCCCATGAGTTTGCTGGATGCAGCCTGTTTTGGGGAGGTCCTTTGAAAGCTCATGGGCCTTCCCTGCTGACTTAAGTAAGACTGTCCTCTGAGCAAGCTTTGAGGGAACACTGCCAATTACAGTTATGGAAAATGTAATTAGAAGCAGCATTCTGTTCCTCCTGGCTCCTTGTGGGAAGTTACCCCTCTGTAACATATCTTCCTAATGATTATTCTTCCTAATATTTATTCTCTGAAAGTCCAGTTGATCAAGGTTGCCCTGAATTCTCATGGTAACCTGATTTTTTTCTGTACTAATTGTTGGGGAAGGGAAGAGATGCCCAAATCCTACTAGATATGGCCTGGCTTATTACTAAATATGTTTTTCCCCCCACAGGAAAAGGTTCTCAAGTTAAAAGATTGTTTTGTGTGTTTGTGCATATTTCTGTGTGTGTGTGTGTGAGAGAGAGAGGTTGAGAACAAGCGTGAGAGGAAAAGACTGAGAAGGAACAAGCCTTGAGAGAGTCCATTCTATGGCCTGGGTTCAAATAAAAGTTCACTAGAAATAACTGGAAACAATTTGGAGTAAAGCAGAACATCCTGGTTCTCCAAGGATGGTTCTATACTTACAGATTTGTCTCTGAATACAGAAGTAGTGAGATAAGAAGAATGATTTAACATATGACTGAATAAGACTCTCTAAAGCAGCATTGTCCAATAGAACGCTCTGTGTTGATGGAAATGTCCACTACAGTAACTGTCAGCCACATATGGTTACTGAGCTCTTGAAATGTGGCTTATGATTGAGGAGCTAAATTTAACTCATATTAACTTAAATTTAAATATAAGGGGCCACAAAGATCTTGTGAGTACTATATTGAACAGCACAAATTCAAAGGGACAAATTTAGGACAAAAATGCCCTCCTATATGATCCCTTCCTACGGTTACTTTGTCAGGTGACCTCTGCACAGTCAGTGTCCATCTGCCCTCAACTTTCTCCAGTGGATTCTGAGAGGAATTTTAGTCTGAAATTCATTCTATTTTAGGAACTTAAGTAAGAGTAGAAGGTTGGGAAGAGAAACTTGACAAATTACCATTGTATCTTAGACTTTTAATTACTTTTTCTCTCCCCACTATTAAAAACCACATTAAAAACCTACCACAGGGCTTCCCTAGTGGCACAGTGGTTGAGAGTCCGCCTGCCGATGCAGGGGACACGGGTTCATGCTCTGGTCCGGGAAGATCCCACATGCCACGGAGCGTCTGAGTCCGTGAGCCATGGCCGCTGAGCCTGCGCGTCCGGAGCCTGTGCTCCGCAATGGGAGAGGCCACAACAGTGAGAGGCCCGCGTACCGCAGAAAAACAACAAAAACAAAAACAAAAACCTACCACAGAGTAAATAGTGAGCATTTTGGTCTGAAAGTATCTGCTCCAAATTGTTGTGGCCGTGGAACATATTTTGTTTTATACTCAGCACATAAAGAGATTTTCCTAAAACATAAACCTGATCTAGTTAAAACCCTTTGCAGGTTCTCCCAAGGCTCTCAGGAAAAAGCTCTTCCCTCTCAGCATTCTATGTTCTACTTACACCCAACTGTCTGCCTTCTCACACAAGGCTAGCTTTCAGGACTTTGACTATTCCATTTGCTGCCACCTCAGCCAGGAAGACTTTTCCCTGTTCCTCCAATCATTCTCCTCTTTGATTTTCCAACTCCTTTCATCCGTAGCCATGGAAAAGTCACACCTGCTGTCACCTTCCTGGAGCCCCTGGGAGGTAGTGGAGCACAGTGGTTCAGAGCACAGATTCTGCAGTCCAGACTGCCATTAAGCATATTACTGGCATTTGCCTTCAGGCTACTACTTTTCCTTTGTGCTCCAGTGCTGCCCCAGCTGTGACCTTAAAATAACACCTCCAAAGCTGCGTTATAATAATCTGTTTTCTTGTCTGTATCCTCCACTAATCTAGGGGCTATTAAACTGCAGATCATAAGATCAACTTAGTGGGTTGTTACTGGTATTGAAAAATGAGTAGAATAGAATAGAAAATAACAGTATTCGTTTTATGGCTCGTTAGTATCATCTTGTGAAATTGTGATTATTTTCATAAACATACCTAAATACATATGTGTATGTGTATTGATTAATGACATAAAATAGTATCTTTTTTGTTAATTGGGGTTAATAAAGGTTTTAAAAAACATTGCACTAGACTAAAACTTCTATGACATATGGTAAGAGCCTGATTCATGGTTGTATCTGTAGTACCTAACACGAGGTTTGAACTACTGACTGCAATACATTCTTATTGAAGTAGTTGGGGGCACCAGAGGCCAGAGCAAGGAGTGGGCTGCCAGCAAGCATCAGAACCAGGAGCTTTGCCTGCTAGTCCAGCCCAGGTAAGCACTGCTATGAGACCAGGTGTGGAGACCGCGTTGGTGGCGTTCATGATGTGGGTCAGTGGATACAGATGGACTGAACAGTGTTCAAAGTGAGCCCTGAGGGTGAAGTCAAGGTAATTCAGGCCAGGTTGGGGATAAAGATTCACATCTGGCAGAGACCTTGAAGAAGGTAAAAACCTACGATTTGAGTTTTGAAACTCACGGTCTGCCTTGTCATTTCTAACCATACCTGGTCCAAGAGATCACACGGCTCTCCCTCCTCCTTTCTCTCCCATCCTTCTGCTCTTTTCTGTACTCTCAGTGTCACTCTCTTTCTAAGCCAATCCTGAGTTAGTCCCAGTGGCTTGAAGGAGTCCTGAGTTATTTCCCGAACTCCATTCTTTGTCAATAACGCATAGGACTCATTTTCCAAAGCCCACTGTTGTTCTTTCCCCAGGTTAGTCTCTTCAAGTCCTGTCTTCATGTGCTGGCCCCATGCCAATTCCTCACTGCCTCCTTGTCTTTTATTGGCCAAGAGAGATCTTTCACTAGAACCTCGAAATATGGTAGTGAGGAGGCAAAGAAGGAGAGGGTTCAGCCTGGGAGTCTGGCAATATCATTTCCTAAGGTGATTGAGTGCAGCCACAGAAATGCACTAATGGCCATGGCTGCTGATTCCAGGAGAGGGTCTTTCTGCAGCAAATATACACTCTTGACCTTTTCTTTGTTCTGGAAGCGTTTATTCAGGAAAGAACTCCAGGAGTTTTCCCTTACGTCCAGCCCCGTGCTGGTTGAGTACACAGGTGGGCTCTTCCTGGGACACTGGCTAAGCTGGCTTTTGCTGTGGGGCCGGCAGACAAACTCCAGTTTCTCTGGCTGTTAATACAGAAAAAAACAAGTGAAAACAAAGATCAGGGCTAAGTTTCTAAAATCTTCTCAAGACATCACAAGTGCCCTCCTAGCTCCTACTATGCGTAGGATTTGTGCTATGTATGATCCCAAATGACAGGTAATCCTCACATCATGGGCATTGAAACCTAGAGTAAGCTAGTTTGCTGCTCTTTTGGATATGGGTTTGTGGTTATCCTATGCATCCACAATGAAAGAGATGGGAACTGCTGTTTCCTGAGCACTTGCTATGTGCCAGGTATTATACTTGGCAAGCAATATAACTTGGCTCTCTTTTTCTTTCTCCATGCTATCTATCTTTCCAGTCCCTTTCTCTCTCCTAGACTGGGATGAACAACAACATCCACTAGACAGATGCAAAGCTGTAATATAAAGCACAAATGCTCAATCCCAGAAGAATGAAAGTGAAGTGTTTCTTTTCTAACTACTGATGGTGATGAATTTCAAACTAGAAGTGTAGAACACACTTTTTTTCCCCCCCGGATGAAATCTTACCTGTAATAGTAAAACAGTTAAAAAGAAAAACATTTTAACAAAGCAGAGATGCTATTTTGGTTGAAGGGATTTGTGAATGGAGCCTAAATCCCCAATCCCCAAGACTTCCAGTTATGTCCCCTTGGCTCTTGAGGGCTTTGGAGATACTCAGTGCAGCACAAAAGCAAGCAATAGCATCTACCTCTACCAGGGAAATTCTCTCTGTACAGAATGTTTTTCACTTTTTACATGCATCATTCCTTTGCTATTCATGACACCATAAGATTTATTATTATTATTAGTTGCAGTATTAGTAGTATTATTATCATCCGTGTTCTACAGAAGAGTTTCCTCTTCTGAGGCTTAAAAATGTTTAAACATCTTCCTCAGGTGATAGAACCTGCATTTAACTTTGGATAGCCTGACTCTGAAGCCAACATTCTTAACCTTTATTCATTGATTCATTCACTGAACAAATACTTATTGAGCATCTCCTCTAGGTCCGGCATACTCTGAGTAAAGAAAACAAACAGAAATCTCTACCTGGTGGAGTAGACAGTTTAGTTGAGGGGAGTGGGTAAGAAGAATATAGAAAGTAAATAAAGTAAGTACATACGAAATAGTATGTTAGACAGTGATAAGTGTTCTGAAGGACAATAAAATAGAAATCATAAAGAATATTGGGGAGGGGTGCTTAAAATTTTAAATAGGGCCAGCAGAGTTCTTTACCAAGCGACAACTATGATATTTTAGCTAAATTTGAGAAACCAAACCCTGAGTAGAATAAAGATAGATACTGTTATATCAGAAGTTATTAAATTATATTATTTAAATGAGATAAATGGTAAAATGAATAAGAGCTTGAAAACAGGTCTTTCTAGTGGGTAAAACTTAAAAGCAGTAGGAGTTATCCATTCATGTGACTTAAGATACATTTAAAAATGGACTCCCTATCTTGGCATCTTTGTCTAGAGAATGGAAATTCTTTACTACAGATGAAAAGTTGCTCATGGACATGTGTCCAGGGTGTTCTGCAGAAGCTTTGGGCGTGCAGAATTCCACTTGTCAGGGTGTGCTCATTTTGACAGTGACTGCTGGCTTTGATTAGGAAGGATTTCCTTGCTCGTTTTAGCTGAACATTGACGCTTTCTGTTCCTTCACAGTTTGCTTGGCAGCTGTTCTATTGCAAATCCAGGCAAGATATGATAAATTTAGCACTGATTAAAAACTAAATCCTTGAGCTGTAGGATGGGTTAAGGTACAATTGCTTGGCACAACTGTTTCCTTCCCACTTAGGGAAATGGCTTACTAGGAAAGCCTGAAGCAAAACATACAACTAGATCTCAATTATAATTGAGATCTTAGTTATACCCATGAACTTAGGCAATTATTTGCTCTCTAAAGAAAGTCTGGCTTCTTTGTGCCACCACCTTATGTTGCCTGTAAGTGACATGTAGCAAAACTTGCAATAACATCACAAAGTCATCAGCAAAAAGAGAAGCAAGACCTAAATTTGTGCCTGGCTGTCAGGCTGACTATGAGGTTACAGTTTTGTAAGCAAAAGGGGTAGCAGTAATCAATTAGAAAACTTCATGGAAGTTATGATTGAATTATTAGTCACAGAGCAGGCCTTCCATGTGGGCAAAATAGAGCCTCCCACACAGCCAAGTTCAGCAGGCAGTTACGGAACAGCTCCCACGTGCCAGGCCCTACACAGGGTGCTGAGTTTACAGTGATGAATGGTGACTGCAGGGTAATTATAGGGTGGCTTGAGCATGTGCTTGAAAATGTCAACTTCATTGGATGGAAGTTAGTGGAAGGAAATAAATCATAAAGATCAGAGTAGAAATAAATGAAATAGAAACAAAGAAAACAATAGCAAAGATCAATAAAACTAAAAGCTGTTTCTTTGAGAAGATAAACAAAATTGATAAACCTTTAGCCAGACTCATCAAGAAAAAGAGGGAGAGGACTCAGATCAATAAAATTAGAAATGAAAAAAGTTAAAATGGACGCTGCAGAAATATAAAGCATCCTAAGAGACTACTACAAGCAGCTCTATGCCAATATAGTGGACAATCTGGAAGAAATGGACAAATGGTATAACCTTGCAAGACTGAACCAGGAAGAAATAGAAAATATGAACATACCAATCACAAGTAATGAAATTGAAACTGTGATTAAAGATCATCCAAAAAACAAAAGTCCAGGACCAGATGGCTTCACAGGTGAATTCTATCAAACATTTAAAGAAGAGCTGACGCTCATTCTTCTCGAAGTCTTCCAAAAAATTGCAGAGGAAGGGGCACTCCCAAACACATTCTACAAGGAGGCCACCAATCCTGATACCAAAACCAGACAGAGATACTACAAAAAAAAGACAATTACAGACCAATATCACTGATGAATATAGATGCAAAAATCCTCAAGAACATACTAGCAAACACAGTCCAACAACATATTAAAAGTATCATACACCATGATTAAGTGGGATTTATTCCAGGAATGCAAGGATTCTTCAATACACACAAATCAATCCATGTGATACACCATAATAACAAATTTTTTGCATTTTATTCTCTTTTTTATATATATAACAGATTCTTATTAGTTATCTATTTAATTCATATTAGTGTAATTATATGTCAATCTCAATCTCCCAACTGAAGAATGAAAACCATATGATAATCTCAGTAGATACAGAAAAAGCTTTTGACAAGATTAAACACCAAGTTATGGTAAAACCTCTCCAGGAAGTGGGCATAGAGGGAACCTACCTCAATGTGATAAAGGCCATATATGACAAATCCACAGCAAACATCATTATCAATGGTGAAAAACTGAAAACATTCCCTCTAAGATCAGGCACAAGACAAGAATGTCCATTCTTGCTCCTATTATTCAACATAGTTTTGGAAGTCCTAGCCACAGCAATCAGAGAAGAAAAAGAAATAAAAGGAATCCAAACTTTCAAAGAAGTAAAACAGTCACTGTTTGCAGATGACATGATACTATACATAGAGAATCCTAAAGATGCGACCAGAAAATTTCTAGACCTAATTAATGAATTTGGTAAAGTTGCAGGATACAAAATTAATGCACAGAAATCTCCTGCATTCCTGTACACTAACAATGAAAGATCAGAAAGAGAAATTAAACAATCCCATTCACCATTGCAACAAAAAGAATAAAATACCTAGGAATAAACCTACCTAAGGAGGTAAAAGACCTATATTCAGAAAACTATAAGACACTGATGAAAGAAATCAAAGATGACACAAATAGTTGCAGAGATATACCATGTTCTTGGACTGGAAGAATCAATATTGTGAAAATGACTATACCACCCAAAGCAATCTACAGGTTCAATGCAATCCCTATCAAATTACCAATGGCATTTTTTACAGAACTAGAAAAAAGAATCTTAAAATTTGTATTTAGGCACAAAAGACCCTGAGTATCCAAAGCAACCTAGATTTAAAAAATCAAAACAAAACAAAGAAAAAACACAGCTGGAGGAATCAGACTCCCTGACTTCAGACAATACTATAAAGCTACAGTAATCAAGACAATATGGTACTGGCACAAAAACAGAAATAGATATCAACGGAACAGGATAGAAAGCCCAGAGATAAACCCATGTACCTATGTCACCTAATCTATTACAAAGGAGGCAAGAATATGCAATGGAGAAAAGACAGTCTCTTCAATAAATGGTACTGGGAAAACTGGACAGCTACGTGTAAAAGAATGAAATTAGAACACTCCCTAACACCATACACAAAAATAAACTCAAAATGGATTAAAGACCTAAATGTAAGACTGGACACTATAAAACTCTTAGAGGAAAATATAGGAAGAACACACTTTGACATAAAGCACAGCAAGATCTCTTTTGACCCACCTCCTAGAGTAATGGAAATAAAAACAAAAATAAACAAATAGGACCTAATGAAACTTAAAATCTTTTGCACAGCAAAGGAAACTATAAACAAGACAAAAAGACAACACTCAGAATGGAAGAAAATGTTTGCAAATGAATCAATGGACAAAGGATTAATCTCTAAAATATATAAACAGCTCATACAGCTCAATATCCAAAAAATAAACAACCCAATAAAAAAATGGGCAGAAGACCTAAATAGATATTTCTCCAACAAAGACATACAGATGGCCAAGAGACACATGGAAAGGTGCTCAACATCACTAATTGTTAGAGAAGTGCAAATCAAAATGGCAATGAGATATCACCTCACACCATTCAGAATGGCCATCATCAAAAAATCTAGAAAAAATAAATGCTGGAGAGGGTGTGAAGAAAAGGGAACCCTCTTGCACTATTGGTGGGAATGTAAATTGATACAGCCAGTATGGAGAATCGTATGGAGGTTCCTTTAAAAACTAAGAATAGAGTTACCATATGACCCAGCAATCCCACTACTGGGCATATATCCAGAGAAAACCTTAGTTCAGAAACATACATGCACCCCAATGTTCATTGCAGCACTATTTACAATAGCCAGGTCATGGAAGCAACCTAAATGTCCATCGACAGATGAAAGAATAATGAAGATGTGGTACATATATGCAATGAAATATTACTCAGCCATAAAAAGGAACAAAACTGGGTCATTTGTAGATACGTGGATGGACCAGAGTGAAGTAAGTCAGAAAGAGAAAAACAAATGTCATGTATTAACGCGTATATGTGGATGCTAGAAAAATGGTACAGATGAACTGGCTTGCAAGGCAGAAATAAAGACACAGATTTAGAGAACAAATGTATGGACAGTAAGGTAGGAAAGGGGGGATGAACTGGGAGATTGGGGTAGGCATATATACAGTAATATGTATAAAAAAGATAACTAATAAGAACCTGCTGTATAGCACAGGAAACTCTACCTCACTTCACTGTACAGTAGAAACTGACACATCATTATAAAACAACTATACTTCAGTAAAAGTTTAAAAAAAGAAATACCAAATAAATTACAAATGGATCCAAAAAAAAAAAAAAAGGACCAGTGGAATGAGAATGAGACATTACCTACCCTGGTATCTGGCGGTAATGGAAAAGGTGGCACCTTCTCCTTGACACTTTAAATGCCATTATGAAGAGGTCAGTCATAATTTGCAATCAGAATGAAGATTTGCAATGCAACTGCTCGAGAAAAGCCTTAGGCTTAAGTTTGCCCTGAGAGGAAAGTGGCTAGAAAATGTCCCTTCTCAGAGCAGGTTGGAGATTGGCGGGGATGAGGTAGGGGTGTGTGTAGAGAAAGGAACATTATAGAAACAAGGGCATGGTTGTGGTAGTGTCCTGACGCCCTTTCCCCTCTCACACTTTTTACTACTCCTCTTTAGGCTTCATTTTTGCTCCAAGAGAAGCCTATTTGATTAAGAATAAACAGCTTCCTTGTTGAGATGAATGGACCAGTGTTGGTTCCACTGATCTTCATCTGGATGAATGATCCATGCCATAGACTGAGGGCTCTACCTCTTGCTGTGTGATGCTCTTAGAATTATACCCTCTTAGTTTTACAGTCTTAATGTTGTCCAGAGTCCTCAGCTTTCCCTACTCATTTCCTCATAGCTTCCCCTTGAGTCCAAAAACTTTGCTTTTTAGCTAGAAATTTTAAAAAGCAAGCAAGAAAGAAAGCTTCCCTGTAGAAAGAGGTGCCTCAGAGAAAAGAAATCACAGTCCTTGATTGTAAAAGAGCACTCTTAAAGGAATTATGTTTAAATATTCCAACCCCATCTCCTTTTGTCTTTTCTACGAGAAGGTTTTTTGATCAATAACAGGTATGAGAGGCCTAGCTAGCTGAGATGCTTGTCTCCACTTCAGCTCCACGGCTCGGAGAGGCAAACAGCTGCTTTACTTTCAGCTCTGCTTTGGTCTGTTATAACATTTCAAGGAAATTTTCCACTAACTCCAAAGTGTTTAGGTCTGCAAGCCAGTTAAGAAAATGTAATCTGGACTTAATACATAGTTGTCACCTTGCTCTGGAGATATATTCTTGAGGAGTTTCACAGTGCCGGTCACACAGTAAATTTCCCAGGGACCTGGCTGGGATGTACCGTAAAGAGCTGGGCAGGGAACTTTGTACAAATTTGAAAACTCTTTGTACAGGAAAAGACATTGTGACATTCATGAATAGCTAGTGATCTCTATTTTGTGTTCTCTGCAGGGAAAGTGATGATAATGAGCTTGATTCTCTCTTAGTGCCTGTGGCTCGAGTATCATTTTCTACCTGTGTGTTCATTTGCCAAACATTTACTGTGTGTCTTCTCTGTTCCAGCTTTCTATTGGGTTGACAGTGTAAAAGTGTGAATAAGACAAAGTCCCTGCTTTTTAGGAGTATTACTTATGATCAGGGAAGTCCTGCTATACCATTTAAGTACAATAATAGAGTCAGGGTTATGTCTACACAGCTGGCTGAGATTTTAAGGGCTGAGTTAGCTAACCCTGACTGTTGGTTATCTAGGGAATATTGGCTTCACCACTCTTCCTCTTTCTCCAGTTTTATACATGTGGACCCTCAAAGACGTCCTCCCCTCTTCAGAGTCTCAAACAAATTCTCCTCCTGGTTTTATGCTAAGGAGTCCTACTATGCTCTCTGTAGTTTGGGAGCCAGCTGACACCCCGGCCTTCAGAAATTCTGGGCCTTGGATTCAAAAGTACATATGAGTCAAGGGAAGGGTGTGATTAACTCCTCTTGCAGGTCATGAAAGGCTTCACACAGAACAATGACTGATATGGGTCTTGAAGAATCAGTAAGAGCTTTGCAGATGTCAAGTGATGTGCCTGAGAAGCACAGATCCCATTCTCCACAGAAGCAGTGGTACGTCACCACCTTTTCCTCAGACCCTGGTGTTAAGACCAATTCCCAATGCTTTTGGTTTCTCTGCCACAAACAAAGCTTTCTCTTCTCTGAGCACGTCATTACTGTTTAATTTCATAGCAGGCATTTCTTGAGTGGTATTAGGGGAATGAAGATGTGATGAAAGAGAGAGTGTGTGTGTATTAAAGAGACAGAGTTCTGTATTATATGGTGACAGGTGTAAGTAAATTAATGCGAGTATTCTGCTTTCCGGTGTACAATGTAAACAAATAAACTTGATGATCTGTTACCTTTATAACAAAACAAAATAAAACAAAACAAAGGAGAGGAAAAGTTTCAAGAGCCTTGCAGGGCTCCTAAACATCAGGCTAACTCAGCCCTTAAAATCTCAGCCAGCTGTGTAGACATAACATAGGAGACCACAGTGGTTGAAGCACCAATTATAAATCAGGCGGTTCTGGCTCACATGTTAAAAACATGATTTCAGCCAGTCACTTCCTAATATGCATTTAAATTCATACCGTTAGTAAACAAGAAGGGCTATGAACATTTAACATCTTGATAATACTGACCTTTGATATTTTAATAGTGAGATGATCTTTCTGGAGGGCAATTTGGCCATATGTATTTGGTGTGTTTTAAATGTTTGGATTCTTTGACTCAGCACTTCTACTTCCAGTAACGTATGTTTAGAAAATAGTCAAAGATTTGAATTAGAAAAGTAAGACAAGATATTTATAAAATAAAAAGCTAAGTATTTTTCATAACAGCAAAAATAACAAACATCTAAAATGAATAATCAGAGTGGGTTAAACAAACAATGGATATCCATATGGTCAACTACTATATAGTCCTGAAAAACTGTTTTTAAGTAAAATTATAAAAATAGAAATATAACATTCATGAAAAAAGGTGCACAAACCATAAGTGCATCCACAAATTTTTACAAAATGAGTACAATCATGTAACCCCACACAGATCAAGAAATAGAACATTATCAGCACCCCAGAAGTCTCTCATGCCCCCTCTTGATCATTACACCTACAAAGGCAATCACTATCCTGACTCCTATACATCATAGATTAGTTTTGCATACTTTTAAAATTTATATGTGTATAATTATTCAGTATATACTCTATTGTGTGTCTTCTTTTGCTCAAATAAACTATTTATGAGTTTTCCCCCATGTTGTAACGTGTCATTGTTGCATTTTATTCTATTATGTAAATATACCACACTATATTTATGTATTCTATTTTTGATGGACGTTTGGGTTGTTTCTCGTTTTTAAATTACTACAAATAACGCTGCTATGAACATTCATTCTCAAATATGTTTGTGGTGCCCATGTGTATTTATTTCTGTTGGTGTGTACCTAGGAGTAAAATTGCTGGGGTATGGCATGTGTTTGTTAAGCTTTAGTTGATAGTGCCGAATTATTTAAAATTAGACTTTCTCA
This sequence comes from Phocoena sinus, assembly GCF_008692025.1. Taxonomy (NCBI): domain Eukaryota; kingdom Metazoa; phylum Chordata; class Mammalia; order Artiodactyla; family Phocoenidae; genus Phocoena; species Phocoena sinus. The sequence goes on along the minus strand of NC_045763.1, from coordinate 157,249,898 downwards.
AGCAGTGTCTGAGAATTCCGATTATATTATATCCTTGTCAATACATATTGCCAGACTTTTTAATTATAGCAATTCTGGTGTGGTTATGGGGGTGTTGAAAAGGTGCAGGACCCTGTGGACCTCCTGGGCGAGGAAGCCATTTGAACAGTTGCTAATATAGGAAGGGAGGAGCAGTCAAGAAACAATAGTAGTCAAGAAACAACCAGCAGTCAAGAAACAACCAGCCTTGGGGCAGGTCCTCATTCTGCCTCAAGAGATGCACATAAAAATATCTTTGAGCTCTTTACAGAATTAAAACCCCCAACTAATGGAAGATGTTAGCATTCTTCATTCCAGAGAAGCTCATCAAGAGACCACCTGAGGCAGATTAAAGGAGTGTGGGCCCTGCACATACCCTAATCCTTATCAGCAACCCCACCCTTGAACCATTGCTATAAAACTCCTCACAAAATAGTCCTGGGTTGGGACACACAGTTTTGAGAGGCACGAGACTGCTGTGTCCCTTTTTCCCTGGCAAAGCAATAAGGCTATTCTTTTCTACTTCACCCAAAACTCTTTCTCTGAGACTCATTTCAGCACTGGTGCACAGAGGCCGAGTTTCCAGCATCAGTGGCTCATGTGGTTTTATTTTGTGTTTCTTAATGACTAAAAAGGTTAAGATATTTTCTTATATTTATTGAACATTGTATCCTTTTGGGGGGGATAAATTTGGCATCAAATTTTGCACCTAACATGGGGTTAACTCAAAGAAGGCCCCACAGGGTCCCCTGGCTTGACTGGATGCTCTGAGGTTTTCTCCCCACCAGCCTCCTTCAAGAGAGTGGAGGGTTGGAGAATTCCTTTAGAGGCCAGATCGCCTGAGACCCCTGCCTGGAAAGGCTGAACCCCAGTCATACCCCATTCACTATCCCAGCAGTTGGAACTCTGGGGCAAGAGTAGATGGTGGAAGAGGGACCACCATATCAGCTGCTGAGGCTGCCTTTGCCTTGAGGACATTCCTCTCTTCCTCCTGCTTGGACCACCGTGGACTTCCTACTCTGAGGAATTATTTTGGGGAAGGAGAAAAGTAGTGTCTGGGACATCACTACTCTTCAGCCAGCATGTGGTAAGTCTCCCATGATGCATTCCAAGGTCCCTTTGGCCCTGTCCATTTGGGGGAATCTTGGTTCCCATTTGGGGGATTTTTCATTCTGGGAAATCCCATTTGGAAGGCTCACTGCTTGGAGAGAGGTCATGGGCTAAGCTGGGACTTGAAGACCTATTTGAGCCTTGTGATAATTGGTTTCTGGTTTCTGTTTGGTTTTTGGTTCCTTCAGTTTGAGGCTTCCATTGCTGATAGAACATGTGAGTGTTCTATCAGTCAAACATGGGAAGAGCTTCTTCTTCAATTCCATCTGATAACACCCTGGGGGAAATTCCTGGCAGACTGGTTGACATATAGTTATAAACCTATGACTAAAAAAAAAAGGAAATTCTATTGTAAATCTGTTTGCCCAATATAATATATATTCTTAAAAATGAGGAGAGGTGGCCTTTGTATGGTAGCCTAAATTATTATCTTCAGCTAGAATTTTATTGTCACAGGAATAGAAATGTTGGGAATTCTTTCCACTCCATCTGAGCTAGCCATTCTGGGCTCCCTGAGAGAACAACTCTGGGTTTGTTCTTTTTCAATATCTGAGCCAATCTGTTTGGAAGCCTCAGTCTGGGGGTGGAAGTGGAATTTTTAGACTATACCACCTCTGATTTTCTGTCTGTGTGACCATAGCTTATCTGTCATTTGTGTTTTTGTGTGTATTGTTTGAGGGTGAGCCACTCTGGCTTAGGTCAGGATGGGAAAATTCTAGTTGCTCATTGTGAGCCACTTTGAGTTCTCTGTCTGGGAGTAGGATTGGAATCTTTGCACTATACCTTGTCTGATATTTTGTTGTGGGACTATGTTTGTTGTTTTTATGTATGTGTGTCAGTACTTGTATTGACTGGCTGAGAAGTCTTTGGTGAATAACAGGGTTCATGTGTAATGACACCAGAGTATCCTTCCCTATTACATTGGGCTTCACCTGTGGTGGAGCATTGGTTGGGATTTTCCCTTTTGGACTAGCCTTGTTATGGGTTACCAGAGCTCTGTTCCATCTCGTAGCTGCCCCTAGGTTATTTTTACAAAATTGGGAGATCTTTAGCTATGCTCCCAAAAGAATTGGTATTTCTCTCCCCCTGTGCCTGGGCCCTCAGGAACACTTATCTTATCTAGACCATCTCTTGTTCCTGAGACTGAATGAAAAAGGGAAGAAAGAAGGCCATTTTAAACTCAAGCAGAAAAATTGAGATCTCTGGTTCTCTCTTATGTAAAAGTTAGCTTGTAAATGAGCTCTATTTAATTGACTTAAAAGTAAGCTCTTGAAAATTAAATCTAAATATTTAGAAAATTGGCCAGGATGAATTTCAGACCTGGGACATATTCAGTATTGAATAAATATCTGATATTGAAGTTAGCTTTGATTCATATATACACGTCTTTAGAGTCATCAATGTTAAGTACAATACTTCTATGGTACCTAGGTTTATTAGAGATCAAATAAGACCTTATATCTGTTGCAAATTTGTCAACCAGGAAACTAATTCATGTGAAAAAAAAAACTCTTAAAGAAAGTAAATGATAAGAGCTTTCAGGTAAATGCTACAGGATTAATTATGTTTTAGGAATTTCTACTTGAGGATGATCTCTTCAGATATTTGGTAACATGAAATTTTAGAGTTATGTTAAATTAAGTTAAATGATGGAACTTTGTTGAATAGCTAGGTTATTTCCAAATAAAATAAGATACTGAGACATCAGAAAGAGAAACCTAAGGTATTTAAGACTATTAACAAACACATTTGGTGCCACCCTGAGATATTCTCTATAAGAAAGCACATATTTTTACAAGTTGTTGGTATTTAGGTTTACGAATATATAGAATGCTAATGAAGAAGACAGTTCATGGTTGCTTGAGGAAAGTAGGATATGTGTTTTCAGTAAATAAGGTACATTTTGTTAAAGGGAAAAAGAAAGTCATTTTGCCTACAGCTGTTTTTTTCTGAATGGGAAAAGAAAATAAGGGACAAAATAATATGGATAGAGGTAATGGAAGGTTTGTGAAAAGGGGATACTGAGAAAAATGTTGTGCATGATCAGGATTTTCTAAGATTGGATTAAATTTAGTTGGGTAAATGGATTTTGTTGGGAGTGGGCTAGGGCAAGGCTGGATTTGGTTTCTCCCTCTAAAGTTTTCTTGGAATACTGCTTTTGGTAACTTGTGAGTTCCTTTGCCTTTAGGTGATCTGTATTTGCCTTTGAAATCTTTTCACTTTGATTAAATAAATATTTTTGGCAGATTCTAAAAGTTCTTCTGATCTCCAGCCAACTTTGAGATGCTTCAGAGGAACCTTGAGGCATCTTAGAGAAATACTAAATTAACATGTTAAATTACTTGGGAAACATTGTCAAGTGAGTAATTCCTAAAAATCTAGTATGTCTTGGTAAAAAATGTTGTCAGTCATATTTCTAGTTATTTTTAAATGTTGCATTTTAAAGACTTTTTAAGTCTTTCTATCATTTATAGACAGTTATTGTTGAAGTCACTCTGGCTTATAAATGGTTTAACTTAAATTTTACTGAACAAAGTGGCCTGTTCTGTGGCCTTTCAGACATGCATTGGTACATCACCTTTGGCTGTTGAAGACGGGAATGCATTCAAAAGTCAAAATTTGAGTAATTATGGTTCAGACCTCCAAGGTAAAACTAAATGACCATTGTGGATGTGATTCAGACACAGTCCAGTATTGTTGAGAGCTTGAATTTTCTGAGCTATGTCAGACTCAGAATGCCACTAGCCATTCTCAAAACAATATCTGCTGGTATCTGCAAGCTTACGTTTTCAAGGTCTCCTCTCATAACTTTAATTTTTTTTTTTTTTTTTGTAGTATGTGGGCCTCTCACTGTTGTGGCCTCTTCCATTGTGGAGCACAGGCTCCGGATGCGCAGGCTCAGCAGCCATGGCTCACAGGCCCAGCCACTCTGCGGCATGTGGGATCCTACCAGACCGGGACACGAACCCGCGTCCCCTGCATCGGCAGGCGGACTCTGAACCACTGCGCCACCAGGGAAGCCCCTTTAAAATTTTTAGGCAATGAAATTAGATTAGATATTAACAGCAAGATAAGACATATGTGTAGTAGCCAATAGCTCCTGTTATGTATTGAGTTGGCCAAAGTTCATTCGGGTTTTTCCATAATATCAGAAAAACCCAAACAAACTTTTTGGCCAACCCAATATATGTTAAGGCTACATCAAAAGTTAAAATCTACTTAGGTAAAATTAGACAACTGGCTACAGCAAGTCTCCCTGAAGTCCCAGTTCCAGATTGGGTTTCAGGCTTGTTCTTCTGAGTTCCTCAGGGAATGAGATCTATTTTATCTATTAAAGTTACAGTTTTCACTCCTCCTACTTCTAGCTGGATCTGTTGCACCAAAATGGTGGACCAAGTGATTGAGATCTTAATCATACAAGACTAGGACCCAGGACTTGGAACTCAAATATTTCTAATTCTGTATCCATTCCCCAAAATTTAGGCAGGACTATGCCCCATTCCAGCAAGAAGTAGCCAGAGTGGTCGTCGGCCTGTTCCCTGAAAGATTTGGGGAAAAATAAAACAGAAGTGGGCATTAAAACCAAGTCCCCCTAAAACTGAGTTCCTCTGTCAAGTTTATGATTAACATCTCTATCCAAAATGATCATTCCCTTTCTTGTCCAACATCTGCTCTCCTCAAGATTGAGGAGTACCAGAGAAAAGTGGGAAGTGAAATGGAGCAGGACCCTCTGGGGCTCCTACGCATGGAGGCCTTTCGAACAGTTGCTAATCAGGGAAGGGAGGGGATGCAGAGACAAGGAAAGAGCAGTCAAGAAACAATCATGTGGCCTTGGGGCAGGTCCTTGTTCTGCCTCAAAGGATACACGTAACAATATGTTTGAGCTCTTTACAGAATTAAAACCCCCAACTAATGGAAGATGTTAGCATTCTTCATTCCAGAGAAGCTCATCAAGAGACCACCTGAGGCAGATTAAAGGAGTGCAGGCCCTGTACACACCATAATGCTCATCAGCAACCCCACTCTTGAACCATTGCTATAAAACTCCTCACCAAATCTTCCTGGGTTGGGACACACAGTTTTGAGAGGCACGAGACTGCTGTGTCCCTTTCTGCCTGGCAAAGCAATAAAGCTGTTCTTTTCTACTTCACCCAAAACTCTGTCTTTGAGACTCATTTCAGCATTGGTGCACAGAGGCCGAGTTTTCATGATCAGTGGCTCATGTGGTTTTATTTTATATTTCTTAATGACTAAAGAGGTTAAGATATTTTCTTATATTTATTGACCATTTTATCCTTTTGTGGGGTTTAAATTTCCTGTCAGTTGTTTCCCCCATTCTTATTAGGTTGACACTTACTCTTATTGACTCTTATTGAAATTTAAGAGTTCCATGTGTATTCTGGAAATGACTATGTTACTCTGTGAGTGTGTGTGTGTGTGTGTGTGTGTGTGTGTGTGTGTTGCAAATGTCTCCTCCAATTGTGTGGCTTGCCTTTTCACTGTCTTAATTGTATCACTTGATAAACAGAAGTTCTTAATTTTAATAAAGTTCAATTTCTCCATATTTTATGGTGAATATAATTTTCCTATCTAATATTTGTCCACCCCAAGGTCAAGATGATACATATAATTTTCTAGAAGTTTTGTTTTATCTTATATTGTTATATATACAACTTTCCTATAAATGATATTTGTACATAGTGTGAGGTAGAGACCAATAACCAGTTTTTTTTTTTTTAAACTGTATGTCCAATTGACCAAGCACCAATTATTGAAAATATTATTCATTCCCTACTACATCAGTGACACCTTGTCATATGTCAGGTACACTTATATGTGTGGGCTGGTTTCTGGACTCTCATCTCTACCATGGTCCATTGTCTAGCATTGTGGTCCATGCTACACTGTGCTCCCTTCTACATTCTTGGGGTTTAATTTGTTTACTTTTTCTAGTTTCTTGAGAGAGGTATTTAGAAGATTAATTTTTCCTTTTTTCTAATGTATGAGTCGGAGGCTATAAATGTCTTTTTAAGCACAACTTTATCTATATCTATACTTCACAAGTGTTATTCTTTTTTAAAAAAAGTTATACATAAAAATTCACCCTTCTTGTGGGCAATTTGATGAGTTTTAACACATATATAATCACTCTATATATGTATAGATCACTCTAACCGCCACCAAAACCAACATACAGAGTATTTCCATCACCTCAAAAGGTTTCTTTATGCCTTTTGTAGTCAGCTCCCATTTCCCACTCCAGGCCCTCTCAACCACTTATCTACTTCATGTCCCTCTGGCTCTGCCTTTCCAGAATGTCATATAAATGGAATCACACAATGTATAGCCTTTTGTGTATGGCTGTTTTTCATTTAGCATTTAGGATTGATTCTTGTTACTCCATGTTTAAACAATTTGTTTCTTTTTATTGCATGGACTTGTTTGTCCACATATGGATAAACACACTCTTCCTAGGCAGCTTTTAGTATCTCATTGTGGATTTAGTTTGCTTGTCTCTCATAGCTAATTAATACTGAGTGTCTTAACACATGCTTATTTTCCACGTGCATGTCTTTGTTATTGATGTGTCTGTTCAATATTTTGACCTTATTTTTGCTGGGTTCTTTGACTTCCTAAGAAGATTTCTTCATATGTTTTCAATACATATTTTAATTAGGGATATGTATTGCAAATATCTTCCCCCAATTTATGGCTTCTCTTTTTATTAAATAGTATCTTTCAAAGGTACTTTTCTTTCATGAACAGTGCTCTTTGTGTCTTACCTAAAAAAATCTTTGCTTAACACAAGGTCACAAAGATTTTATCCTGTGATTTCTAGTAAACGTTTTATAGTTGTAGGTTTTATTCTTAAGTCTACAATCCATTTTATTTTTATATATGGTGTGAAGAGACTAGAGATCTGTATATTTCTGTATTCTGTTTTCTATTCCACTGATATCTATGTCTATCCTCAGGCCAATACCTATTGTCTTGATTATTTAGATATATAAAATCTTTAATTCAACTCATGCAATTTTTTCTTAATTTTTTATTTTTCCAAAGCTGTTTCGGGTATTCTAGGTCTTTTGTTTTTCCATATACATTTTAGAATCACTTGTCAATTTCTATCCAAAAAGCCTACTGGGATTTTGACTGGGACTGTATTGAAACTATAGATCAATGTAGAAAAACTGACATCTCAATATTATTGAGTCTTCTGACCCATTAACAAGATATATCACTCCATTATTTTGGTCTTCTTTAAATTCTCTCATCAATGTTTTGTAGTTTCAGAATGCAAAGCTTTGTGCATATATATTTTGTTGTATATATCCCTAAGCATTTCATGCTTTTATGGTATTGTAAATAGTATTTTTTATTTCAATTTCCATTTGTTCATTGCTAGTATATAGAAATAAAATTGATTGATGTGTAGCACTCTTATATCATGCAACTTTGCTAAATTTGCCTACTGGTTCCAGTAGATTTTTTGTAGAGTTTTGTGGAATTATCTACAAATCATATCATCTACTAATACTTTATTTCTTTTCCAAACTGTATTCCTTTTATGTCTTGCATCACTGCACATGTTAGGACCTCCAGTAAAATACTGAAGTGTTGAGATCAGACAAATTTGTCTTATTCTTGATATTATGGGGAAGATATGTATTCAGTTTTCACCATTAAGTATAAGGTTAGCTTTAGGTTTTTGCACATGCCTTCTTGACAACATTCCTTTCTAATCTTAATTTTCTCTTAGATTTTCTAATGAATGGATGTTGAATCTTGGCAAATGCTTTTTCTACATTGAGATGATTATATGTTTTTATTTTATTTGTTTATTTTATTTTATTTTGTAGATATAATGAATTACACTGATTGGTTTTTGAACATTGAACCAGTCCTGAATTCCTGGGATAAACCAAAGGAAGTTTTTCTCTCCTTTTACATTCCTAGCTTTGACTTGCTAATATTTTGTTAATGACTTTTGCATACATGGTGATAAAGAACATTCATGTGTATTATTATTATTTTTTTGTAATGTCTTTGTATGGTTTTAGTATTAGGGTAATACTGGTTTCATAAAAAGTTTAGGAAAGTCTTCCCTCCTCTACTATTTTCTGAACTCTTCCAAAGGTGAAGTAAGTGATGTGTCCTGTCTCCTTCTGGAAGTGCTCACCTTCTCTGGAAGTCAGAATACTCTATAGCCTTAAGACCTTAGCTCTCCGAAAGATTTTTTTTAAGTTATATCTTTGTACATTAGCTGGATTTTTAAATTGTTAATATGGGAGCTATGTGCCCTTGTTACTTTCTAGATGTTAAGCAGAAGCAGAATTCTTCCATCCCAGGGTTTGTGTGTTGTACTTTCTTTATCATTTAGTTCAAATATGCTATGGTTTTCATTACAACTTCTGCATTAATCTGATTATCGGTCACATTATTAATCTAATAGATTATTAATTTCCAAGTATTTTATTTGAAGATTTTCTATTATCTGATTATTACTGGTTTCCAGTTTAAGTATACTATGGTCATAGGACTTTGCTGTATAGAACAACGTGATCTATTTTGGTAAATACTTCCTGTAATGCTTCCTTTGATAATATGCTACGAAAAACATATTCTTTAGTTGTTGGGTGCAGTCTTTTATGTGTGTGTACACGTGTGTGAATTATGCCAATAAAAAGATAATTTTGTTCAGATCCTCTGTATACTTATTGATGTTTTGTCTGCTTGCCTTAGCAGTAACAGAAAGGGGTGCATTATAATCTCTATCATTGTGAATTTGTTTCTCATTTTACTTACGTGAGGTTTCATTTATGTATTCTGAGGCAATGTTATTAGGTACATAAAATATAGAATCATTATATATTACTATTATGTTAACTTTTTATCATTATGAGATGCCCCTGTTACTTCTAGTAATACTCTTAAAGTCTTCTTTGCTTGATATTAATATAGCCACCCTTGTTTTCTTGTGGTTAGTGTTTGTATGGTAAATCTTTCTCCATCCTTTTACTTTTAACTTCTCTCTGTCTTGAATTTAAGATGTATCTCTTATAAGCAATGTAGACTTTTATTATTCAGTCTGATAGTCTTCCACTTAGCATAGGTAGTCCATTTATATTTTATGTAATTACTTACAGAGCTGTATTTATATCTAACAAATCACTATTTGTTTTCTATTTGACTGATTTGTTTTTCTTTCCCTTTTTATTCTTTTAAAGCTGCTTTGTGTTAATAGTTTTTAAAATTATCATTCCATTTTCTTTTAGTGGTTACCCTAAAGATTTAAACATGCATCCTTTGTTAATTTAATCTACTATAAATTAGCACTTTTACCATTTCTCAAACAGTGCAAAAACTGTTTGAGATAGTTTAATTTTATTTATCCTCTTTTTTCTTAAACTATTTTTGTCATCATTTTAATTCTACATATATTTAGAATTCTATAAAATATTACTATTATTCCCCTTTACAGTCAGTATCAAATTATACTTATCTCCATTTTTACCACATCTGTGATCTTTATTTCTTTCTGAATTTCTGTATTTCAATATAGGATCATTTTTTTACTTCTGCCTGAAAACTTTCCTCTAGTATTTATTTAAATATAAGTTCACTCACAACACAGTTTCTCAGTTTTTGTTAGTCTAAAACTGTCTTTATTTTACCTTAAGTTATCCAGAATATTTCTCTGGATAATTTTACAAAGGCAGTGTGTTTCCTTCATTACTTTAAAGATATTCTTCCATTCTCTTCTTGATTCCACAATTTTTTTGAGAATTCAGTTTCAATATTATTATTGTCCTCTGTAAAAATATAGGCTTTTTTCTGACTGATTTAAATTTTTCTTATTTTCCTTAGTTTCAGCAGTATTATTATAAAATGCTCTGATCTTGTTTACTCTTATTTATGCTACTCAGCGTTTGTAATGCTACCTAATTCTGTGGTTTGGTGTATTTCATCCATTTTTAAGACTTCTCAGCAATTATCTCTTGGATTTTTCTTCACTCATTCTATTTCTACCCACATTCTAGGAATCCACTTATGTGCATATTTTCTTTTCACACTGTCTCATATTTCTTGTATTTTTTTTCTGTATTTTCCATCTTTTCTCTGTGTGCTTCAGGTTTCATATTTTATACTGTCCTATCTTTCAGAAGACTAATCTCCCCTCCTACTATGTCTAATCACTGTTAAACGTATTTATTGTATTCTTATTTTTTTCTATTATAGAATTTTCACTGAATTCTTTTTTTATAGTTTCCAGTTATTTTCTGAAGCTCCATATCTTGTCATCTAATTTGCTGAGCATATTCATTAAAATTATTTTAAAATCTATCCTGATGACTTCATGTGTTTTCTTCATAGTTTTTATTGGTCCAATCTTCTGATACATGGTAAGGTTTTAATGTTGCAACATTGCATATGAACAATTATAGAGATTCTGGCTACTTTATTTATTTATATATTTTTATTTTTTTGTGTGGTAAGTGGATCTCTCACTGTTGTGACCTCTCCCGTTGTGGAGCACAGACTCTGGACACACAGGCTCAGCAGCCATGGCTCACGGGCCTAGCCGCTCTGTGGCATGTGGGATCTTCCCGGACCGGGGCACAAACCTGTGTCCCCTGCATCGTCAGGCAGACTCTCAACCACTGCACCACCAGGGAAGCCCTCTGGTTACTTTATTTTTGAAATAGAAATTAATTTTCTTCTGGCAGGCAGAGTCAGGCCACATTACTTTGACTATTTGAGTAGTCTGAGACTGGCTCATAATCTTTGTGATAGCTGGTCTTTTACTTGTTTGCCTTTTCTCCTAAGATCTGACTCTTCCTTGGTCTCAACTAAAGGCCTAAGTTGTTTACTGGGACCCCCTCTTCCTGGAATTTCTGAACTCCAATTTTTATTTCACCAGCACCATGAGAATATACGTAGTCCTTGATGTTTATATTAGCCACTTCCTGATTGGTTTTTTGGAAAACCTCACTCTCATGACTTACAACTTAAGAAATGACATATGCTTTGAGAGGGAAAGCAGTGCAGAGTGCTGGAATTATTTCAGTGTAGTTTTCTTTTTTCATCTTTCTTTTATTTTGACCCCTGAAGCTCTGGAACATAGTAAATTTTTGCTTCCCAGCTTTCTATTTGGCCTATATGCCCTGAAGTGCTTACAAATAACAAATGCCTCAAGGGGCAAATCAGGGGAAATATTGATCTTACATTTCATTTCCCCTCTCTCTGGAATACTGGCCCCTCAAGGCCTGTCTGTCTTGGTAGTTCTCCAAAACCTTTATACTGTTGTGTTTCTGATATTTCATCCAGCTTTTATAATTGCTTTCTTCAAAAGATTAATTTGATATAACCTACTTCATTACAGCCTGAAGAAATTCCTAAAAATCCATGATTTAAAATATTTCATCATATAAGACTCTGTCCCCAGTATATTAAATTTAAAAGATATTATATTAAATGAGTCACAATTTTGTTTTTTAAATATAAGAAATAAATGATATATACATGGTACCTATATACTAAATACAAAATTAAGATTATACATATATACATGCATATGAACGAAATATATCATAGTGTTGATTCCAGTTTCGTTATACATGCTTTTCAATATTTTCTAGGTTTTCTGCAATACTTTAGCACTAAGAAAAAGACCTTTTATTTTTAAAATAAATACTTTAGCAAAGTATATTTAATAACTTAACAGAAAGTTAAGCTACTAGATATTTTTATTCTCAGAAGTCGGTCTGGGACCAGGAAAGGTTTTATTTGGACTAGGCTAAAGACAATTGGCTGACTCCTAGGGGAGAGGTCAGCTTTCATTATCTTATGCCACTGGCATGGAAGCAGACTGTATATGTAAGCAGTGTGGAAGGAGAACAAAGGTCATATTGGTCTTTTCAGCAACTTTGGTTTGAGCTTAAGTCAGACAAAATGGAACTTCCTTTAATTGTTCTTTATTGAGCTATGCCATTACCTTGGCCTCTCCTGTCTGGGAGCAGATGCTGACATTGTTTTCCATCCTGTAAATTTACTACCTCTCAGGGATGGGTCAGTGTACTGGGGGAAATAATTGTAGTTTAATCTATGTATTTTTTCCCTTTTATAGGGGAAAGGCGGAATATTACTGTACCACAATATCTGAAACCTGGGAACATTTTGGAATTGTCTAGCCTCTCAGAAGTATTTAACCCATGAAAATTATTCTCATTCTAAAGTATTTCTCCAGTAGGATAGTTCCCCATGCCTTAGTTAGTGTGGTGCTCTCTGCTTCCATTATTCTAAATTAAGTTGGTACTAATCCCATAGAATTACTCCATCTCTTCTCCATAGCTAACTTTAACTTACCTTTCTTTGGTGGTAAATGCAGCACAGCATAGCACAGTGGTTAAGCTCCCAGGTGTGGGTCAGATATACTGGGTTCAAACCCCAGCTCATGTATTATTCATCAAAAAATATATTTTTTAGTTTCTAATTTGAGTTGGACTCTGTTTGGGAAAGTGAAGAAATACCATGCACTAGCAGTGCACCTTAGAAAATTCCCTAACCCTTATGTGGCTCAGTTAGAAAAGTAAGAGAGACTTACATTTGACTAACGGTATGTAGTTTGCAATTTCTCATACATTATCTCCTTTGACTCTGTTGTCAAGGCAGGTCTTATTATCTCAATTCTTCTTAAAAAAAAAAAAGATATAGGCCAATTTTAGAAGTTGTAACTATATCTAGTTCTCCCTACAAATTTTACAGAAAATAGAAGTGAATCTATATTCCCTTATAAAGTTAACAATAATGATGGGAATAGATCCAGATCTTAACTGTGTTAGATAAAATGCACACTAATCCTCTCTCTCTCTTCTTTTTAGCATTACAAATAGGGAGATGCTAAAGCAGAAATGATCACATTCCTTTTGATTTTGAATCAAAAGGAATTTTGAATTTGAATAATCAAATTAAAATTTATTTTGAATTTGAGTAATCAAATTCCTTTTAACCTGATTTAGATTTAGGGGAAAACTGTCTAGGAGATCAAACATTTAGCCTTTCCCCTCTACTCCCCCTACCTTAATTTCATCTGAATCAGAAGTTCTGGTCTCTAGTTCAGTACCCTTTTTACCCTATAACTCAGTTTATAGGAATATTTCATCTGAAGACTTTCACTGACCAAGGTAAGTAACCCCAGGGAAAGGTGAAAGTGAGAAGAATTCCAGCTCCTTTCTGAAACAGCAGTACTTTTTCACCCCACTTTTACCAGTTTAAAATTGAGCAAAAAGTATCATGTCCTAAATAGTTCTCTTTACCTTTCATTCATCAGTTACTTGCAGATGCTTATAATTTAAGGGAATATTTACTCATCTGTGTATCTCTGACAGAATCCAGGGAAGATTATATTGTTTTCACAGAAGTAAATATTAGAACATTGAACTTGAAGTTTAATTTCATGTTGGCAGATTCCTATGAGGAGAGCTCTCTTATGGTCATGTCACCTTTGAGAGGATCTTATATCTCAAGCTTTGCTTCCACCCTAAATCTATCCATTTCCTGTCTGGACTGCAGTGCAAGACATATGAATAAGAAAGATACACTTAATTAGATGACTATGTTCACCAACGAATGTCAGGGGAAAACACCAACAGAGAAATTAATTTTCAATTTTTGTTGAAGTATTAAGTGGTTCACTTAAAAGGAACTTTTAAAAAATGATTGCTAAATAAACACTGTTTTTTTGGATTACATTAGTTCTAACAGCATTTTATTTCAGATTTTAAATGTTAAAAAGCAAAGGGGAAAAATCCTAAAGACTAGAGGAAAGGAAGAAAAAGGAGCTCTTGAATGAAGTTTGAGAAAAGATGAGAAATCGAGGAGCTGATAGGTTGTTCTGAATGTGAAAACCCACACAGGATTTGATGTTCAAGATATCTAGATTGGAATGTTTGTGAATAGTGATGTGAAGGAAGACAGAGAAGTGCATAAAAGAGCATTCACTTGTACATCTGTAATTCAGGAGAAGTCTATCCCTCTCCTTAGGTGTGCACATGTTTGTGAATTTGCTGGGCAGTGCATATGTGATACACATCAGCATTAGCATTTACTGACTTCTCATTGTGGCTCAGGCTCTGTGCTGACTTCCATATATACACTTTCCTATTTAGTTCCCATAAGTACCCTATGGTACGGGCACTTTTATTATCTTCATTTTACAGACCAATTAAGCTATTAAGAAATTAGGGTAAAGTCATACCATTAGCAAGTGGCAAAACTTGGAGTTTGCATGTATTTATGTGTATGTGTGTGTTTGAGCATGTATTTCTAATATTTTAGCCTGTTAAATACATAACATTGTATCATGTTGGGAGAATTTGTCACAGATGTTCTGAAAAGGAGTGAAATATGAGTTCAAGAAAAATGAGGATTTTAGGGCAAGTAAAATGACTAGGAGCAGCCAAAGTTGTCAGAAAGGATTCACATATGAATGTCTAAGCAGAGGGTTAACGTGGGATTAAAGGAGGAAAGCAATAGAGGGAAGGTGCAAATATTGGGCCTTCTAAACACTTTTTCATTAATTCAAAATCAGGTTAAACAAAAAAAAATTAATTATTTCTATTTTAACTTATTTCTACTTACAATGCTGAAAAAAGAACATAAATGCATATAATATTATAAAGTAATTAAGATTTAAATCTCATATATACCTTAGAGATATTTCAGGACCATCTTCAGTGATTTTCTACTTATCTCCAGGACTATCACAAAAGCCTCAAAACAGGGCCAAAAGCCAAAAAGAAAAAGTATATTTATCATATAACAACTGTGATAAAGTAGAAAAAGACCTATATTTGGAGTCTGAAGACCTGAGTTCAGTGACTAGATATACTTGTGTGACTAGAACATTCCCTCGAATTCCTTACAGGATTGAAACCTCCAATGGCATTACTTTGCCTATTGCTTTCTCAACTGAAGGCTGTTTTCCTATCTTTTTTTTAAATTTAGAACTTTAGATTGTTTTAGTTGAAGTATAGTAGATTTACAATGTTGTTAGTTTTAAATGTATGGCAGTGATTCAGTTATACATACATATATATTTTTTCAGATTCTTTTCCCTTATAGGTTATTACAAAATACTGAGTATAGTCTCTTGTGCTATATAGTAGGTCCTTTTTGGTTATCTATTTTATATATAGTAGTGTGTATATGTCATTTCCAAACTCCTAATTTATCCCTCCCCGCAACCTTTACTCTTTGGTAACCACAAGTTTGTTTTCTATGTCTGTGGGTCTATTTCTGTTTTGTATATAAGTTCACTTGTCTCATTTTTTTTAACATTCCACAGGTAAGCAATATGATATGATATTTGTCTTTTTCTGTCTGACTTACTTCATTAGTATGATAATCTCTAGGTCCATCCATGTTGCTGCATATGGCATTATTTCATTCTTTGCTATGGCTTAGTACTACTCCATTGTATAAATATAACACATCTTCTTTATTCTTTCATTTGTTGATGGACATTTAGGTTGCTCACATGTCTTGGCTACTGTAAATAGTGTTGCAATGAACATTGCAGTGCATGTACCTTTTCAAATCATAGTTTTCTTTGCGTATATGCCCAGGAGTTGGATTGGAGGATCATATGGTAGCTCTATTCTTAGTTTTTTAAAGGAACCTCCATACAGTCCTCCATAATGGCTGTACAAATTTACTTTCCCACCAACAGTGTAGGAGGGTTCCTTTTCCCCCTCACCCTCTCCAGCATTTATTATTTGTAGACTTTTTGATGAAGGGCATTCTGACCAGTGTGAGGTGATACCTCATTGTGGTTTGATTTGCATTTCCCTAATAATTAGTGATGTTGAACATTTTTCATGTGCCTGTATGTTTTCTTTGGAGAAATGTCTGTTTAGTTCTTCTGCCCATTTTTTGATTGGGTTGCTTGTTTTTTAAATATTGAGTTATATGAGCTGATTGTATATTTTGGAGATTAATCCCTTGTTGGTCACTTGACTTGCGAATATTTTCTCATTCTGTAGGCTCTTTTTCGTTTTGTTTATGGTTTCCTTTGCTGTGCAAAAGCTTTTAAGTTTAATTAGGTCCCAACTGTTTATTTTTGTTTTTATTTCCTTTACTCTAGGAGAGAGATCCAAAAAGATATAACAGCCATTTATGTCAATGAGTGTTCTGTCTATGTTTTCCTCTAGGGGTTTTAAATTATCTGAACTTATATTTAGGTCTTTAATCCATTTTGAGTTTCTTCTTGTATATGGTTTTAGAGAATGTTCTAGTTGCATTCTTTTACATGTAGCTTTACAGCTTTCCCAGCACCACTAATTGAAGGGACTGTCTTTTCTCCATTGTATATTCTTGCCTCCTTTTTCATAGATAAATTGACCATAGGTGCGAGTGTTTATTGCTAGACTTTCTCTCCTTTTCCATTGATCTATATTTCTGTTTTTGTGTCAGTACCATACTGTTTTGATGACTGTAGCTTTGTAGTGTAGTCTGAAGTCAGGAAGCCTGATTCCTCCAGCTCTGTTTTTCTTTCTCAAGATTGCTTTGGCTATTCAGGGTCTTTTGTGTTTTCATACAAATTGTGAAATTTTTTGTTCTAGTTCTGTGAAAAGTGCCATTGGTAGTTTGATAGGGATTGCATTGAATCTGTAGATTGCTTTGGGTAGTAGAGTCATTTTCACAATGTTGATTTTTTCCATCCAAGAACATGGTATATCTCTTCATCTATTTGTATCATCTTTAATTTCTCTTATTAGTGTCTTATAGTTTTCTGCATACAGGTCTTTTGTCTCCACTCATTCTACGAGGCCACCATCACCCTGATACCGAAACCAGACAAAGATGTCACAAAAAAAGAAAACTACAGGCCAATACCACTGTTGAGCATAGATGCAAAAATTCTCAACAAAATACTAGCAAACAGAATCTACAGTATGTTAAAAGGATCATACACCATGATCAAGTGGGGGGTTTTCACCTGTTTCTCCTATTATGAAAAAAAATGGAGTAAAGAGCTAACAAGGCTGGTAAATAAGAGAAAAGGGCCATATCACAATAGTTTAGTTTTAGTCCAAAGTTTTAGTCTTAAGTATTGTGGTGTGAGCTGTCATTCCAGTGCCTCTACTCTAGATAACTAATCTGAGGTTCAGAGCAGTTAATTAATTTCCTTAGGTCACAGAACTCCTTAGTGGTACTACCCGGACTAAACTGAGGTTTTCTGATTTAGACCACAATGCTGACATGTAGACTCATTCATGTGTACTGAACTGCAGAACCAAGTGTGTGTCTTTTTTCAAACACATATAATCAGGTGGATTTGTACACAGTGTGTTACTCTGTTGTTCTTTCTAAATGACTATTGATTCTAAAATCTGTTCCTAGAGGAAGAATCAATCTACACACGAGGTAGCATACACATGTTAATGAACTTGCCTCTTGGTAGGCAAAGTTTCAATAGAGGAAGTTTCCAGGTTAACTACATGCTTCAGGGACTTGCTAAGGATTAATAAGCACATGACTGAGCTGTGGGAATGTCTGGAGATACAGGCATTGGCTGACTGTTAGACATTTCCTTCTTGGGTTTGTTTCTAAGGGGAGTGAACCATAAGTGTGGTCTTGATTAATTCGTTTGAATTCACTGTGTATTTATATCTAAATTTTATTCAAAGATTGAATTTTAGAAAATATGAATATATTTGAAAAAACAAGAGATTCTATGCTGGGGTTCAATTCAAAATTTATGAATCTGGAAACAAGATCTAAAGATTCTGGTGATTTCTCTTGTCCTTTGAATGTGAGTCCCTGGAGTAAGAGGACTTGCTGAAAGGTTTTTTGTTGGAAGGAATCCAAGAGCTGATTGATTCGGTTTCACTCTTCATGTATCAGAACCAGAGGAAGCAAATAAATGGAGGTATAGCCAGAGCTTTTGTCTTAATAAACATAGACAGAAGCAAAAATACATAATTTTAAAACATGCTGAGTGAAGAGAAAGGTAGTTTTATAGCTAAATTATAGCTATTTAATGTAACAAACTGACACCAGATAATTAAAGGTGCTAGTTTACTAGGATTTCCTAGCAGTAATCTATCATTTATATAGAAAAGTTTTGACTCCATGGAGATGGCTGGGCTAAGGAAGGGAAGAAATGAACATAAAAAATGGTGCTTGTTTCATGGGAATCAGAGAGTCCACAGCGGGTCCAGACCACCTATCAAGTCACTGTGCAGAAATTCTCTTCCTCTGGATAATGCACATTTCTGCATCAATTTCACCTTTCCTGGAAAAAAAGTTTCTGCTCCTTTCAGATTAGATCCTTTTAGAAACTTGTTTCCCACAGAAATTTGTATTTACCTCTTCAGATTATTTATCATACTGTGTTGAAATTATATATTTCCTTTCTGACTCTCCTCTAGAGGCCAAATACTGATTCTTATTTTCTATCATGTCTTTAGCATTGCACATAACAGATATTCAAAAAATATTTTTGGATGCAATAAATGCATGAATAAGAAATACATACATACACACACATATCAAGAACACATAACACTGAGAGGGGAATCAAATGTATAGTTAAGAACAGTGGACACCATGGGTGTTCAGATGATGTTGGTAATGCTTAAGGTTGAGTGTTCTGAGAAGCCTGGGAAAAGGAATCAGAGTCATTGTTGGACCTTGAAAGATTAGTTGTAAAAGATTTGATACTGATTAAGCAAGAGGAGGAAAGCCTCAGGTCAGAGTGGGAACTGGGGATAAATCAATCCTGAACCTCTGTCCTTGGTTGTACCTATTGGTTCCATTCCTTGGAGTGTTAACTTTTACTCTAAACTTCTTTCTCATCCCACACAGACAGCATAGGCTCTTTGGAATTTTCCTATAAGCATTTGCTAGGCCATCACAATCACATTCTTCCACTGTGTGTTTGTGGTTCTAACAGCAACTTTTGTCCCAAAGAGGATTTTATTCATCTCACCACTTCAGTGACTTTATATCATTTTGAAACAATGTTTCAAATGTTTTTAAATTAAATGTTTCAATGTTTAAAATGTTTTCTCCATCTATACTACTTAGATTTTCTTTGTTCAATTATCCACATTTAGTAACTGTATTGCTCATGGAAGATGTATTTCTGATAGCATAGAAGAATGCTGTATATAAAATGCTGTATATAAAACTTAATTATCAGTGCATTCTTTCTGCTTCTCCGAAGAAATCTTAAAATAAATGATGAAGATGATGCTTGTTAATAAGTAACTGTTCCAGTAGCTTAAATGTCCCTCTGGAGGCTGTGAAAGAAGCAGAATGCCTCTGCCTGTTCTCTATGCACACACTAGGTGTGTACCTGGCTCACCAGCAGGAGGTGGAAAATAAAAACTTATTTCTACCCCAAAAAGGGATTTGATTTTGAATGAAAGGCATTCTTGTACACAGCCCTGAGATAAAGCTGAAGATGTGGGTGCAGGGAGGCTGCAGAGTGGTAATATGGACTCTACCCCCTGCATTAAGAGAAACTCTTACCTCTTTGAGGGAATGAATCAGTATAATAAACAAATCAGGGCAGAATCCTAGGCAATTAGTTGCTAGGGCTATACCATAGAGTGTATTAATTAGTATGTGCTTTTATTTCTTTTCCCTTTCTGTTGGCTAAGCTTAATATAGTAACACATATGATTATGTAAAACAATTAATGACCATACTCTGGCTAATTTTTAAGCATTAGCAAGTGGAGGGGGAAATGAAAAGATGAAGATCTGAACATGTTCCATTTGTGCTCCTGGGTCACAACTAGGGGCCCAGAAGGAGCTGAGAATGGGAAGAGTTTTGGAATGAACTAAAATCAGCTCTCCCTGAACAGCATGAAAGACAAGGATAGAGGAGAATCCATGTCTAGGTCCTGGGACTAGGATTACTTGGGACTGGGATCCTGAGTAGTAAACTGGCCTTGACTTCTCTACGGCTTTTGTCTATAACTATCTCCTGGCTTCAAAGAGGTGTAGCAAACATAATATTCAGCAAAACTTTAGGAACTAAGGTATATGAAAATCAGGTGGAGTTGTTACTAATATTGCATCCACTCAAGAGCTAACCATTTAAGGTTTGAAATAAGTTCAGTTGAGGCAAAATCCAGTTTTTGTATGAAAGCCAACAAATCTTGGCAATTAAGTTCAGAAGAAGCAAATACTTTTTTTTCAAATGTGATAGCTCATTTATTAATGTACTGATTTAAGTCAAAACGTAAATAATTCTAAGTGTGTGTCTTTTGAGGCAAAGGAAACTTTTTATATTAAAATTTTTGTTCATTCCATAACATCTTCTTTGTATTGCTAATTTGGGGCTTACCTTTTATCCACAAGTGTTTTATTTATTTACTTTTTTAAGTAAACAGAGCAGTAAAGACTTCCCATGAGGGAGAAAAGCAGGCCCACAGCATTAAGCAGGCATGTTTGGGAGATGAGCTCTATCACACTTGCTTTGAATCCACTGACTTGACCTTGAGCTCTGACTCCAACCCAGGACCCTATCTGCTTTCACTTTGCCCCTTGCAGGTAACCACCAGATTCATGCCAGGCAATGTCATTATATGCCCTGGTAAGACTTTATAACAGATGGACCATTTCTCATTATATACTATTGCTGTGATCCATTGAGTATAAAGTAATGAGTTGATGCTGCTCAAAGGTGCACCTGGATCCCCTCCTTCCTGATGAACTCCTGAGCTCAGCAATTTTCTCTGAGGTGGAGCATATCCAGATGGCGGCTTCTAAAGAACCAAGCCCAGCACCTGAATCAGCCCTGCTTTATGCTCCAAATGCTTGATGCCAGGACGTCTCTGTCAGACACTGCGGTGAGAGCACTCAGCAGCTGTTGGCCTGGGCCTTCTGAGATTTGACCTGCAGGGTTTGGGGACATGAAAGAGGACAAGGAGAGAATTTGGCTTTGTGTAACTCAAGGGAAAAAATTCTGCTTACCTCAGACTTGGAAGAAGTTTAGAGGCTATTTTAAGGGGTTCAACTTAGCCTAGAGATTGCAAATTAAATAACTGGGCCCACAGCTGTTATTCCCAAATAAGCTTTCACTCACATAATCACCTCATACCGGTCTCTGAGGACCTCCCAGATTTGGCTTGAAAAGATTGAAATGCTTTAGCTACCACAGGAGTGAGACGCCTAACCCTATTGGCAATACAAGTGAATGGATCCAACTCAGCAAAGACACAGAGCTCCATGCCTGGCTCTGTGTTCTGGGAATCTCTCTTGCTGTGCTGAGGACGAAGATGTGGTAGATTATGAAACGAGGTGACCAGTGCTGTGACTGGGTCAGCAAAGGGACTAGCATACCTCAAGGAGTTCAGAAGGAGATTGTAATCCAAGCTGGCTTTGAAAAAAAGCTCCCAAAAAGATGTGACCTGTGAACCGGGGCTGGAAGAAGAGAGACAATTGAAGGAAAGGCAAGTAGGCAGAGGGATGAGGCTGTGCACACGCATAGGGGTGAGAAGGCTTAGGCTTGCACAACAAACCAAGCTCACCAGATGTTAAGAGTATGCTAAGACCACTTCCTCTCTGATCCCATTGCCTCTGGAGGCTGATGGCTTGAGAGGCTGACAGCATAGAAGGTGTGTACTGGGCTGGTTTTAGAACACACTTTCTCTCTAAGATAAAGTCTCTTTAGTCTTGTGATTCTACTATTTTTTGCAACCTTGAATATTTCTGCATCTTGGACATAAATACCAAGCCATATGTGTTCCATGCAAGGTAAATCTGGGGGTCCATGGTAATTTAGAATAAAGCTTTGGGCTATTTGATATGTTTGGTCTGAGTAGAAGTATAGAGAAAAGAGTGTTTCAGGAGGTGTCAGAAGATTAGAATTTAAATCCTGACTCTGACAATTGCCAGCATTTAATTTTTCCAGTGTGCTTAACATCTGTAAAATGGACTTAATAATATCCAGTCTCTCTTTCTCATAGATAATAATGAAATCAAAATGAAATGAACTATCTCAAAGTGTTTGAGATGAGGTAAAGAAGATAAAGTATTTTAAAATTTTATTTATTATTAGTTTTATTGATTATTAATTACACTTTTAAGGAAAACAATGTGGATTCTGATTCACTATAAAATCTTGTTTTAAAAATTTGTTATATAGCAATCTGAAGATGTTATCATTAGTTTGCTTTATTTCATTGGTCAGTATTAAATGGTGGAAAAGATATCCCACAGATTCCTAGATTCAAATGAAAGCTGGGCATTGTTGGATTAATGTACTAAATCATGATATTTATTTTCAATAAAATTCTCTAATTATGCCCATGTTTTTCTTGAAATTCACTTAACAAATTTCCATTTTTCTGGACTCACCATTCAAGCAAACTAATTAGAAGGTACTGCATTATGATATTTCCTACAAATAAATTTAAAACTCACTTGGAAGATTGTTTTTAACAAGTTGGAAAATTTGGATTCCAAGTTTAAGTGAGCAGAAACGAGAGGCCTAGTAAATGACATACATTGTTTTAGGTAACAACATTTTGAAACAATGGATATATTTCCAAACACCAGTTTTACAAATGTTCTTACCATCTCACAAGTTTTTTCTCTTGAAGTTTAGTTGTTCTCACTCATTTCTCTAAAGTCATCTTTATAATGAAGGGATAAATTAACTGCATTTGTATTGTTGGGAGTTTTTGTTAAGAAACATGCTGCTAACTTCATCACAAAACAGTTAAACATTTTAAATACTTGTGTTTGATAGAAAGAAGAATGTGCAACTCATTATTGCTAGTGTCAATTCATATATAAAATAGTAGCAAGGCTTAACTTCATATAATTTGGGGATATTATCTATATATACAACTTTCATCATTTTTTCCTGTGCCCTAATGAATCATAAGCTTTGTGTATATCCCACTTTAGAACCGCTATTCTAATAGTTGAGAAAGTGCAACTTTCCCTACCTGTTGGGAAGCCAGGAAATTGCTACTGATAAGAGGGCATGCAGTGGAAAGTTTGGGTCCTGTCTTCTTCCTTTGTTGAGTAAAATATGTCACAGAAGATTATGGGTACTCAACCTCCCCTCTCCAACCTGTGTTTATCTCACCGGTCACTGAACCACCCAAACTCTAGTCTCCAGTGAGGCCACTTCCTTCTTACCTGTTTACCACTCTTACTTTTATGCTGCCTCCACACATTCCCCAGTGCTCTATGAAGTTTCTCGAGATCTCAATGGTTTTCAAAAGCCATAAGGCTCATGAGACTACTCTTAAAATTCAGTGTTAATTAGGAGTAGAAGACATACAATTTTGTGAGTCTGAGTTTCTACATCTGTAAAGAGGATTCAACTATATTCCAAAGGTCTCTTCTATCTTTAAGAATCTTTCTCTGTTTTCTAACTCTCCCTGAACAAAGATGTATGACATATAGTTAACTTGAAAGCTTGCACTAGCTCCTCTATATTCTCAATATAAATACTTTTTCTTGCATTGTAAGTTAATTCATGTTAAAACTGTTTGCTGGAAATATGTATTGAAGACTATAGGAAACCTATGATCTTTCATTAAGTATTCTCAGCTACCTTCTCAGATTTGAAACAGTTAATCTATGTGTTTCTTGTGCTGCATGGCATTTAAATAAATTCAAACCCATTGTTATTGATCTTGCTTATCATTTATATAACATTTAATATTTACAAACTGGCATTGTAATTATATGAATGCACAGAATTATAACAGCTATTAACATGAATTCCTCCTTAGGTTTTGGCAGAAAAAGAGTTTAATAACAATAATAAAGTATGATAATAACAATGGCAATACTAGCAGATTGCTTTGGCTTTGAATCATATTCTTTGTGGTGGAAGTGGATGCATTCAATACAGCTACTGTTTATTGTATTGACAGAAAAGAAAGTGTGCTTCTAGGAAACATAAAAAATAAATAACAAATATTTACTGGGTTTCTGCTGCAAGGCATCATACCAGGTACATATAAATGTTTGCTCAAATAGTAGGTTAGGGAGTTGGAAGATTCAGGCCAGTAGGAGGTATCATTTATCCACAGTATGAGTTTCAGTACTGACCTGAGAACTTGGGCCTCTGTATACAGACTTGAACATCTCCAGATGAAGTTTTGAATCTAACCTTCTGAATGGTCTTCCAGGATTATAATAATTCAGGATTAGGTGAGAGAACCCTTGCTGCTTTGGCTGAAATTATAGAAATTAGAAGATGACTTAGGTCCTTGAAAGTACATGAATGAATGTGATCACAATTTACTCCTTCTTTTAGTACTGATATCCCTGCATCCAGGGAAACATTTCAATCCCAGGCAAACTGAGATGGTTAAACCATTCCAGGTCTAGTTGAGTTTTTGAGAATAAGAGGTAAGGGTGAATTTTATTAAAAATTACTATTAAAAATTTACTAGAAGCTAGCAGCTTCTAGTAAACCAGCTTAGATTTCACCAGGTCCGGCAGAAATTATGTGTCCTGCAAATACTTTCACTTCCCTTCTTGCCCACCATCATGTTCACCCGGCAAAACCTCAACCCTGGTTGAGCACAGCAACCACACACTTGTACCTGAGTACCCGAAGGTTGCTGGAGACAATCCCATAAACTTTCTCACTCTTCTTACTGTAAATCTCAAATGGATATCTATATTTCCATTTGATTTTTGTAATTCTTTACGTTCTCACTCTTTCAGAAGCCTGAAGCACACCTTCCTATCTCTCCCCATCAACACCCATTCTCACCCCACTGTCAATTGATGACTGATTAATAATCCACTGAAGAAAAATGGATGCAACTTTATGTCAATAATCTCATCTTCTCCCTGTCCAATCTAACAGTCTACCTGGCTCTATGTGAAACTCTGTCTTCTCTATTGTTATAATGTAAAATGCATCTCTGCTCCTAGGTTCAACCCTTACACTTTTGTTCTGATCCCGTGCTCTTTCCAACTCAAGAAATTTCCTCTTGCAATTTATTTCTCTATTATTTCATCATTTTCTCCTTGTACCTCCTGTCTTCTTGAAACATTTTTTGTAGATTTTGTAAACAGCACAATTTTTTGTATTTCTTCCTACCGTGGTGATGCTCCTTCTCAGTTGCCTTTGCTGGCTTTCCTTTGGGGTGATTTCTAAACATTGCAATGCTCTAAGGTTCAGTGTTGGGCCCTCTTCTTTATGTATACTCTCTCCCTATGTGATTGAACCTTGACCTATGTCTTTGTATACCTCCCATAGGCAAGTGCTCCCACATATGTATCTGTTGGCCTTGATCTTCAACTAATTCAAAAAAAAAAAAAATTTCCAATTGAATGTCTAATAAGAACCTCAAAACTAACAGTTAAAAAAATAGGTTTTTGATGCTTCCCTGCAAAGTAAATCCTCTCAATAAATGGCAATGTCATCTATCTAGTAGCTAGAGCTAAAAAACCTAGGAATAAACCATAATCCCATTCTTCTTTTACCCTACCATCATCTAATTCATAAATAAGTCAGTTCTGTCTCAAAATATAGCCTGACCTCAAGTGCTGACCATCTTTAATATCTCAGCCCAGGTTCAAACCACCGTCATCTTTTGCCTGAATGATCATAACAGCTCCAGCTCAATTTTCTACTCTCACTCTTGGCCGCTTTATAGTCCATTCTCCATAAAGCTTCCTGAATTATATATAGACAGGTAGTTAGGTAGATAGATAGATAGATATACATACATTGATTTATATATCTATATTTCAATGTAAATTAAAATAAAATCTCATTCATATTATTTCCTCTGCTTAAAAATCCTCAATGGTTCCAATAGTAATATGAAAAAAATCCAGACTTCTTTCCACAAGAAGGAAAACACGTCTATGATTTATCTCTTCCCTTTTTTCTGTTCACTCCACGCAAACCATACCTTCTTTCTTTTTGAACTTTGAACACATCATACTTATATCTATCTCAGAGCTTTTGTGGTCTTTCCACATAAAATTCTCTATTCCCAAATTGGAGTGTGTTTACATTTTTCGTATTATGTAGATCTCTGCTCAAGTATTGCCACTTGAAAGAGGACTTTTTGGACCACCTCAGTTTTCATTGTGATTTTAATATGCATTTCTTTGATGGACACTGATATTGAGCATCTCTTCATGTGCTTATTAGTCAATTAGTCATTTGTATATTTTCTTTAGTGAAGGGTCTGTTCAATATTTTCCCAATTTTATTGGCTTAATTATATTATTGAGTTGTAGAGCTTCCTTATATAGTCTTGAAACAAATTTTTGTTTGTTACATGTATGCAAATATTTTCTCACGGTCTGAGGCTTGTTTTTCTCATTTCATTAATGTGACTTTCAAAGAGGGGAAGATTCTTATTTTGATGAGGTTCAATCAATATTTTTTAAAGAATCATATATTTTGGGTTTTACCAGTTTCACTGAGATATAATTGACAAATAACTTATATGTTATGAGGACATTAACATAGTATAACTTTAAATTGTACAACATGTTGATTCAATACACTGATACATTGAAAAATGATTAGCTAACACCTGCATCACATCAAAAATTAACATTTCTTTCTGTAATGAGAACAATTAAGATCTCTCTTACAAACTTTCAGGTATATAATATAGTATCATTAACTATAAATACTATGCTGTACATTAGATCCTCAGAACTTATTCATACTATAACTGGAAGTTTGTACTCTTTGACCAACATCTCTCCTATTCTCTCACCTCCCAATCCCTGGTGGCCATAATTTCTCTTTCTGTAGGTTTGGCTTTATAGGTTCCACATATAAGTGATATCATACAGTATTTATCTTTCTCTAACACTGTTCATCTAGTTTAATGCCCTCAAAGTCCATCCATGTGATTACAAATGGAAGAATTTCCTTCTTTCTCATGGCTGAATAATATTCCATGGGATATATATACCACACATTTTTTATCCATTCATCCATTGAAGGACACTTAGGTTGTTCCCATATCTTTGATATTGTGAATTATAAGGCAATGAACATAAGACTGAAGGTATCTCTTTGATATTCTCTTTTCATTTCCTGTGGATATATACACAGATGTGGGACTATTGGATCATATGATACTATTATTTTTAATTTTGGGGGTACCTCCATACTGTTTTCCATAGTGGCTGCACCAATTTACATTCCCACCAACAGTCCACCAGGGTTCCTTTTTCTCCACATCTGTACCAGCATTTGTTATTTCTTGTCTTTGTGATAATAACCATTCTAACAGGTTTGAGGTGACATTTCATTGTGGTCTTGATTTGTATTTCCCTGATGATTAGTGATGTTGAACATCTTTTCATGTGTCTGTTGGTCACCTGTATGTCTTCTTTTAAGAAAAACTACTCAGCTTCTCTGCCCATTTTTTTTTAATGACTAGTTGGTTTTTTAAACATCTTTATTGGAGTATAATTGCTTTACATTGTGGTGTTAGTTGCTGCTGTATAACAAAGTGAATCAGCTATACATATACATATATCCCCATAACCCCTCCCACCCTCCCTATCCCACCCCTCTAGGTGGTCACAAAGCACCAAGCTGATCTACCTGTGCTATGCAGCTGCATCCTACTAGCTATCTAATTTATGTTTAGTAGTATATATAGGTCAATGCTATTCTCTCACTTCGTCCCAGCTTACCCTTCGCCTTCCCCGTGTCCTCAAATCCATTCTCTACGTCTGTGTCTTTACTACTGTCCTGCCCCTAGGTTGATCAAAACCGTGTTTGTTTGTTTCTTTTAGATTCCATATATATCTGTTAGCATACAGTATTTGTTTTTCTCTTTCTGACTTACTTCACTATGTATGACAGACTCTAAGTCCATCCACCTCACTACAAATAACTCAGTTTCTTTTCTTTTTATGGCTAATATTCCACTGTATATGTGTGCCACATCTTCTTTATCCATTCATCTGTTGATGGACACTTAGGTTCCTTCCATGTCCTGGCTATTGTAAATAGTGTTGCAATGAACATTGTGATACATGACTCTTTATGAATTATGGTTTTCTCAGGGTATATGCCCAGTAGTAGGATTGCTGGGTCATATGGTAGTTCTATTTTTAGTTTTTAAAGGAACATCCATACTGTTCTCCATAGAGGCTATCAATTTACATTGCCACCAACAGTGCAAGAGGGTTCCCTTTTCTCCACACCCTCTCCAGCATTTACTGTTTGTAGATTTTTTTGATGATGGCCATTCTGACCACTGTGAGGTGATACCTCATTGCAGTTTTGATTTGCATTTCTCTAATGATTAGTGATGTTGAGCATCCTTTCATGTGTTTGTTGGCCATCTGTATGTCTTCTTCGGAGAAATGTCAATTTAGATATTCTGCCCATTACTGGATTGGGTTGTTTGTTTTTTTGATATTGAGCTGCATGTGCTGCTTGTAAATTTTGAAGATTAATCCTTTGTCAGTTGCTTTGTTTGCAAATATTTTCTCCCATTCTGAGAGTTGTCTTTTCATCTTGTTTATGGTTTCCTTTGCTGTGCAAAAGCTTTTAAGTTTCATTAGGTCCCATTTGTTTATTTTTGTTTTTATTTCCATTTCTCTAGAAGGTGGGTCAAAAAATATCTTGCTGTGATTTATGTCATAGAGTGTTCTGCCTATGTTTTCCTCTAAGAGTTTTAGTGTCTGGCCTTACATTTAGGTCTCTAATCCACTTTGAGTTTATTGTTGTGTATGGTGATAGGGAGTGTTCTAATTTCACTCTTTTACATGTAGCACTCCAATTTTCCCATCACTGCTTATTCAAGAGGCTGTCTTTTGTCCATTGTATACTCTTGCCTGCTTTATCAAAGATAAGGTGACTATATGTGCATGGGTTTATCTCTGGGCTTTCTATCCTGTTCCATTGATCTATATTTCTGTTTTTGTGCCAGTACCATACTGTTTTGATGACTGTAGCTTTGTAGTAGCGTCTGAAGCCTGATTCCTCCAGCTCCATTTTTCTTTCTCAAGATTTCTTTGGCTATTTGGAGTCTTTTGTGTTTCCATACAAATTGTGAAATTTTTTGCTCTAGTTCTGTGAAAAACGCCAGTGGTAGTTTGATAGGGATTGCATTGAATCTGTAGGTTGCTTTGGGTAGTAGAGTCATTTTCACAATGTTGATTCTTCCAATCCAAGAACATGGTATATCTCTCCATCTGTTTGTATCATCTTTAATTTCTTTCATCAGTGTCTTATAGTTTTCTGCATACAGGTATTTTGTCTCCTTAGGTAGGTTTATTCCTAGGTATTTTATTCTTTTTGTTGCAGTGGTAAATGGGAGTGCTTCCTTAATTTCACTCTCAGATTTTTCATCATAAGTGTATGGAATGCAAGAGATTTCTGTACATTAATTTTGTATCCCGCTACTTTATGAAGTTCATTGATTAGCTCTAGTAGTTTTCTGGTAGCATCTTTAGGATTCTCTATGTATAGTATCATGTCATCTGCAAACAGTGACAGTTTTACTTCTTTTCCGATTTGGATTCCTTTTATTTATTTTTCTTCTCTCATTGCTGTGGTCACAACTTCCAAAACTATGTTGAATAATAGTGGTGAGAGTGGGCAACCTTATCTTGTTCCTGATCTTTGTGGAAACGGTTTTAGTTTTCCACCATTAAGAATGATGTTGGCTGTAAGGTTGTCATATATGGCCTTTATTATGTTGAGGTAACTTCCCTCTATGCCTACTTTCTGGAGGGTTTTTATCATAAATCGGTGTTGAATTTTGTCAAAAGATTTTTCTGCATTTATTGGGATTATCATATGGTTTTTCTCCTTCAATTTGTTATTATGGTGTATCACATTCATTGATTTGAGTATATTGAAGAATTCTTGCATTTCTAGGATAAACGTCAGTTGATCATGCTGTATAATCCATTTAATGTGCTGTTGGATTCTGTTTGCTAGTATTTTGTTGAGGATTTTTGCATCTATGTTCATCAGTGATATTGGCCTGTAGTTTTCTTTTTTGTGACATCTTTGTCTGATTTTGGTATCACGGTGATGGTGACCTCGTAGAATGAGTTTGGGAGCGTTCCTCTCTCTGCTATATTTTGGAAGAGTTTGAGAAGGATAGGTGTTAGCTCTTCTCTGAATGTTTCATAGAATTTGCCTGTGAAGCCATCTGGTCTTAGACTTTTGTTCTTTGGAAGATTTTAAATTACAGTTTCAATTTCATTACTTATGTTAAGTCTGTTTATATTTTCTCATTTTACCTGGTTCATTCTTGGAAAATTGTACCTTTCCAAGAATTTTTCCATTTCTTTTAGGTTGTTCATTTTATTCACATACTCTTGTTTGTAGTAATCTCTTACAATCCTTGTATTTCTACAGTGTCAGATGTAATTTCTCCATTTTCATTTCTACTTTTATTGATTTGCATCCTCTCCTTTTTTTTTCCTAATAGGTCTGACCAACAGTTTATCAATTTTGTTTATCTTCTCAAAAACCCACCTTTTAATTTTATTGATCTTTGCTATTGTTTTCTTTTTTTCTATTTCACTTATTTCTGCTCTGATCTTTACGGTATCTTTCCTTCTACTGACTTTGTGTTTTCTTTGTTCTCCTTTCTCTCTTTGTTTTGAGTGTAAGGTTAGATTTTTTTCTTTGAGATTTTTCTTGTTTCTTGAGGTGAGATTGAATTGCTGTAAACTTCCCTCTTAGAACTGCTTTTGCTGCATCCCATAGGTTTTGGGTTGTCATGTTTTCATTGTCACTTGTTGTATGTTTTTATTTCCTCTTTGACTTCTTCAGTGATCTCTTGGTTATTTAATAATGTATTGTTTAGCCTCCATGTATTTGTGTTTTTTACATTTTTTTTCCTGTAATTGATTTCTAATCTCATAGCATTGTTGTCAGAAAAGATGCTTGATATGATTTCAATTTTCTTAAATTTTCCAAGGCTTGATTTGTGACCCAACATATGGCCTATCCTGGAGAATGTTTCATGTGCACTTGAGAAGAAAGTGTATTCTGCTACTTTTGAGTGGAATGTCCAAGAAATATCAGTTACATCTATCTGGTCTGTTTTGCCATTTAAAGCTTGTGTTTCCTTATTTATTTTCTGTTTGGGTGATCTGTCCATTGGTGTAAGTGGGGTGTTAAAAGACCCCTACTATTCTGTTACTGTTGACTTCCCCTTTTATGGTTGTTAGAATTTGCCATATATATTGAAGTGCTCCTATTGGGTGCACAAATATTTATCATTGTTACATCTTCTTCTTGGATTGATCACTATGTAGTGTCCTTCCTTATCTCTTGTAGAAGTCTTTATTTTAAAGTCTATTTTATCTGATATAAGTATTGCTACTGCAGCTTTTTTTGATATCCACTTACATTGAATATCTTTTTCCATCCCTTCACTTTCAATCTGTATGTGTCCCTTGGTCTGAAGTGGGTCTCTTGTAGACAGCATATATATGGGGCTTTTCTTTCCATTTGTCCCATCTGTGTCTTTAGTTTGGATCATTTAATCCTTTTACATTGAAGGTTATTATCAATATGTATGTTCCTATTACCATTTTCTTAATTGTTTTGGGTTTGTTTTTTTGGGTCCTTTCTTCTCTTGTGTTGCCCAGTTAGAGAAGTTCCTTTAGCATTTGTTGTAAAGTTGGTTTGATGGTGCTGAATTCTCTTAGCTTTTGCTTGTCTGTAAAACTTTTGATTTATCCATCAAATTTGAATGAGAGTAATCTTGAGTAGAGTAATCTTGGTTGTAGGTTTTTCCCTTTCATCACTTTAAGTACATCCTGCCACTCCCTTCTGGCCTGCAGAGTTTCTGCTGAAAAATCAGCTAATAACCTTATGGGGATTCCCTTGTATGTTATTTGTTGCTTTTCCCTTGCTGCTTTTAATATTTTTCTTTGAATTTAATTTTTGTTAGTTTGATTAATATGTGCCTTGGTGTGTTTCTCCTAGGGTTTATCTTCTTTGGTACTCTCTATGCTTCCTGGACTTGGGTGACTAGTTCCTTTCCCATGTTAGGGAAGTTTTCCACTATAATCTCTTCAAATATTTTTCTCAGACTCTTTTTTATTCTCTTCTTCTTCTTTGACCCCTATAATTCAAATGTTGGTACATTTAATATTGTCCCAGAGGTCTCTGAGATTGTCTTCAATTCTCTTCATTCTTTTCTTTTTATTCTGCTCCTCAGCAGTTATCTTCACAATTCTGTCTTCCAGCTCACTTATTCATTCTTCTGCTTCAGTTATTCTGTTATTGATTCCTTCTAGTATATCTTTCATTTCAGTTATTGTATTGTTCATCTCTCTTTTTTATTCTTCATTTCTTCTGGATCTTTGTTAAAGATTTCTTGTATTTCCTCAGTCTGTGCTTCCATTGTATTTCTGAGATTTTGGATCATCTTTATTGTCATTACTCTGAATACTTTTTCATGTATGTTGCCTCTTTCCTCTTCATTTATTTGGTCTTGTATGTTTTTACCTTCCTCCTTCATCTATGACATATTTTTTCATTGTCCTACTTTTTTTTTTTTTTTTTTTGATGAGTGGGATTGTGTTCCTGTGTTACTTCTTGTTTGGCCTGAGGTTTTCAGCACTGAAGTTTGTAGGCTGTTGGGTAGAGCCTGGTCTTGGTGCTGAGACAAGGACCTCTGGGTGACCTCACTTCAATGAATATTCCCTAGAGTCTGAGGTTCTCTATTAGTCCAGTGGTTTGGACTCAGATTGCCTACCACAGGAACACAGGCCCAACCCCCGGCTCATGAACAATGATCCTGGTCACTCGGGGGGTTCCTCCCATCTCCTTAGGTGTTGAGGACCCCCACCAGCATCTAGCAGGTGCCCTAGTTGTGGGGAGATGTGAACTCCATGTCCTCCCACCTGCAAGGAAGTTAACAGTATCCCATATTCATTTTAGAAGTAACTTATCTTTCTCCAATAATAGCCTGTTAAGATTTCAGTCTTAGTGGTGGGATTATGCTAGAACTATACACGTATTTTAGATCTGTCATTCTTTTCCATGAAATGGTATATCCCTACCATTTATTTAGTTCTTCTTTAATTTCTTCTAGCAATACCTTATAGTTTTCTGTGTATATGTCTTAAACATATTTTTTAAATTTAACCATAAGGTTTTTTTGTTTTCTTTGTTTTTTGTGGTACATGGGCCTCTCACTGTTGTGGCCTCTCCTGTTGCAGAGCACAGCCTCTGGATGCACAGGCTCAGCGGCCATGGCTCACGGGCCCAGCTGCTCCATGGCGTGTGGGATCTTCCTGGACCGAGGCACAAACCCATGTCCCCTGCATCGGCAGGCAGACTCTCAACCACCGCGCCACCAGGGAAGCCCTTTGTATTTTTTGATATTTGTAAGTGGCATTAAATTTAATTTTTATTATGCTTCTTGCTAGTGTATGGAAATACAACTGATGTTTCTATGTGACCTTATATTTGGGATCTTGCTAAATTCACTTATTTGTTCTAGTAGCTTTTTCACTGATTCTTCTGCAAAAAAGAGAGAAGACTTCGGTTTCTCATCTGGCATGTATGAAGCTTGGAAGTTGTCACTCTATCCTAACTGGTACTAAAACGTTGAATAAACTAAAAATCAAGTCTTCTTAGATCCATCAGAGAATTGAGATTACAGGGCAAGTTGCTACCTCCCAAATTGGAGAGACAGTTAGGCAAATGCAGAGAATCACAACTTATTGGAGCAGAATGCCATAAACAGGAACCTCCACAGGAACTAGTACTGAGGCAGGAAAACCTAAACTGTAATTGATGACTTTCTGGAGGCTCAGTGTGGACAAGTCTGAAAGTTAAAAATTCTGGGGAGGGGGGATGCAAGTCTTATGGGAAACCCGCACTTTTGTGAGTTTTATATCCAGGAGGTCTACCAGGTTCTCACGATCCAGATTGGAGAATAATCCCTCATACTTCTGGTTAGAGGAGTAGAAAGTAACCTTTTGAAATGCACCAGAGGGTTGTATTCTTCATAACAAGGCCTTCCTTAAAGAGAAACTATTTTATCAAAACCTAACTTATGGGGTTTTCATCAGAACCTAACTGACCTGAGGGAAGGGAAAATCCCAACTCCAGGCCCCTCTAATTGTACTGCTCCCACAAGGGGGAAGGGGGGAAAATAATAAGCACTGATGAAGATCATAGCCCAGGGACACATACTCACTGAAGGACGGAAACCTAATCATAGGACCATAGAATGCTTCCCCACTCCCCCATATCTTACCGCCACATTATTGTTACTTTTATCCCACAATTCATGTCTGGCCCTTTTCAACAAAAAAAATTACAAGGCTTACTAAGGGCAAGAAAACACAGTTTAAAGAGACAGAGCAAACATATGAACCAAATTCAGATATGGCACACCTGTTAGAATCATCAACTCTAAATTTAAAACAACTATGATTAATAGTCTAAAACCTCTAAAGGAAAAAGTAGAAAACATGCCAAGAACAAATGAATAATGTAAACAGAGAGATGGAAATTCTAAGAAAGAATAAAACGAAGGCTAAAAAATTTTTTTAAATTGTAACTGAAATGAAGGAGACATGGGCTCAGTAGCTTAGACATGGCTACTGTACAATTCTCAGTCACCATTGAGAATTTTGCCCAAATTAATATTAGACACCAAACAAAATATCTAGGAAGCTCAGAGAATATCAAGCTGGATTAATGTTCCCCAAATTCCATGAAGGCATATCATATTCAAAGTACAGAAAATCAAAGATAGTAAAAAAAGTCTTGAAAGAAGCTGGGGCGGGGAGGGGGTGGGTATCTTACGTATAGAGGAGCAAAGATTAAAAATCACATTTGACTTCACTTGAAACTATGCATGCAAAAAATTGCAAAATGAAATATTTGAAGTGTTGAGAGAAAAATTACCAACCTCTAATTCTGTATCTGAGAAATTAACCTTCTAAGTGAATGAGAAATAAAGAATTTAAATGTTAAAAGAGGTTCAGAAGGAAACTTATATAGTTAGAATCTTGGATCTACATAAAGAAAAACAGCATTAGGGAAGTAATAAGTGAAGGTAATATAAAACGTTTTATTTTTCTTACTCTTAATTGATCTAACAGATAATAGTTTTAAAATAATAATAGCAACAATGTATTCAATGATTATAGTTTATGTATAAGTGAAATGAATGACAGCAGTGATATATGAGACAGGAGGAAGGAATTAGGAATAGTTTGTTATTAGAAGGTACTTGCACTACCTATGAATTTGAAGAGCCTGTCAGGTCACACCTGCTGCCTGACCCTCTTATGTCTGCTCCTCTATCTATTCTCAGCGAAAACATAGATACATGTACTAGTAAAATTTCCCTCCTTTGTATCTTTTTATTTTTAGCTTTCCAGATTTAAAAGAGAAACTTTATGCTCTGCATACATTTAAAGAGGGAAGAAACAGTTTAGTTCTCAACTGAATTATACAGGAATTTCCTGATTTTACAACAAACTCAGATTTATAAGTTTATAAGGCATATCTTCATCCAAATTGAGGGTCTTGACTCTTCTCATTGTAGCAAGTAATAAGGCCAAGCCCCATACCATGTGTACTGCCTCTAACCCCTCTGAGAAACCTATCTTTGCAGTATTTTCCTTTTCTAACTCTGTTCAAACAACTAGAATTCATTTATACAGATTAATGTTCTTCTTGGCCCTTCTTCCAGGGATAGTCACTTGGGAAGACTACCTTTTTTGAATTCCCTTATTTCCCAAAAGTATTAAAGCAATTTAAGCTGTAGGAACAAAACTAAAATGAGAGCCTTTGAAAACAAGCCACCGATGCCCTAGTTTAACTATATTTATATCCTTCCTCAGTGTCTCATTCTAAATTTTGTCACTCCTGGTTAGAGTAATTCAATAATTGCCCAACATCAAAAATTAATAAATTATTCATGTAAAAACTTAATTTCTTATAAATATACCATTTGCCTCTCACCATAGAAAATTCTTAATAATAGAGATCAAGAAAGTACACAGAGGATTGGGATTAGTGTACACTTCTATTCTTACAGCTTTAATTTTCTAATTTTTAATTAATCTAAAAATAGCAAGTACAGTACAAATAACTTTTGCCCCTGCACCATTTCAGAGTAAGTTGTCAGCATCATTCCCATCACTGCTGTCTAATTTAGTATGTATATCTTACAAACTAGAGCTTTCTTTTTTTGTGTGGTATGCGGGCCTCTCACTGTTGTGGCCTCTCCCATTGCGGAGCACAGGCTCCAGACACGCAGGCTCAGCGGCCATGGCTCACGGGCCCAGCCGCTCCGCGGCATGTGGGATCTTCCCGGACCGGGGCACGAACCCGTGTCCCCTGCATCGGCAGGCGGACTCTCAACAACTGCACCACCCGGGAAGCCCTAGAGCTTTCTTTTATATAACCACAATAAACCGTCAACATTAGGAAATTAACAAACCCCATTCCGGTTCTGGCAATTGTCTGAATAATGAAAGGTGATCCAGACTCACATTATACTTTCCCTGCCCCAGTCCTGGTCCTAAAATTTATAGATCCCTGGATCCCTTTAGTGAAGAATGGCAGTTAGAAGCCAAGCATTGTTTTCTATGTTTGCTCATTGCTCTTGCTGTGTTGCTGTTCTCAGGTCCTCTCAGGAGACAAGTAAGATATGTTTACACATCAAGACACATTTACATCTATAATTATTTCTGTACAGATGGCTCCCAACTTATAGTGGTTCAACTTACAATTTTTTAACTTTACAATGTTGCAAGAGTGATACACATTCAATAGAAACCATACTTTGAATTTTGATCTTCCCCCCAGGAGAGTGATACTCTCTCCTGATGCTGGGCAGCCACAGTGAGCCACATGATCACAAGGGTAAACAACTGATACACTTACAACCGTTCTGTACCCAGACAACCATTCTGTTCTTCATTTTCAGTACGATATTCAATAAATACATGGGATACTCAACATTTTGTTATAAAATAGGCTTTGTGTTAGGTGATTTTTGCCCAACTGTCGGATAATGTAAGTATTCTGAGCATGTTGAAGGTAGACTAGCCTAAGCTTTGTCGTTTGGTAGGTTAGGTGTGTTAAATGCATTTTCAACTTACAGTATTTTCAACTTATAATTGATTTATTGGACATAACCACATTGTGTCAAGAAACATGATGAATTCATATCAACACCTCCATTTTCAATCTAACACTTGAGTTTATTCTTGCTTTCTCCCTTTCCATATTTGAAACTCCCTTCTCTAATGATGAGATATCTGGCTTCCATTACCCTTAACATATTTACTTATTTGATCAATCCCCCATGTGTAATCAAACTCTCATCACCACCACCCCTCCTCTCATGTTGATGCTTTCCTCACTCTGCTTCTGTTCTAACAACCTGTTCCATGCTTTTTTCTGCCTTCCTTCACCCTGTCTGTCCTTTAACACCCCATCCTAGGATGCTTTTTCTTATGGGTGCCCTGCTCACCCTACTTGTTGCTAACATTTTGAAGATGGTTCCCCAAGAGATTCCTGTGCTTTGGATCCTTCAAACAAGTTCCTTGGGCTTTCCAATGATCTTCAAAGCTCATTGGTTTGACATGAAAAAAATAGGCAAGCAGTAGCAGCAATTAATTCAACAAGAGTTGTGTCAGGTTTAAAGTGTGCTTCTTTATGGAAGGGGGAACTATACTATAGTAAATCATTCTCTTTTTCTGCTGTTAAATAAAACCAAGGACTTTGAACTCTCTTGTTCTCAGGAACAAATGTTGCTAATAGTTCCTTTTGTGACTTCCTACACAGCAGTCCTGATGCACTGTTAAATCCAAGAGGAGGGAGCCAGGAGAGATGATTGGGAAAGGCGGCAAGGGCAGACCCCCTGCATAGGCCACAATACACCAAGGAGAGGTGAAGGGGTGTTGGAAAGGGAAAGGTTATTATGTTTCTGGTAACATCAGCAGGAGTTCATGGTTTTTTATTCACAGTGGAATTCTATATATTAAAAAGGTTCTGAGCACAATTTCACCTCCAATTGTTTCTATCAGTCTGAATTTGCAATCTCTCCCACTTCTAAGGGCATGAAGTCAGTGTTATCTTTTGGAGAAAAGCTTCTGTAGATTACTGAAGCAGATGAAGGGTAGTTTCTTGATAAAAACCTATGATGTTAGTGAGAGCAGTGTCTTAGTGCTTGTTCAGTGAAACAGCTTCATCGCATTTAGCTTTAGGTACTGCCATGATGATGTTTACATTATAAATTTCATTTATCAGCATGTCACCATAATAGTTAGAGACAACCTCTGGAAAAATCTCTTATAGTACTGCGAGTGAGGTATGGTTGATCTGGAAGATATTGTTTAGAGCAGGGAGAGCACATGTTTCTCATGGTAGATTTCTGCAGACACTGCTTGGAGAAATTCTAATAATTCTTCTTTAGCCTTATATCCTTCTGTGGCATACAATTCATGTGTGTGTATACGTGTGTGTGTGTGTATTTAGCTTGCCAGAGAGTTTTACAAACTCCTTGCCTTAGGTCTTTCCAGAATTGATACATTCTGCCTCTTTCTTGAGGGTCTGCCATTAGGGAAGGAGGTTGAAATCAAACAACCTCTTCTAATTGGAAAAGAAAAAAATTAAAATTTTTACTGTTATTTTCCCTCAAGAGTAAAATGCTGGAATCAAAATTCATACAAAACCTAAGGCATTTTCCCTCTTTTTCCCAACCTTCCCTCTCAACCTTTCCAGAGAAACTTGATTTTCATGTTATATTTCTATCCTTGTGCAAGTATCAGCGAGGCCACAAGGTAAGAACACCAAATGGAATTGTTCACATTGTTCCTTTTCATCTTTTTCTTGTACTCCATTATGCCACTGCCCCAGATGAGAAAGTCAATGTGATAGATAAAATGTAAAACCAAAGTGGTCTACTGATGTGATGTTGCCAGTAAGAGCACAGTGGCCTTGTGTAAGTCTCTAAGGCAACTCTTCATGTCCTTGTATGCTGTGGGATACAACAAGCCATGGATAGGGGATGTGAGATCCCTTCACAGAGGAAACTCTCTCTGGGTCCCTGCCACTGTCCTCACTTTGCACCCGGGGGGCAAGAAGCTGGGGGAGGATAGAACACATAGTTGCTGGACATCAGACTTCCCTGTTATTAAAGAGAGAAAAGGAAACATAATTTAAAATTCTCCCCCTTGATTTGGTGTCACCATTTTACGGGCATCTGTATTTGTTGTATTGTAAGAGATGTCCTAGAGGCTGTTGCCAATGTAGCTCCCCCGACCTATACTAATGGACCAGACTACGGAACTTTCTTTGTTCTTACTTTTTCTCTCAATTTCCTGGCTCATTCTTCACTGTCAGGAAGTTAGATAACACATCTTGCTATTAGCCTACTCTTCTTTAACAGGCACATTCTCTTCTAATTTGTTTTGGGGAAATAATGCAAATGAAACCAGTTTTTAGACATGAATATAAAATGAACTTGGAAAGCATATATTTTTAGCTAATAAAATTTAGCACGTGAAATTACATATGCTCATAAGGTTTTAACATCTATCTTCATGTTAAGCTACATTTAAGAAAAGGTTATTTGAGGACTGATCTCCAGATATTATACTGGATTTTTATTATTAGAATTTTATAAACTTGACTTTAAAACAGAGTTACTCTCAATCAAAACACACACTATTATACTCTTTTGTTCATAGTTCAATTGCAAACATCCTGTAGACTAATAAGATGTTTCCAAAATCATTGAAAGGTTTAGAGGAGCAGGCTGTAGGCTGAGCTTCCAGGAAAAACTCAGCCTCTGGAACTATTCTGCTTATGTCACAAGTAGGAAAGGAAGCTGCTACTGCTACTGCAGATTGCAAACCACCTTGTTTCCAGCACAACCCAGGCCGGTTGAACAGATGCCCCACATGCAGTGGGTTTTGCTCCACAACAAGTTTCATACCACAGATGAATGAAATCTGTTACATCTGAACTTTAGCTGCAACAGAGGCTGGGAACTATAGTTTTAATTTTCCAGCATTAACATCACAGGAGGTAAGAGTAGGAAGGATTTGGAACATGTGTTGAGAAGCCAATTCAAAGGCTGCCTCCTTACATCTAATAATCTTATCCTACAATTTTATTTAAGCAAATAAAAATTTATCACAAAAGAACTGTAAAAAATAAATCCAAACAATGTGCTAATGGTTTATATCTGATAAAATCTTTATTTTCTGATATTTTTATGTGTGTCTGTGTGAGTGTATATATACATGTATGTGTATATATATCTGTGTATATATATATATGTAATGTGACAGATAAAAGGTAAAATCAAAGTGGTGGGGAGGACTTTTAAGGTGGCAGAGGAGTAAGACATGGAGATCACCTTCCTCCCCACAAATACATCAAAAATACATTTACATGTGGAACTACTTCTACGGAACACCAGCTGAATGCTGGCAGAAGACCTCAGACTTCCCAAAAGGCAAGAAAATCCCTACGTACCTGGGTAGGGCAAAAGAATAAAGAAAAAAAGAGACAAAAAGAATAGGGACGGGACCTGCTCCTCTGGGAGGGAGCTGTGAAGGAGGAAATGTTTCCACAGACTAGGAAACCCCTTCACTGGTGGAGTCGGGGGGTGTGTTGGGGGGAAGCTGCAGAGCCACAGAAGAGAGTGCAGCAATAGGGGTGCAGAGAGCAAAGTGGAGAGACTCCCGCACAGAGGATCAGTACTGGCCAACGCTCACCAGCCTGAGAGGCTTGTCTGCTCACCTGCCCGGGCAAGTGGGGACTGGGAGCTGAGGTTCCAGCTTCGGAGGTCAGATCCCAGGGAGAGGACTGGAGTTGGCTGCATGAACACAGCCTATAGGGGGTTAGTGTGCCACAGCTAGGTGGGAGGGAGTCCAGGAAAAACTCTGGACCTGCCTAAGAAGCAAGAGAAC
Source organism: Phocoena sinus (assembly GCF_008692025.1). Taxonomy (NCBI): domain Eukaryota; kingdom Metazoa; phylum Chordata; class Mammalia; order Artiodactyla; family Phocoenidae; genus Phocoena; species Phocoena sinus. The sequence continues at coordinate 157,208,841 of NC_045763.1, read as the reverse complement.
ATTGTTTTGGGGTGCATGAGGAGAGGAGATTCAGAGCACAGACTAAATGAGCTTCAGATACTGGCACGAGACGTGGCTATCAGCGCTGACACCAGAGACAGGCATGAAACGCTAAGGCTGCTACTGCAGCCACCAAGAATCCTGTGTGCAAGCACAGGTCACTATCCATATCTCCCCTCCCAGGAGCCTGGGCAGCCCGCCACTGCCATGGTCCTGTGATCCAGGGACATCTTCCCTGGGAGAACACACGGTGCGCCTCAGGCTATTGCAACATCATGGAGGCCTCTGCTGCCGCAGGCTCACCCTGCATTCCATACCCTCCTACCCCCATGAACTGAGTGAGCCAGAGCTCCCTAATCAGCCACTCCTTTAACCCCGTCCTGTATGGTCGAAGAACAGACACCACAGGGTGACCCACATGCAGAGGCAGGGCCAAATCCAACACGGAACCCCAGAAGCTGTGCGAACAAAGAATAGAAAGGGAAATTTCTCTTTGAGCCTCAGAAACAGTGGATTAAATCTCCACAATCAACTTGATGTACCCTGCATCTGTGGAATACCTGAATAGACGACAAATCATCCCAAAATTGAGGCAGCAGACTTTGGGAGCAACTGTAGACTCGGGGTTTTCTGTATGTGGCTGACTAGTTTCTGATTTATATGTTTACCTTAGTTTAGTTTCTGGTTCTTGTTATCATTGGTGGATTTGTTTGGTTGCTCTCTTCTTTTTTTTTTTAATTACATATTTTAGTTTTTATTTTAATAATATTTTTTATTTTAATAACCTTATTTTATTTTATTTTTTCTTTCTTTCATTTTCTTCTCCCTTTTCTTCTGAGCTGTGTGGCTGACAGGGTTTTGGTGCTCTGGCTGGGTGTCAGGCATGAGCCTCAGAGGTGGGAGAGCCGAGTTCAGGACATTGGACCAGCAGAGACCTCCAGGCCCCATGTAACATCAATTGGCAACAGCTCTCCCAGAGATCTCTGTCTCAATGCTAAGACTCAGCTATACTCAACGACCAGCAAGCTCCAGTGCTGGACACCCCATGCCAAACAACTAGCAAGACAGGAACATACCCCGCCCATTAGCAAAGAGGCTGCCTAAAATCATAATAAGTTCAGAGACACACCAAAACACAACACCAGACTTGGTCCTGCCCACCAAAAAGACAAGACCCAGCCTCATCCACCATAACACAGGCACAAGTCCCCTCCACCAGGAAGCCTACACAACACACTGAACCAACCTTACCCTCTGGGGGCAAGCACCAAAAACAATGGAAGCTACAAACCTACAGCCTGCAAAAAGGAGACCCCAAACACAGTAAATTAAGCAAAATGAGAAGACAGAGAAACACACAGCAGATGAAGGAGCAAGGTAAAAACCCACCAGACCAAATAAATGAAGAGGAAATAGGCAGTCTACCTGAAAAACAATTCACAGTAATGATAGTAAAGATGATCCAAAATCTTGGAAATAGAATAGAGAAAATACAAGAAATGTTTAACAAGCACCTAGAAGAACTAAAAAACAAACAACCCATGATGGACAACACAATAAATGAAATTTAAAATTCTCTAGAAGGAATCAATAGAAGAATAACCAAGGCAGAAGAATGGATAAGTGATCTGGAAGATAAAATAGTGGAAATAACTACCACAGAGCAGAGTAAAGAAAAAAGAATGCAAAGAATTGAGGACAGTCTCAGAGACCTCTGCGACAACATTAAATGCACTAACATTTGAATTATAGTGGTCCCAGAAGAAGAAGAGAAAAAAAGGGGGGGGCTGAGTAAATGTTTGAAGATATTACAGTTGAAATCTTCCTTAGTATGGGAAAGGAAATAGTCAATCAGGTCCAGAAAGTGCAGAGTCCCATAAAGGATAAATCCAAGGAGAAACACACCAAGACACGTATTAGTCACACTATCAAAAATTAAATACAAAGAAAAAATATTGAAAGCAGCAAGGGAAATGCAACAAATAATATACAAGGGAATCCCCATAAGGTTAACAGCTGATCTTTCAGCAAAAACTCTGCAAGCCAGAAGGGAGTGGCAGGACATATTGGAAGTGATGAAAGGGAAAAACCTACAACCAAGATTACTCTACTCAGCAAGGATGCCATTGAGATTCAATGGAGAAATTAAAACCTTTAGCGACAAGCAAAAGCTAAGAGGATTCAACACCACCAAACCAGCTTTACAACAAATGCCAAAGAAACTTCTCTAGGCAGGAAACACAAGAGAAGGAAAAGACCTACAATAACAAGCCCAAAACAATTAAGAAAATGGAAATAGGATTGTATTGATTTAAAAAATCAATACATATTGATAATTACCTTAACTGTAAATGGATAAAAAGTTCCAACCAAAAGACATAGACTGGCTGAATGGATACAAAAGTAAGACCAGTATATATGCTGTCTACAAGAGACCCACTTCAGACCTAGGGACACATACAGACAGAAAGTGAGGGGATGGAAAAAGATACACCCTGAGAAAACCAAAATTCAAAAAGACACATGTACCACAATTTTCATTGCAGCACTATATACAATAGCCAGGACATGGAAGCAAGGTAAGTGTCCATCAACAGATGAATGGATAAAGAAGATGTGGAACATATATACTATGGAATATTACTCAGCCATAGAAACAAATGGAACTGAGTTATTTGTAGTGAAGGGGATGGACCTAGAGTCTGTCATGAAGAATGAAGTAAGTCAGAAAGGAAAAACAAATACCATATGCTAACACATATATATGGAAACTAAAGAAAAATAAATGGCTCTGAAGAACCTAGGGGCAAGACAGGAATAAAGACACAGATGTAGAGAATGGACTTGAGGACACAGGGAAGGGGAATGGTAAGCTGGGAAGAAGTGAGAGAGTGGCATTGAAATATATACACTACCAAATGTAAAATAGATAGCTAGTGGGAAGCAGCCACATAGCACAGGGAGATCAGCTTGGTGCTTTGTGACCACCTACAGGGGTGGGATAGAGAGGATGGGAGGAAGATGCAAGAGGGAGGGGATATGGGGATATATGTATACTTATAGCTGATTCACTTTGTTATACAGCAGAAACTAACACAACAACGTAATACAATTAAACTCCAATAAAGATGTTAAAATAGGGCTTCCCTGGTGGTGTAGTAGTTGGGAGTCCACCTGCCGATGCAGGGGATGCGGGTACATGCCCCAGTCCAGGAGGATCCCGCATGCCATGGAGTGGCTGGGTCCATGAGCCATGGCCACTGGGCCTGCGCGTCCGGAGCCTGTGCTCCACAGTGGGAGAGGCTGCAGCGGTGAGAGGCCCATGTATCGCAAAAAAAAAAAAAAAAAAAAAGTTAAAATAAATAAATAAAATAAAAGTGGCAGAGTGACATATATATACAGAGAATCATGTGGTACCAAATATAACTGGCTAGGGATAGACAGGCATTTATCATGCTATATGCTAGGCACTGACTATACAAAGACAAACAATTTCATCCACATCCTTGAAGGAATTCATATAAGAGGAAGATACTCATGAACAAATAATTATAAGACAACAAGATAAATATTATGTTGGAAAAATACAACTTCAAATTTTTCATGAAAATATCCTTGAACTGCAGAGAAGGAAAGAATGGGGGTTTTGCTTACAATGGCCCTCTGTAAAGAATGAAATTATTTGCTATTTCAAATTTTATCTTTAAAATTCATGTGAATTTGGGCTTTATTTTATATTTGTAATTTAATATATGTATACGTTTTTAATAACTTGCCATCATGAAAATAATGTTATTTATCCTTTGGACTCACAAAAATATTGTTGCAATGAATCAATTATTACCAGAAAATAGGAGTCAGTTGAAGGGGGATGACTGGATCAGGATATTCCTTTTTCTGCATTGATGTCAGAATATTTCTAAAATCTAGGCCCACTAAGATAAATACCTATTAATGGCAATATTTTAAAGGATTTTTATGAACATTATCACATCATGAGTTAACCTTTATTGTTATGATTAATAATTAGCTCATTTAACTTTCTCAGGCACTTGTCCTTTGTTGAAAAATTTTTAACATCTTTATTGGTATATAATCATTTTACAATGGTGTGTTAGTTTCTGCTTTATAACAAAGTGAATCAGTTATACATATACTTATGCTCCCATATCTCTTCCTTCTTGCGTCTCCCTCCCTCTCACCCTCCCTATCCCCCCCCTCTTCTAGGTGGTCACACAGCACCAAGCTGATCTCCTTGTGCTATGCGGCTGCTTCCCACTAGCTATCTATTTTACGTTTGGTAGTGTATATATGTCCATGCCATTCTCTCACATTGTCACAGCTTACCCTTCCCCCTCCCCATATCCTCAAGTCCATTCTCTAGTAGGTCTGTGTCTTTATTCCCGTCTTACCTCTAGGTTCTTCATGACCGTGTTTTGTTTTTTTTGTTTTTTCTTAGATTCCATATATATGTGTTAGCATACGGTATTTGATTTTCTCTTCCTGACTTACTTCACTCTGTATGACAGACTCTAGGTCCATCAACCTCACTACAAATAACTCAATTTCATTTCTTTTTATGGCTGAGTAATATTCCATTGTCTATATGTGCCACATCTTCTTTATCCATTCATCTGATGATGGACACTTAGGTTGTTTCCATCTCCGGGCTATTGTAAATAGAGCTGCAATGAACATTTTGGTATATGACTCTTTTTGAATTATGGTTTTCTCAGGATATATGCCCAGTAGTGAGATTGCTGGGTCATATGGTAGTTCTATTTGCAGTTTTGTAAGGAAATTCCATACTGTTCTCTATCGTAGCTGTATCAATTTATATTCCCACCAGCAGTGCAAGAGCGTTCCCTTTTCTCCACACCCTTTCCAGCATTTACTGTTTCTAGATTTTTTGATGATGGCCATTCTGACTGGTGTGAGATGATATCTCATTGTAGTTTCGATTTGCATTTCTCTAATGATTAATGATGCTGAGCATTCTTCATGTGTTTGTTGGCACTCTGTATATTTTCTCTGGGGAAATGTCTATTCAGGTCTTCTACCCATTTTGCGATTGGGTTGTTTGTTTTTTCGCTATTGAGCTGCAAGAGATGCTCGTAAATTTTGGAGATTAATCCATTGCCAGTTGCTTCATTTGCAAATATTTTCTCCCATTCTGAGGGTTGTCTTTTCATCTTGTTTATGGTTTCCTTTGCTGTGCAAAAGCTTTGAAGTTTCATTAGGTCCCATTTGTTTATTTTTGTTTTTATTTCCATTTCTCTAGGAGGTGGGTCAAAAAGGATCTTGCTTGATTTATGTCATAGAGTGTTCTGCCTATGTTTTCCTCTAAGAGTTTGATAGTGTCTGGCATTACATTTAGGTCTTTAATCCATTTTGAGCTTATTTTTGTGTATGGTGGTAGGGAGTGTTCTAATCTCATACTTTTACATGTACCTGTCCAGTTTTCCCAGCACCATTTATTGAAGTGGCTGTCTTTTCTCCACTGTATATTCTTGCCTTGTTTATCAAAGATAAGGTGACCATAGGTTCATGGGTTTATCTCTGGGATTTCTATCCTGTTCTATTGATCTATCTTTCTGTTTTTGTGCCAGTACCATACTGTCTTGATTACTGTAGCTTTGTAGTATAGTCTGAAGTCAGGGAGCCTGATTCCTCCAGCTCCATTTTTCGTTCTCAAGATTGTTTTGATTATTCGGGATCTTTTGTGTTTCCATACAAATTGTGAAATTTTTTTTGCTCTAGATCTGTGAAACATGCCAGTGGTAGTTTGATAGGGATTGCACTGAATCTGTTGATTGCTTTGTGTAGAAGAGTCATTTTCACAATACTGATTCTTCCAATCCAAGAATATGGTATATCTCTCCATCTATTTGTATCATCTTTAATTTCTTTCATCAGTGTCTTATAATTTTCTGCATACAGGTCTTTTATCTCCTTAGGTAGGTTTATTCCTAGATATTTTATTCTTTTTGTTGCAATGGTAAATGGGAGTGTTTTATTAATTTCACTTTCAGATTTTTCATCATTAGTGTATAGGAATGCCAGAGATTTCTGTGCATTAATTTTGTATCCTGCTACTTTACCAAGTTCATTGTTAGCTCTAGTAGTTTTCTGGTAGCATCTTTAGGATTCTCTATGTATAATATCATTTCATATGCAAACAGGGACAGCTTTACTTCTTCTTTTCTGATTTGGATTCCTTTTATTTCTGTTTTTTCCTCTGATTGCTGTGACTAAAACTTCCAAAACTATGTTGAAAAATAGTGGTGAGAGTAGGAAACCTTGTCTTGTTCTTGATCTTAGTGGAAATGGTTTCAGTTTTTCACCATTGAGGATGATGTTGGCTGTGCATTTGTCATATATGGCCTTATTATGTTGAGGAGAGTTCCCTCTATGCCTACTTTCTGGAGGGTTTTTATCATAAATGGGTGTTGAATTTTGTTGAAAGCTTTTTCTGCATCTATTGAGATGATCATATAGTTTTTCTCCTTCACAGCCACTTCAGGCTGTGTTCACGCCGCCAACCCCAGTCCTCTACCTGCGATCCTACCAAAGCCTGAGCCTCAGCTCCCAGCCCCTGCCCACCGTGGTGGGTGAGCAGACAATCTTCTCGGTCTGGTGAGTGCTGGTTGGCACCGATCCTCTGTGCAGTAATTTCTCCACTTTGCCCTCCGCACCCCTGTTGCTGCTGTCTCCTCTGTAGCTCTGAAGCTTCCCCCCTCTGCCACCCATGGTCTCTACCCGCGAAGGGGCTTCCTAGTGTGTGGAAACCTTTTCTCCTTCACAGCTCCCTCCCACTGGTGCAGGTCCCATCCCTATTCCTTTGTCTCTGTTTTTTCTTTTGCCCTGCCCAGGTATGTGGGGAGTTTCTTGCCTTTTGGGAAGTCTGAGGTCTTCTGCCAGCATTCAGTGGGTGTTCTATAGGAGCAGTTCCACGTGTAGATGTATTTCTGATGTATCTGTGGGGAGGAAGGTGATCTCTGTGCCTTACTCTTCCACCATCTTCCTCAACTCCTGGAATTTATTTGTTTTTAATTTTATTTTATTTTTTATACAGCAAGTTCTCATTAGTTATCCAATTTATACATATTAGTGTATATATGTCAATCCCAATCTCCCACTTCATCACACCACCACCACAACCTCCCCCCTGCCACGTTCCGCCATTGGTGTCCATACATTTGTCCTCTACATAAGAGTCTCAATTTCTGCCCTGGAAACCGGTTCATCTGTACCATATTTCTAGGTTCCACATATATGCATTAATACACGTTATTTGTTTTTCTCTTTCTGAATTACTTCACTGTGTTTGACAGTCTCTAATTCCATCCACGTCTCTACAAATGACCCAATTTCGTTCCTTTTTATGGCTGAGTAATATTCCATTGTATATATGTACCACATCTTCTTGATCCATTCACTTGTCTATGCGCATTTAGGTTACTTCCATGTCCTGGCTATTGTAAATAGTGCTGCAATGAACATTGGGATGTATGTGTCTTTTTGAATTATGGTTTTCTCAAGGTATATGCTCAGTAGTGGGATTGCTGGATCATATGGTAATTCTACTGTTAGGTTTTTAAGGACCTCCATACTGTTCTCCATAGTGGTTGAACCAATTCACATTCCCACCAGCAGTGCAAGAGGGTTCCCTTTTCTCCACACCCTCTCCAGCATTTGTTGTTGTAGATTTTCTGATGATGCCCATTCTCACTAGTGTGAGGTGATACCTCATTGTAGTTTTGATTTGCATTTCTCTAATAATTAGTGATGTTGAGCAGCTTTTCATGTGTTTCTTGGCTATCTGTATGTCTTCTTTGGAGAAATGTCTATTTAGGTCTTCTGCACATTTTTGGATTAGGTTGTTTGTTTTTTTAATATTGAGCTGCATGAGATGTTTATATATTTTGGAGATTAATCTTTTGTTGATTAATTTGCAAATATTTTCTCCCATTCTGAGGCTTATCTTCTCATCTTTTTTGTAGTTTCCTTTGCTGTGCACAAGCTTTTAAGTTTCATTAGGTCTCATTTGTTTACCATTGTTTTTATTTCCATTACTTTAGGAGATGGATCAAAAAAGACCTTGCCGTGATTTATGTCATAGAATGTTATTCCTATATTTTCCTCTAAGAGTTTTATAGTGTGTGGTCTTACATTTAAGTCTCTAATCTATTTTGAGTTTATTTTTGTGTATGGTGTTAGGGAGCATTCTAATTTCATTCTTTTACATGTAGTTGTCCTGTTTCCCCAGGACCACTTATTGAAGAGACTGTCGTTTCTCCATTGTATAGCCTTGCCTCCTTTGTCATAGATTATTTGACCATAGGTGCGTGGGTTTATCTCTGTGCTTTCTATCCTGTTCCATTGATCTATATTTCTGTTTTTGTGCCAGTACCATATTGTCTTGATGACTGTAGCTTTGTCATATACTCTGAAGTCAGGGAGTCTGATTCCTCCAGCTCCATTTTCTTCCCTCAACATTGTTTTGGCTATTTGGGGTCTTTTGTGTCTCCATAAAATTTTAAGATATTTTGTTCTATTTCTGTAAAAAATGCCATTGGTAATTTAATAGGAATTGCATTAATCTGTAGATTGTTTTGGGTAGTATAGTCATTTTCTCAATACTGAGTCTTTCAACCCAAGAAAATGGTATATCTCTCCATCTGCTGGTATCATCTTTCATTTCTTTCATCAGTGTCATAGTTTTCTGCATACAGGTCTTTTGTCTCCTTAGGCAGGTTTATTCCTAGGTATTTTATTCTTTTTGTTGCAATGGTAAATGGGAATGTTTCCTTAATTTCTCTTTCAGATTATTCATCATTAGTGTATAGGAATGCAAGAGATTTCTATGCATTAATTTTGTGTCCTGCAACTTTACCAAATTCATTGATTAGCTCTAGGAATTTTCTGGTGGAATCTTTAGGATTCTCTATGGATAGTATCATGTCATCTGCTAACAGTGATAGTTTTACATTTTCCTTTCCAATTTGTATTCCTTTTATTTCTTTTTCTTCTCTGATTGCCATGGCCAGGATGTCCAAAACTATGTTGAGTAATAGTGGTGAGAGTGGATATCCTTGTCTTGTTCCTGATCTTAGAGGAAATGCTTTCAGTTTTTCACCATTGATAATGATATTTTCGGTGGGTTTTTCATATATGGCCTTTATCATATTGAGGTAGGTTCCCTCTATGCCTACTTTCTGGAGAGCTTTTTTTATCATAAATGAGTGTTGAATTTTGTCAAAAGCTTTTTCTGCATCTATTGAGATGATCATATGGTTTTTCTCCTTCAGTTGTTCATATGGTGTATCACATTCATTGATTTGCATATATAGAAGAATCCTTGCATCCCTGGGGTAAATCCCACTTGATCATGGTGTATGATCCTTTTATTTTGTTATTGGACTCTGTTTGTTATTATCTTGTTGAGGATTTTTGCATCTATATTCATGAGTGGCGTAGGTCGGTAATTTTCTTTTTTTGTAGTATCTTTGTCTGTTTTTGGTATCAGGGTGATGGTGGCCTCATAGAATGAGATTGGGTGTATTCCTTCCTCTGCAATTTTTTGGAAGAGTTTGAGAAGGATGGGTGTTAGCTCTTCTCTAAATGTTTGATAGAATTCACCTGTGAAGCCATCTGGTCCTAGACTTTTGTTTTTTGGATGATCTTTAATCACAGTTTCAATTTCATTACTTGTGATTGGTCTGTTCATATTTTCTATTTCTTCCTGGTTCAGCCTTGGAAGCTTATAGCTTTCTAAGAATTTATCCATTTCTTCCAAGTTGTCCATTTTATTGGCATAGAGTTTCATGTAGTAGTCTCTTAGGATGCTTTGTATTTCTGCAGTGTCTGTTGTAACTTCTCCTTTTTCATTTCTAATTGTATTGATTTGAGTCCTCTCCCTCTTTTTCTTGATATGTCTGGCTAATGGTTTATCAATCTTGTTTATCTTCTCAAAGAACAAGATTTTAGTTTTATTGATCTTTGCTACTGTTTTTGTTTGTTTCTATTTCATTTATTTCTGCTCCGATCTTTATGATTTCTTTCCTTCTGCTTACTTTTGGTTTTGTTTGTTGTTCTTTCTCTAGTTCCTTTAGGTGGAAGGTTAGAGTGTTTATTTGAGATGTCTGTTGTTTCTTGAGGTAGGAATGAATTGCTATAAACTTCTCTCTTTGAACTGCTTTTGCTGCATCACATAGGTTTTCGATCATCTTGTTTTCATTGTCATTTGTCTCTAGGTATTTTTTTATTTCCTCTTTGATTTCTTCAGTGATCTCTTGGTTATTTAGTAATGTATTGTTTAGCCTCCATGTGTTTGAGTTGTTTTCCTTTTTTTTCCCCTGTAATTGATTTCTAATCTCATAGCGTTGTGGTCAGAAAAGATACCTAATATGATTTCAATTTTCTTAAATTTACTAAGGCTTGATTTTTGACCCAAGATGTGATATATCCTGTAGAATGTTCCATGCGCACTTGAGAAGAAATTGTAATCTGTTGTTTTGGGATGGAATATCCTATAAATATGAATTATATCTATCTGGTCTATTGTGTCATTTAAAGCTTGTGTTTCCTTATTAATTTTCTTTTTGGATGATGTCTCCATTGCTGTAAATGAGGTGTTAAATTCCCCCAGTATTATTGTGTTACTGTCGATTTCCCTTTTATAGCTGTTAGCAGTTGCCTTATGTATTGAGGTGCTCCTATGTTGGGTGCATATATATTTATAATTGTTATCTCTTCTTCTTGGACTGACACCTTGATCATTATGTAGTGTCCTTCCTTGTCCCTTATAACATTCTTTATTCTAAAGTCTATTTTATCTGATATGAGTATTGCCACTCCAGTTTTCTTTTGATTTCCATTTACATGGAATATCCTTTTCCATCCCCTCACTGGCAGTCTGTATGTGTCCCTAGGTCTGAATTGGATCTCTTGTAGACAGCATATATATGGGTCTTGTTTTTGTAACCTTTCAGCAAGCCAGTGTCTTTTGGTTGGAGCATTTAATCCATTTACGTTTAAGGTAATTATCAGTGTGTGTGTTCCTATGACGATTTTCTTAATTGTTTTGGGTTTGTTTTTATAGGTCCTTTTCTTCACTTGTGTTTCCCACTTAGAGAAGTTCCTTTAGCGTTTGTTGTTGAGCTGGTTTGGTGGTGCTCAATTCTCTTAGCTTTTGCTTGTCTGTAAAGCTTTTGATTTCTCCATCAAATCTGAATGAGATCATTGTCGGGTAGAGTAATCTTGGTTGTACATTCTTCCCTTTCATCACTTTAAATATGTCATGCCATTCCCTTCTGTCTTGTAGAGTTTCTGCCCAGAAATCAGCTCTTAACCTTATGGGAGTTCCCTTGTATATATTTGTCATTTTTCCCTTGCTGTTTTCAATAATTTTCCTTTGTCTTTAATTTTTGCCAATGTGATTACTATGTGTCTCAGTGTGTTTCTCCTTGGGTTTATCCTGTATGGTTCTCTCTGCGCTTCCTGGACTTGGGTGGCTATTTCCTCTCCCATGTTAAGGAAGTTTTCAACTATAATCTCTTCAAATATTTTCTCGGATGTTTTCTCTCTCTCTTTTCCAGAGGTCTCTTAGGTTGTCTTTCATTTGTTTTCATTCTTTTTTCTTTATTCTCTTCCACAGCAATGAATTACACCATTCTGTCTTCCAGGTCACTTATCCGTTCTTCTACCTCAGTTATTCTGCTACTAATTCTTTCTAGTGAATTTTTCATTTCAGTTATTGTATTGTTCATCTTTGTTTGTTTGTTATTTAATTCTTCTAGGTGTTTGTTAAACATTTCTTGCATCTTCTCAATCTTTGCCTCCAGTCTTTTTCTGAGGTCCTGGATCATCTTCACTATCATTATTCTGAATTCTTTTTCTGGAAGGTTGTCTATCTCCACTTCATTTAGTTGTTTTTCTGGAGTTTTATCTTGTTCCTTCATCTGGTACATAGCCGTCTGCCTCTTCATCTCATCTATCTTTCTGTGAATGTGGTTTTAGTTCCACAGGCTGCAGGATTGTTGTTCTTCTTGCTTCTGCTGTGTGCTCTCTGGTGGTTGAGGTTATCTAAGAGGCTTGTGCAGGTTTCCTGATGGGAGGGACTGGTGGTGGGTAAAGCTGGTTGTTGCCCTGGTGAGCAGAGCTCAGTCTGGAATTTTTTCTCATGAAGAAACATAACAGTGAAAGCTTGAGCACATAAACTCTGAGTAGCATCTTCTTCTAGATAAGTCGGCATTCATCCATATAACAGTAGTTTTCTGTAGCAGGATGGGCACAGGATGGGTGCATTGGTGCTGTCCATGCTTTGGAAGACATATATATATGGACTTTTATAATGAAATTCTGCCTATATATATATATTATATATATATATAATATATATATATATTAGCACTGAAATTACCTAGAATTGCTGGAACATGTGGTGATAATAAAAAGCAGACTTAATTTTCTACAGGCAATGCTTTCATATATTGTCTGTCCCCAGGACAGATGGCTCCTAGTTCCCAGTTCAAGTAGTCACTACTATAGTGTGTGGGCAAATCTTCAAGTCATTTCCTACTATATTGTGTTTTGGTTACAAGATGAATATTCAGTGCACTTTTTTATGTTATAAAATTTATCATTTTGACCACCTCATTGAACATATATAAACAGTTTGTAAACACAATCTTTATAAACATAGGGAACAAAGAAACCAATAAATGAGCTAGCTCCTTACATCGATGCCCTCATTCAAATGTAATATAAGCAACTGGGTTAAGTTTTCTTTTCAACCAACTTTTTACAAAGTAGAATTATAATAATATGTACTTGAGTATAGGTGCATCAAAAATGTTTAAGAGATTTTAAAAAGTTTCCAAGTCTTCAAGTCAAATTGACATTGAAGGAAGGTATTCTATGTGATCATAGGGCTACCACCTAGCCCACTACTGGGCATCCCTGGGAATGAAGGTGCTATTCTTGAGAAATGCATTATCAGAGATAGATAGCAAATGCTTTGACAGCATGTACAAAACAGGCACTCTCTGTGCCTAGGAATGGAGCGTTGGGGAAGAAGGAGGTGTCCCATGGTGCTGACCAAAAGGTAATATTTGAACCCATTAATAATGGGTAGTTGGGATGAAATGGTATGTAGGAGGGACAAAGAGCCCCCAAGACTAGAGGAATGTATAAACACAGGAAAGAAACTTACTGCATAATCACTTTGACACTGAAGGTATAGCACCATTCAGGCAGTGTGAGATAAATCACTACAATAAATATCAGCTATCTGTCACTTGCAAAACTTGAGACTGATATTTCAGATATTTTCCTAAAATTATTTTTAGAAAATTAATTGAAATTGAATAGAAATAGATAAACCAGGTGATGCATTTCCTCTCAGCTTTCTAAATGATTATTGTTGGTCATTTTGCATGGAGATAAAATAATACTGAGCATAAATAAATACAATGGGAGAACAAAATGGAATTCTGCCTAGAGATGGAAAGCTCTTCAGAAAGCTTCATAAAGAAGACCTTTGAACCAGGCCTAAAAGTATGGTGGATGAATAAAAATGTCTGTTCACTCAGTCTGGGAGTCTGCCTGGATGGACTCAAACTGTGAACCATCACCTTGCACACCAGATACTTTATCTGTGGCCTACCATGGCTTTCAGAGATAAGGAACAGGGAACCAGAAAAATTAGTCCCTATGGTGGATTCACATAACCTTCCATCACTTACATTAGGTTGTCTTTGACATCTGCTACTATTGGTGGCAGTACATACATGGATCTCTCAGAATTGGGTGCTATCCTTTCCTTTCCCACTAACAAGCAACTAAACACACATTTAAAAAAAAAAAAAAAGGAAACCAAAGTTTCAAACAGTCCTTTGCCCTGGTATATGGACTCCAAACTACCCAGCAAGAGAGGGGTAGTGAAAATATGCTATGGGCACACTTCAGTGTAGCTACCAGCCCCACCCTGAATGTAAGCCTGGAACTTCCCTCCCCAGACCTTGAGGGCATCCTTCACAGCCTCCAGTTTTCATTATGCTCCGTGTTTTCCATTGTTCCTGGTGCTCCAGTCCTTGTAATCCCCTCCATGCCAGGAGCTTTTCTCCAGCATTCACTTGGACTTAGAAATCTTCAGGTCCCCAGTGTAGGGGTGAGTAAGAGCTCGCATTCCCTCCTCTATGCTCAGAGAGTGAAGGGGAATCTGAGGGCTAGGCTGGGGAGAGCAAGTGTGTCTAGGTGGCCTTTCACTCTCCTTCACCTCCATCCTCTTTCATTTGTTTCTTTGGTCAGCAACAGAGCATCATGAATCACATGAGGGAATAGTAATATTATAGGCTATTTTATAGGTCATCATGTGAGGGGTAAAGGGTTTATAACATATAAAAGCAGGTAGAGCAGTGCCCGGCACATACTTTGTACTCAGGATGTGTCAGCTATAATCACTCTCAGTTCTCTACTTGGCACTCCCAAGTACCCAAGATGAGATAGCCTCCACTGGGTGCTGCATGTCCATCAGTAACTCTGCCACCTTCTAGGGCACTACTGTCCCTCACATAGTGAACTCTAGGAGCTTCCAAAACTGCAGTTTCTGGTGAAGGTGACCTTGAAGTTCTAGGTTGGAAGTTATAAAACCCAAGGGTTTTTTCCATTTATTTTGATTAGTAACTCTGCTTATAATAGAGAAAACATAGCCTGTGTTTATTTGCTTGTACACATGCCAGAATTTCATTTCCAAGTCCATAACTATATGCTGGAATTGTGGGTTCTTGTTGTATCAGTTAGGATAACCTAGTTTGTGCTGTGGTAACAAACAACCTCCAAACTTGGGTGGATTATTTTTCTCTCCTGTTTCAAATGCAGATTTGCAGGGAGTTCTGCTCCTGTCTCCTCATTCCAGGACTAATGTTTTCAGAGCAGCCATCATCTCAAATATTACAGTTACTATGACAAAGGGAGAAAGTTTCAGAGGACCTTGTGCTGGCAATTAAATGCTCTGTTCTGAAAGCAACACTCATCACTTCCACTCATAGCTTATTTACCAGATCAGTCACATGTACCCACCAAGGTAGCCAAGAGTTGCATCCACACATGTGCTCTGAGAGCAGAGAGCCAGACATATTTGTTGAACATCACTAATGACTGTTATGCTGGATACAGGCTTAAGTCTAAGTAATGAATACTGAGAAGAATAAGTCCAGTATTGAACATGATTTAAAGTAAAACAAGCAAACCCTTGGACAGAATTTTTAGAGAAAAGGAGAAAAAGGCTGAGACAAAACCATGAGATAAGAAAATATATAGGCATCTTGTATTCCAGGAAAGCCTTAATGTTGGGAGACTAAAATTCATTTAATTTATTTCAAGTTTGTATGATTTCAATTGCTTACATTGAAACCTGCAGAGAATAAGTAGTAAAATGACCTCATAAATATCCATGAGTATTAGTGAGATGAAATTATGCCTGAGACATATAAGTAGATATATAGGCCCTTTTTTCATATATATATATATATGAAAAGAGGGAAAGAAGAAGATCCCAGAAACAAGAAAATTTCTTGCCACCACATAGGGTTTCTCAATATTTGTTGAATGAAAGAGTTCTTTATAAAAAGTATTTTCTTACAGAGAAATTCACATAATTGAATATTACATCTAGAATGGTACATGCCTACTACACAGTAGTTGCTGTGTTGTATGTATGTGTTATACTGTATTGAATTGTATATGTGGAATTAATGAATGAATAAAGATAGAGAACATGTGAATAAAGATGAAAGGGGAAAAAGAGAGAAGAGATACTGGAAAGGAAACACACAATACACCCAAACAAGAAAAGAAAGTGGACAAATGATCAAGCATGTAAGTATAAAGATTTACAAAAATGTAAGACCTAGTAGTATTATACTTCAACTAAGTTAACATCTGTTCTGCAAAAGAACAGAGCATCTGACTGTAAATTCTTGGTTGAACTTGGTCACAATTACATCTCTCAACTTACAGGAGATTGTAGAGAAGTTTCTATTCCATACTTAAGTTCCTTTTTTATTCATCAAACGTATTAGTAATTTAGAAATTTAAAAAATAATAATCTCAGGAAAAGTATCCCTGAAGTTCATTAACCAGCAGGTTAATGAACACTAGACACTAGACACAGATAATCAAGTATTCTATGCCTAAAATGAGATGGATTGGATGAAGATCTGTGTTATCACACAGCCAGGCCCATAGGAGAACTGAAAGCAGAAGATAAAGAAAAGTAGGCAGCAGTGTGAAGTTTGTAAGCAGTGAGGCAGAAAATCAGGACCATTCATACCTAAGAACCTGAATTTCCTCTATAACACAGGAGAAAAGCACAAGAATTTGGCCAGAGATGCACTCGAGGGTTGATGCTGGGAAACGGAGGTGGGGGCTTGAGAAGGTGGTGAGGCTTGGAGTATTTCTAGAGAATTGGAAGTAGCAACTGAATAGGGAACTATAAAAAGATTGCCAGAGAGTATTAGGAGCCCAGATGAGGCTAGTGTCCAAGATTTCATAATAGGTCTACTGTATACATGATTGGTTGTAACACAAATAGCATTCCTACACAAAAAGATACAGGAATATCAAACCAAGACATCCTAAATATTGACTGTTTTGCTGGGAACACAGTAATGCAAATGATGAAGATAGAAGTGTTTCCTGTCAATTGGTCAAATTAAAAGAGCAAATTACAGAATGTTTGTTTAGACTGTTTTGCAAGGATGGTTTGTTAAAGTCACCTGTGGCTGCATTTGCAAACTACCAGCAATCCTATACATCTCTGGAATAACTAGGAACCAAGACAGCAGGAAGAGCCCTGTGAGCTTACAGCAGATAAACAGAAAGATGTCCCTGGCTCTAGGGCTCCAGCAGGAGAAGGACAGGAAATTGAGTGCAAGAAATTGGAACCCTCTCAGGGTCACACTACTGCAGGTATTGAATTCTATTTCCTTTCTTGTGTGACATTACAGGTATGTAATTATTATCTGAGTCTTGAAGCCCAACATTCACAGATTTGCAAATTCTCCTTTCTCTCCTTCCTGCCTGGTCTGTTCTCTCTGTTCACCTCATTGCTTTTTGTATTACCTACTTTTTCCCCTTCATCCTTCCCTCCCTCCCTCTCTCCTTCCTTTCTCTTCCTAACCTTAGATGGCAAAAATTTGTACTGGGAGCTATACAACGTTGCCGACTCCTATGCAGTGTTGTAGTACACAAAGTAATTCTTATTGGCCTTGACAAGTGGGTTATATCCAAAGTCTCACTAATTACATGTGCTGCTATGTCCCAAGTCTTTTTTCTGGCTCTCCTATCTGTCACACAGACATGCATCCACCTTGTAAAACCTTCCAACTTCACTGCTAGTGTGGCTTTTTATCTGTGTAGCCCACCCCTACTCCCACTACCATACTAGCTAGTAAGTGTGCAGTTGACAGGTGGGATGGAATAGTCTTTAGGTGACTTTCACCCCTAAATATTGATATTAAAGAAAAACAACTGGATTGAGAAAATCCATGGGAATTCCTCTATGCTAATATTTTACTAACTTTTGATGTTCAGATCCAAAATATGTAGTATCTAGAATATAAATTTAAAAATAAATCTTTTTAATTGTGGAGGAAGGTAAAGTCACAGAGATGAATTTAACAGGAATCTTTTTGCCTATAAATATAAAAAGAAGACACTCTGATTGCACTATGGTACCAAGATAATTCAGTTTAAATTTGAAAAATCAACTCAAATCTCCCAAGTACTGATGCTTAAAACAAAGAGTGAGAAGCATACTCATAAAAACACAGACAAATGTAGGAGAGGAGACAAGACAGTGGAGCAGGAGGACATAACCTCACTCCCTTCTTATGGAAAAACCAAATTCACAACCAACTGCTGAACAATGACCAATAAAAAAAATACTGGAACCTACCAAAAAAGATACCCTACAATCAAAGACAAAGAAGATGCCACAACGAGCTGGTAGGAGGGGTGAAATCATGATAAAATGAAATCCCATACATGCCAGGCGGACAACCCACAAACTGGAAAACTATTATACCACAGAAGTTCTCTCACAGGAGTGAAAGTTCTGAGCCCCATGACAGGCTCCCCAGCCTGAGGGCCTGGTAATGGGAGGAGGAGCCCCCAGAGAATCTGGCATTGAAGGTCAGCAGGGTTTGACTGCAGGAATTCCACAGGACTGGGGGAAACAGAAACTCCACTCTTGGAGGGCACACACAGGGTGTCACGTGCACCAGGACCCAGGGGAAAAAGCAGTGACCTCCTAAGAGACTGGAACAGACTTACCTGCTAGTGTTGGAGGGTATTCTGCAGAGGTGGGGGATCACTATGGTTTGCTGCAGGGACAGGGACATTGGCAGTGGCAGTTCTGGTGAGTGCTCATTGGTGTGGGCCCTGTTGGAGTACACCATTTTCTCATGAAGACCTGACCACACCCAACAACCTATAGCTCTAGTGCTGGGGCGTCTCAGGCCAAACAAACAACAGAGCAGGAACACACACCCATCCATCAGCAGACAAGGTGCTTAAAGTCTTCCTGAATAAACAGCTGCCTGATAAAGACACTCCCAGACATGGTCCTGCCCACCAGAGGGACAAGACCCAGTCTCACACACCAGTGGGCAGGTACAAGTCCCTCCCACCAGGAAGCCTGCACAAACAAGAAAATTACAAATGGAAAAGCTCACTGGTAAAGACAAACATAAAGTAAAGGTAGGAAATCATCTGCACACAAATAAGATATCTAAACCAGCAACTGTGAGAGGAGAGCACAAATACAGGACGTTGGAAATGCATTTGAAATTAAAAGTTCAGCAACTTAAAGCAACCTTATTTATGTATAGACTGCTATAGCAAAACCTCATGGTAACCGCAAAACAAAAATCTACAGTAGATACACACACACATAAAGAATAAGGAAACCAAACACAACACTAAAGGTAGTCATCAAATCACAAGAGAAGAGAACAAAAGACAAAAGGAAGAAAAATCACCTACAAACACAAACCAAGAATAATTAACAAAATGGCAATAAGAACATACATATTGATAACTACCTAACCATAAATGAATTAAATGCTCCAAACAAAAGACATAGACTGGCTGAGTGGATACAAAAAACAAGACCTGTATATATGCTGTCTACAAGAGACCCATTTCAGATCTAAGGACACATACAGACTGAAAATGAGGGGAGAGAAAAATGTATTTCCATGCAAATGAAAATCAAAAGAAAGCTGGAGTAGTAATACTCATGTCTGAAAAAATAGACTTTAAAATAAAGACTGTTCCATGAGATAAAGAAGGACACTGCATAACGATCAAGAGATCAATCCAAGAAGAAGATATAACAATTGTAAATATATATGCATAAAACATAGGAGCACATCAATACATAAGGCAAAATGCTAACAGCCATAAAAGGGGAAATCGATAGTAACACAATAATAGTGGGGGACTTTAACACCCCACATTCATGAATGGACAGATCATCCAGACAGAAAACCAATAAGGGAACACAGGCCTTAAATAACACATTATATCAGATGGACCTAATTGATATTTATAGAACATTCCATCCAAAAGCAGCAGAATACACATTCTTCTCAAGTGCACACGGATCATTCTCCAGGATTGACCACATGTTGGGCCACAAGGAGAGCCTCAGTAAATTTGAGAAAATTGAAATCATATCAATCATCTTTTCTGATCACAGTGCTATGAGATTATAAATAAACTATGAGAAAAAAACTATAAAAAACACAAACACATGGAGGCTAAACAATATGCTACTAAACAATCAATGGATCACTGAAGAAATCAAAGAAATTTTAAAAATACATAAAGACAAATGAAAATGAAAGCACAATTATCCAAGACCTATGGGATGCAGCAAAATCAGTTCTAAGAGGGAAGTTGATAACAATACAATCTTATCTCAGGAAACAAGAAAAATCTCAAATAAACAACCTAACCCTACACCTAAATCACCTGGAGAAAGAAGAAAATACAGAATTTAAAGTTAATAGAAGGAAAGAATCATAAAGATCAGAGCAGAAATAAATGAAATAGAGAAAAAGGAAAACAATAGCAAAGATCAACAAAACTAAAACCTGGTTCTTTGAAAAGATAAACAAAGTTGATAAACCTTTAGCCAGATTCATCAAGCAAAAAAGGGAGAGGGGGTTTCCCCGGTGGCACAGTGGTTGGGAGTCCACCTGCTGGTGCGGGGGATGCGGGTTCATGCCCTGGTCTGGGAGGATACCACGTGCCATGGAGCAGCTGGGCCCGTGGGTCATGGCTGCTGGGTCTGTGCATCCGGAGCCTGTGCTCTGCAGCAGGAGGAGCCACAGCGGTGAGAGGCCCACATACCACAAAAAAAGAAAAAGGAAAAAAAAAAAGGGAGAGGGCTGAAATCAATAAAATTTGAAATGAAAAAGTAGAAGTTACAACTGACACCACAGAAAGACAAAGAATCATAAGAAACTAGTGCCAGTTACTATATGCCAATAAAATGGACAACCTAGAAGAAAGGGACAAATTCTTAAAAAGGTACAATCTCTGAAGACTGAACCAGGAAGAAACAGAAAATATTAACAGACCAATCACAAGCACTGAAATTGAAACTGTGATTTAACAACTCCCAACAAAAAAAAGTCCAGGACCCGATGGCTTCACAGTTGAATACTACTAAACATTTAGAGAAGAGATTACACCTATTCTTCTGAAACTGTTCCCAAAAATTGCAGCAGAAGGAAAACTCCCAAATGCATTCTATGAGGCCCCCATCACCCTGATACCAAAACCAGACAAGATACTACAAAGAAAGAAAATTACAGGCCAATATCACTGATGAACATAGATGCAAAAGTTCTCAACAAAATACTAGCAATCCGAATCCAACAGTACTTTAAAAAGATCTTACACCATGATCAAGTCGGATTTATCCCAGAGATACAAGGATTTGACAACATCTGCAATTCAATTAGTGTGATACACCACATCAACAAATTGAAGAATAAAATGCTGGAGAGGGTGTGGAAAAAGGGAACACTCTTGCATTGTTGGTGGGAATGTAAATTGATACAGCTACTGTGGAGAACGGTATGGAGGTTCCTTAAAAAACTAAAAATAGAACTACCATATGACCCAGTAATCCCACTACCGGACATATATCTGAGAAAACCAAATTCAAAAGGACACATGTAGGGCTTCCCTGGTGGCGCAGTTGTTGAGAGTCTGCCTGCTGATGCAGGGGATGCGGGTTCGTGCCCCGGTCTGAGAAGATCCCACATGCCGTGCAGCGGCTAGGCCTGTGAGCCATGGCCACTGAGCCTGCGCGTCCGGAGCCTGTGCTCCACAATGGGAGAGGCCACAGCAGTGAGAGGCCTGCATACCACAAGGGGAAAAAAAATAGGACACATGTACCCCAATGTTCATTGCAGCACTATTTACAATAGCCAGGACATGGAAGAAACATAAATGCCCATTGAAAGATGAAAGGGTAAAGAAGATGTGGTACATATATACAATGAAATATTACTCAGTCATAAAAAGGAACAAATTGGGTTATTTGTAGAGACGTGGATGGACCAAGACTCTGTCATACAGAGTGAAGTGAACCGGAAAGAGAAAAACAAATATCATATAGTAACACATATGTGTGGAACCTTGAAAAATGGTACAGATGAACCTATTGAAGGGCAGGAATAGAGATATAGATGTAGAGAATGAACATGTGGACACATGGGTGGGGGAAAGCAGAGGGTGGGACAAATTGGGACATTAGGTTTGACATTAATACACTACCATGTGTAAAATAGATAGCTAGTGGGAACCTGCTGTATAGCACAGGAGGCTCAGCTTGGTCCTCTGTGATGACCTAGATGAGTGGGTTGGGGGGGTGGAAGGGAGGTCCAAGAGGGAGGGAATATAGGTATATATATAGCTGATTCACTTCATTGTTCAACAGAAACTAACACAAAATTGTAAAGCAATCATACTCCAATAAAAAAAATATGTATGATCATCTCAATAGATGCAGAAAAAGCTTTTGACAAAATTCAACACCCATTTATGATTTAAAAAAAAAACTCTCCAGAAACCTGGCTTAGATGGAACACACCTCAACATAATAAAGGCCATATACGACAAAGATACAGCTAATATCATTCTTAAATGTAAAAAGCTGAAAGCATTTCCTCTAAGATCAGGAACAAGACAAGGATGTTCACTCTCACTACTCTTATTCAACATAGTGTGGAGGTTCTAGCCACAACAATCAGAGAAGGAAAAGAAATAAAGGGAATCCAAATTGGAAAGTAAGAAATTAAACCATCATTACTTGCAGAGGACCTGAATCTATACATAGAATATCCTAAATATGCTACCAGAAAACTACTAGAGCTTATCAATGAATCTGGCAAAGTGGCAGGATACAAGATTAATACACAGAGATCGGTGGCATTTCTATACACAAACAACTAAACATCAGAAAGAGAAATTCAAGAAAGAATGCCTTTACCATCACATCAAAAAGAATAAAATAGCTAAGAATGAACCTATCTAAGGAGGCAAAATACCTATACTCCCAAAACTGTAAGATGCTGATGAAAGAAATCAAAGAAGACACAAACAGATGGAAAGATATACCATGTTCCTGGATTGAAAGAATCAATATTGTCAGAACAACTAAACTACCCATGGCAATGAACAGATTCAATGCAATCCCTATCAAATTACCAATGGCATTTTTCACAGAACTAGAATAAAAAATTTTAAATCTGTACGGAGACACAAAGACTTCGAATAGACAAAGCAATCTTGAGAAAGAAAAATGGAGCTGGAGGAATCAGACTCCCTGACTTTATACTACAAAGCTATAGTCATCAAAATATTATGTTACTGGCACAAAAGTAGAAATATAGATCAATGGAACAGGATAGAAAGCCCACACACCTAAGGTCAATTAATCTACAACAAAGGAGGCAAGACCACACAATGGTGGAAAGAGAGTCTCTTCAACAAATGATGCTGTGAAAACTGGACTGCTACATGTAAAAAATTAAATTAGATCATTCTTTAACACCATACACAAAAATAAGCTCAAAATGGATTAAAGACGCAAATGTGAGACCGGACAATATGAAACTCCTAGAGGACTATAAAACTAGAGGAAAACATAGTCAGCACACTCTCTGACATAAATCACAACTATATCGTTTTTTTTTTTGCAGTACGTGGGCCTCTCACTGTTGTGGCCTCTCCTGTTGTGGAGCACAGTCTCCGGACGCGCAGGCTCAGTAGCCATGGCTCACAGGCCCAGCTGCTCCGCAGCATGTGAGATCTTCCCGGACCAGAGCACAAATCCATGTCCCCTGCATCAGCAGGTGGACTCTCAACCACTTTGCCACCAGGGAAGCCCACAACTATATCATTTTTTATCTGTTTCCCAGAACAATGGAAACACAAACAAACAAACAAAAACCAAATGGGAACTAATTAAACTCAAAAGCTTTTGCACAGGAAAGGAAACTATAATCAAAACGAAAAGAAAACACACAGATTAGGAGAAAATATTTGCAAATGATGTGACTGACAAGGGATTAGTCTCCAAAATTTACAAACAGCACATGAGGCTTAATATCATTAAAACAAACAACCCAATCAAAAAATGGGCAGAAGATCTAAAGAGACATTTCTCCATGAAGACATACAGATGGACAAGAGGCACATGAATAGATGTTCAACATCTCTAATTATTAGACAATTGCAAATAAAAGCTACAATGAAATATCACCTCACACCAGTCCAAATGGTTATACTCAAAAACACAAAAAATAGAGCAGAAGCAAGAAGAACTACAATCCTACAGCCTGTAGAATGAAAACCACAATCACAGAAAGACAGCCAAAATGAAAAGGCAGAGTACTATTTACCAGATGAAGGAACAAGATGAAACCCCAGAAAAACAACTAAATGAAGTGGAGATAGGCAACCTTCCAGAAAAAGAATTCAGAATACTGATAGTGAAGATGACCCAGGACATCAGAAAAAGAATAGAGGTAAGGATCGAGAAGATACAAGAAATGTTTAACAAAGACCTAGAAGAATTACAATACAAACACCTAGAAGAATTAAAGCAAACAAACAGAGATGAGCAATACAATAACTGAAATGAAAAATACACTAGAAGGAATCAATAGCAAAATAACTGAGGCAAAAGAATGGATAAGTGACCTGGAAGACAAATTGGGGGAAATCACAGAATAAAGAAAAAGAATGAAAAGAAATGAAGACAGCATAACACACCTCTGGGAAAACATTAAATGCACCAACATTTGCATTATAGGGGTCCCGAAAGGAAAATAGAGAGAGAAAGGACCCAAGAAAATATTTGAAGAGATTATAGTCGAAAACTTCCCTAACCTGTGAAAGGAAATCTCTACCCAAGTCCAGGAAGTGCAGAGAGTCCCAGGCAGGATACACCCATGGAGAAACACACCAAGGCACATAATAATCAAACTGACAAAAATTAAAGACAAAGAAAAATTATTAAAACAACAAGAGAAAAATGACAAATAACATACAAGGGAACTACCATAAGGTTAATAGCAGAAGCTCGGCAAGCCAGAAGGGAGTGGCACAATATATTTAAAGTGATGAAGGGAAATAATCTAAAACCAAGAATGCTCTATCCAGCAAGGATCTCATTCAGATTTGCTGGAGAAATCAAGAGCTTTACAGACATGCAAAAGCTAAGGGAATTCAGCACCACCAAACCAGGTCTACAACAAATGCTAAAGGAACTTCTCTAAATGGGAAACACAAGAGAAGAAAAGGACCTACAAAAACAAACCAAAACCAATTTAGAAATGGTAATAGGAGCATACATATTGATAAATACCTTAAATGTGAAAGAATAAATGCTCCAACCAAAAGACACAGACTGGTTGAAAGGGTAAAAATACAAGACCTGTATATATGCTGTCTAAAAGAGACCCATTTCAGACTTAGGGACACATACAGACTGAAAGTGAGGAGATTGAAAAAGATATCCCATGCAAATGGAAATCAAAAGAAACTTGGAGTAGCAATACCTATATCAGGTAAAATAGACTTTAAAATAAAGAATGTTACAAGAGACAAGGAAAGACACTACATAATGATCAAGGATCAATCCAAGAAGAAGTATAACAATTATAAATATATATGCACCAAACATAGTGGTACCTAAATTCATATGGTAAATGCTAACAGCTTTAAAAGCAGAAATTGACATTAACAAAATACTAGTGGAGGACTTAAACACCTCACTTACACCAATGGAAAGAATATGCAGACAGAAAATAAATAAGGAAACACAAGCTTTACAAGACACAATAAACCAGATAGATTTAATCGATAGTTATAGGACATTCCATCCAAAAACAGAAAGTGCTGTACTTCTCAAGTGCACACAGAACATTCTCCAGGGTAGATCATAACTTGGGTCACAAATCAAGCCTCAGTAAATGTAAGAAAAATGAAATCATATCAAGCATCTTTTCTGGTCACAAAAGTATGAGATTAGAAAGAAATTACAGGGGAAAAAAACGTAAAAAGAAACACATGGAGGCTAAACCTTAAATTACTAACTAACCAAGTGATCACTGAGGAAATCAAAAAATACCTAGAGACAAATGACAGTGAAAACATGATGATCCAAAATGTATGTGATGCAGCAAAAGCAGTTCTAAGAGGAAGTTTAAAGCAATACAAGCCTACCTCAAGAAACAAGAAAAATCTCAAATAAACAATCTAACCTTACATGTAAAGGAACTAGAGAAAGAAGAAGGAACAAAACCCAAAGTTAGTAGAAGCAAAGAAATCATAAAGATCAGAGCAGTAATAAATGAAATAGAAACAAAGAAAACAATAGCAAAGATCAATAAAATTAAAAGCTGTTTCTTACAGAAGATGAAAAAAATTGATAAACCTTTAGCCAGTCTCATTAAGAGAAAGAGGGAGAGGACTCAAATCTATGAAATTAGAAGTGAAAAAGAACTTACAAGAGACACCACAGAAATACAAAGGATCATAAGAGACTATTACAAGCAACCATATGCCAATAAAATGGGCAAACTGGAAGAAATGGGCAAATTCTTAGAAAGGTGTAACCTTCCAAGACTGAACCAGGAAGAAATAGTAAATATGAACAGACCAATCACAAGTATTGAAATTGAAACTCTAATGACAAATCTTCCAACAAATAGAAGTCCAGGACCAGATGGCTTCACAGGTTAATTCTATCAAACATTTAGAGAAGAGCTAACACCCATCCTTCTCAAAAATCTTCCAAAATTTTGCAGAGGAAGGAACATCCCCTAACTCATTCTATGAGGCCATAATTACCCTGATACCAAAACCAGAAAAAGATACTACAAAAAAAGAAAATTACAGACCAAAACCACGGATGAATATAGATGCAAAAATCCTCAAGAAAATACTAGCGAAGAAAATCCAAAAACACATTAAAATGATTATATACCATGATCATGTGGGATTTATCCCCCGGATGCAAGGATTCTTCAATATACACAAATCAACCAATGTGATATGCTGTATTAACAGATTGAAAAATAAGAACCATATGATCATTTCAATAGATCAAGAAAAAGCTTTTGACAAAATTCAAAACCCATTTATGATGAAAAATCTCCAGAAGGTGGACATAGAGGGAATATACCTCAACATAATAAAGGCCATATATGACAAACACAGAGCAAACATCATTCTAAATAGTGAAAAACTGAAAGCATTTCCTCTAAGATCAGGAACAAGATAAGGATGTCCACTCTCACCACTTTTATTCAACATCATTTTGGAAGTCCTAGCCATGGCAATGAGAGAAGAAAAAGAAATAAAAGGAATACAAATTGGAAAAGAAGAAGTAAAACTGTCACTGTTTGCAGATGAATGATACTATACATAGAAAATCTTAAAGAATACACCAGAAATATATTAGAGTTAATCAATGAATTTGGTGAAGTTGCAGGATACAAAATTAATGCACAGAAATCTCTTGCATTCCTATACACTAACAATGAAATATCACAAAGAGAAAGTAACAAAACAATCCCATTCAACACTGCAACAATAAGAATAAAATACCCAGGAATAAACCTACCTAAGGAGGTAAAACACCTGTACTCAGTAAACTAAAGACACTGATGAAAGAAATCAAAGATGACACAAAGAGATGGAGCAATATAACATGTTATTGTGTTGGAAGAATCCATATTGTGAAAATGACTATACTACCCAAGGCAATGTACAGATTCAATGCAATCCCTATCAAATTATGAGTGGCATTTTTTTACAGAACTAGAACAAAAAATCTTAAAATTTGTATAGAGACACAAAAGACCCTGAATAGCCAAAGCAATTTTGAGGGAAAAAAAAAAACAAAAAATGGAGCTGGAGGATTCCGACTCCCTGATTTCAGACCCTACTATAAAGCTACAGTAATCAAGACAATATGGTACTGGCACAAAAACAGGAATATAGATCAAAGAAAGCCCAGAGATAAACCTACACACATATGGTCAACTAGTCTATGACAAAGGAGGCAAGGATATACCATGGAGGAAAGACAGTCTCTTCAATAAGTGGTGCTGGGAAAACTGGACAGCTACATGTAAAAGAATGAAATTAGAACACTCCCTAACACCATACACAAAAATGAGATCAAAATGGATTGACATCTAAATATAAGACCAGACACTATAAAACTCATAGAGGAAAACATAGGAAGATCACTCTTTGGCATAAACCACAGCAAGATCTTTTTTGACCCATCTCCTAGAGAAAGGGAAATAAAAACAAAAATAAACAAATGGAACCTAATGAAACTTAAAAGTGTTTGCACAGCAAAGGAAACTATAAACAAGACAACTTTTAGAATGGGAAAAATTATTTGCAAATGAATCAACGAACAAAGGATTAATCTCCGAATTGTATAAACAGCTCATGCAGCTCAATATCAAATAAGCAAACAACCTGATCCAAAAATCGGTGGAAGACCTAAATAGACATTTTTCCAAAGAAGACATACAGATGGCCAAGAGACACATGAAAAGATGCTCAACATCACTAATTAATAGAGAACTGCAAATCAAAACTACAATGAGGTATCACTTCACATCTGTTAGAATGGGCATCATCAGAAAATCTACAACCAATAAATGCTGGAGAGGGTGTGGAGAAACCCTCTTGTACTGTTGGTGGGAATTTAAATGATACAGCCACTATGGAGAACAGTATGTAGGTTCCTTAATAAACTAAAAATAGAGATACCATGTAACCCAGCAATCCCACTTCTGGGCATATACCCAGAGAAAACCATAATTCAAAAAATCACATGCACCCCAATGTTCATTGCAATGCTATTTACAATAGCCAGGTCATGGAAACAACCTAAATGTCCATCAACAGATTAATAGATAAAGAAGATGTGGTACATATATACAATGGAATATTACTCAGCCATAAAAAGGAAGGAAACTGGGTCATTTGTAGAGACGTGGATGGACCTAGAGACTGCCATACAGAGTGAAGTAAGTCAGAAAGAGAAGAATAAATATCATGTAGTAACGCATATGTGTGAAACCTAGAAAAATTGTACAGATGAACTGGTTTTCAAGGCAGAAATAGAGGCACAGATGTAGAGAACAAACATATGGGCACCAAGAGGGGAAAGCAGGGTGGGGGCATCAATTGGGAGATTGGGGTTGACATACATACACTAATATGTATAAAATAGATAACTAATAAAAAAAAGCTCTAAGCTTAAAAAAACAAATAATAACTAATGGCGAGGGTGTGGAGAAAAGGGAAGCCTCCTACTGATGGGAATGTAAATTGGTACCACCACTGTGGAGAACATTATGGAGGTTCCTTTAAAAACTAAAAATAGAGCTACCATATGATCCAGCAATCCTACTCCTAGGCATATATCCAGAGAAAAACATGGTCTGAAAGGATACATGCACCCCAGTATTCATTGCAGCACTGTTTACAATACCCAAGATATGGAAGCAACTTAAATGTTCATTGACAGAAGGACAGATAAAGAAGATGTGGTACATATATACAATGGAATATTACTCAGTCTTTAAAAAGAATGAAATAATGCCATTTGCAGCAACATGGATGGACCTAGAGACTGTCATACTGAGTGAAGTAAGTCAGACAGAAAAAGAGAAATATCATATGATATCACCTGTATGCAGAATCTAGAAAGAAATTATACAAATGAACTTATTTATAAAACTCTCAGACTTAGAGAATGAACTAAATGTTACTGGGGGGAAGGATGGGGCGAAGGGATAGTTAGAGATTTGGGGATCGACATGTACACACTGCTATATTTAAAATGGATAACCATCAAGGACTTACTGTACAGCACAGGCAACTCTGCTCAATGTTATGTGGCAGCCTGGATGGAGGGGAGTATGGGAGAGAATGGATACATGTACATGTATGGCTGAGTCCATTTGCTGTGCACCTGAAACTAGCACAACGTTATTAACCGGTTCTACTCCATTGTAAAATAAAAAGTTTTTTTTAAAAAACCCTATGGGACAGAGCAAAAGCAGTTCTAAGAGGGACGTTGATAGCAATGCAATCATACCTCAGGAAACAAGTAAAATCTCAAATAAACAACCTAACCTTACAACTAAAGTAACTACAGAAAGAAGAACAAACAAAACCCAAAGTTAGTAGAAAGAAATAAATCATAAAGATCAGAGCAGAAATAAATTAAATTAAAAAATTGAAAAACAACAGCAAAATCAATGAAACTAAAAGCTGGTTCTTTGAAAAGATAAACAGAGTTTATAAACCTTTAGCCAGACTCATCAAGAAAAAGAAGGAGAGAACTCAAATCAATAAAATTAGAAATGAAAAAGTAGAAGTTACAACAGACACCATAGAAATACAAAGGATCATAAGACTACTACAAGCAACTATATACCAATAAAATGGGCAACTTAGAAGAAATGGACAAATTCTTAGAAATTTACAGTCTCCCAAGGCTGAATCAGGAAGAAATGGAAAATATGAACAGACCAATCACAAGCGCTGAAATTGAAATTGTGATTTAAAAAAAAAAAATCCTAACAAACAAAAGTCCAGGACCAGATGCCTTCACATTTGAATTCTACCAAACATTTAGAGTAGATTTAACACCTATCTTTCTGAAACTATTCAAAAGAAAATCGCAGAGTAACACCTTCATACTCATTCTATGAGGCTCCCATTACCCTGATACCAAAACCAGACAAAGATACCACACACACACAAAAAAAGAAAATTACAGGCCGATATCACTGATGAACATAGACACAAAAATCCTCAACAAAATACTAGCAAACCGAGTCCAACAATACATTAAAAGTATCATATACCATAATCAAGTGCAATTTATCCCAGGGATGCAAGAATTTTTCAATATCCACAAATCAATCAGTGTGATACACCACATCAACAAACTGAAGAATAAAAACCATATGGTCATCTCAATATTGATCTGGAAAAAATTCTTGATACAATTCAATACCCATTTATGATTAAAACTCTCTAGAAAGTGGGCATAGAGGCAACATACCTCAAGATAATAAAGGCCATATATGACAAACTTACAGCAAACATCATACTTAAATTTTAAATTGTGAAAGCACTTCCTCTAAGATCAGGAACAAGATAAGGATGTCTACTCTCACCACTTTTATTCAACATCATTTTGGAAGTCCTAGCCATGGCAATGAGAGAAGAAAAAGAAATAAAAGGAATACAAATTGGAAAATAAGAAGTTAAATTGTCATTGTCTGCAGATGACATGATACTATACATAGAAAATACTAAAGACACTACCAGAAAACTACTAGAGCTCATCAATTAATTTGGTAAAGTTGCAGGGTACAAAAGAAATACAAAGAAATTTGTTGCATTTCTGTACACTAACAACAGAAGATCAAAAACAGAAATTAAAGAAACAATCCCATTTAATATCACATCAAAAAGCATAAAATATCTAGGAATAAACCTACCTAAGGAGGCAAAAATCTATACTCCAAAAACTATAAGATGCTGATGAAAGAAATCAAAGTTGACACAAACAAATGGAAAGATCTATCATGTTCTTGGATTGGAAGAATCAATATTGTCAAAATGCCTATAGTACCCAGGGCAATGTGCAAATTCACTGCAATCCCTATGAAATTACCAATGGCATTTTTCACAGAACTAGAACAAAAATTTTTTTTAATTTGTATAGAGACACAAAAGACCTCGAAAAGCCAAAACAATCTTGAGAAAAAGAAACAGAGCTGGAGGAATCAGGCTTCCTGACTTCAGACTACACTACAAAGCTACAGTCATCAAAACAGTGTGGTCTTGGCACAAAAACAGAAATATACATAAATAGTATAGGATAGAAAGCCCAGAGACAAACCTATGCACCTATGGTCAATTAATTTATGACAAAGGAGGCAAGACTATACAATGGAGCAAGACAGTCTCTTCAATAAATGGTTCTGGGAAAACTGGACTGCTGTATTTAAAAAAATAAAATTAATACATTCTTTAACACCATACACAGAAATAAACTAAAACTGGATTAAATACCTAAATGTAACATCGAATACTATAAAAACTCTCAGAGGAAAACATAGGCTGACATAAATTGCAGCAATATCTTTTTTGATCTGTCTCCAAGAATAATGGAATTATAAACAAAAATAAACAAATGGAACTTAATTAAACTCAAAAGCTTTTGCACAGGAAAGTAAACCATAAAAAAAAATGAAATGATAACCCACAGAATGGGAGAAAATATTTGCAAAAATGCTACATATAAGGGATGAATCTCCAAAATGTACAAATAGCTCATGTGGCTCAATATCAAAAAAACAAACAACCCAATCAAAAAAAATGAACTGAAGACCTAAAAAGACATTTCTCCAAAGAAGACATGCAGATGGCCAAGAGACACATGAAAAAATGCTCAACATCACTAATTATTAGAGAAATGCAAATCAAAACTACAATGAGATATCACCTCACAGCAGTCAGAATGGCCATCATCCAAAAGCCTACAAACAATAAATGTTGAAGAGGTGTGGAGAAAAGGGAACCCTCCTACACTGTTGGTGGGAATGTAAATTGGTACAGCCACAGTGGAGAACAGTATGGAGGTTCCTTAAGAAACTAAAAACAGAGCTACCATATGATCCA
This sequence comes from Phocoena sinus, assembly GCF_008692025.1. Classification (NCBI taxonomy): domain Eukaryota; kingdom Metazoa; phylum Chordata; class Mammalia; order Artiodactyla; family Phocoenidae; genus Phocoena; species Phocoena sinus. The sequence goes on along the minus strand of NC_045763.1, from coordinate 157,176,513 downwards.
GCAATCCCAATGATGGGCATATATCCAGATAAAAACATGGTTCGAAAGGATACATGCACCCTGACGTTCATTGCAACACTGTTTACAATAGCCAAGATATGGAAGCAACCTAAATGTCAATCAACAGATGAATGGATAAAGAAGATGTGGTACATACGTATTACTCAGCCATTAAAAATAATTAAATAATACCATTTGCAGCAACATGGATGGACCTAGAGATTATCATACTAAGTGAAGTAAGTCAGAGAAAGACAAATATCATGTAATATCGCTTATAGGCAGAATCTTTAAAAAATGATACAAACAAACTTATTTACAAAGCAGAAACAGACTTAGAGAAGAAAATTATGGTTACTGGGGGGAAAGTTTGGGGAGAGGGACAGATTGGGAGTTTGGGATTGACATGTACATACTGCTATATTTAAAATAGATAACCAACAAGAACCTACTGTACAGCACAGGGAACTCTTCTCAATACACAGTAATAACCTAAATGGGAAAATAATTTGAAAAATAATATGTATTTTTATACATATTATGTATAAAATGTATATGTATAACTGAATCTCTCTGCTGTACACCTGAAACTAACATATTGTTATTCAACTATACTTCAATAGAAATTTAAAAAAACACAGACAAATGTAAGGATCATGACTGATAAATTAAGCATCATTTTAATATTATGATAATTAAGTTTTTGTTTAAGTTCAAAATATGCATGAATGTGTAGAAACTCTGATACTTCTAATATTTGATGAGTGAAAAACCACAGACAATTCTCCCTATGTGGGAACAAAACAAAGGAAGTCATAATTTGACATTGTTTCTATAACACATTCTGTCACCTTAAATTGAAGCATAGCCTGAAAAACTAGCCATATGGCTCCCAAGGTCCCCCCAACCCTAAGATTCTTTGACGTGAGAAGAATATAGAAGGGGGAGGAAGAAGTGTTTGATCTGAGCATCTGGGAGAAGATAGGTCTGTGAGATTTTCCTGAAAGACCTATCGTCTGTTTGTGTTGGAGGATTGATATAAAGATATCAGAAGTCTACAGAGGCTTTCCTATTTTCAGTTATCTGTCTGGCATGATTATTCAGTAGCAACTGTGAGGCTTTTAAAAAGCCTTACAGACCCTCCTATGATTTATTTATCCTATCTGTACATCTACCCATTTCTTATCAAAGGGAGACTCAACCTCACCAGCATCATTTAAGACTTTCTGTCAATTTTATCTCAATAAAACTGCGGGAAAAAGACTTTCCTTTTGCCCAGAATAGTTCACTTATTCATTATGCTTTTATGGCTAATGATAAATGTGGTTCTTCAGCTATATGAACGCTTTCTTTTTTGTTTTAAAGAGGATTCGATTGAAATAAGTACTAAAAGGAAAAACTACTGTCTTTTCTCTACACACTGAATACATCTGACACCAATCATATGGGGGTTTTTTCCCCAAAAACTGACAAATCTTCTGACAGTTGCTGGACATCATACAATTCAATTCAGTTCTGACACTATCTACACTATCTATCTAACCTGAGGGACCTACCTAAGGTCTCTCAGGTTAAAGGGCTCAGTCTCACAAGGCTGTCCCCCCAACTTACTTCAGACACTAACTGTAAGTTCCAGGTTATCACTTATGTTCTACCAACCTAGTATAAATTGGACAGTCCCACGACACCCCTCCCTTCTTAGGTTCAGTAATTGCTACAATGGCTTACAGAACTCAGGAAAGCACTTTACTTACTATTACAAATTTACTATAAGGATATTATAAAGAATACAAATAAATAGATCAATACATAGATAAGGTGAGGTGAAGAAGCGTCCACAGAGCAGAAGCTTCCATCCCCACAGGGTATGGGGTGCACTGACACGTAGATGTGTTCACCAACCCAGAAGCTCTTGAAATCCCATACTTTAGGGATTTTTATGTAGGCTTCATCATGTAGGCATGGTTGACAATCTTCAATCCTCTCTTCTCCCCAGAGGATAGGGGAATGAGTTGGGGCTAAAAGTTCCAAGCTTCTAATCATGGCTTAATCTTTCTGGTGACCAAACTCCATCCTGAAGCTATCCAGGAGCCCATCAAGGGTTGCCTCGTTAGAACAAAAGGCACTCTCATCACCTAGGAAATTCCAAGGGATTTAGTTGCTCTGCATCAGGAACTGGGGTTATAGACCTGAGAAGGCTCCGGGGTCCTTGAGAAAGACATCCCTGGGTCATAAAGCTGACAAATTGGGGTATATTTCAGAAGAGTTTATATACATTTCAAAGAGAGGAGAAAAATACTTACCATGGCAACTTTTCTAAGAAAACGGTGAGGGGGAATACCTTTCCTTATTTTCAACAGGGAGAACTAAGCCTCTTAGTTTTAATTCATACTTATCATTACAAAATGAAGATATCTTTACCATCTAGACTATATTTTATCCTAGAAGGTAAGCATATCTGTTGCCTCAATTACTAGCATCAATATCTCTAAATGTGACTTAATATTGGGGGTTTAACTATGAAACAAGATTGGGAAAAGTTCAAATGCATTATCACTTACTTTTATTAAAAACAAAAATGATTTGCCTTGATGAACATCAGCCTCTGTGTGTGTGTGTCTACCTATGTAAACATTCATTAATGAACCTTTAACTCTCTTCCAGGATCAAGCCAGGATTTTCAAAGCAGCTAAAATAGTGTTGCAAAGAAACAGATTAAATTAGAGGAGGTATGTGAAAGTCACTCTCATTTTATCTTTCAACATGAGATTAATGACAGTACAAAAATGTTATCCTAATTGAGCCAAAAAAATCTTTGATTAGTTATCTTAATGATAATTCCAGTTCACTTTTCATGTGTAATCAAACCACAGAGTGCTCAGAAAATATTAATTGGTTATGAGATTCCTGTGGGTTCAATTCACTTGCTACTAACCCCTCTCCTTCCCCAACATACTGAAGAGTAAGAGATTCTGTTTCTTCCCTTTTCACCAAGCATCTGAGATGGAGCCCCAAGAGATCCATCTTAGGCACCATAAGTTGAAAACAATGATGAAATCAAGATCTTGCTGCCCTATAGTAAAGATTTTTTCTCTGTACCATTGTCTATTTCTCAGGTGTTTGAGTGTTTCTTGTATATAAATGGCATGTACTCAAGCATTAGAAGAATTCCCACAATTTCTGAGTTCTAAGTTCTAAGGATTTTATCCACATAGATCCATCCACTGATCTCATCAATAACCTGGCCAAAAGATTCTAGTCCTCCCATAGAGATGCCTATCACTGAATGCCATATGTGCTAGGCATTGTTCCTGGGGTTTATAGGCATTATCTCATGTTGTTCTCACAGAAATCTTATAAGTAGATTTTCACAGATGAGAAAATTGAGGCTCAGGTGTTAAACAATTTGCCCTAAGTCACATAGCTTATAAACAGAGGATGGAATTTAAACACAGATAGATCCAACTTCAAAGCACATGCTTGATAAGGCATTTCTCTTCCATAAAATGCAAAGACCAATTAAAATCAGTTTAAATACCAGCTTAGTTTCTTAAGCCAGGACCATCTTAAGGAAATTTCAAATCATTAAATATTAACATAAGCAAAGGATTAGTTCCTTTAGGGCCAAATGAGAGTTGCAGATAATTAAAGATGATTTATTGTCTGCAAGTTTTCCAGTTTTTCATTTGTGAATTTAGAGGTTTCCTCCTTCAGGCAATATTGGTGGGCAGCTTATCAGGTGGGAAGCATGTTCTAATCACAACTACTCTGAGCCACAGTTCACAACCTACTTTGTAAATATTAAAGAATGGAGAGTGAGGGCATTTCACTTTTATGAACAAATGTCTCTTGGGTAATGGAATGTTGTCATTTTTTAAAAGTGAGAATAACAACCTGTTAGCTTGTCTAATTTTCCACTAAGTGAGCTTAAAAAGAAATGAAAAAGGAAGGTGTTTTCTTTCTTAGTGTAAATGTGTTTGATTTAAGTTAGAATAGGTCTATGCCCAGTTAAATAATCTGAAACCAGACCCAGGCATTATGTCAGCAAATCCCATCTGGTTCTTCTCATGGGGCAGTAGACTGGCCCACGGCCAGAGCAGCTGTGTGGACAAGAAGAACCCCAGTGCCAGCCTTTTGTTCCTTAGCAAAACTTAAGTAGAAAACATTCATTACCCTGTGGTAAGTTCACAACCAAATACAGACAGCACAACAGAGCAGCAGGGCTCTGCATAGAAACAGAATGTAGTCATGTTTTAAGAGACATTCAAAAGGACTGAAATGCAGAAACTAATATCTCCTGTGTTAGAGTTCTTTTTTAAGTGGAAAATCTAAGTGACATGACAGAGACTTCAGAAATCAGAAATATTCTTCACAGAAAATATGTTCTTTATAATGTTTATTGATAAGACTGAAACAACTGAGAGATAAATGTAGAACAAGTTGATCAAAGTAATTAAAATGTCTCTTAATAATACATACTGATTAACTAAATCTAGATGCTATCTTAATTAACTATGAACAGGATTCTTGTGCACTCAGGGAATATACTGAGACCAATGTTTCCCATCACTATTTATTGACACTATGCCATGTAAATATGCTCTTAAAGTGTCCAATCAGAGTTGTCTGGTTTTGTCAGCCAGGTTTCATCTGGAAAGCCAATGTGGATACATATAGTACAAAAACCAAAAAGTTAAAACAGGAGATGTGTCATGGTTTTTACCAGCTTCTAAAAAAATTCATAATTCTAATAAGTTTAAAAACCACATTATATAGATTTTTGTATGTAAATATAGAAAGTCAATTAAAACAAAGGACCAGTAAAGGCTCCAGGTTTACTGGACTGTTGGAATCATAAATTCAGAAGAGAAAAACTATTATTTGTTTGGGAATATAATTTTTACTCTTTAGTCTCAGACAATGCTCTTACTACACTGCACCATAAGTAGTGATGACTAATTAGAAAAACTGTGAAGAAAAAATACTGTGGCATGTGAAAATAAGTGTATTTGAGAGTAATAATCAGGTCCAAATCAGGGAAGTACATAGAATCCCAGCATCATGATGAAACTTGGGCAATTCCACATAAGTATTATTTGATTTGTATCCCCTTTAGCCCCTAAAAACAGTCACCTTAAGTTGACTGCTTCATCTCTAATCAAGGAACAATGTTACATCTTATCTGAGCCAATTTGCCTGCTGAGAATTTAGAAGCTCCTGCATGACTCATTCTGTATAAAATCATTTGATTTTTGCTCACTGTAGATAATTGGTTCTTGGCACCAGAACTTAAACTATTTACAGTCCAAGTCTGTTAAAATGACACTGAGATTTAGCTTAAACAAACAGAATCAAAGTCAAGGGTGTGTTTTCTTAATGCTTTGGTTGTACCTGCTATAATTATATTTTAAGATGCTTGCAAAGATCTGTGATAGAAATGGAAATGAGAAACTCCAAATTCTAATCTAATGATACATTTGATATGGTCTGCACAGAAAGAAGGGAGAAAACTGAGAGTCAGAGAGGAGTCTTTCTTCTTTGGGGAGACATCAAAAAGGGTGAGACTTTTCCTGTGAGCTAGTGGTACATGGTATAATACGAGGGCACACAAACGCCAAAATCACACTTTAGACATTAAGATGTCAAAGACTCCCTAAACATGAAAAATGATTTGGGAAGCAACACACTAAACAGCTATGCTATAACAATGTAGCATATTTTATTGACCTCAGTGATCTAATAAAGAACTCTAGCAACTGGGAGAAAAGGACCTTGGACAGTGGATTTATGGCACAGTGGAAGTGACAATATTTTCAACTGAGAAGTGAGTATAAAAATAACTATTATATAATAACTAATACTTATTGAATGCTAATATATGCCAAGCATTGTTCTAAATTATGAAGACTAGATAAATTAATACGTATAAAAAACTTATGCCCTGACCGGCATGTATAAATACTCAATATATTATTATTATTAAATTATTAGTGCTATTATTAGAAGAAATCTTGGAAGTTCTTATTGCCTTGTGCATTTTGAAGTTAAATATAATAATTATTGAGGTTTCAGGTTCAATAACAATGAATTATTTGAATTAATCCTTCTAAAAATAATTATGTGTAATTTCATACAGCAAACAATCATCAACATCTTAAAGTGCTTATAAACTTTGGAGAGTTTAAAAGACACAGGAGAATTCCCAGGCTAATTAATTTTTGGATGAAATCCTATAAGTGGGAAATAAGCAGAATATTGAAGCCCCAAAGCTGCACATGCCCTGAGTGCATTTGCTGATGCAAGAAATATGGGATCTGGCTCCTGGAGTATGCAGGCAAGGGCAGAAGACAAGGCCCAGAGATTACCAAAGATAAAGGGACTGGAATCCCTCAGAGTAAGGGAAAACCAGATATAAATCACACCCTATCCCCAGAGGACAGCAGATAAGGTCATGTTGGGGCTGAGCAAAGTAGAAGACGAGGGAAAAGAAAAGAAATGAACAATTATGAGTTGTGTGGCTTCAGGTCTCTGTCCTCTTGGAGTTGTACAAAACAGTAATAATAATGTATAATTAAAAGACAGCAATAAAAATAAGATAGATTATGAATGTCAGCTATAATAACATAAGGTGAGAGGAAGGTAAAAAATTAAAATATTCTAATGGACTCGCATTATCTCAGAGGAGAGTAAATGTCTGGATTAATTTTAGATTTAGATAAATAAGTAAGAATATTGATACTTCTAGGGTAACCACTAAAATAATAAAAACAGGATAAAACTTCCAAACTTGTGGAAGTAAAAATCAAAAGATAAAACATGCTTAGTCAATCCAAAAAAGGCAAGAAATGGTAGTTAAATAAATACCAAACATATGGAACAGATAGAAACTCTGAAATAGAATAGCAAAATAAATCCAAATATATTGGTCATTAATTATATGTAAGCATAATGTTGAATTAAAACATTATTCTTCTCAGTATTTTAAAATAAAGCACAACATAAAATTTGACAATATTCTATCTATTAAAAAAAGACATACTAAAACAGATACATTCAGCAAGATTAAATGTAAAAACATAGAAATTACACTAATGAAGAATCTGTGAAACTAAACTTGAAGTCAAAGAACATTCCTACTGATAAAGAGGTTCACTTCAAAAAGGTAAAAGTTTCCATTTACCATGAAGATATAATTGGTTTAAACTCATAAACAGCAAATAATGTACCTTCAAAATAGACAAAGAAAAATTACCAGAACTAAAAGCAAGAAGTAAATAAATCTACAACCACAGTAGTAGATTAAAGTATACATCTTCTACTACTTTTTAGCATAGACAAGAAACAGATTACTAATTTATAGAATATTTGAACTACATTATTAACAAACTGGCCTAATAGACGTATGTTAAACATTGCAGCATGCACAGCATGAGAGCCTAATGCTCTTTTTGGAATCCGAATTTTGATTTTTCTAACAGTCAAAAGTAGATTTTCATATAATAAACATATATAATTTACATATAGTCACAGAACAAATAGAAAATAATATTTGCTCTTTTTTATCCATCTACCTCAAGCCCTGCTCAATTTCCCCATGGGTTGAGGAGATCAGTATCTCAAAGCACCATTAATTAAGGTGTTGCCAGTGTACATGGCTCAGTTGGAAAGCTGCAGCATAGAGGATTCTTGGGGGCTTTGAGTGTGGGAGAGTTCAGGGCTTTATGCCAGGGAGTGGTCATAAGGTTACCAAAAATTCATATCCTGTGTTCCATTCGGAAAACCCTAAAATGAGTTGCTGGGCTGTAATCCCTCTTTGTGTCTCTCTTTTTGTGGAAACTAGACTCCAGTATGGCCTCAGTGATGCTCCTCTCCTAATGTTTACTCCCCTGTGTAAATTCCTCCCACAAAAATAAGGCTGACTATATTATATAACCAAAGGATATTACAGTAACAATGAGGTGTGACCTCTGAGGCTGCTGCACCTTTCACTGTGCTCTCTTTGGAATTATTCATCTGGGAAAGCCAGCCAGCATGTTGTAAGGACACTCCAGCAACCGCATGGGGATGTCCACATGGTAAATATTTGAGGCCTTTCACCAACAGCCAGCACTAACTTTTCATCCATGCATGGGAACAAGCTTGAGAGCAGACACCCAATTCCAATCCAATTTTCAGATGTCTACAGTCCCAATTCATATCTTGACCACAAGTTGATGGTAAATCCTGAGCCAGAACAACCCAGCGAAAACACTCCCAAATTCCTGAATCAAAAAACCTGCAAGGAAATATTTTTGTCATTTTAAGCTTCTAAACCTTGATGTAATTTTCTACACATCAACAGATAATTAATACCAAGTAAAACATGACCCCTTCCCAGCCCCCCAATCAAATTTCATGGTCTAATATTCCATGTGGATTCAAAATCACATTAGAAAGTCTGAAAGTTGTATTGGATTCTCTCAAATTTCCTTTGGGCATGAACAGAAATGTCCCAGAATGGTTGGTGGAGATTATGTCAGGCAGAGCCATGGAGAAGGGGTGACCTCTGCCTTTCCAATGACTTCTCCACATGAGGACCGGCATTTTCTTCCCTCAGCACTGTTTCCTAGATGAAGTGATTATTATGTAACCACTACGGCATCTGTGTTGTCATAGTAATGGGCATGTTTGGTTACCAGGTTTGAAGTAAGAGTGTCCATCTGAGGTGGGTGGAGGAAAGGTCTGGAAAAACCTGCAGAGGGTCCTGGGGAATGGAGTTGTGTGAGTGGGTGGAACAGAAAAATCTAAGGGTAAGTTCAGTCTATGACTTAGGACACCAAGTGTCCAGAGTAGAAAGCCTGACCGGTTGTCTGGTCCATGGAGAGAGAGTGGATCAGAAACTTGACATAAGGGGAGCAGAACAAGGAGCACAGAACAGGGGCAGATGAGACACGAAGAGGGTCAAGTTCTTCCCATGAATGGGGCTAACCTTGAAGATCATCTGTAGTGAGCACCAGCAGAGCCTCTCAGATATCCAGTGAGGCCTGGACTATTTTTGTTTTTTGAGGCTTCTAGGAAAGAACAAAGAAAAAGTTAAAGTTAAGAAAAGCTAAAATAGGGTTATGAAGTAACAATGAATTTCAAATAATTATATCTACCAAAATAGAATTTTAACAAAAAATTAATGCATTGTATGTGATACTTGCAAGATGATTATAGGTTTTATTTTAAAATAATGGCTAGAGGAATGGCCAAGAGAGCCACTGAGCTCAACTCCTCCCACAGGCACACCTAAATTACAACTATCTACAGAGCAACTACTGATGAGAAAGACCTGAAGACTGGCAGAAAAGATCTTATACAACTTTATATAGAAGAAACCACAAGACTGGTAGGAGAAGCAGGGACACAGTATAGTCAAGACCTATACCCAAGTGTGGGCCACCCACAAGTCAGAGAATACTTACAATTGCAGAGGTTGTCCCCAAGAAGCAAGGGATCTGTATCTCACGTTGGACTCTGCACCAGGAAGATAAGCCTCTGGAACATTTGGCTGTGAAGGCCAACAGGACTTACTTTGGGGAGAGCCAGCATGCTATAGAAAATAGAGAATCCACTCCTAAGGGTGCATGTAAAATCTCATACCCTCCGAGCCCAGGGCAGAAGCAATAATTTGAAAGGATCCTGAGCCAGAACTGCCTGCTGGTCTCGGAGAGTCTTCCAGAGAGGCAGGAGGCAACTAGAGCTCACACTGGGGACATAGACTCTGTGTCAGCCATTTCTGGGAACTCTTCTACAAGGAGGACACTGGTGTTAGAAAGCACCATTTTGGAGTCTGCTATCTAATTAGCAATGAGACCTAGCCCCACCCACTAGGCTGTGGACAACTGTACTGGGATACCACTGACCAAGCAGTTAGTTGCTTGTGGACACAGTCCCACCACCCACAGGCTGACTGCCACTAGAGAGCCCAGGACCCAGCCCTGCCCACCAATATGGAGAACTAGCCCCAGGACACCCTGGGCCCTGCAGTCAGAGAACCAAGGACCCAGCTCCACCCACCAGTGGGTAGGCACCAGCCCTGGGACTACCTGGGCCCTAGTGACCCACACTAGAAAGATGGCACTAGTCCCAGGACCCCTAGGACCTTGCATCCAGAGACCCTGAGACCCTGCTCCATCTACCAGAGGGCCCAGGACCCAGCCTCACCCAGCAGTGAGGAAAGCACCAGGACCCCCAGGATCCTATAGCCAGAGACCATGGCACTAGCCCCAGGACCATCTGTGGTCCTACTCCACTCACAAGTAGGCTGACATCAGCTTTGAGGACCTTGGGCCTTGCAGTCAGAGAACCCAGGACACAGCTCTACCAAACAATGAGCCAATACTATCCCCACGACCAGACCTTACACACCAGTGAGCAGGCCCCAGTCCTGAGATCACTGAGGTCTCAGCCACACCTGCCAGTGGGTTGTTACCAGCTCCAGGACCACTGCAGCCCCACACCTTCTGTGTCAGAATCCATCCTACCCACCAGTAGGGCAGCACCAGCTCTGGGACCCCTCAGGCCCCTCAGACAACCACCTGGGTTAGAGGCCCCATACACCAGCAGGCCACCACAAGCTTTGGGACACACCAGACACCACAGCCAACCATGTCAGTAAACGGCCCCACACACCAGCAGGCTGACACTAGATCCAGGACCTCCACAATCACATACCCTGGAATCCTGCTCTGTCCACAAGTAGGCCAGCACAAGACCCAGGCAGCCTTGGGGCTCAGCAGCCAAGTGCTTCATGACCTGGACATGCCCACCAGTGAACAGCAGACTCCATACAAGGCAGGGTCTGGCAACCAACTGGACTGGGAGTCAGCCACACCTACCACACCACCCACAGTAGTGAGCCCACTACAACAGAATGGTCCATGCAGCCCACATAGGGGAAACCACTAAAGCATATAGCTCTAGTGACCAGAGGGGAGTGCACTGCCGGGATGCATAGATGTCTCCTATAAAAGGCCATTTCCCCAAGACTGGGAAACATAATCAACTTATGAAATACATAGAAAGAAATATAGCAAATTAGGTAAAATGAGGCAACAGAGGAATATGTTCCAAACAAAAGAAAAAGATAATACCCAAGAAAAAAGAACTAAGTGAAATGGACGTAAGCAATCGAACCAATAAATAGTTCAAGGCAATGATAATAAAGATGCTCAAAAAACTTGGGAGAAGAAAGTATAAACAGATTGAGATGTTAGAAGTTTTTAACAAGAGTTAGAGAATATAAAGAAGAACCAAAGAGAGCTGAAGAATACACAAACTGCAATTAAAAATACACTGGAAGGGCTTCCCTGGTGGTGCAGTGGTTCAGAGTCCGCCTGCCAATGCAGGGGACACGGGTTCGTGCCCCAGTCTAGGAAGATCCCACATGCTGCGGAGTGGCTGGGCCTGTAAGCCATGACCACTGAGCCTGCGCGTCCGGAGCCTGTGCTCCACAACGGGAGAGGTCACAACATGACAGGCCCGTGTACCACAAAAAAAAAAAAAAAAAAAAAAAAATACACTAAAAGAAATCAACAATAGATTAGATGATACAGAGGAATGTGTCAGTGAACTGAAAGAGTAGTGGAAATCACTGAAGATGAATAGAAAAAAGACAAAGAATTTAAAAATTGAGTATGTTTAAGACACCTGAGTGACAACACCACAACACCAAGCATACACACTATAGGAATCCCAGAAGAAGAAGAGAGTGAGAATGGGGCAGAGAACATAGTTGAAGACATAATAGCTGAAAACTTCCCTAACCTGGGAAAGGAATAGATATCCAGGTCCAGGAAGCACAGAGAGTCCCAAACATGATCAACCCAAAGAGGACCACATTAAAACACTTGTAATTAAAATATCAAAAATTAAGAGAAACTATTAAAAACAGAAAAGGAAAAACAACAAGTTACATACAAAGGAACATCCTTAAGCCTATCAGCTAACTTTTCATCAGAACCTCTGCATTCCAGAAGGGACTGACACAATATATTTAAAGTGATGAAAGGAAAAAAGCTACAGCCAAGGATACTTTACCTGACAAGTCTTTCATTCATATTTTAAGGAGAGATCAAAAGTTTTACAGACAAGTAAAAGCTAAAAAGAGTTCACATCAAAAAATGAGCTTTACAAGAAATGTTAAAGGGACTTCTCTAAGTGGAAAAGAAAAGACCACAATTAGAAATATGAATATTATGAAAGGGAAAATCTCATTGGTAAAGGCAAATATACAGTAAAATTAGTATCAACCATGTATAAAGCTAGTAGGAACATAAAAAGAGAAAAGTAGTAAAATTATCTACATCTACATTAACTAATTAAGGCATACACAAAACAAAATGATGTAAAATATGAGGTCAAAAACAGTGAATGTAGAGGAAGGAGTGAAAATGCAGGGTTGTTAAAATGTGTTTGAACTTAAGAGATCAGCAACTTAAAATAATCATATATATTATATATATTTTTACATTAATCTTACATATTATAATTTATACACATATATATAATATATATAAGCCTCATGGTAATCACAAATCAAAAATCTATAATAAATACACACACACAAAAGAGAAAGGAATCCAAACATAACACTAAAGATAATCATCAAATCACAAGGGAAGAAAGCAAAAGAAAAAGAAAGGAACAATATAACCATAAAACAACACCAAAACAATTAGTAAAATAGCAATAAGTACATACCTTTTGATAATTATTTTAAATGTAAATGGACTAAATGTTCCAATCAATAGATACAAAAACAAAACCAACATATATGCTACCTACAAAAGACTCATTTCAGATCTAAAGACACACACAGTCTGGAAGTGAGGGGATGGAAAAAAGTATTCCATGCAAATGGAAATCAAAACAAAGCTGGGGTAGCCATAGTTATATCAGACAAAATAGACTTTAAAACAAAGACTGTCACAATAGACATAGAAGGACGTTACATAATGATCAGGGTATCAATACAAGAAGAAGATGTAACAACTGTAAATGTATATGCATCCAACATATGACCACCTAAATACATAAAGCAAATAACAACAGACATAAAGGGAGAAATTGACAGTAGCACAGAAATAGTAGGGAACTTTAACACCCTACTTACATCAATGGACAGATCATCTGGATAGAAAATTAATAAGGAATTACTGGCGTTAAATGAGACATTAGACAAAATGGACATAATAGGTATATGTATAGAGAACATCTCATCCAAAGTTAGCAAAGTACACATTATTTCAACTGCACATGGAATATTCTCCAGGATAGATCACATGCCAGGCCACAAAACAAGTCTCAATAAATTTAAGAAAATTGAAATCATATTAAGCACCTTTTCCAACTACAAATCTATGAGACTAGAAATGAACTACAAGAAAAAAACCGCAAAAAAAGAAATAAACACATGGAGGCTTAACAATATGCTACTAAACAACCAATGGGTCACTGAAGAAATCTCAGAGGAAATAAAAATATATACCTGGAGACAAATGAAAACAAAGCACAATGATCCAAAATCTATGGGGTGCAGCAAAAGCAGTTCTAAGAGGAAAGTTTATAGTGATACAAGCCTACCCTAATAAAAACCTTAGGGTTTACAAATCAGAGACAATTCATTACATTTCCTGGGTCACCTCACACAACACTTCCCATCCCCTGTCTTTCTAAATGGAATTTATGACAGGTTTAAATTTTTAAATTTTTACAATGAAATATATAAATATTCTTCTTGCATTCTCATCTATTCCAAATAGATGACAGCAAATCCTTGATTCTGAAGACATAATGGAATTAGCTGTTTCTTGTTTAATTCTAAGTTCTAAGAGAGTCCTAAGAGCTTACTATGGCCATGGTGAGCTATTAACAGGACTTTTGCTAGTTAGCTCACAGAAATAAAAAGGAGTTCTGTTTGAAAAACTTGAGAATTTTTCTGCAGATCTAAATTTTCCAAGAATAGATAACACCGAAGAGAAAAACAATGGTAATTTGTTTTTAAATTTGAAAACAATGTTATTGTCACTTCACATCATTTTGTATAATGCAATGAATCTCTTTGAGTCTCAAATTACTTTGTAGGCATTAAATATCTAGGAACAAGGAAAGGAAGTACATGAGGTGTTCTGAGTTCATAGGGTTGTTCTAAGGAGTAAATGATATGATGTTGACAACTACGTGTAAAAGAATGAAACTAGAACACTCCTTAATACCATGAACAAAAATAAACTCAAAGTATATTAAAAGCCCAAATGTAAGGCTGAATACCACAAAACTCTTAGAGGAAAACATAGGCAGAACACTCTCTGATGTACATCTCAGGAAGATCTTTTTTGACCTTTTTATTACTCCTAGAGTAATAAAAATCAAAAATAAACAAATGGGACCTAATTACACTTGAAAGCTTTTGCACAACAAAGGACATAATAAACAAAACAAAAGGACAACACATAGAATTGGAGAAAATATTTGCAAATGAAGTGACCAACAAGGGATTCATCTCCAAAATATATAAACAGGTCATGCAGCTCAATAACAAAAAAACAAAGCCAATCAAAAAATGGGCAGAAGATCTAAACAGACATTTCTACAAAGAAGATATACAGATGGCAAGAGACACATGAAAAGATGCTCAGCATCAGTAATTATTAGGGAAATGCAAATCAAAACTACAATGAGATGTCACCTCACAACAGTCACAATGGCCATTATCAAAAAATCCAGAAACAATAAATTCCAGAAAGGGTGTGGAGACAAGGGAACCTTGGTGGGAAAGTAAATTGGTACAGCCACTATGGAGAACATTATGGAGCTTCCTTAAAAAACTAAAAATAGAGCTATCATATACTCCAGCAATCCCACTCTTGGACATATATTCGGAAAAAAACATAATTAGAAGAGATACATGCACCACAATGTTCATTGCAGCGCTAGCAATCTTACAGTTACCGGGGGGAAAGGGAGGCAGGAATAAATTGGGAGATTGGGATTAACAGATACACACTACTATATATAGATAACTAATAGGATAACTAATAGATAACTAATAAGGACCTACTGTATAGCACAGCTAACTCTACTCAATACTCTGTAATGAACTACATGGGAAAAGAATCTTAAAAAGAGTGGATATATGTATATGTATAACTGATTCACTTTGCTGTACAGCAGAAGGTAACACAACATTGTAAATCAACTATACTCCAATAAAAATTATAAATAAATAAAGATGATGTTTGTTGAGCACTTAGCACAGTGCCTGACGGAGAGCTAAACTAAATCAATGTTAGTTACATTACTGTTTTATCCAAAGCAAGGATGACCAAGCTGAAATCTCTTTGTAACTTGCAACAACTTGTATGTGCCTGGAGATACACATGTTTAGTCAAATCTCTCTTCCACAAGTTGCCCCTTCAGATGTGTCTCCCTGCACTGTATTGTCCCCAGTGAGGGGACCACATTTTCTCCAATAATTCATTGATCAGACACTCTGCTAGGTCCTGAGAGCACAAAGGTGAAAGAAAGCAGTCTCTACTCATAGAAGTCCAAAAGAATGGTCTGACATGAGGCTGTTGATTCAGGACACTGAACACAGGCTACTGCAGAGGGAAGCACAAGTTGTCAGGGAAGCGTATGGAAGGGCACCTGAGCCAGACTGGAAGGACCCAGGAAACATTCCTCTGGGGAGAGGACCACTGAGTGGGGTATTGAGAGGGGAGCAGGAGCGAGCTGTGGGGCACACGTCTTAGGCAGACATGGTTACATGTGCAAAAACCTGGAGACAGTAGTCTGTGTTTTTTGAGTGAAGATGTGGCAAAGATAATGACAGTAGAGCTAAGAACATGGATAAAGAACCTGCATGCTAGGCTGCACAGGAGCTATGAATGGGGAGTTACTGAAGGGATTGAAGCAGGGGAGCAGAGTGATCTGACCTGACAGGGGGCTTAGAAACACTACTTGGGCTTCATTGTGGAGAATGGGTTGAGGGGCCTGGTTTGGAAGCAGACAGCCTAGTTTAGAGGTAGCATCCACATGTAAATAAGAAGACTTTTCCTAAAGTGGTGGTAGTGAGGCTGGAGAAAAGCGGCATCTTTTCTCATATATCTTTTTCTAGGTGAGGGCTGTGCTGACAATCTATTTGCCATGCAAACTGCTTCCTGCTCTATTTCCTCCTCAGAACTATGATCACCTCTTAGTTATTATGTAATTTATTTATTTTACATTTTGTCCTCCCTTCACTAGAATATTAGGTGATTACTTTGGATAGGTATGTTGCCAGTTTATTTCACTTGTGTGTCCCAAGAACCCAGAAGAGTCCTAGGCACATTATAGGCACTTAATTTATATGAATTAACATCATTTGATTAAATGAATGTATGAAGACTTAGGACAACACTTATAAATTTGAGAGGCTTCCCAAAAGTTGAAAGATGTCAGCAATGAAGAAGGATGATATATCAAGTAAATTGGTACAGCCACTGTGGAAGACAGTATAGAGGTTTCTCAAAAAACTAAAAATAGAACTACTGTATGACTTGGAAATTCCATGCCTGGGTATATATCCAAAAAAAAAAACTCCACTAATTCAAAAAGATACATGCACCCCAATGTTCATAGAAGCATTATTTACAATTGCCAAGATATGGAAGCAACCTAAGAGTCCATCAACAGATGAATGGATAAAGAAGATGTGATACACACACACACACACACACACACACACACACAAAGGAGTACTACTCAGCCATTAAAAAGGAATGAAATGTTGCCATTTGCAACAACATGGAAGGTATTATGCTAAGTGAAATAAGTCAGACAGAGAAAGACAAATGCTACATATGACATCACTTATATGTGGAATCTAAAAAAATACAACAAACTAGTGACTATAACTAAAAAGAAGCAGACTCACGGATATAGAGAACAAACTAGTGGTTACCGGTGAGGAGAGGGAAGGGGAAGGGGCAATGTAGGGGTAGGGAATTAAGAGGTACAAACTATTATGTATAAAATAAGCTACAAGGATATATTGTACAACCCAGGGAATATAGCAAATATTTTATAATAACTATAAATGGAGTAAAACCTTTAAAAATTGTTAATCACTATATTGTACACCCCTAACTTATATTATACATCATTATACTTTTTCAATAAAAAAAGAACCTCAAAAAAAGGATAAACCTTAAATCATAAGTTTTTACCTGATAGGTCCTTTGATATATGGGACTTGGGAGAATAAGCAGCAACCTCTTGAGAGGGAGAATAGTAAGTGCTGAGGGAAAATGTTTGTTTTGAGTCCTAGTGGTGAAAAAGAATACCACAAGGACGATGAGGATGTAGGAGAGGTAGTTTACCATGGTTGGGAATTCCAACACTCTGGGGTGGTCCCCAAGAAACAGTACTTTTATATCTCCCATGTGATTCTAAGGCACAGCCCAGCACGTGTGTGATGACCTTCAGACCGAACACTGGCCACCACACCACATCAAGGAAGACCAAGATCTCAGGGCAATTGTGTGATCAAGCACAACAAAGTAAAATGTAGCAGTAATAACCACCACAACTAAACCATGAAAATCAACCTAACAAAGATAGCAATATACAAAACCCACTAGTCTCACATTCACACATTTACCTCTGCATTGTCCTGGTAAAATCTGGGGCTCAGGTACAGACCTACACAGTTCCCTGGGGTTCTCTTGGAGATAGACCATATGACCAGCCCTACTCCCCTAGGCTAGATTAGAGTTGAGGCCCTTTCTATTTACTTCTATATCTCCCTGTATATCCCCTATCAAAACCCTTGTCACGTGTAAAAGAAATCATTTCTTGTTTAGTATATAACTTCTCAACATACTAACCATGACCTCCTTGAGACAAGGACTCTCCTGTTTGTTCACTGCCATATACCCGGGACTCAGCAAATGCCTGGCACATAGAAGAAATTCAATATATGTTGAATTAATGAAAAAATGAATAATGGGTGGGTGGAAGCTTCCATCCATCACTCTTCCCACTTTCAGAAGTACTCTCATCAGGGTCAGAGAGACACTGAGCCTCCTAGGGATGGAGGTAGCCACTGTCACCAGTCCTTGGCCTCAGAGAAGTGCTCTGTGCATCTTTCTTGAGTGACACCATATCACATACACAGTAAATGTCAGCCAACCTTTAGGGTGGAAGGAGTGTGACCCAGTTCTGTGCCCCCAAATACCTAACACAGTGTTTTATGCATAGTGTATAATCAGCAAATAGTCATTGAATAGACAGATGAATGTTTTTCCACATAGAAGTATGTATATGCATCATAACCTAAAGAAAGCCACAGACAAAGAAACCCCAAAGCAGACACCTCTAATGGTGGAAATTCAGACACTGTGCCACCTGAGAGGCAGATAGACTCTAGAGGGCAAATGAGGCTTTCTTAGGGCCTTTGAACTTGTTCATTCCAAAATTTTTTGAGTTTTTTCATTCCACAAATATTTATTGAGGGCTTGCTACATACCAGGGCTTCTGTGGGCACCTAGGATATATCAGTGAACAAGACAAAGATTTATGCCCTTCTAGAGGTTACCTTTTACAGGATACAATAGCAGTAGATAGTTAAATTATATATCTACAAGTTAAATTATATGTCTAGTTGTTAAATTATATAGTGTGTTTAAAGGGCATAAATTCTCTAGAGAAAATAGAAGTAGAGCCAGTGAAGGGGCTCAGGAGTGCGGGGCATGGAATGGTGTGGGGTGTTGCAGTGCTTAATTCAGTGGTCAGTGTGGCTGTACGAGACTGCAGACTCTGTCTAGGAGGACCAAGTCAACCTGGATTTGCTCAAGGAGAGCTTAGATATGTTTCAAAAACGTAGCTTGAATCTATAGAACCAAAACATACATTCCAAACTGAAGAGAAAGGCAGATGATAAACAACTTCAAAGAGTTTTAATGAGCTCTTTTACAAATGCTTAAGGAAGTAGAGCAGAGCAGGAAGAAAGAGTAATTTATTTGATTTGATGCATTCTTGCTATAAATTTTAATGTGCATTTTAGGTAACTAGAGGTTGCCTTCACTATGAGTGACATTCATTGCCATTGAATGAATGATTTGGAAACAGATCATACTTAATAATATATGTTTTTGTTAAGAGCCAGGGCATGGACTGAGCAGGATGGGCCAAGGTCTGTTTTCCCTGAAGCAGTGTGTGGGTGCTTCTCCCTTTCAACCACCAGCAATGGGAGAAGCATTGCAGGCCTGTGGCCAGCTGCTACAGAACTGCAAGATATAGACTGAGGCTAATCATGACCCACAATTTCTCCTTGCCTTCCTCTAGAAACTACTGTCTGGCATTGACCTTAATGGAAAATTATTGAACTGGAAGAGAATGCACTACCTTTAGTTAGTGGAAATAGGTTTTAATTCAGTGAAGACAGTGGGAGATTCTGACAAGATAAAGAAGGTACTGCAGGGTGATTACCTGCCTGTGAGCTCAAAAGTGAGTGTTCCCTTTTGAGGCTATACTGTGAAGTCACCATAGCTGGTTACCAGGCTTAAGTCCCATTACTTATGTTAGGAGAAAAGCCACATGTAAATGAAGAAAATAATAGTTAGTAGCTATGTTCTAACCAGATGAACATTGGAGGAAGGTTTGTTGGGAGTTTGGAATACATGTATGCAATAGAAGAAGCTCAAGATCATTTAGACTTTGTATTGAGTTGTAAATAAAGGGAATTGTATTGCACTGCTAGATCAAGACATTCCCTGGTACTGTGATTCTTTTGTTCTTCCTGCAGATGTGGTCATAGAATAGATAAACCAAGTGTTCAAGGAATCACATTGCATCAACTATCTTAGTGGAGTCTACATCTCCACAGAAGAAAACTCGTGGAAGATAGTAGAACTCACTCTCCTGGTATAGTGGCTTTTTGTTAAATGGTTTATGTTTCTTACAGTTGTAGCCAGTTAGAACCTTAATAATGCTCATTGGCCTTTGCTACTTCCAAGGAGGGTGAGCTGGAGGAAATGAGTAAGGATAGATTGAGGAGGGAGTCAAGAGTAACCAAATCTTCCTATTTCACTTCTCTATGATATAATGACTTGAATAAAAATTTAAAGCATAAGGCAAAGTTAATGAAGATAGTTTTTAGATACTTCAGTAAAATACGAATGAAAACTCTATGCAGTAACTATGGGTATGTCAAAGAAATGGGTATATTAAGATTAAATCTGCAGCTCCATAGACAGTTTTGTTTTTCTTGAATTTTCCAGATAAATAAGACGCAGCAAGAAATGAGCTTAATTCTGTAAACTTACCCTCTCCTTTTTGATATTTATTATTTATGCATACTAATAGTATTTTAAAATATACAACTTATATACATATAATAGATTCTGAAAACAATCAAAAAAATATAGGAAAGCAAAATAAGAAAACAAATATCACTCATAATTCTACCACTCAGAGTTGAACACTTCCATTTTGATGTATATCTTTCTGGACTCTTTTTTCAATAATCCTACCTTAACACATATATTATTTTATAACCTTGATAACTGTAAAACAAATGGTAAATTCTTTCCCTGTATGTCTATATCATATGGTGTTTGATCATTTAAAATAGGTACTTCTGAAAGACAGTATACTTAAAAACTGAAGATAGATAAATAAAAGTAACCATTAAAAAGATGGCTATTGTTTGACTAAAATTTTTCATAATATTTTTAGAAGAAAACATAGGAGAAAATCTTTGTGATATCATCTTAGGCAAAGTTTTCTTAAGCAAGATACAAAAAGCATAAATCAAACGATACAACAACGACAAAAAGAACTTCATCAAAATTGAGAACTTCTGCAAAACAGATATCTGACAAAGGGCTTTTAACCAAAATACATTTTAAAAGCCACTCAATTACAGGAAAACAAACAACCTCTCTACCCCACCAAGAAATGGATAAAATATTTGAATAGACATTTCACACAAGAAGATATACACATAGCCATGAAGTACATGAAACATCATTAGTCATCAGAGAAATGCAAATTGAAACAACCATACCCTCACTAGAATAATCAAAGTCAAAAATATTGAGCACACCAAGTATTGACAAGGATGTGGAGCAATTTGAATTCTCAACACTGCTGCTGAGAATGCAAAATGGTGTTGCACTTTGGGAAACAATTTGGCAATATTTTACAAAGTTAAGCATACACTGATCATACAACAGCAATCTCACTCACTCCTAGGTATTTATCCAAGAGAAATGAAAATATATGTTCTCAAAAAGACTTGTACATGGTTGTTCATAGTATCATTATTCATCATAGCCAGAAAATGAAAATAACCCAAATGTTTATCAACTGTCAAATGGGTAAACAAGTTGTGGAATGAGTATTCCATACAACAAAGGTATAAGATGTTAAACACACAGCAACATGAACTAACCTAAAAAATTTTGTACTGAGTGAAAGAAATGAAACACAAAAAGTATCTTATATGAGATACTAGAAATGCAGGTCACTGAGGGCTTAGGGAAAGGGGTTGTGGAAGGGGATGGTGGTTACATGACTGTGTAAAAAATGTATGCTTAAAAAGAATGAATTTTATTGTATATAAGTTATGCCTAAATAAGCTGGAAAAGAGTGAATAGATATATGAAAATTACTATAAAGAAAAGAGCTATTGTTTGGATGCCCTGACATGCCAAAGTCACAGAATCAAGAGGTTTCATCAACTTTGCCCCTCAGTATCAATATCACCTGATTGATATGACTTTCAGAAAAGATACATCTTTGCTTTAATCAGTCATTATTGATTTGTCTTTTGGATTTATGTAGCCAATATTCTATGGAGCACTCGTTTAATCCATTAAATCTGAACCGTGTCTATTTTTAATATTTTTGAAGTGAAAACAACAAAAGAAATGGAGGTGGAAATAAAAGAGTGAGGATGTGTAATAAACATTACAAGATCAAAGGGATTCATAACAGTAAGCAAAAGTGCAAACAGCTCAGCAACTATCTCATAGTTGAAGACTTTATGAGGCACTATATGCCTCAAAGATGTACCAATTGCCATTTACATAATGTGTACAAATATGTGATTCAATTCAACCAACATTTATGAAGCCTTTACAAAAACCTAGACTTTTGGCTAGTTCAAAAGTGCTGGACCTTTAGCTAGGGGTTCAAAGACACATGATCCTTGTCTTCCAAAAACCTAGTGAAGAAACAAGCACTCTGACAAACATCTACAATTTAAAGATGTTATAACAAAGTTATACAAAAAATACAATGGCAACCAGACATAGGAGTAATCAATTCTGCCTAGGAATTTCAATGATGGCTTCACAAATGTGACATTTGAGCTGGAGTTTTTCAGAAAAGTAGGAAGGGAATTCCATGCAGAGGGAACAGCAAGAGCAAAAGAACAAGGGTATGAATATATATAGTAGATTCAGCCTACACGGAAAATTCAAATGAGAATGGCAGAGAGGAGATAATGGTAAGATATAAGGATGGCAAGGGTCAAGCAGAGAAGGGTCATGCTGAGTGTTTTTTATTTTCTTCTGCTTGAACGGAGAGCTAAAATAGACCTTCAACAATGATATAGTAGCTGCTATGTGTTCCCTTTACTGAATCAGCACTCACTCCCTCCAGCTGCTGTATGTGTTGGCTGCTGAATGCTAACAACTGCCTCTCTTTGGAAAATTGTCTTCAGCTGACAAGTCACTTTGGCTTGGAAGTTACTCCTCCTCCGCTACCAACATCTCAGGCAATCCACAGCCAAAGATGGAGTTAACTGAAGATACAAGAGGCTAACCCCTTTACCTTAAGAGGGAACAACTCTGTTGTGATTTATGCTTATGAGCCCTTCCCCTGTGGATGGGACCAAGGCTAGACTTCATCTGACAACACACCCTTCTCCCTTTCCTATCTTCTTCACTCCCTCCCTTACAGGTTTTTCCTGAGAGGACCCTTCAGTAAATCACAAGCACCTCACCTCCTGTTCCAGGCTCCACTTCTATAAAGAACCTGGCTAAAGGCACCAGGGAATAAGGTGATCAGGTTTATGTTTTAGAAGGATATCTCAGGAGTGTGGAAGTTGGACAAATTTTAGCAGAGGGGAAGGTTCAAGGTTCATTTGGGCAATTTTGAGGGCCAGCGTCAGGGCATCAACTGTATGGGGATAAGGAAAGGGGGAAGTGATTCCATTATCTCCTGGGTCAAGAAATGTTTGAATAAGGGAAAAAAGTGTAGGATGACCCTCAATTTTTGAGGGCAGTTATGTGGATGATGATATATCATTTACTTACCTGCACAACGAAAGTAAGGAAAGACATCTGGGAGGCAAGATGTAGACAGAATTGACCTTGTTACATCTTAAATTTGAGGTATCTAATGGGGCTTCCAGGAGATAATGTCCAGTTAATAGTGTGAAATAAGTTTCCAGAGCTCAAGAGAGAGGGCTGGGATAGGAAAGCAGATGTGGGAGTCACTGACATTCAATTAGTCATTGAAGCTATAACTACAGTTGAGGAAAAGTGAGCCATGGACCATTTCTGGAGAACTAACACTTGAGAAGCTACTGGAAAAAGAGAAACCATCTGAAGAGTTAATGAAGGACTCCAAGGGGAGAGAGGAGAATCTGAAAAAAGAGATAATGTCCAAACAAGAAAATATATTTCTGAAAAGAATAATCAGAGATATTAAGGACCAAGAATAGTTGAAGGAGATGAGTACAGCACTAAGAAGAAGCCAACTGATTTGGTAACATGGAGGCTCTAAATGACTGTCACAGAACTATTTCAATCTGTGGTGAGGACAGAGCTAACTGACATTGAGTTGAGGAGGGAATGGGAATTGAGATTGAAGAGGCCAGAAGCTTGCAACACAAGGATTTACCCTGTAGCTTCATTCTCCATACTAAACAGAGTTATTTTTATTCCTCACTCATAGCCAGTTTTCTGTTTGGGCTGTGGAAGAGAATTGTGCAACTGTCACAAAGCAGACGCATCTCTGAAGTGGGAGGTACGAGAGGCTTAGAAACATTTTTAAATTGTGAAAAAGTAAGATCTTAGTCAGCCAACCTTCCTGCCCACCCACAACTCTGCAACAGCGGCTCAAAAGTTCCCTGGAAAAGCCCTCGGAGTCCCAACCCACCTCAGGCATGCAGATCCCATGCTGTGATCCTGGTGGAGTCCTGGAGGTACTGCACCTCAACACCAGGAACTAAAGTTCACAGGCACCCCGGTACATGAAAAATGCATTTCCCTTGGAATTGTGACGTTCATGGGAGGATAGAGAAGAATGAAGAGAAAGGGTTCAGATAAAGCTGCACTTCCAAAACTGTTTCTTGTTTTAAATACTTTTTTGTTTCTGTCTTATAAAAATCTTTCTATTCAGTATTTCTTTCTTTGTGTTTGGTTAATTCATGCTGTTTTCCTCATTTCTGCTCCCATCTCTACAACATATGCCTAAGTTTTAATGTAGAGGAAAAAGCTCAAATCAGGAGAGAGTCTGCATTGGAAATAGGCTTTAAGATAGGATACTCTGCTGAATCTAGGTTATGTGCCTACTCATTTGCTCAGCTCCACTGGTTGACCACTTGCTCAACGGAGAGCTCTGACTGCTGCCACCTAGCCTAGCCTCTTAGCATTTTAGGCTTTTTCAGCTTCCCTTGGGGATGAGGGCCAGGAGAGGCAAAGTCTCCATCTCACCTGACCTCACCCAGCGAGACAGACTATGGCTCCCCCAACAACTTCTAGATACAAAGAAATAACTACACTAGTTTTTCTAGTGGCTATTCTGAAGGGCCAGGCAGCACAACCTAAAAGTACAGGAGGGTCAACATCCCATGGGACAAACTTTGACCAGTAAGAACCAGGACATGGGAAGAAGCCAGCCTCTTCCTCCTACCCTCCATCAGAGTGAAGTGAGGCATGGTGTTTCTGCCCAGTCTCTCTGGAAGACATTCTACCTAGTCAAGCCCCAGCTGTGTTTCTTGTGAAGATGTGGCCAGCTCGGTAGGGCAACACCTTGAATATACTTTTCCCTCTTTCTTGGATTACATCCCTTTTTCCCTCTCACTGATGGCCCTGGAAATGCACCTTCCAGTAAAGCCTTGGTAAATAAGCTTCGTCTCAGCCATTGTTTGCTATGGAATCCAGGGTAAGCCAGAGACCAATACTTGAAGAGAGAGCTGTTTATAAAACTTAGAATTGAAAGGGTCTTTAAAGACAATCAAGCTCAGACTCCCACCCAGCAGAGGAAACTTTCTTTCACATGTTTGGGCATGTCTAATACAGGGATTATTTCCTGGAGAGTCCATTCATTCCATTATGGAGAACACAGTCTATGGAAATTTCTTTCTTACATTAGGACAAAAATCTGCTCTTTTTTTGTACCTTCTGCCCATTAGTTCTAGAGTTGACTTCTACTTAAGTGTCAGACTTTAAAGAAAAGCATGATCCCGGAGCTACCCATTTGAAAATACTAATCCTGAAAAAGGACACATGGAAATTACTCTGAATTCAATGAAAACATACACGATTAAGGAAACTTGTTTTAATCATTTCCATCCTATTACAAAAAATATAGGTGGTATAACCAAAATAAATTAGATTAGCTAACTCTTTCCCCAGTTAACAAAGTGCCAAGCAGGTGTTGGTTATGTCTTGCCAATTTGCATCAGCTTCCTTAAAGTACTAAATGAAATTTAAGTTGAATAAAAGGAGGTCAAGCTGTTACATAATGTTTCTCTAGAGATTGTACATCAAACCTGGTTGGTCACTGAAGTACCCCAGTCATTTTCTAGAGATTTCCTGTTCCTCCCCTACATTCTCATTCATATTCTACCTGTCTTTATCATGACACTCACCTCACGGTGCTAGAACCCTTTGTTTTTTTCTATCCCTCTCTCATTAGACTATGGCTCTTCATAAGTGAGAATTGTCTTCTTCATATTTCTAGTCAACCCCCTGCCTCTGATCCCCATGATAAAGCCAACCATCCTCTACATAGCAGGCTTCAAGTGTGTGGTGCTTGGATTAATTAATATTCCTTTTTCCTAATCCCTAAATTAAGAATATAAATGCAGGTAGGCCTGCTTCTCTGTCAAGTTAGGGTAATTGTTGCTGAATGAGTGAGATAAAACAACTGAAAATTACCATTTTTTCTAGACTAGTAAAAAGAAATATAAAGCATAAATATTTTGACATTCCCAGTGGGTAATGTGGCTTTGGGTAAGTGGTTTGAACTAAATTTGTGGAAGTAATGTTACTTCTTAATTCTCCTCTTTTTAATCTTAGTTCTGTGCCTCTTTTTCATTTTCTTGACAATGAAGTTCTTCTTCTTCAAACAGAGCTCTTTGATTCTTTCCCCAGCACCCTAAAATAGGCCTCAGGGCCAGAACTTTTGTGTCACGCTGTAACACATTACCTGTGTAACCTGTGATTTTTAGAAATAGCAGCCCAGCCACAATGATACTTTTATTTTCAAAATTGTTTATTTTGACATGTTTCTCAGAACTAAAGTTTGGCATATTTATCATTTTCCTCCTATTTCTTGCAAACACTAAAGTGGTAAAGGATTGGCACCTCATTTGTCAAAAAGCTAGCTTAATTTAAGACTGTGGTCTGTGGCCTCAGAATAAAGTTAAGGTGCTGACCTACACCGACATGACTTTCTCCTGGCTGGCATGAGGACACCTACTCAGTATGAGTGTTAGGTGTTCCTGAAGAAAGTTCACTCTTTCCATACAGAATCACATTTTGGTAGCTCAATTTTCTCACTGATAAAAGCAATAAGCATTCTTTTTTTAAAAAAATAATTTTTATTGGAGTATAGTTGCTTTACAATGTTGTGTTAGCTTCTACTGCACAGCAAAATGAATCAGCCATACATATACATACATCCCCTCCATTTAGGACACCACAGTGCATTAAGTAGAGTTCCCTGTGCTATACAGTATGTTCCCATCAGTTGTCTGTTTCACACATAGTATCAATAGTGTATATGTGTCAATCCCAAAATGTACAAAATTACCTGAGAAGGTTAATTTAGATCATTCCCAGACACTAATACCTCTGTTCTATTTACTTCATCAAATTGATTAGGCTGTAATGCAGTGAGCCTGAAGGAGAAGATTTTGATGGGGCAGGGAGAGGAAATGTCAACATTCTCTCTTGAGCCTGGGATAATTTAAGTAAGTAAAGCCTAATAGAATCCTACAGTAGGGGCTTGTGGCTGTAAAACGACAGAAGGTAGCAGGATCCAGGAGCTCTGAAGGGAAGCTTGGGGTCTCTGAAGGAATTTCATATTAAGCCCACTTCACAATTTTGCCCAGAGCTTGTCTTTCCTGAAAACAACAGCAGCGGCCCCACCACATTGCTTAAAAACAAACATCAGGAAGTAAGGGCTAGAATAGGGAGAGCTAAGTGCAATATTGATTTTAATTTAAATCTCTAGCCTACTTCTGTTCATTAGATAGGGTGATTGTTAGAGCTGCCTGGCATACCTTGGAAACAAAACAACACACACACACAACATGAAAAGAAACTCACTCAAATCATGTATTTAATATTGCCATCTGCAGTGGATAGTCTTATTTACTCTGGAGTTAGTTGGGGTAAAGCAATAGCTTCCCATGATTGGATAGATTGTGGTTTCAATGAAAAAAAAAATGTCACCTGCCATATCAGTAAACAAAGGATGTTACAGCCATCAAGCCACTATAGCCACCTCTGACAGTGAGCCCTGAGGGAACTCAGGATGGAGATAAATGAGCTGCCCACTGCCAGGTCCTCAGCTGCTGCAGCCACCCCCAGTGTTGCACCCTGAGAGGACTCAGGATGGAAAAGAATGGGGATACTGGCCCTAGATATCTAAGGTGAAACATTATCAAAGGAATGATTTCAGTGAGCCCAGACTCTTGCATCTTCCCATACACAGAGAAGCACTAAATTCCTTAACTTGAAATATCTGGTTTTCTTTAATTAATGGTAATCTTTTGAAGTTCCAACTACCTGGTCTTTGTTGCAAAAACTCCTATGTATCCTGGCTCCTCCCTTACCTTTTTGGAGTATCTCAACTATCTGAGAGGCTGTGTCCTAGGCTTAAGCCCTTAGTTTTGTCCACCAAATAAAACATAATTCTCAACTTTTAGGTTGTGAATTTTTTTTCAGTTGACAACAGCCACGAAGCAAAGGTATAATTTAGCCATCGATTTAGGTTAAGATCTGCTCCTCAAAACAAATTCATCATGTCACCCTTTGAATAAGACAGTAGATACCATAGACAGCACTGGTAACAATCAAGTGGAAAAAAATCCCTAACCAGCCTTCTGTCTTTTATACAGATCATCAGAAGACTCTCTATAGTAGTTCTTGATACTATTTAGGATTATTCTAAAGAGTTCTAACATAATTGCAGAGTTGACTGCAATCAATGTTCATTAGAGGTACAATGTTAAGTGATAAAACTGGGACATACATACCATAAGAATTATGATTGCCCTACTGTGGATTCTTCAATGTCTTCATCAACAATAACAACAATATATTTGAGTGTCATGACACTTAGGACACCGATAGTCACTTGGGCTATAACAAATAATAATAAAAGTATTAATATCCCACTTTAAAAAGAATATACCCAGAGGAACATATTTACAGGTAATTAGCTAGAATGGATATCTGTATATGTATGTATGTGTACATATATACATACATATATATTTGGTTTTTTTATTTCTTAAATCATGGACTTGTTCTCAGGATTAAATTTTTAAATTCACTTAAAACACTTTGTGCCTGTTATATGGTATTCAGTAAATGCTTATTTCCCCCTGCCTTGCCCCAACCATAAGCATCACTGAAGGAACTGGAGCAGTTTACTCAGGAGAAGGGAATGAATAGACAGATTTTCCCATCCAGTTGTAACCAAGCAGAGTCCTATGGGGCCTACCCTGGACAGACCCCCCCTCCCACATATCCTCTGCTTTAACTCCTCCCGGAAATACCTGGATAACAGTATCTGATGTACATTTCTTGAGTTGTTTTGCAGATGCTAAAACTTTCACCAAATGGAAGGAATTAACTATCTGATGACCGTGGGCACGTAGCCCCCAGACCTATACTGGAGCCTGAAGATTGATAGTGACACTGCTCTGTTACCTCACCATCAACCAATCAGAGAATTGTGCATGAGCTGGTCTCACACCCTGTGACTCTCCTTCTTTACCTTGCCTTTAAAAATTATTTCCTGAAACCCACTGGGGAGTTCAGGTATTTTGAACACTAGCTGCCCTGGATTCCTTGCTTTGGCACCTGCAATAAACGCTGCAGTTTCTTTCACCAAAACCCAGTGTCAGTAGATTGGCTTTACTGCGTCCGGGAGAGTGAACCCAAGTTTGGTTCAGTAACACAAATATGGCCTTCAAGATGCCACAGTCTTTTTTTTGGGGGGGGTTTAATTTATAGGTATCCTGGGCCACTGAGACGGAAGCAACAGTAGGATGTTTAGATGATTTTCGGCAACATCTTGGGCAATGGTGTGGAACATCTCCTAGCCATGCACACACATCTGTCAATGGGAGATCCTCACCTCATAGGAACCAAAAGTAGCTCCTTATTGTGGGTGGTGTGTAAGGGAGGTTCCTTCAATGGCAATGAGTGGACTTCAAGTATTAACTCGACCTTTCTATAGCCAGAGTCAGTCCCTCATTGTGCTCAGCTGGCACTCAATACTGTCTTCATTTCTCTCTATGTGGTACCCCTAGTTCTGATTCTCTTATCGCTGCCCCCTCCAAACTCCTCCAAGAATATGTGCCATCACCATATCATTTTCCCATCAAATACTTATGGTATAAACTCCGTTTCATGATCCTTTCAGAGCCTCCTATTTTGAATTTCAAGAATCAGTTCTGGAGGTCAGAAAAACAGAACAATAACTTTGAATTTACTTTTTCATTCCAGCTTTAACAATGATGATTCTCCCCAAGGTTACACATCTTCCCCTGTTTGACTGAGAGGGTAGGAAAAGGAAGAGTGAAAAAGAACATGTCAATAATGATGAATAATTCAGGGACTATGTGGCTATTAAAATTGCTCCCAAACTGGACGTTCTATGGTTATACAACACAAACCAGGTTCACAATCCTTCTGAAGTGACTGAACATATATAAAGAGCTAACAACATAAGGAACAGTAAACACAAAGTCCTGGACAAATGGCTTAAACAAAAATTCAGACAAGCTGGAAGGTAGGAGAGACCAATGTGAGCTAGGGCAATCTCTTGTATTTGGTAAGGTTTTCACATAATAGAAGATCACTTGCATTTATACTTAATTCTATTTCTGCCACTGAAGGAGATGAATAAGAGATATTGAATAATTAAGGGGACTCTGACATGAAATGAACCTTGGAAGCTGGTATGTATGAGTTCCGGGCATGACTAATCTCTGAGCCATTTCATGCTGGATTCAGTTTCCTACCCTCATCTAAACCCACTTGACTAGGATCCTGACAACTTGCCTGGAGCTTGTCTTACCCTTCTACCTGTCAGTCTCTGTCTAAAAATCTCTCCTGAAAAGACAGATCCTGTAACTCATAAAACTGAGGCCCACCCACTTGTAATATCACTGTCCACCTAGAACCTTTCACTGATATGACCAACTTGGATTAAGCACACCCTCCTTGCCACCAACCATTGCACTGCACATGGTTCCACTAGTGCTGTCTCTTCCACAGGCCAGGTCTTAACAATTCCTGGTTGGGAGTTCCTTACTTCCTAGAGCTTGGCTTTCTCCTCTTCCCTATCAGTTCAAAAGGTGAGTCATTAGCTTGACTTATGACCAGATATTTTTATTGGCAAAAAATTGGAATTATTAGGGGATTTGTGATGAGAAATGTTGGTTCTGTACCCCACAGTTAAGTACTCTGCATGAAGCATGTGCTGAATGAAGAAAAGAATTTATAAATATTCATCCAAAGATATTAAGCAGATAATAAGGAAATATTATAAATAACTGCACCATAATTACTTTGACAACTTATATGAAATAGACATATATCTTGAAAGAAATAAACTACCAAAGCTCACTAAAGAAGAAACAGATACCTATGCCATAAGTATCGTATGAGAAAATGAGATAGTGATGGGACATATTTAATTTCTGGATAGCCCTATATTTTTAAAGAAATTGGATTTTTAATGAAAAACATTTCCACATAGAAAACTTCAGACCCAGGAGGTTTCAAATAGTGAAATATGTCACACATTTAAGGTAGATATAATGCCAATTTAACACAAATTCTTGCAGAAAATAGAAGAGAATTAATAATTCCCAACACATTCTATTGGTCCAGTGTTACCATGATACCAAAACCCAGAAAACAATATTATAAACAGACAAAACCAAAGACCAATATACCTCATGAAAATACATGCAAAAATCATTAACAAAATATATATACTAAAATTATGAATATATCATATATATATAGTCATAGTGATCAAAGGAAGTAGTTCTAGGAATGTAAGGTTGGTTTAACATACAAAAAAAAATCATTGCAATTCACTATGTTAACAGAATAAAAGAAAAAATATATGACCACCTAAATAGATCTAAAGAAGTATTCAATAAAATCCAATCCTACTCATGTTAAACCCTCTCAGCCAATTAAGAATAGATGGAAACTTCCTCAAACTGATAGCAAACATCTATAAAAAACTTAACATCATACTTAATGGTGAGATAATGAATGCTTTTCCCCTAAGATGAGAAACATGGCAAGGACTTCCACTCTTTCCACTTCTATTCAACAATGGTTGGAAGAACTAGCTAGTACAAGAAGGCAAGAAAAGGAAACAAACGAAATTAATGATGAAAATGAAAAAGTAAAACTGTATTTATTTGTAGATGACAAAAGCATGTACAGGGCTTCTCTGGTGTCTCAGTGGTTGAGAGTCCACCTGCCGATGCAGGGGACACAGGTTCGTGCCCTGGTCCTGGAAGATCCCACATGCCGCAGAGTGGCTAGGCCCGTGAGCCATGGCCGCTGAGCCTGTGTGTCCGGAGCCTGTGCTCCACAATGGGAGAGGCCACAACAGTGAGAGGCCCGTGTACCGCAAAAAAAAAAAAAAAGCATGTACATATAAAATTCTAGAGAATCTACATAAAAACTACCAGAACAAATATATGAATTTATTAAGGTTGCAGGATACACGGTCCCCAAGCAAAAATAAATAATATTTCTATGTAGTAACTATAAACACTTAGAAGTGGAAAATTTTTAAATATCATCTACAGTAACATTAAAAAACAAAAAGTACTTAGGGTAAAATTTAACAAAAATATGTGTAAGGCCTTCATAATGAAAACTAAAAAACATTGCTGAGAGAAATTAAAGAAGATGGATGTACCATGGTTATGGATAGGATGATTCAGTAATGTTAAGATACCATTTCTCTCCAAAGTGATCTATAGATTCAAAGCAATCAAAATAAATATTTCAGCAGGCATCTCTGTAGAAATTGCCTAGCTGATTCTAAAATGCATATGAATATAAAAAAGATCTAGAGTAGTCCTAAATTTTTTAAGACCAAAGTTGGACACTTATACTACCTGATTTCAAGACTCACTGTAAAGTGACAATGATGAAGATTGTGTGATACTGGTATAGGATAGTGGAACAGTAGAAAATCAAGAAATAGACTCTATGTACAAAGCCAATTGGTTTTGGACAAAGACGTCAAGGTGATTCAATTGGGAAGGGACAGTTTTTTTCAAGAAATAGTGCTGGAAAAATTAGATATGAAAAAAAAAGAGAGAACTTTCAACCCTTACCTCACCTTACATAGAAAAATGGATCATAGACCTATGTATAAGATAAAGCTATAAAACATCTAGAAGAAAGCAAAGGAAAATGTAAAGTCTTTGTGATTTTAAGTTAGGGAAGGTTTTTCTTAAGGAGAACACAAAAAGTATGAACCATAAAAGAAAAATTTTGATGTACTGAACTTTATAAAATTTAAAAACACCTCCTCTTCAAAAGGCACTCTTAAGAAAATGAAAAGGCAAGCTTAAGAAGGGGTGAAATTATTTATACATATATCTGCCAACTCATATAAGTCAATAATAATAATTTGAATAATTCAATTTAAAATGAACAAAATATATTGGTAGACACTTCCTGAAAGCAAATAGACTCATGAAGAGATGCTTAATGAATATGGACATGCAAATTAAAATCACAATAAGATACAATCAGCCACTTTGGAAAATAGTTAAGGAGGGAGGGAAAAAGGGAAGGAGAGAAGGAGGGAAGGAGGGTAAGAAGGAAGAAAGGGAGGAAAAGGAAGGAAAGAAGGAAGGAAGGAAGGGAGGAAGGGAGGGAGGAAAGAAGGAAAGGAACAGCTCTATCTGCTTAAAGCACAGGTTGGAGCCCAGAAGCCCTACCCATTCAGGTCCCTTCATTCCACATTCTCCTACTAACTTTCACCTCTGAGCCCCATTCAAGCAACCTCTGGGACTGAACAGTACGTAGTTTGAAAATTATTGCTTCAGAGCAACTCTCTCAGCTCAGGAGCAAACTTTAGACTATGGGAAGAGAGCGATCAAGCCATTTGAATTTTGCTTTAATATTTAATTTCTAGTTCTTCTTAATCTAAACTCCTAGAAAGCCTGAAAGTGAAATACCTTCACTATTCTGTCTACTATAGCTAAGTACTCTAAGTACCTGTGAATAAAGCACCTACATAACATATCAAAGTTAACACAACTTACCAAAGCTTGCTCATCCCATATGTCTACTAAATTAACTTCACTAAATGACACTAGATGAGGCCATTCATGGCTTGAGACTTGCTTTTACTGCTCAACTGTCCATTACTTGAATGTATAATAACTAATTAAATTCCTTTCTCAGAGTACAGCTCCAGGGATATGTAGGTAACTCTGCAAAGTCATGGGAAGCATTTATTACCACCATTGCTGAACCCAAGGTATAAAAATCTAAAAATGGAAACAATCACACAGTGAAACCTCAGGAAGAAAACACTGACCAATTAACTCTGTGTATGAAAGCTGAAGCAGTTCCTATCATGCAAGAAAATTAATCCTGCTGTGTTCAACTCTTTAAAATACTGACAAGTAAAATGTTCCCCACCCCACATTATGGCAAATAAATCTTTGCTAAAACTCCAGATGAACAAGGGATATTGCCTTTATACAAGTAAAGTATTATTAACCTCTGTTTGGCCAAAGCTCTGTGGTAGATCTGAAGTGGCAATAAAACTGATATATCTACCACTCATTTTATTTTCCGCAACAAAGTGCTCCATAGCAACAAGGCACCGAACTGAGAACAAAAGACAATGGTTTTATTTTCTTCTCTCCAATGTATTCTCACCATGAGAATAATCTTGGGCAAGTCATTTGAACACTGGCCTTTGGCAGTCTTATATGCAAAATGAGGTTATTAGACTAGATAAACTCTCCCATTGCTATTCGTACGAGAAACATCTAAAATGCTACCAACGTTGACCCCACCCATGACCACCTTCTCTTTGACACCTGTTTCATTGCATTTTAGAAATGGGAAAGATTGTGAAAGGAGGATGGGGAAAAGAAGTGGAAGGTGAAGTGAAGCCTATGCAAGTTTAAAATCAGCAAAAAAAATTGGAACAATAACTGGCTTCATTTCATTCCTTCTCCCTTCCTGCCACAGGTCATATTCAGATCCATAAGAAACATAGAAAAAGTGTCTAAGGCAGAAGTCATTACCTCCCCACCAGCGGATGGCCTCCTATATGAAATGTGTGAAATGGAGAAAGGAAACCCAGGAAAGTTGTCCCCACGTTGCTCATATTTTACTGTCACACTCTGGAAAAGGAGAAGTCAGGAGGAAGGAACTAAGAAAGAGCCCAGCAATGCGGACGCCTTAGAACTCAGCTCCTCAGGGTGAGATAAAGACTTCCCAAACTGGGAAGTGTAGGATATTTTATTGCAAGCAGACTGGAGTTTCATTGACTCTTCGAACAATCATGGGTAAGACTGTTCTCTATATCCTGATTTTGCTTCCTCTATATCAAGAGAAAATACTAAAAATTCTATTCAGAAAATATTAATTGAATATCTGCTCTGACCTAGGCACAGGGACATTGGTCTTAAGGAGCTCACAGTCTAGTGAGGGTGACAGATATGCACATGAGCAGCTAAGCACTAAGACAGCCAGTAACAAGAATTAAGTTAGAGGCACAGCGAAGCACTGGGAGCCAGAGGAAGGAGAGACTATTTAGCATAGCCTTTCTCTTTCTCCTTTCTGTGACAGGATAACTTTTTCCCATTATCTGCTGGATTTTCTGGGATGAAATATGTCTTTTTCAGATTTTGGGTCATTTGTCTTTCTCTTTCAATACCTAGTCATTGGCAAGCAACCTGTTGATGATCAATAAAGACTGAACTGACTGTCATTTCTGACCACAGATGACATTGGATGAATCTTACAGGGAATGTGATGGACGGTGAGAGAATGGAAAGCCCTTTCCACCAAAGTTTCAAGCAGGTTCTGCTCTCCAGCGGCTGTCATCACTCTTACGCAAGTCATGTCCTCTTCCTGATTCGTCAGTATCTGTGCCCCCTGGGCATCAGACATTTCTTATCATTTCAGAAGCAGGCCCTGAAACATATGAAAATACATTAAAACCTTCTCAGAAAAATAATTAGCTACCCTTTGGGGGAGGGTGGATTTTGGATATAGGGAGAAGAAAGGGTGGAGGAGAATGTATACAGAAAAAGTGATTTTCAGACTTCTTGTGTGATTCTATTTAGCTCAGTTTTTATAACCATGAAGTTGTCGCTAATATGTAATCCTTCCCTTAATAAAAAACATTACCACTGCCCTGCCTTCAGTGGAAAAGGGGCAAACTTTGAGAAGTCCTTCTCATTCACTATTGCCTCTAATAAGTGTTTGGATTTAATCATCCTGGATTGGAGTCACAGGTGTCATTAACAATGGGTCACTTTCTTCATCTGAACTGGTTTTCTTTTGTGTATCAGTTTTCAGCCATAAAATGAGGATGATAATTCCATCTATGTCCTACGGTTATTAGGAAGATTCAAGGAAATAATCTATTTATAACACTAGGAACAATAACCTGGTGCATAGAAAGCACTTAGAAAATGTTAACTTTTGTTATAGAATGCACTTTTACTGTGTGTTCAAAGGCCATGGGAACACCTTGTTTCTACTCTTAGATGATACCGACATTTATCCTCAAAAAATACTTGAGCTATTAAACTATGGGCTTTGGGGACATTTAAAGCATAATAATCACTATGGGAGTACTTTTTTCTGCCACTTACAAGCTGCATGATTTGGGGCTTTCTGCAAAGTGAGGATAATAATATCTACCCCATAGATATTTGTTGGGAGGATTAAGTGAGCTAATGTATGCAACTTCCTTATCAAGTTACTTAAATAAGTTGGCCGACCATGGCTCCTGCTTTGCCAAGGAAGATGTTTCTTTCATTGTCCCTGTAGATGAATTGGTCTTCAGCAGCCAAGATATACATACCTTATAGCAATATCCTCATCGGCTGAGGCTCCTGGGATTGTGAGCAAACATCTGACTCAAAGCACCCAGAAATTAACTTGGTGTAAAAGAAACATGCCTAAGAAAGATGGTTTGAACCAATCAAGTACTTGCTTTTGGAAATTTTAATTTGGAAAATACCAAGAGATTTAACTGTCAGCAGTGGAATAACAGAATTGGGAGAGATAATGAGATATAGTCCAGATAATGAGGGAACATGACAAAATTAAATTATGAATACCACAAGCTATGATCAAGGGAAACAATACATGAAATACAAGCCAAAGAGGCCAGCAAGAGGAGACTAGAAAAAGCATTTGCAAGTATTTGAGTTTCTTTAATGGTGGAATACTTGAGAGAAGATTCTCAGCATTTTGTTACTGAGCTCCTTAGAGCATCCTCTTTCTAAGACTGTGTCAAAGTTTGGTTTCCATCCTTGGCTCCCAAGCAGCCCTCTCATCCCTTATCTACAGTAGTCCTTCTCTTCTCATCCTTCCTTTCTTGAGCTAATCTGTGTATCTCTATTCCTTGAGGCTGAAAGAGTCTAACTGAAACACAGGCATATGGGAGACCCTCAATAAGCAATGTCTATTATTATTAACTTGGAAAAGCATGAAGCACTGTGAACCCACAACTAGAAGATATGGTGAGACAACTGAAGGGCAACTCCATGAGACTGTGTTTAAATCTATAGTTTAAGAGTTAGGAACACTCAAGGGTCCAAGGTAGGTAGGATGAAATCTCAGGAAAACAGTATTAGAAATAAGATTTGTGGACAAAGACTGTTGCCTGCCATCAAGCCATCAGCCACTGCAGCTGCCCCCCACCCCAATGGTGCACCCTGAGAGAAATACAGGAAGGAGAAAAACAGGGTACTGGCACTAGGTAGTTAAGATGCATACCAAAGGAATGATTTCATTGAGCCCAGACTCTCGTACCTTCCTCTACGTAGAAAGGCACTAAAATCATTAACTTGAGATATCTGATTTTTGTGATTAGCACTAATCTTTTGATGTTTGACTACATGTTTGCGTTCTTTTTTTTTTATAACAAAAACTCCTATATATATCCCTGGTTCCTCCCTTACCTCTTTGGAACAGTCCCTCAGAGCTATCTGAGAGGCTGTCATCTCAGGCTTTAGTCCTCAATAAAGCCACCGAACAAAACATAATTTTCAACTTTTACGTTGTGCATTTGTTTCAGTCAACAGTCTGTAATTTCTTAATTATAGCAACACAAGTTATAAATTACCCTGCTTGGACAAAAAGCATAAGAACAGAAGGTGTGGCTGGTCAGCATAGAAGAATAAAGTACAAAAGCCTGATGCTGGCAGTGTTTATTCAGTACTACCTAGAAAGAGAGAAAATAAATCCTAGATACATGAATATTTCATTCACTGGGGAAATGCACTCCATAATGGAGCAGAGGTGATTCTCCGGAAATCACCAGAACCAGGAAAATAACCCTTAAGGCTATCCATTTCTTTTGCTCCAATTTCTCGCTTTCAAAGCAATCTTTTGATTGTTATTTTGGCTCTCTATGTATTCTGAAATTATAAGATGATATCAGGCTGGAAGACATGTGCATTCATATCACAGAAAAAGAAAACTTTCTTCTGTAAATTAGTACATAGCTTGTCTAGACTTTGACTAGGACCAACCACATCTACTGCACTGAAGAGGCAGAGAGACAAGATTTTCAGGGTAAACTCAATAACAAATTGCCCTTCTGGGCAATATATTGGTAGAAGTCTTATAATCTTGTATGGTATAATAGAAATATATATGTTCTTTGTTCAGACAATGAAGTCTGAAAGAACAGACTGAATTGAATAGCCTAGCCAAGAGAAGCTGTGGGTTTGATGGTGTGATACAATAAAATATAAACATCTGGTTTTTGTCTCTGGGTCCTGGCATAAAGCTCCTAAAACTGTTGGAATTTCCTGAGTGATGAGTGTCTTTTGTAAGGCAATGAGATGACTCCTGGCTGGGGCCCCTAGATTACTTCAGGGTGGGGCTGGTAACCAGAAAGACCAAGCCATGATTAGAGGGTTAGAACTTTCCACCCCATCTCCTGACCTCCAAGGAAAGGAGAAGAGCTGGAGATTGAGTTTAATTACCAATGGCCAGTGATTTAATAATCATACCTACATAATGGAACCTCCATAAAAATCCCTAAACCATGAGGTTTGGGAAGTTCCTGGGTTGCTGAACACATGGAGGTGCTGGGAAGGTGGTGCACCCTGAGAGGGCATAGAAGTCATGTGCCCGCCATTCCATGCCCTGCTCTATTTATGTCTTCCACTTGGCTATTCTTGAGTTGTATTCTTTATAATAAATCAGTGTTAAAAAACAAAAACCAACCAAATAAATTTTAAAGATCTAACTGACTTTATTGAATGATTCATGATTGGACAAGCATCCTATTTAGCAAGCAGATGGGAGCTCCAAAGGGCTACAGAAGGTAAAAGGTTTTCAAAAACAGAACATAAAAAGAAAAAAGGATTACTTCAGATTAGGTTCTATGAGCTATTCTCGCAAATTATCAAACCTGAGAGGGGAGTCATAGGACACACCCCCGCTAAACTTGTAGTTTGTTGGACAGAAGAGTGGGTAGACTGGGAAACCCATCTGCAGCTGGCATTTGAAGTAGGGGCAGTCCTGTTGGACTGAGCTCTTTTACCCATGGGATCTGACACTAGTTTCATTTAGATAGTGTCAAGATTGAATCGTTGGACATCCAGTTGGTATCAAAGAATTGGAGAATTGGTTGCTGGTGAGGAAGGAATACCACAGACTTTATTATCTCTCTCTGTCCCCTCTTTTTAACTTTCAACACTTGGTTATTGAATAGATTTTATTTGACTCCTAGTCTAACAAAATGTGTTGGGTAAATGTAAGTGTGTGTTTGGGGAGGAACGTTTCTGTTCATAGTCTCAGCCATACAAAATTTTCTCCTCTAGAAGAATTCAAGACAGGTTCGTGATCTTGGGAATTAGTGGCTGTTCAATATGAATTTGGTAATGCACTTGATTGCTAGATGCTGCCATTTCTTCAGTAGTTACAAGAGTGTAGAGAGAGAGTAAGAAAGAATTAACTTATTAAAGAGAAAACTGTTTATAACACCACCATACTTGTATGATATATTATAATTTATAAAGAGCCTTATGTACACTAATTTTATTTTTACAATTCTGTGAATTATGCCTATATTAGAGTGGGAAAGTGAAAGTTTAGGTCATAAAGCTGTTAAAAGATAAGCTGAGGCATATTAAAATTTTTAAGAGTTTATTTGGGCATAAATTGATTCAAATTGGGCAGCACCAAACCAGAAGTGGTTCAGGGCACTCAGCTGACAGGAGCTCAGGGAAAGAGTTTTAAAGAGAAAAGGCAGAAACAAAGCAAGGAAATTATTTGACTAACTATAGTTTAAGTGGTTCTCTTATTTGGGAAAGCCTCATTGGTTGTCTGTAATTGGTTGTTCCTGGGTTTCTCATAAACTTGAGGCATTATAGACTTAGGTTTGGGTTTGCATACACAGGCTGCTAACACAGTAAAGCCACCTCAGTTTAATGGCCTCCTTGTTTAATTAACATAACAAGGCTAATAAACTGTAGATCCACCATTCAAACCCATTTTT
The DNA here is from genome assembly GCF_008692025.1 of Phocoena sinus. Classification (NCBI taxonomy): domain Eukaryota; kingdom Metazoa; phylum Chordata; class Mammalia; order Artiodactyla; family Phocoenidae; genus Phocoena; species Phocoena sinus. The sequence continues at coordinate 157,136,262 of NC_045763.1, read as the reverse complement.
TTACACAACAGCTCTAATATTTTCTCCCAGGAGGGGACAGAAATCCCAAATAAATCATGAATCAGAGTAGCCCACATAAACCAAGAAAAGGGCATCATCTGTGCAGAAGTGTTGGGGGACATCCCTGAGCATGAGTGAGTGGCACTGTGTGGGTGAAAGACTTCATTCTAGGGCTGATTAAGAACAGAATAGGGCTCAGGGTCCACCCATATGCATGAAAAAGCAATTTTCCAGGGAATATTGCTGCAATGTAGCTACTCCAACACTCCTCTTCCTCAATCTTGAAGCAATCTAGATATCATTGGAAATGGAAAATGTGCAGTGTGCAGATTAAGAAAACTTAATCTCTCCAGTTAATCTTGGTTGAATATGTGGATATAGAAAAGGCATATAAAAATATTTCTTCCTTTGATAGAAGACAGAATGTTTTCAAGAGGTTATAAGATTCATAAATATAAAGAACTATAGGATATATATATAGAAATTCCTCTGCTCCTTCCAAAGCCCATTGATGTATTCCTATGCCTTCAACCATGGATTTACCCTTATCCAGAATTCTCCTTTTCACACTTAATCTCCCTTCTACATTCTAAAATAATGCCATAAGCTTCTATTTTTTATTTCTACTTTTTATGTTTTAATAAATAAACAACTACTATTTATTGAGGGATTACTATATTCTAGGCACTGTGCTAAGTGTTTTTTATATATTTTCTCAATTTCTTTTCCCAAACTCTATGAAGGAGCCATTATTACTGTCCAATTGGCAAATGAGGAAACTGAGGCTTGGTGAGAATGAGAAGATTTGACTCCAGGTTGTCACTCTGCAAAGCCTGTCCCCTGACTGTGAAGCTATACAGCCTCCACCTCCAGCCCTTTTCACTCCTGTAAATACACTGCCCCTTCCCTCTCTCAGAAATCCCCCCCTGTCTGTATTTCCTTCCTTTCCCTGACTCTCTTCCTTTGGAAAACCATTGCTTCTTTATGTTCGGGAACCAGCCTGGAACTCTAGTTCTAAGTCCTAAGGAGCTCACATGAGGCACTTCCAGCTCAGATCTCTCCGCCTCTCTTTGATCCTATCCCTTTAACACACCTCTCTGGATTGGAATGTCCCCGAATAAGTTTAAAACATACATGTCCAAAATGATGCTCATTACTAATTCCTCCTTTCTAATTTCCCCATCACTGGAGGACACTCCAATTTGCTGCGCTTCAAACCTGGGAATGGTCCAGGACCCACAGTCGACCTGCAGTAACCTGGTGGCTTCCTTCTCTGCATGCAAATCATTAGACTGTCCAGAAACGGCAGAGGCAGAGAAACACAGCTTTTCCCAACACCTTTCTATCTCTGCTGACTTCCACGTGATTAGATGACCCAAGTGTCCTCCACTTGTCCTCCACTTGAGGACACCCAAGTGTCCTCCACCGATTAAGCTTCTCTTCTGCAGTCTGCAGATTGCCCTCCTGCAGCCGTTTCTGGGATGGCAGTTTCCTTCTTTCATTCATCCCCATTTATACAACACTTTCTGTGACCAGCATTGGATAATTTATTACAAACGTGTGGTAGCAGCCTTACTGTTTACGTTCTGCATTTTGATTATTGCCCTATGGTTACCATTTCGGCTACCAGCTTTGCCCAGGAAAAGATGGACAGCAATACAGGCACAGGGCGTGGCACGGCCTCGGATCCGCGCTGCAGGCTCCTTCTGCATTGCACTCACGCCCCAGCCACTACCTGCGTAAGACAGAGATTCCCTCTTCAAAAATTTCCATGTCGCTGTGCTCAGCAGAGTAACGTTTTGATTTGTCAGTGCTGCTTCTGCCGCATGGCCGCTCTGGGGACATTAGGCATTCTCATCACACTGGCGACGTTTCCAGTTCAGTGTGCCAGTCACGGGTCCCTTTCTGAATGCAGTACGGCCCAGGTGTGGCTGCTCACATGGAAACGGCTCCTGAAAGCAGTAGTTCACTGAAAAATGCTCACGCACACACATGAGTGCTAGGAGGTGGGTGTCATTATAGATTCCCATTTCCTCAGATGCTCCGTTTATTGAGACCTTGAGAGAAACATGAAAAGCACTTTATCTTTCAGAAGGTTCTCAAGAAATGCACTTGCACCAAATATTTACCCAAAAGGGAAAGAAAAAATCTTGCAAAATTGCGCTCTCTCAAATGCAAATGAAGCTAAATTCCTTGAGTAAATTAAAATACTATATGCTGTATATGTAAAAATAAAGAGATCTTACTTTGTGTTAACAACCAAAATTTACAGTCCTCCACAATCTCTAGTGTCCTCTTAAGCATTTTAAGGCCCCTCAGTTAAGTGTTTTAAGTTGCTTCAAACATCTCCCTTTGCTTGAAACTAAGCATTCACATGAAAGGACTTTGGACAAATGCTTTTCCCTCCCCTTTTATCTTCAAATTATCCTCCACTCCAAGGTTCCTAATGATAAAACCTTCTTTTCCCACAGATAATTCAGGATCTGATCTACTTCTTATGCACCTCACCTTGATGCTATCTCAACATCCATGTATGAACTTTAGGAAACTGCTCTGACCTCCCTCAGAATCAGGAAGATGCATGCATGTATGCAAGAATGAGCAAACAGGCAAGCATAAACACAAATGTCAACAAGAACATAACTCGAATTCAGTAGATAGTATTTTCATTTTTCAAGTAGAGGACAGAGCAATCCCTAAAAAGCAAAAGTAAAAGATGAATTAAGTGTTCTTGATGTGTGCTTGTTCAAAAATATTCAGAAGTCATTTCCTCTGCAGTTAATAGCCTTGTGCATACATTATTTCTCTTTTTGGCCAGCATGACTGGGGAAGATTCCTTGAAATAGGATTGCTGAGTCAGAAGGCAAATGGATATAATTTTTGCTACATATAGTCTAATTCCTATTATGTGTGGTAACAGTTTAAACCTAATAACTCAGAGACTTGAAGATATTTTTGTTCTGTAGTTCAAGTTTCAGGTTCAAAACAGATCAGTGGGAGTTGGGTATGCTGAGCTGTGTCATCACTCAGGGACCCAGGCTGATGCGAGCTGTGTGCTCTGTGCTTCTGCCATCTCAACACTCAAGTTTCACCAGATGGGCAAGAAAGCTCATGGAGAACTCAGCCAGACTTCTGAGTTGAGTCTTCTGTCACTTGTCCATGAAGTGACATAGCCCATGAGGGTAAGAATTTGGAGGACAATGGATCCCAGATATTTGTGAACCAGTTGTTACTCACATTTGAACTTTGAGGTCGTGTACCTAAGATTTTGCTACACAGATGCTCATCAAAGAGCTGTTTATAATAGAAAGAAAGGAGGGAAGAGGAGGAGGAAGAGAGAGAAAGAAGAAAAAAAGGAAACGATTTAGAGGTCTAACAGTTAGAGAAGCATTAAATATATTGCAGATCGTGCATGCAAAGGAAAAACTGAGTGATATGATTCAGGGCATAAACTCTTGGAGTTAGAGTGCCCAGGTACCTTGTTTCTCTTACTTTCTAGATATCTGTACTTGGATATATTACTTAAGCTAGACTTTGATTTCTTTAACTATATAATGAGGATCATAATAATACTGACCTTTTAAGGTTGTTATGAGGATTAAATTTTGAAAAGATAATTTAAAATGCTTAGTACATGGCTGGCTCTAGAAAACATTTTATTTTTTTCAGCCATTAAATCATGCATAAAAAATATACTGACATAGAAAACTATTCACATTTTTATTTTGAATGAAAAAGAAGCTTCAAAACTTTGCTTGGTATAATAAATGTTTGTTATTTAAACATCACAAATATATGAATAGAAAAATCTGGAAGGTACAACAAAATGCAGACAATGATAACCTTCAATGTATGCTTTTCTGGATTTTTGTATAATACAATACAATTCTATCAAGAAAAGATAACAATTAAACTTAGATTAGATGTACAGCATGAGCAAAATCACTTATAGATGAGTCTTTACCTGTCCTACAGTTTTATGTTCCTGTAGCTCATCAGGGAGACTGAAACTATGTCTTCAGTTACACTTACAAAAATGAGAAATTCTGTGTTCAAGAAACCAGCCTTCCACGCAAGCAAATATACATACTGCTCATGCCAGGAAGCCTTTGGCAAGTCTCATGGATTATTTCAAAAGGAAAAAAAAATGTACTTGTAAGGCAGAATTGCATCCATTTTTCTTTTTTAATTGCAATGTCATTCTGGAACTCTACAGCCCTTTCTTTCTACCAACACCTTCTCTGAACAGCTGCTTCAGTCACCTCCCATCACTATGTGGTACTGTCTTCAGAGAATTATCTGTTTCTAAGGAATCTAAGAGAAAAATATTTCTGCAGTCTGTGTGGCATTAGTGTTTCAATTGTCCTGTGACTGCCACTACTAATTAAGAGGTTATAACTCCATGTTCGTGCCAATAAATGCGATTTCAGGTTTAACTTTAAAATCTTTCTCTGTGTGCTTCCCTGGTGGTGCAGTGGTTGAGAGTCCGCCTGCCGTTGCAGGGGACACTGGTTCGCGCCCCGGTCCGGGAAGATCTCACATGCCGCGGAGCGGCTAGGCCCGTGAGCCATGGCCGCTGAGCCTGTGCGTCTGGAGCCTGTGCTCCGCAACGGGAGAGGCCACAACAGGGAGAGGCCCGTGTACCGCAAAAAAAAAAAAAAAAAGGCTTTCTCTGTAAAATAGGGGGTTCTGAAATTTTTATAAGTAAATTGAGATGCAGTTTTATCTTTACAAAAACATACGCTAATTGCCCACATAGGCAATTTTAGTATTTTCACTGAATGCCGATTATGTAGTACTTGATATGCTTACCACTAATAATGACTTGATTTTCAATAGCTAAAGTAAATGTCAGTCAACTCTGCACATTTTTCAGAATATCATTTGCTATATGAGATAATGAGTAAAAAGACTGGAAGCTCTTTTACCATTTTGAAAAAGGGGTTTATCCATAGAATTTTACAGATATTTCAATTCACCAACTCTAGCGTCCCTTTTAGGTTATCATAATATTCTCTATACGAAATCAATAATATAGCATTTATTATCCATTGGGAAAATTCACATGCTAACTTCTATTTGTTACTCACCTTTTCTGTAAATGTCTTCTTCACTGTCTTGTAAGTACTGATGCAAGGGCATTTCTTCTTTTCATTATCACCATCTACTAAGAAACATATTTTTTGGTAATCAAAAAAATTATCCACTGATCATGAGAAAGTCCACATTTTAGAATTTCAAGATTGGAAAGAATCACGTGAACAATTCATTAGTTCTAGTTTTCAAGTCTGAAGTAAAATTATCATCTATTTTTTTTTATAATATGGTGTAGCAAAAAGGACACTAAACTGAAAGTCAGTCTCCAACACTATAAGAAACTAGCTACGTGATCTTAGGGAGGTTGTCTGATATCTCTGTGTCTTAGGTTTCCTCATCATTAAAATTGGAGAAGTTGTAAAAAAAGACCACTAGGATTCTTCCCATTTTTAGAGTTCTATGGTTCTCTGTGCATTTGAGTTCCCAAAGATCAGCTCTGAAAACTAAGTTTTCAAAGTTTGTGTAGTAAAATCTGATCTTTACTGATATAAACCCACTCATAGTCTAGTTATTCCACTTATGATTAATATGTTTTACTGCAAAAATATTAATGTGTTAAATTATGGCAGCTGCCTAAGACACTACTGTGATTGTTATAGAATATATGGTATATGTACAACATTACTTTTCTAAAATAAGGAAAATTCTGAATTCCAAAATGTATTCAGCCTCAGGATTTGGATAAGGGATGAAGACTTGATTATCACTCTTCTAAAGTTGAGGAAACTGAAGGACAGAGAAGTTAGTTAACTTGTCCAAGGTTACACAGGTAGTAAGTGTCAGAGTAAGATTCAAAGTCAGTCAGTATGACTCTAACTGCTTTTCAGGCCATATTACTATTTTTAACCATAATACAACTACTATTGCTACTACTACTACTACTACTACTACTACTACTACAAAGATGACAAAAACAATGATTACTTCTATTTTTAAATACATTCTCAGCACTTAATATAACCTTCATTCATTAAAACTCTGTTTACTGAATTATGTGCAAGTTTTCATGCTAGTTACTGGAGAAGCAGTCCCAGTTCTCAAAGTGTACATTTAAGTGGTAGGGAAAACATAATAAATAAGCAGATAATAATAATAATCAAATAATTACTGATTTTGGTAAATGTTATCAAGAAAGTAAACAGAGTGATAGAGAATATTAAGTTGACCAAGCTAATTTAGTTAGGTCTGGTTTCCCCATGAGGAAGTCATATTTCACTGAAAACTAATAGGTAAGTTAGAACAAGCCATTCAAAGAGCCAGGGATGAATGGAAACAAAAATAAGCTCCCTGAATTGGGAAAAACTGATAAACCTAATGAGGTTGAAGAAGAAGTTATCCTAACTATGAACAGAACTTAGATTTCATTCTAAGCTTCATGGGAAGCCATTGGAAAGATTTAAAGTGGGAAGTAGCATAATTATATATTTAAAAGATCACTCTAGCTCTTCCTTTTCCAGTAATAGCAGACTAGGTAATTTAGACAAACTACTTGAACTACAAGTAAACCAAACCTTCACATTTATCCTAGTCCTTAAATTTTTCTTACAAATAAAATTCCAATAACTATACCTAAGACACAACGAAACATAACCAGGCACATTAAAACACACACACACACACACACACATTTTTAAACTATACTTACTATGTTCTTGTTTAGGTAGAATATTTTAGCCAAGAACTAAAAACAATAAAAAGTGATATGGATTTGAAAAAGAATCAAATAGAAACTTTGAAATTAAAAAATACAGTAACAGAAATTAAAAATGATGAGTGGGTTTAACTGCAGATTATAATCCGTACATGGCTAGAGAGAGAATAGGCTGGAAGTTGGGTCAGAGGAAAATATCCAGAATGACTCATAGGGAGACAAAAAGAATTCACACACACACACACACACACACACACACACACGCAACAGAGAGACAGAGACAGAGACAGAGAGAATACAGTAATAATGGTATAATATATACAAAATAGTACTTCCTGAAAGAAATAAAGAGTGGAGGAGAAGAAATATTTGAGAAAATTCTCCAAAATTATTGAAAGGCAAAGGACCCAGTAACCCCCCAGCAAGATAAATACACACACACACACACACACACACACACACACATACACACAATCTAGACACATCACAGTAAAACTAAAGTGCAACAAAGTTAAAGAGAAAATGTAAAAAGCACCCAGAGAAAAATATTCAGATTTCATGAAAAAGAGTAAAAACTGTCACCTGACTTCTCAACTAAAGAAACTGAAGTCAAAAGATAATGAACTGAGGGGCTTCCCTGGTGGCGCAGTGGTTGAGAGTCCGCCTGCCGATGCAGGGGACACGGGTTCGTGCCCCTGTCCGGGAGGATCCCACATGCTGCGGAGCGGCTGGGCCCGTGAGCCATGGCTGCTGAGGCTGTGCGTCCGGAGCCTGTGCTCTGCAATGGGAGAGGCCACAACAGTGAAAGGCCCGTGTACCGCAAAAAAATAAATAAATAAATAAAGATAATGAACTCAGATCTTCAAAATGGTGGGAGAAAATAACTGCTAACTTAAGAGATATAACTATAGATCATGCAGTCACTGAAAAATAGTAAAAGGATACTATGAACAACTTTATACCAATGCATTAGGGACTTAAATTAAAATTAACAAATATGCATATTAAAGCACCAACTTAATAGAAGTGACATAAAGCGAAATAGAAAATCTGTGTTCCTATCATGATTAAAGACATTGCATACATAATTGAAATTTGGTCCATATCACTTTACTACGGAATTCTGCCAAACATTTCAGGATCAACTAATACCAATAATACATAAACTCTCCCAGAAAAATTTTTAAAAGGGAACACTCCCAAACTTGTATTTGGAAGCCAGCAGAACTTTGTTTCTAAAACCCAACAAGGACATTAAAAAAATTCCAGAAAATTTTAATTCATGAATAAAATGGAACAAATCAGCAAACAGAATTGAATAACATTTAAGAAGGATGAATCATAACCAAACTGTGTTTATTCTGTCAATGCACATGTTTTTGGCAGTAGAAAATCAATGTAATTTTATACATTGACAGACTAAAGGAGAACTATACAACTATCTTATCAGATGCAAATAAAGTAAAAACTTCCACTTTGTTTTTCACAAAATCCCCATTTTTAACAAACTAGGAATAGAAGAAATGTTTCCTAATCTGATACAGGATATCTTAATGGTGATATCAAAAACATCCCCTTTAAGATCAGGAAGAAAACAGTAGTACCCACGATTAGCACTACTATTTTACAATATACTGAAATCCAGTGCAATGTATCAAGAAAAAGAAATAAATACGAATAAAGATAAAGAAGAAAGAAAAAAAATCGTGTAGTAAGGAATTTGTCTTCCAAAGACAGGTCTGACCTTTGCCCAGACTCTTGAGAGGTAAGTTCTAAACACTTGGAATTTCCTGAGTGCTAGAGTATCTTTGTTATTCATGGTGAGCTCCTCAGATACCACATGATAATTTGTGCAAATGTGATGATTCTTGATGGGCCCTCTGGGCCATGTAATGTCAGCTCAGTCTCTGGGGAGGGGAGGCTGGAGATTGAGTTCAACCACATGGGAATGATTCAATCAATCATGCCTACGCAATGAAGCCTCAACAAAAGTTCTGGACACAGAAGCTCAAGTGAGCTTCCCTGGTTGGCAGGAATACTCTGTACATGTTGCTACTCATATGACCAGGAGGAGGTAATGCCATCAATGGATCCACAGGGCTCTCCTGACAGCCAGAAGCTCTACACCTTCCCAGACCTTCATCCATTGTGTCTTTTCCTTTGAATGATTCTAATTTGTATCCTTAACCTTAATAAGTATGACTGTCAGTAGAATAGCTTTCAGTGAGCTTTGAGTCCTTCTACAAATTTTCAAACCTGTAACTGGTTTTGGGAAACTCCTGAACTTTTACTAGGTGTCAGAGATCTTGGCCAGACTTAGCAGTCTGAAGGACTTCTTAGTCTTAATCTCAAGTTAGACTAACTCCATATATTATTCACAAATTATATGACTGGGCACATAGAAAAAACATAAAAAGTGACAAATTGTTAAATTAGTGAGTTTAGCAAAATTTATGGGTTCATGGTCAATATAAAACTCAATTGTATTAGTACTATCAACAAATATAAAATTTTAAAATATTTTCAAGAACATTGAAAATATCATATACCTACTAGTAAATTTTATGAAAGTTGGGCAAACTTTCTATGTAGAAAACTGTAAATGTTTTTAAGGTAACATTTAAATGATCTGATTAAATTGAGAGATACACCACCTCCCTGGATTGAAATCTCAGTATTTTAGAGACATTAATTATCCATAAATTAACCTATAAACTCAATGTAATCCCAACTAATATTTCAAGTTTCTTTGAATATCTTGATCAACTAATATGAAAGTACATGGGGAAATACACAGCCAAGAATAAACTAAACCGAAGAACAACAGTATGAGAGAAATTGTTCCACTAGATAGCAATGTTCTTTAAAAGTGGGGCAATCTCTTATTGTTGTATGGATAGACAAATAAAATAATAGAAAAGAGCAGAAGGCCCAAACACAAGGTCACTTAATATATTGACACTTGATGACAAATGCAAGATGGCAGAGCAGTTGAGAGAGAATAACTCTCTTTAATAAATGGTGCTGAAACTATCATCCATCTAGACCTCTACTTCACTCTAAAAATCAGTTCCAGAACCAAGGGTGAAAAGCAAAACAATAAAATTTTTGGAGAATAATATAGGAGAACATCTTTAGAATCTCATGATAAAGAGATATTGTTAAACAAAAGTACTAAACATAATGGGAAAAATTAACTGAATACATTAAAATAAGGTAGTTCTATTAATCAAAATTAATCATTAAGAAAGAGAAATGGCAAGCCTACTGAATGAGGAAAAACTTTTGCAAAATACATAACCAACTAAATGGGTAATATCCTGAACATATAAACAATTACAATTTAATAAGAAAAGTAAGACATCCAATAGAAAATTTGGCAGGAGATTTGAATACAACTTCCTAAAAGAGGATGTTCAAATAGCCAACAATCATATGATAAGATGTCAACCTTATTAATATCAGGAAAATGTGAATTAAAAACACCATGAGATGACAGAAATTGCAAAAAGAAAATGGATGGGAATAACACATTGTTGGCAAAGATGTAACATAACTGGACCTGTCACCCACTGCCAAAAGGAGGCTAAATGGGTACAATCACTTTTGAAATAGTCTGACATTATCTGCTAGAGCTAAATATACACTCCATCCAGCAATTTACCCCTACATATACACCCAAAAGACATAGAGGCACATTAAACTCCAGGCAGGGGTGTGCTGGAGCCAGCTTGCACCAGTTCAAGAGAGCTGTTGATGTGCAGCTCTCTCCAGTGCCACATTCAGAGACATTGGTAGCTTTAAAGTGGCCATGGTGGAAGTATTTACACGATGGAAATAGGCAGACTCTACAAGCAGGGCTTTTCACCCTGGAGAGCCAGTTGTTAAATATTTACCAACATACTACTGACTTCAGGAAAGCTCTTACAAGTTCTTACTGACTTACAGAAATGTTCTTAGAAGTATTATTTTTAATATGCCAAAACAGAAATCATCCAAATGCCATTCAAGGGTAGCATGCATAAGTAGTTTGTAAGTATTAATACAATGCAATGCAATTAAATGAACAAATTAGAACTACACACAGCAACATGGACAACTCTCTCAAACATAATATTGAACAACAACAATAATAAAACAGCCAAACACTTTGAAAAACACAATAGTATTTCTATAGTATGATTCCATTTATATAAAGTTCAAAATTAGTTAAAGCTGAACTATAGTTTACAGGAATGAAAATTAAGGAGATAAAAGTCTGAAGAAAAGCAAGGAAGTGATAACCATGGATATTGGAAGAGTAGTTGAATTAGGGGTGAAAAAGGGGGCTGTGGTTAGGAATGGGCAGTGGGTGGAAAGAAGGGTGTGCCTCTATGATGCAGACAATGGTCTATTTCTTGACCTTGGCTGTGGTTACACAGGAGTTTATATTTCATTAAGCTGAACATTTGGTTTTCAGATAATTGTATATAAGGATCTGTGGTCAGTAATAGCCCCTAACTCCCAGGATGAGGCTAAATATTGATAATACATGAAAAGCTCTTTCATGCTTGGAATATAGTTACATGCTTAGAATATAGGAAGCACAGACTAGCAACTGGTAGTGGTAGTACATAACAAGAATTTAAAGTGGAATCTGTTCAAAGAAATGGTTATCTTGGAACAAAGAAGTTAGAATGTCATTCCAATTGGGTATTAAAATAATAAAACATATATTTAATATTTATTTAAGTCATCTTCTTTTTTCTTAAATATAGACAAAGTCCAGTGCTGCGAGCTGGTTATACCAAAGTGGATAAGACATAGACTCTGCCTTTGAAGCTAAATTCTAGCAAAAAAGATAATTCATTCACTCATTTATTGATTAAACAAACATTTGTTTGATCTCTACTATGTGCCAGGTACTAGAGATATAAGTAACCTTTTCAGGGAGTATACATACAATCCTGGAAAGGCATACTTAAACAATCATATTAGAATATAAATGCTATTCCAGAAATAGGTGCCCAATGCAATTGGGAAAAGAAGTAGCTATGATGCACCTGCTATGTAAATAGAGTGCTGGAAACTCTGAATTGACTCATTCTACCACTACACCACACTCGTGGTAGTTAGAGAAATTAAACATCTAAAAATTACACTTTTCAGACTCCCTTGCAACAAGGATTCTGAGTGCAAATTAGACTCTCAATTAAATGCATTCATGAGATGTAGAAGGCAGAATTGGGTGGGACCATCATTTGCAATTATTGGCCCTTTCTGCTGGTATGACCATGAGATCAAGGAAGTGGAAGGCTTCCCTATAGCAGTGTCCCTGTGTGCATTCTCCAGTTTCCTGGATGTCGGGAAGTCGTGGAAGCAGCAACAGTTTCAAGATCTGGCTCCTTAATCCCTGGATTGGATTTAGGTGTCCATTCTCCATCTCCCTACTAGATGAGAAACAGTTGAGGCGGAAGCAGCCTCTTACTGCCAGCACAACTCCAGGGATGTCCTCAGAGGTAGCAGCCCCTCTAGTAGGACAGTCCTGAAGACCCAGATGGAATCAGCTCCTTTCTACTTCCCTATATTTAATCTCTTTCTGCTTCACATAACTTCTCTTTTCTGCATTGTCATGAATAGTACAAATGGAAGAGTTTTCACTTACTAAACTTCATTGGAATAAGGAAGTTAATACACTTCTCATTGTAACTGCCACCAAGATAATGTCTATTGTTCTAACCACCATTGTTCCTTAGGAAATACTATCTGTGGGAGTCAGCTCTACAAGCACACTATCAAAAGTGAAAACAAAACAAACAAACAAAAAAGTGAAAACAACACATGGAAACACATATTTTCCCAAGAACATTCCTTAATAATATTTAGTATATAGAAATAGAGCTTTCTTATCACAAAGAATACATTTTCCTTTGTTGAAGTTGAATAGTGATGTGTGCCAGATATGTCAAAATGCTCATGCTGTGTATTTTACTTCTTGTAAATTCCTGACATCAAAGACAAACTTGGCTTAAACAAACAGGTGAAAGAGAGGGTGATGTATTTTCAAAAATGCGACATTAAATAGATTAAAAAAATAAGGACAGGCACACACATAGATATCCCACCACTATTTGTTTATTCAAGAAATTCCAAGCATTGCCTTGGAAATTTTCCTAGAAGAAATCTGTTTCTTGAATTCCCAAGAGCTAAGAATAAAGTGAATTGGCAACACATCTCTTTGAAGAAAATGGTCCCCCTGAGCATAAGAAACCATCCAGGTAGAATTCATTCTTAAGCCTTCTAATCAGGTAAAAACATACTTCACCAGCTAACAAGATACTGGCTGTCTTACATTCTCCACAGAGCTTCCTTCGATGTGGAAAGTCCCTTTAATGTCTATTTTTCTTCTTCCCTCCTGTGCCCCTTGGGCAGGATTTAGGAGAGAAGAGCAAAGCACAGAGTTTATAAGCTCTCAAAGAATGTGTCTTAAGTTGATTGTTAGCTGTGACCAAAAGCACAAGCCAGTCAGTCACCAGCTTCTCCAAAAGGACATTCATTGCTCAATGTCACGGTGTCAGCACTTCGGGTGCATTGCACTCATTAATTCTCACAGAAACCCTACAAAGTGGGTTCTATTGCTATTCCCAGTTTTCAGGTAAGGAAGCATGGGCTCAGAAAGTGAGTTTTGCTCAATGTCACATATCCTAAAGGTGAGAACCAGGAGTATAAACCAGGGTGGGCCTCTTTTCAGATCACGATGCTGGCTGTGGGTGTAGTGCACCACTGATGTGACTTTTCATTACACTGTGTGTGGCCAGATGTGTCACTACAGCCTGTGTTCAACTGTTCTCACAGTTTCCACCTACCTCCTAAAAACTCTGGAGTAGCTGGGGACCGTGGACTGCCATTCCTGCTAGAATGCATTTTTTGGCAGAACAAGGCCAAGGCCCCAGCTCATTGGCTTGTTTGTTTCTTTTAGAAATTTGGGTTATGGGAACAGGTATAGATATGAGGCAGAACACCTGCATTGCTTCCTAGGGTGTGCTTTTTTGGCCTGTGACACCTTGAGGAGGGGAATGGAACATAGAACTAGGCATTACTGTGGGACTGTGATAGGAAACTCCAATAAATTCCAAAAGGGAAAAATCACAGTGCAAATGAAGAGTTAATAGTAAAGGCTAGTCAGGTATGTCAATGAACCCTATTTTGTTAAAGTTCTACTTCCCTTTCCTGTGGACACACAAAAGATGCTAACTCCAAAATTCCAAAATACGATATGGAGAGAATTTTAATCATCTAGTGAGTTGCATCAAATACCTTAAGTCAAATTAAGACTTTCCAAGGAGCTGCACGATTGTAGCTCATAAGGTACACCCAACTACCCTAACATCAGGGGATGGCCTATCAATCCAAGCACGCTCCAAGCAAACAACTCTTGTTAGCTGGGCATCTACCACATATTGGCACTGTTCCCAGGGTGAGCCACCACGAGGTAGAGCAGTCCTTTACTGAAATATAGGCAAAACAAAGATTCAAGAAGGTCACTCAAGGCCTGTTGTGATGCTTTTCCAAACTGAAATATACACACTAGAATTGTATAATAATTGTTTTAAACACCTCCCAGAATTTAATGAGATTAAGGGCAAAGCATGGTGAGCTCTGAGTCCAACATTTGTATCCAGGTGAAATTAGTATGATAGGATGAAGCTCCTGAAGGTCCAGAGTTACAGGTGCTGACTCTCTAGATTACATGTTTTCATCTATTATTAGCCACCCAAAAACAGCCTGAATTCCCTAACTGTTCAGCAGGCTTTTCCCTCTTCCTGGCTGATATATAGGATTATTTGCATCTTGTGTTGCTAGAGGTGGAGGAAGAACCCAAGTGCCAGGCAGCTGAGCTTTCATTTGTGGGCAGGTATACCAGAAGCCCGGCATCCTAGCATTTCCTAGAAAAAAGATTGAGGGTGCATCAGCAAGCCATCTCTCCTATGAGATTTCCCTTCATCCCCTGTGAGGTACACAGGGATTACTATGGAGTGTTGGGACTGGGCTTCAATTAGGATTGTGTGAGAGTAGGTTTGAAGAGGTTATCTTAACCTAAAATTTGGGCTAAAACTGTACACCTTCGTGACAGTCGTGTTGCACTGTTTTACTTGTTCCCAGTCATGGTTCCCAGTCATTCTGGTTGGCCAAAAATGAAACCTCTAAAATTATGGCAAGCCAAATTGGCCTTTATCTTTCTGTGAGTTCCTTCAAGAACTCAAAGGGCAGCAGCAACTATAAAAGGAGTCCTGACCCCCAAGATACATAAGCATTTCAACCCTGAAGGGGAAAAGGAGTCATTAAAGATACATGTAGTAGAGAACACGGGTTCAGGACAGAGCAGCCCCACCCAGTGGGCTGAGCCCTTGACACTTGCTCTAGTGCACAAATTCCCCAGCCTTCAGTCCCTTCTCTACCACTGCCTTGTGAACCACGCCCTATGCACTACTGCAGCAGAGCAGATCCCAGACGATCACTTGTCTTAGCGGTGATGCTGGGGGTATAAATGTCATTGCTTTAGCGTGACTTAGAGCCTTTGCCTTCACCAGTCAGGCAACTCTACCTCCTCCTCCCAGTCAAGAAGATATCCAGAGGAGCCACTTTGAGGGAGTCTGTCCCTATCTGTATGTCATCCAGTCACCAGAGAGCTGGTAGCTGTCATCAGTTCATCAGCACTCAGAAAAAAGTTGACTTGAAGTCAGATTTGAGTTTAAGCTCACCTCTAACACTTCATCTGGGACCTTGGGAAACTATAATTACTTAGTGGACGTCCAAGAGGTTGCTTTCCATCACTACCTTCTCCTGGGCACTTGCACCCCCATACTGGCCTCCTGCACCCACATGGCTGCATGGAGCTGCCATGTTCTTACATGATGTCTGCCCTCTGGCTACAGGTGAGTGGAATGAGGGTGGAGGTGGGGGGGGGGGCACTTGATGCCAGATCAGGGACCCAGAGAGTTAAGTTCTTATTCTATTCAGTGGCAGAGGATATAGAACTTAGCACCATCATATTTGCCACCATGTGAAGGAAAACAATCTGTAATAAGAAAGAATGAAAATGACATCCAGAGAAAAGTTGGGAGAAAAGATGGAGTGATATCTCAGCTGCCTTCATATTGCTGAGTGTAGTTTTTAAGGTTCAATTGCATCCCTGCTACTCCTACAGTTTGGTTAAGATAAAAAATAAATAAATAATGTGGGTTAGAATTTGGCCACTTGAAGCTAAGAATCCTGACAAATTAAAATAAGATCTTTATTGAGCATTCACTTTTTTTCAGGCATGGTTGGGTATTTTACATGTACCTATTATCTTACATGATAGTAACAAGAAACATTGCAAACTATAAACCATAATCCTTATTTTGCATATAGGACACTGAGGTCTAGAAAAGTTAGTAACTCATCCAGTGTCACAAATTAATAACTAACTGTCGGGCTGTGCTGGGATATGAACACAAGTCTGTCTAATGCCTGGTCCATGCTTTTTCTACCACGGTGCCTCACTGAGATGATTATTTTTTTCTTCTAAAAAAACTTGCAAAATCAATAACTTCTTCACAGAATTTTTGAGAACCAAATGATATGATGTGTGCAAAACCTCTTTGAAAACTTTAAAGGGAATGTACAAATATTAAATGTTATTACTGCTCCAGATAATACCAGACTAGGTTTTTTACTGCAAATTTAAATAAAAATTATGTTGTTTGAGAGTAGCAGTAATACTCTGGGCAAACCTAGAAACATCTTTACTGAAGATGTTGCAGTAGTTCCAGATTTGAAATGACTTTTTTACTACCTGCTTCTCCCAATTAATAGCTTTTGTCAGGCGTGAAAAGGTCAGTGTGTCAGTGATACTCTGCTGTCCCTAGTGCCTTCCTCCCTGGCCTCCTGGGTCTCATTTTCTCTCTTCTTGTACCCACTCACGGATTTAAAGCCTGCTCTGTGATGTACTCAACGCCCAAATATCCTGATATGATGGCACTGTCACGAACAATTCTAAATTCTGGGTCGCTACGAGAGTGGATTCTGGAGTCAGTCAGACCTGTTCTAAATTTTGCATCATCTCTTATAAAGCTGTGGCTCTGGGACTTGTTACTCAATCCCTCTGTGTTATTAGGAAGTAATGCATATTACAGTCATGGGCTAAATGTTTCTTTGTTGTGGTTGTGGTACCAGTATAACTAGTATTTGTGATCATTCTTTCATGTTTTGTATTACTCTCTCTCTCCCCTGATGACTTCTTTGTACTCTCATTTCTCCTGAAATTTCACTTCCTCTGCTCTGCATTCTCTGGTCTGCATTACATTCCCTCTCTCCTGTTTACTTTCTTCCTTCTCTGGATCCACCCTTAGGGTACTTGCACAAAACTGTGCTTTCTTTCTTTTCTGTATGTCCTGCTGCTGTTTACTCTAAACCTGTAACTCTCTCCTATGTCTCTTGAACTCTTTGTAGTGCTTCAGACCTCAGTTAAAACTCAATGCACTGAATTCTGGTGTTTGGAATTTAGTTATTGTGGATTCACTTCACAATGTGGGAGGCTATGTAATTAGTATTTATTTGCCACAGCAATATGGTGGGATGTTCATCTGTATGGGGTTTAGCATTGAAAGTCTTGGTTTCAATGACCAGATCAGCCACTAACTGGGTGTGTAGAGCCTGCAAATAAATGAGAGATAATGATCCTATTAATTTTTATAAGGATTAACTGAGATAAAGTGTGTTAAAAATTCTTCATATACTAGGAGAGCACCACACATAAATTAGTTATTATTGTCTTAAGATAAACCATTATTTTGGAGAAAAGGAAACAATTCTAGGAGGAGACATCAGAAAGGTCATTCCTCTAAGAAACAAAGCTAACACATTCTCTTCCTCATAGAGCTTCCCATGACCTAATTGTCAAGTGTTCTACAATTCACAGTAAAGCCACTGTATTTTCTACTTCAAAGAATGTGAAGAGCCTCTTCCTGGGCTTTAACCCTTTTCCACTCACTACCTTTTCTGAGATTATTCATCTAAAATCTTTACTAAACCATTACATTTGCACCTCTCTCTTTGTGGAACTAGTGGGCAGAAAAATCCATATAATTTATATTCATTTAATTTGGAATTTGTAATAATTATGAGTAATGCTTAGTTTACCTTTGTTGTAGTTTACCTTTATACTTTATAGCTTTCTTATATAGTTTACCTTTGCTCTATGAGGAACAATGTTTTCTTAAAAAATAATTACATAATAAATATTTCCTAGTTATAGTTTAAAATATATAAATGAAATAATTAGTTTTGCATATTTTTCAAGGTAACTTGAAAACATGTTTCTACAATAACTGCTGGTACTATGTGAAAAGGCTGCTTCTAAATGCTTTATATAAATTCACTTACCTAAAAATAATTGACATGATGATTTCAAAACATTCTTATCTAGTCATTTAATTGTAGGAGAAGTTTATCCAGGCAAGAAATTTTTCCAGGAAATAAAAAGAAATCTACAACTAGCCACATCATGGCCTCGCTACTGAAAACGAAAGATAAAGAAAATGTCTTGAACTCACCCAGAGAAACAACAATGTGAATGACTGCTGACTTCCGATAAGAAACAATGGAGGACAGAGACAGGGGGATGACATCTTTCCATACAAAGAAAAAATTTTTCAACCCAGAATTCTATGTCCAACAAAATATTTTTCAAAATGAAGGTGATCATTGCTGTGAGAATGAAAAATGATGCAGCCACTTTGAAAGACAGTTTGGCAGTTTCCTACAAACTAAACATACTTTTACCATATGATCCAGCAATCTCACTCCTTGGTGTATACCCAAAGGAGTTGGAAATGTATTGGGGGTTGGCCAAAAAGTTCATTGAGGTTTTTCCATAAGATTTTATGGAAAAACCCAAATGAACATTTTGGCTTTTTGGCCAACCCCAATATGTCCACACAAAAATGTACACATGGATATTTATAGTAATATAACTCATATTTGTCAAAGCTTGAAAGCAACCAAAATGTGAATGGCACAACAGTTGTGCATTCAGACAATGGAATATTATTTATTGATAAAAAGAAATGAGCTGTCAAAAAGCCACAAGTAGACAAAGAAGAATCTTAAATGCATATTGCTAAGTGAAAGAAGCCAATCTGAAAAGGATATATGTGTGTATATATATATATATATACACACACACACACACACACACACATACACACACACAAATAGAAAGAGATTTAGAATAAGGAATTATGGCTCATACAATTATGGAGGCTAACAAGTTCCGAGGTCTGCATTCAGCAAGCTGGAGACCCAGGAGAAATGATAATATAAGTTCCAGTCCAAGTCCAAGTCCAAAGGCAGGAGAAGACCAAAGTCCCAGCTCAAAGACAGTGAGCAGAGAGAGTAAATTCTCCTTCACTCAGTCTTTTTGTTCTATTCAGACCTTCAATGAATTAGATGACGCCTACCCACACTGGGGAGGGCAATCTGCTTCATTTGGTCTATCAAATTAAATGTTAATTTCATCCAGAAACATCCTCACAAACACACCCAGAATAATGTTTAACCGAATAGCTGGGCAACCCATGGCCCAGTCAGGTTGACATATAAAATTAACCATCACATTGTATGATTCCAATTGGATGACATTCTGGGAAAGGCAAAATTATAGAGAAAGTAAAAAGATCAGGATTGTCAGGGGTTCAGGAGGATGGAGAGAGGAGTGAATAGGTAGAGCACAGGATACTTTTAGGGCAGTGAAACTATTTTACATGATACTATAATTTTGGACACATGTCATTATACAATTGTCAAAACCCTTAGACCGAACAACAAAGAATGAACTCTAATGTAAACTATGGACTTTAGTTAAGAATAGTGTATCAATATTGGCTCAACTATAACAAATGTATTGAACTAATGTAGGATGTTAACAACAGGTGAGGGGAAGGAGGAGGGGGTTTATGGGAACTCCCATTACTTTCTTCTCAATTTTTCTATAAACCTAGAACTGCTCTAAAAATTCAACTTATTAATGTAGAAACAAAATGACGATAGAATAAAACATTCTAAGATTAAAGAAGTTAAAATAAAGTTCTTCAGGCTGTATAGAAATGGCACCAAATAGAAACTCAAATGGAAGGAATGAAGAGTACTAGAATTCATAAACATGGGGTAAATGTAAAAGACTATATTTTTTACTTAAGTTCTCTTCCTAATCACCTCTATTTGTCAACATAATGTTACCCTGAAGCTAGTTAATGTGAATATGAGAGAAAGATGCAAATTATTTTTTAATAGTTAATAATTTATATTTTTAATAATTAAAAGATCTTTTATCCCAATTAAGTTGAATTTATGGGAGAATGGATTACAGAATATGCATGAAGCCTAAAACAAAAAAATTAGATGTTAAAATATCTGCTCTTCATTTGAGTTTGATTAATTCAGCCTGGCCAATTCTGACAGCCATAAGGGTGAGCCACTCAGACCCTCTGCAAGAAAGCAACTGTTGAAAAGATCACAATGTGCTAAGAGCTTCTAACGCAGTGCCTTTGGGATCCACTACAACATTCAAGCTAAGGACATGAGAACACGTTATCCTGGGTAGAGACTGCCAGTGACAGAGGAGGAGGGGGTGGCAGGGAGCAGATAACGTAGGGTCTTGTAGGCCACAGAAAGGACTTTGGATTTTACTCTGTATGAGATGCACAGCCCGGGGAAGTTTGTGAAGAGGTGAGAGATGATCTGACTTATACTTTAACAGCATCTCTTTGGCTGCTATGTTGAGAACGGAGTGTGAATAGGCAAAGGCAGGTCACCCTCAAGACCTCTGTTCTGGCGATTTCTTCTGCTGAACACTCATCCTCCAGACATCAGCATCTCTAATCCCCATGTTTTTGAGGAATGGATTCCAGAGTTGTTCATATTTCCAAGGAAGGTGCACTCTGCCCCCTTTTGATGTCCTTTTATTTGGGGTGTGGCACTTGGAGTGTGTCCTCACCTATCAGTTCAGCAATGTATTAGAAAGTCTCTGCTCCACATACACCTAACTGTTATTTGGGCAGTGGCACTGCTTCGGAATCTACTGTACTCCTAGAAGCAAAATTGCCCTGAAATTTATTCTTTCCAAATTTAGCTACTGAAATAAATCATGAGAGGCAGAACCTAAGGCATAAATGGCCAGGGCCAATCAGGAAATTGGAATTGGATAAGCAAGCCAAGATTGGGAATTGGAGAGGTGCTCAGGTCAGCATTTACCTGGCTTGATACGGTTAATAAAACAGAAGGCTGGAGAGGAGAGGAGTTCCGAGTGCAGCTCCTGGAGCCAGAATTGTGGAATCCAAAATTACAGGCTGTGTAGGGCCCAGAACAAGTCCCTTAACCTATCTGTGTTTCAGTGTCTTTATCTGTAAACTTGAGGAGATAACAGTAGTAAATCCTAGGGGAGGAGAGGATTAAGTGAAATGCGAGTACTTTCATGAATTAGCACAGTGACACAGACAGTGCAATGAATATTAATCTCTAATTATCTGTTCCCTTTTTAAATGTAAAATGTGTTCCCTCTTGTTTTATATGGTAGTGGTAGTGCTCAGATTTTATACTTAAGTAAATTTCTTTCTTATATATGAATATTATGCATATAATAATATGTTAATAGCTATATTGTTCCTGCCTTTCCTTAAAGCAACAGATCTTCCTTTATCAAAGAGCAACTGATATCTCTTTATAGGGACAGCAGGGCATGTGGAAGACTGGGTACCTGGGTGTTTTATTAGGGTCAGAGAAAAGGCTCATGGGCTATGCCTGCTGCACTACCCAAGAATCTTCCCTTCATTTTGGTGTGTTAGCCTGCATGCCAAGATGGGATTAAATGTGCAGGGATGCGATTAGATGTAATGCCGGTGGGAAGGAAAACAGGGAGTCAGAGAAGCTGGGAGAATTATCAGTCTGATCCCGAGTGAAGTGAAAAGGAGGACGGCAGGGAGGTAGAAGCGCCCTGACTGTTGCCTTGCTGTCTGAGAAAGGCTCAGCAAAGCCTGGGGAAGCAATAAAGCCAAAGTCAGTCATCAGAGGAGTCCCTTATCTCTAGTCGAGTGTTTCTCCCTTTGAGTTCAGGTTCTGGAGAGCTCAGGCATTGGCTGGGAGCAGCCGGTGGTGGGGGTGTGACTCCCAGAATATGTCAACCGAGGCTTGTGAGGAGCTTCTCCTGGCCACCACCTGAACAGGGGGACGAGCAGGGAAATGGGCAGTGGAACTACCTCACGCGGAGCACTGATGCAGTCTGGTTGTGTGTGTGTGTGTGT
Organism: Phocoena sinus; assembly: GCF_008692025.1. Classification (NCBI taxonomy): domain Eukaryota; kingdom Metazoa; phylum Chordata; class Mammalia; order Artiodactyla; family Phocoenidae; genus Phocoena; species Phocoena sinus. Next base: position 157,114,194 of record NC_045763.1, on the reverse strand, counting down.
GTGTGTGTGTGTGTGTGTGTGTATGTTTCGTTTTGTTTTTTAACATGTTTATTGGAGTATAGTTGCTTTACAGTGGTGTGTTAGTTTCTGCTTTATAACAAAGTGAATCAGCTATAACATATACATACATCCCCATACCCCTCCCTCTTGCGTCTCCCTCCCACCCTCTTTATCCCACCTCTCTAGGTGGTCACAAAGCACTGAGCTGATCTCCCTGTGCTATGCAGCTGCTTCCTACTAGCTATCTATTTCACGTTTGGGAGTGTATATATGTCCATGCCACTCTCTCACTCTGTCACAGCTCACCCTTACCCTTCCTGTGGTGCATCTGTGCACCCAAGTTTGTTATTCCTGTTTATCCCTGTTTTAAGTAGGAGATTTAATTCTCTAGCTTAATAGTTTTCATCCGCTAGTGTGGTGTGTTATTCTAGTAAGGTGGTAACTGATCCATAGAACCTAACAAAATGTCCTGTGCTTGAGGGACGTTTTGTGATTTATTAAGTCTTTGAACCGGTTCATTTATTTCACAGTCATGCATCAAGTGCCTCCTGTGTGTAAGCGCAAATAAGGCGCTGCAGATCCTGCCCTCAAGACAGACAAAATGTTCTGTACGGGGCTTCCCTGGTGGCGCAGTGGTTGGGAGTCCGCCTGCCGATGCAGGGGACACGGGTTCGTGCCCCGGTCCGGGAAGATCCCACATGCCGCGGAGCGGCTGGGCCCATGAGCCATGGCCTCTGAGCCTGCGCGTCCGGAGCCTGTGCTCCGCAATGGGAGAGGCCACAACAGGGAGAGGCCCGCATACAGCAAAAAAAAAAAAAATGTTCTGTACGGTTTGTCATGTCTACAATTTCTCTCCTAGAGTACGATTGGCTAGGACCCTGAAGATGAATCCCTCTCAAGGGAAGCTTGAAAGACTGTAGCATTATACATTATATATATTTAAGAATTTTATTTTAATTCCCGCACATGTAAAGATTTGATTTTTTTTTTCTCACTGAAACATCTTAGAGGTGAGAGTAGATTGACTGTTCTGAGCTTCCTCAGCCTCAGGGGCCCTCCTCCAGCTTCTTCTCTAGAAGGAATCAGCTTCTCTGGATGTGGATTTCATTTGTTGACAGGTTTGGTGTGACTTTGCAGTAACATTTACATCCCTCTTGTCGAGTCTTGAGCTGCCTGATTGAAACTCTGATCATTTTGATTAATTTTAGCCTTTATTTATTCGGTGTACTCTGGCAATGGAATTAATTATTTCTGGGACCCCAATTTCCAGGACTGGAAGCAAAATTGATGGGTACTACCTGGAGTCATGGAGGAGTAGTGTTGTTTTCCCATGGGCCATTCCTCTAGGGATGTGTTTGTCAACAACGATGGAAATTTCTCTACCAGATTTATATACGAGCGATCCCTAGTAGTGCAGAAAGTAGCAAGTGTGTAAATCTTGGGAAAATTTTACATATATCTCTACCCTGAAGGCTTTAATATCCTTAACCCTTCCAGCCTACTAATGGTATCACTCCTAGAGGGAAAATTTGAATTATGCTTTTAGACCCCATAATGTTGGTAAAGCAGGGGACGTGGTTGCCAATTTTGAATCTGGTAATCAAGGTCCTACAAACCTAGATTACATTTGATACCAAAAGGGGTTTATTTTTCTTAGATTTAGACATCAAGGCCACCTACTCTGAACATTATTGGACATTTGACTAGAAGTACAGATGAAGTCAAGAACCCGAGGAAGATTTTCTTCCTCTAAGCAGGTCCTACATTAGTCGTTCTAAGTGATGAACTTTAACCCTTGACAAATTGCCTATCACAATAAAGTCCATCTATGGATATATTCACCACTGGTTAGAACCACAATGTGGTCAAACCAATTATTTTAAGGGGTATTTCTCTGCCCCACCCCCTTTATAGGGCCTTTTTCTTTAGCTTACTAGACATTCCATTTATATTATGTGTGAGAGACCTTTGTCATAAATTGAAGTCTGAAACTTTGGGGCTTCCATGTTCATTAGAAGCAGGTTGCTTTAGGTGAGACTGATTCTCCATTAATTATAATTATACTTTGTATTACCTTATGGGGGTCGTATATGATAATTGACAGTTTTAGTCAACCTTTGCTCAGTGGACAGGAGTTGGTTATATGCTCTATATGGGCTCAGTTATGGATGCCTGCCTCTAAATATTTACAGACAGATTCAGAATCACTAGGAATGGCTCTGATCAATCTAATAACACTTTCAGAGACAAGCATAAGAAGAAAGTCCCAGGAGAGAGAGAGGCCAGCAGCATGGCAGCAGATCAGAGACAGAGGAGAAAAGCTAGTCAGTGAAACATTTCCAGACGGGAAGGGGATACCTGAGGAAATTTCCCGAAGTGCAATGTCTGGAGTTTAAGTTGTCTCCTGGCCTGGGCTGTGCTCTTTTTACACCACTTCCCCATTTCCTAGGTGAGACCCCCAAACATGAAGGAAAGTTCCAACCAGTACAGCCTTGTGTCGGAGGGTGGTGAGGAGTTAAGGGACAGGGAGTAAAAGGAGGTGTAGTCTTCTCTGCATCACACTGCCAGCACCCCAAATTATCTCCTATATGCCAGGGAGTCCTGAAGCAGAAGAAACATCAAGGATGGTGGCTCAACCTCTCCTTAGGCAGTACCAGAAGATGTTAAGCCTGGAAGGGACCATTTGGGCCAGTCCAGCCTCTCATATATATGGAAGGTCTTAGAGGCAGGGGGCCTTTAGTTAGACCTGAGCTAAATCAGTTGTCAATTTCAAGCTCTGGAAGATGCTGGTGAGGTCCCCTCCATGTGTGCAGCTGCCAGAGCTCTGTTTGCTCAGGTCCCATTCTTCACCCATGCTCCTCTGGAGAAACTGGGCTCAGAGGTATCAAGGATTATTCATTTGTACTCCACCCTCTTCCTTTTCAATACTGCCTTACCTCTCCCACTCACATCTCTAAGGTCTGAAGGAAATCAGCATTGTAAATTTAAGGACCTACCTATGAAACTGCACTCCTTCAGATGGGATTCCAACCCAGTCACACCTTGGGTTGGGACTTGAACCCATAATCCCTGACTTAGGAGGGGTCTCGAACCCACTGTCTTTGAATTGAAACCACTCACCTGGTCTCAGGACTTTCTGAAGCTCAGGTTCTTTTGTCCCGACTCAAAAAAGAATTCAGTGTGAGGCAAAGTGCTAGGCAAAGAGTGAGTTTATTAGCATCATGAGAGATACAAGTGGGCTGGCAGGGGGACACAGCCCCAGGAACAAAGAGGGTTCCATTTTTATAATCAAAGAAAAAAGTAGGAAGGGGAGAAGACCACCTTCTTCCTCATTCTTGGGCGGATGTCAAGGCTCACATCATTAGTTCCTCCTTTAACCCTAGATGGTCTAACAGGGACTGTCGTAGTACTATTTAGATCATATATGTATTAGCACAAGCGTGAGAACATATACTAACATATGGTAATTCATTTCAGGTTTTGGTATAATGTCCCCATTCCCCTAGTTTTGTCACCTTTCACTGATATTCCTGTCTTGGCTACATGCAGGAATGCAGTTTTTTTCAGGGTCTGTTATCTTCTAGACATCCCAAGGCCAAATGCAGGTCTTGTATCCATTTTTCTGTGGTAGTGGCCTAAGTAAGTCTGCTTAGTTTCTGATTGTTGTTTAGCTACCAGATGTTCTGGGCATTTTCTGGTTGGTGTCTAGCTTATGGTGATGTCCTGAAATTCCTCTCTATCTTCCCCTAGTGGGATTTCTAGCTGTGTAACTATCTTATTCTATCCCTAGTACCTATTCCCCTCAAACCCTACTTGTTCACTGATTCCTGATATTTCTAGGTGAGGGATAACAAATATTCATTAGGTGGCTGTTGAAATCTACAATTTGACAAAATAACTTAAAATGATGGTGCCTGTTGAGGTATCACGTGGATCTTAAAGTGAATTTGGACGTGGATCAACAGCCATGACTGACTGATGTCAGGTAATTTTCATCTTTCTGGGGCAATGAGTTAGGAAGTAAGGCCTTAAGGCCCATAAGGTTGTCTTGGCAGAGGAAGATGGCATGAAAGGGAGCCACTGAAAACATAAGGAAAAAGGAGCCAATACCAGACATTGGCTTCTTTTCATAGAGGAAATTGAAGTGGGTAAGGAAAGAACCAGGACCCTAAACACAAAGAAATGTCTACTAGGGAAGTGGAAACACTGAGCACCCTCCCTGGATCTCTTGATTTTGCCCTTGCCCTCCACTGACATACATCGGTGGAGGCTCCACTGGGAGGAATTTTTGTCCTGGAGCAGAACATTGCCCAGATAATGGAGGAACTCTGCTCTATATGATTTCTTTTTTTTTTAAGAAAATACCTCTCTTTTATTTTTCTAAAATAAAAATTTGGAAGAAGTCTTTTCCCAGAATTCTAAGTTTCCTCCTCTTTTTTTCTTGCTCTCTCCCTTTTCAATACTATTTTGCCATGTGGAATAATTTGTTTATATTTTTTAACAGAGACCATTCAGTAGAGTATTATAAATGAACAAATACATTTGTGAAAATGCAATCTGTTTTTTTCTAGTATTACTTAATGTGACTGATAAAATTAAATACACATAGCACAAGGAATATGGTCAATATTATTGTAATAACTTTGTATGAAGGCAGATGGTGAGTAGACTTATCACAGTCATCATTTTGTAATGTATTTAAATGTTGAATCACTATATTGTACACCCTAAACCAATCCAACATCACAGGTCAACTACATTTCAATTAAAAAATAAAATTAGTTGAAAACCAAAATAAATACATACGTATATACATACACACGCACGTCCAGTTGACTCTTGGACAACACAGGGTTTAGGGGCGCCAACTCCCATACATCTGAAAATCCACATAACTTCACAGTTGACCCTACATATGTGGTTCCATATACAAAGAATCAACCAACCGCCCATCTGGTAGTATGTATTCATCGAAAAAAATCCATGTATGCATGGATCCCCACTGTTCAACCCATGTTGTTTAAACGTCAACTGTACTTGCTATGTTTTTGAAACTCCCTTCCCTTGGAATCAGCCTTTATGTCATCCCTGATCATCTTACTCTGTGTCCTTCTCTGATCATCTTTTTTATGGACATCTTCATGTTGGGAATAGTCATGGTGAATGTGAGAATAAAAATGACACTAAATATTTATATATCATTTTATATTTTATCAAGTGTTTTGCACAGATCACCACTTTTACAAATATCTATCAAACAGTAATCACAGATACCATATGGATGCATATATATTGAAGTTTATTCATTTTCTTTTTTCAAAATTTTTCTTCTAATGAAAAGTGACTCTTGTTTATGTCATCACTTTTTATCTTTCCTGCAACCTGGAGATATTTATTTATACTGATAAATATTATGAGGTTTGAAAAGGGTTTTTCACTTACCTGAGGTCACATGGATAGTTTTATGAATAGTAAGGATGAAGCTAAGCTCTTCAAATGCATTGTTTCTGTTTGCCATCACAATATTCCTCTGAAGATCTGATTTTTTAAAGCCAGCTTTATTACAAAACACCTTTGTTATCAGGGACTTGAGTTACCCTCATTTCCTCACCTTCTTTATCAATAGTCTAAGCTTCACATAGCAGAAACAGTCTTTGACCTTGGTGTCTATCACCAAAGCTTAGACCAGGCTTGCCATCTATTTTTGTAAATCAAGTTTTATTAGAACACAGTCACACCCATTCATTTCCTACTGTCTATGGCTGCTCTTTTGCTGCAAGACAGAGTTAAATACTTGAACCCCAGTTAAATACTTTCACTAAGCTTGAAATATTTACTATCTGGCCCTTTTTGGAAAACATTTGTAGACCCCTGGCTTAGAGCGATGCTAGGGCCAATAAGAACCTGGTTTAGTAACTGAGTTATTAATAATGTATTTCTCCTATCTACCTACACTTTCCTAAACTCATCCTTAATATAAATATACACACTTACATTCATCCATTCCTCAATTTTACTTCTTTCCCTTCTTCTTTACTCAGGAAGGTGAGAGTTATTTTCAGACCGATGTTTATATAGCTATTTTTTATAAATGAAAATTGTTGAACAATATTTATAACAAAGGTAATATTCTGAATTTATTTCTTCCTCAGAACCAACTGTAAGCTGGGACTTACAGAAACTTCAGTGGAGTTGAATTTCTGATGTGTATGGCTGTGGATAGAGAAGATTCTCTGAGGAAGGGAGATTATAAAATTTTATGAATATTTTTCCCAACACTTTTGAGATTTCACCTCACAATAAGATGCTTTTCTGCAATTTATCACAAGGAGCTGAATCTGAATGAAAGAGGAGTGGGAGCTGCTAGTCTTTCCTTCACCTTATTATAAGTTTTCCTCCCCCAGGTCCTCCCATGTTCTCTCCAACATCACAACACATGCTGAGGTCTAGTTGTGCTGAACTCTAATCCAAACACTTTATGAACACTGCACTGCTTAACCCTTACAACACTTGAGATTTATTTGTTTTATATTTAATATATTTACATATGTGTGTGTGTGTGTATAAAAGTTCCTCAAAACTTATAGAGCTGGTGAATGACAAAGCCATAATGTACAGGAGGAATGGGTGTTTAACCCATGACATATACAGCCTGAAATCTTCCAGCCATGTGCAGGACTACTTGAAATGATGCCTCCCAGGAAGGTTAGTGATCACACCAAACTCTTACATCATTTTAGCATTTTAGGTCTTGCTTTTGTTCATTTTGATCAGTGAGGTATCTTATTTATTTAAAATGTTTTTCAAATTCTATCCTTTTAAAAATTTTGTCTATTTTTAATTTTAAGGTATACAGTGTGATGATTTAACATATATACACATTGTGAAATGATACCACAATGAAGTTCATTAATATATCCATCACCTCACATAATTACCATTTTGTATGTGTGTGTGGTAAGAACACTTGAAATCCACTCTCAGTGACTATACAACAGAGTATTATTAACTATAATCACCATGCTGTACATTAGATTCCCAGAACTTATTCATCTTATAACTGATCAATACCTTTTCCCACTCAACACCCCCACAACTCCTAGAAACTATTGCTCTACTGTCTGATTAAATGAGTCTGACTTTTTAAAATTCCACATGTAAGTGAGATCATATAGCATTTTGTCTTTCTGTGTCTAGTTTAATTCACTTAGGATAGTCCTCTGGCTTCATCTATGTCATCACAAATGGCAGGATTTCCTTTTTATGGCTGAAGAGTATTCTATTTTGTGTGTGTGTGTGTGTGTACCACATTTTCTTCATTCATTCATTCGTTCATTGATGGACACTTAGGTAGTGCACATTAAAGGAAACCATCAGCAAAATGAAAAGACAATATATGGAATAGGAGAAAATATTTGCCAAACATATATCAAAAATATAAAAGGAACTCATACAACTCAACAGCCAAAAAAAAAAAATCCAATTAAAAATGGGCAGAGAAACTGAATAGACATTTTTACAAAGAAGACATATGAATGGCCAACAGGTATATGAAAAAGTGCTCAACCTCAATAATCATCAAGGAAATACAAATCAAAAATCATAATGAGATATCACCTGATACCTCTTAGAATATCTATTATCAAAAAGATAATAGGTAACAAGTGATGGCTAGGATGTGGAGAAAAGGGAACTCTTGTGCACAGTTGGAGGCAATGTAAATTGGTGCAGCCACCATGGAAAACATATTATGGAGGTTCCTCAAAAAGTTAAAAATAGAACTACCATATGATCCAGCAATTCCACTTCTGGGTATATACCCAAAAGGAGTGAAATCAGGATCTCTAAGAGATATATGCACTCCAATGTTTATTGCAGCATTACTCATAACAGCCAAGATGGGTAAGGTACCTTAGAAATCACCTAGTCCAACCTTCCACACATCAAAGGGATCCCCTCTGTAAACAACCCAAGATGCAGAGTCCATGACCTGATAAGCCTGTCTACTCCAGTGCAAGTCTCATTATCCATTATAACATTTGTAGCAAGTTTTATTATTTTTATAGGCACTATTACTTCACAAACTTAGTCTCATTTAATAATCACTACATTCTTGTGAGGAAAGTAGGGCAGTAATTACTTTATCCATCTAGTAAGTGTAAATTGCAGAAATCCTGGAATATTGACTCCAAAACTAGCACCCTGGGCCCCACACCAGTCTCTCTCATTCTTTACTATATTCCCTGCCTTCTGCTTTCTTACTTCAGATGAATTATGTTTCTGTCTAAAGCCAAACTTCCCTTTGGGCATTAGATCCCCTTCTCTCTCACCCACTCAAGGCCATCATTCCAGCTGATCTCCCCTTTCTCTCCTGCATTATCGATTTCCCCCCTCTACTGGAGCACTGCAGTCAGCGTACAAATATGCTGCTCTATTTGTAAACATTAAAAAAATTCCTCACTAAGCCCCATGTCTTGCTCCAGCTACTTTCTACTTTCCTTATTCTTTTTTTCAACAAAACACCAATGATCATTGCTACTCATTCTTTTTCCTTTCATAATTTTTTAAACCTTAAAAATATAAAAGTATAATGTACATAAAGGCAAATATTTTTTCAAATGTATTTACCTAGGTAGCCAATCAAGATATGGAACGTTTCCATCACTCTTGAAAATTCTCCTGTGCAACTTTCCAGTTAGCCTTTCTTCTCCTAGGGGCAACTATGATTCTGATTTCTATCACCATATATTCCTTCCACCTATTATTGAATTCCTTATGTAAGAAATTACATGATATGAGCTCTTTTGCGTATGATTTCTCTGCCCAATGCAAGGTGTTTGGGATTCATCCACATTATTACATGTATCAGTAGTATGTGACTTTTTATTGCTGAGTAGTATTCACAAGTTTTTAAATCCATTCTCCTACTGGTGGATATTCTTTCCGGGTTTTCACTAATGTGAATAAATTTTCTATAAATAGTTATATATAAATCTTTTTGTGGACATATGTTTTCATTTCTCTTGGAAATATATACCTAGGAGTGGAATTGGCTGATCATAGAATAGGTACATGTTTAACTCTATCAGAAACTGTCAAACCTTTATCCAAAGTGGTTGTAACATTTTATATGCATACATTCCCAGTTAATCTATTTTTTTTAAAAGTGGTGTTTTGTGGGCATGTAATAATACCTAATTTTCATTTTAATCTTTATTTCACTGATGCCTAATGATGTTGAGCATCTTCTCATTTGCTATGGCCATTGTATGTCTTCTTTTGTGAAATATCTGTTAAACTTTGTTGATTTTTTAAAAATTGAATTGTTTGTTTTATTATTGAACAATATGATGTGTTATTTTTCAAGTGCTACATGACAAATTACCATAAATTACTTATTGCTTAAACAACATCCGTTTATTATCTTACAGTTTCTGTGGATCAGGAAGTTGAGGATGGCTTAACTGGGTCCTCTGCCCAGGACAAGATTGCAGTCAAGGTGATGACAAGGGCTAGTTTCTCATATGGAGCTTGGTGTCCTCTTCCAGGCTCATTCTGGTTATTGGCAGAATTCAGTTCTTGAGAAGACCTTCAAGATGGCAGAGGAGTAAGAAGGGGAGATCAGCTTCCTCTCCACAAATACAACAAAAATACATCTACATGTGGAACAACACCTACAGAACACCTACTGAATGCTGGCGGAAGACCTCAGACTTCCCAAAAGGCAAGGAAATCCCCACATACCTGGGTAGGGCAAAAGAAAAAACAGAGACAAAAGAATAAGGACAGGATCTACGCCTCTGGGAGGGAGCTGTGAAGGAGGAAAAGTTTCCACACACTAGGAAGCCCCTTCACTGGCGGGGACAGGAGCCACTGGTGGGGAAGCTTTGGAGCCACAAAGGAGAGCACAGCAACAGGGGTGCAGAGGGCAAAGCAAAGAGATTTCCGTACAGAGGATTGGTGCCAACCAGCACCCACCAGCCTGAGACGCTTGTCTGCTCACCTGCCGGGGTGAGTGGGGGCTGGGAGCTGAGGCTTGGGCTTCGGAGGTCAGACCAGGGAGAGGACTGGGGTTGGCTGCATGACAGCCTGAAGGGGTTAGTGCACCACGGCTAGCCGGGAGGGAGTCTGGGAAAAAGTCTGGACTTGCCGGAGAGGCAAGAGACCATTGTTTTGGGGTGCATGAGGAGAGGGACTTCCTGCTCTGTGTGCACACAGAAGGCAGAGCACCATCTAAGCGAGCTCCAGAGATGGGCGTGAGCTGAGGCTATCATCTTGGACCCCAGAGGTGTGCATGGACCACTACCGCTGCCACTGCTGCCACCAAGAATCCGATGTGCAAGCGCAGGTCACTACCCACACTGCCCCCTCCCACCCCGAAGCCTATGCAGCATTCCACTTCCAGGGTCCCGTGATCCAGGGCCAACTTCCCCAAGAGAACACACAGTGTGCCTCAGGCTGTTGCAATGTCACACCGGCCTCCGCTGCCACAGGCACACGCTGCATTCTAATTATGACTACCATACCCCTCCCTATCCCCAGCCTCAGTGACCAAGAGAGACCTAAGTAGCCGCTGCTTTAACTCCCTACTGTCTGGGCAGGGAACAGATGCCTGAGGGCAGCCTACATGCAGGGACAGGGCCAAAACCAAAGCTGAACCCCAGGAGCTGTGTAAACAAAGAGAAAGGGAAATTTCTCTGTGCAGCCTCAGGAGCAGCAGATTAAATCCCTGCAATCGGTTTGATAAACCCTGCAATTGGGGAATACCTGAATAAACAATGATTGTTCCCAAAATTGAGGCAGTGGACTTTGGGAACAACTTTGGACTTGGGATTTGGTTTCTGCATTTGATTTGTTTCTGGTTTTACATTTATCTTAGTTTACTTTTTAGTGCCTGTTTTCAATGGTGGGTTTGTTTATTGGTTTTGTTGCTCTCTTCCTTTATTTTTGTTCCTCTTTTTGTGAGTGAGTGTGTGTGTATGTTTCTTTGTGGATTTTGTCTATTTAGTTTTGCTTTAACCATTTTTCCTGGAGTTCTGTCTGTTCATTTTTTTTGGGGGGGGGGGTTCTTTGGGTTTTCTTTTTCTTACTTTTCTTCCATGCAATGTGGCTGGCAGGGACTTGGTGATCCAGCCAGGTGTAGGACCTGAGCCTCCAATGTGGAAGAGACAAGTCCAGGACACTGGACAACCAGAGAACTCCCAGCCCCATGTAATATTAACTGGCAACACCTCTCCCAGAGATCTCCATCTCAAAACTAAGACCCAGCTCCACCCAATGGCCAGCAAGCTCCAGTGCTGGATGCCCCATGCCAAACAACAAGCAAGACAGGAGCACAACCCCACCCATTAGCAGAGGGGCTATCTAAGGTCATACGAAATTCACAGACACTCCAAAACAAACCACCGGACGTGGCCCTGCCCACAAGAGGGACAAGATTCAGCCCCACCCACCAGAACACAGGCACCAGTCTCACCCACCAGAAAGCCTACAAGAGCCACTGAAACAACCTCACCCACTGGGGGCAGACACCAAAAACAAGAGGACTACGAACCTGCAGGCTGCGAAAAGCAGACCCCAAACACAATAAGTTAAGCAAAAGGAGAAGACAGAGGAATATACATCAGATGAAGGAGCAAGGTAAAAACCCACCAGACCAAACAAATGAAGAGAAAATAGGCACTCTACCTGAAAAAGTATTCAGAATAGTGATGGTAAAGATGATCCAATATCTCAGAAATAGAATGGAGAAAATACAAGAAACGTTTAACAAAGACCTAGGAAAAGTAAAGAGCATACAAACAATCATTAATGACTCAGTAAATGAAATTAAAAATACTCTAGAAGAAGTCAATAGCAGAATAACTGAGGCATAAGAATAGATAAGTGACCTGGAAGATAGAATAAAGGAAATAAGTGCCACAGAGCAGAATAATGAAAATAGAATGAAAAAAATTGAGGACAGTTTCAGAGACGTCTGGAACAACATTAAATGCACCAACATTCAAATTATAGGGGTCCCAGAATAAGAAGAGAAAAAGAAAGTGTCTGAGAAAATATTTGAAGAGATTATAGTTGAAAACTTCCCTAACATGGGAAAGGAAATAGCTACTCAAGTCCAGGAAGCACAGAGAGTCCCATACAGTATAAATCCAAGGAGAAACATATTAATCAAACTATCAAAAATTAAATACAAAGAAAAAATATTTAAAGCAGCAAGGGAAAAGCAACAGATAACATACAAGGGAATCCCAATAAGGTTAACAGCTGATGTTTCAGCAGAAACTCTGCAAGCCAGAAGGGACTGGCAGGACATATTTAAAGTGATGAAAGGGAAAAACCTACAACCAAGATTACCCAGCAAGGATCTCATTCAGATTCCACACAGAAATAAAAATCTTCACAGACAAAGAAAAGTTAAGAGAATTCAGTACCACTAAACCAGTTTTACAACAAATGCTAAAGGAACTTCTCTAGGTGGGAAACACAAGAGAAGGAAAAGACCTACAAAAACAAACACAAAACCTTATGAAAAAGGTAATAGGAACATACGTATTGATAATTACCTATAATGTAAATAGATTAAATGCTCCAACCAAAAGACACAGACTGGCTGAATGGATGCAAAACAAGACCAGTATATATGTTGTTTACAAGAGACCCACTTCAGACCTAGGGACACATACAGAGTGAAAGTGAGGGGATAGAAAGAGATATTCCATGCAAATGGAAATCAAAAGAAAGCTGGAGTAGCAATTCTCATATCAGACAAAATAGACTTTAAAACAAAGACTATTACAAGAGACAAAGAAGGACACTACATAGTGATCAAGGGATCAATCCAAGACGAAGATATAACAATTGTAAATATTTATGCACCCAACATAGCACCTCAGTACAAAAGGCAAATGTCTTGGCTATTGTAAATAGTGCTTCATTGAACATTGGGGGTATGTATCTCTCCAACTTATGGTTTTCTCCAGATATATGCCCAGGAGTGGGATTGCAGGATCATATGGTAGCTCTATTTTTAGCCACTGTTCTCCATAGTGGCTGTACCAATTTACATTCCCACCAACAATGTAGGAGGGTTCCTTTCTCTCCATATCCTCTCCAGCATGTATTATTTGTAGACTTTTTTAATGACGGCCATTCTGACCATTGTGAGGTGATACCTCATTGCACTTTGATTTGCATCTCTCTAAAAATTAGCAGTATTGAGCACCTTTTCATGTGCCTTTTGGCCTTCTGTATGTCTTCTATGGAGAAATGTCTATTTAGATATTCTCTCCATTTTTCAATTGTGTTCTTTGCTTTTTTGATATAGAGCTATATGACCGGTTTGTATAGTTTGGAGATTAATCTCTTGTCAGTCCCTTCAATGCAAATATTTTCTCCCATTCTGTAGGTTGGCTTTTTATTTTGTTTATGGTTTCCTTTGTTGTGCAAAAGCTTCTAAGATTAATTAGGTCCCATTTGTTTATTTTTGTTTTCATTTCCATTATACTAGGAGAAGGATCCAAAAAGATATTGTTGTGATTTATGTTAAAGTGTCCTGCCAATGTTTTCCTCTAGGAGTATCCAGTCTTACATTTAGGTCTTTAACCCATTTTGAATTTTGTGTATGTGTGTGTTTGGTGTTAGAGGATGTTCTAATTACATTCTTCTACATGTAGCAGTCCAGTTTTCCCAGCACCACTTACTGAAGTAACTGCCTTTTCTGCACTGTATATTCTTGCCTCCTTTGTCATAGATTAATTAACTATAGGTGTGTGGGTTTATTTCTGGGCTTTCTATCCTGTTCCATTGATCCATATTTCTGTTTTTGTGCCAGTACCATACTGTTTTGATAATTGTAGCTTTGTAGTATAGTGTGAAGTTAGGGAGCCTGATTCCTACAGCTTCATTTTTCCTTCTCAGAATTGCTTTGGCTCTTCAGGGTCTTTCTTGTCTCCACAGAAATTTTAAAATTTTTGGTTCTAATTCTGTGAAAAATGCCATTGATAGTTTAATAGGGATTGCATTGAATCTGTACATTGCCTTGAGTAGTATAGTCATTTTGACAATATTGATTCTTCTAATCCAAGGACATGGTATATCTTTCTGTCTGTTTGTATCATCTTTGATTTCTTTCAACAGCCTCATAGTTTTGAGAGTACAGGTCTTTTGTCTCCTTAAGTAGGTTTATTCCTAGGTATTTTATTCTTTTTGATGCAATTGTAAATGGGATTGTTTCCTTAATTTCTCTTTCTGAACTTTTTTGGTTAGTGTACAGAAATGCAACAGATTTCTGTGTATTAATTTTGTATCCTCCAACATTACTGAATTGATTGATGAGCCCTAGTAATTTTCTGGTATCATTTTTAGGATTTTCTATGCATAGTATAATGCCATCCACAAACAGTGACAGTTTTTCTTCTTCTTTTTCAATTTGAATCATTTTTATTTCTTTTTCTTCTCTGGTGGCTGTGACTAGGGTTTCTTCCATACCTATGTTGAAGAAATGTGGTGAGAGTGGACATCCTTGTCTTGCTCCTGATCTTAGAGGAAATGCTTTCAGCTTTTCACCATTGAGTATAACGTTAGCTGTGGGTTTGTCATATATGGCCTTTATTATGTTGAGGTAGGTTACCTCTCTGACCACTTTCTGGAGAATTTTTATCTTAAATGGATGTTGAATTTTATCAAATGTTTTTACTGCATCTATTGAGATGATATATGGTTTTAATTCTTCAATTTGTTGATGTGGTGTATCACACTAATTGGTTTGGGGATACTGAAAAATTCTTGCATACTTGGGATAGACCCTAATTGATCATGGTGTATGATCCTTTTAATGTGTTGTTGGATTTAGTTGGCTAGTTTTTTGTTAAGGTTTTTTGGGTCTATATTCATCGATGATATTGGCTGGTAATATTCTTTTTGTGTGATATCTTTGTCTGGTTTAGGTGTCACAGTGATGGCCTCATAGAATGAGTTGGGGAGTGTTCCTTCCTCTGCAGTTTTTGGGAATAGTTTCAGAAGGATAGAAATTAACTCTTCTCTAAATGTTTGATAGAATTTGTCTGTGAAGCCATCTGGTCCTGAACTTTTGTTTGTTTGGAGTATTTTGATCAAAGATTCAATTTCAATACTCATAATTGGTATGTTCATATCTTCTATTTCTTCCTGATTCAGTCATGGGAAATCATACAATTTTAAGAATTTGTCCATTTGTTCTAAGTTGTCCATTTTATTGGCATATAGTTGCCTGTAGTAGTCTCTTATGGCCCTTTGTATTTCTGTGGTGACAGCTGTAACTTCTTTTTCATTTCTAATTATATTGGTTTGAGTCTTCTCCCTTTTTTTTTTCTTGATGAGTCTGGCTAAAGGTTTATAATTTTGTTTGTGTTTTCAAGAACCAGTTTTAGTTTCATTGGTCTTTTCTATTGTTTTCTCTTTTTTAATTTAATTTAATTTATTTTTTTATACAGCAGGTTCTTATTAGTTGTCCACTTTATACGTATTAGTGTATATGTGTCAATCTGAACCACCCAAATCATCACACCACCACCCCCCACCACCACTTTCCCAACTTGGTGTCCATACATTTGTTCTGTACATCCATGTCTTAATTTCTGCCCTGCAAACTGGTTCATCAGTACCATTTTTCGAGGTTCCACATACATGCATTAATATACGATATTAGTTTTTCTCCTTCTGACTTACTTCACTCTGTATGACAGTCTCTAGATCCATCCACATAACTACAAATGACTCAATTTCATTGCTTTTTATGGCTGAGAAATATTCCATTGTATATACATAACACATCTTCTTTATCCATTCGTCTGTCGATGGGCATTCAGGTTGCTTCCATGTCCTGGCTATTGTAAATAGTTCTGCAATGAACATTGGGGTGCATGTGTTTTTTTGAATTATAGTTTTCTTTGGGTATATGCCCAGTAGTGGGATTGCTGGGTCATATGATAATTCTATTTTTAGTTTTTTAAGGAACCTCCATACTGTTCTCCATAGTGGCTGTATCAATTTACATTCCCACCAACAGTGCAAGAGGGTTCCCTTTTCTCCACACCTTCTCCAGGATTTGTTGTTTGTAGATTTTCTGATGATGCCCATTCCAACTGCTGTGAGGTGAAACCTCATTGTAGTTTTGATTTGCATTTCTCTAATAATTAGTGATCTTGAGCAGCTTTTCATGTGCTTCTTGGCCATCTGTATGTCTTCTTTGAAGAAATATCTATTTAGGTCTTCTGCCTATTTTTGGATTGGATTGTTTGCTTTTTTAATATTGAGCTCCATGAGCTGTTTTTATATTTTGGAGATTAATCCTTTTTTGATTTGTTTTGAATATTTTCTCCCATTCTGAGTGTTGTCTTTTCATCTTGTTTGTAGTTTCCTTTGTTGTGCAAAAGCTTTTAAGTTTCACTAGGTCCCATTTCTTTATTTGTGTTTGTATTTCCATTACTCTAGGAGGAGGATCAAAAAAGATCTTGCTGTGATTTATGTCAAAGAGTGTTCTTCCTATGTTTTCCTCTAAGAGTTTTATAGTGTCCAGTCTTACACTGAGGTCTCTAATCCACTTTGAGTTTATTTTTGTGTATGGTGTTAGTGAGTGCTCTAATTTCATTCTTTTACATGTAGCTGTCCGGTTTTCCCAGCACCACTTATTGAAGAGACTGTCTTTTCTCCATGGTATATCCTTGCCTCCTTTGTCATAGTTTAGTTGACCATAGGTGGGTGGGTTTATCTCTGGGCTTTCTTTGTGTTCCATTGATCTATATTTCTGTTTTTGTGCCAGTATCATATTGTCTTGATTACAGTAGCTTTGTAGTATAGTCTGAAGTCAGGGAGTCTGATTCCTCCAGCTCCGTTTTTTTCCCTCAAGATTGCTTTTGCTATGCAGGGTCTTTTGTGTCTCCATACAAATTTTAAGATTTTTTGTTCTAGTTCTGTAAAAAATGCCATTGGTAATTTGATAGGGATTGCCTTGAATCTGTAGATTGCTTTGGGTAGTAGAGTCAATTTCACAATATTGATTCTTCTAATTCAAGAACATGGTATATCTCTCCATCAGTTTTTATCATCTTTGATTTCTTTCAGCAGTGTCTTACAGTTTCTGCATACAGGTCTTTTTTCTCCTTAGGTAGGTTTATTCCTAGGTATTTTATTCTTTTTCTTGCAATGGTAAATGAGAGTGTTTCCTTAATTTCTCTTTCAGATTTTTCATTGTTAGTGTATACGAATGCAAGATATTTCTGTGCATTAATTTTTTATCCTGCAACTTTACCAAATTCATTGATTAGCTCTAGTAGTTTTCTGGTGGCATCTTTAGGATTATCTGTGTATAGTATCATGTCATCTGCAAACAGTGACAGCTCTACTTCTTCTTTTCCAATTTGGATTCCTTTTATTTCTTTTTCTTCTCTGATTGATGTGGCTAAAACTTCCAAAACTATGTTGAATAATAGTGGTGAGAGTGGGCAACCTTGTCTTGTTCCTGATCTTAAAGGAAATGCTTTCAGTTTTTCACCATTGAGAATGATGTTTCCTGTGGGTTTGTCGAATATGACCTTTATTATGTTGAGGTAGGTTCCCTCTACGCCCACTTTCTGGAGAGTTTTTGTCATAAATGGGTGTTGAATTTTGTCAGAAGCTCTTTCTGCATCTATTGAAATGATTATATGGTTTTTCTTCTTCAATTTGTTAATATGGTGTATCACATTGATTGATTTGCATACATTGAAGAATCCTTGCATCCCTGGGATAAATCCCACTTACTCATGGTGTATGATCCTTTTAATGTGTTGTTGGATTCTGTTTGCTAGTATTTTGCTGAGGATTTTTACATCTATATTCATCAGTGATATTGGTCTGTAATTTTCTTTTCTTGTAATATCTTTGTATGGTTTTGGTATCATGGTGATGGTGGCCACATAGAATAGATTTGGGAATGTTCCTTCCTCTGCAAGGAGTTTGAGAAGGATGGGTGTTAGCTCGTCTCTAAATATTTGATAGAATTCACCTGTGAAGCCATCTGGTCCTGGACTTTTGTTTGTTGGGAGATTTTTAATCACAGTTTCAATTTCATTCCTTGTGATTGGTCTGTTCATATTTTCTATTTCTTCCTGGTTCAGTCTTAGAAGGTTATACCTTTCTAAGAATTTTCCATTTCTTCCAGGTTGTCCATTTTATTGACATACAGTTGCTTGTAGTTGTCTCCTAGGATACTTTGTATTTCTGTGGTGTCTGTTGTAACTTCTCCTCCTTAACTTCTAATTTTATTGATCGGAGCCCTCTCCCTCTTTTTCTTGATGTATCTGGCTAATGGTTTATCAATTTTGTTTATCTTCTCAAAGAACTGGTTTTAGTTTTATTGATCTTTGCTATTGTCTTCTTTGTTTCTATTTCATTTATTTCTGCTCTGATCTTTAAGATTTCTTTCCTTCTACTAACTTTGGGTTTTGTTTGTTCTTCTTTCTCTAGTTCTTTTAGGTGTAATGTTAGGTTGCTCTTGAGGTAGGATTGTATTGATATACACTTCCCTCTTAGAACTGCTTTTGCTGCATCCCATAGGTTTTGGGTCATCGTGTTTTCATTGTCATTTGTCTCTAGGTATTTTTTGATTTCCTCTTTGATTTCTTCAGTGATCTCTTGTTTATTTAGTAACATATTTTTTACCCTCCATGTGTTTGTGTTTTTTACGGTTTTTTTTTTTCCCTGTAATTGATATCTAATCTAATAGTGTTCTGGCCAGAAAAGATGCTTGATATGATTTCAATTTTCTTGAATTTACTGAGGCTTGATATGTGGCCAAGATGTGATCTATCCTGGAGAATGTTCCGTGTGCAGTTGAGAAGAAAGTGTAATCTGCTGTTTTTGGATGGAATGTCCTATAAATATCGATTAAATCTATCTGGTCTATTGTGTTATTTAAAGCTGTGTTTCCTTATTAATTTTCTGTTTGGATGATCTGTCCATTGGTGTAAGTGAGGTGTTAAAGTCCCCCACTATTACTGTGTTACTGTCGATTTCCTCTTGTATAGCTGTTAGCCATTGCCTTATATATTGACGTGCTCCTTTGTTGGGTGCATATATATTTACAACTGTTATATCTTCTTCTTGGACTGATCCTTTGATCATTATGTAGTGTCCTTCCTTGTTTCTTGTAACATTCTTTATTTTAAAGTCTATTTTGTCTCATATGAGAATTGCTACTCCAGCTTTCTTTTGATTTCTATTTGCATGCAATATCTTTTTCCATCCCCACACTTTCAGTCTGTATGTGTCCCTAGGTCTGAAGTGGGTCTCTTGTAGACAGCATATATATGGGTCTTGTTTTTGTATCCATTCAGCAAGCCTGTGTCTTTTGGTTGGAGCCTTTAATCCATTCATATTAAGGTAATTATCAGTATGTATGTTCCTATTACCATTTTCTTAATTGTTTTGGGTTTGTTTTGTAGATCCTTTTCTTCTCTTGTGTTTCCCACTTAGAGAAGTTTCTTTAACATTTGTTGTAGAGCTGGTTTGGTGGTGCTGATTCCTCTTAGCTTTTGCTTGTCTGTAAAGCTTTTTATTTCTCCATCGAATGTGAATGAGATCCTTGCCAGGTAGAGTAATCTTGGTTGTAAGTTCTTCCCTTTCATCACTTTAGGTATATCATGCCACTCCCTTCTTACTTGTAGAGTTTCTGCTGAGAAATCAGCTGTTAACTTTATGGGAATTCCCTTGTATGTTGGCATTTTTCCCTTGTTGCTTTCAGTAATTTTTCTTTGTCTTTAATTTTTTGTCAATTTGATTACTGTGTGTCTCAGCATGTTTCTCCTTGGGTTTATCCTGTGTAGGACTCTCTGTGCTTCCTGGGCTTTGGTGGCTCTTTCCTTTACCATGTTAGGGAAGTTTTCAACTATAATCACTTCAAATATTTTCTCGGGTGTTTTCTCTCTCTCTTCTCCTTCTGGGACCCCTATAATGTGAATGTTGTTGTATTTAATGTTGTCCCAGTTTTCTCTTAGGCTGTCTTCATTTCTTTTCATTCTTTTTTCTTTATTCTGTTCCACAGCAGTGAATTCCACCATTCGTTCTTCCAGGTCACTTATCCTTTCTTCTGACTCAGTTATTCTGCTATTGATTCCTTCTAGTGTAGTTTTTATTGCAATTGTTGTATTGTTCATCTCTGTTTATTTGTTCATTAATTCTTCTAGGTCTTTGTTAAACATTTCTTGCATCTTCTCGATCTTTGCCTCCTTTCTTTTTCGGAGGTCCTGGGTCATCTTCACTATCATTATTCTGAATTCTTTTTCTGGAAGGTTGCCTATCTCCACTTCATTTAGGTGTTTTTCTTGAGTTTTATCTTGTTCCTTCATCTGGTATGTAGCCCTCTGATTTTTCATCTTGTGTATCTTTCTGTGAATGTGGTTTTTGTTCCACAGGCTGCAGGATTGTAGTTCTTATTGCTTCTTCTGTCTGCTCTCTTGTGGATGAGGCTATCTAAGAGGCTTGTGCAAGTTTTCTGATGGGAGGGAGTGGTGGTGGGTAGAGCTCTGTTGGACAGAACTCAGTAAAATTTTAATCAGCTTGTCTGCTGATGGATGGACCTGGGTTCCCTCCCTGTTGGTTATTTGGCCTGAGGCAACCCAACACTGGAGCCTATCTGGGCACATTATTGGGGCTAATGGTGGACTCTGGGAAGGCTCATGCCAAGGAGTACTCCCTAGAACGTCTGCTGCCAGTGTCCTTGTCCTCACAGTGAGCCACAGCCACCCTCCGCCTCTGCAGGAGACCTTCCAACACTAGCAGGTAGGTCTGGTTCAGTCTCCTATGGGGTCACTGCTCCTTCCACTTGGTCCCGATGCACACACTACTTTGTGTGTGCCTTCCAAGAGTTGAGTCTCTGTTTCCCCCAGTCCTGTGGAAGTTTTGCAATGAAATCCCACTTGCCTTCAAAGTCTGATTCTCTGGGAAGTCCTCCTCCCATTTTCAGACACCCAGGTTGGGCAGCCTGATGTGGGCCTCAGAACCTTCACTCCAGTGGCTGGACTTCTGTGGTATAATTGTTCTCCAGTTTGTGAGTCTCCCACCCAGCGGGTATGTGATTTGACTTTATTTTGATTGTGCCCCGCCTACCATCTCATTGTGGCTTCTCCTTTGTCTTTGGATGTGGGGTATCTTTTTTGGTGAGTTTCAGTGTCTTCCTATTAATGATTGTTCAGCAGTTAGTTGTTATTCCAGTGCTCTCCCAAGAGGGAGTCTATTTGAAACCTTCTGCTGCACTTTCTCATCTTCCATTTTCCTTGGCTTTGCTCTCTGATGATATCTTCACTTCCAACTGGCACAAATGAGGCAGCCTCATAGTCTGCGATGTGGCGCTGGACCAGGACAGGCATGAGCTGAATGTAAGTGGCCATGAGGCAGTGATTGGAATAGATCAGCTTCCCAGCACAGCTGTGCAGATAGGCCTCCTCCTCAGCATCCAGAACTCAGTGGTGCAAACTGGGCACGAAGAGCTGGAAGCAGAGTTCCGTCATCTGATTGTAGACCAACAGGAAGTCCCACGTTTCTCAGCTACTGTTGCTGTTACTTCTGCTGCTCCATCACCTCTATTGTTTTCTTAGTCTCTGTTTTATTTATTTCTTCTCTAATCTTTATGATTTCTTTCTACTAAATTTGTGGGGTTCTTTTTCTTTCTCTAGTTACTTTAAGTGTAAGGTTAAATTTTGTTTTGTTTTGTTTTTTGAGATATTCCTTGTTTCCTGAGATAAAATTGTATTGCTATAAGCTTCCCATTTAGAACTACTTTTGCTACACTCCATAGGTCTTAGATCATCCTGTTTTCACTCTCATTTGTCTCTAGGTATTTTTTGATTTCCTCTTTTATTTCTTTTTTATTCAACATATTTCCATTTGTTGTTTAGTAGCATATTGTTTAACCTCCACATGTTTCTGGGTTTTTTTGTCCTCTTTTTTCTTTTTTTTTTTTTAGGATAAAAGATATGAGCATGTTTACAATTCAAGTTTACAGTTTACATGTTACAGTTGAGTTTTCTTTTTTTTTCCAATGCTGTGTTAGTGTCTGCTTTATAACAAAGTGAATCAGTTATACATATACATATGTTCCCATATCTCTTCGCTCCTGCGTCTCCCTCCCTCCTACCCTCCCTATGCCACCCCTCTAGGTGGTCACAAAGAACCGAGCTGATCTCCCAGTGCTATGCAGCTGCTTCACACTAGCTGTCTATTTTATGTTTGATAGTGTATATGTGTCCATGCCACTCTCTCACATTGTCACAGCTTACCCTTCCCCCTCCCCATATCCTCAAGTCCATTCTCTATTAGGTCTGTGTCTTTATTCCTGTCTTACCCCTAGGTTCTTCATGACATATTTTTTTCTTAGATTCCATACATATGTGTTAGTATACGGTATTTGTCTTTCTCTTTCTGACTTAATTCACTCTGTATGATAGACTCTAGGTCCATCCACCTCATTACAGATAACTCAATTTCGCTTCTCTTTATGGCTGAGTAATATTCCATTGTATATATGTGCCACATCTTCTTTATCCATTCATCCAATAATAGACACTTAGGTTGTTTCCATCTCCTGGCTATTGTAAATAGAGCTGCAATGAACATTTTGGTATATGACTCTTTTTGAATTATGGTTTTCTCAGGGTATATGCCCAGTAGTGGAATTGCTGGGTCGTATGGTAGTTCTATTTTTAGTTTTTTAAGCAACCTCCATAATGCGGTCCATAGTGGCTGTATCAATTCACATTCACACCAGCAGTGCAAGAGGGTTCCCTTTTCTCCACACCCTCTCCAGCATTTATTGTTTCTAGATTTTTTGATGATGGCCATTCTGACTGGTGTGAGATGATATCTCATTGTAGTTTTGATTTGCATTTCTCTAATGATTAATGATGTTGAGCATTCTTTCATGTGTTTGTTGGCAATTGGTATATCTTCTTTGAAGAAAATGTCTATTTAGGTCTTCTGCCCATTTTTGGATTGGGTTGTTTGTTTTTTTGTTATTGAGCTGCATGAGCTGCTTGTAAATTTTGGAGATTAATCCTTTGTCAGTTGCTCCATTTGCAAATATTTTCTCACATTCTGAGGGTTGTCTTTTGGTCTTGTTTATGGTTTCTTTGCTGTGCAAAAGCTTTTAAGTTTCATTAGGTCCCATTTGTTTATTTTTGTTTTTATTTCCATTTCTAGAGGAGCTGCGTCAAAAAAGATATTGCTGTGATTTATGCCATAGAGTGTTCTGCCTATGTTTTCCTCTAAGAGTTTGATAGTTTATGGCCTTACATTTAGGTCTTTAATCCATTTTGAGCTTATTTTTGTGTATGGTATTAGGGAGTGTTCTAATCTCATACTTTTACATGTACCTGTGCAGTTTTCCGAGCAACACTTATTGAAGAGGCTGTCCTTTCTCCACTGTACATTCCTGCCTCCTTTATCAAAGATAAGGTGACCATATGTACGTGGGTTTAACTCTGGGCTTTCTATCCTGTTCCATTGATCTATCTTACTGTTTTTGTGCCAGTACCATACTGTCTTGATTACTGTAGCTTTGTAGAATAGTCTGAAGTCAGGGAGCCTGATTCCTCCAGCTCTGTTTTTCATTCTCAAGATTGCTTTGGCTGTTCGGGGTCTTTTGTGTTTCCATACAAATTGTGAAATTTTTTGTTCTAGTTCTGTGAAAAATGCCAGTGGTAGTTTCATAGGGATAGCACTGAATCTGTAGATTGCTTTGGGTAGTAGAGTCATTTTCACAATGTTGATGCTTCCTATCCAAGAACATGGTATATCTCTCCATCTATTTGTATCATCTTTAATTTCTTTCATCAGTGTCTTATAATTTTCTGCATACAGGTTTTTTGTCACTTTAGATAGGTTTATTCCTAGATATTTTATTATTTTTGTTGCAATGCTAAATGGGAGTATTTTCTTGATTTCAGTTTCAGACTTTTCATCATTAGTGTATAGGAATGCCAGAGATTTCTGTGCATTAATTTTGTGTCCTGCTACTTTACCAAATTCATTGATTAACTCTAGTAGTTTTCTGGTAGCATCTTTAGGATTCTCTATGTATAATATCATGTCATCTGCAAGCAGTGGCAGCTTTACTTCTTTTCCGATTTGGATTCCTTTATTTCCTTTTCTTCTCTGATTGCTGTGGCTAAAATTTCCAAAACTATGTTGAATAAGAGTGGTGAGAGTGGGCAACCTTGTCTTGTTCCTGATCTTAGTGGAAATGCTTTCAGCTTTTCACCATTGAGGACGATGTTGGCTGTGAGTTTGTCATATATGGCCTTTATTATATTGAGGAAAGTTCCCTCTATGCTTACTTTCTGGAGGTTTTTTATCATAAATGGGTGTTGAATTTTGTCAAAAGCTTTCTCTGCATCTATTGAGTTGACCATATGGTTTTTCTCCTTCAGTTTGTTAGTATGGTGTATCACATTGATTGATTTGTGTATATTGAAGAATCCTTGCATTCCTGTAATAAACCCCACTTGATCGTGGTGTATGATTCTTTTAATGTGCTGTTAGATTCTGTTTGCTAGTATTTTGTTGAGGATTTTTGCATCTATGTTCATCAGTGATATTGGCCTGTAGTTTTCTTTCTTTGTGACATCCTTGTCTGGTTTGGGTATCAGGGTGATGGTGGCCTCATACAATGGGTTTCAGAGTGTTCCTCCCTCTGCTATATTTTCAAACAGTTTGAGAAGAATAGGTGTTAGCTCTTCTCTAAATATTTGATAGAATTCGCCTGTGAAGCCATCTGGTCATGGGCTTTGGTTTGTTGGAAGATTCTTAATCACAGTTTCAATTTCAGTGCTTGTGATAGGTCTGTTCATATTTTCTATTTCTTCCTTATTCAGCCTTGGCAGGTTGTGCATTTCTAAGAATTTGTCCAATTCTTCCAGATTGTCCATTTTATTAGCATAGAGTTGCTTGTACTAATCTCTCATGATCTTTGTATTTCTGCAGTGTCAGTTGTTACTTCTCCTCTTTGATTTCTAATTCTATTGATTGGAGTCTTCTCCCTTTTTTTCTTGAAGAGTCTGGCTAATGGTTTATCAATATTTTTTATCTTCTCAAAGAACCAGCTTTTAATTTTATTGATCCTTTCTATCGTTTCCTTCATTTCTTTATAATTTATTTCTGATCTGATCTTCATGATTTCTTTCCTTCTGCTAACTTTAGGGTTTTTTTTTGTTCTTCTTTCTCTAATTGGTTTAGGTGCACATTTAGATTGTTTATTCGAGATGTTTCCTGTTTCTTAAGGTAGGATTGTATTGCTATAAACTGCGCTCTTAGAACTGCTTTTCCTGCATCCCATACGTTTTAGGTCATCGTGTCTCCATTGTCATTTGTTTCTAGGTATTTTTTGATTTCCTCTTTGATTTCTTCAGTGATCACTTCGTTATTAAGTAGTGTATTTTTTAGCCTCCATGTGTTTGTATTTTTTACAAATCTTTTCCTGGAATGGATATCTAGTCTCATAGCATTGTGGTTGAAAAAGATACTTGATACAATTTCAATTTTCTTAAATTTACCAAGGCTTGATTTGTGACCCAAGATATGATATATCCTGGAGAATATTCCATGAGCACTTGAGCAAAATGTGTATTCTGTTTTTTAGATGGAATGTCCTATAAATATCAATTAAGTCCACCTTATTTAATGTATCATTTAAAGCTTGTGTTTCCTTATTTATTTTCATTTTGGATGATCTGTCTATTGCTGAATGTGGGGTGTTGAAGTCCCTTACTATGAATATTACTGGCAATTTCCCCTTTTATGGGTGTTAGTATTTGCCTTATGTATGGAAGTGCTGCTATGTTAGGTGCATAAATATTTACAATTGTTATATCTTCTTCTTGGATTGATCCCTTGATCATTATGTAGTGTCCTTCTTTGTCTGTTCTAAGAGTCTTTATTTTAAAGTCTATTTTGTCTGATATGAGAATTGCTACTCCAGCTTTCTTTTGGTTTCCATTTGCATGGAATATCTTTTTCCGTTCCCTCACTTTCAGTCTGTATGTGTCCATAGGTCTGAAGTGGGTCTCTTGTAGACAGCATATATATGGGTCTTGTTTTTGTATCCATCCAGTCAGTCTGTGGCTTTTGGTGGGAGCATTTAATCCATTTACATTTAAGGTTATTATTGATATGTATGTTCCTATTCCCATTTTCTTAATTGTTTTGGGTTTGTTATTGTAGGTGTTTTCCTTCTCTTGTGTTTCTTGCCTAGAGAAGATCCTTTAGCATTTTTTGTTAAGCTGGTTTGGTGGTGCTGAACTCTCTCAGCTTTTGCTTGTCTGTAAAGGTTTTAATTTCTCCATCAAATCTGAATGAGATCCTTGCTGGGTAGAGTAATCTTGGTTGTAGGTTTTTCTCCTTCATCACTTTAAATATGTCCTGCCATTCTCTTCTGGCTTGCAGAGTTTCTGCTGAAAGATCACCTGTTAACCTTATGGGGATTCCCTTGTGTGTTATCTGTTGTTTTTCCCTTGCTTCTTTTAATATGTTTTCTTTGAATTTAATTTTTGACAGTTTGATTAATATGTGTCTTGGCATGTTTGTCCTTGGATTTATCCTGTATGGGATTCTCTGTGCTTCCTGGACTTGATTAACTATTTCCTTTCCCATATTAGGGAAGTTCTCAACTATAATCTCTTCAAATATTTTCTCAGTCACTTTCTTTTTCTCTTTGTCTTCTGGAACCCCTATAATTCTAATGTTGGTGCATTTAATGTTGTCCCAGAGGTCTCTGAGACTGTCATCAATTATTTTCATTCTTTTTTCTTTATTCTGCTCTGCAGTAGTTATTTCCAGTATTTTGTCTCCCAGGTCACTTATCCGTTCTTCTGCCTCATTTATTCTGTTATTGATCCCATCTAGAGTATTTTTCATTTCATTTATTGTGTTGTTCATCTTTGCTTGTTTCATCTTTAGTTCTTCTAGGTCGTTGTCAAATGTTTCTTTCATTCTGTCTATTCCATTTCCAAGATTTTGGATCATCTTTACTATCATTATTCTGAATTGTTTTTTGGGAAGACTGCCTATTTCCTCTTCATCTCTTATGTCTGGAGCGTTTTTATCTTGCTCCTTCATCTGCTGTGTGTTTTCCTGTCTTCTCATTTTGCTTATCTTACTGTGTGTGGGGTCTCCTTTTTGCAGGCTGCAAGTTCGTACTTCCCGTTGTTTTTGGTGTCTGTCCCCAGTGGCTAAAGTTGGTTCAGTGGGTTGTGTAGGCTTCCTGGTGGAGGGGACTAGTGCCTGTGTTCTGGTGGATGAGGCTGGATCTTGTCTTTCTGGTGGGCAAGTCCATGTCTAGTGGTGTGTTTTGGGGTGTCTGTGGACTTATTATGATTTTAGGCAGCCTCTCTGCTAATGGGTGGTGTTGTGTTCCTGTCTTGCTAGTTGTTTGGCATAGGGTGTCCAGCACTATAGCTTGCTGGTCATTGAGTGAAGCTGGGTGTTGGTGTTAAGATGGTGATCTCTGGGAGATTTTTTGCCATTTAATATTATGTGGAGCTGGGAGGTCTCTTGTGGACCAGTGTACTGAAGTTGGCTCTCCCACCTCAGAGGTACAGCACTGACTCCTGGCTGCAGCACCAAGAGCCTTTCATCCACATGGCTCAGAATGAAAGGGAGAAAAAGTAGAAAGAAATAACGAAAGGGGATACAAGAAAATAAAATAAAGTTAGATAAAATAAAGTTATTAAAATAAAAAATAATTATTAAGAAAAAAAAATTTTTAAGTAAAAAAAGAAAAAACAGGCAGATAGAATCCTAGGACAAATGGTGAAAGCAAAGCTATACAGACAAAATCTCACACAGAAGCATACACATACACACTCACAAAAAGAGGAAAAGGGGAAAATAATCATAAATCTTGCTCTCAATGTCCACCTCCTCAATTTGGGATGATTTGTTTTCTATTCAGGTATTCCACTGATGCAGTGTACATCAAGTTGATTGTGGAGATTTAATCCGCTTCTCCTGAGCCTGCTGGGAGAGATTTCCCTTTCTCTTCTTTGTTCGCACATCTCCCGGGGCTCAGCTTTGGATTTGGCCCCACCTCTGCATGTAGGTTGCCGGAGGGCGTCTGTTCTTCGCTCAGATAGAACTTGGTTAAAGGAGCAGCTGATTCGGGGACTCTGGATCAGTCAGGTCAGGGAGAGGGTGGGGCACGATGCGGGGCAAGACTGCAGCGGCAGAGGTCAGCGGGACGTTGCACCAGCCTGAGGAGTGCCATGCGTTCTCCCGGGGAAATTGTCCCTGGATCCCGGGACTCTGGCCATTGTGGGGTGCACAGCCTCCCTGGAAGGGAGGTGTGGATAGTGATCTGTGCTCGCACACAGGCTTCTTGGTGGTGGCAGCAGCCGTCTTAGCATCTCATGCCCATCTCTGGGGTCCACGCTGTTAGCCGTGGCTCGCGCCGATCTCTGGAACTCCTTTAAGCAGCACTCTTAATCTCCTTTCCTTGCACAACAGGAAAGAAAAAGGGAAGAAAAAGCATCTTGCCTCTTCAGCAGGTCCAGACTTTTCCCCAGACTCCCTCCCAGCTAGCCGTTGTGCACTAAACCCTTCAGGCCATGTTCACGCCGCCAACCGAGCTTTTGAGATTTTGAGGATTGTTGTAGCAATGAAGTTAGACCAACTAACGCTATTGAGCAATGCTGCTAGTGTTGGAGGATCTCCTGCAGAGGCGGGGGGTGGCTGTGTCTCACCATGAGGACAAGGACACTGGCAGCAGAAGTTTTGGGAAGTACTCCTTGGAGTGAGTCCTCCCAGATCCACCATTAGCCCCACCAAAGAGCCTCTGTAGTTTTTTGGGTTTTTTTTTCTTGTAGTTGATTTCTAATTTCATAGCATTGTGGTCTGAAAAGTTTCTTGGTATGATTTCAATTTTCTTAAATTTTCGTAGGCTTTCTTTGTGGCCCAGCATGTGATCTATTCTGGAGAATGTTCCATGTGCACTTGAAAAGAATGTGTATTCTGCTGCCTTCAGATGGAATGCTCTATAGATATTAATTAAATTCATCTGATCTAACATGCCATTTAAGGCATGTGTTTCCTTATTGATTTTCTGTCTGGATGATCTGTCCATTGATGTAAATGGAGTGTTAACGCTCCCACTATTGTTGTTTTACTGTCAATTTCTCCTTTTACAGCTCTTAGCATTTTATAGCATATATAAATTAGGATGCACCTCTGTTGGGTGTATATATATTTACAATTGTTATACCTCTTCTTAATCATTATGTAGTGTCCTTCCTTATCTCTTGTAACAGTCTTTAGTTTAAAGTCTACTTTGTCTGATATGGGTGTTGCTACCCTTGTTTGTTTTCTTTTGATTTCCATTTGCATCGAATACCCTTTTCCATCCCCTCACATTCAGTATGTATGTGGTTCTAGATCTGAAGTAGTGCTCTTGTAGAGAGCATATATACAGATCTTGTTTCTGTATCCATTCCACCAGTCTATGTCTTTTGGTTGGAGAATTTAATCCAGTTACATTTAAGGTAATTATCAAAATGTGTGTTCTTATAGTCATTTTCTTAATTGTTTTGGATTTGTTTTTGTAGGTCTTTTTTCTTCCTCTCTTTTGTTCTCTTCTCTTGCGATTTGATGACTGTCTTTAGTATTATGTTTGGATTCCTTTTTCTTTTTTGTGTTTATCTATTATAGAATTTGCATTTGCATTTGCCATGAGGTTTTGATATAGCAGTCTGTATATATACATGGTTGTTTTAAGTTGCTGATCTCTTAATTTCAAATGCATTTCAAATATCCTGTATTTGTACTCTCCTCCTCTCACAATTACTAGTTTTTTTTTTTTGTTTTTTTTTTTTATGCGTTACGCGGGCCTCTCACTGCTGTGGCCCCTCCCGTTGCGGAGGACAGGCTCCGGACGCGCAGGCCCAGCGGCCATGGCTCACGGGCCCAGCCGCTCCGCGGCATGTGGGATCCTCCCAGACCGGGGCACGAACCCGTGTCCCCTGCATCGGCAGGCAGACTCTCAACCACTGCGCCACCAGGGAAGCCCCCAATTACTAGTTTTGATTTCATATTTGTGTGTGGATGATATCCTACTTTACTCTATAATTCCTTTTACTGTTGAGCTTTCCCATTTCATAATTTTCTTGCTTCTAGTTGTGGTTATTTTTTTTTCCACTTAGAGAAATTCCTTTGGCAGTTGTTGTAATGTTAGTTTGGTGGTGCTAAATTCTTCTATCTTTTGCCTTTAAAACTGATTTCTCCATCAAATCTGAACAAGAGCCTTGCTGGGTAGAGTATTCTTGGTTGTAGGTTTTTTCCCTTTCATCACTTTAAGTATATTGTGCCACTCTCTTCTGGTCTGTGAAAAAGAAATTAGCTGATAGTCTTATGGGGATTTCCTTGTGTGTTATTTGTTCCTTTTCCCTCATTGCTTTTAATATTTTCTCTTTGTCTTTAATCTTTGTCAGTTTGATCAATATTTGTCTCAGCATATTCCTCCTTGGCTTAATTCTGTATGGGACTCTCTGTGCTTCCTGGACTTGGGTGACTCTTTCCATTTCCATGTTAGGGAAGTTTTCACCTATTATGTCTTCAAATATTTTCTCTCCCTTTCTCTCCCTCTTCTCCTTCTGGGACCCCTATAATACGAATGTTGGTGTGTTTCACATTGTCCCAGAGGTCTGTTAAACTGTCCTCATTTCTTTACATTCTTTTTACTTTATCCTGTTTCATGGCAGCACTGATCCATTATTCTGCCTTGTTTGTTCTTCTACTGATTCCTTCCTGGGTATTTTTTTTATTTCAGTTATTTTATTATTCAACTCTCTTTGGTTGTTCTTTATATTTTCTATCTCCTTGTTTTAAAATTCTTGTAAATTCTTGCTCTGTGTATCCATTCTTTTCCTGAGTTCTTGGATCATCTTTACAATAACTACTCGGAACTCTTTCTCAAGTAGATTGCCTATCTCCACTTTACTTAATTGATCTTGTGGGGTTTTATCTTGTTCCTTTGGAACATATTCCTTTGATGCCTCATTTTGTTTAAATTTCTATTTGTATTTTTATGTATGTAGTAGCTTAGTTACATTTCTCAACCTTGGAGAAGTTGCCTTCAGTAGAGGATGTCCTATGTATCCCAGCAGTACACTCCACTCTCATCACCCAAGGGCCAGGGACCAACTGGTTCGAGGGTAGGTTCTGACCTGTGTTTGCAGACTCAGTTCTGCAGGCTGCAGGACTGTAGTTTCCTTCCTTCTGGTGTCTGCCCCCTGATGGATGAAACAGGTCTAGAGACTTGTCTAGTTTGGTTGATTTTTTCTATTGATTTCTTGTTTTCAATTTCATTGATTTCAGTTCTGATTTCTATTATTTCTTTTCTTCTACTTACTTTGTATTTAATTTTCTCTTTTTTTCTAGTTCCCTAAGGCAAAATCTTTGTTTGTTAATTTTAGTGGCTTCTTTTCTAATACAAGCATTCAATGCTATAACTCTCCCTCTAACTGTTGCTTTCACTGCATGGCACAAATTTTAATAAGCAGTGCTAAGATTTTCATTTAGTCACAATATTTTTTAAACTCTTGAGATTTATTTTTTTGACATGTGTTATTCAGAAATGTGTTGTGTAATCCCCGGGTATTTTGGGATTTTCTTGCTGTTTTTCTGTTACTGATTTCTAATTTAACTTCATCATGGTCTGAGAAAGGATGTGATGTATACCCTTTTAATATGTTAAAGTATATTTTACAGTCCAGAATTTGGTCCATCTTGGGGAATGTTCCATGTAAACTTAAGAAGAATATGTATTCTGTTGTTGGATGAAGTGTACATGTCAATTATATCCACTCAATTAATGGTGCTGTTGAGGTCTATCATGTCCTTATTGATTTTCTATGTGCTTTATCTATCCATTTCTGATACAGGGGTATTGAAGACTCCAGCTATAATGTGGACTCATCTATTTTTTTCTTGATATATTCTCAAGCCCAGATATTTTTCCCTCAGTGGTGTCCAGTTGACTTAGGAAGCCTATCAAAAGCATTCTTCCTTTCTGCAACTGTGTTTTTTATCTCTAGGATTTCTTTTTTAGTTCTTTCTTATCGTTTCCTTCTCTCTACTTACACTGCTGACCCATTCTTTTCTTTTTCTTTTTCTTTTTTTTGGGGGGCAGGGCCATGCAGCATGTAGGATTTTATTTCCCCAACCAGAGATCAAACCCATGCCCCCTGCAGTGGAAGCACAGAGTCTTAACCACTGGACTGCCAGGGAATTCCCACCCATCCATTCTTGTATGTGTTCTATTTTATCCATTAGAGACTTTAGCATATTAATCATAGCTGTTTTAAATTCCTGGTCCAATAATTCCAACAGTCCTGCCATGTCTGGTTCAGATGCTTGATCTGTCTCTTCAAATTTTTACTTTTGCACTTTATTATGTCTTATAATTTTTTTCTTAATAGCTGAACATGACACACCAAGTAAAATAAACTGCTGTAAATAAGCCTTTAGTAATGTGGTAATGAGCTGTGTGGGGAAGGGAAGAATTGTAGAGTCCTATGATTGATTAGGTATCAGACTTTTAGTGAGCTTGGACGTGCCCCTGAACTGTGAACTTCACAAATGTTTCTCAGTTTTTCCTCTTTCCCCTTGGGTGGGACAGTATAGGACTAGAATTGGGTATTTCCCTTCCCCGGTTCAGTAGGATCTGATAATATCCTAGATTCTGGTTAACTAGTTTCCCCTGAGGACAGGACTTGAACAGTGTGCTTTGTGGTATCTCAAAATGTTTCCTTTTCTCTTCCCCCTGCTGGAAGCATGAGGGGATTTTTCTCCTATGTTTACTACAGGAACCCGGTCCAGTTCCTGGAGGTTAATTTTTCAATATGGTAGGGAACCTCTATGACAGGGTCATCCTGGAGTTTTTAACTCTTAGAGGACACACACTGAGCCTCCAGCAATTTGTAAGTTACAGTTCAGGTTTTCCTATCCAGGCACTGGTTCTTATGGCAGTTTCTGCTTGTGAGTCTCTGCTCACTAAACCATGATTTCCTGTATTTGCCTGTCCATCTCTCCAATCTTAGACACATTGTTTGCCCTGTGTCCTTCTTCTCTTAAGAATCTAAGAAGAGTTGGTGATTTTTCAGTCTGTTTAGCTTTTTACCTGTTGTTAGGACAGTGTTCCCACTTCCAAGCTCCTTACATGTGGGACTTGAAACTCCTTCAAGTCTTTGACTAAATATTATTTTATTAGACAGGACTTTTCTGACTATCTTATGTAAACAGTAACACCTCCTGCAATCCCCATTCACTTGCCTTCCCCCTTTCTGCTTTATTTTTCTCCATGCCAGTAATTCCTTTGTGATGTATGACATACTTACTTAATCATTCATAAGTATGCTCAATTATGGCAAGAGTTCTGCTTACCACTACATCCTCAGTGTCTAGAAGAGTGCCCAACATATAATAGGGGCTCAAGAAATATTTCCTTAATAGATGAATGAATGAGTTAGAGTCCTGCTTTGATCTTTGCTATTATATTCTGCAACTCAGCCTCTTACTTATTCCCTTTACGTGCTATGAAACTTTGAGAGGTAATGGTATTATTTGAGAGAAACATTTCCCATATTCTTCTCATTGATTCTCTTTTCCTAGAAGCCAGTGGTTAGGATCTGAGGCAGAGATATGACTGTGAATATGCTTTTGCCTCCCTGCCCCTTACCTCTATCTTTGATGCCCCTCTAATCTAGTCTTTTTTTTGGAAGGGGTAGGAGTTTATTAATTAATTTATTTATTTTTGCTGTGTTGGGTCTTCATTTCTGTGCAAGGGCTTTCTCTAGTTGTGGCAAGCGGGGGCCACTCTTCATCACGGTGCGCAGGCGTCTCACTATCACGGCCTCTCTTGTTGCAGAACACAGGCTCCAGATGTGCAGGCTCAGTAGTTGTGGCTCACGGGCCTAGTTGCTCCACAGCATGCGGGATCTTCCCAGACCAGGGCTCAAACCCGTGTCCCCTGCATTAGCAGGCAGATTCTCAACCACTGCGCCACCAGGGAAGCCCTAATCTAGTCTTTTACATTAGAGCTTTGCTTCCTTGGCAACTTTCAATCTTCCACTTCTCTGTCTAAAGCCATGCAGGTCCCAGGAGAGTAGCACAAAACCTTCTCAGCAGATGCTATGTCATTAATAGAATGATAACCACACACTTTTCTGGTATCCGTGCAAGTTCTATTGTAAAAATGAACCTAGAAGTAATGTGTAGCTGGTAATATGTGTCAGAAATTAAAATTGAATGAAATTATGCCTTTGTTCTACAAGGTACTGTGGAGATAAAAATAAACATAACAAATCTCATGAAAATATGTACAATAAAAATACCCAATATATAAAAACTGCTGTTAGTTCCCTTTCTACTATCTCCACGCTGAAGTAGCAAGAACACTAACTTGGCAGTCAGAAGACATGGGCCCTGTCTTTTGATCTCTGATAGATGTCATTGATCAGCTATGTGACCTTAGATATGCCTCTCTCAGTTGTTCAGGCTAAAATCGTTGACTTCATTTTTAGCTCTTCTCTTTCTCTAGTAACTTACATACAATCCATTAGCAAATCTTGTGCATCTACCTTCAAATTATACCGAGGATTGAAACACCAGCTTCACTGGTATCACCCTGGATCAAGCTACTCTCCTCTCTTCTCTGGGCTTCTGTTTTGTCCTTTCCAAACTTAGACAACTCCTGAGATCACCTCCACCTCTAGTATTATCAAGTCTATGGATTTTGTGACTTGGAGGTTTTGGAAACTTTGGTGCATTATCCCTCAAAAAAGAATGTATGTCATTTTTTGCTACCAAAATAAAAGTGAGCATGTGGGCAGCTTTTATCCTAACAAACAAGGGAGGAATTTCCACTCATAATATATCCAGAGAATCCAGACCCAGGAACCAGGACATGTGGAAATTGGTAAGGCCTGCTGGCCGGTTGCCACCTGAGCTGTTTTTACTCACAACACTTCTGACACAAAATGTGTGGGGTTTTTTTCACACCAACAACCAGTTCTCCAATTCACTGGACACCAACTAGGTGTCCTATAATTCACCTCTCAATTCTGACACTAGATACCTGGAGTCAGGGCAGACCCCATAGATTAAGGACTCAGTCTTACAAGACTGCCCCCACATAAGACAACAGTCTCAAGTATTCAGTTCCCAAGCCACCCACACTTCTCTCCAATTTGGCTACAAAGTTGGGAGTTCCACAGCCCTGCCCTTTCAGTTCAATAATTTGCTAGAATGACTCACAGAACTCAGGAAAATACCTTACTTACTATTAGAGGTTTATTTTAAAGGATATGACTCAAGAATAGCCAAAAGGAAGACACTTAAAGCAAGGTAGGGTTGGGGAGGGAGGGACCAAGAGTTGCCATGCCTTCCCTGGACATGTCACCCTCTCAGCACATGGATCCATTCACCAACCAGGAAGCACTCTGACATCTGTGGCTTAGGGTTATTTATGGAGTCTCCATTACAGAGGCATGATTGACTAAATCATTTGACACCAGCAATTAACTCAATCTCCAGCCTTTCTCTGCTTCCAGAAGATTGGGGGAATGGAACTGAAACTCCAACCCTCTCATATGGCTTGCTCTTTCTAATGCTGACAAGTCCCAAACATGAAGCTACCCAGATCCACAGCCCCAGTCACCTCATTAGCATACAAAAGATAGTATTATCACTCCAGAGGAGTTTTAGGAGCTGTGTGCCAGAAACCAGGGACAAAAAACATTTATTTTTTATTGTATCACATCACTAAACCCACAACTTCTCTTTGCCTCGTACAGAGAATTCCTGGCTAGGCTATTCAATTCAATCTGTTCTTTCAGACTTCATTGTCTCCTTGGGACAAACTGGAGCCAAATTAAAATTTTAAAAAATAATAATCATATTTATAGTCATCTTTTTCTAAAAAGCATGATTTTATTAATACAATAAGAAGCCAAATGTTGTTGTAAAGATGAGCTTCACATAATCAGAGGCAGAAACACAAAATCTTACCCAGATATATAGGTCAGTCTTACACCTTCAAATAAAGCTGCAAATGTAAGCAGCTCTTTTCAGGAAACTGCCTTCAGCAGGAAGCCTCTTTATTCTTGTCACTTTAGCAAAGCTACATTGTAACTAAATTTTAAATCAGGAGCCCCCATGCTCTACTCATATTCAGCCTAAGCACACCATTCAAATCTTTTGGTCACAAATACCTTGCCTAAACTCTTGGTTCTTTCCATACGTCAAAGAAGTAGAAATGAAGAATAAGTAAATAACAGATGACAAGATCCCTTCCCTAGCTTCTCCTTCAGTAATCTCATGAACAAACTATGTGAACAAGATAGCATCTAAAAAGAAAATCACAAAAAGTTGACAAGCTTGCACACAGTGGGAGATGGTGACTAGTATGAACACTTAGCCCAATGATTATGTGAGCTTACTTTCCCTTTTCCCTTTAAAAACTTTCATGGCCAAGCAGAATCTTCAGAGTTGGTTTGGGGGGGACATGAGTCCACCTTCTCCCCAGATTGCCAGCTTTTCTGATTAAAGCAACTTTCCTTTCTACCAACACTTGCCTCTCAAGTATTAATTTTTGAGTGGCAAGCAGCTGGACCTGAGTTCAGTAACACAGATGGTCTCAGACTGATGTGTTTATTTTGGAAGTTAGCTGGCTTTATTAGTTAAAGATCCTTTGGTTGTGTATCAATCAGAATAACTTAATTTATGCTACCCTAGCAAACTCATAGTGGCTTGTAATAACAAAGTTTTATTTCTTGTTCACGTTATACATCCTTCTTGAATCAGCTGGGATACCTCATACCAGGACCCAGACTGACCATTTCAATAGATGTCAGTCTCCATTGTGGAGGGAAAGAGCTCCGAATGCCTTGAGCTTTGTCCTGGAATAAAATGCCCTGTGCTGGAAGTGACACCTGTAACCACAGCACACAACACATTGTCCAGAACTAGTCATGTGGTCCTCCTCAACCAGAAAGGCAGGAGTGAGGAAGTACAATCCTTTCATGTGTTCAGCGCTGCAAGATTTGATGAACAGCATTATCAAGTACATACATGTTTCAAGGGACAGAAGCACAGTGTAAACTACTTAAGCAAGAAGAAAAATCAGTTTTTAAAGGATCTCAGAAACCACTAGAACCAGAGAAGAAAACAAAACTCTCTCTTCAACTCTCTCTTGCCTCTTTTTTGTGCATATCCATTCTTATTTTCCTCTTCATATTCTGGCTTCTTCTAATTCTCAGGGACATACAAGCAAGGTGGCCAGCATCAGATCACTAGCTTTATATCTTATCATTTGGATACTCTATTAAAACTGGCTTCTTATTTCCATTCCAGGTGAAAGACCCTGATTGTTCATGCCTGTGTCAAATGCTCACAAATGGTCTAGATAATTCTTGTGTGTATCAGGGTCAAAAGCAAGAAGATTCTTCTGTGTGTCAGGATCAAAGGCAGCTTCCATGTGAATGTGAGCAGTAACAGTTCTTAGAGGAAGAGGTTGTTTGGCAGACAATACATAAATAAATAAATTTTGTTTCCTACAAGATTCTTTGTGCATAAGACAGTGCAAAAATAATGCCCTTGAGTTTTCCCTGTGGGCCTAAGGCATGAATGTAAGGGGGGGGAGTGTTATTTAAAAATCGATATTTGAATAGCTAGTTTTTGTTCAATTCTTCACAATATCTGAAGTTGAAGATTTTTATGTTTACTACAAAGAGGCTTGAGTGAGACCTGCCCTAATATTTAGCACCTGCATGTTTGTGTATATAAATTCTATAAGGGCAAGAACCGCATCTGTATCCTCAGATCTTCACGTATTTTTTTTAAAAGATACAATAGAACTTTAAGGAAAGAAGAATCTGGAGCAAAAAAATCACATCATTTTGAGTAAAGCTCAGCAGAGTGAAACAATAATTTAAAATTTGCTTTGCCAGTAATAGGACCTGAAAAATGCATACAGAAAAATGTGAGGAAAATTACAAAGCAAAGCTATAGTAATTAAAACAGTATGGTATTGGCATAAAAACACACACATAGGTCAATGAAACAGAATAAAGAGTCCAGAAATAAACCCACACATATATGGTCAATTAATTTACAACAAAGGTGCCAAGCACATACAATGAGAAAAGGATAGCCTCTTCAATAAATAGTGTTAAGGAAACTGAACAGCCACAAACAAAAGAATGAAACTGGAGCACTATCTCACACCATACACAAAAAGTAATTCAAAATGAAATAAAGTCTTGAACATAAGACCTGAAACCATAAAATTCTTAGAGGAAAACATAGGTGACAATCTCCTTGACACTGGCCTTGGTCCTGATTTTTTAAATTAGATACCAAAAGCAAAGGCAACAAAAATGAAAATAACCAAAAAGGACTGCATCAAACTAAAATGCTTCTGCTCAACAAAGGGACCCATCAACAAAATAAAAAGACAACCAACTGATCAGAAGAAAATATTTCTATATAAATATATGTATGTATATATATATATATTTAAAATAATGTGTTAATATCCAAAATATATTTTAAAACTTACACAGTTCAGTAGCAAAATCCCAACAATCTGATTAAAAATTAATAGAGGGGGCTTCCCTGGTGGCGCAGTGGTTGAGAGTCCGCCTGCCGATGCAGAGGACACGGGTTCATGCCCCGGCCCAGGAAGATCCCACATGATGCACAGCGGCTAGGCCCGTGAGCCATGGCCACTGAGCCTGCGTGTCCGGAGCCTGTGCTCTGCAACAGGAGAGGCCACAACAGTGAGAGGCCCATGTACCACAAAAAAAAAAAAAAATTAATAGAGGATCTGAATAGATACTTTTCTGAAGAAGACATACACATAGCCAAAAGGTACATGAAAGGTACTCAATACTACTAATCATCAGGAAAATGCAAATCAAAACCACAATGGAATATCACCTCAGACCTGTTAGAATGGCTATTATCAAAAAGACAAGAAATAGCATGTGTTGGCAAGGATGCCCTTGCCAACTTGTACATTCCCTACAACACTGTTGGTGGGAATGTAAATTTGTACTGCTACTATGGAGGAGTCTCAAAAAACTAAAAATAGAACTACCATATGATCCAGCAATTCCAATTCTGGGTATATATCCAAAGGAAATGAAAACTCTAATTTCAAAAAATATCTTCACCACCCCATGTTAATTGCAACATTATTTACAATAGCCAAGACATGGGAGCAATGGAAGTATCCATTGATGGATAACTAAAGAAGATGTAGTACATGTGTACAATGATTATTCAGCCATAAAAAGAAAGAAATCTTGCTATTTGTGATAATATGGATGGACCTTGAGGGTACTATGCTAAGTGAAATAAGTCAGAGAGAGAAAGATAAATACTATATGATCTCACTTATAAGCAAAATCTAAAACAAACAAAAACTGAACTCATAGATGCAGAGAACAGATTGGTGGTTGCCAGAGGCAAGGGAGTAGGGGATGGAGGATGAATTGGGTGAAGGAGGTCAAAAGATACAAACTTCCAGGTATAAAATAAATAAGTCATGGGGATGTAACATACAACATGGGGACTATGGTTAGAAATACTGTATTGCTTATTTGAAAGTTGGTAAAAGAGTAGATCTTAAAATCCTTGTCACAAGAAAAAAAAATTTGTAGCTACATATAGATGTTAACTAGATTTATTGTGGTGACCATTTTGCAATATATAAAAATATCAAATCATTATGTTGTACACCTGAAACTAATATACTATTGTATGTGAATTATATCTCAATTTAAAAATATTGTTATGAACTGAAAAAAAATACAAGAAAAAATATGAAAATCCACCATCACATCGAATATTTTTAACTCATTACTTTCATTAATTGATAAAACAAGCAGACCAAAAATCAGTAAAAATATGAGAATATTTAAATGACAGACTAAGAAACTGGATTTAACATACATAGATAGATTTTGCACTGCAAAATTGCCGAATATACATTCTTTTTAAACACACAGAGAATATTTATAAAAGTTATTCATATATTAGACCTTAAATTTAATGTCTTAACAAATTTCAAAGAACTGAAATAAATCCCTCCAACATCTCACTACAAGGGAATCAAATCAGAAATAAATTACAGAAGTAAAAGCCCCACATTTTCACAACTAAGACGTACACTTATAGAACACTGGCAAAAAAAAAAAATCATAATGCAAATAAGGTTACATTTAAAAGTAAACAATAATGAAGGTACTGTTATCAATTTCTGAAGGATGTAGGTAAAGCAGTATGAAGAAAAAGAAATACATGGCCTTAGATTCTTATGATATGAAGGGAGAAGGGATAAAAGTAATGAGATAATCATTCAACTCAAGGAGTTAGGGAAAAAATAGAAAATCAAAGTTAAACATACGTAAGAAAATAATAAAGATAAATGCAGAAAGTAATAAAATTGAAAATCAAATTAAATTCAATGAACATGACAAAGTTAAAAGTTGATCATTTAAAAACAATCCAAGGTAACTCTAATCAAAAATGAGGGAGAACCCACAAATAAATAGTATTTGGAGTGAAAAGTGGTACATAATTATAGATGTTGCAAATATTAAAAAGATGGAAGAAGATATTATGAACAATTGTATGCCAGTATATTTAAATGAAATGGAGAAAGCTTAGAAAACTACAAAACTGGCACAAAAGAAATAAAGACTTTACAATTTCTGTAATATTTAAATAAATTGAATTAGTAGTCAAAAATCTGCCCACAAGGAAACATCCACCACTATATGAATTTGCCAGTGAGGTCTACAACTAAAAAGATGATAATTCCAATCTTGCACAAACTTTTCCAGAAAATAGCAAAACAAGAAAACATTCCCCAACTCATTTAATGAGTCTGGACTAATCTCAATACCAAAACCAAATGTGAACAAATATGAGAAAGAGAAATTACAGGCCAATCTTATTATGAAGACAGATAAAAAAAATCATCATAATAAATGAGCACACCAAATCCAGCAATGTATAAAATGCATTATATAATGTAATGACATTTAATTTATCATAGGAATGTAAGGTTTATTTATTAACAATAATAAATAAACCTAAATCACCACATTATTTAGCTAAAGGAAAATAAAGGAATCTCAATAAATGCGGAAAGCTTGGTAGAGAATTTCACATCCACTCATGCTTTCAAAAATTATGAAGAAGTGGGAAATTTCTTAATGAGATAAAAGGTACATAAAAAAAACATACAGAAGGCATCACATTTAATGATAAAGCATTGATAGCATTCCCATTGGAACTACACTGGAGGTTCTAGTCAGTCAGTGCAGTTGGGGAAGAAGAAAAATAAGACATAAAATTCAGAAATGATATGCTTATGAACAAATCACCCCAAATAATCTGTAAACAAATTACTAGAATTAACTTAAAATTTGGCAAATTTATTGATACACAATCTATACACAAAGATACATTGCATCTCTATATGCTAGTAATAAATAGAACATGAATAGAAGATATTATTTACAGTAGCAATAAAAGGTATGAAGTAGCCATGGATAAGTCTAATAAAACGTGTGCCTCACATAAAGACAAAATTGTAACATGTTATTAGATGTCTAAAGTAAATAAATTAT
Source organism: Phocoena sinus (assembly GCF_008692025.1). Taxonomy (NCBI): domain Eukaryota; kingdom Metazoa; phylum Chordata; class Mammalia; order Artiodactyla; family Phocoenidae; genus Phocoena; species Phocoena sinus. The sequence continues at coordinate 157,072,495 of NC_045763.1, read as the reverse complement.
GTCATGGTTTTATATAGGAAGCCAATATTTTAAAGATGGCTCCTCAAATGGGTGTATAAATTCAATGCAATGTCACTCAATCTAAGCACCAAAAGGTGTTTCACTGTAGTTCTTTTTGTCCTGAGAATATATCATCAGTGAGCATACAGTCAGAATAGTGGTTTAAAAGTTATTTGGATTACTACTTTTCTTCTGAGTATTAAAAATTGATACAGTAAGGTTCATTTGTTTCTGTTGACATGAAATTGTAGTTTCTTATTATTTTTATTTCTTATTGAAATATGTTAAATTTCTTGAATATGTAACATACTAACATGGTTTGAAATAAAAAAATACATTAAAAGATGTATACTAAAAGTTTTTTTCTTTCACCTGCAGCACTTCCTACTCACCCTCTGGATAACTAATTTCACTACTGGTTTATCTTTGTGTTTCCTTTTGCCATGTTATGCAGATATGAACTAAAAAGAAACAAATCTCTAATACAGAGGACTGAGGAAAGAAATTGTGATAGACTCATACAATGGAACATTACAAGCAGTGCAAATGAAGAGAGGGCAGCAAGACACATGAGCATGGATGATTCCCAGAAACATAATAAGGAAGGAATAAGCAAGTTTCAGTGAAACTAAGCAATATTTGTTTAAGGATACACAGACAAGTAAAACAACCATAGAGTCAAACACTAGGATGACAATGGCAGAAGTCAGAGTAATGACTGTCTTGGGGTTGGAGAAGATATGCAGTCTGCTGGGGAATAGAAGTGGTCAAAGTTCTGTCTGGTAATGTGGATAATGGTTATACAGGTGATTGCTTTATTTTTATTCTTTAAATACAGATATACATTGTATATAGTCTTCTCCGTATATGACAAGTTAAAAAAGCTAAAGTTTTGCAAGTTAAAAAAGAATTATAACCTGAATATAACATTATGACTCAAAAAGTAGATTTTGTTTCCTTACTAAAAATTAAGCTTCAACTGTTAGTGTTTTTATAGTCTTTTCCACTATGATCATCTCTGCAAATTATATTTATTGACTATTAACTCCTGGTTCAGTGTGAAACTTACCTATATTAAGTTGACAAGAAGGAAAATAAAAAGTGTATTTATGTCTCCTTGCTGTCCACAGGGAAGATAACGAGGCCTGGGTTCTCTTCAGTTGTGGGATAAAGGGAATAATCAGAGTGTTGATAAGGCTGCAAATTTTTCACCATGACATTTAGGACCTGGTTAGCCTCATTATTTCCACCAATATACCCAAGAAGGGGTGGAAAGATAAGAGAAGGAAAAAAATCTCCTTTGTAATTTCAATTTATGGGCTAACAAATTCATTTTCATGGAAATAAACCGAGAGATATTCCATACAATGTAAGCGAGCCATCTATCATTGTTATAGCACTGGGATGTGGTTTTCAATCTCAGTGCCTTATATCATCTATGAGTCATATTCCAGAAAATTTCCCTGCTGGCCCTGAGTCAGTTTGAGTACATAAATGATTTGATTAGCAGGAGGAGGAATCCTAAACTCAGAGCAGTATGACTTAAATGGTAATGCAATCACCTGGAGTAGGTGACCCTAGGACTTTTGGGGATCTATTGCTCATGACATAAGTACCAAAGGGATCAGGCACAGGAGCCCAGCCTATTATCAAATGATGATCAGTGCCTGGAGATGTAGCCTCCACTGACTCAACCTCCACTGATCACACTGGCATGGGACTGGGGGCAGCTTTTACTGCAAAGTCCCTCTGGCTCCCCCACTGAGCTTTCCTGTGGAGCTTAATGCAACCTTTGCCTCTGTACTCATAGTAGCCTCCTTTAATGCTGAGAGAGGGTAGATGACAGGACGAAGCACTTCGTAAACGCATGTTAGGTATAGGATTGGAGGTAATGACCTCTTATTAAAAATTCCTCAAATTTTATTCTCCTATGCACCCCTCTACTCTTTCAAATTTTCAAGGTAATTTTATACCAGTTAATTTCTACTTTGACATTCACAACAACGTTGGTCTCAGTAGGTTCTCATGTAAATGGAAGAGAAGGACTAGGGTATACTGAAAACAGGAGACTTGTATTTGGAGTCCTTGGAGCAAAAAGAGAAAAACTTAAGCATATGGTTGATTATGGCTCTCAAAATGGACTTTACTAACTTTTTGCACAAACCTGTATCTAATAGTTTCAGTTTTGGGTTCTAGACATCTAAAAGCTAAAATTTTGCAAGGATGTCTCCTTCCTCTCCACCTCCCTCCCTCCTCTCTTTATATGATAAGCATGACCAGAGCTGCTACAGAAGTAGATTTGTCCCCTATCCTTAAAGTAAAGATCTTTTGGCAAAGAGAAAATCAGATCATACTACTGCAGAATCCTCCTTGAACCCTAACACCAGCCAATTCTGGCATCATTTTTTATCCATGGGGTCAGTGTGCCCTTGGTTCTTCTGGAATGCAGCACTGAGTCACATTGATACACCTGTTCTTTCACTCATTAACTAGCCCTCCTTAAGCAGATTACTTGGTTCTCTGAACATCATTTCCACATCTGCAAAATAAAGAAAATAATAGCTAACTGGAAAGATTCTCATGAGTATTAAATAAGATGATGGAGGTGAGAATTTTTCTCATGATAGACCTTTAACAAATAGCTAGTTTTAGTAGCTATTATTGTCTCCACCTAATCTTTGGTGTAACTGTGCTATGGAAACACCCTCTATAAAGTAGGTGGAGAAGGTTGAAGTGTAATGGAGGGTCAGAAGTTGATGAACAAGCACGGTGTTTGGAGTATGTGGGTCTCAGAATTTTCATCTACAATAAGCTTGGAGAGGGAATGGGCTAGATTTTCAAAGCTTTTCTCTAAGGTCAAGAGCGGTCAAACTGCTTCTTCTCAATTTTTTTTTTCATCCCTAACCCAGGCAATGGGCTGGCCTTTACTGGTATAAGTAGGGATCTTTCTGACCCCTCTGTTCTACCAGAGAATATTCATACACTCACAGAAAGGGAGAAGTAATATGTGGTAGAGTCAGGATCTGAACTCAGAGCTAAGTCTTACCAGTCAGATATTCTTTACTTTCCACCACGGTTGTCAGTATTAAGGAAAGTGGCAGGTGGGAGGTGGTCACTTTCTGTCTTTTCAATCATAAGGATAATGAAAGAGCCAAGGAACAGAACACAAGACACCCATCATTAGTTCGTGAACATTCTAGAGTTGGCAATGAATATATGTATGTACATATAGATGTATGTGCATGCACATATGTGTGTGTGTGAAATGAGTATGTGTGTTTTGTATGCATCTATATATCCCTTGCAAGGGATATATGTCTATCTATCTATCTCTATCTATCTATCTCTATACATATAGAGAGATATAGAGATAGATATGCAAGGGACACACACACACATATGTGCAGCACCACATAAAGGCCACTACTTTTGTAAATTCCATTCATATTGATATTGATTTCAAGTTTACATTTCCTTGCTCCTCAAAGCAAATTCTCTTACTAAAGACATGATAGTTATGTTTTAGGGAGTAAGGAAATACTCTAGAAGAATTTTTAAACTTATATGTATTTTCATTCATGATAAGGAATTATAATCAATTAAAGAAAATGTGGAAACAGCAAAAGAAAAATGAATCACTTTGAATTTCAGTGCTCTAACACAATGACCATTAGTATTTTGATCTCATTCATTCCAGTCTCCTTCCTTAAGAAATTTTCTCTTCAATAGTCTTTACACCCCTCGGTTAAAATATGTTAAAGCAATAAAATATCTCAATAATCTAACTGACAGTATTAACCATTACTTCCTCTCCCAGTAGATTTTATAGTCCTTTAAGGCAGGAACCATGTGTTATTCAACTTTCTATTTCTGATTTTTCTCTTTTCCCCAAGGCCTACCATACTACCTTGTACCCAGCAAGTATGCAATGAGTCTTGCTGTATCATATTTTGCATGAAAATTGTAGGAGACTTAAGAAGCCCTGGGAATAAAGATTCAAGTGTCAAATGAAAGATGGGTTTTAAGTTGAAGACATAGTAATAAAGCATTTACACTATTCCCAGGAGACCAGCCTGGTTCCAAATATGCACTCAACATTGGGATTTCCATTTTCTCTCAGGTAAGAGTATTCCAATTTATTGGATCCATTCACAACTTGAGCAGATTCCTGTCATTCAAATCAAATTGGCTTACAGCAATGCCCTTACGCAAGAGGAACATGCAAAGTAGATTTTTATTAACAAATGTACCTGCTCAGTCGCCAAAGGAAGTGGCAGAACTGCTTTTCACATGATAAAGAGGATTAAATAAATGAAGAACTGCGGTTAATCTCTGAGTTTGCCCTGATTGTTCTGGAGTGCTCTTTTCAAAAATAAAATTTGAAGGTCTTGACTTCACTGGAGTTTTTCACTGCAACTTATTTAAACTTCAAAAGGAGTTCCAAATGTGGATGAAGTGTGTGTGTCTGTGTGTGACTGTGTGTGTGTATGACAGACTGTCCTACTTTGGTCTAAAACTTTTGAACTTTAAAATATTATAATAATCATAATACAAAGTAACATGAAATTTTAATAGAATCTTGGTATCTTGGGTTTAGTTATCTAACTGTTTCCTCCTTCCAGTCTTTAAATCTGCATAGCAGTGGTCTCTCAGCCTGTGCTTGAAGGTTTTCAGTCTTGGGGAATTTACTACGTCTTCCTGCAAAAAATCCATCTTTGAATGTGGAAATTTCTGAAGACCTTCTCCCTGTACCTTCTACTCACTGATATTACTTCTAAGAGAGAAAGTTAATGAGTTATGATTGCCCACTAAAGTTCACTTGAAGTGGGACCTGTTTCCTACATCTCCAGAACCACCTATATGCCCAGGCTGGCCCAGGAGACTTAGATACTGGAGCTTAGCAGAGGGTGTGGCAGATACACATCTGGAAATTGTCAGAGGTACAGAAAACAGATTTTGCATGGAAGGATGGCAGAAGTATTTTAAAAACCCTATAAAACTGTGACAATAGAAGAGAACTGGGTGGGGTGAACTGGGGTGTGTGTACGCAGGATGTGGGGAAGGGAGTTACAGGACAGAGAGGAAGTAAATTCCAAGCCAAAGGGGCTCTAGAAACCAAGGAGGGGCCACAGAACATGAACAGGAAAAAGACTTTGAATTCAAATTTGAATGCCCTAGATTTTTTACTGGATCCTCAACCTCATTACCCTACTCATCCCTTACTCCTCTGGAGCACCAAGGTGAGGGGACAGGGAAGTGAGCCATCCTCAGTGAGCTAGCTGTCCAGAGAATCCTTCTAAAAGGAATGCTAACCACAGTTGTTTATAATGAAGTGCTAAGGCTTTTACCTACATCATCTATTTTAATCCCCAAAGCACCCTCTTAGTTATTCTCATTTTACAGATGAGGAAACTGAGGCAGAGAGAGGTAAATAACTTGTGGAAAGTAAAGCAAATTAGTGTCAGGGCCAGGATGCAAACAAAATCACATGACCCCGGAGCTCATGATCCAACCTTCACACCACACACTTGCCTGTATGCTGGAGGCACATAGCCATAAACAAGTGTTGGTGGAGGTGACGGTGGCAATAGATGTAAGGTGTGTGTGTGTGTGTGTGTGTGTGTGCTCAGTATCTTCTGCCTAGCCTGCAACTAAGATGGCCCAGAGACTATCGAAACTCAGAGAACAAACTCAACTAAAATAACTGAGTTCATGAGGGAAATAGAAAGAGATGAACATTTGTTGAGAATCAACTTGATACCAAGCAGAATGCTAGAAGCTTAAGATAATAATAAACCACATAATGGATATAATAAGCTAAATAATAAATAAACTGTCTTTTGAAAACTAAAATAGTAAGAGAAACTATAGCAGAAAATTTTTATTGAATTTAATGCTACTTAGACCCGACTCTAATTCCATGTGCTTAATATATTTATTAAATTAATAATAGACGGATAAAGATCTCCAAAATCAGGTAAACAAGAAGCTTAAGTTAACACTGTTTATGAGCACCCAACAGGATTCTATGCTAGTGGGACAAGGGATATAAAATGAATATGACACAGCCTTCTCCCCTCACACACACACACCAGGCAAGATATCTAAAAGAATCTACAGACGAGATGGAATATGCTAAGCATCATACATGAGTAGACAAGTGAGGAAAAAAAGAAGAAAGGCAGGTTTTATATAAAGGAGGGGAATAGATGAGAGACATTTCACTGTCCTTGAATATCAAGGCTCAGCTTTGCAAAATTGAAAAAAAAAAACCTTTTTAAACCCTTTTAAAGCAAATCCTGAACTACCTACTACAATGACTAATGATCCCTGAGCTGGGGACATGCTTTGGGAGACATCTGTGAAGACACACTCCTTGCACTTGTTTCCAGTGGGATTTACATAAGGGAGGAGAACTACTTGTTAAGCTTCAGACAAAGAGGTTGTGCGACATCAGGTTTTCCTTTACTGATAACTGCCTCTAGGTCAAATAAACCTTGATTGTGGGTCCCCCGTGGCCTCCACACCATCACCTGCCCTCAACCTTCCTTATATCTCTCTCCAAGGGCAATTTGTTTAACTCTTGGAAGCCAAATACAATTGTAGTATTTTTTTTTCTTATCCTCTTTACAGATAATTCTTAAAGCACTGGTGAATTCCAATTTATCTATTTTGGCCATTCCATCCCAAGATTCTGATCTTTTGTCTCTATTATTTCCAAATGCCTTCAGGTTTTTGTGTAAGAAACTTAAAAGATTAGAGTCCAGGGGCATTGCTGAAGATTGTTAAAGTGTTATATGCTCACAGGATAAAGGTGCATCTGTGAGTCTCTGAGTTTATTTTCAGAGAAAATGGAAGTGATAAAAACAAAGGTACAAAGAGTATGGAGCTAAATGGGCAATGCTGTGACAGAAGGTCTTGAGAAAAGGCATCCTGTGTCACACAGGGATAGAACCACAGTGTGCAGTGCCTGAGGTCAGCTCTCAGGAAGCAAAGGTGACACTGGTTACAACAGTCACATTTCCTCCTCTCTTTTACTGATTCCCCTGCATGGGGACAGGCAAGGCAAAGGCTATAGCCACTTAACCTCCTTATCAGCAGAATATCCCAGAGAGTGTCTTGTTCTCTTTTGCATTTTCAGCAGAAGCAAATCTTCCAGCCAGATAAACAACATGCTGGTTTTCAGCTATATCCATGCAAAACATAAACTAACATATTGATGAAATAGGACTGTTGCATTGTAATGAAGTAGGAAAACGAGCCATATTTGTCTCTTTTTTTCTTTCCCTGTGTGCAGTGGTGTCTGGTGAATGTTTAACCACCAACTCTTGAATCAGGGAGATGATGGTAGGAGGAGTCCATATTTGCTGATTTCCATAGTGTAAATACTCCCATCATTGCTGATTTCGAGTTACCAGCCTGAAGTCACTGAACATGGATTTGGGAGGAGATGTGCACAACTACCCCTCCGGCCTGTGGGTGCCAGCTCTAGCCTGACACTGCCTATACACCAAGCCAAGAGAATAAGACTCTACAAGTAAAATTTAGCCCTGAAGTTAGAACTCCAATATTCTTCATGATTGGGTCCTGACCTGGGGAGCTATTACATTCAAACTAAGATAAATGTTATTACTATGATGTCATCATAGTGAGTATTGAATTTTTGATATATATTTCCTGTCCAAGTGGACCAGAACACTATGAATGACTCTAAAAAATAAGTACTACAATTTAAAGCTGACTTCACACTGCTTATATTCACACATTGCTCCGTGCTTTCCTGGCATGTCATAAAATTAGGTGCTTTGTGTAGGTTCTTCTGGTAAATGGTGGTAATTTCGTAGGTGTCATTTGTATTCCCAGAGGGACTCTGAGAAGGAAGTAATATAATCTAGCAGGGAATCCCTTTTGAAGTATTTTTACTAGAGGATTTTTCTTGAGTCTCTTAAATTAACTTCATTCCTTTTTCCCCTGGATAGTCTACCCATGGACTTCAAATTGCTTCACCAAGAGGTCTGCAAAAAGAGATGGGAAGATAGGCAGAGGCAAATAAAAAGAAATGACTTATAAATGAAAATAAAGGAGATCTTTGAAAATTATTCTAAATTCTAAGCTATGAGACGTAAAGGAAATAATGAAATTTTGGGGGTTTAAAATCCACAGGTTCCTAGATTTTTTCTAATAATACCAAAAAAAAAAGAGGATGGGAAGGAGGATGGAAGGAGGAAGGGAGGGAAGGAGGAAGAGAGGAAGAAAGGAAAGAGGGAAGGAAAGAAGGAAGGAAGGAAGGAAGGAGGTAAAGAAGGAAGGAAGGAAAGAAGGGAGGGAGGGAGGGAGGAAGGAAGGAAGGAGGGAAAGAAAGAAGGAGGGAAGGAAGGAAGGAAAGAAAGAGAACTTATCTTTCATTTGATAAGCTTGTACCAGGCATATGGTCTTTGTTGCTTTTTCCTTTTATCCTTAGGCAGCCTTCCTTTACCCTGAGCTATTTCTAGGAAGAAACAGAATATATCACTCCCTTTGGTCAACATAACGTAATGTAAAACTTATTATGATATCAATCATGAAATTCTGTCTGCCCTTCTCATCATTTTCTCTCTTCCTCCTCCTCCTGCATGTTTTACCTTCTATAGAGAATAGGATATACACCTGTAACTTATCTTCACATTGAGTCAAAATTTATGCAACTGTTTAGAACAGAGGTATAAATCCCACCAGCTGGTGAACTTTTCTTTCCCTCCCTGTTTCAACATGGTAGCTCTCATGATGATTGTAATACTTGAGTGATAAAATGTTCCAATTTTACCACCTGGAATCATTCATTTGACTATCATAGATAGGGATTTCCCCCACTTCTTCTCTGTGCTAGGAGAATAGGCAGAAGATGGGATCTGTTTTTCTGTGACTTCTAGATGGTGGTTTTACCTGAATGTGGTCAGTACCTGTGACTATCATTGCTCTTTGGTTTTAGCTTTTGAGAACTAGGGGTATTTGGCAAGTGCAAACCACCTAATTGTTTCTTGACCCTGCTGATTTGATAGTCTGGGTTGGCTGCACATAACTTCTTCTTATTTGCCATTTGTTATTTCCTGCTGGCCAAGGAAATGAATGGATCAAGAAATATCTGTGCATATGTAAGCAAGGCTGATGTAACAAAACTTAAGCATCGGTGAATGGGTCGACACTTCCCGCTGATGGATGAGAGAAAAGCCACAATAGGAGAGAGAATGGGTTTCCTCTGCTCAGGTTTGGATTCTTTGGGACTCTTAGTTGAATGGGGTCAGTGGCAGTCAGATATTTTTTCCTGTGGCACATGGTGGAGCTAGTTGCCCCTACATACTCTGCCCAATAACACATTTACTATTATTGGGGAGGAGGTTTCTAGCATATTTTTATGGAGCTGCCCAATTACTCATTGTGGAGTGATATGTAAAAGTCATTTTAAAATCTAAAGTACTACTCCAATGTATGGTATTATTATCCACACTATTTCTAATGGTGATTATAATACAATATGTCTTGTATTTCACTTAGGGACTTTTATTTTTTAAATTTTATTGAAGTATAGTTGATTTACAGTGTTGTGTTTCATTTCTGCGGCACAGCAAAGTGACTCAGTTATACATATATAGATATTCTTTTCCATTATGGTTTACAGCAGGATATTGAATAGAGATCCCTGGGCTATACAGTAGGACCTTGTTGTTTATCAATCCTAGGTATACCAATTTGCATCTGCTAATTCCAAACTCCCAATTCTTCCCTCCCCCACCCCCCTCCCCCTTGGCAACCACAAGTCTGTTCTCCATGTCTATGAGTCTCTTTCTGTTTTGTAGATATGTTCATTTGTGTCATATTTTAGATTCCACATACAAATGATATCACACAGTATTTGTCTTTCTCTTTCTGAATTACTTCGCTTTGTATGATAATCTCTAGGTCCATCCATGTTGCTGCAAATGACATTATTTCATTCTTTTTTTAATGGCTGAGAAATATTCCAGTGTGTGTGTGTGTGTGTGTGTGTGTGTGTGTGTGTGTGTGTATACATATATACCACATCTTCTTTATCCATTCATCTGTCAATGGATATTTAGGTTGTTTCCATGTCTTGGCTATTGTAAATAGTGCTTCTATGGACATAGGGGTGCATGTATCTTTTCAAATTATTGTTTTGTCTGGGTATATGTCCAGGAATAGGATTATTGGATCATATGGCAACTCTATTTTTAGTTTTTATATGAACCTCTGTACTGGCTGCACCATAGTGGTTTTCCATAGTGGCTGCACCAATTTACATTCCCAACAACAGTGTAAGAGGGTTCCATTTTCTCCATACCCTCTCCAGTATTTATTATTTGTAGACTTTTAAATGATGGCCATTCTGACCAGTGTAAGGTGGTACCTCATTGTGGTTTTGATTTGCATTTCTCTAATAATTAGTGATGATGAGCATCTTTTCATGTGCCTATTGACGACCTGTATGTTTCTTTGGAGAAATGTCTATTTAGGTATTCTGCCCATTGTTTTGATTGAATTGTTTGGTTTTTTGTTATTGAATTGTAGGAACTCTTTGTATATTTTGGAAATTAAGCCCCTGTTAGTCGCATCATTTACATATATTTTCTCCCAGTCCATAGGATATCTTTTCATTTGTTTATAGTTTCCTTTGCTGTGCAAAAGCTTATAAGTTTTACTAGGTCCCATTTGTTTATTTTTGCTTTTGATTGGGTCCCATTTATTTATTTTTGCTTTTATTTCTATTGCCTTGGGAGACTGACCTAAGAAAACATTGGTACAATTGATGTCAGAGAATGTTTTGCCTATGTTCTCTTCTAGGAGTTTTATGGTGTCTGGTCTTATATTTAAGTCTTTAAACCACTTTGTGTTAGTGTTGTGTATGGTCTGAGGGTGTGTTCTAGATTCATTTATTTACATGCAGCTGTCCAAATTTCCCAGCACTACTTGCTGAAGAGACTGTCTTTTCTCCATTGTATATTCTTGCCTCCTTTGTCGAAGATTAATTGTCTATAGGTGTGTGGGTTTATTTCTGGACTCTCTATTCTGTTCCGTTGATCCATATGTCTGTTTTTGTGCCAATACCATGCTGTTTTGATTACTGTAGCTTTGTAGTATTGTCTGAAGTCTGGGAGGGTTATGTGTCCTGCTTTGTTCCTTTTCCTCAGGATTGCTTTGGCAATTCTGGGTCTTTTGTGGTTCCATATAAATTTTAGGATTATTTGTTCTAGTTCTGTGAAAAATGTCATGGGTAATTTGATAGGGATTGCTTTAAATCTGTAGATTGCTTTGGGTAGTATGGCCATTTTAACAATATTAATTCTTCCAATCCAAGAGCATGGTATATCTTTCCATTTCCTTGAATCATCTTCACTTTCCTTTATTAATGTTTTGTAGTTCTCAGCATATAAGTCTTTCACCTCCTTGGTGAGGTTTATTCCTAAGTACTTTAATTTTTTTGATGTGATTTTTAAAGTAATTTTTTGTTTACGTTCTTTTCTATTTCATTGTTAGTGTAAAGAAATGCAACCAATTTCATTGTGTTAATTTTGTATCCTGCTACCTTGATGAATTCATTTAGCAGTTCTAGTCGTTTTTGTATGGAGTCTTTAGGATTTTCTGTATATAGTTCCATGTCATCTTCATATAATGACAATTTTATCTCTTCCCTACCTGTTTTAATACATTTTATTTGTTTTTCTTCTCTGACTGTTGTGTATAGGATTTCCAATACTATGTTGAAGAGAAGTGGTGGGCATCCTTGTCTTGTTCCAGATTTTAGCAGGAAGGCTTTCAGCTTTTCACCATTGAGCATTATATTGGCTGTGGGTTTGTCATAAATAACTTTTATTATGTCGATATATGTTCCCCCTACACCCAGTTTTGTAAGGATTTTTATCATGAATCGTTGTTGAATTTTATTGATGCTTTTTCTGAACCTATTGAGATGATCATGTGGTTTTTGTCTTTTCTATTATTGATGTGGTGTATCACATTGATTGACTGGTGTATATTGAATCATCCTTGTGATCCCAGAATGATTCCAGCTTGGTCATGGTGTATATTTTATGTGTTGTTGGATTCAGTTTGCTAATATTTTGTTGAGAATTTTTGCATCTATATTCATCAAAGATATTGGCTTGTAATTTTCTTTTCTGGTAGTGTCTTTTGGTTGTGATTTTCCCTTTCCTATAGATCCTTACTTCTTTTATATTTAGAGAAGACCTTTCAATATTTTCTTTAGGATAGGTTTAGTATTGTTGTATTTTTTAAGCTTTTGCTTGTCTGAGAAATTCTTTCTCTCTCCTTCTATTCTAAATGATAATCTTGCTGGGTAAGAGTATCCTAGGTTGCAGATTTTTCACTTTCAGGACCTTGAATATATCTTCACACTCCCTTCTGGCTTGCAACATTTCTGTAGAGAAATCAGCTGATAGCCTTATGTGGGTTCCCTTGTAATTAACTCTTCATTTTTCTCTTGGTGACATTAGAACTCTCTCTTTTTTTTTTTTTTTTTCAGTAAGCGGCCCTCTCACTGTTGTGGCCTCTCCCATTGTGGAGCACAGGCTCCGGACACGCAGGCTCAGCGGCCATGGCTCACAGGCCTAGCTGCTCCACGGCATGTGGGATCTTCCCAGACCGAGGCACAAACCCATGTCCCCTGCATCGGCAGGCGGACTCTCAACCACTGCACCACCAGGGAAGCCCCAGAACCCACTCTTTAACTTTTGCAATTTTTATTATAATATGTCTTGGTGTAGGTCTGTTTGGGTTTATCTTGTTTGGGACCCTCTGTGCTTCCTGTATCTGGATATCTGTTTCCTTCCTTAGGTTTGGGAAGTTTTCAGCCATAATTTCTTCAAATACATTTTCAACTCCCTTTTCTCTTTCTTTTCCTTCTGGGAATCCCTATTATGTGTAGATTGTCACGCTTTATATTATCCCATAGGTCTCTTATATTGCTTTCATTTTTTTTCATTTGGTTTTCTGTCTTCTGTTCTGATTGGGTGATTTCCATTATTCTATCTTCCAGATCAGTTATTTGTCTTTCTGCATTATTCATTCTGCTATTCATTGCCTTTAGTTCAGCTTTCATCACTACAAATGAATTTTCTAGTTTTTCTTGGTTCCTCTTTATGGTTTCTAGTTTCTTTTATAATAATCTGTATTTCTGTTGATAGCCTTTCTTAATTCCTTCAATATTTTCATTATCTCCTTTTTGAACTTGGTATCGATTAGACTGAAGAGGTCTGTTTCATTGTTCTTTCAGGAGAATTCTCTTGATCTTTTGATTGGGAGTGGTTCCTCTGCTTCGTCATTTTACTTATATTTCTCTTATATTTTATTATATTATTATATTCTTATATTATATATATTATATATATTATATTATATTATTATATTCTCATATTTTACTTATATTTCTCTTCTACTTATATTTCTCTTTCTCTGTGCGTTTAGGAGAAACAATTATCTACTGTGGTATTGGAGGGCTAGTTTTATGTGGGAATGTCCCCACATTCACATGTAGCCTGAATGGGTTTAATATTTTTTGTGTAAAGGCTATCTTTAGTATGGATGCCTGCCACTTCTTTCCTCAGTGAATGTTGGCCATTATCCCCTTGATAAGAGGTGTGACTGGTGTTGTGGTGACCAGACCCTGCACTGGATGTTGAGCAGGGCCTCCTCTTTGCTCTGTGGTTGTCACTGCCCTGTTAGGGGCAGGATCTGCTCCTTAGTTGTTAGAGTAGAAGCCCCCAGATCTGTTTCTGAGCTGAGGTGTGAGGTAGGCACGATTGGAGTGCTCCCACTGGGAGAGGAGCCAGTGAGTATTCATCCACCAGAGTTGTTCACTGATGAGTGTGCTCTGTTGAGTCACCTTTCACCCATTGTGCGAGCTCACAAAATACGCTCTTTTTGGCACTATCCTTGGCCCCACCTCAACCACGGGAATGCCGGCAATTGGCCCTGGTGCCTCTCAGGTGTCATTTTCACAAGGTCACCAGCACAGATCCACTGAAGTCAGGTGACAGGTCACAGTAGTCCTACACCTGGATCCATTTTGGGAGCTATAGAGGCAGTTCAGACCTTAACCCGGCCCAGTCCCCATGTGCATGCACCCACAAAGCCCACAGCTGCTAAGGCCAGACCAGTCATTGAGAGCACCCATTGTCCTTTTGGATGCCCCACAGGTGTTGAATTTACAAAGCCAGCAGGGGAGGTGTAAATTCGTGGCTCACACAGCCACAGGGAGAGATTTCAGCCCTGCTTCTGAAGTCACATGGCCCCTGGGGCTCACCTGTGGTTTCAGCCCTGCCTCTTAATGTGGGCAACCCATTGGCATCTGCTCCTGGGGCCTGATGAGGTAGTGGCTGGTACCGAAGTCTGCCTATGAGGCAGCTGAGGTGCACTCTCCCAGAGACTGTGGAGGTGGGAGAAAGAGGTTGTAATGGCAGTCCCACCCCTCTCTTCCCAAGCCACTTAACTATGATGCTTCCCTTCTATGGCAAGCCCTGGCTTCTTCCACAAACACCCCTGGTTGCAGCTGTACCAGACTCCAGCCCCTTCGGGCTGTGTCCATGCAGCCAATAGAAGCTCTCTCTCTAGGTCTGTCCTCTAAGCTCCGAGTTTCAGCACCTAGTGCCCACCCTCACCAGTGGATGCACATCTCAGGCTGGGATATGCAGAGTGGTAGCACATACCATCTGTGTAGGTCTCTCTCTGTTCTGCCTGTCACAAACCAGTTGTTGCTCTCTCCTCTTTAGCCTCTGAAGCTCTTTTTCTGTCCCAGATGATCTCCCTGCTGGTGAGGGGGCTTCCCAGGGTACAGGAACATTTCTTCTTTTTCAGCTCCCTCCCAGGGGCACAGGTCTTGTCCTGCTTCCTAATTTTTTTTCTTTTTTTTCCTTTCATCCTACCAGTTACATGGAGATCTTTCTTGTCCTTTCAGGTGTTTGAGGTCTTCTGCTGGTGTTCAGTAGGTGTTCTGTGAGAATTGTTCCATTTTTAGACGTATTTTTGATGTATTTGTGGGAGGAGGTGATTTCACTTCCTACTACTCTGCCATCTTGATTCTCCCCCTTAAGGACTTTTCTAATATATAGAAGATGTTGCCCCAAATCCCCCTTGACTTTACACCTGCTTAAGCCAGAAGACTGGGGGCAATGTCTCAGGTGTTTTTAACACACTGATTCACAATGTGAGAATTGAACTGAGTCTTGCTAAGTCCCAGAGGAACTATTAGAATTGAATGGAGACTATAAAAACTCAGATACATCTTAGTAATAGCAATAAGCTCTTGGTATTCAAAGCCATTTAAGCCCCTACCAGTTATTGGATTGACACTCCTTTTAGTATATTTTAACTTATATATCTGAACAGGGTTATGATGTTGGTTATACTGCATTGGTATGGACTGTGTAACCTTGTGAAAATTGGTTGTCACAGCCAGGGAAAGTACAGAGCAGATCTTAACTCTTCTCAAAATGCAGAGTGAAAGCATGGCCTAGGTGGTTGGGGGCAAGTTATCAAGTGAAAAGAACACATAAGTATCTTTGCTCAGGGAGATTGCTCAGGCTCTTTGTCTTCAAAGTGTGACATGTGAAAATATAGGGAGTGTTATTTTGAAGGGATAGAAATGTAGAAGTACTCAACATATGGATTATGTGGTACCCATCCTAGGCACACCCCTGTTCATCTTACTGCAGAATAGATGGGCTCTCTGTCTCTGTCTGCCTCACCATAAGGGATGCCTGCATGGATGTCACCTTTCGTATGGCATCACACAAGATTTCTGGGATCAAGCATTTCATGGCTAGCAAATGGAAGCATTCCTTGGTGGATTCAAATGAAAAGTGAGAACACAACCAGGTTCATTCCCAAAGGAGACATTGGAGGAGAATGGAGCTGGATTTATATGGTAGCATACATATTTTTGCCACATAAAGTCCAAGCTCCTCATTTTGTTAAGCTGAAAACATCACTATCAAAACATTTGGACATAATTTGTTAGAAAAATAGACACTGACACTTTTTTTTCTGTATTGATTCATAACTGGGTCATAAAAATATGACATTATTAGAGATACATTAAATAAAGATTAGATAGGAATTAATTCCCAAACCCAGTACTAAGTCCAGTAGTTGGCTGGAATGTGATGCTTGCAGGAACTTCTGTCAGGTCTGTGCTTAAGCAGTTTGGGACAATTTTTGACAGCTGGGGTTCATTCTAAGTTAAATAAGTGATGACATGGTACTACATTCAGCATGGAGCACTTGGGTCATGCCTTATCATTTATTTTGTCAAGATCCTATTGGTCATGGCATATAACATCAGTCTTGGTAGGGACAGCACTTGGGAGAAAAATCTGCTTGTTGGGGATGTATTTTCCCTAGTTACTCACCATGATATCCACCTTCCTTCCCTCCTTCCTATGGATGACCTTTAAATACTCCTCCTTGCATTAGAACCAAAGAGGGTTTTCAGGCCCTGGGCAGAAAAGTGAAAGGCAGTCTAATGAGACTGCATGCTAAAGGTTGTCTTAATGTCTCCAAATATCAACAAAGATATTGATTAAGAATAATGCCAAAGGGAGCTCCCTGGTGGCCTAGTGGTTAGGATTCACACTTTCACTGCAGAGGCCCGGGTTCGATCGCTGTTCAGGGAACCATCCTGCATGCTACACAGTGCAGCCAAAACACAAAATAAATAAATGAATAAATAAATAAAAAAGAATTTAAAAAAGAGTAATGCTGGGGCTTCCCGGGTGGCACAGTCGTTGGGAGTCCGCCTGCTGATGCAGGGCACACGGGTTTGTGCCCCGGTCCGGGAGGATCCCACATGCCGCGGAGCAGCTGGGCCCGTGAGCCATGGCCGCTGAGCCTGTGCATCCGGAGCCTATGCTCTGCAAAAAAAAAAAAAAAAAAAAGAGTAATGCCATAGAGGCCAAGGACTCCTAAGGTGCTAGACCAGCCTTGCAACAGCCAACTTCAAAAATGATTCTTCTAGATTAGCCCATCATCTATTTCTAAACTAGATTTGAAAAGGCAGAAAATTCATTGACAAGTTAAAGAAGCCAGGTGGTGAGGATTTATCAGGGAAGGGATGTTTTCTCCAGCCACCTCAAGCCAAGTGAGGGGTCTTCAGAGAACCAGTTTGGGAACTTGAGGGGTGATCCCTGGGGCTTGGGGGACAATGGACCTAGTACCCAATCCCTTCCTGGGAAAGTCTACAAATGGAAGGTCATGTCTTCCTCTTGAGGAACACAAAGTCAGGGCTACACTGAAAAGTTCTACATGTCTGGAGTGGAGGGACAAGGATGTCTGATTTTATGAGCTAACGGTGGAAGTTTTTCTGGCATCGGTCATCTTTGAACGCTCTGCCCAAGAAGCCTGCTTGGGAGGTGAAATAACCCAGCAGAGGATGGACCTGAGGAAGCCAGGATGGAAGGGAGCTCAGAGGGAAGTTTTAAGCAGCTTCCCTGAGTGTTCATCACCAACGTAAGAACTGCAGGAGAGAGATCCTTAGTGACAAGAAGACCTTCAAAGAACCCTCCAAATTTCACCCATGAGAGGAAAACAATCAGCATTGGTATCTGCTACACACAAGGAGCATCAGGGCCAGATAACCATCTGGCCAGGAAGATGTTCCTTCCCTCTTACCATTGCTCCCTGTAGTGGAAGCTGTGGTATGCCATAGAGACCCTCTTCAGAAAAGAAAGGCTTATTCCCTCAGCTTTCAGGAGTGCTACCTGAATATGGCCCTCAGCTGTCAGCTTTCTTTGGGGACTACCTCAGCCGAAGAAAACTGCCTTGCCCAAGGTCACAGCTCTTTCCAGGGGCGTAGCCCATATAAAGACTGATCAACATGGGGTACAAATGAATTCCCAGCCCCTTATTCCAACTCAGGCCAAGTTGAAGGGCCACCCCAGCTCCAGAGCTCCCCATTGGGTCATCTGAAGCCTTTGTTGGGATTGATTGGCCCCTCCCTTTGCCCCCTCCCTTCCACAGATGTTAATCCCCAAGGCTGTCCTTGCACAATAATCTCCACTTTAGAGTCTGCATCCTGGGGAACCCAACCTGCAACATTCTTTATTCTAATGCCTGACTGGGAGGGGCCACAAGCAGTGGTTACCAAGTGGTAGAGGAGGTGGAGCAGCCTCCCTACCCAAGAGCAGGTTTCCAGGGAGAGCGAAAGATCTGTCGACTGCATGCAAAACTGGAGTACTGTGATTCTTAGACTGAATCTTCCTAAAATTAAAAAAAATAAATGATAAAAATAAACTATGAAACATGTTAGAAGTGTCCTCTATGAGCAAGGAAAGAATGGTTCCACAGTATGAGTTTAACAGGGAGAAAGTGCACAGATGCTTTCTACTCATTTAATGATTACAGTAGAATACATGTTAGGAACCCTGGGTTGGATTCCAAGTTCTGTCACTTACTTTTATGTGACCTTGAGCACTTCACTTAACCTCTTGAAGCCACAGTTTCTAGAATATGAAATGGAGGTAATAGTAAATTACTGTGAGGATTAAATGAGAATGTATACAAAGGTCTTAGCAGAGTGCCTGGCATGGAGTAAACATTCAAACTTACTCCCGTCCTTATATACCCAGAAAAAACAAAAACACTAATTCTCAAAGATACATGCACCCAATGTTCATAGCAGCACTATTTACAATTGCCAAGATATGAAAGCAACTTCAGAGTCCATCTGTTGACAAATGGCTTAAGAAGATGTGGTATATATATATACATATGGTGTATATATAATATATATATGTGGTGTATACACATACACAATGAACTAGTATTGAGCCATAAAAATAATGAAATATTGCCATTTGCAGCAACTTGGATGGACCTAGAGAATGTTATGCTTAGTGAAATAAGTCAGACTGAGAAGGACAAATACTATGTGATACCACTTATATGTGGAATCTAAAAAATATTACAAATTAATGTCTATACAAAACAGAAACAGATTCACAGGCATAGAAAACAAACTTATGGTTACCAAGGGTGGGGGAGGGACAAATTAGGGGCATGAGATTAACAGATACACACTAAATTAGGGGCGTGAGATTAACAGATACGCACTATTATACATAAAATAGATAAGCAACAAGGATTTACTGTATGTATAGCACAGGGAATTATACCCAATAACTTGTAATAACCTATTATGGAATACAATCTGCAAACAAACAAAAAATCCCTGATTCAGTACGCTGTCCACCAGAAACAAATACGATATTGTAAATTAACTATACTGCAAAAAAAAAAACCTTGCTCCCCTCTTGAATAAAGAGCTCCTGTGGTTTTAGAAAGATCCAGGCAAGGATCTTTTGGGATAGGGAGGGTGTGGAAAGTGATGTCTCAGGTTGGGCTCTGTCTCTTCTCACATACGAAGAGTGTGACAGGGTGAATCTTAAAGAGAGTTTATATAAATCACATACCATTTTATTTCTCATAATAAAATTGTAAATAGAAGCAATGATTCTTTGTAACTCCAGCTGGCTTGTTGCAATTTTGTCTTTTCTGAACTGTTTCATGACAAATTACATTCAATTTACTAGACCCACTAATCAGCAAAATCAGTTTTCCTTCTGTGTTTGCTATGCAGGTTCTTACCTAGCTGCTGATACCTGATTTTGTTAACTTGTTTCTTATCCTCCCCTCCTTTTCTATCTGAGTTCCTGGTCTGGAGATGTGTGAGTCCTTTTGTCTCTCGTACACACTAAGGGACTCCTTGGCCAGGTTTTCTAGTTATAACTTGTTCCTTCCCCACTGGGTTCACCGGCCTTCCTGTTCCTTTGCTGGAATTTACAGCCTCCCTCATCCATCACTTGCAGGTAGATGAACACTGTGATGTCTGATGAGTGTAAGCCAGGGAGCTTTCTTCTTAGAGAATCTAAAAGTTTTGATTGCCTTTCTCTCATACTGTATACATTGGCTTTGAGAGTCTCTGTCAAGACTTTGGGAAGTGTACATATTCAGGGGTAACTGAGGATTTTAGGAAATACTTTACCATAATTCATTTTTTTCTGTCTACAAAATTCTAGTTGAACAATCATTTGGAATAACCCTAAGTATACTAATGGTTTATTATAGTTTATGCATCTATATCTGTAAAATAAATAATTGGGTGACAGTAACAGGATTAAAAGTGAGGAAACTGCACACACCTGTTACTATGATGTTAAGTGTAACATATTCCTTACAAATCCATTCCCAATAAAGAGACTGAAGCCTGCAGAGCTTACCTTTTCATATTGAAGCTGGGAGTACAACTGAATTATAACCCTCAGCCCAGGTGTGTGTCAGATTCAGCTGGTGAGCTTTCAGAAGATATCCTGAACATGCACCTATTCCACAGTTAACACCTTAGCTACATCAAATAAATTAGTATCTCTCTTCTAATCAGACCTTTTTATTTTAGGTTTAACTCTGTTAAATGACAGTAGGAACCAGCTTCCTACCTACAACCTACTGGATTTTCCAAACCAAGGCTTCCTAACCTTCTCATCCAAGTTATATAACCCAAACTCTGGGAATGTTTATTCTTCAACAGCATAAAAACTCTGGGAATGTGTATTTTTCAATGCCTCATTGGAAACTACTGATTTAGTACTTTATTTCTTGACATTTGATCATTTCTTAACATTTGATCATAATCTCATGTTACCTGTGGTTTCATTAGAGTTTGTCTATTTTTAAGATTGTAAGTTCATTTACATTAGGCTTTATGATTTCTCCAAATTTTGAATTCTCATGGTGGTTACCAAACCCTAAGTACACACTAGAAATTCAATACATGTTTGTCAAGTTGAAATTCTGAGTTCAATTCAGCAAAGCCAAACTCTATCTCCCTGCTAAGATCATCTGAATATGTAACCACATTTTCTTTTTAGAATCTTATTTTTTAATTTTTTTAACATCTTTATTGGAGTATAATTGCTTTACAATGGTGTGTTAGTTGCTGCCATATAACAAAGTGAATCAGCTATACATATACCTATATCCCCATATCTCCTCCCTCTTGCATCTCCCTCCCACCCTCCCTAACCCACCCCTCTAGGTGGACACAAAGCACCGAGCTGATCTCCCTGTGCTATGGGGCTGCTTCCCACTAGCTATCTATTTTACATTTGGTAATGTATATATGTCCATGTCTCGCTCTCACTTGGTCCCAGCTTACCCTTTCCCCTCCTGTGTCCTCAAGTCCATTCTCTATGTCTGCGTCTTTATTCCTGTCCTGCCCCTAGGTTCTTCATAACCATTTTTTTTAAGATTCCATATATATGTGTTAGCATACGGTATTTGTTTTTCTTTATCTGACTTACTTCGCTCTGTATGACAGACTCTAGGTCCTTCCACCTCACTGCAAATAACTCAATTTTGTTTCTTTTTATGGCTGAGTAATATTCTATTGTATATATGTGCCACATCTTCTTTAACCATTCATCTGTTAATGGACACTTAGGTTGCTTCCATGTCCAGGCTATTGTAAATAGAGCTGCAATGAACATTGTGGTACATGACTCTTTTTGAATTATGGTTTTCTCAGGGTATATGCCCAGTAGTGGGATCACTGGGTCATATGGTGGTTCTATTTTTAGTTTTTTAAGGAACCTCCATACTGTTTTGGGTCATTTTCTCCAGTTCATCCTTCTCCTGGTTCCCGTACACCTGTAGCTGCATTATAACATTGACCTGTCTGCTTTTCCAACCAGATGAAGCTTAACTAATTTTTAATGTTGTTTTGTTTTATCTTGTGCCTCCATGGCCTAGCATACATAAATTGCTAAAATGAACGCAATTTTGGAAAGAACTGAGGTGACTTGAGCATAACTAGAATAGAAATGTTCAAAGAGGGAAATGAAAGATATTTAATGCGCACTGTCCATCTTTGTATATCACTTTAATAGTTTTTACAACTTGAAACCAATCCATCAGACTGACATGTTGACAGGCAGTCTTGGTTCATGACAGATTAACTAATTCTTCATCTATTACTTATTCTCTGCCTACATTTAACAAAGTCATTTGCAAAAAACAAAGATTAGAAAGATAACATCATTAAAACAAGGGCAAAGAACTAGAACCACATAATAAGGAGTGGGAGAAGGACATCACGGGCTTAGAAAACCTAAGACCAACAAAAGCTCCAGTAACTGAGCATAAAATTTAGCTCCAAGCTTTCTGAATTTCATTGTTGTGTACTGAATATGTTACATTTTACCTTCAAAAGATATTGCGTAATGTACAGAAGCTATCAACAGTGCTTGGACAAGCATTGAGATGGTACACATCAGCATATATTTGTTTAAGTGATTTACTACAGAAAAAAACTACTCTAATTGCCAGGAATACTAAATATCTACAAAGCCAGTAAATTCCTTTTTAGCACAGATGAACAAGTGGGGGATGTCAGAGGTGTCTAAATACTTTTATGACATTTACTAATTCTATATTATTGATGTCAATAACAATGGTTTCCTAAAAAGAACAAAAAGTGAAAGAAAGCTATGATTACTACCAGGGTGGAATAAAATTATAAGAAACCATACAAAGTACATTCTTCATGGGTGCCCAGATTCAGTAAATATACATCATTCTCACATCACTTTATTTAAGGTTAGATTTTAGTTTTGAGATTCTAGGAATGAGTGAGAATTATGGTGTAACCTACATTATGATCAGATATTTCCTTGTTTACTGTTGAGTTGGACATACTTTATACTGGATACCATAAGAGACATATAAAAGACTGTCCCAGGTACTTATAATTGAATTTAGACTGTCAGGGTGATCTTGAAATGTTAATTCACTGTTCAATCGCTGTAGGCATGAAGGCCAAATGAAGTGGCAATTTAAGCAATTGTCTGATTGATTTAATCCATCCACACTATGAATTAGGATAATTCAGACTTTTTTTCCTCCCAGAAGCTTTTAGTTGTCCTAAACATCCAGTTAATCTTTTCAACTATACTCTTTACTTTTTTCTCAGTCTAGACATTGGCTAATTCTTTGTGACACAGCCAATCAGACGTGTTGATATGATTTATCTGTCCAGTGCTCACTGCAAAGGTCAACTTTGTGATTAAACCATAGCAACTTGACAGATCCAATTAGGCAAAGCATTTTGATTAAGTCTCACTATTGGTTGGTTTTCAACTGAGTTGGCAATAGAACCAATGTTTTTAACCCTCAGAAATATCACAGAGGTATCTGATTTGGTTCTCCTTGTGTGAATAAGATGTGAGCCTCTAACAGTATAAACTCATTCTACTAGGGTCTCATCCTGGAGGCTAGTCAACTTCTCCCACTACTCACCAGCTTCTTTCCAGCTCACTGTGGGGCTCTCAGCTCAGCAGAGATGCCAGGAGCCCAAGCAAGACCAGACAGGTTTGTGTTGTGAGACGGTATTGAGAGTTGAGCCGCCCTTGAGTTTCAGCCATAGTGTTGTCTCTTGTTAGCTGTGTCTCTTGGGCAAGTTAATCTTCCTGAGTCTTTGTTTCCTCATCTGAAACATGGGAATGGTTATGTTTACTTTGCACGGTTTTTGTGAGAAACAAATGATATAATACCTTTGATGACAGTGACCAGCAAAGTAGGCACTGAAAAAAAAATGAGAACTGTTAGTCTAAAATAAGTTTGTATGCAGATAAATACACTTTGTTAATAATTTAACTTAACATTTAAAAAATCCTCATTGTCATTTTATAACTAATCAATAACAACTACATGGCTAATTACATGGGGGTGGGTTGGGAGGGAGGAGAATACGTGGAGCACTGAGGATTTTTAGGGCCCTGAAAATATTCTGTGACACTATAATGATGGATAATGTCTTTATACATTTGTCCAAACTCATAGAATGTACAATACCAAGAGCAAACCCTAAGGTAAACTATGGACTTTGGGTGATTACGATGTATCAATGTAGGTTCATCAGCTGTAACAAATGTACCATTCTAGTGAGTGATGTTGATAATGAGGGAGGCTGTACATGTGCAGAGCAGGTAGATATGGGAAATTTCTGGATTTTCCCCTAAATTTTGCTAAGAACCTAAAACTGCTCTAAAAAATAAAGTCTTTTAAAAAAGTGACGCAATCTTAAGCTGCTGGATCAACTTGACAACAAAGAATAGAGTATCTCTTGGGTCAATGTTTTAATATGATCCTTCAGAGTGTGAGGGTAATTAGTGAGGACATAATGCACACTACCAAGGAAGGTCTAATTATTGAAATGATTTTTTTCATCAGTAATAAACCTTTAATGAAACCTGGTAATACTTAGTAAAAATAAACACATAAAAAATAAAACGTTAAGTACTAAGGAGTATTCACTTGAGATATTTTGATCTTATGTGGTTAAAAAAAAATCCTTTATTTAGAGTCAATGAACACAGCTTGTAGACCAGATTCTGATTTATTAGATACATGGCTTTGAGCAGGTCATTTAATCTCCATAAGCTTCAGTTTCCTCCTTTCAAAAAACGGAGATGTTAGCAATTACCAAGACTACTTTCAGATAATTTTTCCATGAAGTAAACATGATAAAGGGAATGAAAACATGCTACAAATGTAAATATTATGGAAATGTAACGTATTGTTATTGTTATGAAAGGCTTAATAAAATACTCTGTTACGTCTTGATAATTTCAGCCTACTCTAGCCTTAATTCAGACAATGTTAACAATTTCTGGCCAATGGTATCTAAATCTAAGTTTGAAATCAATAGATGTTGATGGCTTACATATGTTTTACTTGAAAATTCTATACAGTTTGAAAGTATTATGTAAAATACCAGTAGTGACTTTACCAATACCAAGTAAAGTATTTATAAAATAAATATAAACGTTAATGAAATGCAAATTTGTTGCTGAGTGCAGTGTCTATGATTAATTAGAAGCAATCAAGGTTAATTGATAAACTGCCAATGAAAATGAATAACATCATTAGAATAACATAAAGAACATTCCTGTGCCTTGATGTTCTAATAACAATAACATAACACTCTATACTTTATATGGTGTTTTCTTATGTATTATATAACTTTATCCCTGTAGCAATCATTTGAGGTAGTAATGATTAATCTCCATTTATTAGATAAACTTGAAGCCTACTGAAATCAAATGAAAATCATTTAGCACTGTAAAGGATCAGGTGTGGTTCTGGTTCCCAAAGAAGCCAATGTACTAACAGGATAGATAATCATAACATCTATGCTGCCTTAAGGAGATATAAGAGCTATGAAAATGTATAGGCAAAAGTGCTATGGGAGTTAATTACAAATTCAATAATATTTATACATTTCAATAATATTTTTTAGTGTAAGATTATCATATTGTAATTGGCCACCTTCAGAAATACTATTTTCTCTACAACAGTTTGAACTGAGTTCAGTTTCATGTAAAATTCTCTTTTGAAGGTCCACCAGAAAATTCCATATGAATGTCATAATCAATGAGTTTGGACAGGGATCCAAGAGAGAAAAAAACAATATGATTGCACCCAGGTTTATTTAAAATTGTTGAATCCATTTTGATGTCTGGCACTGTACACTAAATAGATGAAATGTGAAACAGCACAAAATCTGTGCTTTGCCTGATATTTTTGATCATAAAAAATTATCTATGAATTGATTATAATGCTCAATTCAGTAGTTTGCCTGTAACACATATACTACCAGTCTATTCCTTTAAAAAATAATGATAGTAGTATCTACAGTGTTTTCCCCTAAACAGGTATAGTAAAGGAAAAAAAATCTATTCAATATGAAAACCTGACTTGATATGGAAACCATTTGTTTAAATTCTACTACAGTGGAACATTTCATTAGTACTCTGAATTGGAAATCTGTCACTTGCCAAGGTTTGGCTATATCACATGACCTACAGTGTAATCTTATAGAGCAAAAAGCAGAGGTAGCCTTTGCAGAACGGCAGTCTGGTTTTTCTAACACCAATATTATAAAAGATATATATATACATATATATGTATATATATATACTTGTAATCATTTAAATTGTATGTTTATACTTTAAAAAGCAAAAGCAGTGAAAGCTAAATTGTAATAGCAAAATATGAGAGACAAGACAGTGGAATGTATAGCGTTAGCAGCCTTTTAATCATGGTTCAGATCCTTGCTTTGAAGTGGGATTAATGCCTGAGTCTCGGTTCCTTCCCTCACCAGGAAAATGGGGTGAATAACCTGTGTCTTGCAAAATAACTGTGAGATTTAGAGATAACCCACAGACTGGGGTACACATTACACAATGCAATTCAGCTCCTAAGAAAACCGATTTAGAATAACCAAGAATTGTGTGTTGTTTATATGTAGCTGCTTCGTCCTCAAATTGACTGCTCATAGGATTCTATTTCAACTATTATTACAATACCATCCTCTCATTTGGAGGCTTTAAAAGGGTATGATACACAATCCTTGCCCTCACAGAACTTCATCAAATTCCAACCCAGAATGTCTTTCTTCGAAACTATAATGCAAGGTGGACAGTTCTGGGGAACAGTTCTGCCAAGGGCTAGAGAGTTCAGTTTACCATCTGTGGCTCCCTTTAAACACTCCATTACACTTCTCTAGCTTTCAAACATTTAACAAGCTTTTAAATGGACCTGAGAAATCCTTAACACTAGTTGTTATTCAGCGTTTTGGAAAACCAAAGAATGTCTTGAAAAACGTTGATTTCAAAAATAGAAAAAGATAAAGAGATTTAATTATTAATATGCCGCCTTATTTCTAAAAAATCGTCGAGGCAGCCTGTCTTAAGTCTAGGCCTGAGAGGGAAAGCCCGGGTAAAAAGCTTTGGGGATGTAAAACCTGGCCCTGGGAGCCCGGAATCAAGAAGAGAACCGCACGGCTCTCGGGCCCCAGAGCCTTCAGAACGGAGTGGAGGCGGAGTATTTGCAGCAGGGGTCCGGAATCGCCCTCCCAGGATCCGAGGGGCGAGGCTGCTAGGAGCTACGCTCCGCCGCTGGGCTACCGCACCGGGAGGGTCTGCATCACTACACCCTCCAAAGGAAATCGTGCCAGGCTCAAGAAGACACTCGTCCTTGGGGCCATTTTCTGGGGTTGCTGGACACCTTCTGTTCGGAGTCCCCCAGGGTGGGGCAAATGGGCTCCTGAGGCTGGAAGTTACTGAACTTTGAGAAAGAGGGGAGGCAGAGGTCGGAGGCGGCGAGTGGGGGAAAGGCGGGGTGATGCCAAGGAGGGAGGGGGCACGGAGACAGCGCCGACTTCTCCAGCTGCTCTTCGCTTTCAAGTAAAAATGCGAGGGGAAGACTCGGAGCCCTGCTGAGGGAAGGCTGCGGAAGGCAGGTCCGCCGCCCAGCCACCGCTGGCCTAGGCGCGCGGGGAGGGGCGGCGGACGGACTCGCTACCCTCTGCCTCCTCACTGCGCCAACCTGCAGGCGCACGCCGCCCCTCCCCCCTCCCGCCGCCCCTCCCACTCCCACTCCCCCGCCCCCTCCCGCCGCGCTCAGCCGGGGGCCGGCGTGCTGAGCGCCCGCCCGGGACCGCAGCCGCCCGCACCTTGCGCCTACGCCTAGCTCGCGGCCTCCCTCGTGCCCCATCTTTCTCCTCTCCCTCCTCCCCTCCTTTCCTTCTCCTCCCCCTCCCTCCCCGTCCGCTTCACCCCGCCCTGCCCGCGCTCGGCTCCCCGCGCCCTGCCCGCGCCCGCTCGCTCCTCCCTCAGCCCCGGCCGGCTTCTCGCACGCCCATCCCGAGCTCGCTGCGCGCCGGCCGCCGCCTGGTCATGTCAGCATGGAGATCCGGCAGCACGAGTGGCTCTCGGCCTCCCCCCACGAGGGCTTTGAGCAGATGAGGCTGAAAAGCCGCCCCAAGGAGCCCTCGCCGAGCCTGACCCGAGTGGGCGCGAACTTCTACAGCAGCGTCAAGCAGCAGGACTACAGCGCCAGCGTCTGGCTCCGGAGGAAAGACAAGCTGGAGCACGTAAGCGCGGCTCGCTCCCCCGACCGCGGCCCTGCACCTGCCACACGCGCGCCCCGGGGCCGGGCGCGGGGACCCCGCCGGCGGCCCGGCTTGGGACCGGGGCGTCCGAGTCCTACGCCCGCCCGGGGCCTCTCCAGCACTTTCCTGCCGGGAAGGAGCGGGCTGCGGGGAGGGGAGGGGAAGGGAGGGGCGGGGCGGGGCGGGGTTGTTCCCTTCCGCACTGCCTGGACCCGCACACCTCGACCTCTCCGGGCTTCCACTGCCGGGGTGGGGGGGGTCGTTCGCAGTGCGTTTGTGGGGTGAGCAAGAAGGGGAACTGCCCCAGCGTGGCTCCAAGGAGCCGGCGTTGCACGGCAGTGGGCTTCAGAGGGGCGTTTGCTCGCGTCTTTGGGGCTATTTTACCCGGTCCAGAACTAACATGAACAAATCCGTAAAGTTGTCGCCGCTGGCATCCAGCCTGTGTCCGCGCAAGATCCATTCGAGTTTTCTGCAGCGTATCCTCTGGGATGAGCAGGTGGCGGTCCTCTCTACTTGCGCCCAGCTAGGGAGGGGTTTGCACATTGCAAGGAGAAACAGAGAAAGGAAGAGCAGGTCGCCCTGCTCCCGGGACTCGCCGCTTGGAGGGTGGGGGCTGGCGAGCGGGGACCCCGTCTCCCAAAGAGTGCGTGTTTCGCCGGAAACGTTATTGGCGCTGGGGCCGAGCCCCTAGGCTCGCCATTCAGGAGAGAAAAAGTCCCTGTAAAACGGCGTTTAGTGGATTCACAGTGTCAAATCTGACCCATCAGCATCTCCTTAACCAAATGTTAACATGAAACTAAGAGAGTTATCTCGAGGGCAGCACAACTGGCTACAGAGAAAATGCCGTTTCTTTCCGCGGAGCTGCATAATCCAAATTGAGTCTGTTAATGGAATGTGGAGGTTTCCTTGTATTTGGGTCACATCGCCAATTATGATAGAAAGAACTTCTGGAACTCACACATCTACCGCCGCAAGGACCTACCCCTCCCCCGTCTCCTCCGCCCCCCACCCCCTACTCCGCGCGCTTCTCTTCTCTTGGGCATTTCAGCAGCAACTAGCTTCCCAGGAGGAAGAGGGCAAAGGAGTATTTCTCTTACCCAGTCTGAAAGGAAGGTCTTTGCCTTTTCTCTTAGGGCCTGATCAAGTCCGAAAGCGCAGGTTTAAAGGTTTGAATTGGGGTGCATGCTGTCTTGTGTGTAGAGACAATATCAAATGGATGCCTCAGATCCTTAAGACCATGGAAGTAACTGAAGGAGATTTCTAGGATGCAAGTTGTTTGAAAGGCAGCAGTATCTGTTTAAAAATGCAAGCTCCACAATTAGCGAAGGAACCTGTGGTTATTAAAGAGGGGCAAATAGCATCTTCCTGTAATTTGGATCCTGATGTCGTTTTATGAGTACTAGGGAGAATGGTCTACCCTTAGGATGGTGATAGAGTATGTCTTCATTTCAGTGTCACTCTGAATATGTGTTCATTTGCAGCTTGTGCTTTTAGCTGGTCTAGTTCCTTTATTTTCTTACTGAAAATAAGTACGACTTATTTACGACTATGTCTCCTTGAGTCACAGACATTGCACACATTATACTTAAATGGTTTCTCACTTTTAGATTTTCACTGAAAGTATTAAGTCCTACAGGGTGGGCCACGGCAGCCTCACCTTTGTGGATGAGTATAGGATGCTCAGTGCCTGCTGAGGGTTAGAGACCAAGGAAAGTGAGATCTGGTTGTTTGCACATAAGGATCTATGCTTTCTTCTTCACTCAGATGCTCCAAAATAGAACCTTGTACTTATTTTTTGAAAAATTACCTCTTTTGTTATTTAAATCAAAGTAACAGTTTTGTTTGCTTTCTCAAATACATATCATGAAACATATTCTGTTCTGATATTTTCCTGTACACTTGCTTTCAGTTAGAAAGGGGGCTTTGCTTCCAGTGACATTTTTTTGTGATATTCTCTTGCCCCTTTGAAACATCTACAAACACTTTAGTGAAATAATATTTATGAAAGTGCTATGGAAAATTAAATTAGCATAACAATGTAATTTTATTTTCATTCAAGCTCATCTGTCCTATGTTGTCTACACTATGATGTTTCAAGTAGTTTGATGTTAATTTCTAATTAGATATTTAAAATCTAAAAACCCATAACAGATATAACCCAGTATGTTATTGCCACACAAAGCATGAAAATGTAATGTTGACTTTATGATAGACAACATTCTGAACACATGTGACACCTTCAGATTTAGATGTTGCAGAGATTAGGATGAGTGTATCATGTGAAATTCAAAGGTGATATATGGTAGTTTGACCCCTTTGATCTGTCTAATCAAATGGATGACTACCATTTTTATTATGTTAAAAATGAATAATTATAATGGAGATCATATGCATGAGAACAGCCTACTGTTATTTTGCTCATGCTTTAAAAGCCAACCCAGTATTAAGGCCATAAATAAATTATGGCTTCAAATGGTACGCATATTCAGTCATCCCAATAACGGAGTGTGGACTCTGTCCAGACTTCAGAGGCATTGCTTAATCTGAAAGTCAATAACACAATGTAAAGTGACAGCTAGAGAATATATTTCCACTCAATTTGCTAAAAATGAGAATAGTTTACCTCTCCTTTTCTAGTTTAAAGGCTGCAGGACTAATCCCCAGATTGGACAAAAGTGACAGAAATTGAATGATTAAGGATTGGAATACATTCAACTCATCTTTAAATTTTTTTTAACATCTTTATTGGTGTATAATCGCTTTACAATGGTGTGTTAGTTTCTGCTTTACAACAAAATGAATCAGTTATATATATACATATGTTTCCATATCTCTTCCCTCTTGCGTCTCCCTCCCTCCCACCCTCCCTATTCCACCCCTCTAGGTGGTCACAAAGCCCCGAGCTGATCTCCCTGTACTATGCGGCTGCTTCCCACTAGCTATCTACCTTATGTTTGGTAGTGTATATATGTCCATGCCTCTCTCTCGCTTTGTCACGGCTTACCCTTACCCCTCCCCATATCCTCAAGTCCATTCTCTAGTAGGTCTCCTGTTGTTGGTTGGTTGATACTTAAGATGAATACCCATTAAGAAATAAATGTATGTGCGGGAATTTTCCCATTCTTAAGTCATGATTAGAAGATACAAGGAAGTTATGTTTATACCATGAATTCTAGATTTTGAACTCTACTTGTAAATTTCAGGAAAAAGTAAAATTTCTGGGCCCTGCGTAGAATGTTGTCTTATTAGCTGCAAATAGTGTCTTGGTTCTTAGAATCTTTCGCCTCCTGTTCTGCCTCATAACGCCTATGGCTTTAGAAAGCATTAGGTTTGGGAAACAATGGAAGTCTTATTCTCTGTAGGATCCCATATTTACTTTAGGTATAATGTAAAAGTGAAGGGTTATGATCTAGCAAAGAAGAGGAGCATGGGGCCACTTTTTCAACTCTAACCCACTCTGCTCTGTCAGCCCTCCCTGGGGCTGGATCACTTTGAGAGTCACCATTTAATACAGTTTGGCTATCCCAGAGGACGGTGTAACATTAGGCTGGTGTCCTTTGGTGGTATATGCCTTGATTGACTTTTTTTTTTTTCCCACAAAGTTAGAGAGTTGCAGTGGCTACTCCGCTAAGTCGCCTGGCCTGATGTCAGTTGTGTGTGTAGAAGTTCCTGATGCTGTTTATGGAGATGGGGGTGTCTTATTTTCTCTCCCGCTTGTTCAGTTAGCTTTTGCCACAGTGTGGTTAAGAGTGGGGCTCTGGTTAGATAGGCCTGGGCAAAGGACCCACAGTCACCAGGATGTACATTCAGTCCTCCATAAGGAGTTGCAGGTTTACTGGGTGATTCAGGGAGACAGCCCATGCCTATACTCCAGTGATGCACAGTCCCCTTATGGCAGCGGCTCAGTAAGTACTACAAAAGAAATTTTTCTTCACTCTTCTCACCTGTGCAGGTTGGCAGGTGTCTTAGTTCGATCTGCTGTAACAGACTGGGTAGCTTTTAAACATTTATTTCCCACAGTTCTGGAAGCTGGGAAGTCCAAGATCAAGGCACAGGCAGATTTGGTGTCTGGTAGGGCCTGCTTCCTGGTTCATAGATAGCCGTCTTTTTGCTGAGTCCTCACGTGGTGGTGGTGGTGGTGGTGGTGGTGGTGATGGGGGAGCTCTCTGAAGACTATCTTGTTCATGTGGACTCCAGCCTTATTACCTGATCACCTCCCAAAGGCCCCACCTCCAAATTCCAGCCTATTGAGGATTGGATTTCAACACGTGAATTCGGCTGGGGTGGAGGGGGGCATAAGCATCCAGATATCCAATCCGTAGCAGCAGGGTATTTTCCACATCTTAGTTGCCTGGCCTGCTGGGAGCTCCATCCTGATACTTGTTTTCATGATTGTCAAGTCAGCTGAAGGGAAGCTGGTGAATCATGAATTGCCTTTCAGTACTTCTGCCCAGAAGTGGTGCATCTATTTGACTCATGACAGTTGGCCCAAGAAAGTTTCCTGGCCAAGGCTTTCTTGAAAGGGGGTGAGGAAGGTGCATTCAACCAAGACCCAAAAGAAGGAGAAAGAGAACATCCATGACTAGCTCATAAGGCTGACCATGAGACATAAAACGCTTAGCACAGCATATGGCCTGTGCTCAGTGCTCAACACACAATACCTATAGGTATAATCGCTGCTCAGGTGTTGCTTGGCTGAGCCTGCACTCTCCACCCAAAGAGCTTTCAGATTTCATATTTGAGATCAGCCTGCTGGAATTATAGTTCTGGACCCAGAAGTGTGTGGGTCCTTTTGTCAGCAAGGCCAGCTCACCATTCCTGGCCTGTTAAATTGCCTCTTTGCCTGGCTTCTGGTCCATTTTCTGGGGGCTTCTTTCCTGGGCCAGTGGGCCCCTGTTTGTTCCCTGCCTGGCCATTCTGAGGCTGACTCTTGTTCTCACTCTCTTTGTGGGCTCTGCTAGTGGAGACCAACTCCTTGCCCTGTCCCCACCTTCTGCTTTCCTTCCCAGCTTTGCGCTGGTTGTGATATTTATCTGCATGGTGGCTCAGAGGAAAGAGAAAGCAGAAGAGAGAAACTGTAAAGAGTAGAAGACAGAATCCTTAATGTTCACACTTGTAGTGAGCCCTAGTGTCTTGCTTGGTTTAGTAAGTGCCTCACTAAAAAAAAAAATTGTCTTCTCTAAGTGTGAATTTTCACACTTAAATAGAGTTTATGTTACTAGTGAATAGTAGATAAATGCCAAGTGCACACTTGCCTCCTGGAATAAATTATTCACATGATGAACAAAGAAGAATAAATGGATTGGAGCAATCTTGGTCACCATGGTCTAGGCTCATATTATGTAATGTTATTTATGTCCCACAGAGCAGATTCATGAAAGTAATTATATCCACAGAGCAGATCAGTAAAGCACCAAAAGACAAAGTTCAACCTAAGGGAATGCATCTTTAAAATGTACCATTAAAAATCAACCAACGAAACAAACAAATGAACAAGGAGAAAATATCCTTTTTTATGTTTATGTATTTTTGGCCAGACTGGATAATTTTAGTCTGGCAAACATTTAAGAACATTAACATTTACCAGGATTATTTACTGTGACTTTAGATAAACAGAATGGGCTGAGGCAGAATTCTCTGCCTCTCTAACCCATGCGTCAAGAAATGAAAGTCTAGATGTCTCTTGAGTGTGTTCCAATGCATCAGTGTTGTGTCCATTATTGTATTTGTCATTACTTTAGGTGGCATATATTTATTCTACTAATGGACAGTGGGTTGACACTTCAGTTTGTTTTGAAGAAACTTTGACTTCTTTGAACTCTGTTGGGTATGGCTTATTGAGTTATTTTAACATAATCACTGTCAGTGATATATTAAATATATTTAACTTGAGAAGCTCAAGACTACTGACGCTAAGATTCCTTTTTTCTTCCCTTCTTCCATGTAATAGCCACTACCTATTTCCTCTGGCTAGTTTCTCTGAAAGTTTTCACTTCTCCTCACAGATTTCTGTATCTGTCTCAGGTTTAAGCCTATGTAACAGTTTCCAGTTCTTCTGTTCTGGCTCTAAAGGTCAAGAAATCTGATGAATCTTTTGAATTTCTGGAACAAGACAGTAACTATAATATGTTATTTTCTTGTACTGAATTGACTGATAGATGGCATAGTTAGGCAGAGAGAGAATTTGTGGTAAAGTAGCAACCCAGAGTTGTTGCTTCAAGTGTATGTGTTGGGGACATTTAAAGTTACTGATTGTCTCAAATTCATACCTACATAAATTGTGCTTTGAGAGTACAACATAAATGTTGAGTTACAGTTGAAATGCCACACAGTGGTTGTGAAGAGACAGACCTTTTTACCAAAAATGTATGTTTAAATTTTTCTCAGAAACAGAGACAAAAGAGCCCAGTTTCTAAAATCACAAATCAAGCTGTTAAGCAGGGCTTATGAAGCAGAATGAAGAACATGGGAAACTTTCCCAGGTGTACTTATGTACTTTGGAAAATCTCGCTGATGCCTAACATATGAAGTGGGCCCAAGCTGGACTACCTGACTGGGTATCATGGGACTGGATGTCATGGCAATTGGGTGATAAATATGGTTTTTTATCCTCTAGAGTAGATGGTGAAACTTGTGAACATATTCTTTTTCTGAATTGAGCTATAATTGTGCTCCTGCCAATAAGTTGTTAGGGCTCTTACAAGTATAACATGAGGAATTAAATTGAGAAAATGGGACTCATTGAAGTAAAGAAAGCGCTAACTGACACACTCATCATCAACAGATATTTATTTAGAGTGACTTTTATGTGAAAGACACTTTGTTAGGAGATTATGAGGACTTTCATTCAACAAGCATTTATGTGATGTATACTGTGTTCCAAACAGTAGAGAGTATACAAAGACCAAAGCAAGTCTTTGCCCTCTCTCCAGATGCTTACAATTTTATAAATATAGTTATAATATGATTACAGTGTTATGAATAATACAGAAAAATACAAAGTAGCATAAAACCCTGTCTTCAAAGGACTTGTTTAGACAAGGATAAAATAGGTAATGAATCCTGTCGTATATTGATTACATATTGTAACAAAGTTAAATTTATTCCAGTAATACAAAGTTGATATAAAATTCAAAAGTCAGTGTAATTTATCACATTAACAGAATGAAAGTAAACCCATATCTCAATAAATGAAGTAAAAGTGTTTGATGAAATTCTATACTTAGGCATGATAAAATTCTCAACAAACTGGAAATAAAAGGAAACTTCATTATTCTGATAAAGAGTTTCTTTAAAAAGAATCATAGTCAATGGTGAAATATTTAAAAATATCTCCCTGGATAGTGAGGCATAGATGTCCACCATCATCACTTCTGTTCACCATTGTACAGGAGGTCATAACCAATGCAGTAAGGCAAGAGTAAGAATTCAAAGGAAGTAGTAAAATTGTCATTAGCAGATGACATTATTTTGTACATTTGAACAACATAAACTACAGATAACACTTAATGAATTAATAATGTCACTGGATTTATCATAGCCACTGGATACAAAGTTACTATACAAAATTAAATTATGAAAAAACAATTCCAAAATAAAACAAAAAACTGTTACCATCTACATTAGCATAAAAATATCAAATACTTAAGGAGATTGATGACTTCTTTTTAATTTTCTCCCAGATTGATCTATAGAGTAGATACAATTCCAATTAAAATCCCAACAAGTTTGTATATGTTGAAAAGTGATTCTAAAATTTGTATGAAAATGCAAAAGGCCAAGAATAGAGGAGACAATCTTGATGAAGAACAACTTAGTCGACTGTTTCCAGATAGCAAATCTAGATTAATTAAAGCAATGTGGTATCGGTGTAAGGATAATTGAATAGATCAATCAACAGAAAGTGCAGAAACAGACCTGTGTATATGTTTTTTTTTTTTTTTTTTAACATCTTTATTGGGGTATAATTGCTTTACAATGGTGTGTTAGTTTCTGCTTTATAACAAAGTGAATCAGCTATACATATACATATGTTCCCATATGTCTTCCCTCTTGCGTCTCCCTCCCTCCCACTCTCCCCATCCCACCCTTCCAGGCTGTCACAAAGCACCGAGCTAATATCCCTGTGCCTTGCGGCTGCTTCCCCCCAGCTATCTACCTTACTACGTTTGTTAGTGTGTATATGTCCATGACTCTCTCTCGCCCTGTCAAAACTCACCCCTCCCCCTCCCCATACCCTCAAGTCCGTTCTCCAGTAGGTCTGCGTCTTTATTCCTATCTTACCCCTAGGTTCTTCATGACATTTTTTTCCCTTAAATTCCATATATATGTGTTAGCATACGGTATTTGTCTTTTTCTTTCT
The DNA here is from genome assembly GCF_008692025.1 of Phocoena sinus. NCBI lineage: Eukaryota > Metazoa > Chordata > Mammalia > Artiodactyla > Phocoenidae > Phocoena > Phocoena sinus. The sequence goes on along the minus strand of NC_045763.1, from coordinate 157,036,121 downwards.
GACTTACTTCATTTCACTCTGTATGACAGACTCTAGGTCTATCCATCTCATTACAAATAGCTCAATTTCATTTCTTTTTAAGGCTGAGTAATATTCCATTGTGTATATATGTGCCACATCGTCTTTATCCATTCATCCGATGATGGGCGCTTAGGTTGTTTCCATGTCCTGGCTATTGTAAATAGAGCTGCAATGAACATTTTGGTACATGACTCTTTTTGAATTTTGGTTTTCTCAGGGTATATGCCAAGTAGTGGGATTGCTGGGTCATATGGTAATTCTATTTGTAGTTTTTTAAGGAACCTCCATACTGTTCTCCACAGTGGCTGAACCAATTCACATTCCCACCAGCAGTGCAAGAGTGTCCCCTTTTCTCCACACCCTCTCCAGCATTTATTGTTTCTAGATTTTTTGATGATGGCCATTCTGACTGGTGTGAGATGATATCTCATTGTAGTTTTGATTTGCATTTCTCTAATGATTAATGATGTTGAGCATTCTTTCATGTGTTTGTTGGCATTCTGTATATCTTCTTTGGAGAAATGTCTATTTAGGTCTTCTGCCCATTTTTGGATGGGGTTGTTTGTTTTTTTGTTATTGAGCTGCATGAGCTGCTTGTAAATTTTGGAGATTAATCCTTTGTCAGTTGCTTCATTTGCAAATGTTTTCTCCCATTCTGAGGGTTGTCTTTTGGTCTTGGTTATGGTTTCCTTTGCAGTGCAAAAGCTTTGAAGTTTCATTAGGTCCCATTTGTTTACTTTTGTTTTTATTTCCATTACTCTAGGAGGTGGGTCAGAAAGGATCTTGCTGTGATTTATGTCATAGAGTGTTCTTCCTATGTTTTCTTCTAAGAGTTTGATAGTTTCTGGCCTTACATTTAGGTCTTTAATCCATTTTGAGCTTATTTTTGTGTATGGTGTTAGGGAGTGATCTAATCTCATACTTTTACATGTACCTGTCCAGTTTTCCCAGCACCATTTATTGAAGAGGCTGTCCTTTCTCCACTGTACATTCCTGCCTCCTTTATCAAAGATAAGGTGTCCATATGTGCGTGGGTTTATCTCTGGGCTTTCTATCCTGTTCCACTGATCTATCTTTCTGTTTTTGTGCCAGTACCATACTGTCTTGATTACTGTTGCTTTGTAATATAGTCTGAAGTCAGGGAGCCTTATTCCTCCAGCTCCTTTTTTCGTTCTCAAGATTGCTTTGGCTATTCGGGGTCTTTTGTGTTTCCATACAAATTGCGAAATTTTTTGTTCTAGTTCTGTGAAAAATGCCAGTGGTAGTTTGATAGGGATTGCATTGAATCTGTAGATTGCTTTGGGTAGTAGAGTCATTTTCACAATGTTGATTCTTCCCATCCAAGAACATGGTATATCTCTCCATCTATTTGTATCATCTTTAATTTCTTTCATCAGTGTCTTATAATTTTCTGCATACAGGTCTTTCGTATCCTTAGGTAGGTTTATTCCTAGATATTTTATTCTTTTTGTTGCAATGGTAAATGGGAGTGTTTTCTTGATTTCACTTTCAGATTTTTCATCATTAGTATATAGGAATGCCAGAGATTTCTGTGCATTAATTTTGTATCCTGCTACTTTACCAAATTCATTGATTAGCTCTAGTAGTTTTCTGGTAGCATCTTTAGGATTCTCTATGTATAGTATCATGTCATCTGCAAACAGTGACAGCTTTACTTCTTCTTTTCCGATTTGGATTCCTTTTATTTCCTTTTCTTCTCTGATTGCTGTGGCTAAAACTTCCAAAACTATGTTGAATAAGAGTGGTGAGAGTGGGCAACCTTGTCTTGTTCCTGATCTTAGTGGAAATGCTTTCAGTTTTTCACCATTGAGGATGATGTTTGCTGTGGGCTTGTCATATATGGCTTTTATTATGTTTAGGAAAGTTCCCTCTATGCCTACTTTCTGGAGGGTTTTTATCATAAATGGGTGTTGAATTTTGTCGAAAGCTTTCTCTGCATCTATTGAGATGATCATATGGTTTTTCTCCTTCGATTTGTTAATATGGTTTATCACATTGATAGATTTGCGTATATTGAAGAATCCTTGCATTCCTGGAATAAACCCCACTTGATCATGGTGTATGATCCTTTTAATGTGCTGTTGGATTCTGTTTGCTAGTATTTTGTTGAGGATTTTTGCGTCTATGTTCATCAGTGATATTGGCCTGTAGTTTTCTTTCTTTGTGACATCCTTGTCTGGTTTTGGTATCAAGGTGATGGTGGCTTCGTAGAAGGAATTTGGGAGTGTTCCTCCCTCTGCTATATTTTGGAAGAGTTTGAGAAGGATAGGTGTTAGCTCTTCTCTAAACGTTTGATAGAATTCACCTGTGAAGCCATCTGGTCCTGGGCTTTTGTTTGTTGGAAGGTTTTTAATCACAGTTTCAATTTCAGTGCTTGTGATTGGTCTGTTCATATTTTCTATTTCTTCCTGATTCAGTCTTGGCAGGCTGTGCATTTCTAAGAATTTGTCCATTTCTTCCAGATTGTCCATTTTATTGGCATAGAGTTGCTTGTAGTAATCTCTCATGATTTTTTTTATTTCTGCAGTGTCAGTTGTTACTTCTCCTTTTTCATTTCTAATTCTATTGATTTGAGTCTTCTCCCTTTTTTTCTTGATGAGTCTGGCTAGTGGTTTATCTATTTTGTTTATCTTCTCAAAGAACCAGCTTTTAGTTTTATTGATCTTTGCTATTGTTTCCTTCATTTCTTTTTCATTTATTTCTGATCTGATTTTTATGATTTCTTTCCTTCTGCTAGCTTTGGGGTTTTTTTGTTCTTCTTTCTCTAATTGCTTGAGGTGCAAGGTTAGGTTGTTTATTCGAGATGTTTCCTGCTTCTTTTTTTTTTTTTTTTTTTTTTTTAAACATCTTTATTGGGGTATAATTGCTTTACAATGGTGTGTTAGTTTCTGCTTTACAACAAAGTGAATCAGCTATACATATACATATGTTCCCATATGTCTTCCCTCTTGCGTCTCCCTCCCTCCCACTCTCCCCATCCCACCCTTCCAGGCTGTCACAAAGCACCGAGCTAATATCCCTGTGCCTTGCGGCTGCTTCCCCCCAGCTATCTACCTTACTACGTTTGTTAGTGTGTATATGTCCATGACTCTCTCTCGCCCTGTCAAAACTCACCCTTCCCCCTCCCCATATCCTTAAGTCCGTTCTCCAGTAGGTCTGCGTCTTTATTCCTATCTTACCCCTAGGTTCTTCATGACATTTTTTTCCCTTAAATTCCATATATATGTGTTAGCATACGTTATTTGTCTTTTTCTTTCTGACTTACTTCACTCTGTATGACAGATTCTAGGTCTATCCATCTCATTACAAATAGCTCAATTTCATTTCTTTTTAAGGCTGAGTAATATTCCATTGTGTATATGTGCCACATCTTCTTTATCCATTCATCCGATGATGGGCGCTTAGGTTGTTTCCATGTCCTGGCTATTGTAAATAGAGCTGCAATGAACATTTTGGTACATGACTCTCTTTGAATTTTGGTTTTCTCAGGGTATATGCCAAGTAGTGGGATTGCTGGGTCATATGGTAATTCTATTTGTAGTTTTTTAAGGAACCTCCATACTGTTCTCCACAGTGGCTGAACCAATTCACATTCCCACCAGCAGTGCAAGAGTGTCCCCTTTTCTCCACACCCTCTCCAGCATTTATTGTTTCTAGATTTTTTGATGATGGCCATTCTGACTGGTGTGAGATGATATCTCATTGTAGTTTTGATTTGCATTTCTCTAATGATTAATGATGTTGAGCATTCTTTCATGTGTTTGTTGGCATTCTGTATATCTTCTTTGGAGAAATGTCTATTTAGGTCTTCTGCCCATTTTTGGATGGGGTTGTTTGTTTTTTTGTTATTGAGCTGCATGAGCTGCTTGTAAATTTTGGAGATTAATCCTTTGTCAGTTGCTTCATTTGCAAATGTTTTCTCCCATTCTGAGGGTTGTCTTTTGGTCTTGGTTATGGTTTCCTTTGCAGTGCAAAAGCTTTGAAGTTTCATTAGGTCCCATTTGTTTATTTTTGTTTTTATTTCCATTACTCTAGGAGGTGGGTCAGAAAGGATCTTGCTGTGATTTATGTCATAGAGTGTTCTTCCTATGTTTTCTTCTAAGAGTTTGATAGTTTCTGGCCTTACATTTAGGTCTTTAATCCATTTTGAGCTTATTTTTGTGTATGGTGTTAGGGAGTGATCTAATCTCATACTTTTACATGTACCTGTCCAGTTTTCCCAGCACCATTTATTGAAGAGGCTGTCCTTTCTCCACTGTACATTCCTGCCTCCTTTATCAAAGATAAGGTGTCCATATGTGCGTGGGTTTATCTCTGGGCTTTCTATCCTGTTCCACTGATCTGTCTTTCTGTTTTTGTGCCAGTACCATACTGTGTTGATTACTGTTGCTTTGTAATATAGTCTGAAGTCAGGGAGCCTTATTCCTCCAGCTCCTTTTTTCGTTCTCAAGATTGCTTTGGCTATTCGGGGTCTTTTGTGTTTCCATACAAATTGCGAAATTTTTTGTTCTAGTTCTGTGAAAAATGCCAGTGGTAGTTTGATAGGGATTGCATTGAATCTGTAGATTGCTTTGGGTAGTAGAGTCATTTTCACAATGTTGATTCTTCCCATCCAAGAACATGGTATATCTCTCCATCTATTTGTATCATCTTTAATTTCTTTCATCAGTGTCTTATAATTTTCTGCATACAGGTCTTTCGTATCCTTAGGTAGGTTTATTCCTAGATATTTTATTCTTTTTGTTGCAATGGTAAATGGGAGTGTTTTCTTGATTTCACTTTCAGATTTTTCATCATTAGTATATAGGAATGCCAGAGATTTCTGTGCATTAATTTTGTATCCTGCTACTTTACCAAATTCATTGATTAGCTCTAGTAGTTTTCTGGTAGCATCTTTAGGATTCTCTATGTATAGTATCATGTCATCTGCAAACAGTGACAGCTTTACTTCTTCTTTTCCGATTTGGATTCCTTTTATTTCCTTTTCTTCTCTGATTGCTGTGGCTAAAACTTCCAAAACTATGTTGAATAAGAGTGGTGAGAGTGGGCAACCTTGTCTTGTTCCTGATCTTAGTGGAAATGCTTTCAGTTTTTCACCATTGAGGATGATGTTTGCTGTGGGCTTGTCATATATGGCTTTTATTATGTTTAGGAAAGTTCCCTCTATGCCTACTTTCTGGAGGGTTTTTATCATAAATGGGTGTTGAATTTTGTCGAAAGCTTTCTCTGCATCTATTGAGATGATCATATGGTTTTTCTCCTTCAATTTGTTAATATGGTTTATCACATTGATAGATTTGCGTATATTGAAGAATCCTTGCATTCCTGGAATAAACCCCACTTGATCATGGTGTATGATCCTTTTAATGTGCTGTTGGATTCTGTTTGCTAGTATTTTGTTGAGGATTTTTGCATCTATGTTCATCAGTGATATTGGCCTGTAGTTTTCTTTCTTTGTGACATCCTTGTCTGGTTTTGGTATCAAGGTGATGGTGGCTTCGTAGAAGGAATTTGGGAGTGTTCCTCCCTCTGCTATATTTTGGAAGAGTTTGAGAAGGATAGGTGTTAGCTCTTCTCTAAACGTTTGATAGAATTCACCTGTGAAGCCATCTGGTCCTGGGCTTTTGTTTGTTGGAAGGTTTTTAATCACAGTTTCAATTTCAGTGCTTGTGATTGGTCTGTTCATATTTTCTATTTCTTCCTGATTCAGTCTTGGCAGGTTGTGCATTTCTAAGAATTTGTCCATTTCTTCCAGATTGTCCATTTTATTGGCATAGAGTTGCTTGTAGTAATCTCTCATGATTTTTTTTATTTCTGCAGTGTCAGTTGTTACTTCTCCTTTTTCATTTCTAATTCTATTGATTTGAGTCTTCTCCCTTTTTTTCTTGATGAGTCTGGCTAGTGGTTTATCTATTTTGTTTATCTTCTCAAAGAACCAGCTTTTAGTTTTATTGATCTTTGCTATTGTTTCCTTCATTTCTTTTTCATTTATTTCTGATCTGATTTTTATGATTTCTTTCCTTCTGCTAGCTTTGGGGTTTTTTTGTTCTTCTTTCTCTAATTGCTTGAGGTGCAAGGTTAGGTTGTTTATTCGAGATGTTTCCTGCTTCTTAAGGTGGGCTTGTATTGCTATAAACTTCCCCCTTAGAACTGCTTTTGCTGCATCCCATAGGTTTTGGGTCGTTGTGTCTCCATTGTCATTTGTTTCTAGGTATTTTTTTATTTCCTCTTTGATTTCTTCAGTGATCACTTCATTATTAAGTAGTGTATTGTTTAGCCTCCATGTGTTTGTATTTTTTACAGATCTTTTCCTGTAATTGATATCTAGTCTCATGGCGTTGTGGTCGGAAAAGATACTTGATACAATTTCAGTTTTCTTAAATTTACCAAGGCTTGATTTGTGACCCAAGATATGATCTATCCTGGAGAATGTTCCATGAGCACTTGAGAAAAATGTGTATTCTGTTGTTTCTGGATGGAGTGTCCTATAAATATCAATTAAGTCCATCTTGTTTAATGTATCATTTAAAGCTTGTGTTTCCTTATTTATTTTCATTTTGGATGATCTGTCCATGGGTGAAAGTGGGGTGTTAAAGTCCCCTACTATGAATGTGTTACTGTTGATCTCCCCTTTTATGGTTGTTAGTATTTGCCTTATGTATTGAGGTGCTCCTATGTTGGGTGCATAAATATTTACAATTGTTATATCTTCTTCTTGGATCGATCCCTTGATCATTATGTAGTGTCCTTCTTTGTCCCTTTTAATAGTCCTTATTTTAAAGTCTATTTTGTCTGATATGAGAATTGCTACTCCAGCTTTCTTTTGGTTTCCATTTGCATGGAATATCTTTTTCCATCCCCTTACTTTCAGTCTGTTTGTGTCTCTAGTTCTGAAGTGGGTCTCTTGTAGACAGCATATATAAGGGTCTTGTTTTTGTATCCATTCAGCCAATCTGTGTCTTTTGGTGGGAGCATTTAGTCCATTTACATTTAAGGTAATTATCGATATGTATGTTCCTATTTCCATTTTATATATTGTTTTGGGTTCGCTACTATAGGTCATTTCCTTCTCTTGTGTTTCGTGTCTAGAGAAGTTCCTTTAGCATTTGTTGTAAAGCTGGTTTGGTGGTGCTGAACTCTCTCAGCTTTTGCTTGTCTGTAAAGGTTTTAATTTCTCCATCAAATGTGAATGAGATCCTTGCTGGGTAGAGTAGTCTTGGTTGCAGGCTATTCTCCTTTGTCACTTTCAGTATGTCCTGCCACTCCCTTCTGGCTTGTAGGGTTTCTGCTGAGAGATCAGCTGTTAACCTTATGGGGATTCCCTTGTGTGTTATTTGTTGTTTTTCCCTTGCTGCTTTTAATATGCTTTCTTTGTATTTAATTTTTGACAGTTTGATTAATATGTGTCTTGGCGTGTTTCTCCTTGTATTTATCCTGTATGGGACCCTCTGTGCTTCCTGGACTTGATTAACTATTTCCTTTCCCATATTAGGGAAGTTTTCAACTATAATCTCTTCAAATATTTTCTCAGTCCCTTTCTTTCTTTCTTCTTCTTCTGGAACCCCTATAATTCGAATGTTGGTGCGTTTCATGTTGTCCCAGAGGTCTCTGAGACTGTCCTCAGTTCTTTTCATTCTTTTTTCTTTATTCTGCTCTGCAGTAGTTATTTCCACTACTTTATCTTCCAGGTCACTTATCCGTTCTTCTGCCTCAGTTATTCTGCTATTGATCCTATCTAGAGTGATTTTAATTTCATTTATTGCATTGTTCATCGTTGCTTGTTTCATCTTTAGTTCTTGTAGGCCCTTGTTAACTGTTTCTTGCATTTTGTCCATTCTACTTCCAAGATTTCGGATCATCCTTACTATCATTATTCTGAATTCTTTTTCAGGTAGATTGCCTATTTCCTCTTCATTTGTTAGGTCTGGTGGGTTTTTATCTTGCTCCTTCATCTGCTGTGTGTTTTTCTGTCTTCTCATTTTGCTTATCTTACTGTGTTTGGGGTCTCCTTTTTGCAGGCTGCACTTTCGTAGTTCCCGTTGTTTTTGATGTCTGTCTCCAGTGGCTAAGGTTGTTTCAGTGGGTTGTGTAGGCTTCCTGGTGGAGGGGACTAGTGCCTGTGTTGTGCTGGATGAGGCTGGATCTTGTCTCTCTAGTGGGCAGGTTCACGTCTGGTGGTGTGTTTTGGGGTGTCTGTGGCCTTATTATGATTTTAGGCAGCCTCTCTGCTAATGGGTGGCTTGTTGTGTTCCTGTTTTGCTAGTTGTTTGGCATAGGTTGTCCAGCACTGTGGCTTGCTGGTCGTTGAGTGAAGCTGGGTGCTGGTGTTAAGATGGAGGTCTCTGGGATATTTCCACCGTTTAATATTATGTGGAGCTGGGAGGTCTCTTGTTGACCAGTGTCCTGAAGTTGGCTCTCCTACCTCAGAGGCAGAGCCCTGACTCCTGGCTGGAGCACCAAGAGCCTTTCACCCACACAGCTCAGAATAAAAGGGAGAAAAAGTAGGGAGAATTAGTAGAAGTATGAGTAAAGAAAGAAGGAAAGGAGGAAAGGAAGGAAGGAAGAAAGAAGCAAAGAAGGAAAGAAAGGAGGGAGGGAGGGAGGGAGGGAGGGAGGAAGGAAGGAAGGAGGGAAAGAAGGAAAAAAGACAGAAAGAAAGATGATACAGTAAAAATAAAATAAAGTATAGTATAGTTATTGAATTAAAAAATATTTAGAAAAAAAAAAAAGGGACGGATAGAACCTTAGGACAAATGTTGGAAGCAAAGCTATACAGAGAAAATCTTACACAGAAGCATACACATACACCTTCACAAAAAGAGGTAAAGGGGGAAAAATCATAAATCCTGCTCCCTGAGACCACCTCCTCAATTTGGGGTGATTCGTTGTCTAAAGGAGGGAAGGAAGGAAGGAAAGAAAGAAAGAACGAAGGTAAAGTATAATAAAGTTATTACAATTAAACTTAATTATTAAGAAAAAGAATTTTTAAAAAAAAGTAATGGACGGATAGAGCCCTAGGACAAATGGTGGAAGCAAGAGTATACAGACAGGATCTCACACAGAAGCATACACGTACACATTCACAAAAAGAGGAAAAGGGAAAAAAATCATAGATCTCGCTCCTAAATTCCACCTCTTCAATTTGGGATCATTCCTTGTCTATTCAGGTATTCCACAGATGCAGGGTATACCAAGTTGATTGTGGAGCTTTAATCCGCTGCTTCTGTGGCTGCTGGGAGAGATTTCCCTTTCTCTTCTTTGTTCTCACAGCTCACAGGAGCTCAGCTTTGGATTTGGCCCTGCCTCTGCGTGTAGGTCGCTGGAGGGCGTCTGTTTTTTCGCTCAGACAGGACGGGGTTAAAGGAGCCGCTGATTCGGGGCCTCCGGCTCACTCAGGCCGGGGGTTAGGGGATGGGGGTAGGAGGGGCACTACGTGCGGGGCGGGCCTGCAGCTGCAGAGGCAGCATGACGTTGCGGCAGAGGCCGGCGTGATGTTGCACCAGCCTGAGACCCGCCGTGCGTACTCCCGGGGAAGTTGTCCCTGGATCCCGGGAACCTGGCAGTGGCGGGCTGCACAGGCTCCGCGGAAGAGGGGTGTGGAGAGTGACCTGTGCTCGCACACAGGCCTTTGGTGGCGGCAGCAGCAGCCTTAGCGTCTCCCGCCCGTCTCTGGGGTCCGCGGTTTTAGCCGCGGCTCGCGCCCTTCTCTGGAGATCCTTTAAGCAGCGCTCTTAAACCCCTCTCCTCGCGCACCAGGAAACAAAGAGGGAAGAAAAAGTCTCTTGCCTCTTCGGCAGGTGCAGGCTTTTCCCCGAACTCCCTCCCGGCTAGTCGTGGTGCACTAACCCCTTCAGGCTATGTTCAAGCCGCCAACCCCAGTCCTCTCCCTGCGCTCCGTCCAAAACCAAAACCCGAGCCTCAGCCTGCAGCCCCGCCCGCCCCGGCGGGTGAGCAGACAAGCCACTCGGGCTGGTGAGTGCCGGTCGGCACCGATCGTCTGTGCAGGAATCTCCCCGCTTTGCCCTCCGCACCCGTCGCTGTGCACTACTCCGCGGTCCCGAAACTCCCCCCTGCGCCTCCCGCAGTCTCCGCCTGCGGAGGGGCTTCCTAGTGTGTGGAAACTTTTCCTCCTTCACAGCTCCCTCCCACTGGTGCAGGTGCCGTCCTTATTCTTTTGTCTCTGTTTTTTCTTTTGCCCTACCCAGTTACGTGGGGAGTTTCTTGCCTTTTGGGAGGTCTGAGGTCTTCTGCCAGCCTTCAGTAGGAGTTCTGTAGGAGTTGTTCCACGTGTGGATGTATTTCTGGTGTATCCGTGGGGAGGAAGGCGATCTCCGCGTCTTACTCTTCCGCCATCTTCAAGGTCCCCCCTGTGTATATGTTATTATTGACAGGTTCTTGATTTATGACAAAAGTGACAGGCACAGAAGTGCACTGGGAAAAAGATGGTCTTTTGAAAAAATGGTGTTGAGTCAGTTGTGTATCTGTATTAAGAAAATGTGGTTTCTCTTTCACACTGTACACAAAGGTGTTCAAAGAAAGCTTCACCCTAGGCAAAGTTTTGTACTGGGTCTTAGGAGCCTAGGAAGAAGAGCTGCTGGATATAGGACTGGCCTGAACCAAGGCTTTTGAGTGGAATCTGGTCAACAAAAAGCCTGTTTGGAAGACCAGTGGGTGAACAAGTATGACTAGAGGACAGGGTTTGTTTAAGTGAGTGTTGCGTGTGAAAACACCCGCAGTGGTAGATTAGGACAAGACCACGGAGGACTTGAGGATTTGAATTGTAATAATGCTGATGATGTTCAGGTTTATTCTGTAAGCAAACAGGAGGTATTTCAGTAGGCACTTCAGTTAGCAAGTCTGGGTTTCAGAAAACCTGCTGGTGGCTCGCGGTGTTGAGGAAGAAGAGCCTGACTTGCCAGGGGGGACCAGTGTAAACTCTCTTTCAGTGGTAGGGATAGGAAGTAACAAAAGAGTATGGTGAAAAGTAGAAAAATCGAGGAACAGATGTAAGAAATACTGTGAAATGAGAGTTCATGGGGGGAGTTCCTTGGTGGTCTAGTGGTTAGGATTTGGTACTTTCACTACTGTGGCCCGGGTTCAATCCTGGTTGGGGAACTGAGATCCCACAAGCCGTGTCACATGCCCCCCCACCGCCAAAAAAAAACTCTGCTACTCCAGTAAACACATGAATGAAACAGCCTTATTAAAAAAAAAAAAAAAGAGTTCATGGGACTTGGTGCTTGACTGGGTGTGGGGAGTCTGAGAAAGCTCATCCGTTCAGCAAATATTTATTGAGTGCCAGCATGTCCCAGGAATTGTGATTGGCGTGATGGGTACAAGGATGAACAGGGAAAATTCCAGAAATGCCTTGAGAGTTGGAATTCTGCCTTACTCACCTTTGTATCTTGGACACAAGCCATTGTTATTGTCTTGATCCATATTATCAATATTATTTTGATCATAATTAACTAACAGTCTAATTTCTGCTCTCTGCAAGGAGCTGAGCTTAAGGCTTGAGAAAATTCAAATGTCTGTGATTGGGCCTTTGACATCAGGTTGCATATGGTCTAATTCTCCAGAACTCAGCTTAAATGTTTTCACTTCTAAACCTAAAATCTGGTTAAATACCCCTTTTATGTTGTCCCATAACATCATGGGCAAGCATCTGTTATAGCACTTAATACACTGTTTTTTTAAAATTGCCTGATTAATTGTCTATCTTTTGACCTCGTTGGAAAAGCTTGAGGACAACAGTGGTTTCTTATTTGTAACAATGTACCCTTAATGCCCAGCACAGTGCCTGGTAGACATCCAATACTGACTGACTTGACTGTTGAAACAATGAATGAATGAATATGTGCTAGGGAGGCAGGACTTATACACAAATGAAAGAATGAGGTGGCATACACTACTTACGCTACTTGACAGACAGATGCTAAGATGTTAACTGCAACAAGAGTTCAGTGGAAAGAAACACCAGAAGCTCCATGAGAAACTCCTGAAAAGGGTTATGATTAAATGTCCTCTGGAGAAGGTAACAGACAAGGCTGTATCTAAACCATCTGTAGTTTGTTTGAGATTCTATCCAGTTTTTTGTGGTTTTTTTTGTGGTATGTGGGCCTCTCACTGTTGTGGCCTCTCCCATTGCGGAGCACAGGCTCCGGACGCGCAGGCTCAACAGCCATGGCTCATGGGTCCAGCTGCTTCACGGCATGTGGGATCTTCCCGGACCAGAGCACGAACCTGTGCCCCTGCATCGGCAGGTGGACTCTCAACCACTGCGCCACCAGGGAAGCCCTTTTGGATTTTTTTTTTTGTAGGTCTTTTATCTTCCCTTCCTCTTTTGTTTTCTTCTCTTGTGATTTGATGTCTAACTTTAGTACTGTTTGTGGATTTCTTTTCCTTTTTTATGTGTGTATCTATTTTAGATTTTTGATTTGTGGTTACCAAGAGTTTTTGATATAGCAGTCTATCAAAGATTGTTTTAAGTTGCTGGTCTTTTAATTTTGAATGCATTTCCAATATCCTGCATTTGTGCTCTTTTCTTCTCATAATTGCTTGTTTTGATATCATATTTTTGTTCAGACAGTTTCCTACATTTACTTTATGTTTGCCTTAACCAGTGAGCTTTCCCACTTTTAATTTTCTTGTTTCTAGTTGCCTTTTCTTTTCCATTAGAGAAGTTCCTTTAGTATTTGTTGCAAAGCTGGCCTGGTGGTGTTGAATCTTCTTAGCTTTTGTTTGTCTGTAAAGCTTTTGATTCCTCTGTTGAATCTGAATGAAGGCTTTGTTGTGTAGAGTATTCTTGGTAGTAGCTTCCCTTTTATCGCTTTAAATATATCATGCCACTCCCTTATGGCCTGGAGAGTATCTGCTGAGAAATCACTGATAACCTTATGGCAGTTCCCTTCTATGTTATTTGTTGCTTTTCCCTTGTTGCTTTTAATAATCTTTCTGTGCCTTTAATTTTTGTCAGTTTAATTACTGTGTGTCTTGACGTGTTCCCCCTTGCGTCTGTCCTACCTGGGACTCTGTGCCTCCTGGACTTGCGTGACTGGTTCCTTTCCCGTGTTAGGGAAGTTTTCAGCTATTATTTCTTCAAATATTTTCTCAGGTCCTTTATCTCTCTCTTCTCCTTCTGGGACCCCTATAATGTGAATGTTGGTGCATTTAATGTTGTCCCAGACGTCTCTTAGACTCTCCTCATTTCTTTACATTCTTTTTTCTTTATTCTGTTCTGTGGCAGTGATTTCCACCATTCTGTCTTCCAGCTCAGTTATCTGTTCTTCTGCCTCAGTTACTCTACTATTGAATTCTTCTAGCTGTAGAAGAAAAAAACTGTATTTCATTTCAGGTAGTTTATTGTTCCTCTCTGTTTGTTCTTTATTTCTCCCAGGTCTTTCTTAAATATTTCTTGTATGTTCTCAATCTGTGCCTCCATTCTTTTTCTGAGATCTTGGATTATCTCCACTATCATTACTCTGAATTCTTTTTCCTGTAGTTTGCCTATCTCCACTTCACTTAGTTATTTTTCTGGAGTTTTATTTGTTCCTTCACCTGGGACATATTCCTCTGCTGTCTCATCTTGTCTAAATTTCTGTGATTGTGGTTTCCGTTCTGCATGCTACAGCCTTGTTGTTCTTCTTGCTTCTGCTGTGTGTGCTCTAGTGGATGAGGCTGTCTAAGAGGCTTTTTCAAGCTTCCTTGTGGGAGGGACTGGTAGCTGCCCACTGCTGGGTAGAGCTCCGTGTTGTCCCTCTGGTGGGCAGAGCTGTGCTCAGGAAGACTTTAAGCAGCCTTTCTGCGGTGGGTGGGGGTGTGTTCCCTCCCTTTTGGTTGTTTGGCCTGCAGCATCCCAACACTGGCGCCTACAGGCTGTTGGGTGGGGCTACGTCTTGGGGGGAAATGGCAGCTTCCAGGAGGGCTCATGCTAATGAGTACTCATCAGAGCTGCAGCTGCCATTGTCTTTTTCCCCATAGTGAGCCATAGCAGCCCCCCGTCTCTGCCGGAGACCCTCCAATACTAGCATGTATGTCTGGTCCAGTCTCTTATGAGGTCACTGGTTTTCTCCCTGGGTCCTGCTGTGCACTAGACCTTGTGTGCAACCTCCAGTAGTAGAGCTTCTGTTTACCCCAGTCCTGTGAAATTCCTGCAATCAAACCCCACTGGCCTTCAAAGCCAGATTCTCTGGGGGCTCCTCCTCCTATTTCCAGACCCCCAGACTAGGAAGTCTGATGTGGGGCTCAGGACTTTCACTCCTGTGGGAGAACTTCTGTGGTATAGTTATTTTCCAGTTTGTGGTCACCCATCCAGTGGGTATGGGATTTGATTTTATCTTGATTGCAACCCTCCTACTGTGTTGTTATGGCTTCTTCTTTGTCTTTGGGTGTAGGTTATCTTTTTTTAGTAGGTTCCAGTGTTAATTTTTTTGTCTATGGTTGTTCAGCAGTTAGTTGTTAATTTGGTGTTTTTGTAAAAAGGAGTGAGCTTACCTCCTTCTACTCTGCCATCTTGCTGGCCTCTCAGGGATCTACTTAAAACAACTGCCTCTGCGATGCCTGTGTGCATTTCCATTTCACTGAGAGGACTATGGCAACAATCTTAAACAGAAAAATGAGAAACCTTGAGGGCTCTTGCCTTATCCATTCTTCATGCTTCAGCAGTGGCTGCTGGTCCCCTTCAGCTCCCAGGACTCCACCTAGAGCCTCCAGGAACATTAGGCTCCTGTGGGCAGTGGCTGAGGCACCTGGCCATGGGGAATGCCACCTGTTATGCCTGCCAGTTGCTGGGCCCACCATGTTCTCTTACTTCCTTTTTGATTTCTTCTTTGACCCATTGGTTATTCAGTGCTTTTTAAAAATCTTCACATATTTGTGAATTTTCCTATTTTTTCCCTGTAATCAACTTCTAGCTTCATACCATTATGGTTGGAAAAGATGCTTGATATTATTTCAGTCTTAAGTTTATTAAGACTAGTTTTTTGGTCCAATGTATTATTTATCCTGGAGAATGTACGTGTGCACTTGAGAAGAATGTGTATCTACTAATGTTTGATGGAATGTTCTGTAAATGTCTGTGAAGTCCATCTGCTCTGGTGCATAGTTTAAATTAAATAATTCCTTAATAACTGTCTGTCTGGATGATCTGTCCATTTTTGAAAGTGAGATATTGAAGTCTCTTAATATTACTGTTTTGCTCTCCCCTCAGGTCTGTAAGTATTTGTTTTATATATTTAGGTGCTCCTATGCTGGGTTTGGAAATATTTACAAATGTTACACTCTCTTATTGGATTAACCCCTTTATCATTATATAATGACTTTTTTGGCTTCTTATTACAATCTTTGGCTGAAAATTTATTTTGATATAAATATAGCCACCCCTACTTTCTTTCAGTTTCTATTTGCATGGAATATGTTTTTCCATACCTTTACCTTCACCCTGTGTTTGTCCATACATCTGAAGTGAGTCTCTAGGCAGTATATCTCTTGCTTTTTGTATACATTTAGTCACTCCATGTCTTTTCACTGGATAATTTATTCCATTTACATTTAAAATATTATTGATAGATATGGATTTACTGGTGCAATTTTATTAATTGTTTTCTGGTTGTTTTAAATTTCTTTCCTTCTTTTGCTTCTTCACTTGTGATTTATTCATTTTCAGTAATGGTAATGCTTAGATTTCCTTCTTGTGATAGTTGTGTATCTATTATATGTTTCTGCTTTGTGATTACCGTGAGGAATATATGAAATATCTTATATTTATAATAGTCTATTTTAAACTGATTTCAGCTTAAGTTTGAACTCATGCTAAAGCTCTGTGGTTTTACGTCCCCTGCAAGTTTTGTATTTTTGATGCCACTATTTACTTTTTTTATCTTATGTATCCATTAATAAATTTTTGTAGTTATAGTTATTTTTGTTCTTTTTTTTTTTGTGGTATGCGGGCCTCTCACTGTTGTGGCCTCTCTCGTTGTGGAGCACAGGCTCTGGACGCGCAGGCTCAGCGGCCATGGCTCACAGGCCCAGCCGCTCCGCGGCGTGTGGGATCTTCCCGGACTGGGGCACAAACCCGTGTCCCCTGCACCGGCAGGCGGACTCTCAACCACTGCACCACCAGGGAAGCCCTCAGACTGCAGCTTTTAAGGCATAAAAATTGGTCTCTTTCAGGGAAAGACTGGAAGATAGGTATTTCTCTCTGCTGCCTCTGCTCTGAGCCCTAGCCATAGTGAGTTCTCATGAGCCTGTTAAAAAGTGCTTTTGTGTTTGCTATAGCCTTGTGAGTCTCGTAGATGCAAGCCCTGTTGGCTTTCAGAGCTAGGTGTTTTGGGAGCTTGTCCCTCTGGTGTAAGTCTTAGAAGTTGGGGTGGTAGATGCTGGGTCCAAACCCTTCACTCCTCAGTTGAAGCTAGGAGTTGTGAGTTTCCTCCTGATTGATCAGTGTGTCTCAGACTTTCTTACCATTTCATAGTGGTTTTTATCTCATTTGCCCAGTGTGAAGGAGTTGCTCAGCTGTTTCTGGATTCTTTCAAAGGCAATTGTTCCATGTGTAGCTACAGATTTGGTGTGACAATTGGAGGAGGTGAGTTCAGGAGCCTCATATGTTGCCATCTAGGACTGGAACCCATGACCTTGACAGATTTAAGGAGCACTGCTCAGTTCTTTTGTAGAATGTCCCTCACTTTGGGTTTGTTTGATTTTTTTTTCTTGAACAGACTGATTATGGGTTTTTAGAAAGAATACTTCAGAAGTGAAATGCCTTTCTCATCATATCAAGGGGTATATGTTATCCACATGACATTACTGATAACGTTAATTTTGATCACTTGGTTAAGGTAGTGCTTTCCTGGCTTCTCCACTGTAAAGTTATTGTTTTCCCCTTTCCACGCACTAAAATTTGTAAGTGAGGCATTCAATGCCAGATCCCCATACTCAGCAACTCCTAGACTAGGGAGTAGCTGCATTTATTATTTGGAATTTTTCTGTAAGGAAGATGTATCTCTTCTCCTCCAATATTTATTGTTCGGTCACTTATTTTATCAGTAGATCTGTTGGATATTTATTTTATACTGTGGGTAGAATCCAGTTCTGTGTTTTTTATTTTATTCCATAAATTGTTTCTGCTTTGGCTCTTGGGAGCTCTTTAAGTTTGTCTCCTGTGTCCCTTGGAAATGTCCCTATCTTTATATTTTTTGAGTACTTCCCTTCTGGTACTACAAAATGCTACAAGCTTATTTTGTATTTTTCCTGTCTCTTCCTAATACATTTTAAAGATATTTTTTCATATATATGTTTAAAAAGGAGATGTTTCATTTTTAGTTCCAACTAGGTTCACTCTTAAAAGGCTCTAATAAGAGAAATACTTAGTAGTTTTATATATAAGCAAAAGTTCAAGACACATATTTTGATAAAGATGAACATCATCATTTGAAATATTCATCAAAGTCCTGAAATATCTTATTTGTAACCCCACCCATAAATTCTCATTCAGATGATGGAAAGAAATCTTACACTAAGCAAATGATAGGGCACGCTGAGTGGTACAGTGACTTTATGTCATATCCTAATATTGTGTGTGATGTGTATGTGTGTATGCATGTGCACGCACACACACACCTCTTTGTGTATACAGATATTCTCATTCTTTCTTTTTTCCAAGGTCAGTGGTCTGTTGTTGGAGAATCAAGTTCCGCACTTGGGCATCAATAACTCCTTCCCCTGGTTTCCAATTTGACATTATTTTTCCAACTTGTTTTTTCATGCTTAGATACTGGACCTGTGTGTAGAAAAGGGGTCTTCCATTGTCAACCGTCGTGGTTCCCTATTTTCTGAGCCAAGATACAATCTTCTGAGATTTTAAATCCCCTTTGAAAATTTACTTGGAATCTTTTCAACATCAGCCCACTCACGCTAAGAAAACATCTCCAAGCGGAACCAAGAAAAGAATGGGCAAAAAGAAAAGGCAATATGGTGAGATAGGCATTGAAATGCTTGGTAATTGTAGCACTCCAAGACAGACACACTTTTGGTGTGGTATCTCAGGAGTGTGAAAGTGTGAAGCATGTACCTTTGTCTTTGGAGCCTCCCATCTCTCATTTCAAGGTGAGTATTGCTTACTCTAGTCAGCCTGCATATACCCGTGCTGCTCCTGACAAGCCACCAAGTAATTCGGCTTTCTCATCCTTCTAAGTTCCTATTTACACCACAAATGTAGGCATATTGGTTGCTTATTCATAAGGGTATCCCTGAAACCCCCAAATGAAATTATCATTATGGTTATAACTTTTTCACTCTAGAAAATATTACGAAAAAGTGGAGTAACGGCAAGGTAACAATACCTAGGGATTTGCTGAAAGTGGCTTGTGAAAGAAGTGCTTTACCATCCCTTTGCCCATTTTCTTTAACAAAAACACAGATCAATAGGGAGACCGTATATCTTGTGAGTGTAAAGGAGGAAGAAAGAAAAGTAGTTGCTCAGGGGCCATGTGGAGCAGATGCAAATGAATTGGCATTAATACTGATGGAGCGTCAACAATGAGCAGTGTTCAGGCAGGCATTCAAAAGAGGCAAGCCCTTGCTCGCTATGACTTATATATAGTTGTCTTATTATATTAGGGTAACTTTTTCTACTTAGATACTTCACTTTACCTAATTTTATATTGGGTTTAGAAAAACTGTCACAGAATTGGCATTCAGTTCAAGGGAAGAAAGTTGGTAGGTCTGGGTAGAATATCATGTGTCGAGGGGTTAGTAAGGCAGAAAAGTTTGCAGATTGAAATAAACTACTGGGGCTGGAAAACGTATTCACCTTAATTTAGTCTCTTATCTCTTTCCTTTTTTAAAAAATGACAGATACTTCTTTTTTTTTTTTTTTGTGGTACACGGGCCTCTCACTGTTGTGGCCTCTCCCGTTGTGGAGCACAGGCTCCGGACGCTCAGGCTCAGCGGCCATGGCTCACGGGCCTAGCCGTTCCACGGCATGTGGGTTCTTCCCGGACCGGGGCACGAACCCGTGTCCCCTGCATCGGCAGGTGGACTCTCAACCACTGCGCCACCAGGGAAGCCCACAGATGCTTCTTGAAGGCACAGAGCATGTGAAAATCTTGCCAAAGTGGCAGTTTTTAAAGGGTCTCAGTGCTTCTGATTGGGAGCTTCAAATGATACATTTGGTTATTTTCATTTGTTCACATAATAAAAGGTTTGTGAGAATGAACCTATATTTCCTTTGCTTAGAAACCTACTGTTGGTAACAAAATATTTGAATAGAATTGCTGGTCAACAGTTAAAGGAAATGGATTAAAAAATTCTTCATTGATAAGATTACTAAAAAGGAAAGTTAAGTGACTTTTATGGAGAGAGAATAATGACTCCTTATATTCATTCATGAAATTTAATTCCCACTACAATAAGTAGACCAGTATATAAACTAGCACTTATTCTGGATCTCTTGCTTCCGTGTTTCTGCACTAACACATGAGAAGATAAACGGGCTTTAGGATAACACTGTTGGGTGGTTGGTTGTTTTATTAATCCCGAAAGACATTTCCCTTTTGGTATGAGCAGAGTAGGTTTCTAGTTACATTTAGAACTCTCTTGTTTCAGCCAGTGGACTTGTTTCAAAGAGGAAGAGACTTATTAATATGATCTTTGCCAGATACAATTCCAAGTAGTTGTCCAATCTGAGGAAGTTATTAGGTGAATGGATTTATTGTTGCATTAACATTTATTTCTATAACTTGGGGTAGGTATCAACAAGGTAGGGACAATCACATGGATAATTTAACATTTTATTCACTGTCACCATCTCTATAGTGAAAGGACTATCATTCTAACAAGGAAGGGTATTTCTAGTACAGCACCTCCCTAAAAAGAGCTGGGAGTTACAGCAAAGTTGTGTTGAAATGTAGAGGCTGGATGGCTAACTGGCCTTCTACAAAACACCCACATTTAAGAGTTGTGTCTCAAAAGTTTATAAATTACCACAAAAAATTGAATTTCAGGGTTGCTTGTGAAAAATTTAGACCAAATATATTAAATCCCTAAATGCCAATGTCTTGCTGTTCTTACAGCTTTTCTTAATCAGAAGCGAAATTTTGAGTTTTAAGAATGTGGTAATCAGGGATAAAAAGAATTTTAGACATTAGCTTTGCTAAAAGCTCACTCTTCTAAGTAGCTTGACTGTCTGAGGAGAGATAATGAACTCCAGAGGCAGACTTTTCTATCTGGGAGATGGTGCCCTTGCCAAGGGTACTACTATTTTATGCTGCCCGCCAAGCCACTGGATTCACCGCTCACCCCTGGTGCAGCCCCCATTGAGGTGATCTTTGTACTGTGATGCTGCTCTGCTCTTCTCAAAGATACTTCTAAATACTGAAGCTGGTGCTGCCTTGAGCCTGGCATTGCCTGACTTAATATACCAACTTCCTGGAAGCTGACTTATGTCATTTCACTAAAGCTACTCTGGTAAGTGGCAAAGGCTCTCTTCATCTCAGTATTGTGCTCCACACTGAGCCCTTGTTTCAAAGTAGTGCTGCTTTATGCTTCCAGTGCCTTTGAGATGTTCTGTGGAAACATCCACTTTACTCTTACTGCCCCCTTCTCTCCCTAGGACCCTATTACTTCATGGAGACGAAGCCTTAAAGTAGAGCTGAGGGACAGAAAGTGTGTCTTTCTCACAATTGCCCCTTTTCTCCAGTGCCCAGGGTATATCCTGATTTCTTATTCTTCATTTTTGGATGAATTACTTCCTGGGAAGCTCATTGGTCCTTCTGCTCCAGCCCTTGGCCCTTCCCTAGTATGTACAAATTGTACAGTCTGCCTGAGCTCAGTCCTAAAGCTCCCTCAGGCCACTGTCTGAGAATTTTATTTTCTTCCTTAAAGTTAAATCTTCATTGGGCAACAAACGTGAATGGCTCAGTAAAGTGAGATTTCCCAGTCAAATTGTTCTTACACCCAGGGCTCTCCAAAGAGAGAACAGATAGCATTTAATTTAGATTTAATATCTGTATACAGTGAGAAGTTACAGGATTATTAACTTACCAAAGAAAAGCTTCAAACCACTGGAGGTTGTTCCCAGCATTAAAATTCTATATGTAAATGCTTGCACCATATTTGCTGTTTACCAGTTGATTCTAGTGCTCCAGAACTTTATTATTTTAATATGAATGGTAACAACATCTCTCATGAGTTCTTGAGGAAAAATGGGAACTTTTATACTGTCTCAAGCAAGTGCTATATGTTTGTTTTCCATTTTTTTTTTAAAGTCTCTTTACTACTTTTCATTTTTAACTCTTACACTTCCATTTGTACTGCTTTTATTATGCCATCATTCTGTTTAGTGTACTGGTAGCAGAAGTCTGAGAAAGGTAATGATTTCTCAGCAGATTGGTTGGCGTGTGGGTGTGGAAGTGATTGGGTTGTATAACCATAAGAAAATACCTTCACGTATCACCTTAACTTTCATCTTGAGGTCAGATGATGCCCTTTTATTTTATTTATTTATTTTTTCAGATGATGCCATTTTAAATTCACAGCTCAGTTAGTTGGTAACTCTTTCTCTTGTCCATTACATGGAACCATAGGATCCAAAGAGATAACGCCCCGGAACCTTTCCATGATGTCTGCAGAACACAATACAATCATAAGTGTATGAAGAAAATGTGCCCTTCACAGCTTCCCATAGAAGTGCATCTTAATTCAGAAAGCTCCTCTGATGACTAATTAAATCTTCTTGTTACAAATAAACCCATTTCCCCATTGTTCTTTCCTCCTCAGTACAGAATGAAAAGTATTGACTATTGACAGTAGTTTTTCTTAATGGGGAGAAGCATCAAAATATCAGTTTAATTTCATATGAAATGTTAATTCTCCAAATTTTAAGTCATATACATCACTGCATTTCAGCAGAATTATGATTTGTAAGAAAATTTTAAAAATTTATAATAATTAGAAAAATGAGTTTTAAAAAAGTCTATATGAAAAATTGAAACATAAGGAAACTCATGTTTCACCTAGGGAAAAATATGTTTTCCCCAAGTATTCAAATGGCCTTTTTAGAGAGAGAAATTTCTAAAGTGGAGGTCAATAAACATATGCTAAAAAGTAAAATTAAGCTATAACCTTGTTTTGGGTGAGAATTTAGAATTTATTTTTAGATGTTACAGTATAAGAAGTACTTTTATAGATGGAGACAGTAATTGCAAAAGAACACCATGCTGATAATTGCCCTGCAGTTACAGATTTAGTTTGTCTAGTTTGAAAATGAATTGAAGAACTTTCTTGCTCTCCTCTAGAATGATGAATCCGAAGTGGACCCTATGGCTTGCAGAAAACTACAGGTTGGTTTCTCATGCTTGTTGGAGTTTAACAGGCTCTTGAATGATACTAGTTGACCCCCATATTTGCCCACTTAAAAAACAATTGTTAAAAAATTTTTATTGGAGTATCGTTGCTTTACTGTGTTGTGTTAGTTTCTACTGTTTCAAAGTGAATCAGCTATATGTATACATATATCCCCTCTTCTTTGGATTTCCTTCCCATTTAGGTCACCACAGAGCATTGAGTAGAGTGACCTGTTCTCATTCGTTATCTGTTTTATACATAGTAGTGTATATATGTCAATTCCATTCTCCTGATTCACCCGCCCCCATCCCCCTTGGTATTCATGTTTTTTATTTACGTCTGTGTCTCTATTTCTGCTTTGTAAATAAGATCATCTATACCAGTTTTTTCAGATTCCATATATATGCGTTAACATACGATATTTGTTTTTCTCTTTCTGACTTACTTCACTCTGTATGACAATCTCTAGGTCCATCTGCATCTCTACAAATGACACAGTTTCATTCCTTTTTATGGCTGAGTAATATTCCATTGTATATGTGTGCCACATCTTCTTTATCCATTCCTCTGTTGATGGACATTCAATTTGTTTCCATGTCCTGGCTATTGTAGCATTGAACATGGGGTGCATGTGTCTTTTTGAATTATGGTTTTCTCTGGGTAGATGCCCAGTAGTGGAATTGCTGGTTCAAAATAGCTATGTTGAAGACAAATCAACTGGCTGCTTTTGACAGAACTTTTTTAAAGACTGGAGTAACTATAACAATACATTTTGAGAGGCACTCTAGACTACAGTTGGTTTGAATTTCTTCTTTAAGGCAATTAGACCTTCCTCCTCTTCCCACATTGATTTGTTTAACCTCTGTTTACCCTACATCAGAAAGGCCTACATAAAATTACCTTGTGTAGTTTTCTTTTGTGAGAGAAGAAATGGCAAGCATGTAATATTTAAAAAAAGGGAAACAAAACACAAAACTAGAAAACACACGCTTATTTAGTCTGTATCACTTATGATGAGTTCAACCTTAAGTAAGAGAAGAGAATACATAAGTCAGAATGTCTTAAATAGTAAGGAAGTTTATTATCTCACATAAACAATTTGAAGGGCTGAATAATTCAGCAGCCCAACAACATGGTCAAGGTCCCTGGGCTCTTTTCACCATTTTTGCTCTGAATCCCCAATGTCTGACTTCTGTCTCAGGTTATAAAATGCCATCAACAGTTTCAGGAATCATATCCTCATAAAAAATATTCAAAGGTCAGAAGAGAGCAATGTCTCTATGTCCCTTTTCAAGAGCAGTGAAATATTTCTCAAAAGTTCTTTCCCCATTGAGCTTACCATCATGTGTTGTTGGCCTGGGGCTTCTCCTAAACCAGTCACTGGCAGGGGAAATGGAAAGCTTCCCATCCTAAGGCTGAGTGATCTGGGTTTCCCTGAAGCACTTGCCTGCTCTACAACTGATCAAAAATGGGGGCCTCTTTCTCAATAAGATGGAGGAAGAGAGGGGAGTGGTTATTGGGTGGGCAGTTAGACCTGTCACACAGCCCTTTATCCTACATCTCCATTTTAAATTTGCATAAGTCGGGAGATACACATGCTCACACACATGCACGTACCCACAAACATACAGTTATATATGATTCAACGAGTCATTTTTAATTTTCTTGAGACTTGACTGAAATAATTAAGAAGTCCAAGAAGGACTGACTTATATTTAGCAGTGTTGTTTTGTTGTCCTCTAAGTATTTGAAAATTAACAGTCTTGTTAATGGTAATCAGAATAGATATTTGGTTATAGAATTCTATTCTGTTACTGTTCTGCATAAACAGACTCTATTTAAAACGTTTTACGTGAAATCCTTGAAAGGGGCAATATATGTGCTTGGTTATTGATCAGATTTGGGGAGTACTCAAGAGAACTAGCCCTGGATTGCTCAGTTTCCTCTGTTAGGTAACTTCCTAGATGGTGGCCACCAACTTTGTAAGCCCAGGGACAAACACAGAGCTTGAGGGGAAAGATAATGTTATGTTTTGAATATGTTAAATTTGAGGGTCTTGTGAAGCTGGAGTTATCTAGTGGAGAGTTAGATGTTTGTCTGAAACTCGGGGAGACGTCTGGGTAGCAGAGATAGACTTAGGAGTCATTAGTAACTGGTGGTAGCTAAAATCATGAGAGTAGATGAGATTGGCAAGTAACCTGTGTCTTAGTATCTTAGACTACTTCCAGGTTTCTATCCTCCCCTCTTTTGTTTGATATTTTCAAAGTTAATATATCTTAATTTTAAATTAACAAACAAGAATTAGGAAAGTAAATCTTTTTTACTTCTTTTCCCCTCACCATATTATACATTCCAAAGCTCAAAAGAAGTTCTTTCTGGATTTTTCCTTTATTCTGCCACCTTACATATCTTTGAGTTCCATCAAGAAGTACTTGGTCCCATGGCATATGCAAATGGGTTTGGTTTTAATTCTTTTTCTTTATTAACATTGATAAAGAAGAATTTACAGTGTTTGTGTCAATGAAACAGAGATAGATGTCTGCCCTAAAGTAGACAGAACTATAAATATGGCAAACTAAGGAGGGAGGAGGATGAAGGTCTTATGAAAACCTGTGGGGTTTATAATAATAGTAATAATAATAATAACACATTAAAATAATATGAGTTGTTATTATGCCTAATATGGTACAGAGGAGAAGTGTGCAGTATACTCAGAGATAATCCAGTCCGACTGCTTTGCCCTCTGGTTTGAGATGTCTGAGCAAGCTGGTGGTGAGTGAGGGAATTTAGGAGGTTCAGACATGGTACGGTATAATTTTGAATCCCTTGGTAAGTAAGTGATTCTTTCTTAAATCCTCTTGTAATTTGGCTGATTTAGTGAAGGAAAATCTCAGTTCAGTGCTAATGAATCTTAAACAACTGTCTACTAGTAAAGTCATTTTATAGTAAGACAGGGAGAAAGAGAGGCAGGCAGACACACACACACACACACACACACACCCATAGCCATATTCATCTTCCATTTACGGTACTGATAAAAAATTTCTTTTCCTTTTTACATAAATATATTTCAGTTAAAAAAGCGAGTTGACTTAAATAAAAGTATAAAATAGCAACACTATAGGTGGTATGTGAATGTGGCCCCAAGTAACTGTCCCTAATCTTCCAGATGTCTTGCCAGTTAAAAGATTCCACAGTAACCATCTCTTGAATGGAGTCCAGCTCATGGACCCTTAATAGTTTATCCTCCACCTGACCTACCTTATTACTGATGACATCCTAGTCTACTATCTCAGCTTTAGATGTCCAAGACTCCTGGGCTGTCAACCTTTGCTCATGCTTTTCTACCTCCTTCTCCTGATCTGCTCACTGCAGGAGTTAGATTCCAAATCCCACACATATGACTAAGCCCTACTATAGTGCCTTAGTCTCTGCCTGCACCAACCCTCAGAACTTTTTTGCTTTTATGAAATTTCTATTGCATCTTTGATCACTTTCGCTCCCATTGTTTCAGGTATTTTTCTGTAACCAGGTTATAGCATAAATTTCTTGATGACAGAGATAGTATTTTATACTTGCCTATGGATACTGTGCTTATTAGCACAATGTTAGACTAGATTATGAGAAATGAATGTTTAACTCGTTGACCAAATAAACTCTGCATTTTCTAAAAACTGGTTTTGCACATAGAAGTGCCCCAAAGGATGAGTTTTGTTTTTTAATACGCTGGTTTTAATACATGGCCACAAATTTTTGTCCCCATCCCTTAAACCTGGGTAGCCTTGTGACTGCTTTGGCCAATATACTATGGCAAAAGCTACACTGTGTGACTTCTAAGGCTTGATAGTCAAAGGCCATACAGCTTCTGGAACATCATTCTTGAAGCTCAGAGCCACAGTCTAAGAAGTATGACTGCCTTGGCATGCTGTAAAGAAGCCCAGACACATGTAAGAGCTCCAGCTGCCTGTCCCAGGTGAGCCCAGGCTTTGGTCATTCCAGCCAAGGTTCCGGACATGTGAGTGAAAAGACATCTAGATGATTCTCCTGTTTAGCCATTCAAGTCACCCCCAGCCATCCAAGTCTTCCCAAGTTGAGGTGATAAATATACTTAAGGAGAGATTCCTGCTGCGCCCTGCCCAAATTCCTGACCCACAGAATCCATGATCATAATAAAATGGTTGTTACTTTATGCCTGTGAGTTTAGGGTATTTTATTGCATAGCTATAGATAACTGGAACATTTACTTAAAAAGAGGTCATATGGGCTTCCCTGGTGGCGCAGTGGTTGAGAGTCCGCCTGCCGATGCAGGGGACACGGGTTCGTGCCCTGGTCTGGGAGGATCCCACGTGCCGCGGAGCGGCTGGGCCCGTGAGCCATGGCCGCTGAGCCTGCGCGTCCGGAGCCTGTCCTCCGCAACGGGAGAGGCCACAACAGTGAGAGGCCCGCGTAACGCATAAAAAAAAAAAAAAAAAAAAAAAAAAAAAAAAGAGGTCATAAATCTTCATAGTTCATCCCCTGTGTAGACCATCTTACTGCTACTTCCATTTCACTAAAACAAATAAACCACCCCCCGCAAAAGCAAACAGACCAAAATATAAAGAAAAGGAGAAAATCTTGAAAAAAAGAGAAAAAGGGCAGAAAGAAAAGGCCAAAGATACAATGATACAGATATAGATGTAGGTATAGAAGCATAGATAAATATAGATAACTATAAAGATGTAGGTATAGATAGAGCCTCAGGTACATTATTAGTGTAACTCTTTATTAGTAGATCTTCTTTCCAAATTCTTTATAACATCAAATCTACATAGTTAAGCCCTTTGCTGCAATTCTTCTTCTTCTTGCTAATTTTTGTTTCTCCATGGAACCTACTCGTATTAGAGCCTGAGCAAAGAAGCAAGTATGTCCAAACTTTTCCCTTAATTGACTTCTCTCAGATATTACTGTGCAGTAAACACATGAAAATGGCTCATTTCACTAACAATCAAATAGATACAAGTCAAAAGAATAGTAAAACTTTTAACTTTGTGGGGACAGTAAGTTGTAAAAACTTTTGTCTAATAATTTGGCAACATCAAAAGAATTAACACTGTTAATATGCTTTCACCCAGAATTTTTTCTTTAATAAATTTATTTTAAGGAAACTGTTATATATGCATGAAAATTTTCTTTTAGGATGTTTGTCACAACATTCATTCTTTCAGTCATTTAGTCAACAGATACTTATTGACATTATGGTTCTGACACCAATTTGATGTGTTGGTTCTTTCCTCGCTAAGCAATCTCCGACATCCACTGGCTGGGTGTCCTACAATTCAACTCAATCATAACACCATCTACCTAGAGATAATGTCAGATCCTACAGGTTAAGGGCTCAGTTGCACAAGACTGTCCCTTTCATTTCAGATGCCAGAAGTCTGCTTCTGACCCACTGGCTGCTATAAAGAGGTTCTCACCCTCCTTGGGGTTTGATTAATTTACTCGAGCCTCTCACAACTCAAGGAAACTTTTTACTTACTAGATCACTGGTTTATTATAAAAGGATACAAGTCAGGAACAGCCAGATGGAGGAGACACAGAGGGCAAGGTATGGGGAAAGGACTCGGAGTTTCCATGCTCACTGGGCACGCCACTCTCCCCAAATCACCACCAACCTGGAAGCTCTCCAGACCCTGTCTTTTGGGGTTTATATGGAGGCTTCATTACATAGGCTTGATTGATTAAATCATTAACCATTGGTGATTGATTCAGCCTTCAGCCCCTCCCCTCCCCAGAGGTGGGGGGTGGTGGTAAGACTGAAAGTTCCAGCCTTCTAATCACAAGGTTGACTCCTCTGGCAACCAGCTACCACCCTTAGTTGATTTCCAAAAGTAACCTCATTAACATAGCAAAAGACACCTTTACTACTTTCATCACAGGAAATTCCAAAGGTTTTAGGAGCTCTGTCCCAGGACTGGGGATGAGATCAAATATATACACTCAGCCCTCTGTATCCACTGGTTCCAAGTCTGCAGTCAACCAACCTCAGATGGAAAATATATTTTGAAAAATTCCGAAAAGTTCTAAGAACCAAAGCGTGAATAGTTGCCTCGTCCTGGCAACTATTTACACAGCATTTATGTTGTATTAGATTTTATAAATAATCTAGAGATGATTTAAAGTATATGGGAAGATGTGCATAGGTTATATGCAAATATCAAGTCACTTTATGTAAGAAACTTGAGCATCTATGGATTCTGGTATCTTTGGGGCTAGAGGGGTGTGTTGGTGGTGGTGGTGGTCCTGGAACCAATCCCCCTTGGATACCAAGGGACAACTGTATTTCTTATTATAAGGCACAATATCACAGCCATCTACCCTATGCCAGACCGAGTTCTTGGCCTTGAAAGTCCTCCAATGAAGAGGACACAGTTGTGGTTGTATTGGGCTTCACTTCTGGTGTGGGAATAGGGGATAAATCCGTCCACATATATATTACTTTAAAAATTATAAGTGTATTAAAAGTAAACAGGGAACAGTTGTGGAGAGTGAGGGCTGTTTTAATTAGAGGCATCACGGAAAGCCTCTCTAAGGTGTCATTTTAGCAGTGTTAATTTTAGTAGAAAAAACAACAACAAAAGGGCCCAAGGAAACTTTGAGGGAGGTGTTGGATATGTCTGTTACCTTGATTGTGGTGATGGCATCACAGGTGTTTGTAATACGTGCAGTTTTTTGTATATCAATAATACCTCAAGAAAGCTGTTTAAAAAACCCCACAAAACCCTTAACTATCCCGAAATAGAGACTGTTGAATGAATTTTGGTACATCCAGATGAGGGAATTACATACAACAATTGAAATAGTAATGACATTCAAATTTTTTCATGAATTTCAAGTGAGAAAAGAAGTTAAGAAAACTATTTGCAATTCATGTTGTATAACCTGCATGTTTATAAAAGAGGACTATAAACCACATAGATAAAATGAAAGATAGGGATGACGTAGTATGAAATATTAACAGTGATTTTTTTCTGAGTAGTGGGATTATGAATAATTTTCATTCTTTTGTTTTTCTGTTTTTCCTAAAAGCTCTATAGTCAACATGCATTGTCTCATAAGAAGGCATTAAGAAAAATTTAAAAACCTATTTTCAGACTGCTTTCCCTCTGCCCCTGTTATATTCCTTTGCTATCTACCATGAGGGCAGGAATCCTCTTCCTGTCCCAGTACCTGGCATAGTGTCTGGCACATGGTATATGGGTACTTTATAAATAATTATTGAATGAATAAATAAGTACATAAAGACATGAAAGAAAGCAGAGAATTACATTTGTTGAGCGCCTCTTATGTGCCAGGTATAATGCTAGGTGCCTTAAATATGTTATTTTTAATTTTTTTTTTTTTTTTTTTTTTTTTATTCGTTACGCGGGCCTCTCACTGTTGTGGCCTCTCCCGTTGCGGAGGACAGGCTCCGGACGCGCAGGCTCAGCGGCCATGGCTCACGGGCCCAGCCGCTCCGCGGCATGTGGGATCCTCCCAGACCGGGGCACGAACCCGTGTCCCCTGCATCGGCAGGCGGACTCTCAACCACTGCGCCACCAGGGAAGCCCTATTTTTAATTTTTTTAACTTCTTTATTGGAGTATAATTGCTTTACAATGGTGTGTTAGTTTCTGCTGTCTAACAAAATGAATCAGCTGTATATATACATATATCCCCATATGCCCTCCCTCTTGCGTCTCCCTCCCACCCTCCCTGTCCCACCCATCCAGGTGGTCACAAAGCACCAAGCTGATCTCCCTGTGCTATGAGGCTGCTTCCCACTAGCTATCTATTTACATTTGGTAGTGTATATATGTCCATGTCACTCTCTCACTTCGTCCCAGCTTACCCTTCCCCCTCCCCTTGTCCTCAAGTCCATTCTCTAATATGTTATTTTAATTAATTTCTATAGCAATGGTATGAAGGAACAATGGAGCTGTTTTTCATGACTAGAACCAGAGGCTTAGAGAAGGTAAACAGCTAGACTGTGGAGAACTGGTATTCAAACCCAGAAGAGTCTCCATTTTATTGCCTCTCACTTTCCATCCGCTTGTCTCCCATATCCCCACACAGAGGATGTGACCCATAAATGAAGACAATTTAGAGGAAGAGAAAGGTCTTTTTAGGTAGGTGCTTTGTGTCTGAAAGGTCATTTTCTCCTTTATTAGCAAGAGTATAAGCAAGAAAGAATGAGGTCCAACTGGACTTTAATAAAATATTAAGATATTATTAATAGTTTTTAAAAATATGGGGACAGCATTAGGTAAGACTGACAGAAATGAAAAAACCCTGGATTTTGTGGAATTGGTAGGTCTGGGTTTTAGTCCCAGCTCAGTTTCCTCATCTGTGATTCCTTTATGCATTAGATATAGTTTTGGGTGCATGAAACAGAGTTCCCAAAATTGTCGTTAAAAACATAGAACTTCATTTTCCTCTTACATGAAAGTCCAGTCGTAGGCAGCTCTTCAGCTTGTGTGAAGGCTCTACAGCCCCCTGGGACCCAGTCCCCTCCCAGTTTTCTGCCCTGATTCCCCTCCTTCTCAGAGTCTAAGGGGGAGCACCTACCTTCCCACCCACTTTCCCAGTCTTGGGATGGAGGAGTGGGGAGAAGGGGCATCCTCCCCTCCCCTTTAAGGACATAACATAGAAGTTGCACCATCACATTTCCATATGCTGCACATTTCCACATGTCATTCCTAGCTGCAAGGGAAGCTGACACAGGTAAGCCTTATTCTGGGCAGCCATTTGACCAGCTAACATTTAGGGGTTCTCTGAGACAACAGATATTGGAGGATACTTAGAAATCTATGCCACAGTCTTTTAATGGCTGTTCTAGCATTCTGTGATTCTTTAGGTATCCCTAAAAACACCACTTTTATAAATTATTTTGATGTATGTGTTGTATATATGGGAAAAAAATGAAAAAGAATTGTAAATGACGATATTGGTAATTTTTAAACTGTCATTTCACTTAGTCGTCTTATAGAAACAATCTCTCAAAGTCTGATGAAATGAAAGAAAGTGATATCCAGAAATGCTTCTTAAAAACTGCCAATAGGAACGTAATTGAGTGATGTTTGGTAAGGCTGCAGTGGAAGCTATTAAATCCTTACCTTGTATGACATTAAATAGCAAAGAACTCCATTTAAAAAAATTATTGAAAAGGGTGTCAGTCTATGCCTACTGAAGTTGAACTGCCTTTTTCAAGACTAATTGTATGGAGTATTATTTTCTTCAAAGCTGCCTTCCGTCCTAGGAGAGGAAAAATTCAAGCAAGACAGGTTCTTGTTTTTTTTTTTTTTTCCTGGCTTTATCTCCCTTTTGCAATTTAAAGGAGAATTAAGCTTATTTTAGTTCTCTGACTTTTTTTGCCCATTGCAAAAATTTTTTAGTTGGAATGTAATCCAGTGTTTTGAGTTATTATTGTAGTTTGCAAAGTATCCCTTGACTATACAACAGAGATATTAAAGAAAGAACTGCTTTCCCTTCAATGATAATTGCAAAAACAAAATGTAATATTCAAATGTAAATACTGAAAATAATTTCTTTAGTTTACATTATACCAATGTGTCAAAAATTAATGGGGGAGGGCTTCCTTGGTGGCACAGTGGTTGAGAGTCTGCCTGCCGATGCAGGGGACACGGGTTCGTGCCCTGGTCTGGGAAGATCCCACATGCCGCGGAGCGGCTGGGCCCATGAGCCATGGCCGCTGAGCCTGCGCGTCTGGAGCCTGTGCTCTGCAATGGGAGAGGCCACAGCAGTGAGAGGCCTGCGTACCGCAAAAAAAAAAAAAAAAAAAAAAAAAAAAAATTAATGGGGGGTATTAAGATTATATAATTAATCATAAAACATGACAAAATGTGGAAGCTTAGGACCTCCTGCTAATATTTCATCTATAGTTTATAATAATACATTAAGTAACCATAGGGGCCTGATTAAAAATAATGTATGTGGTACTTTTGTAGTTTCTAATTTTTTTTTGCTGTATGTGGGCCTCTCACTGTTGTGGCCTCTCCTGTTGCGGAGCACAGGCTCCGGACGCACAGGCTCAACAGCCATGGCTCATGGGTCCAGCTGCTCCACGGCATGTGGGATCTTCCCGGACCAGGGCACGAACCCGTGTCCCCTGCATCAGCAGGCGGACTCTCAACCACTGCGCCACCAGGGAAGACCTTCTAGTTTCTAATTGAATAAATAATCAAAATAATGTTGTTGTAAATAAGTGTTCTTAACGTCACAAGCCTTAACCCTAGATGAGGTTAAAGCCCCAGATGTATTTGATTTTAAACCAATGATCGTTAGAGATTGGGAATCGTGCTAGTCATATTCTATCCTCTAGGCCTCTTCTCTTCTGGTTAACATCTCATTTTTTCCCCTCACTCATTTATTCATTCAGCAATTTCCCTTGAACACTAATACGTCTGTAACAAATTACGTTGATATGCTAAAGTAAAAATAACATCTCAGTAATATTGAAAATACTGTTTCCCTTCTAATTTTAGAAGGATTGCTGTATCTGTATGTGTTTCTCCCGAGGATATTGCTTATAGCTTATATCTTCACTGCTGTTTTCATTCATGAACTTGTTTGAAATCCAGTTCTTCTAAAATTTTTCTTTTTCTGTGCCTGGAAAAAAAAAAAAAAATCAATGGACGCCCCCTTCTGGAGGAAGTGGTGTTAGTAGCTAAGACCTCCTCACTGGGCCTGTGAGTGCTGGATGCTGGTGAACAAGCATTTACTGAGCACCTGCTGAGATCACAGTCAGAGACCGGAGCAGGGTTTGCATATTAGATAATAAAGATAATGGTGCCTGCTTCAGAGTAAGAGACAAAATCGTTTGTATAATTTCCTGCTGTGTCTGGGTTTTAGTTGAGGCAGAAGTGTCTGCTTGACTTGGTGAATTACTTGGTTTGTGAGTGTTAACATTTTGTAAGAGGGAATAATAGCACCATTTCCTGCTGCCTTTTAGGAATGTGGTCACTTAGACGACAATACAGGCTCCGACTTTCGAGGGGGCACTGGGACGTGATTAAAGGAAAGAAAACTACATAGGACAAAACAGGAGTGTTCATGGGCAACCCAGGAAAGCAGGAGTGTGGCAAGGGACTGACAAAAAAGGGCTGACAAGGGAGCACATCATCCTGGGCCTTTCTTCACACTTCCAGCTTAGCAGAGTTGTGAAGTAAAACACAGCTCAGGAGGAGTTAATGGAGCAAAGATAAAAGGTCAGAGGACTAAAAATAAGGAAGGCAAGGAAGGGCAACTTGTATTTATTTACCCATAAAGGCAAAAAAATTTTAAGTAAATTTATGGTTGTGTTAGCTGATTTTCAAATAGTCCAATGAAAGGAATGTTTTTAGAAGGGAAAAAAGAAGACTTTGAGACATAGATTATTATATAAGAACCCCCGTAAAGATATAATTGGTGATGACGGGGTGATGTTTTTTTTCGGCTATTGAGATTCCATGGATGAGAGAGCCAGAAATGAGTTTGGGACGGTTTATAGTCATTTTGGAATATAAAATAAACCTTGGCTGAGGGGTAAGGTAGCATGCACCCAACAGCTCCAAATCACAGCCATCTCTGTTACGTAAAGCCTGGTTCAGCGATGACATGCTGGCTAGAGATGTGGAGGTGTGTGGTCCAGCGTTCACTCAGTGATTAGGTAATTCTGGTGATTGGGACAGACTCGAGGCATGGAGAGGGGATGGCAAAAGCAGTGGGGAAACCATGTCCAGGGAGATGGGCGTGAACCATCTCCTTAAAGCTTGTGACCTGCAAGCAGAAGGAAGCTGCTGCAGATCTGCATGTGGCAGGCAACTAAGGCAGATCTGTGGAACATTTAAATAGGGCTGTCACACGCCTCAGTGTGCCTCGTGTACAGAACAGGGGCTCTAGAGGGCACAGGGCAGAAATAGCATCCTGCATAACCTGTAGAAAGGGTATGGGAGTGCCATTTGGCCAGAGTAAAAACTGGGAAGGAAGAGAAGTCGGGAAGGACTTTAGAATCCAGAGAGAGAAGCAGGGGCGGGTACAGATGCAGGGGCAAATGTAATTATTAGCTATGATGAGAGATAAGAGAGGTTTTTCTGGGATACTCGAGCTCACTCTTAAGGACCACATTTTAAGTTAGAATAACTCATTGCTTGAGTCCCTTTTGGCAGAGCTTAACTATGAGAAGAGACTTCTGTAGTCGAGAATGCTAAGAAGGAAGCCATGGGGGATATTATTTAAAAGACTTAGCACTGAGTGCTGCTCCAAGGGCTGGTTCCAAGGAGATGATGCCCTGCTTTGCATTGTAGGTAGGAGCTCCTCCGTGCCATGAGGGTAGGATGAGAATGGACAGTCTGTAACTGTCCTGTGCTGGAGGCCCCAGAGGGAGTGTGTGGGGGGGGTGAGAGCAGCAAGTTCTGGGCTCCCCTGTGGCCCATCATGGCAGCTCCCTAGGCCAGCTTTCTCAGACAGGCCCATCCTCTCTGCATCTACCTCTGGTGGCCATGTGGGAGCCTCAGGCCTTAGAGGTGGGGAAGGGAGTCTAACCTCTCTTACCTGGCTTCTGTCAGTCCTTTCTGCCTAAGGTTTCTCCTTTGTTCTGGACCTGCCCATCCCACTATCTGAATATTTCCCTCTGACCCTTAGAACTGACACTGCCCAGAAATATGACCCTGTGCTTACCTCTCTCTTTCTGTTCCAACCTTTGCATGTTGATGCTTGAACTAAAGTAGGGTTTGCTATATGTCCTCTGCACTTTTGACTTTGGATTTGAACTCCAGGAAAAGGGCCCAACCCCTTTATCCCTGTGGAGTTCCCCAACTTTTCCCTGGTCAAGTCCATAGATTGCTCTTCTCTCTCATTTCAGGAAGAGACCAGGGTCAAGACATATATGACAGTAATGGTAAACTGACCAAGTAAGATGTTCTGAATAAAATTTAGGAAAATTGCTAACATTTTTGAATCCTAAAAATAAAAGTGAGATATTCTAAGATAGTAAGAATTGAAGAAGTATTTCTAACTTGTTTTTCTAGTGAGCTTGATTTAGAAATCTATATAGATCAGGTTTGTTTCTTTCTTTTGTCATATATATAGTATTATGGACTGGATCTTTGTTTCCCTTCCAAAATTCATATGTTGAAATCCTAACCCCAAATGTAATGGTATTAGAAGGTGGAGCCTTTGGGGGTGATTAGGTCATGAGGGTGGAGCCTGCATGAATGGGATTACTCTCTCTCTAAACATGAGAGAGATGACCCAACCTATGGTATTCTGTTAAAGCCGCCCAAACTGACTAAGGCACATGGTAAACATGTAGATTGTCTTGCAAATTCATCAGATAGATTGGATTACTATACTATGTATACTGTCACTATACTGTGTGTTCATGTTGGTGGCTGAGTAGGAGAGACCAAGTAACAGGAGAGTGGGGGTATTCATAGAATCCTCAGCTATACACCTTGACGGTAGATACCCTCATAAGATACTATACAGTATATTGAAAATCAGTAGACTGTGAGATAATAAGAAATAAACTTGCTGAGCTTGATATGTTGCTTACACAGATAAAAATGATAGTGACTAGCAAAGAGATGGATTGTGAATTTCAAGCCTATGATAACTGTTTAGAGTTCTTGTGCTCCAAAGTCCGTAAAATTTTGGCAACCGCAAATCAATATGAATGGAGTGGAAAGGGAAAATATAAATAAGCCATATATTAAGAATGTGCATGGAAGTTTACTCCAACCATTTCATGGAGACAAAGTCTGGTTAACAGCAAGGGAAGCCTTGGGTCACCAAAGGATGTTCTGAAGTAAATTTTCAGGGTGGAAACCATAGAATGAGGTCTTATAAAATCCTTAAGGCAGAGTTTCAGGAGAAATAATGAGGCTACATAAAACCAGCAAATGAGATCAGAGGAGATTGAGAGCAAAATAAAACAATGGGCTATCTGGAGATTTTTTTGTGGAATAGAGCTCAGTTCATGAAATGATTTAAATAGCTGAAGTGTTTAGATATAATACAGGATTACTACTTTAAAAAATTTTCTACTATTTTATGAGCCCAGTGGAGCTAGACCATATCCAATGTTTGTCTTCTCAAGATTTGACAGTCTTTGGAGTTTTATTTATTTTATTAAGCAGGTCAGTGTGTGCATATATATCTCTATATATCTATACCTATATCTGTCTGTCTGTCTATCTATCTCTCTGTCTATAAATAATATGGAAAAGAAGACGGAGGGTATTTTGAATTTTCTCATTTAGAATCATGATTGACAACTAAGAGGAAAATTAAAAATTTTTAGGAGACATGAAAAGATTAATGAGTGTGAATTTGGAAGGTCTAATACAGAAAAAGAAGGTGCTATATGCAAGCATACTGAACTAAAATATGAAAATGAAAGAATATGAACGATAAGGAAGATACTAGGAAATTTTAAGCATGCACAATTACCAGTGCGAATTAGGAATATAATTTAGATCCATTTAGCCTGAAGAATCTCTTAGCCAAGGTCAAGGAAA
Organism: Phocoena sinus; assembly: GCF_008692025.1. NCBI lineage: Eukaryota > Metazoa > Chordata > Mammalia > Artiodactyla > Phocoenidae > Phocoena > Phocoena sinus. Next base: position 156,999,202 of record NC_045763.1, on the reverse strand, counting down.
TAAAATGTTTCTGAAGGTAAGAGATTGCCATGTCCCAAAGGTATTTACATGGGGAAGGTCCAAAGCCTGGTGTACAGGAAGCTCTCGTTAAGCCTTGTTACTCAAAGTTTGGTCCACAGCATCACAGCACAAGCATCCCCTGGGCTCTTGGACCTCAGGCACCTCCCTCCAATTTACTGAATAAGGGTCTGCAGTCACCAGGATTGCAGGATGATTTGAGAACACATTGAGTTTGAGAAGCACTGTTCCTAAGGGCATTAAATAGCAGTAGGTTTGGTGGACAGCTTTTGGAGGATATTGAGATCCTCAAGATTAATGAGGAGATGAGCAGTGAAGAGATTCTATAAAGCAGATGTGCGTTCTAGGCAAAGAGTTACTGCATTTGAGGCATTGCCATGTAGTCCCAATATTGGATATTTTAGAAATAAAGTTAAAGCAATAAATGAGCTGTTTGATCCAGGCAGTGAGGAACTTAGGCTATTAAAGAGAAGAAAAACATGTATTATTAAGGGAAAGTATAACTGTACAAAATTGAAGGTCATAGATAATAATTTTATATTCAGGTTATAGTTTTGAAATTTTACATTTAAAAGAAAGATTGAAAGAAAATTTATATGTACACACATAATTGCAATACAAGAAAAAATATACTTGGTTTATGTTAGCAAAGCAATGGTCTCTAAAGAGCCATGAAACAGCTTGCTGATTTTGCCTTTCTGGGTTTATTACAAATGGATACATAAAAGCCTTGAGGTAAGAAGTGAAATTCTGGGAACAGATGGTACAGGATCACCGATAAGACCCAGGCCTAACCAGAGACTGTTTCTGGGGCCATGCTTCTTGTTTGTCAGTGGTGGGCATCAGAACTCACTGATGTCACACTTCCCTCGTGCAGAGAAAGGTGCAGATGCTTCTCCTTGCAGAGGTGAGCTCAGTCATTATAGTGAATCCCTTAAAACATGCTGAATCAGAGGTCTCTCAATTACTGAAATACCAGATTTAGGTGGAAACTTTCTCTGTTTTAGTCAAAAATCTGGTGACAGAAACTTCATCCTCTACATTGCAACTTAAATATTCTGTCTTGAGAAAGCTTATTTTTGCATATTACCAGTGCATTCTCTACACACACTTCTGCAGAAATTGTTTCTTCATCTCCCCTCTCTTCTATGCTTGGTGAAATCCTGTGAAATTCTGCTGATTCTTTTACGATTCAATATGAATATCACCTCCTCTGTAAGTAGTTCCTTGACTGCTCTTCACTCCAAACTCCCACAGCTAGGTAGCCTTCCTCTCCCTCCTTCCTTCCCTTCCTTTCTTTCTTCTTACAGTGTTGTGGGTATTGTTTTTAATATAACATTTTTATTATGAAAGGAATAATACTCAATATTAGAGAATGGAAATACAGAAACATATTAAGAAGGAGATAAAAAGTACCTACAGTCTCATTTTCTAAAGCAATCATTACTAATATTTCATTGCAGCTTATGTCTAATCCTCTCTGTCTCTGTCTTTCTCCCCCTCCTTCCTTCCCTCCCTCTCCTTATCCCTTTTCTCCTTCTCTCCTTCCTTTTCTCTAATTGAAACTTCTCTGTTTTTTTCTCTCTAGTTTTAAAAAAAATCAAATATATTCAGATATGATTTATATTCAACAAAATGCACCCGTTGCACAGCTAGGTGTGTTTTGACAGGTGTATATACTGTTATAACTAATGCCTCAATCAAGATGTATAATATCTTCATTACCCCAAGAAGTGATGAGTGATGGACCCATTCATGCTCCTCTGAAATATACCCCCTCTCAGCTCCCTGCCACAGGTAACCACTGATCAGGTTTCTTCCCCTTAAGATTAGTTTTGCCTGTTTTAGGGCTTTGAATAAATGGAATCGTGCAGCATGTATTCTTTTGTGCCTGGCTTCTTTCACTCAGCACGATATTTTTGAAATAGACCTGTATTGACGCAGACATCAGTAGTTTATTACTTTTGTTTCTCAGAAATGTTTACTTCACACATATTTTACTGCTTTCATATTCTTAGTGCTATTATTATTGGAATTCATTTTTGAATTTTTATCATTAATACTATTAAATTTTTTTAATCAATAAACTTTACTTTTTAGGTCAGTTTTAGGTTTACAGAAGAATCAAGCTGAAAGTACAGAACATTCCCATGTAGATTTGACCCTTGAACTATGCGGGCATTAGGGGTGCTGACCCCTGAGCCGTAGAAAATCTGCCTATAATTTTACAGTTGGCCCTCTGTATTCCAGTTCCACATCTGTGGATTCAACCAGCAGTGGATCATGTAGTACAGTAGTACATTTAGTGAAAAAAATCTGCACATAAGTGGACCTGCACAGTTCAAACCTGTGTCGTTCAAGGGTCAACTGTAGTCCCTTACCCTCCCCAACACAGTTTTCTTGATTATTAACATCTGTTAGGTTGGTATGTTTATAATAAGTGATGAGTCAATATTGACACAGTATTATTTACTAAAGTTCATAGTTTACATTAGGATTCTCTCATTGTGTTGAACATTCCATGGGTTTTGGCAAAAGTATAATGACATGTATCCACCATTACAAAACTGCATACAGTAGTTTCACTAAATATTTGCTATGCTCTGTCTATTCATTCCTACTCCCTTGCCCTCCCACTGAGCCCCTGGCAACCACTGATCTTTTTACTGTCTAGATAGATAGTTTTGCCTTTACCAGATGTCTTATACAGTATTTGGAATCATACAGTATGCAGCCTTTTCAGTCTGCCTTCTTTCACTTAGCAATATGTGTTTAAGGTGCCTCCATGTCATTTTACAGCATGATAGATCATTTCTTTTTAGTGCTGAATAATATTCCATTGTATGAATGTACCAGCTTGTTTATCCATTCATCTATTGAAGGACATCTTGGTTGCTTTTGAGTTTGGGCAATTATAAATAAAGCTGCTATGAACGTCTTTGTACAGGTTTTTGTGTGGACATAAGTTTTTTTTTTTTTTGTGGTACGCGGGCCTCTCACTGCTGTGGCCCCTCCCGTCGCGGAGCACAGGCTCTGGACACACAGGCCCAGCGGCCATGGCCCACGGGCCCAGCTGCTCCGCAGCATGTGGGATCCTCCTGGACCGGGGCACGAACCCGCGTCCCCTGCATCGGCAGGCGGACTCTCAACCACTGCGTCACCAGGGAAGCCCTAGACATAAGTTTTTGACTCATTTGGGTAAATTACATGTGGTGTAATTGATGGATTGTATGGTGAGAGAATGTTTAGTTTTGTAAGTAACTGTCAAACTGTCTTCCAAAGTGGCTGTGCCATTTTGCATTCCCACCAGCATTGAATTAAAGTTATTGCTGCTTTAAATCTTCATTGGTATCTGGTATTGGTATTTTCATTCTTTTCGATTTTAGCCATTTTAAGGGATGTGCATTAGTATTTTATTGTTTTAATGTGCACTTCCCTGATGACATATGATATTGAGCATCTTTTTATATGCTTATTTGCCATCTGTAGATCTTCTTTGGTGAGGTGGGTAAGGGGTCTGTTCAGATCTTTTTCTCATTTAAAAAAAAATCAAAGTATAATTGAACTACAACACCATGTTAGTTCCAGGTGCACAACACAGTGATTCAATATTTCTATCTATTACAAAATCATTACCACAAAAAGTCTAGTTACTATCTGTCGCCATACAAAGTTATTACAATATTATTGACTATATTCCTATGCTGTACATTTCATCCCGGTGACTCATTTATTTTGTAACTGAAAGTTTGTACCTCTTAATCTCCCTCACCTATTTCACTCATGCCCCCACTGCCCTACCCTCTGGCAACTACCTGTTTGTTCTCTGTGTCTATGAGTCTGTTTATGTTTTGTTGTGTTTGTTCATTTGTTTTGTTTTTCAGATTCCATGTATAAGTGAAATCATATGGTAATTGCCTTTTTCTGTCTGACTTATTTCACTTTGCATAATACCATCTAGGTCCATCCAAGTTGTTGCAAATGGCAAGATTTCTTTTTTTTTTATGGCTGATATATATATATATATATATATATATATCACATAAAATAACTTCTTTATTCATCTGTTACTGGACACATAGGTTGCTTCCATATCTTGACTATTGTAAATAATGCTGCAGTGAACATAGGGGTGCATATATCTTTTTGAATTAGTGTTTTTTGTTTTCTTTGGAAAAATACCCAGAAGTGGAATTGCTGGGTAGTATGGTAGTTCTATTTTTAATTTTTGGGGAGCTTCCATACCATTTTCCATAGTGACTGTACCAACTTACAATCCTACCAACAGTGCACAAGGGCTCCCTTTTCTCCACATTTTAGCCAATGCCTGTTATCGTCTGTCTTTTTGATAATAGCCGTCCTAACAGGTTTGAGGTGATATCATGGTGGTTTTGATTTGCATTTCCCTGATCATTAGTGAGGTTGAGCATCTTTTTATGTGTCTGTTGGCCATCTGTATGTCTTCTTTGGGTTTGGTTTGTTCTTCTTTTTCTAGTTGTAGGTGTAAAGTTAGGTTATTTGATTTTTTGTTTGTTTGTTTCCTGAGGTAGACTTGTAACAGTATAAACTTCTCTCTTAGAACTGTTTTTGTTGTTTCCCACAGATTGTGGATCATTGTGTTTCTATTTTGTTCTGTTTTCTTTTTGATTTCCTCTTTGATTTCTGCAGTCCCCCTTTGGCTGTCCAGTAGCATATTGTTTAGCCTCCACATGTTTGTCTTTTTTGCAGTTTTTATCTGGTAATTGATTTCTAGTCATAGTATTGTCAGAAAGGTCATAAAAGTTGCTTGATATGATTTTAATCTTCTTAAATTTACTAAGACTTGTTTTGTGGCCTAGCATGTGATCTATGCTGTAGAATATTCAGTGTACACATGAAAAGAATGTATGTTCTGCTGCTTTTGGATGGAATATTTTATATATATCTATTAAATACACCTGGTCTAGTGTGTCATTTAAAGCCAGTATTTCTTTATGATTTTGTTCTTTGATGTAAATGGGATGTTTAATTGTCCTACTAGTTTTATGTTTCTGTCAGTTTCTCCCTTTATGTTTGTTAATATTTGCTGTATGTTTTTAGGTTCTATGTTAGGTGCGTCTATATTTTAATTGTTATAACTTCTTGTTGGATTAATCCTTTATCATTATGTTGTGTCCTTTGTCTCTTGTTGCCGTCTTTGTTTTAAAGTTATTTTGTATGATGTAAATATTGCTACCCCAACTTTCTTTTTGTTTTCATTTGTAAGTAATAAGTTTTTCCATCCCCTCATTTTCTATTTGTGTGTGTCTCTATGTCTGACATAAGTCTCTTTTAGGCAGCATATATTTGGATCTTGTTTTTCTATCCATTTATCCACTCTATGTCTTTTGATTGTAACATTTATTCTTTACTAAATGACTTTACATTTAAGTATTTATTTATAGGTATGTACTTACTGCCATTTTGTTAATTGCTTTTGTGTTCTTTTTTTCCCTTTCTTCCTTTGCTCTCTTTTCTTGTGATTTAATGACTATCTTTAGTGTTATATTTAGATTCCTTTTTAAAAAAAAATGTGTGTGTATCTGTTATAAGTTCTTGGTTTGTGGTTACCAGAGGTTCATATATGACAACATATATATATATGTATGTATGAATGTAATAGATATATATCTACATTCATATGTATATAAATTTTTAAGTTGCTGATCTCTTAAGTTTGAATGCCTTCTGACAATCCTGCATTTTTCTCCCTCTCCACCATTTAATGTTTTTGACGTCATATTTTGCATCACTTTGTTTTGTGTATCCCTTATTTTTTGTGGAAACAAATGATTTTACTACTTTTGTCTTTTAACCCTCTTACTAGTTTTATAAGGGTTGATCTACTGCTATAAAGGCAGTGTATTTGCCTTTACTAATGAGAGTTTTTCTTTCACAATTTTCATATTTGTAGTTGTGGACTTTTCCCCTTAGAAAAATCCTTTTAACATTTCTTGTAAAGCCAGTTTAGTGTTGCTGAACTCTTTTAGCTTTTGCTTATCAGTAAAGTTCTTTATTTCTTCTTCCAATCTGAATGATAGCCTTGTAGTTTTTTTTTTTCCTTTAATCACTTTAAATATACCATGAAACTCCCTTCTGGCCTGCAAAGTTTCTGCTAAAAAGTAAACTGATAATGTTATGGGAGTTCCCTTGCATGTAACTGATTGCTTTTCTCTCGCTGCTTTTAAGATTCTCTATCTTGAATTTTTGCCATTTTAATGGTGATGTTTCTTGGTGTGGATCTCTTTGAGTTCATCTTGTTTGGAACTCTCATTGCTTCCTGGACCTAGATGTCTGTTTCTCTTCTCATGTTAGGGAAGTTTTCAGCTATTATGTCTTCAGATATGTTCTCTGCTCCCTTTTCTCTCTCTTCTCCTTCTCAGACCCCTATAATGTGAATGTTAGTACGCTTGATATTGTTTGAGAGATCTGTTAACGATCCTTATTTTTAAATTATTTCTTTTTTCTGTTCTGCTTCACTGATTTCTACTACTGTGTCTTCCTGTTCACAGATTTGTTCCTCTGTGTTATCTAAACTACTCTTGATTCCTTCTAGTGTATTTTTTCCAGTTATTTTATTCTTCAGCTCTGTTTTGTTGTTCTTTATACTTTCTCTTTGTTAAACTTCTCAGTGTGTTCATCTGTTCTTCTCCTGAGTACATTAAGTACCTCTGTGTTCATTACCTTGATCCTGTTATTGGATAGATTGTTCATTGTTCATCTCAGCTTCACTTAGTTCTTCTTCTGTGGTTTTATCTCGGTCCTTCCTTTGGTACCTATTCCTTTGTCACCTCATTTTGTCTAATTCTCTGTTTTTATTTCTATGTATTTGGTAGTTAGGTTATATTTCCTCATCTTGGGGTAGTGGCATTGTGTGGGAAGTGTACTTTGGGGCATAGCAGCACGTTACCCTCTGTTTTCTGACACTCCCACTCAGAACATTCCCACACTCATCAGAGGTATGTACTCTAGGGGTGTACCCTACGTGGGCTGCATGGGCCCTTCTTTTGTTGTGGGGCTGGCTACTGTGGGGGTGCTGGCAAGTGGGGCTGGCCCTCAGCCCTATTGGCTTTCAGACTTCTGCTTCACTCATGCAGAGGCTGCCCGCCCATGGAGTCAGGTCCCTGGACAGCTGGCTGGGGGGTCTAGGATGGCTGGTGCTGATTGCCTGGTGGGTGCATAAGTCCCCAGCACTAATAGGCTAGAGGGAGGGCTAGAGCGAGGACTCCAAAGTGATACTTTCCAGCACCAGTGTCCTTGTGGCAGAATGAGCTCTGAAAGCCTTCTTAAGACAAAGCTTTCCTCTGGAAACTGGGTTTAGGGGTCAGAGCCTTCTTGGGAACCCATCACTGTGATCAGTGGAAATGCTCTGGCTGCCCTTGAATATCTCCAGATCCACTGTTCTCTGTCATGTTCCATTTGGCAATGTGCCTAGATATAATGGCATTCTACAGGGTTGCTTTATAAATATATGCTGTGAAATGTGCTTTAAAGAACATATTCTTAATATAGAACTTTTGCATAGTAAATGTTCCCAGACCTCACCAGCTGTGGATACCAGTAAGGACACCTTTGCATTTAAAACTCAATATCCAGAGCTTTATACTCTCCACTTATATGACAGAAGGAACTCAGACCACGTTTTAACATTCCCCATATCTTTTGGTAGAACTGTGAACTTGGGGTGCAGCTCATATGCTTTTACAGATCCTTCCAAGATTGCTGTCCCCTAACTCCAGGCTATTCTTAATGCTCCACCTGGGCTACTATTTGTACCCACACCATTCTTTGCTTGTCCTAAACCTGATAACCTTGAGCACTGGCTAATGCTGCCATTTGCCATTCCCTTGACCACCAGTTAATGCTGTACCTGCACTGTTGCCCAGCCTGGACTGTCCATAAAGCTCTGCTGCTTGAACTCTGCCCCTACTGCCAAGCCCCTCACTGCTGACCTGCTATTATTCCTCTCCAGGGTGCCATTTTACTTTTCTGCGCAACTGTGGGTAGAGCTCAGCGCTCCAGGGAGATATTGGTGTATAATATGTACTTCCCCAAAGTTACTGGGAATTTTTTCCTCTGCTCTGCTCCTTTTTCTTGTTTTAGAATGGTCCTATACCACGTTGTTAGGTCAAAACGTTGTGCAGAATATAGGAGGGCAGGTTTACTGATCTGCAACTTCCCCTGCTCTCTCCACTGACATACACATGATTGATAAGAAGCACCATGTTCATGTGGTTCAGCCAACAACTACCATGTAGTACCTGGACCAGCACTGCAGCACTGCCCTTCTCTCTATGGCCCTGATTAGAAGGTCTTTCTCAGGGATTCCTCATTCTTTCCGTAGAGTATTTCTTTTCTTGCTCCCACATATAGCACACCAAGTTTTCATACATGCCGATGTTTGTGTGAACCTGCTTAATAGATGTGTTTGGATTCTCTTCCCAGGAAGTCCTTCAACCTGCATGCCATTCAGCAGAGGAAAAGAGATTTGCATGAGGAGAGACCCGGAGGTATAAAAGAAGTATCTTAATTACAGTTTTGGTCTGACCTTGATGTCTGCCATACTATGATATTTTAGATGAAGTATCACATAAATTTTTAGCCATTTATGGAAGTGTTTTGAGCTCTAAAAAGGCAGATCTTAGTCCTGACTGATTAAATGTCCCTTTAAGAGGAATGTCTTTTTTAATGATCATAGGCTATCAGTCCTGGAAGGTATCTTTAAAGTTAACGAATCCTGGTATTAGTCCTTCCTTATTCTGAGCTGGAATGCAGTAATCCTGGGAAAGATGACTTTTGCTAACTTTTCACATACTTGTAGATAGTCCTCAGACCCCTCAGGTTTTCTCTTTTCCTTACCAGCACCCCCATATAGGGTATGATTATTAGTTTCCTAGTACTACCATAACAAATTGCCACAGGCTGAGTCACTTAAACAACAGAAATTTATTTTCTGACAGTACAGAAGCCTGGAAGTTCAAGATCAAGGTGCTGGCAGGGTTAGTTTCCTCTGAAGGCCATAAGGGAAAGACCTGTTGCAGGCCTCTCTCCTTGGCTTGCAGACAGGCCGCCTCTTATGGCCTCTTCACATGATGGTCCCTCTGTGCATGCATGCCCTTGACCCCTGCTGTCTCTTCCTCTTCCTTTAAGGACTTCAGTCCTGTTCATTAGGGTCCCACCCTAAGGGCGCTGTTTTAACTTAATCACTTCTTTAAAGACCTTATCTTCAAATGGGGTTACATTCTGAGATACTAGGGTTAGGATTCCAACATATGAATTTTGAGAGCCCAATTAAGCCCATAATAGTATGGTTATAGTCTCCTTGCTGTTTTTTTGTTTACTCTCTGAGGATGCTCCAGTGAACTTTCTTGGGCAGGATACCTTGGTGAACAAGGATAGGTAATCTTGGTTATAGGTTTATTTGAAAAATTATTGGTAGCTATTTACATTTGCTCTCAATGTGAAGCGTTTCTTTTCATCCTTTCTTGATCTTCCTTTTCCTTGTCTTTTATCTCTCTCCTTTCTTTCTTTTTCTTGTGTGTGTGTGCTTTCCTAACTGTCACTTGGGCTTGATGGTGGGTCTCTCTTATTTGATTCCCAGTGGAGATAACTTGGAGGCTCTAGCTTTTCAATTCAACCTCTGTTTCTTGAGCACTATTTTTTTCTACTCACTGTGTTAGGCATGAGGGACATAGGAATGACTAAGCAACAGCTGTGCCCTGAGAGCTCATAAATTATGGGACAGTGCACATATAAATATTTATAATGCAATGTGTTAAATGCAGTAATAGAAGTCTGAGAAAATTACAGCGGTAGCACAGAGAAGGTAGCAGTGAATCTGGGCAGGCAGAGAAGACTTCACAAAGAAGGTGATTTCGGGTTTGGGTTTTGAAAGATGATTTGGAATTGGTCAGATGGATGCAGTGGGAACTATACGATGTATTTCAAGAACAGCAGTATATATGGATATAAATCAAAGATGAGGAGTAGCAGAAGTGATGATATTGCAGAGAAAGGAAGTAGCCAGATCAGGCTTATGCCATGCTTTCACTGAAGGATTTTAAGCAGAGGAATAACCTAACCATGTTCTGTATTTGCAAGATAGCTCTTGTGATGAGGCAGACATGGGTGTAGAGGAAAACAGGGAGACCAGTTGAGACTCCATTGCAGTATTTTATTTTTTAATTGTTTAGACTTCTTTTATTATTTTTAATTTTTATGTTTTTATTGAAGTATAGTTAATTTACGATATTGTGTTAGTTTCAGGTGTACAGCAAAGTGTGTGTGTATGTATATATTCTTTTTCAGATTCTTTTCTGTTATAGGTTATTACAAGATATTGAATATAGTTCCCTATGCTATACAGGAGGTCCTTTGTTTCTGTCTGTTTTATATATGGTAATGTTTATCTGTCTTGCTTCACTTAGTACGATATTCTCTAGGTTCATCCATGTTGCTGCAAATGGCAATATTTCAGTCTTTCTTATGGCTGAGTAATGTTCCATTGTGTATATACATAATACAACTTCTGTTGATGGACACTTAGTTTGCTTCCATGTCTTGGCTATTGTAAACAGTGCTGCTGTGAACATAGGGGTGCATGTACCTTTTTAAATTAGAGTTTCTGTCTTTTCCAGATATATGTCCTGGAGTGGAATTGCTGGATCATATGGTTACTCTATTTTTAGTTTTTTAAGGAATCTCCATATTGTTTTCCATAGTGTTTGCATCAGTTAGCATTCCCACCAACAGAGTAGGAGGGTTCCATTTTCTCCACACCTTCTACAGCATTTATTATTTGTAGACATTTTGATGATGGCCATTTTGACTGATGTGAGGTGATACCTCATTGTAGTTTTGATTTACATTTCTCTAATAATTAGTAATGTTGAACATCTTTTTGTGTGCCTGTGGGCCATCTGTATGTCTTCTTTGGAGAAATGTCTAGATCTCCTGCCCATTTTTTGATTGGGTTATTTTTTTGATATTGTGCTGTATAAGCTGTTTGTATATTTTGGAAAGCAAGTTCATGTTGGTCACATCATTAGCAGATGTTTTCTCCCAGTCTGTAGGTTCTCTTTTCTTTTTGTTTATGGTTTTCTTTGCTGTGCAAAAGTTTATAAGTTTAATTAGGTTGCATTTATTTATTTTTGTTTTTGTATCTTTTGCATTGGGAGAATGACCTAAGAAAACATTGCTCTGATTTATGTCAGAGAATGTCTTGCCTATGTTCTCTTCTAGTTTTATGGTATCATGTCTGATATTTAGGTCTTTAAACTATTTTGAATTTATTTTTGTATATGGTATGAGTGTGTATTCTAATGTCATTGATTTACATGAGGCTGTCCAACTTTCCCAACACCACTTGCTGAAGAGACTGTCTTTTCTCCATTGTATTTTTGTGCCTCCTTTGTTGAAGGTTAATTGAACATAGGTGTGGTGGTTTATTTCTGGACTCTATTCTGTTCTGTTTATCCATATGCCTGTTTTTGTGCCAATATCACACTGTTTTTCTTACTGTAGCTTTGTAACATTGTCTGAAGTCTGAGGGGGTTATGCTTCCAGCTTTGTTCTTTCTCTTCACAATTGCTTGGGCAATTCTGGGTCTTTTTTGGTTCCATATAAAGTTTAGGATTATTTGTTCAAGTTCTGTGAAAAAGGTCCTGGGTAATATGATAGGGATCACGTTAAATCTGTGGATTGCTTTGGGTAATATGGCCATTTTAACGATATTGATTCTTCCAGTTCAAGAGCATGGGATGTCTTTCCATTTCTTTGGATCATCTTCAGTTTCCTTTATTAATGCTTTGTAATTCTCAGCATATAAGTCTTTCACCTCCTTGGTGATGTTTATTCCTAAGTATTTTATTTTTTTTGGATGTGATTTTTTTTTTTACTCTCTCTTTCTGATATTTCATTGTTAGTGTAAAGAAATGCAACAGATTTCTGTATGTTAATCTTGTTCTCTGATACCTTGCTGAATTTATTTATCAGTTCCAGTAGTTTTTTATGGAGTCTTTGGGATTTTCTATATACAGTATCATGTCATCTTCATGTAATGACAGTTTTACCTCTTTCCTTCCAATTTTGATATTTTATTTCTTTTTCTCGTCTGATTACTGTGGCTAGGACTTCCAACACTATGTTGCATAGAGGTGGTGAGAGTGGGCATCTTTATCTTGTTCCAGAATTTAACGGGAAGGCTTTCAGCTCTCACTGAGTGTTATATTGGCTGTGGGTTTGTCATAGAAAGCTTTTATCATGCTGAGATACGTTCACTCTATACTTACTTTGGCAAGAGTTTTTATTATGAATGGATGTTGAATTTTTTTTTGACATAGAAAACAAATTTATGATAACCGAAGGGAAAAGGAAGGGAGAGATAAATTAGGAGTTTGGGATTAATATATACACACTACTATACATAAAATAGATAACCAACAAGGACCTACTATATAGCACAGGGAACTATTTTTAGTATCTTGTAATAACCTATAATGGAAAAGAATCTGAAAAAGAATATATGTATAAGTGAATTACTTCGCTGTACATCTGGAACTAACACAACATTGTAAATCAACTATACTTCAATAAAAAAATTTTTTTTAATTAAAAAAAAAAGAATTGAGTTTTCCAAAGATTTCCTGGTTCGTGCTGGAGAGTTTAAGACCCAGGAGGAAGCAGGAGACCTGTTAGGGACGTCTACAGAAATGCAGGTAAGAAGAAATGATGGTGTCCTGGGCCAAGGTGCTGGCCAAGGGTTAGGGAGAGAGATTTGAATGCAGCGTCTTTCCAATTACCTTAGACTGTCAGGTGAGAGAGGATGACATTAGCAATCATGAAAATGTAAAGGAAAGGAAAGACGCAAGAGATACTATAAAAGCAAAATTGACAGGACTTGTTCAATAAATGCTTCTTGATTGAGTAGACATTAGTGTCTGATGCCTTCTGTGGAGAGAAAAAAGAAAGCACACACATTATGCAACTGTTTAAAAATTGCTCCTTTATGTTCTCATACTTTGTTTTAGGTTTTGCATCTAAATCCTTGAGTGAGATTTGTCAATAAGTTTCCTTCCTATTTTTTTTTAACATCTTTATTGGAGTATAATTGCTTTACAATGGTGTGTTAGTCTCTGCCTTACAACAAAATGAATCAGCTATATATATATACACATGTTCCCATATCTCCTCCCTCCTGCGTCTCCCTCCCTCCCACCCTCCCCATCCCACCCCTCCAGGCAGTCACAAAGCACTGAGCTGATCTCCCCGTGCTATGCGGCTGCTTCCCACTAGCTATCTGCCCCACATTTGGCAGTGTATATATGTCCATGCCTCTCCCCCGCTTTGTCACAGCTTACCCTTCCCCCTCCCCATATCCTCAAGTCCATTCTCTAGTAGGTCTGGGTCTTTATTCCTGTCTTACCCCTAGGCTTTTCATGACATTTTTTTCCCCTTAAATTCCATATATATATGTGTTAGCATACGGTATTTGTCTCTCTCTTTCTGACTTACTTCACTCTGTATGACAGACTCTAGGTCTGTCCACCTCATTACAAATAGTTCAATTTCGTTTCTTTTTATGGCTGAGTAATATTCCATTGTATATATGTGCCACTTCTTCTTTATCCATTCATCTGTTGATGGACACTTAGGTTGCTTCCATGTCCTGGCTATTGTAAATAGAGCTGCAGTGAACATTTTGGTACATGACTCTTTTTGAATTATGGTTTTCTCAGGGTATATGCCCAGTAGTGGGATGCTGGGTCATATGGTAGTTCTATTTGTAGTTTTTTAAGGAACCTCCATACTGTTCTCCACAGTGGCTGTATCAATTTACATTCCCACCAACAGTGCAAGAGTGTTCCCTTTTCTCCACACCCTCTCCAGCATTTATTGTTTCTAGATTTTTTGATGATGGCCATTCTGACTGGTGTGAGATGATATCTCATTGTAGTTTTGATTTGCATTTCTCTAATGATTAGTGATGTTGAGCATTCTTTCATGTGTTTGTTGGCAGTCTGTATATCTTCTTTGGAGAAATGTCTATTTAGGTCTTCTGCCCATTTTGGACTGGGTTGTTTGTTTTTTTGTTATTGAGCTGCATGAGCTGCTTATAAATTTTGGAGATTAATCCTTTGTCAGTTGCTTCATTTGCAACTATTTTCTTCCATTCTGAGGGTTGTCTTTTGGTCTTGTTTATGGTTTCCTTTGCTGTGCAAAAGCTTTGAAGTTTCATTAGGTCCCATTTGTTTATTTTTGTTTTTATTTCCATTTCTCTAGGAGGTGGGTCAAAAAGGATCTTGCTGTGATTTATGTCATAGAGTGTCCTGCCTATGTTTTCCTCTAAGAGTTTGATAGTTTCTGGCCTTACATTTAGGTCTTTAATCCATTTTGAGCTTATTTTTGTGTATGGTGTTAGGGAGTGATCTAATTTCATACTTTTACATGTACCTGTCCAGTTTTCCCAGCACCACTTATTGAAGAGGCTGTCCTTTCTCCACTGTACATTCCTGCCTCCTTTATCAAAGATAAGGTGACCATATGTGTGTGGGTTTAATGGATGTTGAATTTTATCAAATGCTTTTTAGGCATCTATTGAAATGATCATGTGGTTATTGGCTTTTCTTTTGTTGATGTGTTGTATCACATTGACTGATTTGTGAATGTTGAACCATCCTTGTGACTCTGGGATGAATTCAACTTGATCATGGTGTATGATCTTTTTAATGTTTTTTTTTTTGATTTGGTTTGCTAACTTTTGTTGAGGATTTTTGCATCCATATTCATCAAAAATCTTGGCCTGTAATTTGTTTTGGTAGTGTCTTTGCCTGGTTTTGGTATCAGGGTGATAGTGGCTTCATACAGTGACTTCGGGAGTGTTTCCTCCTCTTTAGTCTTTTGGAAAAGTTTGAGAAGGACTGAGAATTGTTATAAGTTTTGTTTTGTCTTGTGTTTTGGTAGAATTCCCCAGCGAAGCCATTTAGTCCTGGACTTTTGTTTGCAGGGAGTTTTTGTTTGTTTGTTTGTTTTTTCTACATATTCTATTTCACTTCTAGTGATCAAATTATTTCTTTTTGATTCAGTTTTGGTGGTCTGTATATTTATAGAAAGTTGTCCATTTCTTCTAGGTTGTCCAATTTGTCGACATATAATTGTTCATAGTATTCTCTTATGGTTTTTTGAATTTGTCCAGTATCAGTTGTTATTTCTCCTCTTTCATTTCTCATTTTGTTTATTTGGGTCCTCTCTGTTTTTCTCTTGGTGAGCGTGGACAGAGGATTGTCAATTTTGCTTATCCTTTCAAAAAAACCAGCTTTTATGTTTTTTTGTATTTTTTAAATCTCTATTTTATTTATTTCCTCTCTGATCTTTATTATCTCCTTCCTCTGCTGACTTTAGGTTGTTTGTTCTTCTTTTTCTAATTCTTTCAGGTGGTGGGTTAGATTGTTTATTTGAGATTTTTCTTGTTTCTTAAAGAAGGCCTGTATCGCTATGAACTTCCCTCTTAACACAGCTTTTGCTGCTTCCCATAGATTTTTGTTTGGTTGTGTTTTCATTGTTATTTGTCTCAAGGTATTTAATTTCCTCTTTGATTTCATCATTGACCCATTGGTTTTGTAGTAGCATGTTGTTTAGTCTCCATGTACTCATTTTTTTTTTTCTTATTTCTTTTTCTGTGGTTGATTTCTAGTTTCATGCACTTGTGGTCAGAAAAGATGCATGAAATAATTTCTGTCCTCTTAAATTTAGTGAGACTTGTTTTGTGTCCTACTATGTCATCTATCTTAGAGAATGTTCCATGTGCCCTTGTAAAAAATGTGTACTCTGGGTTTTTTGGGTGTAACGTCCTGAAAATATAAATTAAATCTCATGGTTCTATTGTATCATTTAGGATATCTGTTGCCTTATTGATTGTTTTTCTGGAAGATCTGTCCATTGATGTCAGTGGGGTATTAAATTTTCCTACTATTATTATATTCCCATCAATTTCTTCCTTTATGTCTCTTAGTATTTGTTTTGTGTATTTAGGTGCTCCTATATTGGGTGCATATATGTTAACGAGTATAATATCTTCTTTTGTTGGTCTTTTTATCATTATGTAGTGTCCTTCTTTATCTTTCTTCATGGCCTTGTTTTAAAGTCTATTTTGTCTGATATGAATATTGCTACCCCAGCTTTCTTGTCATTTTCATTTGCATGAAATAGCTTCTAACATCTCCTCACGTTCAATCTATGTGTGTTTTTTGCCCTAAAGTGGGTGTCTTGTAGGCAGCATATCGCAGGTTCTTGTTTTATTATTTAATCTGTCACCCTCTGTCTTTTGATTGGAGCATTTAGTCCATTGACATTTAAGGTAATTATGATAGGTATGTATTTACTGCCATTTTAAAGCTTGTTTTCCAGTTTTGTATTTTTTCTTTGTTCCTTTATTTCCATTTTTGTTTTTCATTTTCTAGTTTGATGGTTTTCTTTTGTATTATGCTTGAGTTTTCTTCTTTTGGTTTTTGTGAGTCTATTGTATGTTTTTGATTTGTGGTTACCCTGGTTTTCAAGTATGGTAACTCATGACTGTATCTACTTGCTTTAGACTGGTAGTCATATAAGCTCAAACACATTCTAAAAAATCTACATTTTCTTACTCTCCTCCCCCATATTTTACAATTTTGATGTGCTATTTTACATCTTCATGTTTATCCTTTTGTTGTTCATTATGGTTATAATAGCTTTCACAAAATTTTTTGTTTTTTTTATTGTTGAATGTTGATTTACAATGTTGTGTTAGTTTCTGCTGTATACCAGGGTGATTGAGTTATACATATGTATACATTCTTTTTTACATTCTTTTCCCTAATGGTTTGTCACAAGATATTGAATATAGTTCCCTGTGCTATACAGTAGGACCTTATTGTTTATCTATTCTGTATATAATAGTTTGCATCTGCTAACCCCAAACTCCCAACGCCATGCACTTGGCAACCACAAGTCTGTTCTCTATGTCTGTGAGTCTGTTTCTTTCTTTTTTTCTAGATAGGTTCGTGTCATATTTTAGATTCCACATATAGGTGATACCATATTGTATTTTCTTTCTCTTTCTGACTTTCTTCACTTAGTATGAGAAATTCTGATTCCATCCATGTTGCTGCAAGTGGCATTTATTTCATTCATTTTTATGGCTGAGTAGTAGTCCATTGTATATACATACCACATCTTTTTTATCCATTCATCTGTCGAGGGACATTTAGGTTGTTTCCATATCTTGGCTATTATGAATAGTGCTGCTATGAACATAGGGGTACATGTATCTTTTTGAATTAATTTTGTCTGGGTATATGTCCAGGAGTTGTATTGCTGGATCATATGGCAGCTCTAATTTTAGTTTTCTGAGGGACCTCAATACCATTTTCCACAGTGGCTGCACCAACTTACATACCCATAAACAGTGTAAGACGGTTCCCCTTTTCTCCACACCCTCTCCAGCATTTATTATTTGTAGACTTTTAAATGATGGCCATTCTGACTCGTGTGATGTGGTACCTCATTGTAGTTTTTATTTGCATTTCTCTAATAATTATGAATATTGAGTATCTTTTCATGTGCCTATTGGCCATCTGTATGTTTTCTTTGGAGAAATGTCTTTTTAGGTATTCTGTCTATTTTTCGATTGGGCTGTTTTTTTTTTTTGTTGTTGTTGTTGAGTTGTATGAGCTGTTTGTGTATTTTGGAAATTAAGCTCTTGTCAGTTGTGTCATTTATAATTACTTTCCCTCAGTCTGTAGGTTTTCTTTTCATTTTGTTTATGGTTTCCTATGCCGTACAGAAGTTTGTAAGTTGGAATAGGACCCATTGTGCTTTTACTTCTGTTGCCTTGGGAAACTGACTTAAGAAATCATTGGTAGGATTTATGTCAGAGAATGTTTGCCTGTGTTTTCTTCCAGGATTTTTATGGTGTCATGTCTTATATTTAAGTTGTTAAGCCATTCTGAGTTTATTTTTGTGTCTGGTGTGAGTGCCTGTTCTAACTTCATTGATTTACAAGTTGCTGTCCAACTTTCCCAGCACCACTTGCTGAAGAGACTGTCTTTTCTCCATTGGATATTCTTGCCTCCTTTGTCGAAGATTAATTGACCATTGGTATGTGGGTTTATTTCTGGGCTCTCAGTTCTGTTCTATTTATCCATATGTCTGTTTTTGTGCCAATACCATGCTGTTTTGATAACTGTAGGTTTGTAGTATTGTTTGAAGTTTGGGATGGTTATGCCTGCCTCATGCTTTGTTCTTTTTCCTCAGGAATGCTTTGGCAATTCTGGGTCTTTTATGGGTCCATATAAATGTTAGGATTATTTGTTCTAGTTTTGTGGAAAAGGTCATGGGTAATTTGATAGGGATCACATTAAATCTGTAGACTGCTTTCGATAGTGTGGCAATTTTAACAATATTAATTTTTCCAATCCAACACCAGGGGATATGTTTTCATTTTTTTGAATCATCTTCAGTTTCCTTTGTTAATGGTTTATAGTTCTCTGCATAGAAGTCTTTCACCTCCTTGATGATGTTTATTCCTAAGTATTTTATTTTTTTGGATGTGATTTTATAAGGGTTTTTTTTACATTACCTTTTTGGTATTTCATTTTTAGCATAAAGAAATATAGCTGACCTCTGTATGTTAATCTTGTATTCTGTTACCTTGCTGAGTTTATCGGTTCTAGTAGTTTTTGTGTGCTTTAGGGTTTTCTATATATAGTATTTAATTATTTTTTAAGTCTGTATACTGTAATTAAGAGATCTAAAGTACTTTTTTGTATTTGCTTTTCCTATTTTCTTATAGATTTTCCCTTTCTTATAGATTCTTGTTTTTTTTTTGTTTTTGTTCTATTTAAAGACCTTTCAATATTTCTTTTAGGATAGGTTTAGTATTCCTGTGTTCTTTTAGTTTTTGCTTGTCTGAGAAATTCTTTATCTCTCCTTCTATTCTAAAAATCTTGCTTGGTGTAGTATCCTAGGTTGCAGGTTTTTCCCTTTCAGGACTTTGAATATATCTTGCCACTCCCTTCTGTCCTGCAGAGTTTCTGTAGATAAATCAGCAGATAGCCTTGTGGGAGTTCCCTTGTATTTTACTCTTTCTTTTTCTCTTGCTGCCATTAGAATCCTCTCTTTATATTTAACTTTTGCCATTTTTTATTATAATATGTTTTTGTCTAGGTCTGTTTGTGTTCATCTTGTTTGGTACCCTCTGTACTTCCTGTACCTGGATATCTGTTTCCTTTTTTAGGTTTGGGAAGTTTTCAGCCATAATTTCTTCAAATACACTTTCAGTCCACTTTCTCTTTCTTCTTCCAGGATCCCTATTATGCTTAGATTGGCACACTTTATATTATCCCACAGGTCTCATCTATTGCTTTCATTTTTTTTCATTTGTCATTCTTTCTGCTATTCTCATTGGGTGATTTCTATTATTCTATCTTCCAAATAACTTATTCGTTCTTCTGTATTATTTACTTTGCTATTTAATGCCTTTAGCTCAGTTTTCATCTTGGCAGTTGAGTTGTCTAATTTTGATTGGCTCCTCTTTATAGTTTCTAGTTCTTTATTACAGCGATCTGCATTTCTATTGATAGCCTTTCTTAATTCCTTCAGCATTTTTATTACCTCCTTTTTGAACTTGGGGTCTGGAAGACTGGAGAGGTCTGTTTCATTGCTTGTTCTTTCAGGGGATTTCTCTTGTTCTTTTAATTGGAAGTAGTTCCTCTCTTTTTTCATTTTACTTATATTTCTCTGATTTTATGAATTTAGGGGAAACAGTTACCTACTGTGGTCTTAAAGGGCTGTATTTATGTGGGGGCATTCCTGTGTAGCCTGCTTTGAGTCCAGTATTTTTGGTTTGAGGGCTCTTTTTGGTATGGATGCCTTCCATGTCTTTCCTCAGGGTGTGTTAGTCATTATCCCCTTGATAGGGGGTGAGATTGGTGTTGTGGTGACCAGAGCCTCCACTGGATGTCGGGCAGAGCCTTCTCTTTGCTCTGTGGTTGTCACAGCCCTGTTGGGGGCAGAGTCTGCTCCCCAGTTGTTGAAATAGAAGCCCCCTGATCTGTTCCTGAGCTGCAGTGTGAGATGGGTGGGACTGGAGCACTGCTGCTGGGAAAGAGCCACAGTATATTACTCCCCAGGAGCTGTCCACTGGGATGTGCGCCATGTGACATCATCTGTCACCCATTTCGTGCACCCAGGAAATATACTGTTGTTGGCATTGCTCTCGGCTGTTCTTCTGCTGTGGGGGAATCTGTGATTGGCTCATATTTCAGCCCTGCTTCCACATGTGTGCATCTATAAAGCCTGCTGCTGCTGGCACTGAACCCACCTCAGCTGTGGGAGTGCGAGTAATCAACTTGGATGCCCCCCAGGCACTGTGCTTACAAAGCTACTGGTGTAGATCTGCTGAAGTCACACACCTGCTCAAAGTTGGCTCAGATTTCTGCCCTGCCTCTGTGTGTGGGCAACTGCTAAAGATTGCAGTGGTGGAGCTGCACCCACTGTGAGCACCCTGAGAATGAGGCCTGTATGGCAGGGCACTTCCCTCCCTTTGTCCTTGTTGACAGTGGGGCTCTGATTGAGGACCTGGGCTCCATCCTGTGCACACCCCCAGGTGTGGCTCTACACTCCAGGCCCTTCAGACTGTCTCCAAGAAGCCAAGACAAGTTCTTTTCTGGGGTCTGTCAACTGAAGCCTAAGTTTCAGCACCCAGTCCTGCCCACACCAGCAGGTGGTCATCTCAAGCTGGGCGGTGCACCGAGGTGGCCAGGACTATTTGTGCTGGTCTCTCTCTATTCTGCTTGCTGCAAGTTGGCTGCTGCACTCTCCTCTGAGCCTCTGAAGCTCCCTGTCTGTCCTGGCTCATCTCCCAGCTGGTGAAAGGTGTTTCCAGGTGAGGAAAGCTTTCTTCTTCCACAGCTCCATCCCAGGGTTGCAGGATTTGTCCAGATTCTTTTTTTTGTTTTCCTTTTGTCCTACCGGTTATGTGGTAATCTTTCTTGCAGCTTTGGTTGTATGAGATCTTCTGCCATCATTCCATTGGTATTCTATGAAAATTATTCCACATGTAGATGTATTTCTTATGTATTTGTGGGAGGAGGTGACCTCCACATCCTTCTGTTCCACCATCTTCATCTCTGCCTCTCCATTGCAGTATTTTATTTTATTTTTATATTTTTATTTTTTAAACATCTTTATTGGGGTATAATTGCTTTACAATGGTGTGTTAGTTTCTGCTTTATAACAAAGTGAATCAGCTATACATATACATATGTTCCCATATGTCTTCCCTCTTGCGTCTCCCTCCCTCCCACTCGCCCCATCCCACCCCTCCAGGCTGTCACAAAGCACCGAGCTAATATCCCTGTGCCTTGCGGCTGCTTCCCCCCAGCTATCTACCTTACTACGTTTGTTAGTGTGTATATGTCCATGACTCTCTCTCGCCCTGTCAAAACTCACCCCTCCCCCTCCCCATACCCTCAAGTCCGTTCTCCAGTAGGTCTGCGTCTTTATTCCTATCTTACCCCTAGGTTCTTCATGACATTTTTTTCCCTTAAATTCCATATATATGTGTTAGCATACGGTATTTGTCTTTTTCTTTCTGACTTACTTCACTCTGTATGACAGACTCTAGGTCTATCCATCTCATTACAAATAGCTCAATTTCATTTCTTTTTAAGGCTGAGTAATATTCCATTGTGTATATGTGCCACATCGTCTTTATCCATTCATCCGATGATGGGCGCTTAGGTTGTTTCCATGTCCTGGCTATTGTAAATAGAGCTGCAATGAACATTTTGGTACATGACTCTTTTTGAATTTTGGTTTTCTCAGGGTATATGCCAAGTAGTGGGATTGCTGGGTCATATGGTAATTCTATTTGTAGTTTTTTTTTTTTTTTTTTTATGCGTTACGCGGGCCTCTCACTGTTGTGGCCTCTCCCGTTGCGGAGGACAGGCTCCGGACGCGCAGGCTCAGCGGCCATGGCTCATGGGCCCAGCCGCTCCGCGGCATGTGGGATCTTCCCAGACCGGGGCACGAACCCGTGTCCCCTGCATCGGCAGGCGGACTCTCAACCACTGCGCCACCAGGGAAGCCCCTATTTGTAGTTTTTTAAGGAACCTCCATACTGTTCTCCACAGTGGCTGAACCAATTCACATTCCCACCAGCAGTGCAAGAGTGTCCCCTTTTCTCCACACCCTCTCCAGCATTTATTGTTTCTAGATTTTTTGATGATGGCCATTCTGACTGGTGTGAGATGATATCTCATTGTAGTTTTGATTTGCATTTCTCTAATGATTAATGATGTTGAGCATTCTTTCATGTGTTTGTTGGCATTCTGTATATCTTCTTTGGAGAAATGTCTATTTAGGTCTTCTGCCCATTTTTGGATGGGGTTGTTTGTTTTTTTGTTATTGAGCTGCATGAGCTGCTTGTAAATTTTGGAGATTAATCCTTTGTCAGTTGCTTCATTTGCAAATGTTTTCTCCCATTCTGAGGGTTGTCTTTTGGTCTTGGTTATGGTTTCCTTTGCAGTGCAAAAGCTTTGAAGTTTCATTAGGTCCCATTTGTTTACTTTTGTTTTTATTTCCATTACTCTAGGAGGTGGGTCAGAAAGGATCTTGCTGTGATTTATGTCATAGAGTGTTCTTCCTATGTTTTCTTCTAAGAGTTTGATAGTTTCTGGCCTTACATTTAGGTCTTTAATCCATTTTGAGCTTATTTTTGTGTATGGTGTTAGGGAGTGATCTAATCTCATACTTTTACATGTACCTGTCCAGTTTTCCCAGCACCATTTATTGAAGAGGCTGTCCTTTCTCCACTGTACATTCCTGCCTCCTTTATCAAAGATAAGGTGTCCATATGTGCGTGGGTTTATCTCTGGGCTTTCTATCCTGTTCCACTGATCTATCTTTCTGTTTTTGTGCCAGTACCATACTGTCTTGATTACTGTTGCTTTGTAATATAGTCTGAAGTCAGGGAGCCTTATTCCTCCAGCTCCTTTTTTCGTTCTCAAGATTGCTTTGGCTATTCGGGGTCTTTTGTGTTTCCATACAAATTGCGAAATTTTTTGTTCTAGTTCTGTGAAAAATGCCAGTGGTAGTTTGATAGGGATTGCATTGAATCTGTAGATTGCTTTGGGTAGTAGAGTCATTTTCACAATGTTGATTCTTCCCATCCAAGAACATGGTATATCTCTCCATCTATTTGTATCATCTTTAATTTCTTTCATCAGTGTCTTATAATTTTCTGCATACAGGTCTTTCGTATCCTTAGGTAGGTTTATTCCTAGATATTTTATTCTTTTTGTTGCAATGGTAAATGGGAGTGTTTTCTTGATTTCACTTTCAGATTTTTCATCATTAGTATATAGGAATGCCAGAGATTTCTGTGCATTAATTTTGTATCCTGCTACTTTACCAAATTCATTGATTAGCTCTAGTAGTTTTCTGGTAGCATCTTTAGGATTCTCTATGTATAGTATCATGTCATCTGCAAACAGTGACAGCTTTACTTCTTCTTTTCCGATTTGGATTCCTTTTATTTCCTTTTCTTCTCTGATTGCTGTGGCTAAAACTTCCAAAACTATGTTGAATAAGAGTGGTGAGAGTGGGCAACCTTGTCTTGTTCCTGATCTTAGTGGAAATGCTTTCAGTTTTTCACCATTGAGGATGATGTTTGCTGTGGGCTTGTCATATATGGCTTTTATTATGTTTAGGAAAGTTCCCTCTATGCCTACTTTCTGGAGGGTTTTTATCATAAATGGGTGTTGAATTTTGTCGAAAGCTTTCTCTGCATCTATTGAGATGATCATATGGTTTTTCTCCTTCGATTTGTTAATATGGTTTATCACATTGATAGATTTGCGTATATTGAAGAATCCTTGCATTCCTGGAATAAACCCCACTTGATCATGGTGTATGATCCTTTTAATGTGCTTTTGGATTCTGTTTGCTAGTATTTTGTTGAGGATTTTTGCGTCTATGTTCATCAGTGATATTGGCCTGTAGTTTTCTTTCTTTGTGACATCCTTGTCTGGTTTTGGTATCAAGGTGATGGTGGCTTCGTAGAAGGAATTTGGGAGTGTTCCTCCCTCTGCTATATTTTGGAAGAGTTTGAGAAGGATAGGTGTTAGCTCTTCTCTAAACGTTTGATAGAATTCACCTGTGAAGCCATCTGGTCCTGGGCTTTTGTTTGTTGGAAGGTTTTTAATCACAGTTTCAATTTCAGTGCTTGTGATTGGTCTGTTCATATTTTCTATTTCTTCCTGATTCAGTCTTGGCAGGTTGTGCATTTCTAAGAATTTGTCCATTTCTTCCAGATTGTCCATTTTATTGGCATAGAGTTGCTTGTAGTAATCTCTCATGATTTTTTTTATTTCTGCAGTGTCAGTTGTTACTTCTCCTTTTTCATTTCTAATTCTATTGATTTGAGTCTTCTCCCTTTTTTTCTTGATGAGTCTGGCTAGTGGTTTATCTATTTTGTTTATCTTCTCAAAGAACCAGCTTTTAGTTTTATTGATCTTTGCTATTGTTTCCTTCATTTCTTTTTCATTTATTTCTGATCTGATTTTTATGATTTCTTTCCTTCTGCTAGCTTTGGGGTTTTTTTGTTCTTCTTTCTCTAATTGCTTGAGGTGCAAGGTTAGGTTGTTTATTCGAGATGTTTCCTGCTTCTTAAGGTGGGCTTGTATTGCTATAAACTTCCCCCTTAGAACTGCTTTTGCTGCATCCCATAGGTTTTGGGTCGTTGTGTCTCCATTGTCATTTGTTTCTAGGTATTTTTTTATTTCCTCTTTGATTTCTTCAGTGATCACTTCATTATTAAGTAGTGTATTGTTTAGCCTCCATGTGTTTGTATTTTTTAAAGATCTTTTCCTGTAATTGATATCTAGTCTCATGGCGTTGTGGTCGGAAAAGATACTTGATACAATTTCAGTTTTCTTAAATTTACCAAGGCTTGATTTGTGACCCAAGATATGATCTATCCTGGAGAATGTTCCATGAGCACTTGAGAAAAATGTGTATTCTGTTGTTTCTGGATGGAGTGTCCTATAAATATCAATTAAGTCCATCTTGTTTAATGTATCATTTAAAGCTTGTGTTTCCTTATTTATTTTCATTTTGGATGATCTGTCCATGGGTGAAAGTGGGGTGTTAAAGTCCCCTACTATGAATGTGTTACTGTTGATCTCCCCTTTTATGGTTGTTAGTATTTGCCTTATGTATTGAGGTGCTCCTATGTTGGGTGCATAAATATTTACAATTGTTATATCTTCTTCTTGGATCGATCCCTTGATCATTATGTAGTGTCCTTCTTTGTCCCTTTTAATAGTCCTTATTTTAAAGTCTATTTTGTCTGATATGAGAATTGCTACTCCAGCTTTCTTTTGGTTTCCATTTGCATGGAATATCTTTTTCCATCCCCTTACTTTCAGTCTGTATGTGTCTCTAGTTCTGAAGCGGGTCTCTTGTAGACAGCATATATAAGGGTCTTGTTTTTGTATCCATTCAGCCAATCTGTGTCTTTTGGTGGGAGCATTTAGTCCATTTACATTTAAGGTAATTATCGATATGTATGTTCCTATTTCCATTTTATATATTGTTTTGGGTTCGCTACTATAGGTCATTTCCTTCTCTTGTGTTTCGTGTCTAGAGAAGTTCCTTTAGCATTTGTTGTAAAGCTGGTTTGGTGGTGCTGAACTCTCTCAGCTTTTGCTTGTCTGTAAAGGTTTTAATTTCTCCATCAAATGTGAATGAGATCCTTGCTGGGTAGAGTAGTCTTGGTTGCAGGCTATTCTCCTTCGTCACTTTCAGTATGTCCTGCCACTCCCTTCTGGCTTGTAGGGTTTCTGCTGAGAGATCAGCTGTTAACCTTATGGGGATTCCCTTGTGTGTTATTTGTTGTTTTTCCCTTGCTGCTTTTAATATGCTTTCTTTGTATTTAATTTTTGACAGTTTGATTAATATGTGTCTTGGCGTGTTTCTCCTTGTATTTATCCTGTATGGGACCCTCTGTGCTTCCTGGACTTGATTAACTATTTCCTTTCCCATATTAGGGAAGTTTTCGACTATAATCTCTTCAAATATTTTCTCAGTTCCTTTCTTTCTTTCTTCTTCTTCTGGAACCCCTATAATTCGAATGTTGGTGCGTTTCATGTTGTCCCAGAGGTCTCTGAGACTGTCCTCAGTTCTTTTCATTCTTTTTTCTTTATTCTGCTCTGCAGTAGTTATTTCCACTACTTTATCTTCCAGGTCACTTATCCGTTCTTCTGCCTCAGTTATTCTGCTATTGATCCTATCTAGAGTGATTTTAATTTCATTTATTGCATTGTTCATCGTTGCTTGTTTCATCTTTAGTTCTTGTAGGTCCTTGTTAACTGTTTCTTGCATTTTGTCCATTCTACTTCCAAGATTTCGGATCATCCTTACTATCATTATTCTGAATTATTTTCCAGGTAGATTGCCTATTTCCTCTTCATTTGTTAGGTCTGGTGGGTTTTTATCTTGCTCCTTCATCTGCTGTGTGTTTTTCTGTCTTCTCATTTTGCTTATCTTACTGTGTTTGGGGTCTCCTTTTTGCAGGCTGCACTTTCGTAGTTCCCGTTGTTTTTGATGTCTGTCTCCAGTGGCTAAGGTTGTTTCAGTGGGTTGTGTAGGCTTCCTGGTGGAGGGGACTAGTGCCTGTGTTGTGCTGGATGAGGCTGGATCTTGTCTCTCTAGTGGGCAGGTTCACGTCTGGTGGTGTGTTTTGGGGTGTCTGTGGCCTTATTATGATTTTAGGCAGCCTCTCTGCTAATGGGTGGGGTTGTGTTCCTGTTTTGCTAGTTGTTTGGCATAGGTTGTCCAGCACTGTGGCTTGCTGGTCGTTGAGTGAAGCTGGGTGCTGGTGTTAAGATGGAGGTCTCTGGGATATTTCCACCGTTTAATATTATGTGGAGCTGGGAGGTCTCTTGTTGACCAGTGTCCTGAAGTTGGCTCTCCTACCTCAGAGGCAGAGCCCTGACTCCTGGCTGGAGCACCAAGAGCCTTTCATCCACACAGCTCAGAATAAAAGGGAGAAAAAGTCGGGAGAATTAGTAGAAGTATGAGTAAAGAAAGAAGGAAAGGAGGAAAGGAAGGAAGGAAGAAAGAAGCAAAGAAGGAAAGAAAGGAGGGAGGGAGGGAGGGAGGGAGGAAGGAAGGAAGGAGGGAAAGAAGGAAAAAAGACAGAAAGAAAGATGATACAGTAAAAATAAAATAAAGTATAATATAGTTATTGAATTAAAAAATATAAAAAAAAAAAAAAGGGACGGATAGAACCTTAGGACAAATGTTGGAAGCAAAGCTATACAGAGAAAATCTTACACAGAAGCATACACATACACCTTCACAAAAAGAGGTAAAGGGGGAAAAATCATAAATCCTGCTCCCTGAGACCACCTCCTCAATTTGGGGTGATTCGTTGTCTAAAGGAGGGAAGGAAGGAAGGAAAGAAAGAAAGAACGAAGGTAAAGTATAATAAAGTTATTACAATTAAACTTAATTATTAAGAAAAAGAATTTTTAAAAAAAAGTCATGGACGGATAGAGCCCTAGGACAAATGGTGGAAGCAAGAGTATACAGACAAGATCTCACACAGAAGCATACACGTACACATTCACAAAAAGAGGAAAAGGGAAAAAAATCATAGATCTCGCTCCTAAATTCCACCTCTTCAATTTGGGATCATTCCTTGTCTATTCAGGTATTCCACAGATGCAGGGTATACCAAGTTGATTGTGGAGCTTTAATCCGCTGCTTCTGTGGCTGCTGGGAGAGATTTCCCTTTCTCTTCTTTGTTCTCACAGCTCACAGGAGCTCAGCTTTGGATTTGGCCCTGCCTCTGCGTGTAGGTCGCTGGAGGGCGTCTGTTTTTTCGCTCAGACAGGACGGGGTTAAAGGAGCCGCTGATTCGGGGCCTCCGGCTCACTCAGGCCGGGGGTTGGGGGATGGGGGAAGGAGGGGCACTGCGTGCGGGCCGGCCTGCGGCGGCAGAGGCAGCGTGACGTTGCGGCAGAGGCCGGCGTGACGTTGCATCAGCCTGAGGCCCGCCGTGCGCTGTCCCGGGGAAGTTGTCCCTGGATCCCGGGAACCTGGCAGTGGCGGGCTGCACAGGCTCCGCGGAAGCGGGGTGTGGAGAGTGACCTGTGCTCGCACACAGGCCCCTTGGTGGCGGCAGCAGCAGCCTTAGCGTCTCCCGCCCGTCTCTGGGGTCCGCGGTTTTAGCCGCGGCTCGCGCCCGTCTCTGGGGTTTGCGCTTTCAGCTGCGGCTCGCGCCCGTCTCGGGGGCTCGCGCCCTCAGCTGCGGCTCGCGCCCGTCTCTGGGGTTCGCGCTTTTAGCCGCGGCTCGCGCCCGTCTCTGGAGTTCCTTTAAGCAGCGCTCTTAAACCCCTCTCCTCGCGCACCAGGAAACAAAGAGGGAAGAAAAAGTCTCTTGCCTCTTCGGCCGGTGCAGGCTTTTCCCCGAACTCCCTCCCGGCTAGTCGTGGTGCACTAACCCCTTCAGGCTATGTTCAAGCCGCCAACCCCAGTCCTCTCCCTGAGCTCCGTCCAAAACCAAAACCCGAGCCTCAGCTCGCAGCCCCGCCCGCCCTGGCGGGTGAGCAGACAAGCCACTCGGGCTGGTGAGTGCCGGTCAGCCCCGATCGTCTGTGCAGGAACCTCCCCGCTTTGCCCTCCGCACCCGTCGCTGTGCACTACTCCGCGGTCCCGAAACTCCCCCCCTCTGCCTCCCGCAGTCTCCGCCCGCGGAGGGGCTTCCTAGTGTGTGGAAACTTTTCCTCCTTCACAGCTCCCTCCCACTGGTGCAGGTGCCGTCCTTATTCTTTTGTCTCTGTTTTTTCTTTTGCCCTACCCAGTTACGTGGGGAGTTTCTTGCCTTTTGGGAGGTCTGAGGTCTTCTGCCAGCCTTCAGTAGGAGTTCTGTAGGAGTTGTTCCACGTGTGGATGTATTTCTGGTGTATCCGTGGGGAGGAAGGCGATCTCCGCGTCTTACTCTTCCGCCATCTTCAAGGTCCCCCTCCTCCATTGCAGTATTTTAGATAAGGGATAATGAGAAGATAAATGAAAACCATGACAGTGGGACTTGAGAGAGAGGGACATACTTGAAGACTCTTTAAGAAGTAATTTTGGAGGGACTTAATATGGGGCAGTGATGGGGAGCAATTTGGGTTCATGACTTGAGTCCTAGGAGTGTGGTGGTACCATGAACTGAGCATGGGAGATAGAGGAGGAGCATCTTTAGGGACGATGATGAATTCTTTCTTACACATGTGGACTATAGGTCTTTGCAGGAATCCAGTGGAGATGGCCAGTGGCAGTGGAATGAGAGAGTAAGGCTTGTGTGTCTCTTTGATTTCTCAGCTCTGACTTACTTTCCTGAAGGTGCTAATTCTAGGAAAGCATCTTCCTGAAATTAATTCTGTAATGCCTAAATCATAAAGCTATTTTCACATGGTTTAACAGTTTATTTGGTGCTGAGTTTATTTGTATTTGTAACTCGACATACTTACAGGTAGTTATACTCCATAAAATTATTGTCTTGGGAAATGGAATGTTCCCCAGTAGTTAAAACTTATTTTAAAAAACCAAATAGCACTCATTAGTTTCTATAGTTGCCTCTTTCAAGTTCTTACTGTTTTGTGGATGCGTTTCTCAGCACTTTGATGAAATACTAGCTCAACTTATCCCTGTACATCCTTTTAGTGCACACAAGCAACCTTCTGTATTCTTCCCTTGATGTTTCCAGGAAGATTATAGACATTCTTGCTGGTATCCTAATTACTAGAGCTAATCTATGGATTTTAATAACAGTCCTTTATGTATACACTTTGCAAGATTATTTTACCTCTGGGGAGAAAAACTTTTACATGATTTTTATCTTTTTCAATAGATCCCATGCTATATTATAGAACATACCTGTACTCTTATTTGGTAATACTGGAATAACAAAGCAAATTATCTTTTTCTAGTAGCATTAGTATTACAGGTAGATGTGTAGCATCAATCTTTTACACTGTTTGTATGTGCTGTGCCCTGTCTTATCTTCACACTGGCCTTGTGTAAGGGAATCAGTAGCATTCCCATTTGGAAATTGAGCCAAAGTAAAATGGTTGAGTTTTACTCAGGGACATAGTACAAATTTGTGTTGAAACAAAGTCCAGACTACAGTTTCTTTGTCTTCCCAATTCTATGTTTATCTACTTGTTTTAAACTTCTCTATCATTTTTGCTTATTTTTAACCCAAAAGAATGATAACTTACTCTTTAAATTTAGACCTGGGAATTCTGACAGCATGGAGATGTACTGCTAATTGAAATATCATTTGGGGGCTCTTATTAAACGTCATGATACTCCTGAATGCTAATATCCAATCCTAGACTTATATGTTAGCTTATACTTGAACATTCTTACTAATTTTTAAAAATACTCCCTTCTCTTTTCTCATAAGATCTCAAAGAATTTGGAGATTAATAAAATAAAATAAAATTCTCTCTCTTCTCTTTGAATTTCTTTTAAAATATTTTTAAAAACTCAAAAATGATTCTACTGTTTTGTTTAAAAATTTAGTCAGACCTGAACTTTTATCTTGGGTACATCTAAGTTTTTTTTTTGATGGGCTCTGTAATCTGAAATGCATACATGCTTGGAACATATGAATTTCGTAAAGTGGAGATTTTAATGAGGAAAAAATAAAATGTTATAGGCATAAAAATATGTATAATTTATTTAATTTTATTTTTATAAAAAAGTATAGGTTTAGTCATTTGATCAAATAAAAATCACTGATAGATTCTATTCTAGCCAAAGGGACTGCTGAATTTAACAAACTACACTAGTCTCTAATTGAGAATATCCATAGAGAGCTTCATATTTTGGCTGTAGGTTTACACAGCAGAAAACAGTACTCCATTCTAATTCCAACAGCCTGTGAATAACAGTGGACTTTTGCACAGTGAGACGTACCCAGATTACCGTGTGTAGTTTGGCCACTGAGCTGGACATTGCAGGATAGATCTAGGATTCATCTCCAACCTCACAGGGATGAAGAGCAGGGTTCATCTTCTGCTCTGTCAGCCCCCCTTGACATTGAACCAGATGTCTGGTCACTTAGATACATCCAAAGACATCTAAGCAAACAAAGTGAGCTCCTGTGAATATCTTTGGAAACTGTGAGGTTATTGAGCCCATACATCTTCAGTTTATCAAAACCCATTATGCACTCAGTGCCAAGCAGTTCAGCAGTGGAAAATGAGTGCAGACTCCATATTCCATTTTCTGCTCTGTGAACACATCTCATTTAAGTATGAACACCTGTTCTTCCATGAACAAGTAAGCAGTGCTCTCATTTCTTTTTCGATGATTTTAAGTTCAGTGTGCTTAGATATTTTTGCAACACCAGGGAGAATACACAATCTTGTGGGTTGTTGATTTCCATGAAGCTGGTCTGTTAGAGTCCTTTAATTTAAAAAAAAAAGATGATCTGTGGAAGCAGTTATGTGACTGATTTCAACAAGTTTCCATCACTTTACTAGTTTAACTAAAGCAAATTGTTTTAAAATCTTCCGCTAACTGGGATGGCTCAGGGTAGGAACATGAAGAAAAATCATAATTTTAGTTTTTCTCCAGCCCATTATGTAACAAAATTGATTGGTTTCGAAGTCAGAACACATTTTTTTCCCCTAATGAATGTTGCCACCAAAACAGTCATAGTTTATATGAAACTCTGTTTTAGACATCCAATGAGTGTCATTGTTTATTGTGTCTGGGTGGCATTTATGGTGCTAGATACAGAAGAAAGACTGAACCTGGAAGTTCCTGTAGGGTAGGGGATATATTTTATATCTACTTTGTTTAGGAATGAACTTCCTTGGCTCCAAGTTTAATTACTGTTATGGGCCTTCACCTCCTTCACTTCCTGTTGCCTATAAGTGACTAGAGGCTTGATTGAATCATCTGCAACTGCCTGGATCTGAGGAAGCTCCCTTGTAAAGTGAGAAGAGTAAAAGATATCCTAGAGTGACCAGCATCTTTTTCCCTGAAATAATTGCTTGCGTTCTGCAACAGAAAAAGGAAATGGGCTGGGGCAGACTTGGAGGGACTTTCATATCGAGGACAGGAACAAAGAGAGGTGTAAAGAGTAAATGCTCCTGGGTAGGTGAGGTGGCAGACGGACCCCTGGGGGAAGCCAGCAGTCTGGGAAACTGGCATCCGGGTGAGCCCAAGGAGATGAAAAGTTGAGAGCCCAGGCCAGCTCTACCAAGGAGCCCTTGAATCAGTTGAGGCCTATTAGGGATGGTGCCCAGACTCCCACACTGCCCTAAGAATCACTGTGGCTTGGAAGGGGACCTGCACTGCTGTCAGTGCCAGGGGCTTGGCCACAGTGGCTTAGACAAAGACTGGTGGTAAAGGAGCCTGCTAACCTCAAAGGAAGCGCTTGAGTCTGGCACTAGCACTGCAACATAGGAGAAAGTAGGGTTGGTCTCCTGAGCAACCTGGACATGGAAAGAGAAGAGAAGGACAGAAAGGGAAGACAGATTTCCTACTCGGTGGGTAAATGGAGGTAGAGGTGAGTTTTAATTTGGAAAGTAAAAGAATATAACCTAATTTTATCCATAGCTAAGTTAGCAAAGCCAATCATGTCAGTTACATGTGGCAAATGAGATTTGCCTCTGCTTAATCACTACCAATAATACCAGTGTTATAAATAGTAGTAATGATAAATATTTTTAGTATTAGTAATTCTATACCTATTATGTGGCCAGACTCTATTATAGATGC
This sequence comes from Phocoena sinus, assembly GCF_008692025.1. Classification (NCBI taxonomy): domain Eukaryota; kingdom Metazoa; phylum Chordata; class Mammalia; order Artiodactyla; family Phocoenidae; genus Phocoena; species Phocoena sinus. Next base: position 156,966,337 of record NC_045763.1, on the reverse strand, counting down.
TTCCAGATGCTTTCCTCAATTCTTATAACTCTGCATGGTAGATATCATGATTCTTGTTATTTGGAGGCTTGGATGCTGGGAGAAATTAGTCAAAGACACCCAACTAAATAAATGAATGCTCCACAATTCAAACCCAGGCCAGTCCAATTCTATAGCATCTCTTGGGTTTTTCTGGCAGCCATCTTACTTGCTTTTTCTAATGCATCACGTTGAATCAATACAATATTTGCCACAGACGAAAATGATCTTCATGGGCAGATTTTGAGCTATAGCCTCAAATAAACTTTGTCATCTCTTTACTATGCTGGCAGTTTTGCTTTGGGAAAGAAACTGAAATTTCATGTGTCTGTTCTCACCCCTTTGCCTCTGATTGTGCAGCAGCTGCTCTAAGTGCTGGCTGGGGATTCCAGCAGGATCACTGCCTGTTCACTGGGGCAAGGTGTGTGGGGGCAGAGAGCTTCTACAAACCCATAAGAAAAGGCACCTCAATAGAATAACGGGCCAAAATGTGAGAAGGCAAAATTCAGAGACCCACAAATACAAATAAATACTTAAAACGTTGTTCAGACTCAAAAGTGTTCAGGGCCATGCAAATTAAAGCAACATCATGATTTGCTTTGTGTTTATCAGCTTATCAATGGTGAAAAATGACGGATACCATCTAGGGTCAGTAAGGAGCAAGAAAACAGCACTGTTTGGGAGAATATAGGTAGACTTAGCTTCTTTAGAAGTCAGCTAGGCATTACCTACCAAATTTTAAATGCATGTATAAGCAATCCCACTTACAGAAGTAAATCTTTAGGAAATACTGATATACATTTTAAGGATATTTATTGTGGCATTGGTTAAAATAACAAATAAACAATCTAAATACCAATTTCCAGAGAGATTGTTAATCAATTTGTAGGCTAATCAGTCTAGTCCGGTGGTGAAGGCCATGGGCTTTGGAACTAGATTGCCTGAGTTTGAATCCTAGTGCCACCTCTTAACTGGCTCTATGACCTTGAGCAACTTATTTATCATGTCTGTGTCTCAGTTTTCTCATCTGTAAAGGGGATAATAAATAGTACCTATTAATGGTACTAATGGGGCACCATTAGTGATTGTGTTCAGACAGCTACAGCACTTAAAGTCTGACACATAGTAAGCATTATAAAAATGGTTTATTTTATATGCCTCTAAAGTACTTGAATTTTATTTACTGTAAACTTGTATTAATTTTGTGTTGAAAAAATAAGGATATCATACATATCTGGTCAGCATATTATGAGCATATTGTGTAAAGCTTGTATGTTTATTAGATATTGAGCTAATTATAATACTGTAAACGTTATCTAGTAGTTCCAGGGATAGCTTAAAAATTGCTGTGTTTAAAATTTAGTTAAGTTAGAGCCTACTAAAAATGCCTAAAATCAGTCAATCACTATGAAAGCTCAACCATTTGGGTATGTGAGTTGTTCTGGAACTCAGAATACTTTGGCTAAGTGAAAAGACCTTATTATGAAAATAACAGATTTTCATTTCTTCTCTAATTTTATAACCCTTGGCAATACAGTCTTTGTTTTGCTGTGAAACATTTGAAAAGGAAATGAGTGTACACACCAAGTTTTATTTTCTAAAATAAATGCATTTAAATGTTGCCTAGAGATTCTAGTATGCTGCAACATCAGGATATCACCTGGAAGGGAGATGGTAGGGAAGTGTGGGAGAGGGGCTTGCTTGAGATCTCTAGACTTAAGCATGGGTGCCTAAATCACGGACATGCTGAGGCAACAGCTTTAAAATTCTCTGAAAGAGGATATTTTGGGAAGGTCTTTCTTTGGGGATGCTTTGGAGCCTGGCTTGGTCAGTACTTGTGATGTCCACAGACGCATACCACCTGGTGGGCCCTGGAGGTAACTTCAGTGAGTGGCCATAGGACACAGTTCTGTTCCAACTTGGATTGTCCCCTGTCATCACACAGTGTGGAGGAGGTCAAGTTAATGAAGATCATATTTCTGTATTCAAAATTCTGCTGGATCCTTTTTCCAGTGATAAGAGATGAATGGGGCAGTTGCCAGATGACTGTATTTAGTTAAGAAAGGACGTTGTTACAGAAATGCTAGTATGACTACTTTTATTCTTTTAGAAAGAGCAAAGGAATTCTTTGCTATAAAAACCATAAAGGGTTTTCTTCTTACTTGCCTTTAAAATTTTGAGAAATTTAATCAGTACAGAAAAAGGTGCACAGAATCCTATAACCATACCCACAGAATATCCAGAATTGAGAAGTGTTAACATTTTGTAATACTGAACACAGTCATTATTTTTAACTAAAAGAAAGAAAACATTCCGTATGTGGTATTGGCACAAAGACAGATATGTAGATCAATGGAACAGAATTGAGGGTCCAGAATTAATCTTCAACAAAGGAGGCAAGAATATACAATGGAGAAAAAGCAGTTTCATCAGCAAGTGGTGTTGGGAAAACTGTGTAGTCTCATGTAAATCAATGATGTTAGAACACTCCGTCATGCCGTATAGAAAAATAAACTCAAAATGGTTTAAAGGCCTAAATATCAAACATGATACTATAAAACCCACAGAACAGAACATAGGTAAAACATTCTCTAAAATAAATCATAGCAATATTATCTTAGCTCAGTGTCTGAAGGCAAAAGAAATAAAAGGAAAAATAAGCAGATGGACCTAATTAAACTTACAAGCTTTTGCACAGCAAAGGAAACCATAAACAAACAAAAAAAAGAACCTACAGACTGGGAGAAAACATCTGCTAATGATGTGACAGACAAAAGCTTAATTTCCAAAATATACAAAGAGCTCATACAGCTCAATATCAAAAAAATAACCCAATCAAAAAATGGACAGAAGATCTAAATAGACATTTCTCCAAAGAAGACATGCAGATGGCCAACAGGCACATGAAAAGATGCTCACCATCGCTAATTATTAGAGAAATGTAAATCAAAACTACAATGAGGTATCACCTCACATCAGTTAGAATGGCCATCATCAAAAAGTCTATGAATAAGAAATAATAAAAGAATTGAGGAACAGAGCAAGAAGATATAGAAATATTTAATAAAAAGATAGAAGATTTAGAGAAAAAACAGAGATGAACAATACAATGACTGAAATGAAAAATACACAGAGATGAACAATACAATGACTGAAATGAAAAATCAATAGTGGAATAAATGAGGCAGAAGAAGGAATAAGTGAGCTGGAAGACAGACTGATGGAAATCACTGCCGCTGAACAGAATAAGGAAAAAAGAATGAAAAGAAATGAGGATAGTCTAAGAGATCTCTGTGACAATGTTAAATGCACCAACATTCACATTATAGGGGTCCCAGAAGGAGAAGAGAGAGAAAAAACACCTGAGAAAATATATGAAGAGCTAATAGCTGAAAACTTGCCTAACACTGGAAAGGAAATACTCAAGTCCAGGAAGCTCAGAGCCCCATACAGGATAAACCCAAGGAGGAACATGCCAAGGCACATATTAATCAAATTGACAAAAATTAAAGACAGAGAAATTATTAAAAGCAGTAAGGGAAAAGCAACAAATAACATACAAGGGAATCCCCGTAAGGTTTTCAGCTGATTTCTCAGCAGAAACTCTGCAGGCCATAAGGGAGTGGCATGATGTTCTTAAAGTGTAGAAAGGGGAAAACCTACAACCAAGAACACTCTACCCAGCAAGGCTCTTGTTCAGATTCGATGGAGAAATCAAAAGCTTTAAAGACAAGCAAAAGCTAAGAATTCAGCACAACCAAATCAGCTTTACAACAAAAGCTAAAGGAAATTCTCTAGGCAGAAAAGAAAAAGTCACAACTAGAAACAAGAAAATTATGAATGTGAAAGCTCACCAGTAAAGACAAACATACAGGTAAGGCAGGAAATCACCTACACACAAATTTTATACAAAACCAACATTTGTGAGAAGAGGAGAGTACAAATGCACGATATTGGAAATGCATTTGAAATTAAGAGACTAGCAACTTGAAACAATTTTGTATAAACATAGACTTCTATATCAAAACATTATGGTAACTGATAACCAGAAATCTACAATAGATACACACACAAAAAACACAAATACAAATAAAACACTAGATATAATCGTTAAAATCACAAGAGAAGAGAACATAAGAGGAAGGGAAGAAAACAAAAGACCTACAAAAACAAATCCAAACCAATTAGCAGAATGGCAATAAGAACATACATATCTGTAATTACCTTAAATGTAAATGGAGTAAATGCTCCAACTGAAAGACATAGACTGGCTGAATGGATACCAAAAAAAGACCTGTATACTATCTACAAGAGACCCAATTCAGATCTAGGGACACATACAGACTAAGAGTGAGGGGATGGAAAAAGGTATTCCATGCAAATGGAAATCAAAAGAAAGCTGAAGTAGCAATTCTCATATCAGACAAAGTAGACTTTGAAATAAAACTGTTACAAGAGAGAAAGAAGGACACTACATAATGATCAAGGGATCAATCCAAGAAGAAGATATGCCAATTGTAAATATATATGCACTCAACATAGGAGCACCTCAATATATAAGACAAATACTAACAGCCATAAATGGACAGATCATCCAGACAGAAAATCAATAAGGAAACAGGCATTAAATGATATATTAGACCAGATGGACTTAATTGATATTTATAGAGCATTCCATCCAAAAGCAGCAGAATACACATTCTTTTCAAGTGCACATGGAACATTCTAGTGCACATGGAACATTGGTACAATTGCTGTGGAGAACAGTATGGAGGTTCCTTAAAAAAGTAAAAATAGAACTACCATATGATCCAGCAATCCCATATATCTGGAGCAAACCATAATTTGAAAAGATACATGCACCCCAATGTTCATTGCAGCACTATTTACAATAGCCAATATATGGAAACAACCTACATGTCCATTGACAGAAGAATGGATAAAGAAAATGTGGTACATTTATAAATGGAATATACTCAGCCATAGAAAAAAATGAGATAATGCCATTTGCAGCAACATGGATGGACCTAGAGATTATCATACTAAGTGAAGTAAGTCAGAGAAAGACAAATATTATATGATGTCACTTATATGTGGAATCTAAAAAAATGATATAAATGAATTTATTTACAAAACAGAAAGAGACTCACAGACATAGAAGACAAACTTACGGTTACCAAAGGGGAAAGGTGGGGGGGAGGGGTAAATTAGGAGATTGGGATTAACATATACACCCTACTATATATAAAATAGATAATCAACAAGGACCCTGTATATATAAAATATATAATCAACAAGTTCCCTGTATAGCACAGGGAACCCTAGTCAATATTCTGTAATAACCTATATGGGAAAAGAATCTAAAAAAGAATGGATATATGTATTTGTATAACCAAATTACTGTACACCTGAAACTAACACAACATTGTAAATCAACTGTACTCCAATATAAAATAAAAAATTAAAATAATCCTTCATTCCTGTTTACAATTGAATAATATTTCCTTGAATGCATAGACCACATTTTGTTTTTCCATTCATCCATTGACAGACATTTGGGTTGTTTCTGCCTTTTGGCTATTGTATATAGTATTGCAATGAATATTAACTTACAGGTATTTGTTTGAATATCCATTTTTACTTTTGAGTATATTCCTATGAGTGGAACTGCTTGGTTATATGATAGTTCTATGTTTAACTTTTTGAGGAACTGTCAAACTCTTTTTCCAAAGTGGCTGCACCATTTTACATTCCCATGAGCAATATGTGAGGGTTTCAGTTTCTCCATATTCTTGCCACATTTGTTTTTCTCTATTATTTAAAAACTTTTTTTTTTATTATAGCCATTCCCCTGAGTGTGCTTCCACAGTTTTTGGCCTACAAGAATAGAGTTGCTGTGAGAGACATGAGAAAGGCTGTGGGTTAAACAGGTTAGGATGGAATAATTATTGTTCAGTTTGGACAGGTTGAATTTGAGATGTCTCTTAGACATCCGAGTGGCATTGTTGAGTAGACATTGGATGGATAAGTCTGGAGTTAGAAAATGAGGTTTGGGCTGGAGATATAATTTGGGAGTCATTGGCATTTAATTGCTACTTAAAGCTATGGGACTAGAATATAGACAGAGAAGAAAACCAAGGATTGAGCCCAAAGACACTCCAAAAATTAAGAAGTTGGGTAGAAGAGGAGGAGCCTAAAAGTAGGCAAAGAAGGAACAATCAGTGAGCTAGGCAGAAAATCAAGAGAGTTAGATGTACTTAAAGGCCAGGTGAGAAAAGTTCACACAGGATGAGGATGATTAACTGTGAAAGGTTTCAAAGCTCAAGTATTCTTAGAACTGAGACTTGGGTATTAGATTTGGCAATGTGGAGTCATTGCCAACTTGAATGACAGCAGTGTCAGTAGAGTGGTGGGGAATGGAGACGGTCAATATAGATAATGCTTCTCAAGTTTTGTTGTAGGAAGTAAAAAATGACACAATGGCTGGTGGGAAAAATGGGGAGAAGGGAAGGTCTTTTTTCTTTCTTTTTAAGGTAGGAGAGATAATAGGATTTTGTATGCTGATGGAAGTAAGTCAGTATAGAGCAAAAAATTGATTTTTTAAAGAAGAAGGGGTAATTACTTAGATGTCCATTGACCTGAGGGGCTGGGATGTAGGGTACAAACAGAGGGAGTTTAGACAGCAGCATAGCTAGTTCATCCTTGGTAATAGGTGGGAAGGCAGGTTCCATGTATTCAGATAAAGGAAGGTGGGAAAATAAGGCAGTGGGATCTGTGGAAGTGAAGCGAGAACAAAGGTAATAAGCTGAGAGTGGGAATAAGGAAAAAGATGTTGGTAATTTGGAGAGAGATAAGAAAATGTTAAATAGCCTATTGGGATGGTGGATGAATAAATGGACTAGAGATGAGAATGATTTCTTGTGAATGTTTGGGATCCACTTGTGATGCAGGCATGAATTTGAAGTTAGTTTTTCTCTGGCCGTGCTGGCTGCACAGGTGCAGGAGTGGAGAGTGGATGAGAGCTGGAGGACCAGGAGGCATAACAAAGCAGAAGGGCAAGGGAATAGAGAGTGATTTTACTGATTGGTTTTGATTTTAAGCTGGATATGCATGAAAGAGAAGACATCGAGGGCTTAGATATAGTGACACAGTACTATGATCGATGGATCGCTGATCCTAGGAGGGATAAAAAATCATTGAAGTCGAGAGTGAGAGGAAAAGATAGAGGCTTGTGGGCAGACAGTGGGATGCATTAAATTGAGATTATGAAGTGTTTGCAGCTAGTGGTAATGACATGGGAGTGAATGGCTGAGGCAGAAGATTATTGAAAGGGGTGGTTCAAGGAAATGAGACACCAGAGTACTGGAAAGATCATTCCCATATATGTTTACTTTTTCAAGATTAAGACACAAGTAGTGATGGAGATGTTCCATCACAGTGAGAAAGAAGGAGAAGAGAACTGACCTGGGGGTCCATAGATAATGGTGACACTTAGTATTGAGTGATCTAGTCTGATGACATGAGATTCAAAGCTGGGGTGTTTAGGGGGGAGAAAAGAGAGAGAATGAATGGTCTCAAAGTGGTAGTGAGGAGCACGGAGGATATCTCCTTCCATCTCCTTATCCAGTGGTACGAGGACAAAGGGAGAAATACAACTTTCCACTGAAAGGACTGGAGGGAAAGCAGTGGTCCCAGGGAAAGCCAAGTTTCTGTTGAGGCAAGGAGGTGAGGAAAAGGTTGAGGAATAGATAATATGATAATATAATACAGGAAATATTGTATAGTACATAATATGGATATTATAGTAAGCAATATTATGCATGAACTATAGTGTTTTGTGTATATACAGCTTTTTTAAAAGGCAGGGTAGTATTCAAAATCAATTTTTTCTTACATGATCGCGGTTCCCTTCCTTATGATCCTTGGTATTTCTGTGGTGTCTGTTGTAATGTCTTCTTTTTCATTTCTGGCTTTATTGATTTGGGCCCTCTCCCTTTTTTTCTTGATGAGCCAGGCTAAGAGTTTATCAATTTTTTCTTTTCAAAGATCTAGCTTTTAGTTTCATTGGTATTTTCTACTGTTTTTTAGTCTCTATTTCATTTATTTCTGCTCTGATCTTTATGTTTTCTTTCCTTCTACTAACTTTGGGTTTTGTTTGTTCTTCTTTCTCTAGTTGCTTAGGTGTAACTTTATGTTGTTTATTCGAGATTTTTCTTGTTTCCTGAGGTAAGTTTGTATCACTATAAACTTTACTCTTAGAACTGCTTTTGCTGCATTCCATAGGCTTTGGATCACCGTTTTTCATTTTCATTTGTCTCTAGGTCGTTTTTGATTTCTTCTTTGATTTCTTCAGTGATGCATTTGTTGTTTAGTAACATATTGTTTAGCCTCCACGTGTTTGTGTTTTTTGCAGTTTTTATTTTCTTGTAGTTGTTTTCTGATCTCCTAGCATTGTGGTTGGAAAAGATGCTTGATATGATTTCAGTTTTCTTAAATTTACTGAGGCTTGTTTTGTGGCTAGCATGTCATCTGTCTTGGAGAATGTTCCACGTGCACTTGAAGAATGTGCCAATATCTTGGAGAATATTCTGCTGCTTTTAGATGAAATGCTCTCTCTATATATCAGTTAAGTACATTCGGTCTAATGTGTTATTTAAGGTCTGTGTTTCCTTACTGATTTACTGTTTGGATCGTCTATCCATTGATGTTAAGTGGGGTGTTAAAATCCCCTACTATTATTGTGTTACTGTTGATCTCTCTTTTTCTGTCTGTTAGTATTTGTCTTATATCAATACATTGAGGTGCTCCTATGTTAGGTGCAAGATATTAGTATATCTTCTTCTTGGATTAACCTCTTGATCATTATTGTAGTGTCCTTCTTTGTCTCTTAAGTCTATTTTGTCTTATATAAGTAAGTATTGTTACTCTGGCTTTCATTTGATTTCCATTTGTGTGGACTACCTTTTTCTGTCCCCTTACTTTCAGTCTGTATGTGTTTCTAGATCTGAAGTGAGTTTCTTGTAGGCAACATATATATGGGTCTTGTTTTGGTATCCATTCAGCCAGTCTGTGTCTTTTGGTTGCAACATTTAGTCCGTTTATATTTAAGGTAACTATCGATATGTATGTTCTTATTGCCATTTTGTTAGTTGTTTTGGATTTGTTTTTTACATCTTTTGTTCCCCTCCTTTTGTTCTCTCATGATTTGATGACTGTCTTTAGGCTATGTTTTGATTTCTTTTTCTTTTTTGTGTGTAAAGCTATAATAGATTTTTGGTTTGCAGTTACCATGAGGTTTTTATATAGCAGTCTATATATATATATATATATATATATATATATATATATATACACACACACACATATATATAATATATATATATATATGTTCTTTCATGTTGCTGATCTCTTAATTTCAAATGCATTTTTAGAAACCCTGCATTTGTACTCTCCTTCCTTCACAACTACTGTTTTTGATATATTTTACATCTAATTGTTTTGTATATTTTTTAACTGCTTATTGTGGATGCAGATTATTTTAGTACTTTTGTCTTTTATCCTCTCTACTAGCTTTGTGTGTGGATGATTTCCTACCTTTACTATATGTTTGCCTTAACCAGTGATCTTTTTCATTTCATAATTTTCTTGTTTCTAGTTGTGGCCTTTTCTTTTTCACCTAGAGAAGTTCCTTTAGCATTTGTTGTAAATATGGTTTGGTGGTGCTAAATTCTTTTAGCTTTGGCTTGTCTGTAAAGCTTTTGATTTCTCTATCAAATCTTAATGAGAGGGGCTTCCCTGGGGGCACAGTGGTTGAGAGTCTGCCTGCCAATGCAGGGGACACGGGTTCGTGCCCCGGTCTGGGAAGATCCCACATACCGTGGAGTGGCTGGGCCCATGAGCCATGGCCTCTGAGCCTGCGCGTCCGGAGCCTGTGCTCCGCAATGGGAGAGGCCACAACGGTGAGAGGCCCGCATACCGCAAAAAAAAAAAAAAAAAAAAATCTTAATGAGAGCCTTGCTGGGTAGAATATTCTTGGTTGTAGGTGTTCCCCTTTCATCACTTTAAATATATTGTGCCACTCCCTTCTGGTCTGCTGAGTTTCTGCTGAAAAATCAGCTTGATAGCCTATGGGAGTTCCCTTGTACAATATTTGTTGCTTTTCCCTTCCTGCTTTTGAGTTTCTCTCTTTATCTTTAATTATTGTCATTTTCATTACGTTAGTATGTATGTTTCTGCCCAGTTTGTTGTTTGGTCAGAGGCATCTCAGCTTTGGCACCTACAGGCTGTTGGCTGGGCCAAGTTTTGGTGCCAAGATGTCAGCCTCCAGGAGAGCTCATGCAGATGAATGCTCCCCAGTATATCTGCCACCAGTGTCTGTGTCCCCAGGGTGAGCCACAGCTGCCCCTTACTTCCCCAGGAGACCCTCCAAGACAAGCAGGTAGGTCTGTCCCAGGCTCCTATCAAATTACTGTTTTCGCCCTGCATCCTGGTGCATTGAGATTTTGTTTGCCCCCTTTAAGAGTGTGAAGTTTCTATTTCCCCCAGTCCTGTGGGGCTCCTGCAATTAAGCCCTGCTCGCTTTCAAAGCTGGATACTGTGGAGACTTATCTTTCCAGTGCTGGGCTCCGGTGCTGGGGAGCCTGACATGGGGCTCAGAACTCTCACTCCTGTGGGAAAATTTCTGCAATATAATCATTCTCCTGTTTGTGGGTTGCTCACCCGTAGGGTATGGGATTTGATTATATCTTGAGTCCATCCTTACTACTCGTTTTGTTGTGGTTCCTCTTTATATCTTTGGTTGTAGAAGATCTTTTCTGGTGCGTTCCAGTCTTTTTCATTGATGGTTATTCTGCAGACAGTTGTAATTTTGATGTGCTTGTGAGAGGAGGTGAGCTCAGGGTCTTTCTACTCTGCTATCTTGGTCACTCTCTCCCTGTAGTTCTCTTCCTACACATATGACCTATAACTTAGAGAGTCAACAGCTGCATACTAAAATAATCTCCAACAGAAATCCAGCACATAAAAGGCTTTGTTGAATAAATGAATATAAATATCATCATGTCAGTTTGAGATCAAAAGGAATATGGCAGAGGCTTAAAATTTCTAAAGGAATGTTCTTTTCCCTCCGAGGATTATGTTACTCCATTTAACAAATATTTATTGAGAAGTGAGTATCTGCTGCATCCTGGTATTGAACAGGACAGATAAGGTCCCATCTTTAACAGAGCTTAAATTTAAATGGGTACAACTCATGAGCATAAAACTAGATTTTTGAATGAAGAGACTTGTGCATGATTGAGATGTTTTTCCATTAGGTGCCCAAAGATTATTTAAAATTTTATTCAGAAGTGGGCTCATTTTTATTTACACATGAGATGTTTCTGCAGCCCCACCACAACTAAGGGACACAGGTTTTGTGTGTGTGTGTGTGTGTGTGTACACAAAGGAGAAAAGAATCATGTATCTATCATCTCTCCCCTCTTCTTGCCCTCCTTCCCTCCATCAAATTTGAAAGCCTAGAGTGTTGAGTACAGAATTATTGAAAATTTTAAGTTTACCTTAATCTTCTTACGTAATTTACTAATCCTTTTTCTATAGATGAAAGAATACCATTTGGATAAGTGAATGGAATACATTTATTTAAAGATACAGAAAGAATAAACAAGAATTTTCTAGGTATCTTTTATGGTTTTCATTATAGATATGTCTTTTTTTTGCATTGCTAGAGACATTATTTTTTTCCCATTCGAATATATATGCAGCAGAAATTAGAGAGGAAATACCTTGGATGCAGTGTCTAGTAGGGATTTGGTAAAGTGAAGGGCACAGGCTTCTCTGAGGGGACTGCAGCTCTTTGACTCCAGGTCTATGTTATATAGGGTGGGGATGCAGGTCCAGAGGGGCCAGATCTTCTCATTTTTCAAATGAAATCAGAAAACTAGATTTTTAATGAGTTTGCAGTTTTTTAAATGTTGGAAACTGATTCTGTCATGTTTACAGTGAAGCCAAGGAAAATATTCATTCTACAGGTAGGCAGTTTGAGATCTCTGATACAGACCATCACCAAACCAGTGATACCATTTATAATGTTTTGTGACTGCCGTGGTCACTTCAGGCTGTAGTTCCAAAGATGCAGACTTACTTGTGGATTTGTACCCTCATTGTGCAGATGTTCCAGTCTTCCCCATTTTATATTTGCTCTGTTTAGGGCCCTCTAGGCCAGCACTGTCCAATAGAACGTTCTGCAATGATAGAACTGTTCAGTATGTGTGCTGAGCCACTAGCCACATGGGACTGTTGAGCACTGGGAAGGAGGCTAGTGTGAATAAGAAACTGAATTTAAAAATTTATTTTATTTTAATTAATTTAAACTTAAATAGCCATGTGTGGCCAGTGGCTACCAAGCCATACCTCCTGGTGTCTGCACAACTCTCATCCTCACAGAAACCCAATTAAGAGTTACTGAATTGATTGACCCAAATCCAGATAAACCTGTGACTCACAAAGTGTAGTAAGGAGAGAAGGGAGCAAACTCACGCCAACAGTGGCAGTGCCAGGGCAAAGTTTCATACACCTAAATGTGTGAAACGTAAACCAAGCTAAGTAAAATGTATTCCTCTCACCTCAACATGTATTCCTTTTGTTAGGGCCTAGAAGACCAGCTTCACAGAATACTTGGACTCCTAGGGCGTCTTCCCTGGAGCATAATGGTAAGAGGAAAGCTAGCCCTTCTGTCCCCAGCCCCAGTCCACCCTGCATCACAAGTGGCCTGACCAGCAAGCCTGGGTAGAGTGGAACTTTACATAACCAGTGATCAAAGACTATACTTGGAACACTTCTGCTATTCCTATGGCATGTTCTACCTTTCCTCCCTTTTGGCTATAGCTGCATTTAACTTTAATACATTGTACACAGCTTTGTGGAATTGCAGTATAAAGTGAAATCCTGTGTTGCTTTGGGCATAGACCTTCCCTCTGAGACAAGCTCTATGATCTGACTGATCCCTTTTGGAACCCCTTGTAAGCTCCTACCCCATCACCTACAAACTGAGGGATAATCACTTTTCTAGATGGGTTTGTCCCGAATTCTTTAGAGGTAAAATATAACTGAACTTGGCTGCTGCTTTTAAAGAGTATTTAAGAGCTGAAACAAGGAGTGGGTACAGATGTGACTTTGGCCAAAGGTTAATAAGGAGAGTTCACCTCATTAAGTACCTATTTACCATCTTCATTAAACTGCCTATTGTATCACTAAGTCATCTTCAGCACTATGCCTCAGAAGACTTTTCTTGGGGCAGTCATTTATGCCAAAAGAATCAGGGAGTGGAAGATACATTACAGATTGCTTTTAATCCATGTATAAATCACTCTAATGAGTTCTGTGTGATTAAAGTCGGTTAAAACATCAGATATCTTAATACTTAGGATGTGTATATGGATTATCCTCATCTAAATAACATACAAATTATTTATAAATTCTGGTATTAGGGTAATAAAAAAGAGTTGTACTGTATGCATGTTTGTGTGTGTGTGAAAAACTTGAGCAGGTTCAGTTGGAGGACAGCTTTGGAAACTTTAAGATCACATTCTTTTCTAATTGGAGGCATTTGTTCAGTGTTGCAGCTGGCATGTGGTAATGAAAGTTATTACGTTACCACTCAGAGAAGACTGGAGAACTCTGCCCTTATTGTGCTGCAGCTCCCTCCTGTGGTGAAAAAGGAGAACAGGACCATAACCTGTGACAGTTGAAGAAAAGAAATAGAACTGTGTAAAGGGTAAACTGAGACGGCCTCCAGCCAGTTGTCTCTATAATTCAGGATTGTCTAGGAAACAGGCTCCGTGTCTTTTACTAGATAGCTTACACCCCGCAAAGGATTCTGATATGTGATTGCTGCTACCCTCCCCGAGGGCACTCACATTTTATTGCTGTTGCCTTAATTTTCTCCTTACTGTATCCACGTTTCATGGTTAGAAGCTATCTTGTATGATTTCGTATCTCATAAATAATCCCATAATTGAAATTAATGTAAATATGTTACTGCCAAAATGTGTTTTTCTCTATGTAACTGTTTTCATAATATAAATACTTGGCAATCTTTGGTGGTTTTAAGAAGTGATGGTTTCTTTTTCTCAGGGCCTTGACCTAATTTTCCTCTGCCAACATCAATTTCAGTCTATTGAAACAGAGACCTCTGAAACATTATTAGAAACTGAAAGGCATCCCTAAATGCTCTATGATTCTTCGACTGAGTGGGTTTGCTTGAGATTAAATTTGAAAGCACCATCTTGCCCACGCTGTTATTTCTAAGGGATTCTGTAATCACCAGTTTAAGCTGAACTTTGCTTTAGCTCTGCCGCCTGAATGGGCTACAGCTTTGGGGCTGGGCAAGGGTGGGTAGGTGAGGCTAAACTCATTCAATAACAGAGCAAAACATCGAGGCAATACAGGAAGACGGGGCTTCGGGTTAAAACTGGAGATGGGAGAAAGAGGGAAAGATAAGTGGTTCCCAACAGTTCTAGGTACTTTCACCATAGGCATCTTTGCCACAGACATTTTCACTGCATAACTGATTGGCAGTAAGGCAATTTTGCAGTAAAAAATAAAATAATGAAAAACAAAAGAAGGACATTTAAAAGGACCTAAGGAAACATGAGAAATAATAAAATTAAAGACTTTATTCTGAAATACAAAATATTTGAATACATTTAAAATGTATGAAGATTCATGGCAATACTTTGCAAATAATTGATTTTATTTTGTGGGTTGTACCTAAGCACTTTTTCTCAGGAGTCTTTTGTTCATAGGATTTTATATATATATTTTTCCTGTTGATTTGTCTCCTCATTCAGTTTCACACTTATTCTATTTTGCTAAAATTTCTTCCTTCATTAAGAGAGGTATCAGTTTCCAAACACCAGGATGCATATTTTTAACTGAATTTTGTATTGTTTTGTGAACGCCTCTACACTGTTGTTTGTTCTTGGCGTATTGTCACATGTGCTTTGGTAGATATCCCAAAGTTCTATGGGAAATGTAGGTTCAACTCTGTGCCTTTGAGGCTCTCAGCTTCTTTCTCCTCTAGTGTAGTGTGTTTCAAAATAAGAAACCAACTCCCAGGGTAAATCATCATCATCCGTCAGCTCATTAAAGCCATCAATAACTGGAAGAAATGTTAACATTTCAACCAGTTGAAACCAGATTGTAAATCTTTCACGGCAAAATTGTCAACCTTTCACGGCAAAATTGTCTTAAGCTATGCAGAAAAATGCTTGCGACAAAGATGCTTACAACAAAATTACCGAAAGAGGTACCACATTTCTCTCTGTTCTTTTGAGAGGGTTGGCGGGTGTAATTCTGCTGCTGTGGAATAATTAGGAGTCTGCTGTTTCTTTTCCTCTGGATTCTCACCCACAGGGGAGCCCTGTATTGTGATAGCAAGGAATGGGTGTCACAGTAGCTGTAGGAAGCTTCCAGTCTCTACTGGCTACTGTTTTGGATGCCAAATAAACTTTTTATTAATGCAGGGCCAACATGTAAAAATACTGAGGAGACGAGTAAATGAACATTCTTCGGAAGGAGATAATGTCTTGCTGGGCTTCTCAAATACATTTTAAATATCTTTTAAAGGTGCAATAAATGTCTCACTAGAAGGATAAAATGGATTTGCTCTGTAAGAAAACACAAAATATGAACTATTTGTACATATTTGGAAAAGAATTTCTCTTTGCTTACACTCTTTCAGGTTCAAAGGGGTGCGGGCAGCTCTCCACTGGGCCTTTTTGCCCCTGGGTCTGAGACTCTTTATTGCTGTACCTGAATACTCTAGCTGTTAGGGGGTTTGTGGGAGGATGGATGGGGTGATTCAAGAAGAAAGGACTGACTTTTTGGATGTTTACACTTTTAAATAAAAATATACAAACTACGGTTTTTTAGAAAGATGTCAATTCTTTTCTGCCTCTAACTCTCCAGAAATTTCTGACATTTTTGCTGATGGTGTCTGGGGCTGTGTATCAATGAGGTAGCTGTGGTTCACTGATTCAGTTTGTTCTGACAAAAATCAAGCTAAGTCTAACAATTTTGATTAGCACAAGTGTCCAAACAACTCTTAATGTCAGTAGAGACCTGATTTAGTCAACAGGCAGACAATTATTCATAAATCCTTCTTCATATTTTCTTGTGGTTTCTGCCAAATGGTAATTTATTTGAGAAAAAGTTCATTTTTCTTAGGGAAAAATAATGCCAATACACTCACTGCAGGAGAATCACTGATTCTGAATCTAGTTAGGTTTGTGCAGGGCTCTGACACAAACATAAGGATGGTCCACACCGACATTTAATGGCCTCCAGACTTCAGCTTACTATTCAGTTCTTTCAGGAGAACCAGAGGGGATGGCACAGTGAAGACCCAAGGGGAGCAATGAGCTCCCTTGCAGACCTGGAGTGTGCAAAGGCCTGGAAGCACGAGTGAGCACAGCGATTCGAGGGAATTGAAAAGAGTTCTCTGTGACTAAAGCAGACTGTACTTGCAGGGATGTGGTGGGAAAGGAAACTTTAAGGGGCCCATCGGTGAAGGACATTAAATGCCATGGTGTGTAGTCTTGGTTTCACCTTCTAGTCAGTGAGATGCCATTCATAAATTTTATACAGGAATAGCATGTTTACCATCTGGTTAAATGGTAAGATATACCTAAAAATAAAAAATAAAATAAAAACAATGATATCCAAGAAGTGTCAGAAGACAGTATATGATTACATATTAAAATGGTTGGGACAGAGGTGAGTGCCAGTCATGGGGCAGAGAAATTGCTCTGGGTTGTAGCCATCAGGGGAGTCTTCTTGATGGAGGAAGGAATGACGCTACGCATCTTGAAGAACACGGAGAAGAAAAGGGAGTTACTTTATTACTGCCAAAGTAGGGGGTTTCTATTGTTTACAAAGACAAAGGCTAGTGGAAAAAGGAGGGCAAGGACTCTTTCCTTGGTCACACTGCAGTTGATGTCAACACTTCAGTCCATCTGAGGACAGTGTAATTGGGCACAGAGCAGTGAATGGTTGGAGCAGTTCTAGGAAGAGGACCTAGAGATGGGGTCATGAGCTGAGACCCTCAAATTAGGCAGCGTTGGCTCCTTCCTGTTTGAGGACAAGTGTCTGACATTCCAGAGCTCCAGAGCAGTTTTTTAAGGGTTTATATGAATTCAGTAGGTATCTAGAACTACTGTGTGCAAGGATTGAGCTACATCTTGGCCACTGAAGTGGACTCTCTTGTCTCACCTGGGTGCCTGACTTGCCTGCCATATCTGCTTCTCTGTTCTAAATGACTGTTGCCTACAGGGAAGGAAATTATGAATAGCTTTCTTGGACTCTGTTGATTCACAGCTACTTCTTGATGCTGTCAGGCCTAATAAAGGCCATGTACTCTTCTAACAAATCAGAACCCTTAGCTATCAGCATGAATTTTATTCCTTGGTTTGAATTTTCTCTAGAACAAGTATTTAACTTTGCTGGAAGTTGGTCATGTTAGGGGACATGAACCTTTCTGGTGAGAGGAAAAGCAGCCATGAAAGGAACCCAGCCCAAGCCTACAACACATCAGGCTCCAAGCAAAAGGAACTCTGCTAATCTGGGGGGTTCTGCCAACACTTCCAACGATTATGGAAAGTTATTAATTCAGCCAATAAATATCCTACAGTGGAGTGGATGCCATACTAGGGGTAAAAAAGTGAACAAAACTAACATGGAAACTGCCTACTGGAATTTACACTAAGTGAGGGAAGGAAAGGCAGTTAAGCCATTTGGCGATTGACAGATGTTTTGGCTCATGGGCACTGCTGTTTTAAAGAGTCCTGGCCTGAGCTTCAGTTGAGGTCTTGTCTCTGCTATGTGCTACTTGTGTGAATAAATTCTTCTGAGATAAAATTTTTAAGAAGTAAAATGTTGTGAAAATGTAGGAAAAGCAAGAGCCTAATAGTTTAGTATGATTGAGCAAGCCAGCTAGTTTAGAAGTGTCTTAGCAGATAGGGTCCCTGCCTTTGAAGAACTTCTAGTTTATTCTTCAAGATAAGGCTATGCTCCATAGATTCCTTTGATAGAACTTCTCTTTCTGCCTCTTTGGATTTGACCGTGCTATACCAAATGGTTTAGAGCAGACTTCGGACCTGTGGTTGTTCCTCAGAGCACTTTGCAGACTCCCACTACTTGCCAGAAGGCTGTAACACTGGACAGCTCGCCAGCACTGTCCCTCCACCTTCCTCCTCATCTAGGCAGGATTCTCCTCTCTGATTGGAATAGCAGCCGTTTCTAGTCAGGATTGAGGTGCGTGGAAGTCTGCACAGTGCCTGCATCCCGTGGGTCAGCTTGAGCTCTTGCTATAATTTCATTCCACTAGCAGCAAAACCCAACCCAGTTTAAAAGGAAAAAAGAGAGAAATGTAATTGAATGTAGTAGCCCTTGGTATTTGCTAAAGTGCTAAATGAGGGGCCCATGTTTTTAAGAGCATATTCTAGGGGAAGTTCTGCAATTGCAAGCTGCAGCCCTTCCTCTGTGCGCTTGGTTCGGCTGATTTCCAAAGCATCAAGGCTAGCAATTGAGGGACTGAAATATAATCGGTGGCGATACATTCGCACCACATGAGACATTCTCAGCCTCCAAAGGATCCAGTGGCTGGGGGAGCAGCACACCAGCAACAGCTCCTGGCTTCCGGAGTCCGACGGGAGGGAAGATTGGATCACGATGGTAAGAAACTCTAGAGTTTTCGGCAGATCTAGTTTGCTACCTGGGAAAGAATATTTAGCATGTGCTGTTGAAAATGGCTGTTGGTGACATGAGACTGACTGAACAGTCTCTTGAGCTCTGGGGCACTGTCGGTTTTTCAGTAGAAGGGCAGGAACACCCTTGCTACCAGCACACTGATTTTTGAAAAATAATTTCTTTTGTGTCAGGAGTAATGCTGCCTTGTAGTTAATAAGGACTGCTCTGCCAGGGAAGAACAGTCCCCACGGTGACCTCAAATGCAGCCCCGATCAATGCAGTCTCTGAATTGTACTCTTTCCTCTGAATGTAATTGTAATTTCCAGGAGACTGCTTCATGGAAATAGTTGCCTGTTTTCTTGATATTTTCATGCGAGGGTACAAACCCATTCATACTGAAGCAGTTTTCTTTTCTGACTAGTGAATCGTCACAGTTCTTTGAGCTTTACTGTTGATTGGAGGCATTTGCACATTAAACATTAGTAGAGCAAACTTCTAAGAGATTTTTTTTTCATTTTAAAGTTATCATATGCAGGCAGTGACAGCAGGAGCCCACGTTGAAAAGAAAGTGTTCTGTGACTTTGTTTGGAAGAAGTTTGTTTGATTCACTCTAGCAAAGCCAGTGTTGCCAGGGTTAGGGACACCTTAATGGAAATGAGGCCTCAGTATTAGAAGTTGCCATGGAAATGACTGTGTGCTTAGTGCAGGTCTCTGCTCTCTGTGTGCCTTCTCCAACTGCTGCTTCTCCATCACGCACGATACAAGGGGGAAGAGCTGGTGTAACAAGGAAGCCACTAAACTTTTCTTTAAGGAATTCAGGGATGAAGGACATTGGTAATAATATGATTATATAACATTTGGGAGAAAATAAAACCTATTACTATATAGAGAGAACGCCTGAAATACACTTATTTGACTGCACAGCTGATGTGTGGGAAATGATTATTCCGTTTATAATCCAGATGAATGAAGAAAGTGCTGATGAAAGGAATGTGGGAAGTTTTAGAAGTAAGTCTGCCTTTCCTAACAATTCAGAAAAGGGGCAACTGGAAGCTGGATTTATAAGAATATTTCATTTCTCTTTCTGCTCTCATCATCCATCCTAGATCACTTACTCATAAGCAAACCGACCCCAGAAATAAAGCTGCAAAGATGAGGGTCAGATTTTCCCTTCCTTAATTAAAATCTGGTACTGTTTATCATCTCATCCATTTTAGAAGCTTTCCTATCCCGTGAAGAAAACTTCACATCAGAGACTTACCTATTTCTCCTAGACCAGCAGGGTGGCTAAAAATCAACGTATCCAGCAGGAGGATTAAATAGGGCTCCTTAGTGCTTGGGAATGTTTGGCCTGAATTCTTGGGGCATCATAATTCTGTTCTTCTCTTTAATTAGTCTGAGAACATTCCTTTAAGGATTATAAAGGAAGGGACTACAATGCAGATAGAGTCCCTTGCCAACAGGCTTTAAGTGTGGGGATAAACATAAGCATAGTGATGACTGTGTACGGTGTTCAGCCAGGGGCTGAGATCGCTTAAATGTAATAGCACAACCTGATGAAAGCATGCAGACCTCTGAAGGAGCGAACTTTCCTTTTGAGTAGGGGGAAGGGACGGTGGCAACAAAGAGAGTGACTGCAGACTGTTGGCATATTTGCATTCAGGCCATCCTCTGGTTATTTTGATTAATTATTATTTAGAGAGTTGGAAAAATTACCCAATTGTACATTAAAATAAATGCTTTGGTCTAACTGAACTCTTCTTAACTGCAAACACTAACATGGTAACATTTTTGTAGGGAAGGCATCCTAACTGGCCAGCTTTTGCAAAGGGAACAGTATTTCACCTTTCCTTTTAGTGAGAGCTCTGTGCAGGGAACAGTGGATTGAAAAACCAGTCTTTGATTGTAAGGATAGTGAATCTATAGATTAGATTTTCATTAAGTCCCTTCCATGATGAAAGGAAACCAATTTTGTTTCTCATGATGCAAATGTGATCAGTTCTCTTACTTATCCAAGAGAAAAGACATTCACTGTGTGAAAAACCTTCTCCTTGACCTCGTTAGAATCTGGAACATGTCAGGGCTTGCTGGGTGTTATACCAAATAAGTCAGCCTGGCTTGGGCCCTGGCCTCTTATTGCTTTTTTTTGTTTGTTTTATTTACAAATTTAAAGGAAATGCAAATAATTAAATCCATTTTACATAAGTTTTAAGTTATTTGAAAGCAAAAGAAATATATGGATGCAAATAATATTTTATAACTATTGAGGGCATATGTGCTGTGTTCCAAGTATTTTAAGCACTTTAATAATCCTCAGCCTTCCTTTTAAGCAGGTGTTATTATTACCCCCGTTGTACTGACATAGGGCACAGAGAAGTTAAGTACATTCCTAAGGACATACGGCTAGTAAGGGGTAGTGCCTGGGTGGGAACAAATTCAGGGCCCTTATTTCTTAAACTACCTCATCATACAGCCTTCCAAGATAGAAAGGAAGGGGAACCAGACCAAACCTTCAGTGACCCACTCTGTAAAACTACAAAAATCTTGGGCGTTTCTCTTTCCTCCTCACAGCCAATCTGCTCCCACGATAGGTCTGTTCTTCCCACTCCATGTCACTTGTTTGGTTTCCTGTTCTTTTCATGCCAACATAATTCATATCTTTTCTTTCCACTCTGGCTGATTTGCCTTAAACAATTCCCTTAAACTGGGAGATAGTCTAATGTTATGGAAAGGGCGTTAAAAGGTATTCAGACCTAGAATTAAATTTCTGTTAGCCACACATTAGTTGTGTGATTTTGAACTTTTTAAACAAACTGTTTAACAATTCATGTTTTTATCTGTAAAGTGCGAATGATTCTTACCTCCATTGTGTCATTGTGATAATTACATTAATATGTTTCTATAAAGTAAGATGTTTGATTAGTCTGGAGACCATGCAGAGAGACAAATTAGAAGGAAGCTTTTGAAATTATCTAGGTACAGGATGATAAGGATTTAAAGTAAGATGGTGGGGAGAAAGTGAAAAAAAGGAGGAGATAATGTGAAAGAAAACTTCACATGCACTAGCCACTGATTAGATGTGAAATATGAAAAAGAAAAGCAAAGACCCTCACACTTGAAGCAAGTAGCTCAAGAAAAGTGAATAAACTACACTGGCTGCAATTCCTACGTTACCTGGCATGGTACCTTGTACATAGTAAGTTCTGTGTGTTGTTGAATGAATAAAGGCATATATCAAGGAAGAAGAAGTCTGAGAGTCAAATATATAACAGTTGACTGCTATAGCCTGTTACCCAAAGTCCAATAACGTATTCAGAAGTGAGTGACCATGCATTGTGTTCTGGGAAGAACATAGAGGCTGAAGATACAAAGTGGTATTTTGATTATGTTCCTCAGGAGAAGAAGGTGGCTTCAGAGGATTAGAGGAGGTTATCTGTACCTACAGCCATATGTTCACAGATTCTAGGAGTTTGAAGGTGACATGAAAAGGACGAATTGTATATAACTTGAAATTACTAATGGCTACAGTGCTAATTTCTTGATAATTGATAACCGGTCGTCACATTGATAAGGTGAATGGGAAGGAAGATGTGGAGGATGAGTGGATATAAAACTGCTTCTCAAAAAAATCAAACACATATAATAAAGGTCTAAATAATTTTATTAATTAGGATGGGTAAGATACTGATTGAAAAGGATATTGTGCTGACGAGTTGTGGGGAATTGAATGTGTTGGTTAGCTTTGAGTTTCTCCTTGAGGATGGTGTCAAGAGCATTAGAGATTATAAATTGCACGTATCAACAGTATACTGAAGGTAAATGGTCTCTCTCATTCATTTGTCTGTGGTCTTCTGTGAGCTATACTTGATAGCTAAAGGAATTGCAAAGCTGAAAATAAGCAAATATGAACTCAGTTCATATTTCAGGGGTACAGATGATTCATGATGGATGCTGGACAGGTTCCATTTGGTGAGAAGACGAAGAGCAAGTTTCTATGGGATGATGGGTTAAATACCATTGAAGTTGTTGCTGATTAAGCCTAATGTTAATTGTAAAATCAATGTGATAGATGGAAGACCTAGAGTAAGAAAACGAATTAGCTGGATAACCTATAAATTAAATAGGTTCAAGATGGACGAAGTCTCTGGGGAGATAGATGTTCAGAGGCTTGCAGGAAAAATGGTATAGTTTAGGTTATTTATTTATTTGTGGTACGCGGGCCTCTCACTGTTGTGGCCTCTCCCGTTGCGGAGCACAGGCTCCGGACGCGCAGGCTCAGCGGCCATGGCTCACGGGCCCAGCCGCTCCGCGGCATGTGGGATCCTCCCGGACCGGGGCACGAACCCGTGTCCCCTGCATCGGCAGGCGGAGTCTCAACCACTGTGCCAGCAGGGAAGCCCTATAGTTTAGGTTTTTAGCCTTAACTGCAACTTTAAATGACCTCCTGTAAATGTGGACACAGGAGTAACATCAAACTCCTTCTCAGCTTCCAGGGGAGCTTTTGATAGTCCAAGTTCACTCTCTCCTCCCTTTCATTTTCTTGCTCCAATACTCCTTATCCATGAACATTCCTGGGTACCCATTAGTGTTTGTCTTTGTCACTCATCTTTTACTTCCTATTTTATTGTTTGGATTTAGCAGTGCCGTGTGTGGATAATCTTCCCAGACATCCTGGACCCCTAAGTACTCGTCTATAAACATCTGCTTATTGGGTCTGTGAAGGGCCCAGACTCCCCAAAACCCACCACCCTGAGTCAGCCCCCCTTGTTGTGGCCCCACCCTTGCAGGGCAGGCATATCTATTTGGAGAAATTTGGTGTTTGCGTTCTGAAATTTACTGTGTTTGGATTTATAGCTTGTGTTACAAAAGTGCTTGGATTAATTTCCTCATTTATTTAATTGCTGTGTTTACTTTGGTTTCAAAAGTGACATCAAAATATAGTAAAACATGTATAGAAGTGTTTTAAGAAATGGATAAAATAAAGGGGGAAATTATACCTGTATATACTTAATAAATCTTACTTTATAACTAACAGTTATGCTGCATCTATATGACTTTAATGTTTCTGACTGTGGTTGATTAATCAGGTCATAGAAGGTATGGCTCATTGGCTGAGGGGTTCTGTCATAGCATGGGCAGGCTATATTGTAATATGTTGCTACACCTAAGATTTCTCCAATTTGTGTTCACTTACCATGAAGATTCTTTGCAAAACTATGTTTGTGACTCATGTTTAGTAACATTGAAGAAAATGAAGACCATTTACCCATTCGAGGACTTCACAATTTCCTATTAAGTTTGTGTGAAAGAGCATTAACAAATAACAGATAAATTTTTTAAGATCGTGAAAATTAAAGACTGCGTGAAAATGGACTTAATTGGTTCTAGGATTATATATGTTTCCTCTCCTTGACCTTCTCCTTCATTTGCTTGGAGTACTGATTTACTTAATCAAGGACTTTTAAGTAAAAATTTTTACTCAAGTATAAGATGCAAACTGAAAAAGTACGTAAATCACAAATGTGCAGCTCACATTTTTGCAAGATGAACACAGTCTTATAATCAGCATGTAGTTCAAAGAGTGGAACATCACTGGCACCCGAAGCCCCCTTCATGAGGCATCTCATGATCTTGACTTATAACCCCCCAAATTCAGTTGTACTTCTTTGTTTTTTTTTTTTTTTTTTTTTTTTTGCGGTACGCGGGCCTCTCACTGTTGTGGCCTCTCCCGTTGCGGAGCACAGGCTCCAGTCGCGCAGGCTCAGCGGCCACGGCTCACAGGCCCAGCCGCTCCGCGGCATGTGGGATCTTCCTGGACCAGGGCACGAACCCGTGTCCCCTGCATCGGCAGGCATCTCAACCACTGCGCCACCAGGGAAGCCCAGTTGTACTTACTTTTAAGCTTTTATATACCGTCCTTTATTTTTGTTTTTTTGAAAAAAAGCAAATAATCCTATTTATATAATATTATATCAGTAGATCTCTGTGCATGGAAAGAGATATAGAGGAATATGCTCACCACATTAGCAGTTGTGGAATTTGGGGTATATTTTCAAACTTTCTTCTTTCTTCTTTTCCTCATTTGAACAATGTTCTTTATAAACATGAGTGTGTGCCATTTACAAAAAAATATGTCAGCAACTTTTTAAAGGAACTATGTTGCTTCACAGTAAGTCTTTGGAATCTTTTATGATGGACATTGGCCAGGTCATTTTCCAAATCACCTGGAGGCCAAGTCCCTGTGATGTTTTGAGCCGTTAGTGGGGAAGGGTTCTGTGGTCCCATCAGAGGTTCTCTGAACGTCAAAAGAGATGACAGACAAGATCCTTCACTCTTACTTCATACTGAAGTTTAAGGCTGAGCTACTAAAAGTACTAGAAACAGTTGTATAAAGCAGAGATAAATTATAGATAGCAAATAGTATAACATGTTACAAGTTATTTATCTGTAGCTCTTTGTAAGAAATAAGTCTAATCGGAAATAATAGTCTTTCTAGGACTTTCATATTAAGATATAATTGATGCTTCAACCTTAGCAGAGGATCAATTATAAAGTGTTGCCAAGTACAAGTAAGTGTAAGCTCCCTTGGGCCCCTAGTAGAAGGTGGGTCTGATGGCTCCCTTGCCTTGGATGGCCAACCATGTCTTCTGGGAAAATGATGTCTGCCTGATTCATTGTTTCTCAATTACTTCATGTTACTATTACTTTCACATGTGTCAGAGCAGTATACTCTTATGCCTTCTAAAGTCAGGAAATTTACATTCCTTTTTTTATCTTAAGGGAAGACAGAAGAGAGCTGATGAATCTAAATCTAAAGGTAGCCTGACATAGACCTGAGGAAACTAAGACAATCTGAGTAAATCCAACTAATTTTTTGGTTCGTTTGTTTTATTCTGATTACAAAAGACACAGATAGCAATTGTAGAAGATGTATAACATGCTGAAAATAAAGGAAGAAAAGATCATTCAAGGATAATGCCTATTGGTTTTATATATATGATTGTAGCCTTTGTTCTTGTATAAATATCACACTCACTTGTATGCATATATACACCACACACATACAATTTTTACTTAAGACAGTAGGTTAAGTCTTCTTTCAATTATTTAGTCACAATATCCTGCATATTGCTTCATAGTACTTATCACTATTTTAATTTATGTATTTATTTATTTCTACTACTATTTGGTTAATGTTTACCTCCCCAACAGACTGTGAACATCCATGAGTAGGAACTGTGTCTCCTGTCATAATCTTGATCGTTAGAAGAGTGCATGGCACATTAAATATTTGTTGAAAGAACAAAAAATGAATATTATTTTATTTATATGTATAAGTAAACATTCACTTACGAGTATTATTCATAAACGTGCTGTTTGGTCTTGAATTTTTTGCTTAATTTATTGTGGCCATCATTCCATGCCAATACATTTAACTCTCTGTCATCTTTTTATGGACATGGATGTCATTTCCAATTTTCCTGCAAAATTTATTGTTTATAATGATGCTGGGTGAGCATTTTTGTACCTTCAAGTTGAAGCAATTGCCAGTCCGTTTCTTTTGCTCTTTCACTCACACAGCATCAAGGGGGTAAATGATCTAATTTTAGAAGTGTTAAGTAAAGTAATGGGCAGAGCGGTGGGAGGAAGCAGGGAGGGAGAGGTGGGAGAGTGTTTTCAGAAAGAATGTAGTGTTCTTGGCTTAGTCTGTGGGTTGAGAAGAGAGCTGGAAGTAAAGGAAGAGAAGCATGTGAATGAGTCCAGCAAGGCAATATCTCAGCTCCCTTGAGCTAAAATCTCTGTGACTCTGAAATATGAGAGCTAGGCAGAGGCCTCCCAATTCACTTTTGCTCTTCATATGGTCCCCTTATAATTGGTCAAATATATAGACTTTGAAAAATGGCTTATAGTCTGTGCTTGATCAGATTTATTATACACTCAGCCTCAGGTAAATAATCCTCACTCTTTAATCATTCTACATCAAGCACTAATGTTTTAGGAACAGCACTTGGGTGGGCAGTGCGTGCCCCACCTGGGACACTGAGGTGTCATTTCTATCCACCCATTCAGGACAACAGAATTGGCTGGGCTCAATTCTTGGGACCAGTGAACTGCTTTCAAGCTTCTAGATGCTTGGTACAACCAAGCTTCATTTCCTTCCTCTAGGGTGACTCAAAATCACACTATTGCCTAAAGATGGATGAATAAAAATGTTACTTTTAAAAGATAAAAATCCTTTTTTAAAAGCTTCTTTCAAGTAATTGGGGATTGACTAATTATTCTCAAATTGGACTGTATTCTGAACTGCTTTTGCTAGCCAGTATCTGGAAACAGGCTCCATTTAGCTCCTAAGTGTTTCGTGTGTACAATCACTACTGACATTGGTATTTAAAAGATTTAAATATATACAAACACACCCAATACTGGGCCCAGCACCCAGTAGGTATTCAGGATCTAATTGTGAATTGGAGTCACCTGAACTGAACCTTGGTCAGTGGAGCACTTTTAGCTGCTGTGGCTTGCATTATCCCTGCTTTTCTTTCAATACATGGAATATTACTCAGCCATAAAAAGGAATGAAATTGTGCCATTTGCAGAGACGTGGACAGACCTAGAGAATGTCATACAGAGTGAATTGTCAGAAAGAGAAAAACAAATATCGTATAATATCACTTATATGTGGAATCTAGAAAAATGGTAGAGATGAACTTATTTGCAAAGCAGAAATAGAGTCACAGATGTAGAGAACTTATGGTTACCAAGCAGGGAAGGGGGGTGGGATGAATTGGGAGATTGGGACTGACATATATATGCTACTATGTACAAAGTAGATAACTAATGAGACCCTACAGTATAGCACAGGAAACTCTATATTCAGTGCTCTGTGGTGACCTAAATGGGAAGGAAATCTAAAAAAGAGTGGATATATGTGTATGTATGACTGATTCACTTTGCTCTACAGCAAGAAACTAGCACAACGTTGTAAAGCAACTGTCCAATAAAAATTAATTTAAAAATACTTGTGGAGCTGGAGGATTTTGTTTTGTTTTCAAACATTTATTTAGCATTTATGGAAGGCATGACCTTATTCCAGGAAACTGGAGTTTGAGAAAAAGCTCCTAATTTCACGGAGTTTGTAATCTACGGGAAGACAAGGCAAATGTATACATTAAAACCTACAACCCATGCGCATGCTTCACAGTCAATTGGATGGTCAGATGGAGCAGTCAGCATTTAGAAGAAAGAGTCTTTCTCTGTTGTGGTGGGAAAAGCCTGCCTTTGTTCCCTCGTTGCTTCTCTCACTTTCATCTGCTCTTCAGCAGTTATTTATGGACTGCCAGCTGCTGCTCACCCGACTCTGTGCTTTTCTTTTTCCCGGGAACACAACTCATCTACATTTCCCAGCTTTCCCTGCTATTAGGTGTGGCCATGTGAGTGAGATCCGCCCAATTGCATGTGAGCAGAAACGACGTGGGCTACTTCCAAACCTGCCCATTAAAAACGTCCCATGTATGTGCCTCCATGATTTTTCCCATTCTGCTGGCTGAACGTTAATGTCTAGGGTTACTAGAAAGCCACATTTTGAAAATGGCAAAGATGCTGTCAACCTGGGTCTCGGAATGACCCGGTTGAGCATAGCCCCCTTGCCCTTCCTCACACACACTGACTTGGACTCTACGTGAGTAAGAAATACACTTTGCTTGTATTTGAGCCATTCTACATTTTGGTCTAGTTTTTAGAACAGTTAGCATTGAGCTAGCCTAAGTTAATCAAGTTTTTACTAGGTTTTAGGCCCTACATACCAGGTAGTGGGGATACAGTGGTGACCAAGGCAGATAAGATCCCTGCCCCCTGCTTAGTTTCTGATGAGGGAGATAAACAGTAAACATGTAAACAAAGAAACCAGAACTTTACGTATGGAAATATGAGCTATGAAGGAAATTAGCAGGGTGGTAAGAATATCACACTGGACAGGGGACTACTGACTATAAACTGGGCTTTGAATGAATGTGTAGCTCTTAGCTCTAAATAGGGATTGATGTTTAATTTCTGAAAGTGGGAAAATGACTGTCAATTAAAGGAGGGTATAGGAAAATCATAGAAACCATGACAGCACCACAGACTTCCCTTCTAAACCTATTCCCACTGCTTCCATGAGTGGTAAGGAATTCCCTAAAGAATTCCAAAAAAAATTCTGAAGACCATACTGCTCTGATTAGTTGAAGACTATCAAAGCATTAGGCAGGATGGGTCCTTAAGTTTTCTTAAAGCTCTCAGAAGCAGGGAAGGTTTGTACTCAGTGGCCCCAGGTGACTTCACGTTGATTTTGTGCCTTTTGATGCCTCTAAGGATCAAAAGAAAAATATCATTGACTTATCCAAGGGACTTCAATATTATTGATATTATTTTTCAGTGTAAATTAGCCCTTGTGATGCCGGAAGTTGGAGTGGAGAAAGGCGGTTCTTTTTCCTCATCTCAATATCCCTCACAACATGGTAACACCAGCATTTTGGCATTTTGTTGAAATTATAAGCTTATCGGTGTTATAGGTTAGAGTCTTAATCATGGATTTTTTTTCTTTTTTGTATCCAAGACACAGAAACATACTCAAGCTGACTTAAAGAAAAATTTGTTACGAGCAACCAAGGGACTCTAAAACCCCAGCAGGAAGTACAGCCATGCTTCCTGTGATGCTGGACCTGACTGTAGAGAGAAATCAGGTGGCTTCTTCCCTTTCAGTCTCTGGCCACATCTCTGCTTCAGAATGTCTACTCCATTCTTGTGTTTATCTCTGAAGTCTCGTTTATGAGCTCATTCATTAATATATCAATATATAAGACTGCCTCTTCATTGCATACTTTTCCAAATGGCAGCCTCAACTCAGTGACTGAGGTGTCTGTACCCCAATCCCAAATTTCCAGTGGTAAGCATCAAAAGGCACACCCCCAAGCCTTCAGTTGTGGACCCTGATTCAAGCAGCCATGTCCAGAGGGCAGGTTGTATGGCCCAACTTGCACTTGACGTAGGCCATGTGAAGAGTGTCAGAGAAAGGAAAGCATCAGTACAAATAAGAATAATATGCCAGCCACCTTCCATGCTGAGACTAACATTTGTACAACCCATTCTTCCTGTACACTGTATTCTAAAGATACTTTCCTAATCCTGCTAATGCCTAAACAACCATAAATATTGCCACACCCTCTCTGACTATGAGATTATGCCAGTGGACCACACATACCTAGTGCATCCAGAGGAGAATTTGGGAGCTTTTTTTTTTAACATCTTTATTGGAGTATAGTTGCTTTACAATGTTGCATTAGTTTTTGCTGTATAACAAGGTGAAGTGAATCAGCTATATGTATACATATATCCCCTTATTCCCTCCCTCTTGCGCTTCCCTCCCACCATCCCTATCTGACCCCTCTAGATGGCCACAAAGCACTGAGCTGATCTCCCAGTGCTATGCAGCTGCTTCCCACTAGCTATCTATTTTACATTTGGTAGTGTATATATGTCACTGCTACTCTTTCACTTCATCCCAGCTTACCCTTCCCCCTCCCTGTGTCCTCAAGTCCGTCCTCTATGTCTGTGCCTTTATTCCTGTCCTGCCCCTAGGTTCTTTAGAACCATTTTTTTTTTTTTTTTAGATTCCATGAATATGTGTTAGCATACAGTATTTGTTTTTCTCTTTCTGACTTATTTCACTCTATGTAACAGTCTCTAGGTACATCCACCTCATTACAAATAACTCAATTCCGTTTCTTTTTATGGCTAATATTCCATTGTATATATGTGCTACATCTTCTTTATCCACTCCTCTGTCAATGGACACTTAGTTTGCTTCTGTGTCTGGGCTATTGTAAATAGAGCTGCAGTGAACATTTTGGTACATCACTCCTTTTGAATTATAGTTATCTCAGGGTATATGACCAGTAGTGGGATTGCTGGATTGTATAGTAGTTCTATTTTTAGCTTTTTAAGGAACCTCCATACTGTTCTCCATAGTGGCTGTATCAATTTACATTTCCACCAACAGTGCAAGAGGGTTCCCTTTTCTCCACACCCTCTCCAGCATTTATTGTTTGTAGATTTTTTTTTAACATCTTTATTGGGGTATAATTGCTTTACAGTGGTGTGTTAGTTTCTGCTTTATAACAAAGTGAATCAGTTATACATATACATATGTTCCCATATCTCTTCCCTTTTGCGTCCCCCTCCCTCCCACCCTCCCTATCCCACCCCTCCGGGCGGTCACAAAGCACCGAGCTGATATCCCTGTGCCTTGGCTGCTTCCCACTAGCTATCTACCCTACACTTGTTAGTGTATATATGTCCATGCCTCTCTCTCGCCCTGTCACAGCTCACCTTTCCCCCTCCCCATATCCTCAAGTCCGTTCTCCAGTAGGTCTGTGTCTTTATTCCTGTCTTACCCCTAGGTTCTTCATGACATTTTTTTGCCCTTAAATTCCATATATGTGTTAGCATATGGTATTTGTCTTTCTCCTTCTGACTTACTTCACTCTGGATGACAGACTCTAGGTCTATCCACCTCATTACAAATAGCTCAATTTCGTTTCTTTTTATGACTGAGTAATATTCCATTGTATATATGTGCCACATCTTTATCCATTCATCTGATGATGGGCACTTAGGTTGCTTCCATCTCCAGGCTATTGTAAATAGAGCTGCAGTGAACATTTTGGTACATGACTCTTTTTGAATTTTGGTTTTCTCAGGGTATATGCCCAGTAGTGGGATTGCTGGGTCATATGGTAGTTCTATTTGTAGTTTTTTAAGGAACTTCCATATTGTTCTCCATAGTGGCTGAACCAATTCACATTTCCACCAGCAGTGCAAGAGTGTTCCCTTTTCTCCACACCCTCTCCAGCATTTATTGTTTCTAGATTTTTTGATGATGGCCATTCTGACTGGTGTGAGATGATATCTCATTGTAGTTTTGATTTGCATTTCTCTAATGATTAATGATGTTGAGCATTCTTTCATGTGTTTGTTGGCGGTCTGTATATCTTCTTTGGAGAAATATCTATTTAGGTCTTCTGCCCATTTTTGGATTGGGTTGTTTGTTTTTTTTTTATTGAGCTGCATGAGCTGCTTGTAAATTTTGGAAATTAATCCTTTGTCAGTTGCTTCATTGGAAATATTTTCTCCCATTCTGAGGGTTGTCTTTTGATCTTGTTTATGGTTTCCTTTGCTGTGCAAAAGCTTTGAAGTTTCATTAGGTCCCATTTGTTTATTTTTGTTTTTCTTTCCATTTTTCTAGGAGGTGGGTCAAAAAGGAACTTGCTGTGATTTATGTCATAAAGTGTTCTGCCTATGTTTTCCTCTAAGAGTTTTATAGTGTCTGGCCTTACATTTAGGTCTTTAATCCATGTTGAGTTTATTTTTTTGTATGGTATTAGGAAGTGTTCTGTTTTCATTATTTTATATGTAGCTGTCCAGTTTTCCCAGCACCACTTATTGGAGAGGCTGTCTTTTCTCCATTGTTTCTCCATTGTATATTCCTGCGTCCTTTATCAAAGATAAAGTGACCATATGTGTGTGAGTTTACCTCTGGGCTTTCTATCCTGTTCCATTGACCTATATTTCTGTTTTTGTGCCAGTACCATACTGTCTTGATTACTGTAGCTTTCTAGTACAGTCTGAAGTCCAGGAGCCTGATTCCTCTAGCTCCGTTTTTCTTTCTCAGGATTGCTTTGGCTATTCGGGGTCTGTTGTGTTTCCATACAAATTGTGAAATTTTTTGTTCTAGTTCTGTGAAAAATGCCAGTGGTAGTTTGATAGGGATTGCATTGAATCTGTAGATTGCTTTGGGTAGTAGAGTAATTTTCACAATGTTGATTCTTCCAAACTAAGAACATGGTATATCTCTCCATCTGTTTGTATCATCTTTGATTTCTTTCATTAGTGTCTTATACTTTTCTTCATACAGGTCTTTTGTCTCCTTAGGTAGGTTTATTCCTAGGTACTTTATTCTTTTTGTTACAGTAGTAAATGGGAGGGTTTCCTTAGTTTATCTTTCAGATTTTTCATCATTAGTGTATAGGAATGCAAGATATTTCTGTGCATTAATTTTGTATCCTGCTACTTTACCAAATTCATTGATTAGTTCTAGTAGTTTTCTGGTTAACATCTTTAGGATTCTCTATGTAAAGTATCATGTCATCTTCAAACAATGACGGTTTTACTTCTTCCTTTCCGATTTGGATTCCTTTTATTTCTTTTTCTTCTCTGATGGCCGTGGCCAAAACTATGTGGAATAATAGTGGTGACAGTGGGCACCCTTGTCTTGTTCCTGATCTTAGAGGATATGGTTTCAGTTTTTCACCACTGAGTACGATGTTGGCTGTGGGTTTGTTATATATGGCCTGTATTATGTGGAGATAGGATCCCTCTATGCCCACTTTATGGAGAGTTTTTATCATAAATTGGTGGTGTATTTTGTCAGAAGCTTTTTCTGCATCTATTGAGATGATCATATGTTTTTTATCCTTCAGTATGTTAATATGGTGTATCACATGGATAGATTTGCGTACATTGAAGAATCCTTGCATTCCTGCGATAAACCCTATTTGATCATGGTGTATGATCCTTTTAATGTGCTGTTGGATTCTGTTTGCTAGTATTTTGTTGAGGATTTTTGCCTCTGTTCATCAGTGATATTGGCCTGTAGTTTTCTTTTTTGGGGACATATTTGTCTGGTTTGGGTGTTAGGGTGATGGGGGCCTTGTAGAATGAGTTTGGAAGTGTTCCTCCGTCTTTTATATTTTGGAGGAGTTTGAGCAGTATAGGTGTTAGCTCTTCTCAAATGTCTGATAGACTTTGGCTGTGAAGCCATCTGGTCCTGAGCTTTTGTTTGTTGGAAAATTTTTAATCACAGTTTCAATTTCAGTGCTTGTGATTGGTCTGTTCAGATTTTCTATTTCTTCCTGGTTCAGTCTGGGAAGGTTGTGCATTTCTAAGAATTTGTCCATTTCTTCCAGGTTGTCCATTTTATTGGCATATAGTTTCTTGTAGTACTCTCTCATGATCCTTTGTATTTCTGCAGTGTCAGTTGTTACTTCTTTTCATTTCTAATTCTGTTGAGTCTTCTATTTTTCTTGATGAGTCTGGCTAATGGTTCATCAATTTTGTTTATCTTCTCAAAGAACCAGCTTTTAGTTTTATTGATCTTTGCTATTGTTTCCTTCATTTCTTTTTGAGTTATTTCTGACCTGATCTTTATGATTTCTTTCCTTCCGCTAACTTTGGGGTTTTTTTTGTTCTTCTTTCTGTAATTGCTTTAGGTGTAAGGTTAGGTTGTTTATTTGAGATTTTTCTTGTTTCTTGAGGTAAGATTGTATTGCTATAAACTTCCCTCTTAGAACTGCTTTTGTTGCATCCCATAGGTTTTGGGTGGTCCTGTTTTCATTGTCATTTGTTTCTAGGTATTTTTTGATATCCTTTTTGATTTCTTCAGTGATATCCTGGTTATTTATCCTGGTTATTCAGTGATATCCATATTGTTTAGCCTCCATGTGTTTGTATTTTTTACATTTTTTTCCTGTAATTGATATCTAGTCTCATAGCGTTGTGGCTGGAAAATATACTTGATACGATTTCAATTTTCTTAAATTTACTGAGGCTTGATTTGTGACCCAGGATATGTTCTATCCTGGAGAATGTTCCATGAACACTGGAGAAGAAAGTGTACTGTGTTGTTTTGGGGTTGAATATCCTATAAATATCAGTTAAGTCCATCTGGTCTAATGTGTCATTTGAATCTTGTGTTTCCTTACTCATTTTCATTTTGGGTGCTCTGTCCATTGGTGAAAGTGGGGTGTTAAAGTCCCCTACTATGATTGTGTTACTGTGGATTTCCCCTTTTATGGCTGTTAGTATTTGTATTGAGTGCCTTAATACCTTATGTATTATTATTATATTTTTTTTGTGGTACACGGGCTTCTCACTGCTGTTGCCTCTCCTGTTGCGGAGCACAGGCTCTGGACGCGCAGGCTCAGCATCCATGGCTCGTGGGCCCAGGTGCGCAGGCTCAGCGGCCATGGCTCATGGGCCCAGCCACTCTGTGGCATGTGGAATCTTACCAGAACGGGGTATGAACCCGTGTCCCCTGCATCGGCAGGCGGACTCTCAACCACTGCACCACCAGGGAAGCCCTATACCTTATGTATTGAGGTGCTCCTATGTTGGGTGCCTAAATATTTACAATTGTTATATCTTCTTGGATTTATCCCTTAATCATTATGTAGTGTCCTTCTTTGTCTCCTGTAATAGTCTTTATATTTTAAAGTCTATTTTGTCTGATATGAGAATTGCTACTCCAGATTTGTGTTGATTTCCATTTGCATGGAATTTCTTTTTCCATCCCCTCACTTTCAGTCTGTATGTGTCCCTAGGTCTAAAGTGGGTCTCTTGTAGACAGCATATATATGGGTCTTGTTTTTGTGTCCATTCAGCCAGTCTGTGTCTTTTGGTTGGTGCATTTAATCCATTTACATTTAGGGTAATTATTGATATGTATGTTCCTCTTACCATTTTCCTTATTGTTATGGGTTGTTTTTATAG
Organism: Phocoena sinus; assembly: GCF_008692025.1. Lineage (NCBI taxonomy): Eukaryota > Metazoa > Chordata > Mammalia > Artiodactyla > Phocoenidae > Phocoena > Phocoena sinus. Next base: position 156,930,988 of record NC_045763.1, on the reverse strand, counting down.
GTCTTTTTCTTCTCCTGTGTTTCTTGCCTAGAGAAGTTCCTTTAGCATTTGCTGTAGAGCTGGTTTGGCGGTGCTGAATTCTCTTAATTTTTGCTTGTCTGTAAAGGTTTCAATTTCTCTGTCAAATCTAAATGAGATTCTTGTTGGGTTGAGTAATCTTGGTTGTAGGTTTTTCCCTTTCATCACTTTAAATATGTCCTGCCACTCCTTTCTGGCTTGCAGAGTTTCTGCTGAAAGATCAGCTGTTAACCTTATGGGGATTCCCTTGTATGTTTTTTGTTGCTTTTCCCTTGCTGCTTTTAATATTTTTTTCTTCGTATTTAATTTTTGATAGTTTGATGAATAGGTATCTTGGCATGTTTCTCCTTGGATTTATCCTGTATGGCACTCTCTGTGCTTCCTGGACTTGATTCACTATTTCCTTTCTCATGTTAGGGAAGTTTTCAACGATAATCTCTTCAAATATTTTCTCAGACCCTTTCTTTTTCTCTTCTTCTTCTGGGCCCCCTATAATTCGAATGTTGGTGCATTTAATGTTGTCCCAGAGGTCTCTGGGACTGTCCTCAATTCATTTCATTCTTTTTTCTTTATTCTGCTCTGCAGCATTTATTTCCACTATTTTATATTCCAGGTTACTTATCCGTTTTTCTGCCTTAGTTATTCTGCTATTGATTCCTTATAGAGAATTTTTAATTTCATTTATTGTTGTGTTCATCATTGTTTGCTCTTTTGTTCTTCTGAGTCCTTGTTAAATGTTTCTTGTATTTTCTCCATTCTATTGCCAAGATTTTGTATATCTTTATTATCATTACTCTGAATTCTCTTTCAGGTGGACTGCCTATTGCCTCTTCATTTGTTTGGTCTGGTGGGTTTTTACCTTGCTCCTTCATCTGCTGCCTATTTCTCTGTCTTTTCATTTTGTTTACCTTACTGTGTTTGGGGTTTTCTTTTTGCAGGCTTCAGGTTCATAGTTCCCATTATTTTTGGTGTCTTCCCCCAGTGGGTGAGGTTCGTTCAGTGGCTTGTGTAGGATTCCTGTTGGAGGGGACTGGTGCCTGTGTTCTGTTGGGTGGGGCTGGATCTTGTCCTGGTCTGCATCTGGTTGTGTGGTTTGGGGTGTCTGTGAACTTAGTATGACTTTACACAGCCTCTCTACTAATGAATGGGGTTGGGTTCCTGTCTTGTTAGTTGTTTAGCCTAGGGCATCCAGCAGTGGAGCTTGTTGGCTGTTGGCCGTTGGGTGGAGCTGTGTCTTTGTGTTGAGGTGGTGATCTCTTGGGAGAACTCTCGCCAATTGATATTACATGGGGCCGGGAAGTCCCTGGTGGTCCAGTATCCTGGACTTGGTTCTCTCATGTTGGAGGCTCAGGCCTGACATCTGGCTGGATTACCAAGACCCTGTCAGCCACACAGCTCAGAAGAAAAGGAAAAAAAAAAGGAAAAAACAATAACGTAAAAAAAAAAAAGAGAGCAACCAAACCAATAAACAAATCCACCAATGATAACAAGCACTAAAAACTAAACTAAGATAAACATAAAAATCAGAAACAAATCAGTTGCAGAAAGCAAACCCCAAGTCTACAAGTGCTCCCACCTCAATTTTGGGAACATTCATTATCTATTCAGGTATTCCACAGATACAGGGTTCATCAAGTTGACTGTGGAGATTTAATCTACTGCTTTTGAGTCTACATGGAGAAATTTCCCTTTCTCTTCTTTGTTCACACAGCTCCTGGGGTTCAGCTTTGGTTTTGGCCTTGCCTCTGTGTGTAGGTCACCCTCAGGTGTCTGCTCCCTGCCCAGACAGGAGAGGTTAAAGCAGCAGCTGATTAGGGCTTTCTTGCTTACTCAGGACAGGGAGAGGGAGGGGTACGGTAGTCATAATTAGAATGTGGGGTGAGCCTGCGGCGGCAGAGGCCGGCGTAACTTTGCAACAGCCTGAGGTGCGCTGAGCGTTCTCCCGTGGAAGTTGTCCCTGGATCTTGGGACCCTGGCATTGGCATGCTGCACAGGCCCCCGAGGGGGTTGGGTTGTGGTTAGTGGCCTGTGCTTGCACACAGGATTCTCGGTGGCAGTGGCAGCAGCGTTACCATTTCATGCCCATCTTTGGGGTCCGAGCTGATAGATGAGCTTGTGCCCAACTCTCGAGCTTGTTTAGGTGGTGCTGTGCCTTCTGTGGCACACGGGGAAGGAATCTGGGGGCTTTTTACAAAGTTCCGTAGACTCTATAATCAAGGGTATCTAAGTGTGCTCCAAAGCTCTTGTAATCCTCCTCACTCTTCTGTAATCAATGGACTAAATGATAACTTAAACTCCCCTAAAATGTAAAAAAAAGGTAAAACAAACAAAAAAGGGAAGGGGAGAAACAAGTGTAATTTAAAAGTTTTTTCTTTTTTCTTTTATTGAAGTATAGTTGATGGACATTATAGAAGTTACAGGTTTACAGTGTTATGAGTCACAATTTTTAAAGGTTATACTCCATTTATAGTTATTATAAAATATTGGCTATATTCCCCACATTGTAAAGTATATCCTTGTAGCTTATTTTATACCTAATAGTTTGTACCTCTTAATCCTCTACCCTTATATTGCTCCTCCCCCTTCCCTCTCCCCATTGGTAACTGCTAGTTTGTTCTCTATATCTGTGAGTCTGCTTCTTTCTTGTTCTATTCACTAGTTTGTTATATTTTTTAGATTCAACATAGAGGGAACGTACCACAACATAACAAAGGCCATATATGACAAACCTGCAGCTAACATCATACTCAAAGGTGAAAAGCTGAAAGCATTTCCTCTAAGATCAGGAAAAAGACAAGGATGCCCACTCTTGCCACTTTTATTCAACATAGTTTTGGAAGTCCTAGCCACAGCCAGCAGAGAAGAAAAAAAAATAAAAGGAATCTAAATAGGAAAGGAAGTAAAACTGTCACTTTTTGCAGATGACATGATGCTACACATAGAAAATTCTAAAGACACCACCAAAAAACTACTAGAACTCATCAATGACTTTGGTAAAGTTGCAGGATACAAAATTAATATACAGAAATCTGTTGTATTTCTATACCCTAACAATGAACTATCAGAAAGAAATTATGGAAACAATCCCATTTACCATCGAATCAAAAAATCTTTCCTTTTCAAAATGAAGAGAGAGATAACATTCCTTCGTGATAGCACCACTATCAGTTAATGAGTCCAGAGTTTATGGAGCAGCACAGTGGTTAGGGCGTGGACTCTGGATTTGAATACCAGCTCTGCCAATCACATGTGTGACCTTGAGTAAGTTGCTTAACTTCTCAGTGCCTCAGTTTCTTCATAATCGTAACTGCCTCAGAGAGGAGTAAGTACTTATATAGATGTTTGTAAACTAAATTCTTACAGAATGGAGAGGAGGGTAGGTCATGAGGATGAGTAAATCATAAGAGCATGGGTTCTTTGAGCCAGTTCCTTGGCAGGGGGTCTGAGGTGGGTGGTTAGAAAATCTTAAGCACTTCAGTTTCTGTCCACTGGGAAGATTATATTAAGAGGTTTTTCTCCAGTGTTCTTCTTTGCCATCTCTGAGAGGGGCACTGGGGGAGATTTCCCCATGCATGGTTGTGCCCGAAGTCATATTTATTCTTAGGCCTGAGAACTGCTCATGAAGCTAGGACTCTGAATCTTTGGGTATAATAACCTTGTGAATAATAACAACAACCCTTGTGAATAATAACCTTGTGAACCTTGTGTATAATAATAACTCCATGTGTATAATTTTAAAAAATGGTTTTTGTCCCTGGTTCCTGGCACAGAGCTCCCAAAACCCTTGGAATTTCCTGAGTGATAAAAGTATCTTCTGTTATTTATAAGGAGCTCCTTTCCACCGTACCTGAGGTTGTGCTAATAAGAAGACTCAAGGCAAGTCCTTGAGATAGCTTCAGGATAGGGCCTGATTACCAGAAAGACCAAGCATTAGATTAGAGGGTTAGAACTTTCAGACTAATGATTGAGTTCAGTCACCAATGACCAATACTTTAATCAATCGTACCTATGTTATGAAGCTTTGACTAAAAACTCTGAAACAATGAGGCTAAGGCAGGCTAAGGGATCTTCTGGGTTGGTAAACACATCTATGTGCTGGAGGGTGGCACGCCCTGAGAGAGCATGAAGACTCTGCACCTCCCCCTGCAGTACCTTGCCCTGAGCGTCTTTTCCATTTGGCTGGTGCTGAGCTATATCCTTTATAATAAAACTGTCATTATAAGTATAGTGCTTTCTTGAGTTTTGTGAGTTGTTTTAGAGAATTATTGAATGGAGGTGGGAGAAAGGGGTTTGTGGGCACCTCCTATTGGTAGCAGATCAAGCAGAAGTGCAGGTGGCCTAGGGGCCCCGTTTGATTGGCATCTGAAGTGGGAGCAGTCCTCTGGGACTGAGCCCTTAACCTGTGGGGTTTGTACTAACTCCAGGTAGTTAGTGTCAGAATTGAACTGAATTATAGGATACCCAGCTGGTGTTGGAATGACATATTTGGTGCTGGAAAGTGACCTAGCATCTTGTTTGAGGCAAGCCTAGAATTGATCTCCAGACTTAAAGTGTGTGTCTTATGTCCTACTGGTCACTTGATAGGAGTGGCATGTGTGCATCATGCAAATATAATACTATATCCACCCTAATTAATTAGACTTAACCATGTGTGTAATCTGTGCTGTCACTGATCTTCCTCTAGCCCCAACTAATTGTGCTCACTGTAAACACAGAATTTTGAAATAGTAGAGATCTTAGAGATAGTCTAGTACCTGCACTTCATGAGGATCCTTAAATCCCAGCAGGTCAAATGACTAGTCTAAGGTCACATATAGCCTTCTAGCCATGGGGTTCAATTTTCAGGACTCCTAGTTTAGTATCCTGATACCTCATTCTCTTGCTTTGTCCAATCATATGTTTTCTAGTGGCTTAGCTTTGTAACTCAGTGAGTTTTGTTCTTTTAATTCCTGGACAAATTTTTAGAAAATTTCTTAAAATCAATATTAAATGTACTAGAAATCATGTGGTGGTTAGTAGAATGTGGTGCAAACTCCTGATGATCCAAACTATAAGAAATACTTTTTTCAAAAGTAGGGCAGTGACAAGATATGTTGCCAATGAGGACTGAAAAGGAATGGTACCTGAGCCTGTACCCAAATCCCCAAACCCCCACAGTGGACATGTGCTAAAATCTTGGGTCAATAAACATTAAACCTCTTTATAATTAGCTCACATTTATAGGCTGATTGTCTTCAGTGTTACTTTATTCTCTTTGTTTTCTTTTGAATAAAAAACCTTTTCTGTCTTTGCATTTGACCTGTTGTCTTTAATAATTAACATGGTTTCATTGTAAAAATATTTTTATAAGAAAAGAAGGGGAGTCCTTAAGTAGAAAGGTCGGAAGAACAATTACATATTAAAACAGCTGCTCATGGAGATCTTGATAGGAAATGACCTTACCAGTTAAACATTTATGACGGACAGTGTGGGCTCAGGAGGCAACAATATGGAAATTGTATTCATTTAACAGGGCAAAAGGATTGATTATAAGTGTTTCAAAGCAGAAAGTGTGCTATTCAGCTGATTAGAGGATGGAAAATAATCCCTAAGAAAGAAATTTTAAAGTAAATGGAATTATTTTACTTAGAGAATGGAAGAGCATGGGGCAATTTAATGTGTTTGAGTGTATGAAGGACTTAGAGCAGAAGCTGGTGATTAACAAGTTTTCATTCCTACCATGAACACAAAGAGTAGATGGGGTTTTAAACTGCATTGGGATTTGGGTAGGATACAAAGATACTTTCCTGACAAGGAAAGCCATTAGATACTCTAACGGGTTTTGAAAGTTGTCAGTCATGACATTTATTGAGGTTCACTGTGCGTAGATCATTGCACTTATTAATGGAAGGTTTTTTATTGTTGTTGTTTTTGGTTTTTGGTTTTTCTTCTCTACTACTTCTTAAAAATAGGTCATAGCCCCACCTTTCTGGGTTGGCTTCTATGAGGTTTTACCTTAACGTGTGGAGTAATGGTAGATGATTTCTCTAAGTAACTTCAATCTTTTGCTTCCCATGTCAAGGGTAGAAAAGGTCTAAAAACAAATCAGTCAGTTTTCATTACTTGTGACAGTTATGGCCTAAAAAGTCACCATAAACACTGAATTAGTGAAAACTAACCTGTTACTTCTAGAGGAAGCGTAGCATTAGATTCCTACAAACCTCTGGTCACAACATTTTCTTCAGTCAGTCAATACATAACCTTGGCCTATGTGTGTTTCTATTTAAAGACATTTTATTTAATATATATTGTTGACTCTTTAACTTTGAACTCCAAGCCAAGACACTATAACTCATGCCTGAACCAAGCTTATCTAACACATGTATTTTCTCTGTAAGTCACATCACAACCTTCTTACACTTAGGAACACCAGAAAGCACTTCAGTGCTATGCTTAGGAGGCATTTTATTTTTTTTGAGCATTTTATTTTTTATTTATTTAATTTTTAAAATATCTTTATTGGAGTATAATTGCTTTACAATGTTGTGTTAGTTTCTGCTGTACAACAAAGTGAATCAGCTATATGTATACATATATCCCCCTATGTCCTCCCTCTTGAGCCTCCCTTCCACCCTCCCTATCCCACCCCTCTAGGTCGTCACAAAGCATCGAGCTGATCTCCCTGTGCTATGCAGCAGCTTCTTGGGGGGCATTTTAAAGAGAAATCACCAACAAAAAGCACAAAACAAAAAACACGTGACACTGAATAGACCACCAAGTGGACACTTTATAGTATGAAAGCAGAAGCATGAAGACAGCTCATCTGGGAAAACATGTGTTGACTGAGTTAAGGTTTTCACCACTCTATGGTTTATCACGAAGGCAAGAATTGATTTTAGTGTTACAAATACATTTTAGCAAGCAGGCAAATTTGCAAAGATGGAATCTGTGAATAACGAGGACCAACTGTGTATCTGACTTTTTCACAAAGCATTGATCTTCATTTAAATTTAATATAAAAAGTTCCCTATTATGCAGCTGTTTAAAGTGTTCAGGCAAAGTGTGAGTAGAACATATGTAACGTAAATATTTTAATAAATACGTGTTTTAGAACACCATCCACATGCTGACAACTCCCACATTTCTCTCCCTGTCTCCAGCCTCTCCATTACTTCCAGACTCATATATACTATGGCCTCCTTGACATTTCCACTTGGAGGTCTCACAGGCATATCAAACCTGCCATGTCTAAAATCAGGGTTTGATTGCTTCTCCTTCCCTGGCGTTGCTCTTCCCATAGCCTTCTCATTTCAATAAACAGAAACTTTATCTTTTCAGTAACTCTCAGGACTCAGGCTAGAGCTCTCAGTGTCATCCGTGGCACTTCTCTTTTTTCCCACTCTCCCCATCCGGTTCATCAGCAGCTTCTGACAGCTCAATATTCACAAGGCATCCAGAATCTGACCACCATCCACTGTTTCTACTGCTCCACCCTGGTCCCTGCCAGCATCACCTTTTGCCTGGACTGTTGCTATAGTCTCCTAACTGGTCTTGTTTCTAGCCTTGCTGCCTGAAACTTCTCAGCATAGCAGTCAGAATAATCATTATGAAATGTATGTCTAGCAATGTCACTCCAGACTCGCTGGTGACTTTCCATCTCACTCAGGGTAAAAGCCCAGTATTTGACCAAGGGCTACAACAGTCTGCATAATATGGCTGTCTTCCTCATTCTGTGACCTCATTTCCTATCACTCTCTCCCTTGCTTACTGTGCGACAGCCATGGTGACCTCTCTGCTGCTCCTCAGTTGTGATCATCACACACCTGCCTCAGGACCTTTGCATGTACTCTCCCTGCTGTCTGGACAGTTATTCCTCTGATAGCCACATGACCTTCTCTTGAGGTCACTACTGAAATGTCATCACTCAAAGCAAGCCTTTCTCTTCCCCATCACAACACTGTTACTCTGTCCCGTTACCCTGCTTTATTTAAAAAAAATAATACATCTGATGTAATATATATTTATTAGACGTTTTTTTGACATAATTCTTTCTGCTAAACATAAGCTTCCTCAGAGCAAGGACATTAGTTTATTCACTGCTGGTCCAACTGCGTGGATCAGTGCCTTGCAAATAGTGGGTATCCAATAGATATTTGTGGAATAAATAAATGAAGGAATAAATATAGAATAATATCCTCAATATATTAACTGGAAAATGCAAGATGCTGACAATATGTTTAGATTGCTCTGTTTGTGTAAAAAGAGGGGGCAACACAAACACGTACATACCTCTATCCTAGGATTAGAGATGAATTTCTGAGGGCACACAAAAGTCTGGTAAAAATGGTTGCTTCAGGGAATGTGAACTCCATCAGGGGTGAGAGGAGGAGACGTGTACTTTTCACTATATATTGTATGTTTTATACAGTGTGCATGCAATATCTTCCCCCAAAGCAAACCAACTAAAAAAATTAGAAAATTTTACTTAAAAACCCGCTATTAAGCCTAAGCCTTATTTTGGGGAGGAATCTGAATTTCAGGGAACTAGTATGTGTTGCTCCATTCCTGCAAAACAAGGGTGCTCACACAGTTCCTTTTTGCTTTTTCTCTCTGCTGTTTTGTGTTTTTTTTTTTTGTTTTTTTTTTTGAGGTACGTGGGCCTCTCACTTCTGTGGCCTCTCCCGTTGCGGAGCACAGGCTCCGGACGCGCAGGCTCAGCGGCCATGGCCCACGGGCCCAGCCGCTCCGCGGCATGTGGGATCTTCCCGGACCAGGGCACGAACCCGCATCCCCTGCATCGGTAGGCGGACTCTCAACCACTGCGCCACCAGGGAAGCCCCATGTTTTGTGTATTTTTGATAGCTTCTCTTTATTCGAAGAAAAAGGACTGACATTTTTGGGTCATTTTGCTCCTTGCCATCTGCCACAGTATCTTTGACGTGGGGATGAGATAGGCACAGTGTCAAACTGGCAACATTTAGAGTGTGCTTTTTTAATCTGAAAAATTCCAAGGCTGTATCTGTCTTATTTTAAGAGGCCACATTTTCCTGTTGAAAAGTCTGCCTTTTGTCTCTTTGGCTTTTACCCCCTGTGGCTGTTCCCCTATGGTTTTCCATTTGGATTTCCTGTACCACAAATCTAACTGAGAAAAATGGACAGAAATGCCCAGGAGGGTGGCCTTCATCAGCCCTGTCCTTCGCTGTGGCCATCTGTGGTGCCTACTCATGGGACCCCACCTGAAACACTCCATGCCCACTAGGCTTTATGCCAGGGTGAGTTTTCCTAGGCTTATCTTGGAAAAAGAGGAGAATTTCATTTGCTCCTGTGTGGCTATACAGAAACCTGCATGTCTTGTTGGATGAAGGTCTCAGAGGTCTATCAGTGGTCTTAAGCTTTGGCTTTGGACAACAGATTTCTAAAGATACACCTCCACTTATGAGCACTGAGCTGGGGCACAGGCCACACAAAGATGTGGGGGAAGGCTCCTCCTTTATTATTAAGTGGTTCCTTAGACTTCACGAGGAATCCTCTCAATTGGCAGCTTCCATTGGATCTTGTCTTCTAATGAGCTAATTTTCTGCTTTGATTTCCAGTAGGAATCAATAGCTTACTTCTGATATTTATTCTTGGCAGTGTCAGTATTTGCCACTAATGTTATTCCCTTTCCTTCCCTCTGTCTTGCCCAAAAGTCACTGATGTCTTTGGAATTGTATATAGGGTGGATGAATTGAGAAAATGTGACACACACAAAAATATTATGGTATAAGGTTACCACCATAGTTCCCCATAGTTCCTTACCCCACAGTAAGTGGTGCCCAATAAATGTTTATCGGTTGTGAGACAGTATAATTATAGCATGTTCGTTTTATCACTTTTACTGTTCCATGAATGCCCGCTTTCCACTTCTATATTCTTCCTTCGTGTTGCTGGTGACATGGGATCATTTCATTTTAGCTCATGGCAAGCATAGCAGGTGGTTTCTCAGATTTGCTTGTAGGATTCCTGTGACCATCACAGGAAAGTCACATTCCTGTGACTTCCCTCTGAGGGTGGGATGAGGGTACTTACATGAGCCTAAGCAGCTGCTGGTACAGAGAGCTCCTCTGTGCCTTCTGACTTGAAACTCCTCTGACTTTATGATCTTCTAACACAGTTATGATGTCATGGTCTGATCTTCACTGGTACAGAGTGAAAAAGGGATACCTAAGATACCTGGCTTCCTAGTACTATTGGAACCAAAATTAACACAGCTGAAGGAATAAAGGCTATCTCCTAAATAAACAGATGCTTGACTCTTCAGATATATGTGACTTGCATTTCTATTACCCTTGACAAGTTGAATCCATCTGTTAGACTGGTGACAGCCAGCGTTGATCAGTGTTGTTCTTCTGGTGTTTGTTTTAAAGTAAGTAAAACAAGAAATAAACCATGAATGAGAAATAGAGCAGGATCATGGCACACTATGAGCAGAGGCCACGTGCACCACACAGTGCATTGTTTGAGATCCTAGTGAGAGTGAAATATGAAGAGCTTTCGGGGCTGGGTGATGTGGATGAAAGATTTAATTACCATGTGGAATTGACTTACCGCTTATCATAATTCCCTAGAAAAGACCATTGAAGGGAACCTCTCTTCTCGTTTAAAAGTGATCATGGCTACACAAACCTTTAACAAATGTCTGTGCTCTTCACAGTCTATGGGATGATTTAGCCTTGTTTTATGTAGCAACTTTTTTTTTTTTTTTTTGCGGTACACGGGCCTCTCGCTGTCGTGGCCTCTCCCGTCGCGGAGCATAGGCTCCGGACACGCAGGCTCAGCGGCCATGGCTCACGGGCCCAGCCGCTCCGCGGCATGTGGGATCTTCCTGGACCGGGGCATGAACCCGTGTCCCCTGCATCGGCAGGCGGACTCTCAACCACTGCGCCACCAGGGAAGCCCTATGTAGCAACTTTTAAATCAAAACTGCATTTCTTGGAGTCATGTAGAAATACTTAGGGCTTAGATGTGAGGTTTGTGGTCAGTTTAAGGGCACAACAGGGAAGAAAGGGCCAGAGAAAGTGCAGGATCCAAGTACAAGATCTGGCTCATGAGGTGATGAGGAATGAGCACAGAGACCCAACTTCAGAGGCACACTCTGGAGCTGCTGTGGGACAGACAGGGGGGCACAGTGCTTATGGGTCCAGCCGTTTCAGAGTTCATCTGGATCCAACTATTGATTAGAGCACAATGATGGGGAACCCAGCAGCAAACTCAGGACAAGAAGGTTAGACATGTGCCTGTGAGTGACTACTACCACCAGGCTTTGGCTCCTGAGAAGTTTAGGACAGGGACCCTGTCGTAGCAAAGGACAGAGAGTCTACACAGAGAAACCAGCCAGCACCAGGAGTGGGAAGTAAGTGGGGTGTGTGTGGCGAGCACGTGGATGATTTGTGTTCATTTCCAGGTGTTATGGACTGAATGTTTTTATCCCCCCAAATTCATATATTGAAGCCCTAATCTCCAATGTGATGGTATTCGGAGGTGGGATCTTTGGGAGGTAATTAGGCCAGGAGGATGCGCCCCCATGATGGGTTTATGGTCCTTATAAGAAGAAGACGAGACCAGAGCTTGTGCTCCCTGCTCCACCCTGCCCCTGTCATGGGAGGACACAGTGAGAAGGTGGCTGGCTGCAGTCAGGAGAGCCCTAACCGGGAATCAGATCAGCCAGTACCTTGATCTGGGACTTCCCAGCCTCCAGAACTATGAGAAAATACATTTCTGTTGTTTAAACCACTCTGTGGTGTTTTGTTAGTACAGCCTGAGCAGACTAAAATATGGGGATGCTATGTACTGGGCCCGATGTCCATTCAGGAGACTGGAGGAACTATAATATATGGGATTACAGTGTAGTTCCTGGATTTCCAGTCCCTAAGAGACTCATGAAGCCTAAAGTGGTAAAGAGAGTACTAAAATAATGTCTAGGCAGCTGGGCCTGAGCCATAGCTGATGCTTTACATGGTCAAGCTGGGGAGTGGAGAAAGGAAGTCTGTGTGTCTTTGTGTGTTGAAGGTGGTGGGGAAGTAGGGGTGGGAGAATAAATTGGTTAAAAAAAAAACTACTTAAAAATGTAAAAAAATTACATTTAAGTAAAAACTACTTAAAGATTCTAAGGAATTCTGAATTTTCCTTAGAAAGAAAATTGTATTCATATCATAAATATTTTCACTCATTATTGTATCTGTAAATTTATTTGGTCAGAGGAACAGTGTGGCCAATGAACATTTTAATCCATAAGTTCAGATTTCTGCTTTTACTTTATGACCAAATCCCCACAGTGATTTAAACATGCAGAAGTAGTGGTTGATCTTGAATATAGAAAGGAAACAACGGTTTAGATGCTATTGGGAATGTACTCATGATAATTAGAACTGGTAATCAGTAAGAAAAGAAAACCAATGAAAATATTTCATACAGTTTCCTGAGATTGTTGCTGGTATCTGGAGACATGTTGATAAATGGATGGAGAATATTTCCCTCCTTGTTTACAGTCCCTGCAGTTAAACTTAGGCCGCTGGTTTGCTTTTCTGTGGGTTAAATGATTTCAAGAAAGCTTGTGGTCTCACTCCTGAGTTATATGCAACATTTTCTGCCAAACTGAAATTAAACTGCTTTTGGCAGACTTAAATGTTGGATCAGCACCAAAGGAAATTCCATTTGGCTTTGAGAGTTATTCGAACTTCTTCAAGATCAAGTTTTCCTTTTCATTTTAATATTACTGTGATATCTTATTTCTCATTGGATGACTTTTTCATCAATGAGGTCATTTACCTTTGAACTGTAGCTTGCTGTTCACAGAGCCATGGCATCATAAGCCTTGCAGGGACTGTGAAATGTCATCCAGCCTGGCAGGACCACATCCGTCTTCAGAGGAGGGTGGCTGCCTGTGCCTGAGACAGACAGTGAGTACCTTTGCCTGGAAGCCTCGATATCCATCACAGAAGAGTATGACTGCCACCCTGACTAAACTGGCAGTTCTGTCATTTTTGTCATACTGAAGCATTCCGCAGCGGTTGTACCAGCATATTTTTATCATTGTAGCTTCTTCTTCTCTGCTCCTTTTCCTCCTTGCCACCTCTAAAACTAGCACAATTAAAATTAGTACAATTAAAGGTTTATTCCACAAGTTTTTCCCAGTGTAGAACTACAGTATGAGATTATAAAGTACTGGGAAAATAAGGGATAGGAAACTTTAGGTTATGGGAGCAGCTGCTTAAGTTAAATATGACTTTTAATTTACAGACAACTTTGCAGCTGAGAGCTGAACTGATTGATGCCATGTGTTATGCTTCTGAATATTAAAGATAATCTGACATTTTGCACAGATAGATTTGCCTGATTAACCATTCTAAGGAGTTTCTAAACTAAGGCAGAAGTGCCCATCTCCTTTTCTAACCACTGTTCACTGGTAACTCTGTACCTAGTAAAATAATTTTTGTTTTAGAATAAATATTGGAAGAGTAGTTGAGCTACTTTTCTATCCAGAGAGTAAACATGTCCTCATATAGAACAAAACTGTGATATTCTGCAATTGGTTTATAAGCCAAGCCAAAATAGGAAGTGGTTTTGGCTTTCATTTCTGTCATCTACCAGATTTCAGGGAAGTGCATTTTCATTTTTTTTTTAAATGCTTACTGTGTCAAACAGTCTAAAATAGTTGTTTCTTGGAGGAGGTTTTTGTGGCACCCTACTTTTCTCTAACAGTCTGCTGGAATTCAGTAGATCTGCTTAAAATGGAGACAATAAGCTGATAAAAAAAACATCACAGAAAGGTATTTGGAAGTCTCTGAATTTTTTTTAGGATAAAACTTCTACCATTTTAGCGCTAGAGAAGTTTATATGGATTTAGCTCTTTTTAGTCTGATTGCAATTATTTTCTTCCCTTGTCCTCTCATCTTTAAACTCATACTTCTGTTATTTAGACTGAAGGAAAACTATTTATCAAGAGCATTGAAGAATGTCTGTTAACCAGATCTGCTCATTAAAATGGGGAAAAGAATGGGAAAAAAAGACAACTGTCCATTTCTGGTTTGGAGAGGCAAAGTCTCTACTGTCTATTGATTCTAGTAGGCAGCATGACACAGTTTTGTCAACTAATCATCATTCTGCTTGGAATGATGCACAGACTGGTCTAGGAATAAATACGTTAAAAAAGAAAGCAATTAGTTTTCCATATGGGACGATGGACTGTCAGCTTTGTAAACTTTCCAGGAGTGTAAGATCTGCTGGATTCAAAAGTATTAAGGTGAAGTAGAAAACCTTTCATGTTCCCATCTGCCATCATTGTGATTTTGACTTTTCATATAGTTACCATGGTATGAAAGTAGTTATTTAATCACTGTGGGATGAACCTTTTCAAGATTTCTATGCCTGTTAATACATATGAAGAATGATAGTTGGGATAGCTTAGAAAGCATGATGCTTTCCACCGGTGAAAGTATGAAGAAAGGCACCAAGGTGACAGTATTACTTGGTAATGTTAATAATTTTGTTAGTAGTAAAAATAATAATGTTGGCAATATCCTCTGGAATTAAACTCTAGAAATTTTCTGTAATATCCTTGAGACTTTTGATACCCCAAATAGATGACTTAATATACTGGATATTAATTCTAATTTGTAATTATGTGGTTTTTTTCTTTAACATCTTTATTGGAGTATAATTGTTTTACAATGGTGTGTTAGTTTCTGCTTTATAACAAAGTGAATCAGTTATACATATACCTATGTTCCCATATCTCTTCCCTCTTGCATCTCCCTCCCTCCCACCCTCCCTATCCCACCGCTCTAGGTGGTCACAGAGCACTGAGCTGATCTACCTGTGCTATGCGGCTGCTTCCCACTAGCTATTTTACGTTTGGAAGTGTATATATGTCCATGCCACTCTCTCACTTTGTCCCAGCTTACCCTTCCACCTCCGCATATCCTCAAGTCCATTCACTAGTAGGTCTGTGTCTTTATTCCCATCTAGCCCCTAGGTTCTTCATGACCATTTTTTTTTCTTAGATTCCATATATACGTGTTAGCATATGGTATTTGTTTTTCTCTTTCTGACTTACTTCACTCTGTATGACAGACTCTAGGTCCATCCACCTCACTACAAATAACTCAATTTCTTTTCTTTTTATGGCTGACTAATATTCCATTGTATGTATGTATGTGCAACATCTTCTTTATCCATTCTTCTGGTGATGGACACTTAGGTTGCTTCCATGTCCTGGATATTGTAAATAGAGCTGCAATGAACATTGTGTGCATGACTCTTTTTGAATTATCGTTTTCTCAGGGTATATGCCCAGTAGTGGGATTGCTGGGTGGTATGGTAGTTCTATTTTTAGTTTTTTAGTTTTTTTTACTGTTCTCCAGAGTGGCTGTATCAGTGTACATTCCCACCAACAGTGCAAGAGGGTTCCCTTTTCTCCACACCCTCTCCAGCATTTATTGTTTGTAGATTTCTTGATGATGGCCATTCTGACTGGTGTGAGATGACATCTCATTGTAGTTTTGATTTGCATTTCTTTAACCATTAATGATGTTGAGCATTCTTTCATGTGTTTGTTGGCAATCTGTATATCTTCTTTGGAGAACTGTCTATTTAGGTCTTCTGCCCATTTTTGGATTGGGTGCTTTTTTTTGGCATTGAGCTGCATGAGCTGCTTCTATGTTTTGGAGATTAATCCTTTGTCAGTTGCTTCATTTGCAAATATTTTCTCCCATTCTGAGGGTTGTCTTTTTGTCTTGTTTATGGTTTCCTTTGCTGTGCAAAAGCTTTGAAGTTTCATTAGGTCCCATTTGTTTATTTTTATTTCCATTTGTCTAGGAGGTGGATCTAAAGGATCTTGCTGTGATTTATGTCATGGAGTGTTCTGCCTGTGTTTTCCTCGAAGAGTTTTATAGTGTCTGGCCTTACATTTAGGTCTTTAATCCATTTTGAGTTTACTTTTGTGTATGGTGTTAGGGAGTGTTCTAATTTCATACTTTTACATGTACCTGTCCAGTTTTCCCAGCACCACTTATTGAAGAGGTTGTCTTTTCTCCACTGTATATTCTTGCCTCCTTTATCAAAGATAAGATGACCATATGTGTGTGAGGTTATCTCTGGGCTTTCTGTCCTGTTCCATTGATCTATATTTCTGTTTTTGTTCCAGTACCATACTGTCTTGATTACTCTAGCTTTGTAGTAGTGTCTGAAGTCAGGAAGCCTGATTCCTCCCGCTCCATTTTTCGTTCTCAAGATTGCTTTGGCTATTCGGGGTCTTTTGTGTTTCCATACAAATTGTGAAATTTTTTCTTCTAGTTCTGTGAAAAATGCCAGTGGTAGATAGATAGGGATTGCATTGAATCTGTACATTACTTTGGGTTATAGAGTCATGTTCACAATGTTGATTCTTCCAATCTAAGAACATGGTATATCTCTCTATTTGTATCATCTTTAATTTCTTTCATCAGTGTCTTATAATTTTCTGCATACAGGTCCTTTGTCTTCTTAGTGGGGTTTATTCCTAGCTCTTTTATTCTTTTGTTCCAATGGTAAATGGGAGGGTTTCCTGAGTTTCTCTTTCAGATTTTTCTTTGTTAGTATATAGGAATGCAAGATATTTCTGTGCATTAATTTTGTATCCTGCTACTTTACCAAGTTCATTGTTAGCTCTAGTAGTTTTCTGGTAGCATCTTTAGGATTCTCTATGTATAATATCATTTCATATGCAAACGGGGACAGCTTTACTTCTTCTTTTCTGATTTGGATTCCTTTTATTTCTGTTTTTTCCTCTGATTGCTGTGACTAAAACTTCCAAAACTATGTTGAAAAATAGTGGTGAGAGTAGGAAACCTTGTCTTGTTCCTGATCTTAGTGGAAATGGTTTCAGTTTTTCACCATTGAGGATGATGTTGGCTGTGCGTTTGTCATATATGGCCTTATTATGTTGAGGAAAGTTCCCTCTATGCCTACTTTCTGGAGGGTTTTTATCATAAATGGGTGTTGAATTTTGTTGAAAGCTGTCTCTGCATCTATTGAGATGATCATACGTTTTTTCTCCTTCAGTTTGTTAATATGGTGTATCACATTGATTGATTTGCATATATTGAAGAATCCTTGCATTCTTGGAATAAACCCCATTTGGTCATGGTGTATGATCCTTTCAATGTGCTGTTGGATTCTGTTTGCTAGTATTTTGTTGAGGATTTTTGCATCTATGTTCATCAGTGATATTGGCCTGTAGTTTTCTTTCTTTGTGACATCCTTGTCTGGTTTTGGTATCAGGGTGATGGTGGCCTCGTAGAATGAGTTTCGGAGTGTTCATCCCTCTACTTTATTTTGGAAGAGTTTGAGAAGGACAGGTGTTATCTCTTCTCTAAATGTTTGATAGAATTCGGCTGTGAATCCATCTGGTCCTGGGCTTTTGTTTGTTGGAAGATTTTTAATCACAGTTTCAATTTCAGTGCTTGTGATTGGTCTGTTCATATTTTCTATTTGTTCCTGGTTCAGTCTCGGAAGGTTGTGCATTTCTAAGAATTTGTCCATTTCTTCCAGGTTGTGCATTTTATTGGCATAGAGTTGCTTGTACTAATCTCTCATGATCTTTGTATTTCTACAGTGTCAATTGTTACTTCTCCTCTTTGATTTCTAATTCTATTGATTGGAGTCTTCTCCCTTTTTTTCTTGATGAGTCTGGCTAATGGTTTATCAATTTTGTTTATCTTCTCAAAGAACCAGCTTTTACTGTTATTCATCTTTGCTATCATTTCCTTCATTTCTTTTTCATTTATTTCTGATCTGATCTTTATGATTTCTTTCCATCTGCTAACTATGGGTTTTTTTTGTTCTTCTTTCTTTAATTTCTTTGGGTGTAAGGATAGGTTGTTCATTTGAGATGTTTCTTGTTTCTTAAGGTAGGATTGTATTGCTGTAAACTTCCCTCTTAGAACTGCTTTTGCTGCATCCCACAGGTTTTGGGTTGTCGTGTTTTCATTGTCATTTGTTTCTAGGTATTTTCTGATTTCCTGTTTGATTTCTTCAGTGATCTCTTGGTTATTAAGTAGTGTATCGTTTATCCTCCATGTGTTTGTACTTTTTACAGATTTTTTCCTGTAATTGATATCTAGTCTCATAGCATTGTGGTTGGAAAAGATACTGGATATGATTTCAATTTTCTTAAATTTACCAAGACTTGATTTGTGACACAAGATATGATCTATCCTGGAGACTGTTCCATGAGCACTTGAAAAGAATGTGTATTCTGTTGTTTTGGATGCAGTGTCCTATAAATATCAATTAAATCCATCTTGTTTAATGTATCATTTAAAGCTTCTGTTTCCTTATTTATTTTCATTTTGGATGATCTGTCCATTGGTGAAAGTGGGGTGTTAAAGTCCCTTACTATGGTTGTGTTCCTGTCGATTTCCCCTTTTATGGCTGTTAGTATTTGCCTTATGTTCTGAGGTGCTCCTATGTTGGGTGCATAAATATTTACAATTGTTATATCTTCTTCTTGGATCGATCCCTTAATCATTATGTAGTGTCCTTTGTCTCTTGGAATAGTCTTTATTTTAAAGTCATTTTGTCTGATATGAGAATTGCTACTCCAGCTTTGTTTTGATTTCCATTTGCATGGAATTTCTTTTTCCATCCCCTTACTTCCCATCTGTATGTGTCCCTAGGTCTGAAATGGGTCTCTTGTAGACAGCATATATATGGGTCTTGTTTTTGTATCCATTCAGCCAGTCTTTGTCTTTTGGTTGGAGCATTTAGTCCATTTATATTTAAGGTAATTATCGATATGTATGTTCCTGTGACCATTTTCTTAATTGTTTTGGGTTTGTTATTGTAGGTCTTTTCCTTCTCTTGTGTTTCCTCCCTATAGAAGTTCCTGTAGCATTTGTTGTAAAACTGCTTTGGTGGTGCTGAATTCTCTTAGCTTTTGCTTGTCTGTAAAGGTTTTAATTTCTCTATCAAATATGAATGAGAACCTTGCTGGGTAGAGTAATCCTGGTTGTAGGTATTTCTCTTTCATCACTTTAAACATGTCCTGCCACTCCCTTCTGGCTTGCAGAGTTTCTGCTGAAAGATCAGCTGTTAACCTTATGGGGATTCCCTTGTGTGTTATTTGTTGTTTTTCCCTTGCTGCTTTTAATATTTTTTTCTTTGTATTTAATTCTTGATGGTTTGATTAATATGTGTCTTGGCGTGTTTCTCCTTGGATGTATCCTGTATGGGACTCTCTGTGCTTCCTGGACTTGATTAAGTCTTTCCTTTCCCATATTAGGGAAGTTTTCAACTAGAATCTCTTCAAATATTTTCTCAGTCCCTTTCTTTTTCTCTTCTTCTTCTGGGACCCCTATAATTCGAATGTTGGTGTGTTTAATGTTGTCCCAGAGGGGTCTGAGACTGTCCTCAATTCCTTTCATTCTTTTTTCTTTATTCTTCTCTGCAGCAGTTATTTCCACTATTTTACCTTCCAGGTCACTTATCCATTCTTCTGCCTCAGTTATTCTGCTATTGCTCCCTTCTAGAGAATTTTTAATTTCATTTATTGTGTTGTTCATCACTGTTTGTTTGGTCTTTAGTTCTTATAGGTCCTTGTTAATCGTTTCTTGTATTTTCTCCATTCTATTTCCAAGATTTTGGATCATCTTTACTATCATTATTCTGAATTCTTTTTCAGGTAGACTGCCTATTTCCTCTTCATTTATTAGGTCTGGTGGGTTTTTACCTTGCTCCTTCATCTGCTGTGTTTCTCTGTCTTCTCATTTTGCTTAACTTACTGTGTTTGGGGTCTCCTTTTCGCAGACTGCAGGTTTGTAGTTCCCATTATTTTTTGTGTCTGTCCCAGTGGCTAAGGTTGGTTCAGTGGGTTGTGTTGGCTTCCTGGTGGGGGGGGACTACTGCCTTTGTTCTGGTGAATGAGGCTGGATCTTCTCTCTCTGGTGGGCAGGTCCATGGATGGTGGTGTGTTTTGTGGTGTCTGTGGCCTTATTATGATTTTAGGCAGCCTCTCTGCTAATGGATGGGGTTTTGTTCCCATCTTCCTAGTTTTGTGGCATAGGGTGTCCAGCACTGTAGCTTGCTGGTCGTTGAGTGAAGCTGGGTCTTCGTATTGAGATGGACATCTCTGGGAGATGTTCGCCATTTGATGTTACTTGGAGCTGGGAGGTCTCTTGTGGACCAGTGTTCTGAACTTGGCTCTCCCACCTCAGAGACACAGCCCTGATGCCTGGCTGGAGCACCAAGAGCCTTTCATCCACACGGCTCAGAATTAAAGGGAGAAAAAATAGGAAGAAAGAAAGAAAGAAGATAAAATAAAATAAAATAAAGTAAAATAAAATAAAATTATTAAAATAATTAATTAAGAAATAATTTTTAAAAAGTAAACAAACAAACAAAAAACCCAAGTAAAAAAATGGTCAGACAGAACCCTAGGACAAATGTTGAAAGCAAAGCTGTACAGACAAAATCACACACACAAGCATACACATACATGCTCACAAAAAGTTACAAAGGGAAAAATATATATATATTTTTGCTCCTATAGTCCACCTCCTCAATTTGGGATGATTCATTGTCTATTCAGGTATTCCACAGATGCAGGGTACATCAAGTAGATTGTGGAGATTTAATCCTTTGCTCCTGAGGCTACTGGGAAAAATATCCTTTTCTCTTCTTTGTTTGCACAGCTCCTGGGGTTCAGCTTTGGATTTTGACCCACCTCTGCCTGTAGGTCACCTGATGGTGTCTGTTCTTTGCTCAGACAGGACGGGGTTAAAGGAGCAGCTGATTCGGGGGCTCTGGCTCAGTCAGACCGTGGGGAGGGAGGGGTACAGATGCGGGGCGAGCCTCCAGTGGCAGGGACTGTTGTGACGTTGCACCAGCCTGAGGTGCTCCGTGCGTTCTCCTGGGGAAGTTGTCCCTGGATCACAGGACCCTGGCAGTGGCAGGCTGCACAGGCTCCCGGGAGGGGCGGTGTGGAGAGTGACCTGTGCTTGCACACAGGCTTCTTGGTGGCCACAGCAGCAGCTTTAGCATCCCATGCCTATCTCTGGTGTCCACGCTGATAGCCACGGCTTGCGCCCATCTCTGGAGCTCCTTTATGCGGTGCTCTTAATCCCCTCTCCTCTTGCACCAGGAAACAAAGAGGCAAGAAAACGTCTCTTGCCTCTTCCGCAGCTCCAGACCTTTTCCCAGACTCCCTCCCAGCTAGCCGTGGCGCACTAGCCCCCTTCAGGCTGTGTTCACGCAGCCAACCCCAGTCCTCTTCCTGTGATCCAACCAAAGCCCGAGCCTCCCAGCCCTGCCCGCCCCGGCGGGTGAGCATACATACGTCTCAGGCTGGTGAGTGCTGGTCGGTACTGATCCTCTGTGCGGGAATCTCTCCGCTTTGCCCTCTACACCCCGTTGCTGTGCTCTCCTCCGTGGCTCCGAAGCTTCCCCCTCCACCACCCGCAGTCTCCGCCAGTGAAGGGGCTTCTTAGTGTGTGGAAACCTTTCCTCCTTCACAGATCCCTCCCACTGGTGCAGGTCCCGTCCCTATTCTTTTGTCTCTGTTTTTTCTTTTTTCTTTTGCCCTACCCAGGTACGTGGGGAGTTTCTTGCCTTTTGGGAGGTCTGAGGTCTTCTGCCAGCATTCAGTAGGTGTTGTGTAGGAGCTGTTCCACATGTAGATGTATTTCTGGTGTATCTGTGGGGAGGAAGTTGATCTCCGTGTCTTACTCTTCCGCCATCTTGAAGCTCCCCCCTGTAATTATGTGTTAATTAAATAAATTCTAGCTCTTGTAACAGATAAAAGTCAAAATCTCAGTGATTTAAAGAGTAGAAGTTTAGTTCCTTTTTTCCTCCTGAGGTTAATTTATTATCATGCTGAAATATGATGTAAATTTTAAAAAATCAATTTATTATATTGAACCAATTACAGATTCACAGGAAAAAGTTTATTTCTTGCTTAACTGAAGTTCAAGGTGAGTTTCCTGATTGGTAATTAGCTTCCCTCTGAGCAGTAATTCAAGGATCCAGGCTCTTTCCATCTTGTTGCTCTGTCTCCTCTAACATATGGTTTCCATGGTACTTAAACTGCATTAAGCCCTGGAAGGGTAAAAAGCAAGGCTGGTCATGCAGAGAAAGTGGTGCATCCCTGTCATTTCTCTTCACATCCCATTGGCTAGAACTCAGGCACGTGGGCACACCTAACTAGCTCTTTTGCTTGGGAAATATATCCAAATGGTGTTCCCAAGCAGAAGAGAAAATAGGTTTGGTTAACAATTAGTCTCTGCCCTCATAATCCAAGAATAGATCTGTGTAAGCTACAAAAATGTATGTGTTTTGTTGTTTTTTTAATTGCATTTCGTTAGTTTTAAATGAAATCGATTTGCCTAATATTAGTTATTTTAAAATGTTAAACATTTTGCTATGCTATTTAATTCCTATAGAGATCAAAAAAAGAGATATCTGTGAACTGCTATACACATATCCTGAAGCAGCAAGCTTATTCTATAACTTTTAAAAAGTTATTAGCAGTTCTAGTCTCTAAACTAAGGCAATGCAATGGGTCTAAGAGAGGGTTCCCAATCTGAGAGAAATTTCTCTGGTGAAAATTCAAGATTTCATGTCCCAGTGGATTTGAAGTGTCAGGGAGCAAGAAGAGTCCAGGGTCATTCTGAATTCTTCCCATGAATGAGCAGACATTTGGAATAAGTTTTGGAAAAAGAGAAGGTGGAATAATGACCTCAGGTTTACACATATGAAATTTGAGGTCACTGTAGGAAATGTTCTGGAAACATTTGGAAATTAAATCTGTAATTCATGGTAGAGAAGTGGCTTGGGTCATCTGAATACCAGGTCTTTGAAGGCATGGGATAAGCTCAGTTCACCCAGGAAAAAGTGATAAGAGGACTGTGCTGTCAATGATGGAAGTGGAAGAAGAAACAATTTCACTTGTGTGATAGAGTACCTTTTTCTGGCTCCATTTAATCGATATTTTTTGAACTCTTGTTATGTACTGGGCACACTGCTAGGCAGTGGGGGTGGAGCCGCAAACATGACAGTGTCCTCCTCATGGAACCTAGCATTCTAAGAGATAGTAGGAATGTCAGTGTGTGAGGGCTGGATTTCTGATAAGGCATTTACATACAGTGTATTGTTGATATAATCACCTGGTGAGATGGCTAATGGGTTTATTCCCAGTTTATAGATGAGGAAACTGAGGACCAAATAGTCTAAATGACTTGTCCAAGGTCACCAGTTAGTGTTGAGTGTCTGAGTGTAAAGTGTTGTAGGGTACATCTGGTCACTCAGACATTTTACCATGCTATCCTGTCCTCCCAGGTATGAGGAGGGCAGATATGTCCTCCCTTCCTGCCCTTCAATCCCACACCAATTTTTTTTTTTTTTTTTTTTTTTGAGATACATGGGCCTCTCACTGTCGTGGCCTCTCCCGTTGCGGAGCACAGGCTCCGGACGCGCAGGCTCAGTGGCCATGGCTCAAGGGTCCAGCCGCTCCACGGCATGTGGGATCTTCCCGGACTGGGGCACGAACCTATATGTCCCCTGCATCGGCAGGCAGACTCTCAACCACTGCACCATCAGGGAAGCCCCCACACCACTTTTATCTCTGTACTCCATATCACCTTCAAGCTCACCACATGGCTCTTCTCCTCTAGAACACATTTTTCATCTCTGGTTTTTCTGATGCATTTGCATTTATTGTCTGCCATGTACAGCCACTCTTTGTTTTTCTACTTTCTTAGTTTTGATTTGCTGTTGATGCATATTTTAGCCTTTCACAGATACTCTTGGTTACTAATTGTTTTGAAATAATGTTTTATCTGCCTTTGTGGATTGTCACCTTATTGTGGACACAAACTTCAGCTTTTACTTCTCTTTGCCCAAAGTGCTTAGTACAGAAAGGCAGAAACTGGAGTTATTTTTTATTTTTAGATTGTCTATAGCCAACATTATACCCCCAAAACTGTATTCTCAGTCCTGTTCTATGGATGCCAGGTGTCCAACTGTTATCTGTCATTACAAAAACATTTCCAAGAACGTAAGGTAATTTTCAAAAAAACTCAATTCCAGTTTTCCTAAATAAATTACACTTTTACCTGGTGAACTACCGAGGTTACTATTTAAAGAAAATCATATATTATTAATTTGTACTGTAAATTACATATATTATATATAATATATGTATTATATAAATTTATATTTTTCTATTTGGAGTACCCTGTGAAAATCCTGCCATTACTAGGAAATTTACCTTATAATAATTTGCAATGCTTATCCACATTTATAAAAATATTTTTAAAAATTTTGTCTAGTTGTGAGCTGCATTTTCTCTTCCCTGTCACAGGAAGATGAACCTGACACATGGAATGCACCAGCCAAGTGTTTCTTGCCATGAATTTGGCAGTTTGCTTTGTAGCAGATGTTCTCTTTCTATGCATGCTCTCTCTCTCCTACCTTCCTTCTCCATGGAAAATATGTAGGGAGCAGAACATGTATATTTAGTGCTTTTCATTTATCTGGGACAAGATTTGTGCGTTGCATGAAAACTGAGTGTCCCTAGCAAAAAGGGACAGACTTTCCCCTAAGAATACTTAGGAAGCTGACCGAAAAATGAGGACCTTCTAGAACCAGCCTGAATTAGAATAGGGTGTGAGAATCTGTTGATGGTGAATCTTTTGAATCAGTCACTTTGCTTCCCCTCTCTTCAGTTGAATTTAATTGCACTTTTAAAGACAGGATAGGGTATGCTTTAGGAAAATGTGGTATCACTCAAATCCAAACTGTTAAAGCACTCACTGAAGAAAATATTTGCATTTCATTAGGATTCTTCATCTTCTCAGAAGATGTGTCTTGTTTTCCTTAAAGCTGAAATCCTTTAATACATTCTGAATATATTTAAATTTACTGAAAGCAACATCAACAAAATTATGCACAAATGACCTTTGAGGAAACTTGCAATTGAGTGACACTAAATCCTCCAGATCATTGCCTTCTAGAAGCTTCCCCCAGAGTTTGCAGAAGTCCTCCCAGCTTACACTTACATAGTATGCAGGGACTGCGTAATTGTTTATATTTCCTCACTCCTTGCCCTGTGATCTCTTACATCCTCTGGTCAGGCCTGGCCATGTGATTTGCTTCAGCAAATGGAACCTCAGTAGTCTGTGTCATAGAAGCATTAATTGTGATTACCAAGTTTAGATTAGCCTCCAGTGCCCCTGTACTTTTTGCCATAAGAAGCCTTATCTGGACAGCATATGTTCTTTCAACCTTGATCCCAGAATCAGAAGATGCTTGTAGTAGACCCAAACCCAGACTGCAGCCTGAAACACCAGTTATTTACTTGTTTTTTTTTTTTTCAATAAATTTTTAGGACATGCCTAGGCACTGGTGTTATAATAAAGAGCAAAAACACATGGTCATTATTCTCATTCAGGTTAAAATTAAGTAATTTAAAATCTCTTCTTTAATACTAAAATAACTATGAATAAATTATAGAATCAAAATTGACATGCATTTTTTTAAAGATCAAGTATTAGAATGCTAAGAACTTTCACAGTTCTGATGGTCCACATCATAATAAACCACTGAGATATATACCATTATGATTATTTTGGCACGGAAGCACTGACTGGAAGATGTAAGTATGAGATGAGGCCCAGGAAAGCAGAAGTAGAAAGATAGGGAAATTGGAGAATTCAAATGTATATGTCACTCCTTCCAATGCTGAAATAGTTATACTTACATAGGAGAAGAAATTATAAAAGGAGTTAAAGTTTCCATCCAGTTGCATCATAAGAAGTAGATGCAGAAGTAAACTTTAGGGGAGAATTATTAGGATATGTATGCTTAAAGATATTATTTTTAGTATCTAAAAAAAGTTTAGTAATGACATAGGAGTGGAAAGTTGCATAACATCAGAATTCTATAACCTGGTTGTAGAGTTTGGGGCTGCAAGAGACTTTGACCACGAGAAATCATCCCAGGAGATAATTGTATGTAACATGTTGACTGAAGTCTCAGTGCATGGGTATGGATCCTGACTCTAGTGCTTAGTAATTATAAGAGGTTGGTCAAGTAACTTAATCGTATTCTATCTCAGTTTTCTCATCCATATGATGTGTCCACTCATAAAGGCTTTGTGGACATTAATGCGATAATGCACATAAGCCGTTTGAAATGGTGCCTGGCTCATTGCAAGTGATCAATATAATATTTGCAACTATTGTAGAAGTGCTGGAAGATCTTTCTGCAGTAGGAGTCCTAGATTTAATAAAGTTTAGTGAAGAGTTTTGTAAGAGTCCCTGAAACAGTCTTCTTGCTCGGTTGGGGCTCCCTGAGCAAATGACACCTTTTAATGGTACTTTATTTTGTTGTGAGAACCCTTAGTAGTTGAAGCCTATAAGCCTTGGGTAAAAATCTGGCTGATGTAATTCTGTTCTGATACAGTGGTGTGAACTGAGGCACTAGTGCTGTGTTTGAAACGTAGGAGTGTGGTTAGCTTTTCACTTTATATTTTTAAAGGGATGATGAAATATTTTGTACTTGGGCAGCCTGAGCTCCGTATTTCTGGCTGCTTGTAATAAAATTCAGGACCCCACTCAACTTGCACTGTGAAATGGCTTGTTCCTAAGATAGCTTGAGACCATGAGTCATGCACCTTATCCTTTCCATGACTTTTGTGTCCTCTATGTCCTTCTCCAGGGCATGAGGAAAGTCCCACAGGCTTTGAGAATACCCCAGCCACCCATCTTCACAGTGCACATGAGCCAAACCCTGCCTGGAGGGGTGAGGTTCTAATTAATCTCTTTGGGTATAGAGCATCCCTTTCTTCCCCCCCTGTATCTCAGGACCATAGGTGGTGGCATTAAAGCTTGCCTGAGTGTTACCTCTGCTGTGGTACCCACATGTTTGTTTGAAGTCTCACTCATTGAAAGGAAGGAGGACCTGCATCAAGTTCCATCTAGGGAACTAAAATACTGGTTCTTAAGATAATATCCAGATCACAGTGAATCTTTTTATTTGGAGACAGTTCCAGCTTGGTGCTGGTTTTGCCACATGACTCTGGGATTAAGAACACCTCCATGGATCCTCAGTCAAGAGCATGTGGCCATAGCCTCAGACACAGCACGGGTTTTGCTGGATGGAGGGGACTACAGGGTATGATGTGGGGTAAATGTTTAAAGAGCGTCACGTTCAGTTGTCAATGACCAAGAAAGACCTCACAGTTCTCAGTTAACACTTTACTTAATATACCAACAGCATTTGAATTTGATATGGTAAATCACCCCCTCCTCCGCAAAGCACTGTCTTTCCTGAGTTTTCAAGATACCTCACTGGCCTGGCTTTTCTGTGGTCTCCTTTGCTGACTCATCTCATATTGCTGACAGCAAAATACTGAAGTGCCCCAGAATACATTCTTTTTCTCTCATTGCACATTGCCTCCGTGATCCCATCCAAAATCTCCTCTGTAAATGCTGTTCACACACTGATGACTCTGACATTTATATCTTTAGCTTAGACCCTGTCCTGAACTTCAGATTCACATCCAACTGCCTGTTTGATGCTTGATTTGTATGTCTAATGGGTGTCTCAGCCCTAACACATCCAGGACAAAACTCCTCAACTTCTTCCTCAAATTAGGTTTTCCTGTAGTAATTCCCATCTCTTTAATGGTATTTCCATCCTTCCAGTTTCTCGGGCCAAAAATTTAGAGTTATTCTTGATTGTGTTAGTTTCTCTCAAATTATAGATTTAAGTCTGTAAACAAATACTATAGAATCTACTTTCAAAATATCAATATATTCAGAATCTGACCATTTTCATCACTTCCAGTGCTACATCTCAACATGAATAAGCTGCATCCCGTTTCTCCTCTGTACTGTGGCAAAAGCTCTTTGTGTCTCCCCTTGTCCCCCAAGGCTGTTCTCACCAAGTGTCCTTTCGAGTGGTGACTAGTTTAGACCACGTCATTCTTCTGCCAACAGTCCTTCAGTGGTTGGTTTCTCATTTCCCTCAGAGTCAAGCTGAAGTTCTTAACAATGGCCTCCAGGATGTGGCCTCTCATTACCTTGCTGATCTTTTGCCTAATGCTCCTTCTCTTGTTCCATCCCTCATTCCCCGCCCCCTCACCCCAACTGGCCTCCTTCTTCCACAAAAATGCCAGAAATATTCCCACAACCTATAGTTTATGCCTCCCCTCTGCCTGGCATATTATTGCTCCAGATTAACACCATGGCTAACTTCCTCACCTGCTTGAGGTCATTACACCTGTGTTACATCTTAGTGAGCTTTGCGAGGCCATCTTTTTTTTTTTAACATCTTTATTGGAGTATAATTCCTTTACAATGGTGTGTTAGTTTCTGCTTTATAACAAAGTGAATCAGTTATACATATATATATCAATTTCCATATCTCTTTGCTCTTGTGTCTCCTTCCCTCCCACCCTCTCTATCCCACCTCTCTAGGTGGTCACAAAGCACCTAGCTGATCTCCCTGTGCTATGCGGCTGCTTCCCACTAGCTATCTATTTTACGTTTGGTAGTGTATATATGTCCATGCCACTCTCTCACTTTGTCCCAGCTTACCCTTCCCCCTCCCCATATCCTCAAGTCCATTCCCTAGTAGGTCTGTGTCTTTAGTCCCGTCTTGCCCCTAGGTTCTTCATGACCATTTTTTTTTTTTTTTTTTAGATTCCATATATATGTGTTAGCATATGGTATTTGTTTTTCTCTTTCTGACCTACTTCACTCTGTATGACAGACTCTAGGTCCATCCACCTCACTACAAATAACTCAATTTCTTTTCTTTTTATGGCTGACTAATATTCCATTGTATGTATGTATGTGCAACATCTTCTTTATCCATTCTTCTGGTGATGGACACTTAGGTTGCTTCCATGTCCTGGATATTGTAAATAGAGCTGCAATGAACATTGTGTGCATGACTCTTTTTGAATTATCGTTTTCTCAGGGTATATGCCCAGTAGTGGGATTGCTGGGTGGTATGGTAGTTCTATTTTTAGTTTTTTAGTTTTTTTTACTGTTCTCCAGAGTGGCTGTATCAGTGTACATTCCCACCAACAGTGCAAGAGGGTTCCCTTTTCTCCACACCCTCTCCAGCATTTATTGTTTGTAGATTTTTTGATGATGGCCATTCTGACCGGTGGGAGATACCTCATTGTAGTTTTGATTTGCATTTCTCTAATGATTAATGATGTTGAGCATTCTTTCATGTGCTTGTTGGCAATCTGTATATCTTCTTTGGAGAACTGTCTATTTAGGTCTTCTGCCCATTTTTGGATTGGGTTGTTTGTTTTTTTGATATTGAGCTGCATGAGCTGCTTGTAAATTTTGAAGATTAATCCTTTGTCAGTTTCTTCATTTGCAAATATTATCTGCCATTCTGAGAGCTGTCTTTTTGTTTTGTTTATGGTTTCCTTTGCTGTGCAAAAGCTTTGAAGTTTCATTAGGTCCCATTTTTTTATTTTTGTTTTTATTTCCAGGAGGTGTGTCAGAAAGGATCTTGCTGTGACTTATGTCATAGAGTGGTCTGCCTATGTTTTCCTCTAAGAGTTTGATAGTATCTGGCCTTACATTTAGGTCTTTAATCCATTTTGAGTTTATTTTTGTGTATGGTGTTAGGGAGTGTTCTAATTTCATTCTTTTACATTTAGCCGTCCAGTTTTCCCAGCACCATTTATTGAAGAGTCTGTCTTTTCTCCACTGTATATTCTTGCCTCCTTTATCAAAGATAAGGTGACGATATGTGCATGGGTTTATCTCTGGGCTTTCTATCCTGTTCCATTGATCTATATTTCTGTTTTTGTTCCAGTACTATACTGTCTTGATTACTGTAGCTTTGTAGTATAGTCTGAAGTCAGGCAGCCTGATTCCTCCTGCTCTGTTTTTCTTTCTCAAGATTGTTTTGGCTATTCGGGGTCTTTTGTGTTACCATACAAATTGTGAAATTTTTTGTTCTAGTTCTGTGAAAAATACCATTGGTAGTTTGATAGGGATTGCATTGAATCTGTACATTGCTTTGGGTAGTAAAGTCATTTTCACAATGTTGATTCTTCCAATCCAAGAACATTGTATATCTATCCATCTGTTGGTATCATCTTTAATTGCATTCATCAGTGTCTTATAATTTTCTGCATACAGGTCTTTTGTCTCCTTAGGAAGGTTTATTCCTAGATATTTTATTCTTTTTGTTGCAATGGAAAATAAGAGTGTTTTCTTAATTTCCGTTTCAGATTTTTCATCATTAGAATTGCTAGAGATTTCTGTGCATTAATTTTGTATTCTGCTACTTTGCCAAATTCAATGATTAGCTCTAGTAGTTTTCTGGTAGCATCTTCTCTATGTATAGAATCATGTCATCTGCAAACAGTGATTGTTTTGCTTCTTCTTTTCCAATTTGGATTCCTTTTATTTGTTTTCTTCTCTGATTGCTGTGGCTAAAACTCCCAAGGCTATGTTGTATAATAGTGCTGAGAGTGGGCAACCGAGTCTTGTTGCTGATCTTAGTGGAAATGGTTTCAATTTTTCACCATTTAGGATGATGTTGGCTGTGAGTTTGTCATATATGGCCTTTATAATGTTGAGGTAAGTTCCCTCTATGCCTGCTTTCTTGAGGGTTTTTGTCATAAATGGGTGTTGAATTTTGTCGAAAGATTTCTCTGTCTCTTTTGAGATGATCATACAGTTTTTCTCCTTCAATATGTAATATGGTGTATCACATTGATTGATTTGTGTATATTGAAGAATCCTTGCGTTCCTGGGATAAACTCCACTTGATCATGGTGTATGATCCTTTTAATGTGCTGTTGGATTCTGTTTGCTAGTATTTTGCTGAGGATTTTTGCAACTATGTTCATCAGTGATATTGGCCTGTAGTTTTCTTTCTTTGTGACATCTTTGTCTGGTTTTGGTAACAGGGTGATGGTGGCCTCGTAGAGTTTGGTAGTATTCCTCCGTCTGCTTTATTCTGGCAGAGTTTGAGATGGATAGGTGTTAGCTCTTCTCTAAATGTTTGATAGAATTTGGCTGTGAAGCCATCTCGTCCGCAGCTTTTGTTTTTTGGAAGATTTTTAATCACAGTTTCAATTTCAGTGCTTGCGATTGGCTTGTTCACATTTTCTATTTGATCCTGGTTCAGTCTCGGAAGGTTGTGCATTTCTAAGAATTTGTCCATTTTTTCCAGGTTGTCCTTTTTATTGGCATAGAGTTGCTTGTAGTAATCTCTCATGATCCTTTGTATTTCTTCAGTTTCAGTTGTAACCTCTCCTTTTTGATTTCTAATTCTATTGATTTGAGTCTTGTCCATTTTTTCCTTGATGAGTCTGGCTAATTGTTTATCAATTTTGTTTATCTTCTCAAAGAACCAGCTTTTAGTGTTATTGATCTTTGCTATAGTTGCCTTCATTTCTTTTTCATTTATTTCTGTTCTGATCATTATGATTTTTTTCTTTCTGCTAACATTGGGGTTCTTTTGTTCTTCTTTCTGTAATTGCTTTAGGTGTAAGGATCGGTTGTTTATTTGAGATGTTTCTTGTTTCTTAAGGTAGGATTGTATTGCTATAGACTTCCCTCTAGAACTGCTTTTGCTGCATCCCATAGGTTTTGAGTCGTCGTGTTTTCGTTGTCATTTGTTTCTAGGTATTTTTTGATTTCGTCTCTGATAATTTCAGTGATTTCTTGGTTATTAATTGGTGTATTGTTTAGCCTCCCTGTGTTTGTATTTTTTACCGATTTTTTTTGTGATTGATATCTAATCGCATAGCATTGTGGTCAGAAAAGATACTTGATACGATTTCAGTTTTCTTAAATTTACCAAGGCTTGATTTGTAACCCAAGATATGATCTATCCTGGAGAGTGTTCCATGAGCACTCGAGAAGAATGTGTATTCTGTTGTTTTTGCATGGAATGTCCTATAAATATCAATTAAGTCCATCTTGTTTATTGTATCATTTAAAGCTTGTGTTTCCTTATTTATTTTCATTTTGGATGATCTGTCCATGGGTGAAAGTGGGGTGTTAAAGTCCCCTACTCTGATTGTGTTCCTGTCGATTTCCCCTTTTATGGCTGTTAGTATTTGCCTTATGTTTTGAGGTGCCTCCTGTGTTGGGTGCCTCAATATTTACAATTGTTATATCTTCTTCTTGGATCGATCCCTTGATCGTTATGTAGTGTCCTTCTTTGTCTCTTGTAATAATCTTTGTTTTAAAGTCTATTTTTTCTTATATGAGAATTGCTACTCCAGCTTTCTTTTGATTTCCATTTGCATGGAATATCTTTTTCCATCCTCTGACTTTCAGTCTGTATGTGTCTCTAGATCTGAAGTGGGTCTCTTGTAGACGGCATATATACAGGTCTTGTTTTTGTATCCATTCCGCCAGTCTATGTCTTTTGGTTGGAGCCTTTAATACATTTACATTTAAGGTAATTATCGGTAAGTGTATTCCTATTACCATTTTCTTATTTGTCTTGGGTTTGTTATTGTAGGTCTTTTCCTTCTCTTGTGTGTCCTGCCTAGAGAAGTTCCTTTAGCATTTGTTGTAAAGCTGGTTTGGTGGTGCTGAATTCTCTTAGCTTTTTCTTGTCTGTAAAGGTTTTAATTTCTCCATCAAATCTGAATGAGATCCTTGCTGGGTAGTGTAATCTTGGTTGTAGTTTTTTCCCCTTCATCAGTTTAAATATGTCCTGCCAGTCCCTTCTGGCTTGCAGAGTTTCTGCTGAAAGATCAGCTGTTAACCTTATGGGGATTCCCTTGTATGTTATTTGTTGTTTTTCTCTAGCAAGGGAAATATGTTTTCTTTGTATTTAATTTTTGACAGTTTGATTAATATGTGTCTTTGCGTGTTTCTCCTTGGATTTATCCTGTATGGGACTCTCAGTGCTTCCTGGACTTGATCAACTATTTCCTTTCCCATATTAGGGAAGTTTTCAACTATAATCTCTTCAAATATCTTCTCAGTCCCTTTCTTTTTCTCTTCTTCTTCTGGGTGCCCTGTAATTCGAATGTTGGTGCGTTCAAGTTGTCCCTGATGTCTCTGAAACTGTCCTCAATTCTTTTCACTCTTTTTTCTTTATTCTGCTCTGCAGTAGTTATTTCCACTATTTTGTCTTCCAGGTCACTTATCCATTCTTCTACCTCAATTATTCTGCTATTGATCCCTTCTAGAGAATTTTTAATTCCAGTTTTTGTGCTGTTCATCACTGTTTGTTTGCTGTTTAGTTCTTCTAGGTCCTTGTTAAACATTTCTTGTATTTTCTCCATTCTGTTTCCAAGATTTTGGATCATCTTTACTCTCATTACTCTGAATTCTTTTTTAGGTAGATTGCCTATTTCCTCTTCATTTGTTAGGTCTCATGGGTTTTTTCCTTGCTCCTTAATCTCTTGTGTGTTTCTCTGTCTTCTCACTTTACTTAACTTACTGTGTGTGGGGTGTCCTTTTTGGAGCCTGCAAGTTGATAGATCCGGTTTTTTTTGGTGTCTGTCCCCAGTGGCTCAGTTTGGTTCAGTGGGTTGTGTAGGCTTCCTGGTGGAGGGGACTAATGCCTGTGTTCTGGTGGATGAGGCTGGATCTTGTCTTTCTGGTGCGCAGGTCCACATCTGTTGGTGTGTTTTGGGGTGTCTGTGGCCTTATTATGATTTTAGGCAGCCTCTCTGCTAATGGGTGGGGTTTTGTTCCTGTCTTGCTAGTTGTTTGGCATAGGGTGTCCAGCACTGTAGCTTGCTGGTCGTTGAGTGGAGCTGAGTCTTAGCATTGAGATGGAGATCTCTGGGAGATTTTCACTGTTTGATATTACTTGGAGCTGGGAGGTCTCTTGTGGACCAATGTCCTGAACTTGTTGCCTGGCCATCTTGTAAAATTACAACTCTTCCATCTGGTTGCACTTACAGCCGTATGAAATACTATGTATTTTATTGACTTTTAAAAATTGTCTTTCTCATCTCCCAGAAGAAGGGAGCGGAAACATTTGCTTGTTTTGTTTGCTGCTATATATATATCCATTGTCTGACATATAACAGGAGCTTCAATAAGTGTTTATTGAATGAATGAATGGATGGATGAATGAATGAATATACAGTTGATCCTTGAACAATGTGGGAGTTAGGGGCATGCCCCCCCCATGCAGTCAAGAATCTGCATATAACTTAAAGTTAGCCCTCCATTATCTGCAATTTCTCTGTATGCATGTTTATGTGTTCACGGATTCAACCAACTGTGTATCATGTAGTACTGTAGTATGTACTATTGAAAAAAAAACTCCACGTATAAGTAGACCCGTGCAGTTCAAACCCATGTCCTTCAAGGGTCAAATATACATGAGTGCTACCTTGATGTGAAGTTGATGTGTACTAATAGGGCTGACATTTTGGCTTCAAAAGTAAACTTCACCAGAGGAGTTATCAGGAGAATATATTGAATCAATGCCTTTTTTCACAAATGGAATTTTTGTGTTTGTACAGTCCAACAGTGGTGTTTTTTTAAAAAAATAAATTGGTTCACTTAATTCAGCAGAGGGTGTTTAGTTTCAGGGTTGCCAAAGCTGTAGCTTATTAAGAGTCCTTTTAGGAAGCTATTCCCTAGAAATGAAAGGGGATACATTATTGACTTGTTTCAACTTGTTAAAGGTGTAAATTACCTTGTCTAAATAGATCCAGAATTGTCTCTAGCTCAAGAATAATTTCATGATATCGATCTTATTAGGCCATCAGAAAAAGTAAAATAGCAGTTTTCAACCAGTCAATGACCAAGAACCGAGAAATTGCTCTTTTCAGCAGAAGGTAGAGTAATTATTTCTGATAGGGTAATTATATTTATTTTTCCATCCTTTATGGTTCATGTTATTACTTGAATCTTTTGACTTTTTGCAGTTTCAACTGTACTGATCTTAGACTCATGAAACTAAGAGATCCTAGCCTTCCTTCAGCTTTCTTATGGCAATATCTATTTACATAATCTGTGTCAAGTAACGTTACCTGAATCCTTTTCTTAAGACACGTATAGGAAATTATACTTCCTCCATGTGTTGTAGTCTCATTTCCTTTCTTTTCTTTTCTTTTGTTTTTTTAACATTTTATATAGAAAATTTCAAACATATACCAAAGTATATGATAGATAGAAAAGTATAATGAAAGAGTATACTGAAACCTTCACATATGTAAATATGATGTCTTTATCTTACACTGAGAATCTCAGTTCTCCATAATACTAGGAATGATATAATTAGAATATTACATAATTACTTCTTTGCTCTGTCCAGCAGATATACCGTAAACAGTCTCAGGAAACAACAATACAGTTCCTAAAGTTTAAGAGCTGCAGTTCTACTTGTCCTTAGGACACATCCTTCTAGAGGTGCACAGACCAAAACAGAGTAATAGTGGTTTGTAATAGTCATTCGTAGTGTAGTCATACAAGTGTATACACACGTAGGTTAATTTCTTTTGGTTTATTTTAATTGTTTAGGCATTACTTTTGAAAATTTAATTTTGCTTTACAATTATGTAAATATTTACATGGATCCAAAGTCAAATTCACTAAACAAGGTATTTTCAAAGAAGTCTAACTTCTAATCTTGACCACTCTATCCTGGAACTTTCCTCTCCCATAGGTAACTTTAAACTTTATGATTTATTCTTACACTTTTTAAATTCTTTTTTTATAGCTGCATTATGTTTGATGAGAGGGCTGTGGTCAATAATATTGATTAAAGAGAGGGTATATCCATTGGGTGAATATTCCAAAATTGAATGGACTAGTCCTCTGCTGATGGACTTCCCAGTCTTTTGCTGAGTCCTATACTACATTCATATTTTCGTATTTTCTTACCAGTGAATCTTTGGCATGTTCCTAGAAGAGGGATTACTAAATTCCTACTAAAGAGTTGAAAGGCTAAATGCATATGTAAATTTTGTTGGATGCTGCCAGATTCTCCATAGGAATTGTACCATTTTTCATTCCCACCAGCAGCAGTAGGAATGACTGCTCTCTCAGCCTCACCAAGAGAGTATGTCACCGAACGTCGAGATTTTTACCAGTCCAGTAGGTGAAAAAGCTGTATACCTCAGGGTAGTTCTAATTTCAATTTCTCTTATGTTGAGTGCAACTGAATGTTTTTTTCCACATGGTGAAGAGACACTTGCATTTCTTTGCTCATGAACTATGTTTTCAACCAGCCTGTTTTACTATAGGGTGATTGGACTTTTTTCCTTTTCTATTTTATTAATCTTTCAACTGTGATACAAGTAGCAAATATTTTCCCTATTTGTCATTTGTCTGTTTACTTCGCTTATGATACCTTTTACCAACAATAGTGTATTATTATTATTTTATGTAGTTAAAATTCATCTATCATTCTCCTATTCCTCTGGATTTTGAGTTACTATTAGAAAAGTTGTTCCTACTCCCAGATTATAAGGGATTCACACATATTTTCATCTTGTTCTTACATGGTTTATTTACAGCAAAATTTTCAATATATTTGGAATTTATACTAGTGCATCCAGTAAGGAAAAGAACCAATTTGAGAATTTTGCTATATAACTTTCTTGTTATTCCAATAAAACTTATTATAAAGTCTTTTCCTTTCCCCAAACTTGTCTGAGATGCAGCCTTTATTGTACCCTAAATTTGCATTTGTAATTTATTAATAGTCCTTTCCAATGCTTATTCACTGAAAACTATTCACATACTTGACCTATATTATTTTTGCTTCCATATGAGCCATTTCTCTGGGAAAAGTGGAGGAAGATGTGGCTACAATTATAAATCTGGAATTTTTCCATAGGAATGAAGGTCAGAATACAATTGCCCTTTAGATTTAATAATCTCAAATTTTAACCGTACATTCTAAAATTTCTTTCTTCTCTCCCTGCAACCTTTAAACAATTGTAAATTTTACCCTTTTACATTTCCTAGATCACATTTTCTTGTTAATCTTAACTCCCTTTTCCTCATTTCTCACATTTAAACAGCATACAGTTGTACATTTTTGCCTCCTAATTATTTCTCAAAACCTTCCCATCCTTTCCTTTCTTACTTCCAGTGCCGTAGTTGCTACCCTAAGCATGTCTCATTTGGACAATTTTAATAGCTTTACTCCTACTTGCAATCCTGTTCCCCTCAGATTCTCCTCTTCACAGCTACTAAAGAGATCTGTTTCAAATAGCAGCCTGACTCACCCTCCCTCCAGTTAATAGCCTATAATCTGTAGGACAAAATCCTGTTTCCTTAACAAGTCTTACAAGACCTGCCTGTTCACTCTCCTACCTCATTCTCTGCCGTTTGTCCCTCATGAGTTAGGCTTCAGCAGTCTCATACCACGTGTAGGTTATCAGGTGCTCCAAATTGCTTCAGATTACTTCAAACCTTCCTCCTTTGCTCAGGCTAGTCTCTTTGCCTAGAATGCCTGCCTCTTCCTATATCTCCAGCCTAAGGCATCACTTCTTCCACATGGCTTTCCCTTTCCTGACAACCTTCCCCTTCTCCAGCCCTACCCCCAGTCTCACACTGTATTCAAATTATATTGATGAAGTTATCCTTCATTTTACTCTAAGTCTTGTGAGCGGGAATTAATCTTCATGAATATTGGTCTTCAATGAACAATAGTGATAATAATAATTTTTATTATTTTGTATATTATTATTAACATTAATATTAATTGTACAATAACATTTACTGTATTGTACAGTGTAGAGAGTGGTTTATATGTCTGTTCCACTACTAGATTATGAACATCTTGAAAGATGGAACCTTATCTCACTTGTCTATGTACCCCTAAACCTAGATGGAGTCTGTTACATGGAATAGGACCTCAAGAAGTGAGAGTTGTTGAGTTAAAGAAAAATAGAGATCATGATGATATAAGCCCTGTAAAACATAATTTTGGAGAAATAATTGAAATAACTGAGAATGCCAACAGAAAAAAAGAGCATTTCCAAGATGGGGTTAAAAGGGGTGGTCACAGACAGCAGGCATGGGCTTCCAGAGGGCGGAACAGTGCAGGGAAGTGACAGAAGGGTAGATCCCAGCTTCATATAGAGTAAGAGCTCTTTTGGGGACTCATGGGGCTCATATTTTTAGGCGTTTCAGAAAAGGCTGGGCAAAAATCCCAATGAGAAATCACTACACACCCATTAGAATGGCTAAAATAAAAAATAGTGACAACAAAAAAAATCCATGTGAGGGTGCAGATAAACTGGATCAGTCTACATTGCCAGTGGGAATGTAAAATGCTTCAGTCTTTCTAGAAAACAGTTTGATACTTTCTTATG
Source organism: Phocoena sinus (assembly GCF_008692025.1). NCBI lineage: Eukaryota > Metazoa > Chordata > Mammalia > Artiodactyla > Phocoenidae > Phocoena > Phocoena sinus. The sequence continues at coordinate 156,892,677 of NC_045763.1, read as the reverse complement.
AACTAAACATGCAGTTACCATATGACCAGCAATTGCACACTTGGGTCTTTATCCCAGAAAAAGGAAGATTAATATTCCCATAGAAACCTATACACTGCAGAGGAACCAAATGGCGGGGTAGAAGGACGTGCTCTCATTCCCTCTTGCAAGAACACCAGAATCACAACTAGCTGCTGGACAATCATCGACAGGAAGATACTGGAACTCATCGAAAAAGATACGCCACATCCAAAGACAAAGGAGAAGCCACAGTGAGACTGTAGGAGCGGTGTAACCACAGTAAAATCAAATCCCATTACTAATGGGTGGGTGACTCACAGACTGGAGAACACTTATACCACAGAAGTCCACCCACTGGAGTGAAGGTTCTGAGCCCCACGTCAGGCTTCCCAACCTGGGGGTCCGGCAACAGGAGGAGGAATTCCTAGAGAATCAGACTTTGAAGCCTAGTGGGAATTGATTGCAGGACTTTGACAGGACTGGGGGAAACAGAGACTCCACTCTTGGAGGGCACACACAAAGTAGTGTGAGCATCGGGACCCAGGGGAAGGAGCAGTGACCCCTACAGGAGACTGAACCAGACCTACCAGCTAGTGTTGGAGGGTCTCCTGCAGAGGCCGGGCGGGGGTGTGGGGGGGCGCGGCACTGTGGCTCATCATGGGGACAAGGACACTGACACCAGAAGTTCAGGGAAGTACTCCTTGGCATGAGCCCTCCCAGAGTCTGTCATTAGCCCCACCAAAGTGCCCAGGTAGGCTCCAGTGTTGGGTTGCCTCAGGCCAAACAACAAACAGGGAGGGAACCAAGTGCCACCCATCAGCAGGCAAGTGGATTAAAGTTTTACTGAGCTCTGCACACCAGAGCAACAGTCAGCTCTACCCACCACCAGTCCCTCCCATCAAGCCTCTGAGATAGCCTCATCCACCAGAGGGCAGAGAGCAGAAGCAAGAAGAACTACAACCCTGCAGCCTGTGCAACAAAAACCACATTCACAGAAAGATACACAAGATGAAAAGGCAGAGGGCTATGTACCAGATGAAGGAACAAGATAAAACCCCAGAAAAACAGCTAAATGAAGTGGAGATAGGCAACCTTCCAGAAAAAGAATTCAAAATAATGATAGTGAAGATGATACAGGACCACGGAAAAAGAATGGAGGCAAAGATCAGAAGATGCAACAAATGTTTAACAAAGACCTAGAAGAATTAAAGAACAAACAGAGATGAACAGTACAATAACTGAAATGAAAACTACACTAGAAGGAATCAGTAACAGAATAACTGAGGCAGAAGAACGGATAAGTGACCTGGAAGACAGAATGGTGGAATTCACTGCTGCAGAACAGAATAAAAAAGAATGAAAAGAAATGAAGACAGCCTAAGAGACCTCTGGGACAACAATAAACACACCAACATTCGCATTATAGGGGTCCCAGAAGAAGAGAGAGAGAAAGGACCAGAGAAAATATTTGAAGAGATTATAGTCGAAAACTTCCCTAACATGGGAAAGGAAATAGCCACCCAAGTCCAGGAAGCGCAGTGAATCCCATACAGGATAAACCCAAGGAGAAACATGGCGAAACATAGTAATCAAACTGACAAAAATTAAGGACAAAGAAAAATTATTAAAAACAAAGGGAAAAACAACAAATAACATACACTGGAACTCCCATAAGGTTAAGAGCTGATTTTTCAGCAGAAACTCTGCAAGCCAGAAGAGAGTGGCATGATATATTTAAAGTGATGAAAGGGAAGAACCTACAACCAAGATTACTGTACCTGGCAGCGATCTCATTCAGATTAGATGGAGAAATCAAAACCTTTACAGACAAGCAAAAGCTAAGAGGATTCAGGACCACCAAACCAGCTTTACAACAAATGCTAAAGGAACTTCTCTAAGTGGGAAACACAAGAGAAGAAAAGGATCTACAAAAACAAACCCAAAACAATTAAGAAAATGGTCATAGGAACATACATATCGATAATTACATTAAAAGTGAATGGATTAAATGCTTCAACCAAAAGACACAGGCTTGCTGAATGGATACAAAAACAAGACCCATATGTATGCTGTCTACAAGAGACCCACTTCAGACCTAGGGACACATACAGACTGAAAGTGAGGGGATGGAAAAAGATATTCCATGCAAATGTAAATCAAAAGAAACCTAGAGTAGCAATACTCATATCAGATAAAATAGACTTTAAAATAAAGAATGTTACAAGAGACAAGGAAGACACTACATAATGATCAAGGGATCAATCCAAGAAGAAGATATAATAATTATAAATATATATGCTCCCAACATAGGAGCACCTCAATACATAAGGCAACTGCTAACAGCCATAAAAGAGGAAATCGACAGTAACACAATAATAGTGGGGGACTTTAACACCTCACTTACACCAATGGACAGATCATCTAAAATGAAAATAAAGAAAGAAACACAGGCTTTAAATGACACAATAGACCAGATAGATTTAATTCATATTTATAGGACATTCCATCCAAAAACAGCAGATTACACTTTCTTCTCAAGTGCGCACGGAACATTCTCCAGGATAGATCACATCTTGGGTCGCAACAAGCCGCAGTAAATTTAAGAAAATTGAAATCATATCAAGCATCTTTTCTGACTGCAACGCTATGAGATTAGAAATGAATTACAGGGGAAAAAATGTAAATAACACAAACACATGGAGGAAAACAATATGTAACTAAACAACCAAGAGATCACTGAAGATATCAAAGAGGAAATCACAAAATACCTAGAGACAAATGACAATGAAAATACGATGATTCAAAACCTATGGGATGCAGCAAAAGCAGTTGTAAGAGGGAAGTTTATAGCTATACAGGTCTACCTCAAGAAACAAGAAAAATCTCAGGTAAACAATCTAACCTTACATCTAAAGGAACTACCGAAAGAAGAACAAACAAAACCCAAAGTTAGCAGAAGGAAAGAAATCATAAAGATCAGAGCAGAAATAAATGAAATAGAAACAAAGAAAACAATAGCAAAGATCAATAAAACTAAAAGCTGGTTCTTTGAGAAGATAAAATTGATAAACCATTAGCCAGAATCATCAAGAAAAAGAGGGAGAAGACTCAAATCAATAAAATTAGAAATGAAAAAGGAGAAGTTACAACAGACACCATGGAAATACAAAGCATCCTAAGAGACTACTACAAGCAATTCTATGCCAATAAAATGGACAACCTGGAAGAATTGAAGAAATTCTTAGAAAGGTATAACCTTCCAAGACTGAACCAAGAAGAAACAGAAAATATGAACAGACCAATCACAAGTAATGAAATTGAAACTGTGATTAAAAGTCTTCCAACAAACAAAAGTTCAGGACCAGATGGCTACACAGGTGAATTCTATCAAACATTTAGAGAAGAGCTAACACCCATCCTTCTCAAACTCTTCCAAAAAATTGCAGAAGAGGGAACACTCCCAAACTCATTCTGTGAGGCCACAATCACCCTGATACCAAAGCCAGGCAAAGATACTACAAAAAAAGAATGTTACAGACCAATCACTGATTAATATAGATGCAAAAATCCTCAACAAAATACTAGCAAACAGAATCCAACAACACATTAAAAGGATCATACACCATGATCAAGTGGGATTTATCCCAGGGATGGCAAGGATTCTTCAATATACGCAAATTAATCAATGTGATACACCATATTAACAAATTGAAGAATAAACACCATATGATCATCTCAAGGGATGCAGAAAAAGCTTTTGACAAAATTCAACACCAATTTGTGATAAAAACTCTCCAGAAAGTGGGCACAGTGGGAGCCTACCTCAACATAATAAAAGCCATATACAACAAACCCATAGCAAAGATCATTCTCAATGGTGAAAAACAGAAAGCATTTCGTCTGAGAACAGGAACGAGACCAGGATGTCCATTCTCACCACTGTTATTCAACATAGTTTTAGAAGTCCTAACCATGGCAATCAGAGAAGTATAAGAAATATAAGGAATACAAATTGGAAAGGAAGAAGTAAAACTGTCACTGTTTGCAGATGATATGATACTATACATAGAGAATCCTAAAAATGCCACCAGAAAACTACAAGAGCTAATCAATGAATTTGGTGAAGTTGCAGGATATAAAATTAATGCACAGAAATCTCTTGCATTCCTATATGCTAATGATGAAAAATCTGAGAGAAATTATGGAAACACTTCCATTTACCATTGCAACAAAAACAATAAAATACCTAGGAATAAACCTAGCTAGGGAAACAAAAGACCCGTGTGCAGAAAACTATAAGACACTGATGAATGCAATTAAAGATGATACCAACAGATGGAGAGACATACCATATTCTTGGATTGGAAGAATCAATATTGCGAAAATGACTATACTGCTACCCAAAGCAATCTACAGATTCAATGCAATCCCTATCAAATTACCAATGGCATACTTTATGGAACTAGAACAAATCATCTTAAAATTTGTATGGAGACACAAAAGATCCCAAATAGCCAAAGCCGTGTTGAGGGAAAAAAAACAGAACTGGAGGAATCAGACTCCTTGACTTCAGACAAAGCTACAGTAATCAAGACAACATGGTACTGGCACAAAAAGAGAAACATAGATCCCTTGAACAAGATAGAAAGCCCAGAGATAAACCCACACACCTATGGTCAACTAATCTATGACAAAGGAGGCAAAGATAGACAATGGAGAAAAGACTATCTCTTCAATAAGTGGTGCTGGGAAAACTGGACAGCTACATGTAAAGGAATGAAATTAGAACACTCCCTAACACTATACACAGAAATAAACTCAAAATGGATCCGAGACCTAAATCTAAGCCCGGACACTATAAAAGTCTTAGAGGAAAACATAGGAAGAACACTCTTTGACATAAATCACAGGAAGATCTTTTTTGATCCACCTCCTATAGTAATGGAAATAAAAGTGAAAATAAACAAATTAGACCTAATGAAACTTCAAAGCTTTTGCACAGCAAAGGAAACCATAAATAAGACGGAAGGACAACCCTCAGAATGGGGAAAATATTCGCAAACAAATCAACGGACAAAGGATTAATCTCCAAAATATATAAACCGCTCATGCAGCTCAATATTAAGGAAACAAACAACCCAATCCAAAAATGGGCAGAAGACCTAAATAGACATTTCTCCAAAGAAGACATACAGATGGCCAATAAGCACATGAAAAGCTGCTCAACATCACTATTTATTAGAGAAATGCAAATTGAAACTGCAGTGAGGTATCACCTCACACCAGTTAGAATGGGCATCATCAAAAAATCTACAAACAACAAATGCTGGAGAGGGTGTGGAGAAAAGGGAACCCTCTTGCACTGTCAGTGGGAATGTAACTTGATACAGCCACTATGGAGAACAGTATGGAGGTTCCTTAAAAAACTAAAAATAGAATTACCATATGATCCAGCAATCCCACTACTGGGCATATACCCAGAGAAAACCATCATTCAAAAAGACACATGCACCCCAATGTTCATCGCAGCTCTGTTTACAATAGCCAGGTCATGGAAGCAACCTAAATACCCATCGATAGACGAACGGATAAAGTGGTGGTACATATATACAGTGGAATGTTACTCAGCCATGAAAAGGAATGAAATTTAGTCATTTGTAGAGACGTGGATGGATCTAGAGACTGTCATACAGAGTGAAGTAAGTCAGAAAGAGAAAAATAAATATCGTGTATTAACACATGTATGTGGAACCTAGAAAAATGGTACAGATGAACCGGTTTTCAGGGCAGAAGTTGAGACACAGATGTAGTGAACAAACGTATGGACACCAAGGGGGGAAAACCGCAGTGGCGTGGGGATGGTGGTGTGCTGAATTGGACAATTGGGATTGACATGTATACCTGATGTGTATAAAATTGATGACTAATAATAACCTGCAGTATAAAAAAACAAACACACAAACAAAAAACCAACTTATACTAAACTTTCTTTGGTTTATTTGTATGGAAGTATGTTAATATAGATGTTTCAGACATTACATGAAATTTCTAAAAATCTTATATGTTATGGTATAATGTTATAAGTCATAATTCTAGTTATTTAAAATGTGTATCAGAAATAACTAAATTTCCTTGTCAATTTCATTATTATGAACTTTCATCAAATTTTTTTTTTTAGCAGATGTTGGGTAGGAGTTTATTAATTAATTTATTTTTGTTGTGTTGGGTCTTTCTCTAGTTGTGGCAAGCGGGGGCCACTCTTCATCGTGGTGCACGGGCCTCTCACTATTGCGGCCTCTCCTTTTGCAGACCACAGGCTCCAGATGCGCAGGCTCAGTAGTTGTGGCTCACGGGCCTAGTTGCTCCGCGGCATGTGGGATCCTCCCAGAACAGGGCTCAAACCCGTGTCGCCTGCATTGGCAGGCAGATTCTCAACCACTGCGCCACCAGGGAAGCCCTCATCAAATCTTTAACCGTGGTCATTTTTAAGTCTTTTGTCATTTACAGACAGTTCTGTGTGTACTCTGATGCTTTCACAAAAATGTTCCTATAAAAGGGTTTCAAGGAATTCATGGAAAAGACTCTGGCAAGTACAGGTTTCTGGTAACTGACTATACTGCCGAACTGAATGAATAAGCATTTTCAGAACTCTAATGGAAAAGTGATAAATTCATAAAACTGCTAACAAAATATCAAGATGAAAAAGAAATTACATGGGACTGAATGAACTGATTATAATTTTTGTGACTTTCTGTTTGAATTAAAAAATAAAAACAAACAAAAAACCTATACACTAAGGCTTATAACAGCTTTATATGTAATAGTAAAGCACTTCATTCAGCCCAAAAGATGAATGGTTAAATAAATTATGGTACATTTATACCATTTATATTACTCAGGGTTCTCTATAGAAACAGAACCAATACAAGAGATTTATTGTAAAAATTAGCTTTTGTGATTGTGGAGGCTGAGAAGTTTCAAGATCTTAAATTGGCAAACTGGAGATCCAGGAGAGCTGAAGGTATAGTTCCATTCTGAAAACTGCAGGCTTGAGACCCAAGAAGAGCAGATGATTTCGTTGTTCATTTCAAGTCCAGAAGCAGGAAAAGACCATTGTCCCAGCTCAAGCAGTCAGACAAGAGAAGATCCTTCTTACTTGACCTTTCTGTACTATTTAAGTCTTCAAATGATTGGATGAGGCCCACCCACATGGGGATGACAATCTGCTTTACTCAGTCTATGGATTCCAATGTTTTCATCCAGAAATACCCTCACAGACACACCTAGAATAACATTTGACCAAATGTCTTGGCACCCCACAGCCCAGTTCAGTTGATACATAACCATCAGACCATGGAATACTATTCAACAATAAAAAGAAACACAGTTCATATAGACAGCAACCTGGAAATATCTTGAGGTAATTATTCTGAGAGAAAAAAAGCCAATCCCAAAAGGTTACATACTGCATGATCCCATTTATGTAATATTTTTGAAATGACAAAATTAGGAAATGTTACATATCTTGACTGTGATGATAGATACATGAATTTACAAAAGTGATAAAATTGTAACACACACACACACACACACACACACACACACGAGTACAAGTAAAACTGGGGAAATCTGAACCTGATTGGTGGATTGTTTTGTTAGTGTTAGTATCTTGGTTGTGATATTATACTATAATTTTATAAGATGATACCAGTGGGGGAAACTGGGCAAAGTGTACAAGAAATGTCTCTGTATTATTTCTGACATCTGCATGCAGATCTACAATTATCTCAATAAAAATTTCAATTAAAACATTGCAGGGCTTCCCTGGTGGCGCAGTGGTTGAGAGTCCGCCTGCCGATGCAGGGGACACGGGTCCGTGCCCTGGTCTGGGAAGATCCCACATGTCGTGGAGCAGCTGGGCCCGTGAGCCATGGCCGCTGAGCCTGCACGTCCAGAGCCTGTGCTCCGCAACGGGAGAGGCCACAACAGTGAGAGGCCCATGTCCCGCAAAAATAAAATAAAATTAAAAAACCCATTGCAAATAGTCTAAATTATCCAGTAAAAACCCTAAAATAATTCATAAATTGTATTATTCTGAATTGATGCTCCACATTAAGAGCTGAAATTCATCCTCTCATTAAATCACAATGCTGAAAGGAGAAGAAAACTGCAACCGGGCAGTCCCTTCTCAGGGATTCTTTGGGGACAGCTCATGGATAGATTAGAGTTGGGTGTGTGACCCTCACTTGTCCTTCCATTTGAAGAACCTATTATTTTATGATTCTTTACATTAATTGTAATCTATTTCTCTTGTCAAAGTTACCTTAATCTTTATTTTGTCTGCCAAAATGCTGGTCTGCCCCATTTCCGTCTTGGGGTAATTTGCATCCTTCAATAGCCTTTTAAAAAATTCGGTTTTAGGTTATTGATAAAAATAGCATTGGGCACAGAACAAAACACTGTGAATAATCCAACTCTGATCCATAGATTTTTATTCCCTGCTAGTCAGTGGTGTTTGACCACCTGAGACATACAGCACAGGATCATAGGCTCAGCATTGAAGAGGACATTAGGAGTGCTTGCTTGGTACAGGCCCTTACCAAATACCTGCAGCAGGCCAGGCATCTGAGTCAGGTGTTTATAACTTACTGATGACTATTTAGTAGGATTAATTTGAGTCTCCTTATTTACTGAGTGAAATAAATTGTTTTAAAATAACAATTTAAAAATCTTTAAACAGTTTTCCAAATTTCTTTTCTTCCATCATGTCAATTAGTTGTATCTTTCTTTCCTTTGAGATATGGTATGAGGCACAAAGCAATATCTCTGTGGATTTGGAAATGATGACATAATATTACAAATAATATATTTCAGAAAGTAAGTGGGTTTTTTTCTGGGGTCTGTCCAAGCAGACCTATTTATATAGTTGCAGATCCCCTTGGGTACTAAGTTTGGGACGATTCTTACAGGACCTTGGATAGCCCTCAGCTGCCTGTTTGTTTCTCCATTAGGTACCTCAGTTAGGTACTTAACTATGTGTCCTGAAAGTGCTGTTTCAGCTTTGCCTCTCTGCCAGATGCTTTCAGCTTCTGCTTGCACCAATAAGTGATACAAACAATTTTTTCCTAATGTGATAAACAAGAATGTGAAACTTCTTCCTCTCCAGTTACTGCTGGGATTTGCCATCATCTTAAATGAAATGGACCCCAAGAATCATCTAGTTCAATTTCCTGCCCCGCCCCCAATTTAAACTTGTATGAGGACTCATATTTTTTCCAAGTATTTACTGTACTTGATGTGTAGAAAACTGCTGAGATATGTAAGGGATGAAAAAACAGGCACGAGAAGGTTGTTTTACCAAAGCCAATAGCTAGTAGTAACAAAGCTGGGTCTGGAACCCCTGGCTAGAACTTCCCTACATGTAAGCCTTGGCTGAAACGTACTTTTCCTAAAATTTTCAAAGTATGGAAACACCATTGTTTTCCTGACTAGTCTCCATAATAATTAATACTTCTTTCTCAAATAATTTGAGAGGAAAATCCTCTCAACTTTAAGACTTAATTCATCCTTTACTCCACCTTCTCTGAAACCTGGTTGAGGACAATTCCACATCCTCCAAGACACATTAATCCTCTTCTAGTAAAAACAGCGGAGTTTTTAACTTCCACACAACTTATGTCTTTAAATAAATTTACAAGATGTTAGTCATTGTAGAATGTTTATTTTTAAATGTTTTGATCTTTAAAAGAAATTGTGAAGATCCATTATACTCTGAAATACTCTTAGCTCTTAAAGGAATAAAGAATAGCTATATGTACTGATGTAGAAGAATCTCAAAGAATTATTAAATAATAAAAGCAAAAAATATATAAGATTTAATTTCATTTTGTATTTTATAAAAAACCAAAACCAAGCAAAACTATGTATTTACACGGGTGCATAGGTGTAGAAAAATACATGGAAATCTCTATAGAAATATAGCAAACTGTTAGCTGTGGTTATCTCTGGAGAGAGGAGTAGTGATGGGGTAGGAGGAATTTTGGTATAGATTATATGTTAGTCTATATTTGAGAACTGTATTTAAAAATAGAAATGTATGATATACTACTTGGGAAATTAAAAACAATCATTGTAGAACCAGAAAGTAGGCAAAAATCTCTAAACCTACTAACAGCAGAAGCCCAGCAAGTACACATACCTTCTGTTAAATGCCTGCTCCAATTTAGAAGTTCTCTTATAATCCACTAATGGTTAATCGAAGGGTCTTTGATTTGTTAGCCAACCAGAAGAGTTTCTCAGTCTTTTCTTTTTATAATCCCAGTTCAATAACTTTGGTTAAATTTTGTAAAAGAAATTTTATTTTTAGGTTGTGTTAAGTCCTCAATTTGGAAATAGTGTTGAACACAGTTCTGGGAGGAAGTTAATTCTTTGTCCAAGATCTTGATGTAACTGAGTGTCTCTCTCAAAACTCATGTCACAGCTGGTTTCTCGGAACCTTTCCCAGCTTTTTCTAAGTTTTTTTTCTCAAAATCTTCCTTGGCAGTCAGGAAGAAACCTGGACCACAGATGGTTAGTTTATTATACTTAACACCCACCTTGTGCCAAATCAGCACCTAGGGACCACAGAATTGCTGGTTGTGCATGTGAAGTAAATTTTTCATTAGCCTTTGGGAAATATTGGTTATTTTACATAACTGGAATTACAGTGGGAGACATTTCTTAGCAGGGCAGTACTGCTGTCACCTCTTCCAGTGGAGACATGGATGCAATTGAAAGTTTGGTATAGGTAAGTTTCTTCATTTAGTTATGCTTTGTACTGTAATCATGGAGCAACACCTACATACCAGCACCTATGCTGGGTCCTAGGTGTCCAGGTTATACAAGATGTGGCACTTGGCCACAAGTCGCTTACTGTTCTGACCAGGCATCAAACACCTCCAGGAGAGTGTGATTGTACAGAGAGGATGCCTACAAGCACAGCAGACAGGTGTGTACATCATGCTTGAAACTCAAGGTAGGGCTGTTAGGAATGTGGAACTCGATCTGGGTTTTGGAAGATCAGTAGGAAGAAGCAGTGCGAGGATTGCATTTTAGACATAAGAAACACAGTTGCACCCAAGAAACGACAAACATTTGGTTGAATCATGAAATTGTAAAATTACTGAGGTTTTTTAGGTCAAAATTGTCAAATACTGGCAATTTCATTGGTGCAACCTAACAGTTCTTTTTGACTAGAGCAAAGGGGTTTGGGATGAGATAGCAAGAGGTGAGTTGGGAATGATGGGCAGGACCAGATGTGGAGGAGCTTTCTGTGACTAGCGAAGGCAGGGTTTCTCAACCTCAGCACTAGTGACATTTTGTGCCAGATAAGTCTTTGTTGGGGGAGATTGTTCTGTGCATTGTAAGATGTTTAGCGGCATCCCTGGCTCATACTCCCCACTAGATGCCAGTAGCCTCCACCCCTGGTTGTACAACCGAAATTGCCTCAGACATTATCACATGTCCCCTGGGGATAAAACTGCCCCAGCTGGGAAACACTGAGTTAGGGATTTTGAACATAACCTTGAAAACCATGGGAAAGCATTGACACTGTTCATTGAGAATATCAGATTTACTCTGACAGAAAGCAGGGAACAGAGAGGAGACATGAATCCTTCTGGAGCTATTGCAATAAACAGACAAAGGTGTGATGGGAAAAGGGGAGAGATGCAGAGGTATCAAGAAGGATGGAGATCTCACAGGTTTGGAAACAGTTATGTGAATGTGTGTGTGTGAATGTGTGGGGTTTGGGGAGGTGAGTAAAAAGAAGGATTTTTTTTTTTTTTTTTTGCAGTATGCGGGCCTCTCACTGCTGTGGCCTCTCCCGTTGCACAGCACAGGCTCCAGACGCGCAGGCCCAGTGGCCATGGCTCACGGGCCCAGCCACTGCGCGGCACGTGGGATCTTCCCGGAACGGGGCACGAACCCGTGTCCCCTGCATCGGCAGGCGGACTCTCAACCACTGTGCCACCAGGGAAGCCCAAAAAGAAGGATTTTATCATGGTGCCACAACAGAAAGTGAGAGGGTGAGAGGGTAAAAAGAGTAATGGCTGGCAGTAATTACGAGGACAAAAGAGGCAAAATCAGTGACCTGATCTTATAAGGAAATTGTATGTGAGGTTGGAGAGGTAACGGATGACAGTGTTCATGAGGAAGATCAGGAATACCAGCTTCAGTGCTGCTACCCCCTCCCTACCCATGTTTGGTGGAGTGTGAACTGTCACCATGTAGAAACCAACTCCATATGTTCATAGATAATTTTTGACATGGTTAGACTCTGCATATTTGATTGGAATTGGAAAAGATTAGTTTTCTTAGTACCTTGCATATGCCATGCTCTTTCCCATCAAAGGCCGTGTCCTGGACTTATCCTTCCAGGTGGTAAGCTCTTCCCACCTCTCTTTATCTACCCTTTTTCTTAAAGTCTTAAAAATAATTTCATCAGGAGAAAAACCCAGGATCTCTCCGCACACCCCAGGACTAGATTACATCTCCCTGTGTATTCTTTCCTAGCATCTGGTACTTCTTGCAGTATTTTGCAGTGTTAAGGATTTATTTACCTCTTCATAATCATTTGTTTACTGTCTCTCCCCTCTAGACTCTATGCTCCCTAAAGGTAGGAGCCTGTTTATCTTGCCCCTACTCTACCTCCAACACCTAGCATAGTGCCTGCCATTTATAGGCATTCAAGAAAGAGATTTGACCAACTCTCCCAATTCTGGTATTTTTCAGAAGCCACATGAGGTTGGAGACACTAGATTGCACATCTGGAATGTGACTTTCATATATTTTTTTTTTATAACAAGCAGAATTGGAAGGACCCTCACGTTCGTCTAATTCAAACTCCCACTGAGGAGAAGGAGAAAGGAGGAACATCTGGGTCTTATGCCCACCCATGGGCTTCTGGACATGTAGGACGCCTCTCAGACTGGCCCATTCAAGGATCATGGGGAAAAGCATGAACCCACTGCCTCTTGTCTCCCTGGGTGCAGAGCTGACCCTGGGGCGTCACTCCCCCTTGCTTCTGGCTTGTGCCTTTGTGCTACAGGGTGGACTCTCAGGGCAGAAAGCATAAGATACCTGGTGTGCTTGAGGGGAGATGCTGTCAGTGGGAAGTGAGTCAAAGGGAGTCACAAAACACAGAGACCTGGCCTCAACAGCCACCGCCAGTCAGGCACTGACAGCAGGTGGGCCAGGGCTCTGGGAGAGTGCAGGGAATCATCTTCAACCCACCCTGGCAAATGGCCGTCTGACCCCAGAACTGTCAGGTACAGCACCAAGCCAAAGGTATTGTCTCATTTGCCCTAAAGGAGAGATTGAACATCTTTCAGAAAGAGAAGCCTACCTCTATGTGTCTTCTGTTCCTCAGTCTGGTGCTAGAGGGCTGGGTTGGTAGGATGAGGGCAGGTTTCCAAAAGACACTGTGTAGAAATTGTAGGGAAATGGAGCCTTCAATTTTCTCTCCTGAGTTTGTATTCATCACAGTGTAATTTATTACTATTGGAAAGTACTTGTAGCTTCTGGCGTAATTTATGGATCTTAAAGGACTTTACCTCCATTTGCTAATCATAGTGTAGCTTTACTACTTCACACAACAGGGGTTATAGTCATCCCCACAATTTCCAGTCTTCCCCATATTCATTGATTACTATATGCAATGCTGTTTTTCACTTTTAAAGGAAACTTCCTCTTGTAAATGTTCATATTAGAAGGAAAAAATAAACTTGGACATTAAAGAACAAAATGTGCTGGTTTATGGGGAAAGGTTATCTCATGTATGAGCATGGTAAATAAAAATATATCTTTAATAGACACATTAAATCCATATTTTATAGAATAGTACCACCCAAAATATATATTTTTCTCTATAGCCAGCTATATAATAAATTCATGCCATAAAGTTTCAATAAATCAGTGTTAGATAAAATAGGCCATTGTGTAATTTGTTTATTCACATTTTAAATTATTTTCTTTGTGTCATATAGGTAGAGGTACCTTGAAACCTATAATCATTTTCCTTATAACACTTTATTTTATCATCTTTTAACGATGCACGAGACATCTTTTGCAATGCACAAGGCAGCACAAATTTAAAAACCAGCTCTTTGGATAACTTTTGGTTTATTCAGTGAAGGTCAATGTGGTGAAGATTTGTGCAAAAAATATATCCATATTGTTCTATTTTTATTATAAGAGTTATAAAATTATGAGTAATCCTATTTGTTCCATTTAATCTCAAGTTTATGTAAATTATATCCTGTAGTTATCCTGTCACAAACATAATTGACTAACCTTGCTCCTGAAATGCATTCTATACCATTCTCTCAGCATGCGTGAACTTGAAGTCTCCTAGTCATTTTCTCAGCAACATTCATAGCAGAGAAATTACTAAAACATTGGAAAAGAACAGAAGTACAACATAGGCTAAAGCCTATGTTGAGAATATTCTAAGTGGAAGACAAATACGTTCTTTTCCCTTGACCTTGGAACATGACTCTCATTCATTCATTCATTCAGCCAACAAATGTTTATTAAACACCCCTAGGAACTGCCAGGAACTGCTCTAGCCATGGGAGATACAGTGGTGAACAGAAGAGGCAGGGTCTCATAGGTCCTAATGGGACCTCATGAGCAGAAGTTTGGAATGGGCTAGACAGTAATGAGCTTTCAGGTCAATAACAGCCCTGGAGGGAGTAAATCAGGTCAGCGATACAGATCACATGGCTTCTCCTTTTTGGAAAGGACTGTTAAGGGTCACTTCTCTGAGGTGGTGACATTGTGGAAGCAATAAGGATGACATGCCAGGGTCAAAAAGGACAGCATTTCAGGCTGAGATGATAGGAGGTGTTAATGGCTGGAGGAGGTAACATAATGTCAAGACCCAGGAAGCCAGAGAATCCTTAGGTGGGGAAACTTGACAGGATGTGGGGCTGAAGATCCTGCAGTGGCTGGATCATGCTGCCTCTCACAGGCCAAAATAAAAGAGTCTGGGTTTTATCCTAAGTGTAATGAGATGTCTGTGGAGGGAGGGAGCGGTCAACATGATTCCATTTCTGGTTGCACAAGACCACTCTGGCTGCTGCAGGTGGACAGTAGATTGAAGGGGCAAGAGTAGATGCAGAGGGTTGTTGTAGCTGTCTGAGCAAGAGGTGAGGGTGGTTTGGATGTGGCTGCCAGTGGTGGGGGGCAGAAACACAGACCAAATTTGGAATACATTTTGGAGATATTGCTGATGGGATTCAATGATGTAATCAGTGTGGGTGGAAGAGACAGAGAGGAATCAAGAATGAACCCCAGGTTTGGAGCTCCAGAAGGATGAATGCTGATGCCATTACCTTAGATGGGGACAAGTGAGGAGAGGAGTAGGGGTTTAGGGTGGGGGTATTGAGAATCATGCTTTGCTCGTGTATTTGAGATGGTTATTAGACATGGGAGTGGCGATGTTGGGTGGGCAAAGATAACAGTTTGGGACTCAGAGGAGGAGGCAGGACCAGAAATAAAAAGTTAGGCATCATAAACATAAAGATGATAGTTAAACGTACAGGATTGGTTCTCTTCACTCTACTCTTACTTAGTAGATTCTGCTAACTCCAGAATTTCCTTCTGCTCCCTGAATGTGGGTTCCGACTAGCTCATGCTTTGGCTGGGTCTTTCTTCCCTGTACTACATACAGAAAAGGCTTATGCACTGGAAACGTATTTGACAGGAAGCTGTCGGGGGGCTGGAAGGCATCCTGGTGCTGGGGAAAGATCCTGGGACTTGGAATCAGAGAACACTGGCTTCAGGTTCATGATGAGCCACTCTTGCCTCAAGCTTCAAGTTCCTTCTCTGAAAAATAGGGTAATTCAACTCATATGATAGCTTGAGACTTTTTGTGTATAATTGCATGGATATAAATACACTCAGTATATAGTAGGTGCTTTATAAATGTAGTTAAAACTGAATTTTAATCTCCTTATCCAGAGTGTAGAGATTATGCATTTAACTCCACAATCGAGACCTGTTGACAAGCTTGTTTTTCATTAGAGGCAGGTACCATGAGTTTCTTCATCTTGTCCTACATGGAGCTTCAATATTTGGGCATTTAGTGTTTATTGGACAAACCATGATAATCAATGTGGATTTTTAAAAAAAAATATTTTAACCACCATTACCTAGCCCACCAAGGCAACAGTTAAAACGAATCAAGAAAAATTCTTTCTGCTTAATGATTATTAAAAAAATGTTTTTGAGACAAAATATAGCCTCATTCCCTAGTAGTATGGTTTCTACTTCTAGGAAAGAATGAATAGGCTTGGCTAATTTTTTATACCCTTCATTTTCTTAATTGTGTCTCATGTTTTTGTCTATGATGCATTTAATTTGGAAACATTCCCAAGACATGTACAAGTGAGTGTCAACATCTTTTCCAAACACAAATTGGATTTGATAATGTTTATTTTGGATGCATGCAATTTAGTTATTTCTTTTCACATAAATTCTCTGAGAAAACCTCCAGAACAGTGACATTTGTTATAGCTTTTCTCAATCAATTATAAAATATTTATTGAGCCCCTACTATGGGTAGGACACAGTGCTAAGCATGTGAGGAATGTAAATAAGAATCATGCACAGTGTTGTTCTCCAGCTTGTAAATTAATTATTGAGAGGTTTAGCTATATGAGAAAGGAAAATTCTCTCAGAAACTTCAGACTGGGAGGAACCTTAGGATGCTGTCACTCCAAATCTTGTTCAGTGCACATGCCCCTTCTATAGCTCCTGCAAGTGTCATCTCCCTTGGTTGAGCCCTGTTAGTGAGAGGGCTCACCACCTCCCTCAGTTTGCTGTTGGAATTTTGGACAATTTTGAATTATGTCCTGAAATTGTATAGAGATCTTCTCTGTGGCTTCCATCTGATCTTTCTGTCATATGCCATACCTACAAAAATTTGAAGATCTCTACATGGCCTTATGTTTTAATAACTTGCATTTTTGCGGTGTTGAAAGTTTGCAAAGTTAAGTAACTAAGCCCAAGATCACACAGCTTGTATAACAAAAGTTTAAAACGAAGTTGAAACTCCAAAAATATATGTTCTTTCTACCAAACCATGGCATCTATGGTTGCAATACAAGAAATTCCATAAAGCGTTTAGTGATTGATAGCTAAACAAATTGTGTAAAGAGAATATGGAGCAAGACATCAGTATATACTAGAGGTGGGTGAGGTTTCGTGGAAGAAGATAGCGCATTCTTTCTTGCCACCAGCTGAGTGATCACACTGGAGATGTTTTCAACAAGAGGTTAGTATCTTCAGCAGAAACAGCTTGTTTGTATTGTGAAACACTTCCTGGTTTTTGACTGAGCAACGAGAAGCTTACCTGGAGAAACACAGCCCTTAAGAGTTTAGTATATATGAGCTGCATTAATAAGTCTGTGGAAATGGAATGTTAAATTTTCCCTTGGCCCACGTATAATAATTGCTATTGCAGGGTTGAACATGAAAATGCTATATTGCTGGGTCCTCTCTGCACCTCTATAAATACATAAGAAGTTTTCAGCAGCTCTTTTCTCTCTACATCTTATTTGAACTTTCTTCATATGGCCTTGATATGCCCCAGAAACAGGGGTAAATCCATGTAATCTTTGCCTTCTGCAGTAAGTAGGGAGGTCCTAATTTTGGAAAATACATTTCCAAATGTTTTCTCAGGAAAGGTGCTTAAGTTTAAATATATCTAGAATTGGGACTTTTTTCTTTGAAGCCATGACTTGAGGTGAACATCTGAAGCATTGGCTGACACAATTCTTAATGTGTTTATTCTAATTTTTAGTAAATATTTGTGTACATTCCTGCTCTAGTCTAAGAACTCTGCAAGATGTTGAGGATACAAAAAAAAAAAAGACATGTCAAGAAGGTCAGGGAAATATTTATAGAAAAGGTGATGTTAGAATGGCCTTAAAGGATCTAGGTTTAGATCCGTTACCTAGGGAACATATTGTCGTGGAAAGACTTCCTATCTCCTAAGCCTTAACCCTACCTATTAGTAGAATCACTATTCTCTAATCCCTACTGAAACAGAGCACATATCATGGAGGAATTGCTAGTCTTAGTACTTATTGGCCTTGATGTTCATAGTTTCTTAATCTCAGGCGTGTTCTACAGCTTTCTGTTTCATGTTTCTTCTATAATAATGGTGATTGGTAATACCACTGGGGATAATAAAAAGTGATTAGATTATAGATGTGGTTTGAAGTTAGAACAAACAGGACTTGACCAATTGTGATGCAAGGGAAAAAAGAAGAGAAGTCAAGGGTGGTTCAAGCAATGGAAGGGTGTTTCTTTTAAACATTTGCCCTGTATAGACATTTCTGTTCTTAACTGTCCAGCACCCAACTACTTACCCCCCATCCATTACAAATTTGTATGTTATACTTATTTTAATAACTTTTCCTCTTACCCAACCAGTCCACCCTGCTTGGTGTGCAAACCATACTTAATCTCTTTTTTCTGGGTTCCCAGGTTACATCTCTTTACGTTCTGTGGTCCTGTTAACTATAGTCATCCTTACTGTTTTATCACCCTAAAGTTTTGATACTACTTCTTCTTTTCTTTTCTAGCTCTTTAAGCCCTAACATATCTTCAACAGTACAGATTGTTTACTAATAGTCAACTTCCCATTCAGCCATATCTCTTGGGCTTATCTCCTTCATCTTGTTACTTAATTCTCTAATGATTCCTCAGAAAAAATAGCAAGTAACTATTTATTATGTCAGTGTTCAATATGAATCTCCATCTTGTCTACAGTTCTGGCTAATGTCTGGTTGTATTTAGCATGTACTCAGTTAAGAAGAAGTGGAATTCATTTATTAAACAAAAAAAAACAAATGTCGTATAGGAGAAGGGAAATAAGATATAGTATCTACATGCCAAGTTGAACATAATGAAAGCTAATTGTTGCCTGTGAAGTGAAACTTTTAAAATTAATTTTGAGTTATATAAATGAAAACCCATTTCTCAGATATTTTTGTTTTGAAAATACTTTAATAAAAAATACATTTTTATTGCTAACTTTGTACATGTGTTTAATTTCTTCATTGTAAACCTCTAATTAAGTAGAGAAAATATAAGCAAAATGTCCCCCAAATTTATGTTTTCAGACTTCTCTGACAGAACTCTTAATTACCAAAACCCCCTAAGTGACTTCCGGTTTCTCTCCCTGCCTCACTTCCCTCCCTTTCACCTACCGTGGCCTCCAGCCCTACAAGGAGAAGGTCAGGTCAGGGAGAACCCTTTAAATAGCAGGTCACCTAGACTGTTCTGAACCCATGAGGCACTGAGAGAGGCCATCTGCTGGTCCCAGTCAGACCCCAAGTCTGGTCTCCCACTGAATGACAATGTTGCCATCAACCAGGTGAGACACTGAGGTCCACACTGCAGATGGAGCTCTTTGCTCAATGCTGAGCAGCAGAAGCCGTGGTCAGCACAATGACGGAGCTTTGAAGGCTTACGTTCATTTTTAAATGATATGTTTTAGTATTGTATTTCCCTGTGTAGCATGCTTTCTGACAGCAAGATAGATTTCTCCCTAACTTCTCCCCAAACATTCCCCAAGGCAGAGCCTCTGATTACTATTTGCTTCATTTGTATTAAACTTCCATTTTCATAAGGTGGACGCCCTATTTCTAGGACAACCAAATGTGAGTAGGTTCTGGGAAACCCTGTGGAAATCTTTGGTTAGATTGCTTCTTGGTTATTAGTTACCTTCACATGTGTGGTTAAAAGAATGCAGACCTTTCTACAATGAACTTTTTGACGTCTACCCTCCTCCTATAATCCAAACTTCCTCTCTAAGCAATACTTTCTTTTTATTGTTCCCCTAACTTTAGTTATCTCCCATACCTAATGTTTCAAAATCAATTTAAAAAATTCCCCATTTGTTCATTTTTAAAAATTTGTATTACTTTGCTGCATTATAGTAATAACTGAAATAATGATCACCCTATTACAATAAACCCCCATACTAAACTGTAAAAAAATCTACTGCCAAGACCCTTCTTCTTCTATAAGGTGATATGACTGTAACCAGGCATAAATACTATAGCCAGAGCCATGACCTTTGTCCACAGTGGAAACTTCGACCTCATTCTTTGCTTGTCATTCTAGGTACTGCCATGTTTCCTTGTCATTTCTCAGTGTCTTTTACAGGAGGCAAGGATATCATCTTTGTTGTTAGGAAGAACCAAATCTTCCTGCAGGCTCATCGGGTATACTCTGGTTGGTCTGACTGAGGACTGATTTTGTGGCAGACTGTATCTTGAAATGCAGAAACTTTGTACTTTCACTGTGACAGCACCAACATGGTATCAGATATTTTTATTCTGTTACTTCATTCCTCAGCTGTGAACACCATCTCTATCATTTTCAACCTTTCAGTAATTGGAATAAGGGTCATCAGGGTCATTTTGACCTTGGCATCAAATAACTAATGCTCTGCAGGGTTTTGCTCAGGGAATTGTTTTAAAAATATATTCTTTCATTTGCCAACAGAGTAAAGGTTGAATCTAAGAATTGAGTTAGTGTTGAAAGAACAAGTTCAAGTAGAGGACAAGGAAAGAAATAGGTTTTTAGTATATTTATCCTTGTTTCTCTCTGCCTAACTCCAGCTTAAGTGGTACCATGCTAAGGTTTTTCAGTTGGCCAAGGTCGGTCTATCCTTATTTGGGCAGGTTACTGTAAGCAGGAGCTTCAATAATTTGTATCATCATTCCTAGTAGAGTACATCAAACCTTTTATACACTCCAGCAATAGTATACAGCAGGTGCTAAGAGCATCCTGTAGAACACCAAACTTGTACCAGAGATGAGATTATATAGCTTCTGTAGCTCATGTAGAAGGGTAACCTACATTCAGGGTTATTGAGTTCCACATAAATTCATGGAGCTATTAAGGGGATGCTTATGTATATTAGGGGCCACTGTTTATCTTAACCTTCCATGAAACACACTGTAGAGGGGCCTTGGGAATGGATGTCTATTATTCAAGCTTGTTTGGCCTGAGTCTTACATCATTTTATATTATCCAAGGAAGGGCATTAAAAGTCTAAGTGGCATATTTATTCTCAGTCTTCTGTTTAGATACAGATTAGAAAATCTTGAACAGATTATCTTTTTTCTCAAAGAGTACTTGAGGGATTTTTAAGTTATAGTACAGTGAGGTATTGCTCAATCTTTTGGGATTTTATTAGACATTGTTTTAGATGCCATGTGTTACCATGGTAGTATCATAAATAATATCTAAACAGTGTCCTTTGGAAGAGATATACAGACTTACTATATTGATGACCCAACTTATGAAACTGTTGGTGTAGATAATTAAAACCTATGGAGAGTGTAAGCAATTATAACATGTGCATGAAATTGCAAATGCTCTTTTTTATTAAGTAGAAAATTAGCCACAGTGTAGCATGTATGCCAGGGGTTGAGAATTTAAAGTTTGTGAATAAGTATATTTTCACCCTTTTAAAAATATTCATTTACTTACAAGGTTAGGACATTAGTGAGTACTAAAAATTCAAAACTGTTGAAACTGAATTGAAAATTCAGTTTCTCAGAATTTCTTTTTTTCCCAGACTCATGTCATTATCCCTTGTGACCTCAGCCTCATTTGGAGGCCCTATCTAACACCCCAACGTCTTAATGACTTTTAATAATAATTTCTTCCGTTCCATTTGTCACCCATTCCCATGATTACATTTTAGGTTTTATTATTAGTGGGGACAACATTACCTGGGATACCCCGCATTCTGTATATTCTGCTTGCTAGCTTTTCAGCTTATTTACAGCACCTCAATAATTCTTAGATCCCATGATGACCTACACTGCTTTCTTAAATTATCCATTACCCACTTCAGTCTTCTCTTCCTACCTTGCCCAGCCTTGATTCATGGTGCATCCTTATATTTGTATCCTTGAATGAGTCCTAAACCTGGCAGAAGCCCCCTCAGCATCTTCTAAGGTGGAAGTAGCTGGAGAAAATGTCACAGCCCTGCTGATCTATTTTATTTTAAGTTCATGATCACACAGGATTAAAAGGTGCTCATTACAGTACAGCAATCCTACTGCACTTTCCTACAGCATTGACTTGCCTACTCACTGGAAAGGCCTTTGCTTTCCTTCCTCTCTTAAACCTCTCTCCCCTTCTGCAGTCACTCTACCTCTTCGGTTCCTGGCTTTGTCTGCTACTTCACTGAGGGAGAAGCCATCAGATCAGAGCTGTACTTCCACCATCAAATCTAAAACACTGTCTACCTCTGTGACATATTCTGTTGTCCCTCCTGAAATGTCCCTGATCTGACCCAGGGCAACCCTTATATTTGTGCTTTGGTTCCTGTTCACTCTTGCAGTCATTGCCTTTTCCTCCTGCATTATCAGTATTTCCCCTTCTGCAGGATCTTTTGTGCAGTAAATAACATGCAAACAAGCAAGCAGACCAATCTCTACTCTCTCACCCCATCAAATACTGTCCTTATATACTTTTTTTTTTTTAACAACAAAAATTTGTAAATGAGTTTTCTTTGTTTTTTATTGCCACCTAACTCCCATTGGCAGTTTTTTTGGCACTTAATACCATGTTTTCTTTTTTTTATTGAGATATATATTGAACACAATATATAATATATATGTTCTGTTTAAAGAATAGCTTGAACACTCATACACACCACCCAGCTTAAAAAATGGAATGTTCTAGTATAGGTGTCTCTCCAGTCGTATCCCTTCTCACCCTGCCTCCTTCCACCTCCCAACCACCATCCTGAATTCTGTTCTTCTAGACTCTGTTTCCTGCACCAATACCACACTGTCTTAATCACTTTACCCTTATTAGAAATCTTAATATCCAGTAGAGCGCATCTCACATTGTTAATTTCCTTCATCAGGAGATTAGTTATTTCTAATCCTTTAAAATTTTACATTCAAATTGAGAATTAATTTATCAAGTTACACACATACTCAACTCTGCTGGGGTTTTGATTGACATTGTATCAAATATATAGGCCCTCCTATTTATGAACATGTGCATCTCTATTCAGTTAGGTTTTTCATCTTTCAAATATTTATTGTGAAATTATTCCAAAGTAGTAAATACTCACCACCCAAACTCAATAATTGTTAACATTTGCTACATCTGTTATGAATATAACTGTCCTTGCTGAAAAATTGGGGTAAATGCTTAATTTTTTCCCATTGGTTATCAGTTTTCAGAGGAATTAGTGTAACCATCTCTTCCAGCAATGACAAATTAGATTAACTGAACCCAAATTAGTTTAACTGAAAATACATTGCAGACAATATATGGATTTCACCTCTAACCACTTCCCTTAAAAATAAGGAATTCTCTATAGAACATAATACCATATCTGTTCTATTTCATCAGGAAGCACATACCCCACTGCTACTCTAATATTATCCAGTATCAGTCTATATTCAAACTCCTCAGTTGTCTCCAAATTGTATTATAGAGCTTTTCTTTCCTAACAAATATCCAGCCGAGGACCATGTATCGTTTCTTATTAGTATGTCTTTTTAACCTATTATATTCTAGAGAAGTTATGACACATTTACTTTCAAGGCATTGACTTCTCCAGGTCAGATGTGTTACAGAATGTTTTGTGTCTTGAATTTGTCTGAATATGATCTTGTGATCCTGTGAATGCCTTTTGCCTTGTTTCTCCCCCCGTAAATTGAAGTCCACTGGCTGACATGACTCTGATTAGGTACCTTTGGTCAGCAGACGTCATAGGTAGCGCTGTGTGTTCTTTCCAGTGCATTACATCAGGTGGTGCATGCAGCAAAGTTGTCCCACTGTTAGTATGTTAACATGGGTCAGTTGGTTAAGTGATCACCAAATTTTTCCATGGTAAGAGTACGCCTTTCCCCTTAATGTGAGCAATCACCTTAACCCCTAAGGTGTTTCCCCTCAAAAATAAGGTTTGTTGTAGATTTGGGAGTACTAAATCCCAGTACTTCAGAATGTGACCTTATTTGAAAACAGAGTCTTTACAGAGGTAATCAAGTTAAAATGAAGTCTTTAGGGTAGGCCCTAATCTAGCATGACTGGTGTCCTTATACAAAGAGGAAATTTGGACACAGAGATAGTCACACATAGAGGGAAGATTATGTGAAGACACACACGTGGAGATGGCCATCTATGAGCCAAGGAGAGTGACCTGGAACAAACCCTTCCCTCAGAGGGAGCATGGTGCTGCCTACACCTTGAATTCAGATTTCTAACCTCCAGAACTGTGAGACAATAAATTTCTGTTGTTTAAGCCACCCCAGCTTGTGGTGCTTTGCTACCTCAGCTCTTGAAAACAAATGCAATGATATTTGGTACCATGAAAATCTCTCACTGACCATCATTTTCTCATTCTAGCATTTCTTCTACATTTATTATTTTGATAGTCTCCTGTTAAAAGTTTTCCCTCATCATCTGGACGTAAACTACTATTCCTCCTAAAAAGTTAGGGTAAATGCTTGTTTTTTCCCTTTATTAATTTTTGGAGTAAGGAATTGATTTGGTCAGTGAGACCCGCTTAAGATGATTCTTGGGTTCTTTTCTTTTCCAGTTTTTTTTCAGAAATAATTAACATACATCACTCTATATGTTTAAGGCATACAGCATGATGGTTTGATTTACATAGGTAGTGAAATAATTAGCAGTTAGGTTCAGCCAGCATCCATCCATACTCTCATATACATACAGTAAAAAAGAAAAAGAAAGAAAGAGTAAAGGAAAAAAGAATTTTCTCCTTGTGATGAGAACTCTTAGGATTTACTCTAACAACTCTCCTGTATATTGTACATCAGTGTTAACTAACAACGTTGTACGTTACATCCCTAGTACTTATTTATCTTATAACTAGAAGTTTGTAGCTTTTCACCATCTTCCTCCAGTTCCCCCTTCTCCCACTCCCTGCATCTGGTAATCACAAATCTGACTTCTTTTTCTATGAGTTTGTTTTTTTAAAGATAACACATATAAAATGAGATGATACAGTATTTATATTTCTCTGACTTATTTCACTTAGCATAATGCCTTCAGGGTCCATTTATGTTGTTGCATATGGTAAGATTTCCTCATATTTTTATGGCTGAATATTCACATACAGTGAATAGACCATTATATATGTATACCACAACTTCTTTCTTCATCTATCTTGCACACTTAGGTTGTTTCCATGTCTTGGCTATTGTAAATAATGCTGCTATGAACATGAGGGTGTAGATATCTTTTCAGGTTAGTGTTTTTGTTACCTTTGGATATGTTCTTCAAAGTGAAATTGGTGGATATGGTAGTTCTATTTTTAATTTTTTGAGGATCCTCCATACTGTTTTCCATAGTGGCTGTACCAATTTACAGTCCCACCAAGAGTACACAAGGATTTCCTTTTCTCCGCATCTATGCCACCATTTATTATCTGTCTTTTTGATGATAGACATTCTTATAGGCCAGAGGTGATATCTCATTTTAGTTTCCATTTCCCTAATAACTAGTGATGTTGAGCATCTTTTCATGTACCTGTTGGCCTTTCATATATCTTCTTTGGAGAACTGTCTATTCAGGTCCTTTGCCCTTTTTTTTTTTTTTTTTTTTTGGCGGTACGCCGGCCTCTCACTGTTGTGGCCTCTCCCGTTGCGGGGCACAGGCTCCAGACGCGCAGGCTCAGCGGCCATGGCTCACGGGCCCAGCTGCTCTGCGGCATGTGGAATCTTCCCGGACCCGGGCACGAACCCGCGTCCCCTGCATCGGCAGGCGGACTCTCAACCACTGCGCCACCAGGGAAGCCCCCTTTGCCCATTTTTTAATTGTGTTGTTTTTTTTGCTATTGAGGTTTATGAGTTGTATTTAATGTGTTTTGGATATTAACCCCTTATCAGATATATGGTTTGCAAATGTTTTTTTCCCATTCCAGAGATTGTCTTTTCACTTTGTTTATGGTTTCTTTTGCTGTACAGAGAATTTTAGTTTGATGTAGTCCCACTTATTTATTTTTGATTTGTGCATTACATGTCATTTCCAAAAAAATTATTATGATTCACATCAAGGATCTTCGTTCCTATTTTTAAAGAGATTCATGGTTTTGGATTTTACATTTAAGTCTTTAATCCATTTCAAGTTAATTTTTGTAAGTGGTATAAGATATGGGTTCAATTTCATTCTTTTACATGTGAATATCCAATTTTTCTAGCACCATTTATTGAGGAGACTGGTTTCTTCATTGAGTATTCTTGGCTTCCTTGTCAAATATTAGTTGAATGTATATGCTTGGGTTTATTTCTGGGCTCTTGATTCTATTCCATTTGTCCTTTTGTCTGTTTTCATGCCAGTACTGTTCTGTTTTGATGACTATAGTTGTATAGTATAGCTTGAAATAAGGAAGTGTAATACCTTCTTCTTTCTTCTTTTTTCTCAGGATTTCTTTGTCTATTCAGGGTCTTTTATGATTCTATATAAATTTTAAGACTTTTTTCTACTTTTGTAAAAAAAATGCCATTGGAATCTTGATAGGGATTGCATTGAGTCTATAGATGGCTTTTGGTAGTATTAACATTTTAACAATATTCTTCCAATCCATGAACACAAAATACCTTTCCATTTGTGTCTTCCTTGATTTCTTTCATCAGTGTCTTTTAGTTTTCAGCATAGAGAGCTTTCATTCCTTAGATAAATTTATTCCTAAGTATTTCATTGTTCTTGATGTTATTATGAATGAAATGCAGTTTATTTTTTTCAAAAATTTCATTGTTAGAGTATGGAAATACTACTGACTTTTGTAAGTTAATTTTGTATCCTGCAATGTTACTGAATTCATTGATTAGATCTAGCTTTTTTTTTTTTTGGTTGAGTCTTTAGTATTTTCTATATATAAAATCATGTTGTCTACAAATAGAGACAATTTTACTTCTTCCTTTCCAAGTCTGATACCTTTTATTTCTTTTCCTTGCCTGATTACTATAGCTAGGACTTCCAGTACTATGTTGAATAGGAGTGGTAGGAGTGGACATCCTATCTTGTTCCTGATCTTAGAGAAAAAAGCTTTTAGCCTTTCACCATTGATGTTAGCTGTGGGCTTGTCACATATGGCCTTTATTATGTTGAGGTATGTTACTTCTATGCCTACTTTGTTAAGAGTTTTTTTTTTAATTTCATGAATGGATGTTGAATTTTATCAAATGCTTTTTATGCATCCACTGAGATGATCATGTGATTATTTTCTTTCATTCTAATAATGTGATGTTTGATTTGCATGTGTTGAACCATCCTTGCATCCCAGGGAAAATATCCTACTTGATCATAGTGAATGACTCTTTTAATGTGCTGCTGAATTTCGTTTGCTAGTATTTTATTGAGAAATTTTGCATCTGTTTCATTAGGGATATTGGCTTTAGTTTTTGTTTCTGGTAGTGTCCTTTTCTTGTGTTGGTATCAGGATAATGCTGGCCTCATAAAATGAGATTGGGAATGTTCCCACCTCTTTGATTTTCTGGAAGAGTTTGAGAAGGACTGGTGTTAATTCTTCTTTAAATGTTGGTGAAATTCACCAGTGAAGCCATCTGGACCTGGGCTTTTCTTTGCTGGGAGATTTTGATTCTACCTCCTTACCAGTAATTGGTCTATTCAGATTTTTTATTTTTCTGTTTCTTCCTGATTCAGTTTTTGTAAGTTTTGTTTCTAAGAATTTTTCCATTTCTTCAAGGTTGTTCAGTTTTTTGTGGTACAGTTGAATTTTTTGTGGTATCAGTTGTGATGTCTCCTTTTTTATTTATAATTTTGCTAATTTGTGTCCTTTTTTTTTTTCTTGTTTAGTCCGTATACACCAACCCTTATGTAAGGATTTGCCAATTTTGTTCATGTTTCAAAGAACCAATGCTTAGTTTGGTTAATCTTTTCTGTTGGTTTTCTGTTCTCTATTTCATTTATTTCTACTTTAATCTTTATTATTTCCTTTCTTCTGCTAACTTAGAGCTCAGTTTTTTCTTTATCTAATTCCTTAAGTCATAAAGTTAGGTTACTTTTTTGATATCATTCTTTCTTCTTAATGCAGACATTTATTGCTGTGAACTTTTGCTGCATTCCATAAGTTCTGATATGTTGTGTTTCCAATTTTGCTTGTCTCAAGAAAATTTCCTTTTAAATTTTTGATCCATTGATTTTTCAGGAGAGTGTCGTTTAATTTTCACGTGTTTGTGAATTTTCCAGTTTTCATCTTATTATTGATTTCTAGTTTTATGCCTTTGTGGTCAGAGAAAATACTTAGTATGATTTCAGTTTTCTTTAATTTGCTAAGACTTGTTTTGAGGCCTAATGATCTATCCTAGAAAATGGTCCCTGTGCACTTGAGAAGAATGTGTGTTCTGCTGTTGTTGTATAGAATGTTCCTTATATGCCTGTTAGGTCCATTTGGTCTGTGATGTTCAAATCAGCAGTTTCCTTATTGATTCTCTGTCTAGATGTTGAGAGTGGGGTAAAGTCCCCCACTATTACCCAGCTATTATTGTATTACTATTTATTTCTCCTTTTAGTCATTTTTGCTTCATATATTTAGGTGCTCTGATGTTGGACACGTAACCATTTACAATTGTTATATCTTCTTGATGTATTGACCCCTTTATTATTATAATGACCTTCTTTGTCTCTTTTTACCATTTTTAGTTTAAAGTCTATTTCATTTGATGTAAATATAGCTATTCTTACTTTTTTTTTTGGTTACCATTTGCTTGTTCCTCTTACTGGGTAATTTTCAATGTCCTAGCCTCCAGGTCACTGATTCTTTCTTACGCATTTGAATTCACATTTGAGACTCTTGAGACTCTTTTATATTCTTGAGTTCAGTGATTGTATTTTTCAACTATAGGATTTTGGGGTTTTATTTACGATTGCTATTTCCCTGTCAAATTTCTCATATAGTTCATTCGCTGTTTTCCTAATTTTGGTTAGTTGTCTGTCTGTGAATTCTTGTAGTTCACTAAACTTACTTAAGAGGATTATTCTGAATTCTTTGTCTGACAATTCACAGATCTCCATTTCTTAGATGTCAGTTATTGGAGCTTTATTAGTTTCCTATGGTGGTATCATTTTACGTGATATTTTGTGATTCCTTATGTTTGTATCTACATATTTGAATAATTGGGCTCCTTTTCCAGACTACAGGTTTGCTTTGGCAGAGACAGTTCTTAACCAGTAAGCCCAGTTTGGGTTTCGGGTGTGTCTGCTGGTAATGTCTTTGAGCATTAGGGGCCTGCTGTATATTGGGGCAAGGGCAACTGTGTAAGGTCTGAGGACAAAGATGAAGGCGGGGGTATGCTACTGGCTGACAACAGATGGGCAGGGTTGCTAGCTTGGTTTCCTACCCAAGTGAGGCTGCTGGACGGGCTCCATGATTGCCTGAATTCTTCGCTCAGGCTTACTGGATGGTTGGGACTGTGTACTTCAGGCTTACTTGATGGTTGGGACTGTGTACTAGGCACTGTATTCAGTAGAAGATGGAGTTGTGAATTAGCTTCCCTTCCCTGGCAGGGCAGCAGGTTGTGTCCCAGGGTCTGTAGAGCTCATTGTTTGGGAGCCTGAATCAGGCTTGAGTGTGCACTGAATTCTCTGGCCAGGTGAGGCCATTGGTTTTGCTCTGCAGATGGGGGAAGCCATGGGCTCTGCTTTCTGTTCAAGTATCACTGTATGTAGGGTTGTTGGATGGGCTATGTGTCTTCCTGTGTGCTCTCATTAGGTCTCCTGTTTGGACTGTCTGAAGGCTGTATTCAGCAATGAAGGGGGCTATGAATTAGATTCTTTGTCTGGGCACAGTGGGAGAAGCAGCTCTAAAACCAGTCAGAGCTCTTTCTTTGTTGTCTTAACTCAAGCTGACCCACACCCAAAGTTCCCTGGCCAAACAAGACCACTGGCTTTGCTCTGCAAACCACAGGCTCTGTCTGCCCTTCTCTCAGCTTGAGAGCCACTGGACCATACAGCTTTCAGGAGTTGTTGCCAGCCCTTCTGGTCAGATGGGACCAGAAGACACTCTCCACTGTGGGTGGGGCTATGTCTCAGCTCCCTTGCCTGGATGAGAAGGGGAGGGACAGCTCCAGGCTTCCCTCATATTTCCAAAATAGCTGTCCAACTGGGAGTGGCCAGGAGCTACCCTCAGCCTTGACTATGAATTAATCTCCTTGCCTGTGTATAGCAGAGGAAACCTCCATGATGGGTACTGGCTTTGCTCTGGGAGCAGTCAACTCTGTCTGCTCACCTGTCAGCTCAAGTGCCCCTGGGCCCCACAGCTTCCAGGAGTTGTCACCAGCCCTTTTGGTCAGATGGGACTGGACAACTCTCTCTCTATAGCAGTTGGGCCTGTGATTCAGCACATTGTCTAGGTGTGGTCAAACTGGGCTCTAGGACTGGCAAGACTCCTTGTTTGAGGATGTGAATCAGGTATATCTGTGCCCCACCTAGTTCCCTGGTCAGAGTGTGCCCCAACTTGGTTCTGTGGATGAGCAAATCTACTGGTTGGGATTACTGCTGGGGCACTGCAGGTATGAACTCAGTCTGCTAAGATCTGTGTGCTGATTGTTACAAGCCTCTCCCCACTTCTCTGTCACAGTCATATTTCTAGTGGTTGAGCCCTGCAGATTTCCCTATGGTGCATGATCAGAGTGGATGCTCCCACAAAGCAACCCACAATGCTGAGGAGATATCAGTTGTCCCCCCCTGGGTTTGCTTTTCCCACAGGAGGAACAAGAAACTCAGAGGAGACCTCTATGCATTGTGCTGTACTGCCCTGGGAGAGGAACAATGCAGTCAACATGTAGCCTCTTCTCTTACATTCTGTTGCAGTCTCTCTTGGTCTCTGTGATGCAGGGTGTGCTTCAGCCTCACCTTCATGTCCTAGGATTCTCTCAGGAGTGTCTTGTTCTTGAATAGTTGTTAGTTGTTCTTGTGAGGGGGAGCAAAATCAGGAATGACCTATGTAACCATCTTGGTGACATCACTCCAGTTCTTGGGTTCTTTAGCCATGCCACCATTGGTCATCGAAGGCTTCCTTGCTTTGGCACAGCAGTACATCCCAGGCTCACCATGTTCTTTGCCTGTCTCATACCTGTAATCAGCCATTTGTCCAAGATACTGTGGGATGTGTTTGTTTTATGCCCTTTCATTGGATAAACCAGGAAGTGTGTTATTTTCAAAACTTATAAGTTCATTTTAATATTTCCATATCAAATTTAACGTTACAAAAATTTTTCTTTGCTTATTTTGTTTTGTACCTCTCTTTTCTCGTACAACAAAAATCTTGGTTCTTACTAAAATTAACATATTTTCTTATTCTTACAATATATGTGAGATAGTTTCAGAATTACAGTATTATGC
This sequence comes from Phocoena sinus, assembly GCF_008692025.1. Classification (NCBI taxonomy): domain Eukaryota; kingdom Metazoa; phylum Chordata; class Mammalia; order Artiodactyla; family Phocoenidae; genus Phocoena; species Phocoena sinus. The sequence goes on along the minus strand of NC_045763.1, from coordinate 156,861,252 downwards.
CTCTATCCATTATTCACCTTCTTCTCATACAAAAAATGTTAGCATATCATATGAAATGTATAGCCCATTGCTTTTTTCCATGGTATGATATGTCTTGGAGATCTCTCCAAATCAGTACAGAGAAATCTTTTTCTTTTTAAAGCTGCATAGTATTAGTGTGAATATGTCATTATTTATTTCATCAGTCTGCTACTACTAGGTTTTTTTCCCTTTGATATTTTATTACTGAAAAGGAATGTGAGAACAATCCATGTGTGTTATTATTGGTTTTTTGTGTGTGTGAAGACATATTTTCAAGGTAGATTCCTAGAGGGAATATTTCTGGGTCAAAAGGTAACTAACGTTTTTCTTTAAATTCTTTTTAAGAAAAAAGGGTGTTAAAGAAAAACAGGTTGTAGCAACAGAACTGGCTATTCAAACAGACAAGGCAGTTGCCATTGTTTGCTTAGATTATTTATACTGGAGATGGGAATCTCAGAGAGGACATTGGAGGGTTAAAAACTTCAAAGTAGCCACTTGGAGGGCATGTTCTAAAAGACTGAGTGATTGGATTTAGCCAGTGGATGAAATCCTTTGATATCCTGGTGTTTGATGAAGCAGAAAGACGTTTGGACATGAAATTTGAAGTGGATATGAAATGCCTGCGGTCGCGAGACCCCTCCACAAGACCACCAGAGACGAGAGTCAAAGCCAAACGGCTAGGGTCATTTATTGCAGGTTCGAACCTGGACCTCCGCGCACTCGTTGCCGGTGACGCTAAGAGGTCCCGATGGAGTTTAGTACAGCTCTTTTATAGACAGGTACAAACAAGCTCGGGACCTTCTGTGGGGCTTTCCAGGGGTGGGGAGTACTGATTGGCTAACTTTTAAACAAAGACACTAGTCACTGATTGGTTAACTTTTAAACAAAGACACTAGTCACCGTCTGATTGGTTGGATGGTTGCAAAAGGGGGTTCAGCAAGCATAGTTACAGAAGCGAGAGCAGCTGGTTAAGTTTCGGTTTCCTGAGGTTTTGTTTCTCAATTAGAAATACTTAAGATGGGGCCATAGTTACAAACAGTACAAACAGGAAGATCAATGCAATCCTAGCAGCGCTGCGGCCTAATGGCAGGGCATCAATTCAGTCCTATTTCTACCAAAGTAGAACATAGCCCTTCAGATATAAATACCATTTTAGTGTTTTGCCAAAGCAAAGGGAACAGATCTTTCCCAGCCACTCAGGACCCAGGAATGGAGAATCTGGGATCTACTTTGGACCTCTGTGAAGGGGGCTGCAGCCGCCAGCATTGGAGATCCCCACCCATGTACAGTTTCTCCCTTACTATCCGGTATGTGTGGGAGAAGAGAAGATAATTTAATGGTGCATTTTCTTCAAAATCAGAACCAGGAAAACCAGTTTGCTGTAGTTTAATAGTTGCATCTGGTTGGAATATTGTGGAAAGACCCTGGAGTACCTGGAAAGGTTGTAAAGGTAATATATAATACAAGCACACATTCTAGAAATTGCAAAGTGGAATTTTAAAGTTCACTGATGTGGTGGCTCAGGAAATAGCCATTCCTGAGGTAAACTGGTTTTGCAGTGGATTCCACTAGCAGTGCAAATGCTTTTGTGATACACCCCTGTGGCTGGATAGCCCAATATGACAGAGGAAGCCAAACATTGGGAAGAGTCATACATCAGGTTCCTTGTATTTTAACAAAGAAGCACGCAAAAAAATTACATGAAAGAAACCTCAGAAAAACACAGTGGATCTGTTCTATAGCCCTGCCAGTCCATGACCCTAGAAGACAGAGCTCTGTTTCAAAGGGGAATGAAAGCTTTTTGTATCATATGTTTAAGACTATGCAAAGCATGAATGCAACCTCTTTTTCAAATTAAAGAATCTTAAATTTTCTAGGTTTGGCAAGGTTTTTCCCTCCTAAGGTTGCCTAAAATGCTAGAACTAAGAGGAAAGTAGTCTGCAGGTTTTATGTTTATGAAAATGATACAGTTTCCATTTAAAGATAAAACTGGACAAAAGCAGAGGCAGAAACTTTTGGAGTAGTATAGAGAAGAAAATATATAAAAAAGGAAAGTAGAAAAAATTTATAAAAATAAAACTTGGGCAAAGCAGAATCTCCAAAACAGGAAAAGATGGGAAAAAAGTGAAAAACAAGGAAAAGGGAGAAAGGGGTTTTGACATCAACTATCAGGACATAGGCCAACTTCTTAAATATACGAAAGATTTGAAAGTTTAAAAGAGACATAGAATTAGGGAAGGAAAAAAATTGAGAAGAGCTTGCTAAGAAGTGGCAAAAGAAAATTCAAGGTAAAAGTTGTGGGACTCTCAAGACTGACAGAGAATTGCTGATTCCGTTTCAGCAGCTACTTTATGTGAGAGAAAGAAAAGTGCTAGAGCACAATGTGCTAGACCCAAATCTGGAAGACAGCTGACATTTGTTTCCACTGAAAATCAAAACTCCTCTGAAGAAGCTAATTCTGCCCTGAAAGCTATCACCTAAGACCTATGAGAAATTTTACACCTGTGAATATTTCGATAAAGACATCAGTCCTTGAAGAAATTTAATTGAAGAGATATAAAATCTATTTGAATGTAATTAATAAATATCAATATTTCTTTTAGTGGAACACATATGATTAAGGATATTATTTGTCCTGTAGATGAATTATGTCTGTTTTTAATATAAAGACACTAATATGTAATAAATATTTTATGAACCATTTTATATGTTTTCTATCAGGAAAGTTCCTCCTGATAGCTAGTTGTCCTTATTGCCGGAAAGACAGTGTTCATTCACTTTTCAACCCCCTCCAACCATCCTTAGTACAATAGTAAAGTGCTTTTATCCAAGTTCCCCAGTTTCCATGGAACCAAGTCCTTTAGGCACTTCTCTTTCTTGACTTACTGGACATGTCAGCAACTTTTGACATAGTCAGATATTTCCTCCTGCTTTAAACACTTTCTTTTCTTGGTTTCCAGGACACTGTCATCCCCTGAGTACATTCCTGTCTCACAGCTCCCCCTTCAATCTTTTTCTCACTGATTCATTCTCCTCTGACATATTCGCAGTGTTACAGAGCACAGAGCTGTAGGGCTTGGCCGCAGGCACTCTTTTCATTTTTATCTTTATTCTTTTCCTTGGCCATCTCTTTTAGCCCCATGATATTAAATGCCACTTTTAATGATGCTGCTGATGTCAGTCTGTATATCTTTAGTCCCAACCCCTCCTCTGATCTCCAGACTCATATATTCAACTGCTTACTTGGCATTACCCTTTGGATATTAACAAGAATCGTCAATTAAAATTCCAAAATATGACTCTTGATAACTTCCACCTCACTGCAAACTTCTGTCTGTATGTTTTCTTATCTCTGTGAAGGTCCCTACCATTAGTTGCTCAAGTCCAACCCTGGGCATCATCCATCAGTCCTCTTTTCCCCTCAACCCACCCACAGTAACCAGCCCAAAACCCACACTTCTCCAGCTCTAACTCCAAAACATGTTTTGGATTCTTCCACTTATTTTTATATTCTAAAATCGTTTGTCAGGGAGTTGAGGAAGATGGCGGAAGAGTAAGATGTGGAGATCACCTTCCTCCCCACAGATACACCAGAAATACATCTACACGTGGAACTGCTCCTATAGAACACCCACTGATTGCTGGCAGAAGACCTCAGACCCCCCCAAAAGGCAAGAAACTCCCCACGTACCTGGGTAGGGCAAAAGAAAAAAGAAAAAACCGAGACAAAAGAATAGGGACAGGACCCACACCAGTGGGAGGGAGCTGTGAAGGAGGAAAGGTTTCCACACACTAGAAGCCCCTTTGCGGGCAGAGACTGTGGGTGGCGGAGGGGGAGCTTCGGAGCCGTGGAGGAGAGCACAGCAACAGGGGTGCAGAGGGCAAAGCGGAGAGATTCCCGCACAGAGGATCGGTGCCGACCAGCACTCGCCAGCCCGAGAGGCCTCTCTGCTCACCCGCCGGGACGGGCGGGAACTTGGAGCTGAGGCTCGGACTTTGGTCGGAGCACAGGGAGAGGACTGGGGTTGGCTGCGTGAACACAGCCTGCAGGGGGTTAGTACACCACGGCTAGCCGGGAGGGAGTCCGGGGAAAAGTCTGGACCTGCCGAAGAGGCAAGAGACTTTTTCTTCCCTCTTTGTTTCCCGGTGCGCGAGGAGAGGGGATTCAGAGCGCTGCTTAAAGGAGCTCCAGAGATGGGTGCAAGCTGCGGCTAACAGAGCAGACCCCAGAGACCGGCATGAGACGCTAAGACTGCTGCTGCAGCCACCAAAAAGCCTGTTTGCGAGCACAGGTCACTATCCACACCTCCCGTCCCGGGAGCCTGTGCAGCCCACCAATTCCAGGGTCCCGTGATCCACGGACAGCTTCCCTGGGAGAAAACACGGCGCACCTCAGGCTGGTGCAATGTCACGGTGGCCTCTGCATCTTGCACTGCATCTGTACCCCTGCCTCCCCCCGGCCTGAGTGAGCCAGAGCCCCCGAATCAGCTGCTCCTGCATCTGTACCCCTGCAGGCTTGCACTGCATCTGTACCCCTGCCTCCCCCCGGCCTGAGTGAGCCAGAGCCCCCGAATCAGCTGCTCCTGCATCTGTACCCCTGCAGGCTTGCACTGCATCTGTACGCCTGCCTCCCCCCGGCCTGAGTGAGCCAGAGCCCCCGAATCAGCTGCTCCTATAACCCAGTCCTGTCTGAGCGAAGAACAGACGCCCTCCGGCGACCTACATGCAGAGGCGGGGCCAAATCCAAAGCTGAACCCCGGGAGCTGTGTGAACAAAGAAGAGAAAGGGAAATCTCTCCCAGCAGCCTCAGAAGCAGAGGATTAAATCTCCACACTCAACTTCATGTACCCTGCATCTGTGGAATACCTAAATAGACAACAAATCATCCCAAATTGAGGAGGTGGACTTTGCGAGCAAGATATATTATTTTTTCCCCTTTTCCTCTTTTTGTGAGTGTGCATGTATATGCTTGTGTTTGAGATTTTGTCTGTATAGCTTTGCTTTCACCATTTGTCCTAGGGTTCTGTCCGTCCGTTTTTTTTACTTTTTTAAAAAATTTTTTCTTAATATTTTTTATTTTAATAACTTTATTTTATATTTATTTTATTTTATCCTCTTCCTTCCTTCCTTTCCTTCTTTCTTTCTTTCTCTTTTGCTCTCTCCCCCTCCCTCCCTCCCTCTCTTCTCTCTCTCTCTCTTTCCTTCGTTCCTTCCTTCCTCCTATCTTTCTTTCTTTCTTTCCTTCCTTCCTTCCTTTCTTCTTTCTACTTTTTCTCCCTTTTTTTCTGAGCCGTGTGGATGAAAGGCACGTGGTGCTCCAGCCAGGAGTCAGTGCTGTGCCTCTGAGGTGAGAGAGCCAACTTCAGGACACTGATCCAAGAAAGACCTCCCAGCTCCACGTAATATCAAATGGGGAAAACCTCCCAGCGATCTCCATCTCAGCACCAAGACCCAACTTCACTCAACGACCAGCAAGCTACAGTGCTGGACATCCTATGCCAAACAACTAGCAAGACAGGAACACATCCCTACCTATTAGAAGAGAGGCTGCCTAAAATCACAATAAGGCCACAGACACTGCAAAACACACCACGAGACGTGGACCTGCCCACCAAAAAGACAATATCCAGCCTCATCCACCAGAACTCAGGCATTAGTCCCCTCCACCAGGAAGCCTACACAACCCACTGAACAAACTTTAGCCACTGGGGACAGAGACCAAAACAATGGGAACTACGAACGTGCAGCCTGCGAAAAGGAGACTCCAAACACAGTAGGATAAGCAAAATGAGAAGACAGAAAAACACACAACAGATGAAGGAGCAAGGTAAAAACCCACCAGACCTAACAAATGAAGAGGAAATAGGCAGTCTACCTGAAAAATAATTCAGAATAATGATAGTAAAGATGATCCAAAATCTTGGAAATAGAATAGAGAAAATGCAAGAAATATTTAAGAAGGACCTGGAAGAACTAAAGAGGAAACAAGCAACAATGAACAACACAATAAATGAAACTAAAAATTCTCTAGAAGGGATCAATAGCAGAATAACTGAGGCACAAGAATGGATAAGTGACCTGGAAGGTAAAATAGTGGAAATAACTACTGCAGAGCGAATAAAGAAAAAAGAATGAAAGGAACTGAGGACAGTCTCAGAGACCTCTGGGACAACATTAAATGCACCAACATTCGAATTATAGAAGAAGAAGAGAAAAAGAAAGGAACTGAGAAAATATTTGAAGAGATTATAGTTGAAAACTTCCCTAATATGGGAAAGGAAATAGTTAATCAAGTCCAGGAAGCACAGAGAGTCCCAACAGGATAAATCCAAGGAGAAACACACCAAGACACATATTAATTAAACTATCAAAAATTAAATACGAAGAGAACATATTAAAAGCAACAAGGGAAAAACAACAAATAACATACAAGGGAACCCCATAAGGTTAACAGCTGATCTTACAGCAGACACTCTGAAGCGAGAAGGGAGTGGCAGGACATATTTAAAGTGATAAAGGAGAAAAAGCTACAACCAAGATTGCTCTACCCAGCAAGGATCTCATTCAGATTTGATGGAGAAATTAAAACCTTTACAGACAAACAAAAGCTGAGAGAGTTCAGCACCACCAACCAGCTTTACAACAAATGCTAAAGGAACTTCTCTACGCAAGAAACATAAGAGAAGGAAAAGACCTACAATAACAAACCCAAAACATTTAAGAAAATGGGAATAGGAACATACATATCGATAATTACCTTAAATGTAAATTTATTAAATGCTCCAACGAAAAGACACAGACTGGCTGAATGGATACAAAAACAAGACCCATATATATGCTGTCTACAAGAGATGCACTTCAGACCTATGGACACATACAGACTGAAAGTAAGGGGATGGAAAAAGATATTCCATGAAAATGGAAATCAAAAGACAACTGGAGTAGCAATTCTCATATCAGACAAAATAGACTTTAAAATAAACACTATTAAAAGAGACAAAGAAGGACACTACCTAATGATTAAGGGATCAATCCAAGAAGATGATATAACAATTGTAAATATTTATGCACCCAACATAGGAGCACCTCAAAGCATAAGGCAAAACCTAACAGCTATTAAAGGGGAAATCAACAGGAACTCAATCATAGTAGGGAACTTTAACACCCCACTTTCACCAATGGCCAGATCATCCAAAATGAAAATAAATAAGGAAACACAAGCTTTAAATGATACATTAAGCAAGATGGACTTAATTGATATTTATGGGATGTTCCATCCAAAAACAACAGAATACACATTTTTCTCAAGGGCTCATGGAACATTCTCCAGGGTAGATCCTATCCTGAGTCACAAATCAAGCCTTGGTAAATTTAAGAAAATTGAAATCGTTTCCAGTATCTTTTCCGACCACAATGCTATGAGACTAAATATCAATTACAGGAAAAGATCCGTAAAAAATACAAACACATGGAGGATAAACAATACACTACTTAATAACGAAGTGATCACTTAAGAAATCAAAGAGGAAATCAAGAAATACCTAGAAATAAATGCCAATGGAGACACGACGACCCAAAACCTATGGGATGCAGCAAAAGCAGTTCACAGAGGGAAGCTTATAGCAATACAATCCTACGTTAAGAAACAGGAAACATCTCAAATAAACAACCTAACCTTACACCTAAAGCAATTACAGAAAGAAGAACAAAGAAACCTCAAAATTAGCAGAAGGAAAGAAATCATAAATATCAGACCAGAAATAAATGAAAAAGAAATGAAGGAAACGATAGCAAAGATCAATAAAACTAAAAGCTGGTTTTTGAGAAGATAAACAAAATTGATAAACCATTAGCCAGACTCATCAAGAAAAAAAGGGAGAAGACTCAAATCAATAGAATTAGAAATGAAAAAGGAGAAGTAACAATTGACACTGCAGAAATACAAAGGATCATGAGAGATTACTGCATTCAACTCTATGCCAATAAAATGGGCAACCTGGAAAAAATGGAGAAATTCTTAGAAATGCACAACCTCCCAAGACTGAACCAGGAAGAAATAGAAAATATGAACAGACCAATCATAAGCACTGAAATTGAAACTGTGATTAAAAATCTTCCAACAAACAAAATCCCAGGACCAGATAGCTTCACAGGCGAATTCTGTCAAACATTTAGAGAAGAGCTAACACATATCCGTCTCAAACTCTTCCAAAATAATGCAGAGGGAGGAACACTCCAAAACTTATTCTGTGAGGCTACCATCACCCTGATACCAAAACCAGACAGAGATGTCACAATAAAAGAAAACTACAGGCCAATATCACTGATGAACATAGATGCAAAAATCCTCAACAAAATACTAGCAAACACAATCCAACAGCACATTAAAAGGATCATACACCATGATCAAGTGGGGTTTATTCCAGGAATGCAAGGATTCTTCAATATATGCAAATCAATCAACATGATACAGCATATTAAAAAATTGAAGGAGAAAAACCATATGATCATCTCAATAGATGCAGAGATAGCTTTCGGCAAAATTCAACACCCATTTATGATAAAAACCCTGCAGAAAGTAGGCATAGAGGGAACTTTCCTCAACATAATAAAGGCTATATATGGCAAACCCACAGCCAACATCATCCTCAATGGTGAAAAACTGAAACCATTTCCACTAAGATCAGGAACAAGACATGGTTGCCCACTGTTACTGCTGTTATTCAATATAGTTTTGGAAGTTTTAGCCACAGCAATCAGAGAAGAAAAGGAAATAAAAGGAATCCAAATCGGAAAAGAAGAAGTAAAACTGCCACTGCTTGCAGCTGATACTCTACGTAGAGAATCCTAAAGATGCTACCAGAAAACTACTAGAGCTAATCAGTGAATTTGGTAAAGTAGCAGGATACAAAATTAATGCACAGAAATCTCTGACATTCCTATACACTAATGATGAAAAATCTGAAAGTGAAATTAAGAAAACACTGCCATTTACCACTGCAATGAAAAGAATAAAATATCTAGGAATAAACCTACATAAGGAGACAAAAGACCTGTATGCAGAAAATTATAAGACACTGATGAAAGAAATTAAAGATGATACAAATAGATGGAAAGATACACAATGTTCTTGGATTGGAAGAATCAACATTGGGAAAATGACTCTACTACCCAAAGCAATCTACAGTTTCAATGCAATCCCTATCAAACTACCACTTGCATTTTTCACAGAACTAGAACAAAAAATTTCACAATTAGTATGGAAACACAAAAGATCCCAAAGAACCAAAGCAATCTTGAGAACGAAGAACGGAGCTGGAGGAATCAGGCTCCCTGACTTCTGACTATACTACAAAGCTACAGTACTCAAGACAGTATGGTACTGGCACAAAACAGAAATATAGATCAGCGGAACAGGATAGAAAGCCCAGAGATAAACCCACGCACATATGGTCATGTTATCTTTGATAAAGGAGGCAAGTATATACAGTGGAGAAAGGACAGCCTCTTCAATAAGTGGTGCTGGGAAAACTGGACAGGTACATGTAAAAGTATGAGATTGGAACACTCCCTAACACCATACAAAAAATAAGCTCAAAATGGATTAAAGACCTAACTATAAGGCCAGAAACTTTCAAACTCTTAGAGGAAATCATAGGCAGAACACTCTATGACATAAATCACAGCAAGATCCTTTTTGACACACCTCCTATACAAATGGAAATAAAAACAAAAATAAACAGGTGGGACCTAATGAAACTTCAACACTTTTGCACAGCAAAGGAAACCATAAACAGGACCAAAAGACAACCCTCAGAATTGGAGAAAATATTTGCAAATGAAGCAGCTGACAAAGGATTAATCTCCAAAATTTACATGCAGCTCAATAACAAAAATTCAAACAACCCAATCCAAAACTGGGCAGAAGACCTAAGTAGACATTTCTCCAGGGAAGATATACAGATGGCCAACAAACACATGAAAGAATGCTCAACAATCCTTAATCATTAGAGAAATGCAAATCGAAACTACAATGGGATATTATCTCACACCGGTCAGAATGGCCATCATCAAAAAATCTAGAAACAATAAATGCTGGAGAGGGTGTAGAGAAAGGGAAGCACTCTTGCACTGCTGGTGGGAATGTAAATTGATACAGCCACTATGGAGAACAGTATGGAGGTTCCTTAAAAAACTACAGCTAGAACTACCATATGACTCAGCAATCCCACTACTGGGCCTATACCCTGAGAAAACCATAATTCAAAAAGTGTCATATACCAAAATGTTCATTGCAGCTCTATTTACAATAGCCAGGACATGGAAGCAACCTAAGTGTCCATCATCGGATGAATGGATAAAGAAGATGTGGCACATATATACAATGGAATATTACTCAGCCATAAAAAGAAATGAAATTGAGTTAGTTGTAGTGAGGTGGATGGACCTAGAGTCTGTCATACAGAGTGAAGTAAGAAAGAGAAAAACAAATACCGTATACTAACACATATATATGGAATCTAAGGAAAAAAAAAAAAAGGTCATGAAGAACCTAGGGGTAAGATGGGAATAAAGACACAGACCTACTAGAGAATGGACTTGAGGATATGGGGAGGGGGAAGTGTAAGCTGCGACAAAATGAGAGAGTGGCGTGGATATATATACAGTACCAAACATAAAATAGATAGCTAGTGGGAAGCAGCCGCATAGCACAGGGAGATCAGCTCGGTGCTTTGTGACCACCTAGAGGGGTGGGATAGGGAGTGTGGGAGGGAGGGAGACGCAAGAGGGAAGAGATTTTGGAATATATGTATATGTATTACTGATTCACTTTGTTATAAAGCAGAAACTAACACACCATTTAAAGCAATTATGCTCCAATAAATATTTTTAAAAAGAGAAATAGGCGGAAGACCTAAATAGACATTTCAGCAAAGAAGACATACAGATGGCCAAGATGCACATGAAAAGATGCTCAGCAGCACTAATTATTAGAGAAATGTAAATCAAAACTACAATGAGGTATCACCTCACACTAGTCAGAATGGGCATCATCAGAAAATCTACAAACAATAAATGCAGTAGAGGGTGTGGAGAAAAGGGAACCCTCTTGCACTGTTGGTGGGAATGTAAATTGATACAGCCACTATGGAGAACAGTATGAAGGTTCCTTAAAAAACTAAAATTAGAACTACCATATGGCCCGGCAATCCCACTACTGGGCATATACCCTGAGAATACCATAATTCAGAAAGTCACATGCACCCCAAATTTCATTGCAACACTATTTACAATAACCAGGACATGGAAGCAGCCTAAATTTCCATTGACAGAGGAGTGGATAAAGAACATGTGGTACATATATACAGTGGAATATTACTCAGCTATAGAAAGCAACGAAATTGGGTCATTTATTGAGATGTGAATGGACCTAGAGTCTGTCATACAGAGTGAAGTAAGTCAGAAAGAGAAAAAGAAATATCGTATATTAACGCACATGTGTGGAATCTAGGAAAATGGTGCAGATGAACCTATTTGCCAGGCAGGAATCGAGACGCAGACCTAGGGAACGGATGTGTGGACATGGCAGCGGGGAAATTGGAGGGATGAATTGGGAGATTGGGATTGACATACATACACTACCATGTGTAAAACAGATAGCTAGAGGGAACCTGCTGTATAGCACAGGGAGCTCAGCTCTGTGCTCTGTGATGACCTAGATGGTTGGGATGGGGGGTGGGAGGGGAGGTGCAAGAGGGAGGGGATATATGTATACTTATAGCTGATTCACTTCATTGTACAGCAGAAACTAACACGACATTTTAAAGCAACTATACCCCAATAAAAAAATAAGGAAAGAAAGAAAGAAAACTGGGAGAAGAAAGTAAAAAAAAAAAAATCATTTGTCTCTTGACTAAATTGGTGAATAGGTGGCCTCCTAACTGTTCTCCCTGATTCCACTCTTGCCCTATTAAATAAAATCTATTCTCCAACAGCAGCCAGAGAAATATTTTTGAAGTGACAAAGCACCGACCATTTTTCTTTTCCCTAATATTTCTTGGAGACAACATTTGAGCTAAGTAAAGAAATTGTCTGAGGGAGGTGGTGGTCCACAGGGTTGGGAGATTAGTTACACACAGGAGAATTGAACAAATATGTATATTGGAGGTAATGGGAGCCAGGTTTCTCACTGTCAGCAAAGGGAGTTACAGATATAAAAGGGAAAAGCGATAATGAACCGGGTGTGAATTGGAATTTGAGATGTTGGAGTGAACTCATGGTTTTTAATATATAAAGATAGATGTCAAAATAAATAGAGGAGAGGAGGGAGGGAGGGAAGGAGAGACAGGGAGAGAAGAGAGGGAAAAGAGAGAGAGAGAGAGAAGAACGTATGTATGTGTTTATTTCCTAACTTTAGGCACTGGGAAGTTCTAGGAGAAACAACACCCCAATAACAACGAGCATGCTTATATTTAGTTCTTGGTTTCTAAATATTATTCTCTACTAAAAGAAAACAGGAATCCTTAGAGGGTCCTACCAAAAGAAATCAGGAACCCTGATTCTAGCCTTGGGGCAGAGATAATACAAGATGTGCCTGGAACATTTCATTGTGCCGTAAAATAGGGAAGCTCTCAAATATAAATGGGGACATGCAAGAGGACAAAGAAGCCAGCTTGGAGGTGCTCCCAGTAGCCATAGCTGGTGAAATTTTAGCATCAAAATAAGTAGCGAAAATATCGTTATAATACGTTGAAAGAATAAGGATCTATGAGTCTATACTAATATAGGTAAATAAATAAATGAAGGAAGGAAGGAGAAGAGGAAGCTTTTCCTTACAATACAGTGCCAACTAGTACATGTAGAAGGAATGAAGGAATTGGAAAACTACCATTTAGCAACCAAAATAGTAATAGTTGATTCAAGTAAGAGTTAACAATGGATGCTAAAACTAGCAAGTGCAAATTTGCTGAAGAGCAGGATATTTGCATATTCTCAAAGTATATCCCTATGAAATACTTAGTTACAACATGAAAGTTGTGACTTTATAGATGGACACCACCTTGATCAAATGACTAAAGCCAACATATTTAGTAATGGGGCAAATCAAAATTGGGTACCTCCTGATAGGATGCAGTAAGAAGAACTTAGCATCAGTTCTATGATATTCTTGACAAAAGTACGTAACCTGGACCTAATCCTGAAGAAATATTAGACAAACCCATGTTGAGCAACATTCTATTGAACAGCTGGCATGTAATCTTTAAAAATAAAGATGTTATGAAGGTCCAGAAAGGTCTGAGGAACTGTTCTAGATTGAAGGAGACTGGGGAGACATGACAACTAGGGCCAGTACATGGTCCTGGATTGAATCCGTTTGTTATAGATTGGCAGAATTTGAAAAGGGTCTGTGGATTGTAATATTGTATCAATGTTAATGTCTTGATTTACATGGTTGTGCTTTGGTTATGAACTGTGGTTATGTAGGAGAGTGTTCTTGTATTGTGGAAATATTTCAAGGGCAATGGGACATCATGTCTGCAACCTATTCTCAAATGTTTCAGAGTAAAAACAAGTTCAATTATAGCATGCCAGTTTCCTGCCTTAAATCCTTCAGTGTTTTTCTATTTTACTAAGAATAAAATGCATATCATTAGCCATGATCCTTATGATCTTCCCAACTTCCTCTCTGGTCTTATCTCCTGGATACCAACCTAAAGCATTTGCATCCAAAGTCCTTTGCGTGTGCTGTTCCCACTCCCTGGTATCCTTCTCCTTCGACTTCACTTGGTTAGCTCCTCCATTTCTCAGATAAAATGTCACTTATTCAAGGAGGATTTCTTTAACCACTCCACCAAAAGTGCTCACTCTTAGTCATCATCATATCAGCCTGTTCATTTTCTTCATTGGAAATCAATTTGCTTTTTATTTGGTTACCTGTTTATTGTTTACCTTTCCTATTAGAATGGAAGCTCCAAGAGGAGAGACCATATCTGTCTTGTTTGCTGCTAAATCTCCAGGGCCTAGGATATTGTTAAGACTGATAGGCTCTGAATAAGTATTTGTTCCATGAATAAATTTTGTTCAACCCTGAATTTTAATCATTAGAGAGTCAGACTACTGCAAAATTCATGCCAAAATATTTCTATGTCAAATATCCCATTATGTGTGACTTAATTAGTTTGGGGAAACTGCAGTATACCCAAACATATTTCATTCATTATTTTATCGCTCCTCTCTGCTAAGACAAGTTCTTATCTGAGGACCTCAGTGCTTATTATGTAATGATAGGTAATGCCAATAAAGGTCTTGGTTTCACTGTGGGGAACCTTCACTGGACCTTCAAAGGAGAGGCACCTTACTACTAGTGACCCTTTCTGTCTCTTATGCAACCCTAACCTCCACTCTGAAATTAGACTAAGAGTTTTACTATCAATAGTAAGAAGAGCCTTTCGTTTAAATAATTATTTTTCAATTTAGTATCATTACAGAAAATCTTTTATTAATGCTAAGAATAGCATATAAGATAATATAGAATATTCTGTTAAACAAGATGATATCTAATTCACAACTCTGGAGAGAGTTTTGGCCTTCATTAAGATGCAGTATCTTTTAGTGAGAGTGGGTGCTGTGAATTTTTAGGCCACCAACAATGGGACTAGGGACTCACTGGGATTGATTAGTTTCCAGCTCTTCTTTTGGTTTAAACTATTTCTGAGTTGAAATTGAAAGTCTATTGCATTATAGTTTTAATCATGGTTTCTTTCTTTCTTTTTTTTTTTTTTCTGTATTTTATGATGCTTTGACATCTTAGAACCCTGCTCATCCTGGAGAGACTGCTCTTCCCAGGGCTAGCTAACTTCTAGAGAGAGCAAGCAGCTTGCCTATGGGCACACCTTTCATATATAAACCAACCAATTCAAAGCTCAAATCCCCAACCACCTATTTTATCTAACTTTCACACACCAAGCCAACATTTGTCTTGCCCTAAATCACCCAGGGCCAGGCACCAGACAACTAGAGACCACCGTGTATATCCCAGGGCCCACCATAATTATTCAAACTATCCAATCCTAATTATCCAATCTTGCTCAAATTTACTTACCCGCATCACCCATACCTTTCCCTGAAAACCACAACAAAGGCTCTGGCGAAAGCTTTCCTCTCACTCCTGCCTCCTAACTGACCCTAGAGCTGGTGCGTTCCCATGTGGCCCTGTATGGTGTAGCACATCCCCCCTCCCCTTGGGAATTGTAAGTGATCAACTCTTAAGAAAGCAGTTGTCTCCTTGTCTGTCATCTTACTATTCCTGAGTAAAATGAACCCCAGGTATATTCTAAAGCAATTGTACAGCACAGAAGAAAATGTACTTTTCATCCCATGTTTAGAATTCCCAAGGACATCATCTGGTCTTATTTTTTGACACCTTTGGCAGCAGGCAAAAACTTTCTCTCTCATTCTTTTTAGTTCTTTTTCCCTCTTTTTGTGCAAATTTGTGTGTAGCAGTGAACTTTGGCTGGAAGTAGGATTTGGTTGTATTGTACCCTCTAGAGGAATGCATATTCTTCAGTTCACATACACCTGGAGTTCAACAGAGAAGGCAGGCATTGCACACAAGCCAGCATTTGACTTGTATCACAAGGTCATAGTATGTAATTTGTGTTGGAAATAAAGCAAAGCCATGGATGTACAGAATACACGTCCTTCCCCAAAGCAGCAGGAACATAGGCCCTGGGATGAATATGATGATAGAAAGTGGATTATCACAAAGGTTTTGAATGGAAAATATTATGGAATAGCAGATAGCGGAAGGGGAGAAACGAGTTGATCTAAAAGATTTCCCAGGGCATGCTCCTCAAGGTATTTTGAATAAGGTAGTGATAAAGTTTGAAGAAGAACTAACTTGCTTCAGTCATGGGAGCTAAAAATTAAAATTGTTCAACAGTTAGCTGAGCTTTAATAAGCAGTTTAGAACTTGGATGAAGAAATGCATAGGCTGGTATGGGACTCTAGGGTGGTAGGACAAAGCAAAGCGAAATTTTCAGGAAGGGTATTTAGGATGAAGGAGAGTTTTTGGAGCCCTTGAAATGTTTTCTGAGGATATTGCTAGTTGGTTGTGGTTTGGTGAGCTCTATGTTGGGTTTGCATTCAATTTCTGCCACTTACCAGATGCTGGTCCCTGGGCAAATTACTCATCTCTTGTTTCCTACTTTGTAAGAATGACCGCGGCTAAGTAGTATTGTTGAAAGGACTAAGCCTTTCCACTGAAATATTCCAAAGGCAGAAAAGAGCACATATTTCTCTCAGAGCTTGAGGGCGTACCCCCTATAAGTGAGAAGTTTCTTAAGAGTCTCATTGTGCATCATATTTGAATCAGTGAAGACCTTGAATAAATGTTAGCTCTCTTTCATCTTTTGTCTAGAAATGTCATCCCATCAGTTTGCTATAGTACCCCAAAAGCCCTAGTGTTCTTAAGGGTCCTCATGAAAACCACAGGTGACAAATTAAGTGTGTTGTGTAGATTTATTAACATCCATTAATATATTAGTGTGGTTTTATTTGTGTTTGTTGGGAATTGATGAAAAGATGGATCTGCCAAAAGGTAAATTTGGTGACAGAATAAAAGCAGATGTTGGAGACTGTAAACAGGACAGAAGTAAAGGGTCTCACCTTTAAGCATGACCTTTTGCCTAAATATATGGTGTGGGTAGGACAGTGGGAAGTGGATGGGGACATATACCTCCCTGAACTTACTATAGGGAGAAATAATACAACTGTTGAAAAGTAGACCTGTCAGAAAAAGAAATAGGAGCTACAAAAAGTATGAAACATAAGACGTGCCCCTGTTTAATTTAAGACATTGTAAAATACACACAAAAATTTTTATACAAGTAGAAAACAAAAACAAAGAAAGGAAGATAGCTTAACTATAACTCAACTGTGATATTTTAGCAATGGATGATTGTGCTCCCCCCCACCCTGGCAAACACAGATGGTTTTATTTGTACAATTCTTGGACAGTAGGGAACAAGCTGATATTTATTTGAGTGGGAGCTGAAACCAGGTGCATTCAGACAGGAATAGGCTGAGGGCTAAAGGGTAGGCAGTCACGTGCCCTGGTGAGTTCCAGTGTATTCTGGCATGGGGACCATCTGAAGGGTGGCTGCAAGAACACAGATTTCACCTGGGAGCTCCACCCTGTGCACATAAGTGAACTCATGAACACTATATACAAAGTGCCCCCCCCCTAAAAAAAAAGTGCTTGGTATTCTTACCAGGAGCAGAAGCCTTTTTGTCACATATCTCCCACTGCTGGACTAATGGATTTAGCTAGTTATCTCCTAGGCAGGAGAAACAAGGAGTGCCATCTAAAATTGGCAAGTATTGACTTCCTGGAATGTGGAAGAAAGGTTCTGAAGTGTGGAAGACCCAAGAGTGAAATGAAAGTGAGTCAGGGGCCAAGATGAAGGCTTTGAACTATTTAGAGAGAGTCCTAGGTAGAGAGGAAAAGCTAATAAAGTCCAAACTTAGCAGGTGTTGGTCGTTGGGTTTTTCTTAATATTTTTTATCGTGGTAAAATATACATAACATAAAGTTTACTATTTTAACCATTTTAAGTGTATGATTCAGTGGTATTAAGTATATTCACATTGTCGTGCAACCATCACCACCATCCGTCTATAGAGCCCTTTTAATCTTGCAAAACTAAAACTCTGTACCCATTAAACAATAGTTCCCCACTCCTCTCTCCCTCTAGCCCCTGGCGACCACTGTTCTACTTTCTAATTCCTGTAAGAATGTGATTACTCTAGGTATAAGTGGAATCATACAGTATTTATTCTTTTGTATTGGGCTTATTTCACTTAGCATAATGTTTTCAACGTTCATCCATTGTTGTGACATGTATCAGAATTTCTATCCTTTTTAAGGCTGAGTAATGTTTCATTGTACGTGTACATCCAAATGAACAGATGTATCTATAGAAACATTTTGTTTATCCATTCATCCGTTGATTTGAATTGTTTTCACCTTTTGGCTATTATGAATAATGCTGCTAAGAACATGGGTATATAAATCTCTGTTGGAGTCCCTGCTTTCCATTCTTTTCCATTTAGAAGTGGAATGGCTGGATCATATGGTATTTGTATTATTAAATTTTTGAGGAACTGCTATGCCATTTTCCACAGGGCCTGTAACCATTTTACATTCTCACCAGCAATTCTCAAGGGTTCCAGTTACTCCACATCCTCACAAACACTGGTTTTTGTTTTTTGTTTTTCTTTGTTTGTTTTGGATATTAGCCATACTAATGTGTATGAAGTGGTATCTCATTGTGATTTTGATGTGCATTTCCCTATAGCAATGTTGAGTGCCACTTGTATATCTTCTTTAGAGAAATGCCTATTCAAGCCCTTTGCCCACTTCTTGAGTTGTTTATTTTTTGTTGCTTTTCAGTTATTTATCTATTTATTTATTTACCTCTTTTCTCCAGGTTATCAAGCCTCCTATGTGAGGTTGTCCTGGGACAACCTTGTCCTGGGGTCAAGTCCCTAATGTAGAATATGAGATTCCATTGCTTAGAATGAATAGCAGGGCAGCCATGCTCAGATGCTTTTGTGGGAAGAAGCTGTGTTTACTGTAAATAATTGAACTCTCCTCTGTGAGGCAAGCAGGTGATTTGTTGATGTCCTTGCAGTGCAAGGAGCACTACTTAGACCTTTTAGAAAACTGGACAGCGCAGCTTCTAGGGCTTGAATCCATCACCCCTGACCATTCTCTGCCCAGAAACAGCCCTAAACAAACCTCTAGCCTGATTCCACTGCCTGCAGACTCTGAGGGAAAAGCCAGGATGCACTTTGTAGAGTCAGGCAGCTCAGGGACCTTGACCCAGAGAGAGAAGATCAGGAAAGGAGAGAGCAGGGAATGACAGACTTGTATGCAAAATGGCTTTGTAAACTGTAAAGCCATATGTAGATAGATGCTAGTTATTGCTGTCCATGTATATGGAACCTTGGTGAAGAAGTAGAACCCACAACAGCCTCTCTGATAAATGGAGAGATTGATGGAGCATTGCTCCAAGGAAGAAAAAAAGAACATGAAAACCATGCTTACTCTTTTTCTCTTCCCAGTTCCATGATCTTCTTTCTTTAATTAATTTTTATTGGAGTATAGTTGCTTTACAATGTTGTGTTAGTTTCTGCTGTACAGCAAAGTGAGTCAGCTATACGTATACATATACCCCCTCTTTTTTAGATTTCCTTCCCATTTAGGTCACCACAGAGCACTGAGTAGAGTTCCCTGTGCTATACAGTATGTTCTGATGTGATCTTCTAATAATTTATTTTGTGGCTTAGGAGTTTGTAAGGTGGTTTGTTTAGCTTTTGAGGGAGTGATAAATATGTTGTGGTAGGAAGGCATGAAGGATTGAAGAGCAATTGCTATTAATGGCTAAGCCAAAGGAAGATTTATATATACCCTGACAGCAACGCAGCTCAGCCTCCTTTCAGCCTGAGACCACAGTCCATGAGACTGTCCTTGAAGAAAGTGATTGTTCCATGGCTCAGTGTGGTGCTTTGTTCAGATATTGTTACATTCTACCTGGCTTCACAAAACAGTGTTCTTACGGATTATCCTGCTAGGTGTATGGAAGTAGCTGTGCCACGTGCATGGCTTGTGATGGGCTTTTTCCTCAGTCTTTGAAAAAGAAGGTTGATAAATAAATTAATGGTGTGGAGAAAGGGGCATGTTGGCATATGTAAAACCAGTAGACAACATTTTTCCTACAGTGCTGTTAATTAGACAAGATTTGAATTCTGTTAAATATCTGTTAAAATATTTACCTCTGCCCTTCTCTCTCTGTAATATAAAATTGCATTTCCTTATCCATTGCCTCAGGATATTATTATTTGTACTTTTTTCTAGACTCCTTGTAATCAGGGAGGAAGGAGAGTGATGTCTGTGGGAAAACCCTGCACAAGCTCGCTCAGGAGTGGATTGGGAGATGGGAGCAGAGGACCAAGAGGAGACTGGGATGTGCACTGGGAGTTTTGAAAGAGAGCAGGAACAGTGGCAGAGGTGGAAAGCAGTGAAGGGATAAGGGAGAGAAGGAAGTCCAAAAGAGAGAGACTAAGGAGGGAGACTAAGGGATTGGGAGGGGAGGGGCAGGAAAGGAGGCAAAGGGAGTTAGGAAGAAGTAAGAGAGAAAAGGGCCATCTGGGTAGACGTTAGTCGTGGCGATTCAAGATATGCTTCTCTTCATTGGATGTCTTCCCATGTCAATAAGAACTTTCAAAAACTAGTGCTGACTCATTAAGTTGGGAGACTTTGGTAGCTAGAAGTGTCCAAGCAGAGAAGGACGGTGTTGTTGGCCAGTGAGATCCCTGCACTGGCAAGTTGGATTAGAAGGCTTTAAGTTCCGTCCCACTCCAGCTCCAAGCTTCCTGAACGCAGCCTTTTATAACTGTGGTGTGTGTGTGTGTGTGTGTGTGTTTTCCTTTTTCAAATAAGAGGAAACTGAACACTGGGGATAAAAGATAAAGTTTGCTTTTTTGCTCACTTCACTATTATACCCAAAGTCAATTCTGGCTTTTCTTTGCTTTTTAAATTAGTTTAAAATAAAGATTGTTGAGTTTTGTCAGCAGTTCTTTTTGCCCCCAGTTGGATGAAATATCAACCTTTATGGTGATCAGGAAACAAATAATTTATATAAGAAACATAAAACAATCTTAGCCAACTGACATCAGAAAAAAATCTCCAATCACAGTAAGTTGAAAGGACTTGGACTTACTTTGATATATTGAAAGATTCAGAGCTTTTTCTCAGCTTGTTAAAAGCAGAGTATAGAATACAGGGCTTTGGAGGAATAAGACCTCCGCTTTTCAAAGAGCAGTTGTCAATTTGTTGTCACTTTTTGTTTAACTTTATCTATAATGGAAGTAGGGGCACAGAGGACATGAAAGTATAACATTTTAGCCATTAAATATTGGCTGTTTCCAGTCGACTTTGACAGAGCATTCTTGTTCATTCACTAATATTCACAGTAACTCATTTCTTTTTGTGGTGAGTATAGAGGAAATCCCTAATTCTGTACTCCAAAAATTAGATGTGCATAGAAGGAAGGGTGGGTGGCACCAGAATTGGCCTGCTCAGATGGAACTCTTCCATGAAATGGGTCACAGTTACACCCCTCCCCTCAACCCTGTAGTGGTATAGACCAATGGTATAGACCATTGGCAGGTATCACATTGGATTACACTTCATTGTCCATCCTCCACAGTCCAGACCCACGGACTGCAAGTATGAGGGCCTTAAGGACAGTGTTAATTTAGCACTTTTCTATGTACGGGAAGATGCAACTTTTACGTTGAGAATTTCTCTTGAGGTGACACTCTCTTCAATTCTATGAAGGCTGAGAGAGCTGAGGAATTGCAGAAGACAATTTGAAGTTAGCAGAGGATTAGTTCATAAACTTTAAGGAAAGATGTCTCCATAACACAAGTGCAAAGTGAAACAGCAGGTGCTGTTGTAGAAGCTCCAAGAAGTTACCAGTAGATCTAGCCAAGATAAGTAATGAAGGTGGCTACATGAAACAACAGATTTTCAGTGTAGACATAACAGCCTTCTATTGGAAGAAGATGCCAACTAGGACTTTCACAGCTAGAAAGAGTCAATGCCTGACTTCAAAGGTTCAAAGGATAGGCTGACTCTCTTGTTAGGGGCAGCCAGTGACTTTAAGTTGAAGCCAATGCTTATTTATCATTTCAAAAATCCTAGGGCCCTTAAGAATTACATTAAATTTACTCTGCCTGTGCTCTGTAAATGGAACAACAGGGTCTGGATGACAGCACACCTGTTTACAACATGGTTTACTGAATATTCTTAGCCTACTTTGAAGGGTTCAAGACTTCAGTGGAGGAAGTAACTGCAGGTGTGGTGGAAATAACACGAAAACTAGAATTGGAAGTAGAGCCTGAAGATATGTCTAAATTACTGCAGTGACCAAACTTGAAGAGATGAGGAGTTGCTTCATATGAATGAGCAAAGAAAGTGGTTTCTTGAGGTGGAATCTACTCCTGGTGACGAGGCTGTGAAGACTGTAGAAATGACAACAGAGGATTGAGAATATTACATAAACTTAGTTGATTAAGCCACAGCAGGGTTTGAGAGGATTGACTCCAATTTTGAAAGAAGTTGTACTATAGGTAAAAGGCTATCAAACAGCATTGCCATTGCATGCTACAGAGAAATCTTTCAGGAAAGGAAGAATCAATTGATATGACAAACTTCACTGTTATCTTATTTTAAGAAACTGCTGCAGCTACCCCATCCTTCAGCAACCACCACCCTGATCTGCCAGCAGTCGTCAGCTTCAAGGCAACACCCTCCACCAGCAAAAATATTGACTCACTGAAAGCTCAGATGATGGTTAGCAATTTTAACAATGAAATATTTTTAATTAAGATGTATACATTGGTTTTTTTAGACATAATGCTGTTGTACACTTAATAGACTTCACTATAGTGTAAACCTAACTTTTATAAATACTGGGAAACCAAAAAATTTGTGACTCACTTTATTGTGATATTCGCTTTATTGCAGTGGGCTGGAACCAAACCTACAATATCTCTGAGGCATGCCTGTATAGTGTCTGTCATTCCAAAGTTCCTGCCAGTTTCTTCTATTACCTCTATACTTAGAGCTCTCCTTTATAGCAGTTTGTGTTTTCCTTTGTGTGTCTTGGGCTTTGGTTTCCTTGATGAATCTAATTTACAGGAAATCTTCAAAATTTTTGTCCATAGATGGTACCTTTTAGTTGTCAAACACTATTATAGAATTATCATTATCATTATTATAAGATTTCTGTTCTTCATTTCTAAGAATTTTGTATAATATTGGGAGTAGGTTCTTGTGCTCCATTAAAATGTTGATTCAAACTTGAATTTTTGTTCTCTGTCCTGATATTTTAGAAAAGATGTCCTCTCTACTACATTGTTATCCTCTTTGATAGCTATTTTTGATCTCATAGTATTTAATTTTTTGCATGTTCGATTTTACAAATAAATGTGCTTCTGTGATGGGAATCCATGGGAAGGTGTATAAATAATAAATAAATATACAGCATTATAAAAAATCACTATTTTGATTTTTTAGCCCTTGCCATTTTTTCCCTTTATTATTTATTCATCACTTATTCAGCAAATATTTATTGACCATGTCTGCCAGGCACTATGGATCTAGGCAAGATTCTAGAACTCAAAGAGCACAATTTAGTGAAAGAGACCAAAAGGTAGAAAACTAATGCATGATCAGATAATGAATTTACATGTCCTTGAAAGGGAAAGAAGCCTTTAGGTTGCTGTCGAAATAATTTTTATTACTGGTCTGGTTAAATAGTGAAATTTCCTAAAAGAGGGACACCCTTAAGTACCACTGGGACAATTCTAGTAGGCATAAAAAAAAGCAGACTGTGTAGCTGAAGATTCATCTTTCAATTCAAGGCATGCTGAGGTGGATAGAGGACTTTTGCAGTAGTTGTAAGGATTTTGAAGAAGAAAACTGTTCCCTGTTGAGGTTAAGGCCATTGCAGATCCCTGCACTCCTTTTGCACAGAGTAGACATTAAATAAATATCTGCAAAATGACTGCAGTACCTTGGTTTGCTAGGTAGTGCATCATTAAACAATAGGGCAAAAAAATTGTTTTTAAATGTTTTGTTTTTGTATCAGGGTAACACTGACCTCATAGAATGTGTTGGGAAGATTCTCCTCTTCCATTTCCTGGAAGATTTCTAATAGAATTTATATTATTTATTTTGCAAATGATGCCACCTAAACCTGGAGTTTCCTCTGTGGGAAGGTTTTAAACCAAAAATTCATTTTCTATAATTGATATAAGGATATATTCAGTTTACCTGTTTCTTCTTCAGTGAGGTTTAGTAATTTTATTTTGCAAAAGTTCATTTTACCTACACTGGTTAATTTCAATTTGTTCCTAATATTCCCTTAATATGCTTTTATTTTCTGTGACTTTATAGAGGTATCTTTAATTCGTGTCTTCATTCTTTTTACATATATGTATAGCTAAAAGTTTTCAATTTTATTGATCTTCCAAAAAAAACAGACTTTGATTTCATTGATTTTTTTTCGTGTTTTTCTATTTTCTCTTTAATTGAATTCTGCCCTTTATTATTTGCATTTCTCTATTTTGAGTTTAACCTGCTCTTTTTTCTTTCTACATTCTTAAGGTAGAAACAGATTATTTAAGACCTTATTTATTTTCTAAAATATGTATTTAGTGCTATATATTTCCCTGCTGCATTTCCTTTGGCTGCGTCTCACACATCTTAATGTACTGTATTTTTATTTTCATTCAGTTAAAATTTTTTTCTATTTCTCTTTTTGCATTCTTTTTTTTGGGGGGGGAGCAGCTACAGCAGTTTATTTATTTATGTAACATCTTTATTGGAGTATAATTGTTTTACTTTGTTGTGTTAGTTGCTGCTGTATAACAAAGTGAATCAGCTATACGTATACATATATCCCCATATCCCCTCCTGCGTCTGCCTCCCACCCTCCCTATCCCACCCCTCTAGGTGGTCACAAAGCAATGAGCTGATCTCTCTGTGCTATGCAGCTTCTTCCCACTAGCTATCCGTTTTACATTTGGTAGTGTATATATGTCGATGCCACTCTCTCACTTCGTCCCAGCTTAACATTCCCCCTCACTGTCTCCTCAAATCCATTCTCTACGTCTGCATCTTTATTCCTGTCCTGACCCTAGGTTCTTCAGAACGATTTTCTTCTTTTTCTAGATTCCATATGTATGCGTTAGCATACAGTATTTGTTTTCTCTTTCTGACTTACTTCACTCTGTACGACGTCCGTCCACCTCAATACAAATACCTCAATTTTGTTTCTTTTTATGGCTGAGTAATATTCCATTGTATATATGTGCCACATCTTCTTTATCAGTTCATCTGTCGATGGACATTTAGGTTGCTTCCATGTCCTGGCTATTGTAAATAGTGTTGCAATGAGCATTTTGGTACATGACTCTTTTTGAATTATGGTTTTTTCAGGGTATATGCGCAGTAGTGGCATTGCTGGGTCATATGGTAGTTCTATTTTTAGTTTTTGAAGGAACCTCCATACTGTTCTCCATACTGGCTGTATCAATTTACATTCCTACCAACAGTGCAAGAGGGTTCCCTTTTCTCCACACCCTCTCCAGCATTTATTGTTTCTAGATTTTTTGATGATGGCCATTCTGACTGGTGTGAGGTGATACCTCATTGTAGTTTGATTTGCATTTCTCTAGTGATTAGTGATGTTGAGCATGCTTTCTTATGTTTGTTGGTAATCTTCTTTGGAGAAATGTCTATTTGGGTCTTCTGCCCATTTGTGGATTGGGTTGTTTTTTGGTATTGAACTGCATGAGCTGCTTATATATTTTGGAGATTAATCCCTGTCAGTTGCTTCGTTTGCAAATATGTTCTCCCATTCTCAGGGTTATCTTTTCACCTTGTTTATAGTTTCCTTTGCTATGCAAAAAATTTTAAGTTTCCTTAGGTCCCATTTGTTTACTTTTGTTTTTATTTCCCTTTCTCTAGGAGGAGGGTCAAAAAGGATCTTGCTGTGATTTATGTCATAGAGTGTTCTGCCTATGTTTTCCTCTAACAGTTTTATAGTGTCTGGCCTTACATTTAGGTCTTTAATCCATTTTGAGTTTATTTTTGTGTATGGTGTTAGGGAGTGTTCTAATTTCATTCCTTTACATGTATCTGTCCAGTTTGCCCAACACCACTTATTAAAGGGGCTGTCTTTTCTCTATTGTATATCCTTGCCTCCTTTATCAAAGGTAAGGTGACCATATGTGCGTGGGTTTATCTCTGGGCTTTCTATCCTGTTCCGTTGATCTATATTTCTGTTTTTGTGCCAGTACCATACTGTCTTGATTACTGTAGCTTTGTATTATAGTCTGAAGTCAGGAAGCCTGATTCCTCCAGCTCTGTTTTTCTTTTTCAAGATTGCTTTGTCTGTTCGGGGTCTGTTGTGTTTCCATTACAAATTGTAAAACTTTTTGTTCGACTTCTGTGAAAAATCCTATTGGTAGTTTGATAGGGATTGTGTTGAATCTGTAGGTGGTTTGGGTAGTATAGTCATTTTCACAATGTTGATTCTTCCAATCTAAGAACATGGTATATCTCTCCATCTGTTTGAATCATCTTTAATTTCTTTCATCAGTGTCTTATAGTTTTCTGCATACAGGTCTTTTGTCTCCCTAGGTACGTTTATTCCTAGGTATTTTATTCTTTTTCGTTACAATGGTAAATGGGAATGTTTCCTTAATTTCTCTTTCAGATTTTTCATCATTAGTGTATAGGAATGCAAGAGATTTCTGTGCATTAATTTTGTATCCTGCAACTTTACCAAATTCATTGATTAGATCTAGTAGTTTCCTGGTAGCATCTTTAGAATTCTCCATGTATAGTCTCATGTCATCTACAAACAGTGACAGTTTTATTTCTTCTTTTCCGATTTAGATTCCTTTTATTTCTTTTCTGTTTCTCATTGCTGTGACTAAAACTCCCAAAACTATGTTGAATAATAGTGGTAAGAGTAGCCAACCTTGTCTTGTTCCTGATCTTAGTGGAAGTGGTTTCATTTTTTCACCATTGAGAGCAGTGTTGGCTGTGGGTTTGTCATATATGGCCTTTATTATGTTGAGGTAAGTTCTCTCTGTGCCGACATTCTGGAGAATTTTTATCATACATGAGTCGTGACTTTTGTTGAAAGCTTATTCTGCATCTATTGAGTTGATCATCTGGTTTTTATCCTTCAGTTTGTTAATATGGTGTATCACATTGATTGATTTGCATACCTTGAAGAATCCTTGCATTCCTGGGATAGACCCCACTTGATCATGGTGTGTGATCCTTTTAATGTGCT
This sequence comes from Phocoena sinus, assembly GCF_008692025.1. Lineage (NCBI taxonomy): Eukaryota > Metazoa > Chordata > Mammalia > Artiodactyla > Phocoenidae > Phocoena > Phocoena sinus. Next base: position 156,834,287 of record NC_045763.1, on the reverse strand, counting down.
GCTGGATTGTGTTTGCTATTATTTTGTTGAGGATTTTTGCATCTATGTTCACCAGTGATATTGGCCTGTAGTTTTCTTTCTTTGTGACATGTTTGTCTGGCTTTGGTATCAGGGTGATGGTGGCCTCATTGAATGAGTTGAGGAGTGTTCCTCCCTCTGCTATATTTTGGAAGAGTTTGAGAAGGATAGGTGTTACCTCTCCTCTATATGTTTGACAGAATTTGCCTGTGAATCCATCTGGTCCTGGGCTTTTGTTTGTTGGAAGATTTTTAATAACAGTTCCAATTTCATTGCTTGTGATTGGTCTGTTTATATTTTCTATTTCCTCCTGGTTCAGTCTTGAAAGGTTTTAATTTTCTAAGAATTTGTCCATTTCTTCCAGGTTGTTCATAGTAGCTTATAGTAGTCTCTCATGATCATTTGTATTTCTGAAGTGTCAGTTGTTACTTCTCCTTTTTGATTTATAATTCTATTGATTTGAGTCTTCTCCCTTTTTCTCTTGATGAGTCTGGCTAATGGTTTATCAATTTTGTCTATCTTCTCAAAGAACCAGCTTTTAGTTTTATTGATCTTTGGTATTGTTTTCCTTCATTTATTTTTCATTCATTTCTGATCTGATCTTTATGATTTCTTTCCTTCTGCTAACTGTGGGGCTCTTTTGGTTCTTCTTTCTTTGATGGCTTTAGCTGTAAGGTTAGGTTGTTTATTTGAGATTTTCTTGTTTCTTGAGGTAGAATTGTATGGTATAAACTTCCCTCTAGAACTGCTTTAGCTGCATCCCATAGGTTTTGGGCTGTTGTGTTTCATTGGCATTTTTTTCTAGGTATTTTCTATTTCCTCTTTGATTTCTTCAGTGATCTCTTGGGGATTTAGTAGCGTATTGTTTAGGCTCCACGTGTTTGTATTTTTGCAGATTTTTTCCTGTAATTGATATCTAGTCTCATAGCGTTGTGGTTAGAAAAGATACTTGTTACCGTTTCAGTTTTCTTAAATATACCATGGCTTGATTTGTGACCCAACATATGATCTATCCTGGAGAATCTTCCATGAGCACTTGAGAAGAAAGTGTATTCTGTTATTTTTGGATGGAATGTCCTATAAATATCAATTAAGTCCATCTTGTTTAATGTATCATTTAAAGCTTGTGTTTCCTTATTTATTTTCATTTTGGATGATCTGTCCATTGGTGAAAGTGGAGTGTTAAAGTCCCCTACTATTTTTGTGTTATTGTCAGTTTCCCCTTTTAATGGCTGTTAGCATTTGCATTATGTATTGAGGTGCTTTATGTTGGGTGCATAAATATTCACAATTCTTATATCTTCTTCTTGGATTTATCCCTTGATCATTATGTAGTGGCCTTCTTTGTCTCTTGTAAAAGTCTTTATTTTAAAGTCTGTTTTGTCTTATATGAGAATTGCTACTCCATCTTTCTTTTGATTTCCACTTGCATGGAATTTCTTTTTCCATCCCTCACTTTCTGTCTGTATGTGTCCCTAAGTCTGAAGTGGGTCTCTTGTAGACAGCATAAATATGGGTCTTGTTTTTGTATCCATTCAGACAGTCTATGTCTTTTGGTTGGAGCATTTAATCCATTTACATTTAAGGTAGTTATCGATATGTGTGTTCCTATTACCATTTTCTTAATTGTTTTGGTTTTGTTATTGTAGGTTTTTTCCTTCTCTTGTGGTTCCTGCATAGAGAAGTTCCTTTAGCATTTGTTATAAATCTGGTTTGGTGGTGGTGAATTCTCTTAGTTTTGCTTGTCTGCAAAGGTTTTAATTTCGCCATCAAATGTGAATGAGATCCTTGCTCGGTAGAGCAATCTTGGTTGTAGGTTTTTCCCTTTCATCACTTTAAATATGTCCTGCCACTCCCTTCTAGCTTGCAGTGTTTCTGCTGAAAGATCAGCTGTTAACCTTATGGGGATTCCCTTGTATGTTATTTGTTGCTTTTCTCTTGCTGCTTTCACTATCTTTTCTTTGTATTTAATTTTTGATAGTTTGATTAATATATGTCTTAGCATATTTCTCCTTGGATTTATCCTGTATGGGACTCTCTGTGCTTCTTGGACCTGAATTACTTTTTCCTTTCGCATATTAAGGAAGTTTTCCACTATAATGTCTTCAAATATTTTCTCTGTCTCTTTCTTTTTCTCTTCTTTTTCTGGGACCCCTGTAATTTGAATGGTGGTGTGTTTAATGTTGTCCCAGAAGTCTCTGAGACTGTCCTCAATTCTTTTCATTCTTTTTTCTTTATTCTTCTCTGTGGTAGTTATTTCCACTATTTTATCTTCCAGGTCACTTACCTGTTCTTCTGCCTCAGTTATTCTGCTATTGATTACTTCTTGAGAATTTTTAATTTCATGTCTTGTGTTGTTCATCGTTGTTTGTTTGCTCCTTATTTCTTCTAAGCCCTTGTTAAACATTTCTTGTATTTTCTCCATTCTATTTCCATGATTTTGGATCATCTTTACTATCATTACTCTGAATTATTTTTCAGGTAGACTGCCTATTTCCTCTTCATTTGTTTGGTCTAGTGGGTTTTTACCTTGCTCCTTCATCTGCTGTGTTTTTCTGTCTTCTCATTTTGCTTAGCTTACTGTGTTTTGGATCTCCTTTTCACAGGCTGCAGTTCATAGTTCCCCTTGTTTTTGGTGTCTGCCCCCAGTGGGTATTGTTGGTTCAGTGGGTTGTGTAGGTTTCCTGGTGGAGGGGACTTGTGCCTCTGTTCTGGTGGATGAGGCTGGATCTTTTCTTTCTGGTGAGCAGGATCGCATCCGTTGGTGTGTTTTGGGGTTTCTGTGAACTTAGTATGATTTTAGGCAGCCTCTCTGCTAATGCGTGGGGTTTTGTCCTTGCTAGTTGTTTGGCTTGGTTTGTCCATCATTGGAGCTTGCTGGTTGTTGAGTGGAGCTGGGTCTTAGCATTGAGGCGGAGATCTCTGGTAGAGCTCTCAGCGTTTGATATTATGTGGGGCCAGGAGGTCTCTGGTGGACCAGTGCCCTAAATTCGGCTCTCCCTCTCACAGGCTCAGGCCTTTTACCCAGCCAGAGCACCAAGACCCTGTCAGCCACATGGCTCAGAAAAACAGGGAGAAAGGAAAGAACGAAAGAGAAGAAAATAGAATAAAGTTATTAAAATAAAAAATTTAAGAAATATATTATTAAAATTAAAAAGTAATAAAGAAAAGAAGAGAGCTACCAAATCAATAAGCAAATCCACCAATGATAACAAGTAGAAAAACTAAACTAAGATAACCATATAAATAAGAACCTAGTCAGTTGCATATAGCAAACCCCAAGTCTACAGCTGCTCCCAAAGTCCACCACCTCAATTTTGGGATGTTGTCTATTCAGGTGTTCCACAGATGCAGGGTACATCAGGTTTATTGTGGAGATTTAATCCACTGCTCTTGAGGCTGCTGGGAGAAATTTCCCTTTCTCTTCTTTGTTCGTACAGCTCCTGGGGTTCAACTTTGGATTTGGCCCCGCCTCTGCATGTAGGTCACCCTCTGGTGTCTGTTCTTCACCCAGATAGGATGGGGTTAAAGGAGCAGCTGATTAGGGGGCTCTGGCTCACTCAGGTCTGTGGGAGGGAGGGGTATGGAAAGCGAGGTGAGCCTGTGGTGTCAGAGGATGGCATGACGTTGCAGCAGCCTGAGGCACACCGTGTGTTCTCCCGGGAAAGCTGTCCCTGGATTACGGGACCCTGGCAGTGGCAGGCTGCACAGGCTCCTAGAGGGAAGGTGTGGATAGTGACCTGTGCTTGTACACAGGATTCTTGGTGGCTGCAGCAGCAGCTTTAGTGTTTCATGCCAGTCTCTGGTGTCAGCACTGATAGCCGCGGCTCACGCCTGTCTCTCAAGCTCGTTTAGGTGTTGCTGTGAATCTCCTGTCCTCGCGCACCCCAAAACAATGGTCTCTTGCCTTTTAGGCATGTCCAGACTTAATCCCAGAGTCCCTCCTGGCTAGCTGTGGTGCACTAGCCCCAGTCAGGCTGTGTTCACGCAGCAAACCCCAGTCCTCTCCCTGTGGTCTGACCTCCAAAGCCCGAACCTCAGCTCCCAGCCCCCACCTACCCCAGCAGGTGAGCAGACAAGCCTCTGAGGCTGGTGAGTGCTGGTCGGCACTGAACCTCTGTGCTGGAATCTCTCCGCTTTGCCCTCTGCACCCCTGTTGCTGCGCTCTCCTCCGTGGCTCTAAAGCTTCCCCCACCACCCACCCCCTATCTCCACCAATGAAGGGGCTTCCTAGTGTGTGGAAACTTTTCCTTCTTCACAGCTCCCTCCCAGAGTGCAGATCCCATCTCTCTTCTTTTGTCTGTTTTTTCTTTTGCCCTACTAAGGTATGTGGTGAGTTCCTTGCCTTTTGGGAAGTCAGGTCTTCTGCCAGCGTTCAGTAGGTGTTCTGTAGGAGTTGTTCCACATGTAGACATATTTTTAATGTATTTCTGGGGAGGAAGGTGATCTCCATGTCTTACTCCTCTGCCATCTTGATGGTCCTCTACCTTGGTTTCTTATTTGACACATAGACTACATAAAGTTTTTTTGTTTGTTTCCAAATGTTTGAGGTTTTACAGATATTTTTCTGTTATTGATTTCTAATTTAATTAAATTTGGACAGAGAACATACTTTGAATGATTAAAATTTTTCTAACTTTATTGAGACTTGTTTTATAGCCCAGGATATGATCTATTTTGGTAAGTGTTCAACCTGCTCTCAAGTAAAATATATATTCTGCTATGTTTTTGTGCATTGTTCTATAAATGTCAATTAGATCAAGTTGGTTGGTACTATTGTTCAAATCTTATATGTATATATTGATTTCCTGTCTACTTGTATCCATTAATGAGAGAAGGGTTTTGACATCACTAAGGAGTTGAAAATTTGCTTATTTCTCTAGTAACTTTTATTTTATGCCTTTGAAGATCTCTTATTAGATGCATAAAACTTTAGCATTGTAATCTTCTTGATAAATTTACCCCTTTACCACCATAAAATGACTCTGATTATTGCATCTTCAACAAATTTAGATAATTTTTTGCTATTATATTTTTCAAATATTTTTCTGTCCCTTCCTCTCTTTTAGATACTCCAAGAACAAATATATTATGTTGCATGAGTTGTCTTATAGCTCACTGGTATTCTGTTCATTTTTCTTCTACTATTTTTTCACAGTGTTTTCATAGAGTTTACTAAACTCTTCTTATGTTGTGTCTAATCTGCTATTAATCCCATCCAATGTATTTCTCAATTCTAGAATTTTGTTTTGTTTTATTTTAGTTTCTCTTTTCAGAAAATAAGAGTGGCTAATATGGTCACATTTTCACCCTGGCTAAAAGAGTCTATAGATGCATGGGTAATCCACTCAAATACAAGTTTTAAAGTAGTAAACACATTTTGTCCAGTGGCTAGTTAGGCAGATTATGAAAGTTATGCAATGTCATATGGTTTTTCATGGGCAATATATTTGTGCTAACCCAGTTTTCTCTTTTGAAAAACTATATGGTAGAAGGCTGTATACCATAGTAGTTAAAAGAGCATGGTCTGGAATTAAAATACCTAGATCTGAATTCTGGCTCTCCAAGTAACCTCAGTACTTTAATTTTTTATCATTGAATTGTGAACATAAATGAGATAATATGTTTAGCTGTTCAGTTAGTTCCTCATACATAGTAAATTTTAAAGAAATGACTGGATTTTTTCTCATATACTTTAATATAATTCAGTGAGCAAAAACTGATTTAGAAAATTAATTGATATTTGGATATGGCTTGTTGTGCCTGAGTTTTGTCATATTTCCAAGCATATATTATAAAATATAGATTATAAACTTTGAGTTTATTACTAGTGGATGAAATGTGCATTTTCATCTTATCATGAAATATTATCTTTAAAATATTTTTATATTTTTAATTGACATATAATATTATTTTCAGGTATACAACATAATGATGCAGTATTTGTTTATATTACAAAATGATCACCAAGGTAAATCTGCTTAGTACCTGACACCATACATAGTTACAAATTTTTCTTTCTTGTGATGAGGACTTTTAAGATCTACTCTCTTAGCAATTTAAAAATATGCAGTACAGTATTATTAACTATAGTCACCATACTGTACATTACATCCCCATGGCTTACTTATTTTGTAACTGGATGTTTGTACCTTCTGACCTCCATCACCCATTTTGCCCATGCTCTGCTCCCCAACTCTGAAAACCACCAGTCTGTTCTGTGTATCTATGAGCTTGGTTTTGTTTTGTTTCGGATTCTGCATATAAGGACAATTATATAGTATTTGTCTTTCTCTGTCTGACTTATTTCACTTAACATAATGTGTTCCAGGTCCATTCATGTTGTCAGAAATGGCAAAATTTCATTCTTTCTTATGGCTGAAGTATATGTATATTTTCTTTATCCCTTCATCTTTTGATGGACCCTTAGGTTGCAAATAATGCTGCAATGAATACGGGGGTTGCATATATCTTTTTGAGTTAGTGTTTTCATTTTCTTCAGATAAATACACAGAAGTGGAACTGCTGGATCGTATGGCGGGTTGTTTTTTTTTTAATTTTTTGAGAAATCTCCATACTGTTTTCATAGTGGCTGTACCAATTTACATTCCCATCAACAGTGCCCAAGGGTTCCCTTTTTTCCACATCCTTAGTAACACTTGCTATTTCCTGTCTTTCTGATAATTGCCATTTTAACAGGTGTGAAGTGATATCCCATTATGGTTTTGACTTGCATTTCCCTGATGATTAGTGATGCTGAGCATCTTTTCATGTATCTATTGGCCATCTGTATGTCTTCTTTAAGAACATGTCTTTTCAGATCTTATGCTCATTTTTTTAATCAAATTGCTTTTTCTTCTGTGTTGTATAAGTTCTTACATATATTTTGGAGATTAACCCCTTATCAGGTATATGATTTGCAAGTATTTTCTCCTATTCAGTAGATTGCCTTTTTATTTTGTTGATGGTTTTCTTTCCTGTTCAGAAGCTTAGTTTGATGCAGTCCCACTTGTTTATTTTTGCTTTTGTTGTCTTTGTTTTTGGTGTCAGATCCAAAAATCATTACCAAGACTGATGTCAAGGAGCTTACCACCTATGTTTCCTTCTAAGGATTTCATGGTTTCAGGTCTTATGTTCAACTCTTTAATCCATTTTGAGTTAATATTTGTGTATGGTGTAAGATAGTAGTCCAGTTTCATTCTTTTACATATGGCTGCCCAATTTTCCCAAACTATTTATTGAAGAGACTGTCCTATCCCCCTTGTGTATTCTTGGCTCCTTTGTTGTATATTAATTGACCATATACATGTGGATTTATTTCTGGACTCTGTGTACTGGTCCATTGAGCTGTGTGTCTGTTTTTATGTCAGTAGATACTGTTTTGATTAATACAGCTTTGTAATATAGTTTGAAATCAGGGAGCATGATGCTTCCATCTTTGTTCTTCTTTCTCAAGGTTATTTTGACTATTCAGGGTCTTTTGTGTTTCCTTACATATTTTAGGTTTGTTTGTTCTGCTTCTGTGAAAAATGCCGTTGCAATTTTGATAGAGATTGCATTCAATCTGTAGATTGCTTTGGGTGGTATGGACGTTCTAAACAATATTCACTCTTCCATTCCATGAGCAGAGAATATCTTTCCATTTTTTTGTGTCTTCCTCAATTCCTTTCATTAATGTCTTATACAGTATACCTCATTTTGTTGTGCTTTACTTTGTTGTGCTTTGCAGATACTGTGTTTTTTACATATTAAAAATTTGTGGCAAGTTGGTCAGTGCTGTTTTTCCAACAGCATATACTTATTTCTTGCCTTTTGTCACATTTTGGTAATCGTTGCAACATTTCAAACTTTATATTGCTATTACATTTGTTATGGTGATCTGTGATCTTTGATGTTACTATTGCAAAAAGATTATGACTCACTAATCAATCACCTTACTGGAGAACTCCGATGATGATTAGAATTTTTAGCAATAAAGCATTTTAGTTAAGGTATGTACATTTTTTAGATATTATGCTATTGTACACTTAATAGGCTACAATTATCTGTAAGCATAACTTTAATATGAACTGGGAAACCAAAAAAAATTGTGTGATTTGCTTTATTGTGATATTCACTTTATTGCAGTGGTCTGGAACTGAACCCACAATATCTCTGAGGTATGCCTGTGGTTTTCAGTTTACAGATTTATCATCTCCTTGATTAATATTATTCCTAGGTGTTTTATTCTTTTTGATGCAATAGTAAATGTGATTGTTTTCTTAATTTCTCTATTTGATAGTTTGTTATTAGTGTATAGAAACACAATAGGTTTTTGTATATTGGTTTTGTATCCTGCAACTTTACTGTATTTGCTTAAGTCTAACAGGTATTTTTTGGTGGAATCTTCAGAGTTTCTGTATCTAATATCTTGCCATCTGCAAATAGTGAGAGTTTCAATATTTCCTTTCTAATTTGTATGCCTCTATTTTTTTTTTCTCACCTAAGTTCCCTGACTAGGAATTTCAACACTATGTTGAATAAAATTGGTTAGAATTGGCATCATTATTTTGTTCCTGATCTTAGAGAAAAAGCTTTCAGCTTTTCACCATTGAGTATGTTAGCTGTGAGCTTGTCATGTATGGCCTTTATTATGTTGAGGTATGTTCCTTCTGTATCCACTTTGTTGAGAGTTTTTATTATAAATTGATGTTGAATTTTGTCGTGTGATGTTTTTGCATCTATTGAGATGATCATATGATTTTTTTCTTCATTTTGTCAATGTGCCATATCACATTGACTTGCAGATGTTGAACCATCCTTGCATCCCTAGAATGAGTTCCATTTAATTATGGTGTATGATCTTTTAATGTATTGTTTTATTTTTAAACTTTTAATTTTATATTGGAGAATAGTTGATTAACAATGTTGTGATAGTTTCAGGTGCACAGCAGAGCAACTCATCTATAGATAAACATGTATCCATTCTCCCCCAAACCCCCCTCCCATCCAGGCTGCTCATAACATTGAGCAGAGTGCTATACAGTAGGTCCTTGTTGGTTATCCATTTTAAATATAGCAGTGTGTACATTAATGTATTGTTGAATTTTGTTTGCTGATGTTCTGTTGAGGATTTTTGAATCTACATTCATCAGGGATATTGGCCTATAATTTTCTTTTCTTGTGGTGTCCTTGTCTGGTTCTTGTATTAGAGTAATGCTGGCCTTGTAAAATGAGTTTGGAAGTGTACCTTCCTCTTCTGTTTTTTGGTTTGAGAAGGATTCATATTCTTCTTTGAATATTTGGCATAATTTATTAGTGAAGCTGTCTGGTCCTGGACTTTTGTTTGTTGGGAGGTTTTTGATTAGTAATCAATCGCCTGACTAGTAATTAGTCTATTCACATTTTCTGTTTTTCATGATTCAGTGTTACAAGTTTCCATTGCTTCTAGTTTGTCCAATTTGTTGGTGTATAATTGTTCATGTTAGTCTTACGATCCTTTGTTTTTCTGTGGTGTTAGTTGTAATGTCTCCTCTTTCGTTTCTGATTTTATTTATTTGAACTTTCTCTCTTTTTTTTTTCCTCAGTGAGTATAGCTAAAGGTTTCTCAATTTTGTTTATCTTTTCAAAGAACCAACTCTTATTTTCATTGATCTTTTCTATTATCTTTTTAATCTCTTTCATTTATCAATATTTCTGCTTTGACCTTTGTTATTGCTTTCCTTCTACTAACTTTAAGTTCATTTGTTCTTTTTCTAGTTTCTCAAGGTGTAAAGTTACGTCGTGTATTTTTGTTTCTTGAGTTAAGTATTTATTGCCATGAACTTCCCTCTTACAAGTGCTTTTGCTGCATTCCATAATCTTTGGTATGTTGTATTTCCATTTTCATTTATCTCAAGGTATTTTTTAATTTCTCTTTTGCTTTCTCCATTGACCCATTGGTTTTTCTATTCACTGATGTGTTTTTTAATCTCCAAATATTTTTGAATTTTCCATTTTTCTTGTTAGTGATTTTTAATTTCATACCATCATGCTCAGAAAAGATGTGTGACATGACTTCCATCTTCTTAAATTTATTAGGACTTGTTTTTTGGCGTAACATATGATCTATCCTGGACAATGTTTCATGTGCACTTGAGATTTTTCCACTCTGTTTGTTGGGAACACCAAGTCTTCCTGTACCCATGTTGGGTTAGGGATTGTTCCACCTGCTCCTTTCAAGTGATTCTTTTCTAGTCCTCAGGTAGTTTCCTTATACACAAGGAGACCCTGAAGATTTCCACAACTCCTTCTATGTGAAGATCTCCTCTCGTTAGTACTCTGTCCTGTGGACTCTAGCTGATTTGGCCTTTCTAAAATCCCAACTTTGTCCCTCAACTTAGAGAAATTGAGTGTTTCCAGTGTTCCCCTTTTTGTGCCATGGTGTGGAAGCTCATTCAGTATGTTCTGATACTCAGTTGGGCACTCTGAGCTGGTGATATACTTTTGGGAGTTATTGGTATATATAGCCAGTGAAGACCTGGAAGTAAAATACGTCAAGAAGGGGTTACAGAGGGAAAAGAGAAAAATCCTGAGCTAGAACCCTAAGGAGCAACAAAATATATGTGGAGAGTTAGTGATAATTCTTCTAAAGTGATTTTCAAAGCAAAGCCCTTAAGTACTTAGAGTTTCTGATACTGTTCCAAAGTATGGCCATTACTTAGGAGTTGATAAGTCATTAGCTAAGATTACTTTGGATCTTCTGAGTATCCTGTTTTCTGGGCACATATCTAGGCACTCAGGATAGGAACACATCTGGAATCATAGGAAAGTCCTACAGATTCAGGAATGCCTTGTGTCCACAGCTTAGAGTCAAATGTCCAATCTTCATTTCTACACTAATGGACCACCATGAGAATTTGTGAACCAAAAACTAATAATAATAATAAAATAACCATAACTAAGTAGAAAATGAAGTCAAGAAAAGAAGAAAAAGGAAAAATTTGGATCTAGAAAACAAATCTAGAGACTTGAGGTTTTGAGACCTAAATTAAATCCCTGGACTGTCTCCAACCAACTGGTTGGGTCACCTTGGACAGCTCCGTAACTAACCGTCTTTGACTTAGTTTGCACATCTTTCACATGGAGAATAATTGTACCGGAACTTCCAGCTTTGTGGGCATTAAAATCTACATACATAAAAGTGGTTATTTTTAAGTCTTTGCCATGATCTTGTTCAAAAAAAACTAGTCATGGTAAATAAATGAAAAATAATATGAATAATTTTAATTTTATGGTTAATTTTTGCATATTTACATTTTGCCTCTAGGTAAAAATTCATTTTAAGAGCTTGTTAAATGGTATATAAGCTCCAAGTTGGAAACATTATACTTCTAATTTTAAAATTTAATATTCTTTCCTCATTTAGAGGTTATACACCTCTTTTCTGTATTTGATAAGGCTATGGTATTCAAATATTTTCAAAGTTAGCATAATTAGATTTATTTCTTAACCAAGCAAATAATTCTTTTCAAAATAGTTTCAGTGTAAAGTACAGTGAAAAGAACTGATTGACTGACACTAATAATAGCATTTCAAATATTGTTTTCTTTTAATAGGCTGAGTCATCAGTGAAGTTTAGGTTGTAATCATGTTTATGGGTTCTCTTTAAAACTTTGCTTCCCTTGATTCAATTCAATACAAACAAAAAAGTGTGTTTCAAATCAATTCCTGAATGATCTGAAATGATCTGTTAAGGATTTGAAAATGAATAAATCTCTTAGTAACCTGGAGTTTGGTCTCATTTACGAGACTCCTATGCTGTCATTTGAACAGAATCTTTCACTTTTGATGAGTTGGAAAATAAATGAGACTAAAGAAGTTAGTGGTATGATCTCTCATTGTTATAGTACATTATTTCAAGGAGACGTTTGAAAATGAATATCAGAGTCTGAATTTCTCTTATTTGACAAACTAAAATGAAAATAATAAATGAAAATAAAATGAAAATAGTTCAATTGTTCATTTTAATAAAAGTTGATAATATAGAATTAAATCAATAGAAGCGAATAGGAATTTGTGAGGGTTCTTACATCACAGTACTTCAATAGCACACATATTAACTAGAATTCTTATTTACTGTTTTATCATAAAAATCAGAATAGAGGGAAAGGAATCAATGTTGTTATAGAGGAAGCATTTAGTATTAACTTCAGTAGGATCCATTCATTGAGTACCCACTATGTATCTGACATGGTGTATTCATGTTGCTCTGTCTAGGGTTCTTTCTGAGAAAATATTTAATTATATTGTCCTAGGTTAGTGGCTCTTCTGGACTGGATTAATGTGAATATCATTACATTATTTCAAATCTCTCTAAAAACTTTTTGTTTGTTTCTATTTATAATTTATATAGAGAAATGGATAAAATGGGGAAAATGTTTAATCTTTTTTTTTCTGTTGTAAAATGAGTGGCTTTGAAGGAAAGTTTTGTGAGTAAGGGAGACAATGATTTTTCATGCAATGAAATACTATACAACAATTTAAAATTATGCTTTAAAAGAATATTTAATATATTAAAACATGATTACGTGCAAAACGTAGAATGTAAAACTATATATAGCATGCTATAAATATTATCAGATTGTTATATAGGTAGATGTAGATGTAGTATAGGAAAGAGCCAGAAGACAATGTTAATGGGCAGTTATGTCTGAGTGGGAATCTGGGTGATTTGTTTTCTTTTTCATACTATATACTTTCTCAAAATAGTTAATAGCAGACATTTTCTGATCATACAAGTAATGAGTATCATTAAATAAATAAAAAGTAAAGGGCAGAAGACAGTTTATTCCAAAATTAAAAAATTTTTTGTTTAAATGATTGTTTAAGCCCCTTCAAAGAAAATAAATCACAAGATTTACATTTAGATTAATAGAGTGTATTTATCATGATCCCTTTAATGTTTGAAAATAAACTACTACAGGCAGGTGAATTTGAAGGATGAACATGTATTAAGTAGCATTTAGTAGAGATGACACTTTGATACGTCCAAGTGTGGCACCTGGACCAGGAGCATCAACATATCCTGGGAACTTGTTATAAATGCACACTTTTGGGCCCCACCCCAGACCAGGTGATTTAGATGCATGCTTAAGTTTGAGAAATGCTGCTTTAGAGTTTTGGATTCTGAGACTGATGTTATAGAACAATTTCTGAATTTTATCCTAGAAAACTTCCATTTCACATTTCTTTTCTCTTTTTTTGCCTTATTTCTTCCTCTCCTTCTCTGTCGCTGTCTCTCAGCCTCTCTCTTACACATAATTGCATTTTTTGTTGTATGTTTTTTGTTTATTCATATTTTTACCTTGTTTCCCCAAAATATTTGAGACAGCTTACAGAGGTGCATATACTACAATATACTAACAACAGCAAGCACTCATTTAGTGCTATTTTTCAGGTACTGTTCTAAGTACTTTACATAAAGTATCTCATTTAATTTAATTTTTAATAACAGCCCCATAAACGCAGTTGTTATTATTATGATGATGCCCATTTTACAGACAAGGAATCTAAAGCATAAAGACTAAATAACTTGCCCAAATGCATACAGCCAGTAAGTGGCAGAGTCCAGGCAATCTTGTTCCAAAGTCTGAGCCTTCAACTAGTTTACTGTGCTGCTTCTTACAGATAAAATTAGTGAAGAATTGGGGATGAACACCAAGTAAACCTATTCTGCAGAGTTTTACAGAGTTGGTAAGCATGGTCCATTAATTGCCTCTAGGTCCTACAAAGAGTGAAAAAGAATGAGCTATAAGATTTACAGTCACCAAAATGTGGAAATAAACCCATTTTCAGGAAGGTCACTGAGAGAAATACCTCTAGTTGCTCTCCATCCTGAGAAATATTCATTGTGATTTAAATTTCATTCATTCACTCTGTATTTGTTTATACAATAACTATCTCTTGAGCACCTTCTGTTTGTTAGGCTCTTTGCTCATTGCTTGTGGACGGAAAGAATAAAACAATCCATGCCTTAGAGAAACCCAGAGCCTAGGGTTAAAGAACAATGGTGTATCTTCCTTGGGCTTTCCCCCACTTCCTCTCTGAGTGTGGCAGTCGGAAAAGAGCATAATGACAAGCAAGAATGGACTTGGAATAGGTTCTACTATGAGAGAAGACCTGAGGGAGGATGAGAAAACACTAAAAGGAAACAACCATTTGATCTGTAGTGCCTGGTCACAGAGACAACATTATTTCCCCACTACATCTTTCTCTGTAATCTGTAACCTGAGGCTGCCCCTGGACAAACTGGACTTTAGGAGGTTCCTTGATTCTTTGGAGACTGTGTGGCTACAGGGATGAAGGGCAGGAGGGTGGTAGGAGGAGGCAAAGCCAGCTGGTTTTAACAAAGCTCTGAAATGTGTGTGTGTGTGTGTGTGTGTGTGCACATGTGCATGCATGTCTGTGTATGTATGTATCCTATCACTAAGAAAGTGCTTCTGGCTTCCTGGTCAAAGGTCACCCTTATCCCTTCTGAAAATAGTTCCTAGAAGCTGCACAAAGACTTAAAAATTCTTCTTTCTCCTCTCCTCCCCATCCAGATTTACCTAATAAATTGAAAGCAGGCAAAATTATTTGTCCCAGTGGTCATGGCTTTGCCTAGTTAACATGGCCTTATCTTACGCCACCTTTGACCGTGAACCCCTGGAGATAGGGATGTCTTGAATTCCAACACTTGGGCCTAAAGATAAGGATGTGATTTTCTTTGACCACCTGGAACTTGAGCTTGTGTTTCTAAGTGAAAACCATATCAAGAGTGTGAATGTTGGTTAAGATTTTATTCAGTGTTTTGAAATGAATGATGTTGCCTAATGACCCATGATGCTGGGATCTGATAGATTTAATTTTCTGATCAAAGTGCAGAATTCATACTGACCACAAGGGCATCTTTCCTGAAGTCATCATGCCATAAATATCTTAGAGCAAGATGAGATGGGAAAAGCAAGAAGATACAGAGTTTGAATGCAGTTTGCATAGAGTTTGGAAAATGGTGGTAATAACAGGGGACAGAGAATAATTATTGAGCCACCCTGTGTTTCATTTTTAATTTGCAATAATGGGTCTTGTAGTGATCTTTTCTGGACCACTTTTGATTAGAAAGAAGAGCAAATTTGTTTGGAAATCTTGTTGCAGCACCTAAATTATTTAATAGATTCTAACATATTTGGCAGGGATGTTGAGGAATAAGCATAAAGGTCTTAGGCATTTCACCCAGAGAGCGGCCCTTCTCTGGCAGTGACAAAACTAATTATTCCCCAAAGGGTTTTGCCTGAAACTTTGAAAAGCTGCCACATCTTGAGTTTCCTAAGCAAAAGGTGCTTTACTTACTTTTCTTTTTCTTCTTTCTCTCTTGCAGTCCCAGCAGAAGTGCATCGTCATCTTTGCACTGGTGTGCTGCTTTGCCATTCTTGTTGCATTGATATTTTCAGCCGTGGACATCATGGGAGAGGATGAGGATGGGCTCTCAGAAAAAAATTGTCAAAATAAATGTCGGTAAGAGGTAACAAACAAAAATTTAAAAATTCTCTTTTAGGGAGTGGGTGAGAAAGTTAAAGAGGGTCCTGGAGAGTGGAGAGAAAAATATCATAAACACACATGGTCACCCAACTTCCCACTGGGTTAAACTGAGACATGACTCACTGTCCACTGATGCTCTTACTTTTATTTAGACCAAGGGAATAAAAATGAGTAATGATTTAATTCACTTTACAGTTTGGGCATATTCTGTACAAAGGAGTGGTTGACAAAATGAAATTTTGTAACAATCTGCATCCTGGACACCACTGTGTATGAGGTTTTGATTTGTTCCATAATGAGCTTGGCAAAAATGAAGGCCCCAATGGACAAAGGACACCATGCTAGTTGTTATTTCAATTAGAAGTTAAACACACATCTCAGGAAAAATTCCCACTTAAAATTAGGGATTAAATAAATAAGCATGTCTATGAGAAGACACAGGTCTCCTCAATCTGTCCCAATTTAGCACAAAATTTATTTTTAATCCAGAAATTACAACAACTTTACCATTATATTTCTGTATTTTTTCTGAGTACATTAAATAACATTTCCCTAGGGTCACTTCTGACTGCAGAGCAATCACAGCATGGTTTTATCCACATAAATCTCCTCATCCAACTCTTCCCTGAGCCCTACTTTATTTTTTGAGGTTGGTAGGAGAATGTAGGAAAGTACCAAGAGGGGGCAGAGAAGTAAGAGGCTTATTTTTATGTACATGTTGCTGTAAAGCCGAAGTGAGGCCATAAAATTACAATGGTTATTATAACTTAGAGCTTATAATGAATTTTAAATGTTATTTTTCCCTTTGGAAAGCATTAGTCAAAGTGCCCCTCTTTTCTAGCTTCAAAGATCAACCACAGCCTCGTAATGTATATGTGAGTTTTTATCCTGGATATTTTGCCTTGAGGGTTCAATGTCTGACAGAAAAAAAAATCTGGAAAAGACAATTGAAATTTTGGGGGTTTTAACCCATGATACATTCTAGTTTAATTACCAGGCAACAGTATTATACAGAACAAAGGATACGAGAGAGAAATCAGTATACATTTTAGATTTTTTCCTTCATGTTAGATAGGTGTTCCTAAATATGTTTGTTTCCCAGACTGAATTTGGGAGAAAATTTATATTGGGATTATAAGGAAAGCAGTAGAAAAACAGCAGGTCGTCATCATCTACCTCCTGATCACTCCATCTTCATCAATACCTTGTGCTAATCCTGTTACATGACAAATATAAACATTCTGTGGGCAAGGGTCCAGTGACTCATACTTCCTCAGTGGAATGCCTCTACCCCTCTCTCTCACGTCACCTGTAATGAAGACTGCTGAGTACTTTAAATGGCAAACCCCAGAACCTAGAAAGTAACTTTGTAAAGGTCAAACTATGATGACTTCCTGAAGACAAAATACCCAGGGCCTTTTAGCAAACATTGCCAGATATTGGTAGTTTTCAACAAAAAAGTTGGGGGCCTTCGAATTATGCCTCTTTTCATTTGGGGGAAGCTATAATTTAATCTAATTTTGACTTTTTAACTCATACAACTGGAATATCGGTCTGGTTATTTCTTCTGTCTCAGTCAATAACTAAATCCTGATGACCCAACATTGCTTCTCCCTCCATCTAGAACATATTCTCCCAATTACCAACTATGCTCCTGCTTCCTTTCCCCTGAGTAGTTGGAATCACTACCCAGATTACTTTGTTGCACCCCTACATGCAACTGTCTTTTCCAGAACTTGCAGCCCCTCCAGATCTTCCTCTCTTCTACAGTCTCTTCCCCTATGTCTTGCATTTCTGTTCTCCTACATTCTCAGCCTTGTAATAGGCACTTTTGTATATCTGCCTGGGTGGTGTCTGGCTTCCTCCTAACATCCTGAGAAGCTTCTGCTTTTTCTCCTCTATCCAAAGCACAGGGTGGAGGCAAGGCAACTGCAATTCCTTACACCCCAATCCAGTCCCAGTCTCCAGTGGGACAGTCCATTGCCCTACCATCTTCCCTCAGTCATTCTCATTTTAATTTGATGAACTTTTCTTACATCAGCCACTGTCTCCTTATCACCATAGGCAATGTTACCTTCTACCAGGACTCTCTCCTTCTTTTGTGCCTGGCTAATAGATCTTCCAGCCACCAGTCCCATCCCTTGCCACTGTCCTTAGTAACTGTAAAATTTACTTCCAGTACCCTAACCTTACTGTTTTTAACCACCTCAGGTCAATAAATTTAATGTCCACTTTGCCTTTGCACCTGCTAGCAAAGTACTCCACCTCTGAGGTAGCCTAATGTAGTGAAAGACCATGGACTTTGAAATTTGAAAGATCTGGATTCAAATCTATATTCTACCACTTACTGTAAACTTGGGCAAGATATTAACATAATTGTGTCATTCATCACCTTTTTGCAGAACAACAAAGGACTGAACAAGGAGTTACACCATAGTTCATGAGACAAGCATAGTGATTCTCTGTGGTCAGAAGTGCAGTGGGAATGTCAGAGGAGGTTTGGGGGAGTGGCCTGACAGAGTGGAAAGAGGAAACCTGGCCTTGGACGCTGCTCCACTCCTGATAAATTATGAAAACTATTTTAGTTTTATTGCCCTTAAAAGTGGTGGATTAAAAAAAATCTCTCTCACAGCGTTTTTTGAGGCTTCAGTAAGTTGTATAAACCCATAACCAAGCTGCAGGAAGCTCATAACAAGCAATAAATAAATGTCAGTCCTCTCCCTGTCCGTTCCTAGGAGTGCAGAATCCCCCTTCTCTATTCACAGCTAGCTTCCTATTCCCCTCACTTTGCACTTACCCTGAATCTACTCTTTATCTTGATTTTAGTTAGTCTTTGGTTCTGTGGAGGTAAACAAAGAGGACGAACATATGAGAATGAGCGAAGTGAACATGAAAACAGATGCTATTTATTCAGAGCTTGCTATGGCGAGTCAGTTCGCCTCAGTCATTTGTGCTTTAGCAGAGACTCGGAGGCAGGCAGAGGAGGGGGCAAGCTTCATAGTGGTGTGGCCTAACTGGAGGCTGTTGGCCTGGGGGAGCTGGAGGTGGGCTAACTAGATGCAGGCATCCTACGTGATGGGTTAGGGGTACATACTTGGCTTTCTCTGGTTGGTCCTAAATTGGAAGCAGGGACAAAAGTTAGGGAAGCTGGCAGTTATTGTTATGGCCATTTTAAGTTATGGCCATTTTGGTTTCAGAAGTTATTGTTTAGCCTCCTGGATTATTACTAGAGATAGCAATCCTACTTCCTACAAGTCTGACTTATAGCAGACTGGGCTGGTTATTAGAGATAAGAAGTTGGTTTCCTGGGCAGGTTGCCGCAGGTTGTGACTCAGAGTTCTACTGTATATGTATATATGTATATACACACACATACACACACAAATATATATATGGACTGGCCATTACTGGTTTGCATATTCAGTCTCCCAGTTCCCTAAACCTCCTCCTATACTATCAGCCCCTTCTGTTTTAATTTTCTTTTTATCCATTTGCTAGACCATGACCAGTGTAGTGTGTCTGCGATACTTCCTGAAGCATGATGTAGTCTTACTTGCCTCCTTGGATCTTGTGTCTCAACCATACTGCCAGTTCTTAAACTGGTTGACTCCTAGTTCCACCCATCCTTGCCCACAGGGCAGCCTCAACCATCGCTCCAACCCCCCAGCAGCCTGCAGAGAGCGAGTTCCATGTTCTTCAGTCCTAGGTTCCTCCAGGTAGGAATGCCCCCAGTAAAATAAGTGACATCATTTGGAGACGCACCCACCGAGTACGCTGGAGCTGACATAGACCAGAAGGCAAAACTGCCAATCTGCAGAAGCTCTAGCATGCCAGTCTCAGCTTACTCCTTCTGTACAAAGTTGCAGTCCTCCTCTCATGACCTTTTCCCGTCATAACCTTTCTAGACTCTATCTACCCTCAAGGTGGCACTGAGGAGGTCACATGGTGCTCAGCTTCCAATTACCATTTACTTCACTCACAGAGTTTTCTCTTTATGTTCTTCTCCTTGCTGAGCAAGTGCTACTTGCTCGGTGCAACCTTTGCTGAGATCTAACTACCTTGTAACTAAGCTCCTTCTGTGTTTGTAGCTCTCCTCACTCCTGCAAGTTGAAAGAGTACAAGACATTCTGCAGTCTGTCCGTGGCTTTACACTGTTTTGACAGCCTCTTTCCAAGGTCTCCTCATCCAGTGTACTCTTTTCTAAATATATTACTTTAATTCATTTTGTTTCTACTAACTAGCCTAGATACCTTTCTGTCCTCTGAAAGATTCCCACTCCAAATCATACTGCCCACTCAGTGTTTTCCCAACTTTTATATGTCTTTCTAAAAAAATGTATCTCCTTATAAATAATGTCCTATTTGTGATTTATTTTTTCCTGACTTCTTATTTTATTTCTCTTCCTCTTTTTATTACTTAGCTTCGATAATACTCTAATAGTAGAATAATGATACCCTTGATTATAGTTTTCCATACAAATCAATAAAATAACTGCTCTAAACTTATCTTCCAAAGTGCGTTTCAACCAACCTCAGTTGTTATGCCCAGAAGCAAGATCTTTTGATCTCAGTAAGTGACTTTGACCTATTTCTCTGTCTCTCTGTACTGAATTTATGTGTACTTTCCATATTTCCCAGTGTGTTTTTAATTGCTGATTCAGTCTCTATAAATATAAACCTCCATGTCACTTGATTACCTGAAGGAGTGAAAGGCAAAATTTCTAGTTTTCACTAAGAAATTATATTTCATTGGCCTCTGGGGCAACACTGGAGAGTCAAGAATGGCTTCAACTGCCAGTTTAGGTTGTATACATCCTGTGTTTTGGCTATTTTATGATTCACTAGTGCCCCTAATTATTATTTTACACCATTCCTGCAAGAGGTAACCATGCACTGTGAAGTTTCCCACATGTCACATCCTCAGGGACCAGTAGAGATGCTGGAGCTTACCTCCCACTGCTGCTCCCACACAGAACACCTGCTCACCTTGGGACATTCACCATTCAGATGACAGGCCTCCATTTTTCATTTTACAGCTACATCTGTCTCTCCTCTCCTGGAGAAATCCTACGTCAGTTGTTTTGGATTGTTACTGGCCCACTTATTAGAGAGATCATTAGACACTTACTAGAGAAGGGACTTTTCTTTACCACACCTCCTGGATAAATTCACACAGAACGAGTTTGCACCCTGCTTCTCTTCCATCTCAGGCCCAATTCCCATAACATGGTAACTAACTTCTGTAAACCCTCATTAAACAAGCTGAGTAAACATAAAATTTTGGGTGGGCTGTCATTGACTTCTAAACATATTGATGGACGCTTGCCACCTATTCTATCCAGATAATTACAGCAGCCCTTGCTCCTGGACTTCCTCCCACTTGCCTGTCATCCTTCTAAATCAGTTCTGTGTCTGGGTGACTACTGCCCTGGTTGGGCCCACTCTTGCCCACAAATCTGCCTGTCCATTTTAGCCTGTGCCCATTTGGTCTGAAGCATGAAGGGGATGGACCAACTCAGTCTATGTATATAATCCCCACTATTCCTGAACCCAGTAATTTCCTTTTACCCTAATGTGAATGGACTTGGGTCTGTTTAAAATGTAACATGTGTAATATTTTAGGATGGGTAATTAATGTATAAGTTACCACAGTGGTTCTCTAATAAGGGGTGGCCTAGACCACCAAGGTTTGGCTACAGAAAGTATAGTAAGGGCCGTAATAGGGCATCCCTTCACACACACACTTTATGTATATTTTCTAAATTTTACAATTTCTCTATTACAAAGCTGGCTTCTCTATCTTATGTTTTTCACGTCTTCTGAATTTCTTCCTCTGATCCATTATTTACTTACTTAAAATAATACACTATATCCATAGCTATATCTATATTTCTATTAATAACTCAGTTGCAGCTCCAGTATAGGACATATATCATTTGTATCATCAATATACAACATTTCCAGAAGATAGTATTGTGAGACCTCTTTAGGCACTGACAATCACCTCCTAGTATTTTGTACTTTCTCATTTAGTGTCATGACCTTAGAGCTATCTTAACAGACACAACTTGTTCCAATAGACTTTAATCATTTTTTTCCCTTTTAATGCCCCAATTTTTATTCTTGGCTAGTAGGAGCTGTCTTTTGTACATGTGCAATGTCTTTTGGACATTATTCCAGATATCTCTGAGAGCAGCCTTGCATTCTGGCAGTAAGAAGCTGTTCTAGTCCCATTTTGAATTTTCTGGCTCTGGGACATGGTACTGTCTACTCTCTAATGAGCCATGGTTCCTTTCATGGAGGATTCTATTAAATGTCAAAACCCAAGCTCTAAGGGTGTCATTAGATTGTCCCCCAAGGGTATTGGTGATAGATAACAATGACAGTAGAGGAAAAGCTTTTTAAATTGCTTTTGTGACTGAGCAATATTCCTTCATCCTCTTTCCTTTCCTTCCTTTCATATTATAGGAATAAGAACATGGACTGTAGGAGCCAAATTTCCTGGGTTTGAATTTGGCTGTATTACTTAGGAGAATTGCAATTTTGGGCAAGTTTCTCAGTTTTACTATACCACATTTTCTTCAGCTATATAATGAAGACAGTTATTATGTCCTACTTGAAAGGTTTCTGTAAGGACTAAATATGTTAATACAAGTACCTTTCATATCTGTCATATAATAAATACACAATAAATGTTGACTGTTCTTTTTTAAATTTTAGGTTTTTTTGGAGTATAGTTGATTTACAACGTTATGCTAGTTTCAGGTGTACAGCAAAGTGAATCTGTTATACATATACATATATCCACTCCCTTTTAGATTCTTTTCCCATATAGGCCATAACAGAGTATTTTTTTTTGACTGTTCTTTTTATTAAGGGACATAAGTTCATTGCAGGTGTTTGCAGTCCCCTTTTAAGTTCCATTTAACTTTGCTCCAAAATAAGGAAGTTTTTCATCCATTTTTTATCCTCTCCTTAAACTACAAGTTTTTTCCTTTATTTATATTCACTTTGATCTACCATGGTTTATATTGACAAGCCCACCTGTGTTTCTAAATCAGTGTTGCTCCCAAATGTAGAAGACTTGGTTTTTGGCTTCATATTTGACATCTGAGCACTTTTCTGACTGTCTAAAGAGAAAGAGAAAAGTTTGTCTACACCCCCACCCCCAAGGAAACATGAAAGAATTTAAAAGCCTAGAGCACCTGGTACTACAAATAGATTCCTAATGTACTAAACAAACAGTAATGATGAAATGTGGAGTAAAAGCAAAAACTGGCTCTAGAACTTTTATTTTACATTCTCTCCTAGTTTCTCTGTTTTAGCTCACAGTGAACCTATTTCCTTTATAACTTTCTTGATGTGTTTTTTTCCTTTTTTAATGCCAATATCCATTTATTACAGAATATTCTAGAATCTCTAGAAAGAGAGGAGATAGCACTTACGTTTAATCCACTATATTAAACAAAAAAGAGCCAATTTAGCCATTTTTTTAAATTGAAGTGTCATTGATTTACAATATTCATTTTGAGTATACAACATAATGATTAAATATTTTTATAGATTATACTCCATTTAAGGTTATTATAAAATATTGGCTATATTACCTGTGTTGTACAATATATCCTTGTAGCTTATTTACTTTATACATATTAGTTTGTACCTCTTAATGCCTTAACCCTATCTTGCCCCTCCCCACTTCCCTTTCCCCACCGGTAACCACTAGTTTTCTATATCTGTGAGTCTGTTTCTGTTTTGTTATATTCATTAGTTTTAATTTTTAGATGCCACATCCACGTGATAACATACAGTATTTGTCTATCTCCATCTGACTTATTTCACTAAGCATAATACCCTCCAGGTCTGTCCACATTGTTGCAAATGGCAAAACCCCATTCTTTTTTAAGACTGAGTTATATATATAATGGGATAATGGGATATATATATATATATATATATATATATATATATCTCACATCCTCTTTATCCATTCGTCTGTTGATGGTTACTCAGGTTGCTTCTGTATCTTGGCTATTTTGAATAATGCTGCTGTGAACACTGGGGTACATGTATGTTTTTGAATTAGTGGTTTTGTTTTCTTTGGATATATACACAGGAGTGGAATTGCTGGGTTACATGGTAGTTCTGTTTTAGAGAAACCTCCATACTGTTTTCCATAGTGGCCGCATCAATTTACATCATTCCCACCAACAGTGTACCAGGGTTCCCTTTACTTCACATCCTCGCCAATGTTTTTTTGGGGGGTTTTTTTTGGCTGCATTGGGTCTTCGTTGCTGCGCGTGGGCTTTTCTAGTTGTGGTGAGCAGGGGCTACTCTTCGCTGAGGTGTGCAGGCTTATTGCGGGGGCTTCTCTTGTTGCAGAGCACGCACTCTAGGCGCGCGGGCTTCAGTAGTTGTGGCTCTCAGGCTCTAGAGCACAGGCTCAGTAGTTGTGGTGCACAGGCTTAGTTGCTCCGTGGCATGTGGGATCTTCCCGGACCCAGGACTCGAACCCGTGTCCCCTGCATTGGCAGGAGGATTCTTAACCACTGTGCCACCAGGGAAGCCCGCCAATGTTTGTTATTTGTGTTCTTTTTGATGATAACTGTTCTGACAGGTGTGAGGTGTCTCGTGGTTTTGATTTGCATTTCTCTAGTGACTAGTGATGTTGAGCATCTTTTTATGTGCCTGTGCATGTCCTTTTGGAAAAATATCTGTTCAGGACTTCTGCCCATTTTTTAATTGGGTTATTTTTTTTGATGTTGAGTTGTATGAGCTGTTTATATATTTCAGATATTAACCCCTTATTGTTCATATCACATTCAAATATTTTCTTCCATTCAGTAGGTAATCTTTTTGTTTTGTCAGTGGTTTCCTTTGCTGTGCAAAAGCTTTGAAGTGTAATAAGGTCTCATTTGTTTATTTTTGCTTTTGTTTCCTTTGCTTTAGGAGACAGATCCAAAAAGATATTGCATCTATTTATGTCAAAGTGTGTTCTGCTTTATGCTTTCTTCTAGGAGCTTTATGGTTTCTTCTAGGAGCTTTATGGTATCTGATCTTACATTTAGGTCTCCAGTCTATTTTGAGTTTATTTTTGTATATTGTATAAGAAAATGTTTTCATTTCACTCTTTTACATGTAGCTGTCCAGTTTTCCCAGCACCACCCACTGAAGATAATGTCTTTTGCTCGTTGTTTATTCTTGCCTCCTTTGTCATAGATTAATTGACCACAATTGTGTGGGTTTATTTCTGGGCTCTCTATTCTGTTCCATTGATCTATGTGCCTGTTTTTGTTCCAGTGCCATACTGTTCTGATTACTGTAGCTTTGTAGTATAGTCTGAACTCTGGGGGCTTTATACCTCCAGTTTTGTACTTTTTTCTCAAAATTACTTTGGCTATTCAGGGAATTTTTTGATTCCATATAAATTTGAGGGTTATTTGTTCTAGTTCTATGAAAAATGCCATGGTTATTTTGATAGGGATTGCATTAAGTCTGTAGATTGCTCTGAGCATTTTACCCATTTTTTATTGGCTCCCCCTTGTCTTTCCCCAGTTCTAAACTCCTTTCACTCACTTACAGCCCTAACCTTACTTCTCCTGAATCTCTGTTTAGAGATTACTTTAATTGAGAAATGGCATCCACCTCTGTAAAACTCCTTCAGCTTTCTTGCCAACTCAGAATTCCCAAGTGTCTTCACTCATCCTTCCCTCCTCCCATTTTTATTCAGAGGAAGAGATTTCTCTTGCCTTTTCCAAAGCTAACCATCTCTGTCTATGCCAATAATCTTGTGGAAATAAATTAAGACCAACCAAATTCAGAGCTTACTATAGTAAGGGAGTCAGTCACCATCAGTTGCATTTGGTAGAGGCTCAAAGTCAAGCAGAGGAGGGGGAAAGCTTTACAGTGGAAAAAGGAAGGCTTCAGGTATGCCCTTATTGGAAGCTGTTGGCCTGGGGATGCTGGAGGTGAGCTTACTTTGTTAGAAGTGAGGCATCCTATGTGATGGACTAAGGGAGCATATTTATCTCTCTCTGGTTGATCCTAAGTTGGAAGCATGGACAAAAATTAGGGAAGCTATCAGTTATTAATCAAGTCCTGGTCATTTTGGTGGCAGAAGTTATTGTTTGGCTTTGTGGATTGTCACTAGAGATAGTAGTCTCACTTTCTATATGTCTGACCTGTACAGGCTGGATTCCTGGGCTAGTTATCATAGATAAGAGGTTGGTTTTTTGGTCAGCTTGCTGCACTTTGTGGGTCTGAATTCTGTTTTTATATATGATCTGGCTTTTGTCCATTCATATATTCAATTTCTCGTACCCTTTTCATTGCCCACTTACAGAGACAGGCAATATTCAAATCTTGTTCTTTCTCATTTCCTACTCTCAGCTTTGGCAGAGTCATTCCTATGATTTCACCTCTACCTCTCGTCAAGTGATTACAAAATCCCTAGCTCAGGCCATGATTCCTCTCTTGTCGTCTTCTCTCCTTGTGCACCAACTAGTCTAGCTCTTTCTACTCACACAGTGTTAATGTAGAGCACTTAGAACCTTGCTTGATATCAGTTAGGCACTCATTACATGCTGTTTCCTTTCTGTTTTGAGCCTTTACTCATTGTAAGGATATTTGCATTTTCCCAGGGACCTGGGCTGAGGTACCCCACCTGCATCTCACTCCTTTGCCCCCTTTCCACAAATTCAAGGCCATTTCATCTCTTTAATGGCAGATTTGGCCTTCTGCTGGTGCTATCAGCATTTCTATTTTTATGTTGTCCCATCAAAGATCAAAAACTCCCTGAGAACAAGGGTCACCATCTGTTTTTCTCTCTTTGTGTGTTATAGTGTTTCACACATCAGGACTGAGCAGCTACTCTTTTTTAACGGGCAATAATTTCCATGTAAAAACAATGTTGTTTTTAATACTGTTATAATACTATTTAGTATTATTTAACAATACACTGTTCATTGAGATAACATGTACTGTCTTGATAAATTTATTATCCCCCCATGGTGTAATTCATTTTGTGAGAATAACTGGGGATCATGAGAGAAGAAACTGAAGGTTTTAGATTATATACTTAAAGATATGGAAGTGGGGTAGAAAAAGAAACCCGCTGAAGGATTCCTAAAATATAATAGAGTAATCTAACACATATGTTTTCTAACTAGCATTGAATAAATAATGTTTAATAATAATTGGGAATGGAAGATAAATGCTGAATTTTAAATGAAAAAAAAATCTTCAAAAATTTAAATATAGATATTTTTATGCTTCTGAACTCTTTCATTTGAAATGTCACTTATTAACGTAAGGTCGGATCTTAACAAACGGCACCACGAAACAGAGGAAAGCTTCAAGTGAGCTGTATTAGGGAGCGCTCCCGGGGGAGGTTCACTGGTCCGAGAGAAAGGGGCCAGAGAAGTCGTACCTGGGCGTGGGTTGGGCAAGATTTTATAAGGGAAGAAGGGAAAGGGGTGTGGTGAATCTGGGAGGGCACAGGGTATTCCTTATTTGGTGGTCTTTTCGGGTATCCTGGGGGACCGTTAGTCCCGCCCCTCGAAAGGCGGGAAGGCTGGGCCGGGTGCAAAGTCCTCAGGTCAGTTCCTGGAACTGGGTGGTCCGGAAAGTCTCCAGGTCAGTTTCTGGAACTGGGTGGTCCGGAAAGTTTCGGTCTGATGCAACCAGTTGGCCTTACAATTAACATCTTAATTTCACCACTGAGTGAAGTAAAATTCAAATTTCCTGAATTATGAGAGATTAGATTAGCCCAGTGCCCGGGAAGTATTGTTTATATTACCATAGTTAAAATCTAAAAGATTATTTTTTAAATAATGTTTTATCTTTAGCATTTAATGTTTAAAGGAGGAAATTCAAGAGAGTGTGATACTTCCTGATGGTCTATAATTACCACTTGGGAAGCAGCAGAAGCTAATTGTTTCAGAGTTTTAATTTTAATGAAACTTAATATATGATTAACGATGTTGACATTTCCTGTTGCCAGGTTTTTTTTGCAAAAACATTATTTGAATGTGGTATATATTTTTTAAAAAGTTCATTGAACCCTTCCAGGCACAGCCATATCTGAGCATCATGAATGGCGTTGGGCACAGAAAGCACCGCTGTCTTTTTCTTTTCCACAGATAGCCTGTTTCATCTGCCTTTGCAGGAAGGACATCTCACAATAATAGTGAAGAGCCCAGCCCTTAACCTGAGGCAAGGGGAACACTGACAAAGGGAGAGGGGAGATAAATAAAAAGAAAACCTAGCTGGATGTGCCTAATGGATATTTTTATATTTTGTTTATAGACCTGTAATTAGAAAAACTTTGTAATTGGAACTTTCAATTAAAGTAATTGCCATGATTACAAAGAGTATATGGAGAAAAACAAAGTTTTAAAAGAAAAACCTGCTGAAGAATTCACTGGAACTCAGCTTCCAAAGTTGCAAAACTTTTGAAATTCAGAACAGCTTGAACATTTAGAAAGCATCACTGAAGAATGGGGTCATATTACAGAGTAGGAACTTTGAACTGTGAATCTAAAAGAAAAGGCTGCTGCAAGCAAAGAGTCTGCAATTAAACCTCACCTGCATGCTCTAAGCTAGTTTTCAGATGTTATTCACACTCAATGTAGCAGTGTGTTTGGACCACTAAAATTAGGTTCAAAAGACCCGGGGTCAGTCCCGTTTCTGCCCCTTCAAGGAAAGCAGGTCCCTAAATGAAGCCTTAGTATTCTCATTTATAAATTGATGACGACTCTTCTTCCAGGCTGTTGTGACATGAAAGTCAGTTAATACATATGTAGAAAATGGCAAGCCGCTTTACCAAGTGAAACATTATATCGTTCACTTATTTTTTGAGTCACATTCACAAAGACAGATAGTACCCAGTGCCAGAAATATCTTTTTTTGGTATAAACCACATCTGGTGAGGCTTTGACTTTTATAAAAATAAAACAAAATAGAAATTGTAGTTTGCCAAAGCCATACAAGCCATTGAGACGTTTCAGAGCCCTGGTAGCAAAGGTCGAGGTGCAGTTGTGTGTGTGATGCCCAAGAGTGTGCACAGGCATAGCATCCAAGAAACCTGAGTATGCATCTCCATTTGGCCACCCACTATGCCATCTTGGTCACTTAACCTGCCTGTGTCATCTGTAAAGTGATAGTGATGATAATAGTACATATACCATAGAGTTTTATAAAAAGTAAATGAATTAAAATGTGCGACTTGGTTGACTAACAGGGAGAGACCTCTACAGTAGGTTGAAGATCTCTTCCCTCAAGATTAATCTACAAAACTCATCATCTTAGATTTACCTCAGTCAACTTTGCTTGTTTTATTGCTCCCATATCTCCAAGTTATTCCATTAGATTCTTGCCTTTTTAAGCAACTGTTAATGCAATTGAAAAACTGATATATACAGATGACAAAAATATACAAATGCAGAGTCTTAAAATGAAACATAATCTCCCTCTTATTGCAGACCCTGGATCTCCTTGCTCAGGGGCAAACACTGCTGCCATGTTTTTGTATATCTTTCCAGAATTATGATTTTATATACGCCTATGTGTGTATATGTATATATTCATATATATACATATATTTATGAGTGTTGTATATATCTGTATAACTCTCCCTTTTTCTCACAAATGGGAGCATATAGAGATGGTTTTGTACCTTGTCTTTGTGCTTTAAACAGTTTTTTTCTGGACCTCTTTACATATTAAGATGTATAGATCCATGGCTGCATAGCATTCATTATATGGGTATATAGTTAACGTAATCAGTTCTTTATTGATTTAATGGACATTTATGTTCTTTGGGGGTTTTGTTATTTTAATAAGCAGTGCCACAATGGATATGTATATATATTTAAGCATATGTAGGAGGATATCTTTAAATTCCTAGAAATGGAATTGTTAGGTCACAGGGTATATGCATTTTAAATTTGGATAGGTAGTACAAATTGTATTACAAAGGATCTCTATCATTAAGATGTAAGATTACTTGTTTTATCCACTCTTTTTTTTGTTATCAAATGATTATATTTCTTTTTTTTTTATTGGAGCATAATTGCTTTACAGTGTTGTGTGTTAGTTTCTGCCACAGAGTGAAGTGAATCAGCCATATGCATACACACATCCCCTCTCTCTTGGACCTCCCCCTCCCATCCCACCAACTAGGCCATCACAGAGCACCGGGCTGAGCTCCCTTTGCTATACAGCAGGTTCCCACTAGCTACCTATTTTACCCATGATAGTATATTTATGTCAAATCTAATCTCCCAATTCATCCCACCCTGCCCTGCCAGCCTGTGTCCACGCCTCAGTACTCTATGTCTGCATTTCTATTCCTACCCTGCAAATAGGTTCATCTGTACCATTTTTCTAGATTCCACATATATGCATCAATATGCGACATTTGTTTATCTTTTCTGACTTACTTCACTCTGTATGACAGATTCTAGGTCCATCTACATCTCTACAAATGACCCAATTTCATTTCTTTTTATGACTGAGTAATACTCCATTATATATATGTACCACATCTTCTTTATCCATTCATCTGTCAGTGGACATTTATGTAGATTCCATGTCCTGGCTATTGTAAATGGTGCTGCAATGAACATTGGGGTACATGTGTGTTTTTTTTTTTTTGAATTTTTGAATTTTATTTTAATTTTTTATGCAGCAGGTTCTTATTAGTTATCCATTTTATACATATTTGTATATATATGTCAATCCCAATCTCCCAATTCATCACACCACCACGGCCCACTGCCACTTTCCGCCCTTGGTGTCCATACATGTTCTCTACATCTTTGTCTCTATTTCTGCCCTGCAAACCAGTTCATCTGTACTATTTTTCTAGGTTCCACATATATGCGTTAATATACAATATTTGTTTTTCTCTTTCTGACTTACTTCACTCTGTATGACAGTCTCTAGATCCATCCACGTCTCTACAACTGACTCAATTTCGTTCCTTTTAATGGCTGAGTAATATTCCATTGTATATATGTACCACATCTTCTTTATCTATTCATCTGTCTATGGGCATTTAGGTTACTTCCATGACCTGGCTATTGTAAATAGTGCTGCGATGAACGTTGGGGTGCATGTGTTTTTTGAATTATGGTTTTCTCTGGGTTTATGTCCAGCAGTGGGATTGCTGGATCATATGGGTAATTCTATTTTTAGTTTCTTAAGGAACCTCCATATGTTCTCCATAGTGACTGTATCAATTTACATTCCCACCAACAGTGCAAGAGGGTTCCCTTTTCTCCACACCCTCTCCAGCATTTGTTGTTTGTAGATTTTCTGATGATGCCCATTCTAACTGGTGTGAGGTGATACCTGATTGTAGTTTTGATTTGCTTTTCTCTAATAATTAGTGATGTTGAGCAGCTTTTCATGTGCTTATTGGCCACCTGTATGTCTTCTTTGGAGAAATGTCTATTTAGGTCTTCTCCCCATTTTTGGATTGGGTTGTTTGTTTTTTTAATATTGAGCTTCATGTGTTGTTTATATATTTTGGAGATTAATCCTCTGTCTTGATTCGTTTATAAATATTTTTTTCCATTCTGAGGGTTGTCTTTTCGTCTTGTTTGAAGTTTTCTTTGCTTTGCAAAAGCTTTTAAATTTCATTAGGTCCCATTTGTTTATTTTTGTTTTTATTTCCATTACTGTAGGAGGTGGATCATAAAAGATCTTGCTGTGATGTATGTCAACGAGTGTTCTTCCTATGCTTTCCTCGAAGACTTTTATAGTGTCCAGTCTTACATTTAGGTCTCTAATCCATTTTGAGTTTATTTTATTAGGGAGTGTTCTAATTTCATTCTTTTACATGTAGCTGTCCAGTTTTCCCAGCACCACTTATTGAACAGACTGTCTTTTCTCCATTGTATATCCTTGCCTCATTTGTCATAGATTAGTTGACCATATGTGCATGGGTTTATCTCTGGGCTTTCTATCCTGTTCCATTGATCTATATTTCTGTTTTTGTGCCAGTACCATACTGTCTTGATTACTGTAGCTTTGTAGTATAGTCTGAAGTCAGCGAGTCTGATTCCTCCAGCTCCGTTTTTTTCCCTCAAGACTTCTTTGGCTATTCAGGGTCTTTTGTGTCTCTGTACAAATTTTAAGATTTTTTGTTCTAGTTCTGTAAAAAATGCCATTGGTAATTTGATAGGGATTGCATTGAATCTGTAGATTGCTTTGGGTAGTATAGTCATTTTCACAATATTGATTCTTCCAATCCAAGAACATGGTATATCTCTCCATCTGTTTGTATCATCTTTAATTTCTTTCATCAGTGTCTTATAATTTCCTGCATACAGGTCTCCTGTCTCCCTAGGTAGATTTATTCCTAGGTATTTTATTCTTTTTGTTGCAGTGCTAAATGGGAGCATTTGCTTAATTTCTCTTTCAGATTTTTCATCATTAGTGTATAGGAATGCAAGAGATTTTTGTGCATTAATTTTGTATCCTGCAACTTTACCAAATTCATTGATTAGCTCTAGTAGTTTTCTGGTGCCATCTTTAGGATTATCTGTGTATAGAATCATGTCATCTGAAAACAGTGACAGTTTTACTCCTTTTTTCCAATTTGTATTCTTTTTATCTCTTTTTCTTCTCTGATTGCCATGGCTAGGACTTGCAAAATTATGTTGAATAATAGTGGCGAGAGTGGACATCCTTGTCTTATCCCTGATCTAGAGGAAATGCTTTCCGTTTTTCACCATTGAGAATGATGTTTGCTGTGTGTTTGTCATATATAGCCTTTATTATGTTGAGGTAGGTTCCCTCTATATGCCCACTTTCTGGAGAGTGTTTAATCATAAATGGGTGTTGAATTTTGTCAAAAGCTTTTTCTGCATCTATTGAGACGATCATATGGTTTTTCTTATTCAATTTGTTAATATGGTGTATCACATTGACTGATTTGCATATATTGAAGAATCCTTGAATCCCTGGGATAAATCCCATTTCATCATGGTGTATGATCCTTTTAAAGTGTTGTTGGAGTATGTTTGCTAGTATTTTGTTGAGGATTTTCATCAGTGATATTAGCCTGTAATTTTCTTTTTTTGTAGTATCTTTGTCTGCTTTTGGTATCATGGTGATGGTGGTCTCATAGAATGAGTTTGGGAGTGTTCCTTCCTCTGCAATTTCTTGGAAGAGTTTGAGAAAGATAGGTGTTAGCTGTTCTCTAAATGTTTGATAGAATTCATCTGTGAAACTATCTGGTCCTGGACTTTTGTTTGTTGGAAGACTTTTTTTTTTTTTTTTGCTGTATACGGGCCTCTCACTGTTGTGGCCTCTCCCGTTGCGGAGCACAGGCTCCAGACATGCAGGCTCAGCGGCCATGGTCACGGGCCCAGCCGCTCTGCGGCATGTGGGATCTTCCCGGACCAGGGCCTGAACCTGTGTCCTCTGCATTGGCAGGCGGATTCTCAACCACTGCGCCGCCAGGGAAGCCCTATTGGAAGATTTTTAATCACAGTATCAATTTCATTACTTGTGATTGGTCTGTTCATATTTTCTATTTCTTCCTGGTTCGGTCTTGGAAGGTTACACCTTTCTAAGAATTTGTCCATTTCTTCCAGGTTGTCCATTTTATTGGCATAGAGTTGCATGTAGTAGTCTCTTAGGATGCTTTGTATTTATGTGGTGTCTGTTGT
Source organism: Phocoena sinus (assembly GCF_008692025.1). Lineage (NCBI taxonomy): Eukaryota > Metazoa > Chordata > Mammalia > Artiodactyla > Phocoenidae > Phocoena > Phocoena sinus. The sequence continues at coordinate 156,801,052 of NC_045763.1, read as the reverse complement.
AACTTCTCCTTTTTCATTTCTAATTTTATTGATTTGAGTCCCTCCGTCTTTTTCTTGATGAGTCTGGGTGATGGTTTATCAATTTTTTTTATCTTCTCAAAGAACTGTCTTTTAGTTTTATTGATCTTTGCTATTGTTTTTGTTGTTTCTATTTTATTTATTTCTGCTCTGATCTTTATGATTTCTTTCCTTCTGCTAACTTTCGGGGGGGGGGGTTGTTCTTTCTCTGATTGCTTTAGTTATAAGGTTAGATTGTTTATTTGAGATTTTTCTTGTTTCTTGAGGTAGGCTTGTATTGCTATAAACTTCCCTCTTAGAACTGCTTTTGCTGCATCCCATAGGTTTTGGGTTGTTGCGTTTTCATTGTAATTTGTCTCTAGGTATTTTTTTATTTCCTCTTCGATTTCTTCAGTGATCTCTTGGTTATTTAGTTACGTATTGTTTAGCCTCCATGTGTTTGTGTTTATTACGGTTTTTTCCCTGTAATTGATTTCTAATCTCATAGCACTGTGGTCAGAAAAGATACTTGATATGATTTCAATTTTCTTAAATTTTCTGAGGCTTGATTTGTGACCCAAGATGTGATCTATCCTGGAGAATGTTCTGCGTGCACTTGAGAAGAAAGTGTTATCTGCTGTTTTTGGATGGAATGTCCTATAAATATGAATTAAATCTATCTGGTCTATTGTGTCATTTAAAGCTTGTGTTTCCTTATTAATTTTCTGTTTGGATGATCTGTCCATTGGTATAAGTGAGGTGTTAAAGTCCCCCACTATTACTGTGTTACTGTTGATTTCCTCTTTTATAGCTATTAGCATTTGTCTAATGTATTGAAGTGCTCCTATGTTGGGTGCATATATATATATAATTGTTATATCTTCTTCTTGGATTGATCCCTTGATCATTATGTAGTGTCTTCCTTGTCTCTTGTAACATTCTTTATTTTAAAGTCTATTTTATCTGATATGAGTATTGCTACTCTAGGTTTCTTTTGATTTACATTTGCATAGAATATCTTTTTCCATCCCCTCACTTTCAGTCTGTATGTGTCCCTAGGTCTGAAGTGGGTGTCTTATAGACAGCATATATATAGGTCTTGTTTTGTATCCATTTGGTGAGGCTGTGTCTTTGGGTTGGAGCATTTCATACATTCACGTTTAAGGTAATTATTAATATGTATGTTCCTTTTACCATTTTCTTAATAGTTTTGGCTTTGTTTTTGTAGGTCCTTTTTTTCTCTTGTGTCTCCCACTTAGAGAAGTTCCTTTAGCATGTGTTGTAGAGCTGGTTTGGTGGTGCTGAATTCTGTTAGGTTTTGCTTGTCTGTAAAGCTTTTGATTTCTCCGTCGAATGTGAATGAGATCCTTGCCGGGTAGAGTAATCTTGGTTGTAGGTTCTTCCCTTTCATCACTTTAAGTATATCATGCCACTCCCTTCTGGCTTGTAGTGTTTCTACTGAGAAATCAGCTGTTAACCTTATGGGAGTCCCCTTGTATGTTATTTGTCATTTTTCCCTTGTTGCTTTCAATAATTCTTCTTTGTCTTTAATTTTTGTCAGTTTGATTACTCTGTGTCTTGGCGTGCTTCTCCTTAGGTTTATCCTGCCTGGGGATCAGTGTGCTTCCTGGACTTGGGTGGCTGTTTCCTTTTTCATGTTAGGGAAGTTTTTGATTATAATCTCTTCAAATATTTTCTCCCTCTTCAAATGTTTTCTCTCTCTCTTCTCCTCCTGGGACCCCTATAATGCAAATGTTGTTCCGTTTAATGTTTTCCCAGAGGTCTCTTAGACTGTCTTCATTCCTTTTCATTCTTTTTTCTTTATTCTGTTCCACGGCAGTGAATTCCACCATTGTCTTCCAGGTCACTAATCTGTTCTGCTTCAGTTATTCTGCTACTGATTCCTTTTAGTGTATTTTTCATTTCAGTTATTGTATTGTTCATCTCTGTTTGTTTGTTCTTTAATTCTTCTAGGTGTTTGTTCTTTAATTCTTCTAGGTCTTTGTTAACCATTTTTTGCATCTGCTCGATCTTTGCCTATATTCTTTTTCCGAGGTCCTGTATCATCTTCACTATCATTATTCTGAGTTCTTTTTCTGGAAGGTTGCCTATCTCCACTTCATTTCATTGTTTTTCTGGGGTTTTCTTTTGTTCCTTCATCTGGTACATAGCCCTCTGCCTTTTCATCTTTTCTATCTTTTTGTGAATGTGGCTTTTATTCCACAGCCTGCAGGATTGTAGTTCTTCTTGCTTCTGCTGTCTGCCCTCTCGTGGATGAGGCTATCTAGGAGGCTTGTGCAAGTTTCCTGATGGGAGGGACTGGTGGTGGGTAGAGCTGGGTGTTCCTCTGGCGGGAGGAGCTCAGTAAAAATTTAATCTGCTTGTTTGCTGATGGGTGGGGCTGGGTTCCCTCCCTGTTGGCTGTCTGGCCTGACGTGACCCAACACCAGAGCCCACCTGGCTCTTTGGTGGGACTAATGGCGGACTCTGGGAAGGCCCACGCCAAGGAGTTCCCCCAGATACTTCCACTGCCAGTGTCCCCGTCCCCACGGTGAGCCACAGCCACCCCCCACCTCCACAGGAGACCCTCCAACACAAGCAGGTAGGTCTGGTTCAGTCTCCTATGGGGTAACTGCTCCTTCTCCTGGGTCCCAATGTACACACTACTTTGTGTGTGCCCTCCAAGAGTGGAGTCCCCATTTCCTGCAGTCCCGTCTAAGTCCTGCAATCAAACCTGCTAGGCTTCAAAGTCTGATTCTCTATGAATTCCTCCTTCCATTGCCGGATCCCCAGGTTGGGAAGCCTGACGTGGGGCTCAGAACCTTCACTCCAGTGGCTGGACTTCTGTGGTATAAGTGTTCTCCATTTTGTGAGTAACCCACCCAGCAGTTATGGGATTTTATTTTATTGTGATTGCGCCCCTCCTACCATCTCATTGTGGCTTCTCCTTTGTCTTTGGATGCGGGATATCTTTTCTGGTGAGTTCCAGTGTCTTCCTGTCGATGATTGTTCAGCAGTTAGTTGTGATTCCGGTGCTCTCGCAGGAGGGAGTGAGCACACGTCCTTCTACTCTGCCATCTTGAGCCAGTCTCCACATATGTCTTTTTAAATTATGGTTTATTCATTCTTTTTTTTATATATAAATTTATTTATTTATTTATTTTTGGCTGCATTCGGTCTTTGTTGCTGCACACAGGCTTTCTCTAGTTGTGGCGAGCGGGGGCTACTCTTCGTTGTGGTGCACAGGCTTCTCATTGCAGTGGCTTCTCTTGTTATGGAGCACGGGCTCTAGGCATGCAGGCTTCAGTAGTTGTGGCATGTGGGCTCAGTAGTTGTGGCTCACGGCCTGTAGAGCGCAGGCTCAGTAGTTGTGGCACATGGGCTTGGTTGCTCTGCGGCATGTGGGATCTTCCCCAACCAGGACACGCACCTGTGTATCCTGTATTGGCAGGCGGATTCTTAACCACTGCACCAACCAGGGAAGCCCCGGTTTATCCATTCTTGCCAGCATTGTGTATTACCAAATTCTTTATCTTTGCCAATCTGATCAAGTAAAAAGAGTGCTATTTATTATCTTTTTAAAAATTATGAGTTAGGTTGAAAATCTTTACCCATGTTTATGAACCATGTCTGTTTCTTATCCGTGATTTGACTGTTCATGTTTTTTGTATAGCATAGTTAGGAAAAGTGTGGCTTGATAGAGGACCCAGTAAAACATAGCAGAATATCTGATACCAATGCAGTAATCATCATAATAATAGTAATAGTAACAAAATAAATGACATCACATACAGAGCAGATATATTTTATCAGAGAGTTGTAATGAGATTTTTGATCCTTTCTTTCTCCTCAAATTAGAAATAACAAGTTGTAGGACATATTCTCAAATAACTATTGTGTTTTACTTTTATAGAACGTTGAAAATTGACCATGTTTTTATCTATAAGATGAACTTTCATTGTGATCTCTTCACTTCAATAACCATGACATTTACTACGTGAGATGAACCAGGCTTGTCCCTTGTTATAAGTGAAGTACTTTATTTTGAGCACTCTTTTAGAAATATTGCAGTCTGGGATATTAGATTATCTAGCTATTATGCAGTTGCTTTCTTGTTTGTAGCATGCAGTTCTCAGTGATGGTATTTACTAGTAACTGAGGGTAGAGTCAGCTATTCTATTTTCATTTGATTGTCTCATTATCCTGGTAGTCAGTTCTTGTCACAGAAAGGACTTAGAACTACATTTACAGCTCGTAGTGGACCGTGACTACTGTCACTATTTGTGACCCTCCACAAATGACTGGTTTTAGATATTATCTGTTTTTTTTTATTGCAGTTATCACTTCTTATATACCAAAATATGCCAGCTACTATGTAAGGTATTTAATGTTATCTCACTGACTCTTACACTAAAGCAGATGTTATTATCCTTACTTTACAGGTGAAATGATAAGTTCAAAATCATTAAATAATCAACCCATCTAGTAAGGGGTCAAGCTGGGTTCAAATCCAGGTCTTGCTTACTCTTTTCTTATTCTTAGCTCCAAGGGCCAGGTTAGGGCTGCTATAGTAAGGGCTGCCCACCTAAGTGGGGAGCAGTGCCATGACATTCGCATACCTTGTCCAACCCCTCCACAGTATAGGTGAGCTTGTGTAGCTGTTTCCTCCAGTGCCCTACTTGCTATCAGCCTCTGCCTCCGTACTTTGCCCTTGTTTTATCCAATAACATGAGTATCTTCCATCACTAGACTTCAGCTGCTGATGCAGACCCACCTTTATTTTCTGCACAGACTGGAATGGGGTGGCAATGTTTAGATTAAGAGTTACGACAACAGACTAAGTATCTTGTTCCCTAGCAATGAGCCCCAGGATGACATGTAAATTCTGAATCACTACAGTCTCTCACAAAGCTTGCCCGCCTAATTCTGTGTCCCAGCCCATAGCTCTGGGCTTCCCTCTCTGGATTTCCCTATTCCAGAACTATCCCCTAAGCAGGCCCTGGTCTTCTCCTGCCCCCTTCCTCCCAGCAGACCCTGGTCCTGAGGTCTCAGCGTGCTTCCTCCAGGACCCATAGTAGGCTTCATATAGAGGACAGGTACTTTCGGGGAACATATTGCTGACTGCTGAAACCTCTCCATTAATTTCACTCCTGAAAAAAAATCTCCTTCTGAATTTTGCAAAGATTTAAGGTATAAATCCTTGTACTGCATGTTTTTAACAAAATTCTGGCTTGGGTCAGGAATTATTTTTCTACACAATATAGAGACTAACTTTCCTGAGGACCTGAGGCAGTTCTGTACAAACTTCTGATATGCATGAGATTCAAGTCCCCTGCCTGCCATCTCTTGACATCCCCTCCTTTACCAGTTTCCATGCTGTGATGTCAGTCTAAATGTCTTCCTGGGACCTAAAAGCAGCACACTTTCCTGGGCCTTAGGGTCTTCCTACCTTTCGCTTCCTTTCCTGGATACAGCCTTCCTTCTTGTCTCCATTTCTTGGGTTTCACTTAAGGCCACCCCTCCTGCAGGAAGTTTGCCCTGGCCACCTGGGTCTGCTAGGTTACATCCTGAGTGGACCTACAATGATCAGAGCTGACTACTCCTATATAATACTCATTATCTACTGATAAATACCAAATATTAATTTATCCAATCTCCACAGGAGGCTTATTTTACAAAATTAGCATCTCGAAGTCACTGAAAATCCCTAATAGCCAAGCGAACTATAAACATCAGTTGAACTTAGTCTATAGTGTTGTGCTGAGCTCTTTTATATAAAAGCGTTTGTGAGTCTGATTGTCTTTTTTTCTGTATTGTTATATTTTAGAAAAGGGTTAGGAGCCATAGCTAACAGAGGGACTCTTCCCCCAACTCCCCCTATACCCAGCCCTACCTAGTTTTAACATATTGGAAATATAGGACACAGTGCATTCTAGAGTTCCAAAAGTATTAATACCAAGTATCATGTATATCTGTAAGTATTCTTAGATGAATGAATATTGACTTTGGACTTTGGTTCATGATAAAAAATTAATGAAAGTTGAGTCAAGGGGTGTTTTTAAAAATGTAAGACACTCCCAATTTATGTGTAAGTCAATCTGGCCTGAACGTATGATATTAAAGGATGACTACATTGCTTCATGTCTATTGTGTCTCTTTTCAGATTCAGGCATTAATAATTATAGCCTCAGAGGTCTCAATTTTTATTCTCTCTTGGGAGTCAGGGGATATTAAAAGGTCCCCTTCAGAGAACACTCTCCTTTTTGGCAGTTCTATGACAGGTTAGTTAGGATGAGACTTCTCAAGTGTGTGCTTTATTATTTTTTTCTGATTGGTATTTTTGATCCTTACTACAAATCTGGTAAAGAAGGGAGTAGTGACATCTGTCCTTTGAATACATAGTCACCAAATTTTCATTCCATGTTTAATCCCAAGGATGTCATGGAGTGCCCACTTGAGATACCAAGTCTTAAATCACTGCACATTTATCTCTCTTTTCTTCTAGACTCTAAGCTTGTTGGAATGTGAACTCTGTCTTCTGAATATTTACATTTGTGGCAACTGGCACAGTGCTGGTACCTATCAAATGTTCAAGTTCTGAGGATGGAAGGAGAGAAGAAATGCAATGCTGAGATAACATATTTGGCCCAGTGCCTTAAACACAGTTGGTGCTCACATAAGTGTTAATTCCTGGTAAAGTAGATAAATGGAAGAAAAAACAAGCAATATGGGAGAGCAAAAGGAGAACTAGACCAGAGAAAGAAAAGCTTTCAGTCTCCACTGAACTTGCTGAATAAACTTGAAAAAGTCACTTAATTCTTTCAGGTTTCTATTTTTCCATCTGTAAAATGGGGATATCATCTAACATGACTTCCAAAATCTTCTCTTCCTCTAGCAATTATATGCGCCTATGAAATCTTTTGGCAAAGATTGATATAGTTGATCATATATTTCATTAACATGTATGAAAAATGCCAAAATATTGGGTTGGCCAAAAAGTTCACTCAGGTTTTTCCATAATATGTTATGGAAAAATCCAAACGAACTTTTTGGCCAACCCAGTATATCCACAGAATTTTTAAACTTTTAGGATTATCTGCCAAAGTTCAATTGATTATTATTTTTTTCAATTGGCCAAATATTTAATGACCTACTTTGCATAAGGACTGTGCTAACACTGAAGATACAAAGAGGAATTATCTGTTTTTAACACCAAGAATGTGGTGAGAGGTGGACAAGTTAAGAAATAAGTGCACTGGGGCCTAAAAATGCCAACATGAGTGATGCCCTTCCTGTTAAGAAGTCACAGAAAGGAGCAGCTAACTATGGAGGAATGACAGAGCAAGTAACTGAGTTTAAACAATCCCAGGCTTTCCAAATAAGGGCCACAGCATGTGCAGAGATTTGAAGATAAAACCTAAATGTCCATTGACAGATGAATGGATAAAGAAGATGTGATACATGTATACAGTAGAATATTACTCAGTCATTAAAAAGAATGAAATAATGCCATTTGCAGCAACATAGATGGACCTGTAGGTTATCATATTAAGCGAAGTACGTCAGACAAGTATCCCATGATATCGCTTAAATGCGGAATCAAAGAATGATACAAATGAACTTATTTACAAAACAGAAACAGACTCACAGACTTAGAGAATGAATTTATGGTTACGAAGCGGGAAGGGTGGTGGGGAGGGATAGATTGGGAGCTTGGGATTGACATGTACACACTGCTGTAGTTAAAATAGATAACTGACAAGGACTACTGTATAGCACAGGGAACGCTGCTCAATATTCTGTAATAACCTAAATGGGAAAAGAATTTGAAAAAGAATAGATACATGTACATGTATAACTGAATCACTTTGCTGTATACCTGAAACTAACACAACATTGTTAATCAACTGTGCTCCAATATAAAGTAAAATTTTTTTTAAAAAAATACATGACTTTGGGGCTTCCCTGGTGGCGCAGTGGTTGAGAGTCTGCCTGCTGATGCAGGGGACACGGGTTTGTGCCCCAGTCCGGGAAGATCCCACATGCCGCGGAGCGTCTGGGCCCGTGGGCCGTGACCGCTGAGCCTGCGCGTCCGGAGCCTGTGCTCTGCAACGGGAGAGGCCACAACAGTGAGAGGCCCGCGTACCGCAAAAAAAACAAAACAAAACAAAACATGACTTTGTCACTGGAGCAAGCATTTGGTTCAGTATGACTGGAGTGCAGAATGAAAGCGAGGGAGAGGAGGGGATGAGACAGATAAGACTGTGACCACCATGTGGAGGTCATGTGCACCATGACTAGGAATTTGGACTTTATTATGAAACTAATTGGGATCCGTTTAATATTAACAAGCAAATAGACACGACTACATTTGCATTCTGGGGGGAAAATGTTAATATGTCCAATGAGTAATCAGTTTTTACTTAAAGCATGATCCTAGATGCCTGTTTTAGAGTCCCCCTGGGTGCTTGTTAAAATGCATATTCCTAGGTTGGAATCTAATCCTATAGAATCAATTTCTGTGGGTTTGACTTGGAAACCGACATTTAAAGAAAAACCCTCTTACAACATATGCAGCTTAAAGTGTAGGAACCACTGGCCACATAAATCGAGAGTAAATGTCAGGGAACTCAGAAGAACACAGATTTTGGAGTCAGATAAACCTTGAATCTCAGCTCCGTCACTTAGTGGTTGTTTTATCACAGCCAAGTTACTTAGCATCTCTGAGGCTGAGGTTTTTCCTTCTATAAATGGGTTTAAAAGTACCTACTTCATAGGGTTTCAGTCAAGAATAGCTGAGATAAAATATGTCAAACACTAACGTGTTTGGAGGCATATTGGAATCACCTGGAAAAGTTATTCAAACTCCTTGCTCCCTAAGATTCTGGCATGGATTATAAAGGATTCAAGGAACTCCCCAGATGATTTTGGTTAGTAACCAATAGGAATCACACAGAATATATTAGCTCTCCTTTCCCTAACGTGGTGACAGTGAAGGTATAAAAATGGGAAAATTTAAGAGATTTTTAGAAGAGACAATATCCAGGATTCAGAGGAACTGTCTAAGTGATTCTTAAGTTTTTAGTTTGAATGGCTGGTGGTGCCCAAACATAGCTGGAGAATGCAGTTCTGTTTTGAACATGGTGGTGTCTATGGGTCATCTAAGTGAAGATGTTTAGAAACTGGTGCTTACTAGTGGACAAAGGCCTCAGGAAAAAGCCTGGGGCGGTGATAAAGAGCAGGCTATCAGTGGTGGCATGATCCCCTAGGGATGGGATGGAGGATAAAGAGGGGCCTCATGGCTCACCTCCATGTCAACACTGAAGTTTTCAGAAAAATATCAAGTTAACAAATTTGAACAAAATTGAAAAGAAATGAGAGTAGGAAGAAAAACAGGAGGGGGTTTCATTTTAGAAACAAACAGAAGAGAGACTGCCCCACAGTGAAATCAAGTAAAACTGAAAGTTTCTTTAAAGCAGGAAACTTGTCTTACCAATGCTGGATGCTCAAGTCATGGTAGTTGGTCACCTGGTGCATTGATTCAATAGAAACATTGGTGTCTTTGGGTTTATACTCGTACCTGAAATATCCCATGAAGCTTCAGAGGCAGAAACTGGTTGTTTACTGCTCCTTGAGTGGGAAGAATACATCCAAGCATCTCTTGTTCTTGAGAACTATTTTATACAAAGAGTTGATATTGGTAATCTAGAGAAGTCTGTGTCCTCTGGAGAATGAAAATGATTGTTTTTAGTACAAAAACAAGACCCACTCCTAATGATTTCCTCTTTAGTTAGTTATTAATGATGGAGTAGTCACTTACATCTTTATTCCTTGATACATTTTTACTGCGGGAAGGCATCCTTCTATGCAGTAGTAACATTTGGGGATAAAGGAATTTACATTAGGAAAGTTAAAATTCTGAGTATGTGAACTCTATATAGTGGATTATAACAATTGTAGTACATGTTAAAACTCATCACTTTGCAATTCTAAGGATGATGTTCTTTTGCCTCCTATTAAATTTGAAATATGTAGCTTTAATGAGCATTTTCAATGACTCAGCATATTGAAATTCCCTATCTTGAGTTTTATTATTCTGAGTTAATTCATTTAAAACTGTTAACAAATACTGAGAGATTGTTAGACATCGTGCTGTTCAAGTGCTAATACAAAGAATTACAACTCACTATATTTCAAGTTTGAAATAGTAGATACTAAAGAAGTCTAACGTATGTTGTCAGGAGATTATTTGATTCACTCACTTATTTACTCAAGAACTACTTATAAAGTAAATGAGCTATGTGCAGTCATATTTTTTAAAAAAAACTTGTCTCCAAAATATACAAACAGCTCATATAGCTCAATATCCAAAAAAACAAACAACCCAAATAAAAAATTGGGCAGAAGACCTAAATGGACACTTCTCCAAGGAAGACATACAGGTGGCCAAAAGGCAGATGGAAAGATGCTCAACATCACTAATTATTAGAGAAATGCAAATGAAAACTACAATGAGGTATCACCTCACACTGGTCAAAATAGCCATCGTCAAAAAGTCCACAAACAATAAATGCTGGCGAGGGTATGGAGAAAAGGGAACACTCCTACACTGTTGGTGGGAATGTAAATTGGTACAGCCACTATGGAGAACAATGTGGAGATTTCTTAAAAAACTAAAAATTGAGCTACCATATAATCCAGCAATCCCACTCCTGGGCATGTACCCAGAGAAAACCATACTTCGTAAAGATATATGCACCCAATTCATTGGAGCAATATTTACAATAGCCAAGACATGGAAGCAACCTAAATGTCCATGACAGAGAAATGGGTAAAGATGTGGTACATATATACAATGGAATGGTACTCAGACATAAAAAAGAATGAAACAATGCCATTTGCAGCAAGATGGGTACACCTAGAGATTATCATACTAAGTGAAGTAAGTCAGACAAAGACAAATGTATGGTATTGCTTATATGTGGAATCTAAAAAAAAATGATACAAATGAACTTATTTACAAGACAGAAAGAGACTCACAGGCATAGAAAACAAACTTATGGTTACCGAAGGGGGTGGGGGGGAAGGATAAATTTAGAAGGTTGGAATTAACATATATATACTACTATATATGAAATAGATAACCAACAGGAACCTACTGTATAGCACAGGGAACTGTACTCAATATTTTGTAATCACCTATATGGGAAAAGAATCTGAAAAGGAATATATATATATATATATATATATATATATATATATATATATATATATATATATATAACTGAATCATTGTGCTATGCACCTGAAACTAACATGATATTGTAAGTCAACTGTATTTCAATAATAAAGAAAAAGAAACGTTGAAAACCTTTATTAATTAAAAAAAAAGTTGTATAAAAGATGGAAAGAGATACCTAATAACAAAAAGAGAATATAAGCAAATGTCACTTGTTTTAATTGTGCAAAATTTTAAGCAGAGGGTGAACTGTACTTTTTAGTTTTGTTATTTTTTTCCCCAAGCTAGAATAAGGGATGGGGAAGGATCTAACATTGGTGTATGTCAGGGAGTGTAAATAAACAGTATATTTCCCAATGGGGTTAGGCTGAGAGAAGTCAAGGAACTTATCCACACACAAACAGGGATGGCTACCCAGCAGGAATCCAGTCCCTGACCCTTAGGACTCCAGAACCACCCAAAGATTCTAGCCCAGGGAAGACCAGTTTTGAGCTACCTCAGTCTTATCCCTAGTTTGCAAATACTTAGTGGATGGTTTTGTCTTTCAAAAACCAGTAAAAATCCTTTCCAGCAAACACTTTTGAAAAAGCAGGGCATGAACAATAAGAGTAATTTGATTTCTGATCAAAAATGCTTTATGACTATAATGACTTTTCTGGCTTACATTTGGCTCTTATATCAAAAGAGTTCCCAGAAAGTTCTGAGAGTTTCAGAATGGGCAGGTAAGGGGTGCAGCTCCCCAAAGTGTAGGTGTGTGCATGTATTCTGCCTGTTGGTCTCTATATCACTCTGGTTATTCTGTTGCAGGAAGGGGGACCCCTTCCAGGGCCTGAGGGTGGGCTTTTGTCTGACCCTCAGGAATGAATTATCCAAGGAGACACGTGTGCGGACAAAGCAGGAGAGTTTATTGGGAAGGGGCACCTGGGCAGAGAGCAGCAAGGTAAGGGAACCCAGGAGAACTGCTCCAAAGGTTCTGCATCTGCAGATTTAACCAACCAAGGATTGAAATGTTCAGAAAGGAAAAAAAATTCCAGAAAGTTTCAAAAATTGGAACTTGACTTTACAGCACAATGGCAACTATTTTTTAAAATTAATTAATTAATTGATTAATTTTTGGCTGCTTTGGGTCTTCGTGGCTGTGCGTGGGCTTTCTCTGGTTGCGGTGAGCAGGGGTTACTCTTTGCTGCGGTGCGTGGGCTTCTCATTGTGGTGGCTTCTCTTGTTGTGGAGCACGGGCTCTAGGTGCATGGGCTCTAGGTGCGCAGGCTTCAGTAGTTGCGGCATGTGAGCTCAGTAGTTGTGGCTCGTGGGCTCTAGAGCGCAGGCTCAGTAGTTGTGGCACACGGGTTTAGTTGCTCCACAGCATGTGGGATCTTCTGGACCAGGGGTCGAACCCGTGTCCCCTGCATTGGCAGGCTGATTCTTGACCACTGCGCCACCAGGGAAGTCCCCACAATGGCAACTATTTACATGGTATTTACATTGTATTCACAGCTATTTATATAACATTTATAGTATATAAAGTGTTTATTTAAAATATATGGGCAGGCGTTTGTAGGTTATATGCAAGTACTACACCATTTTATATATGAGACTTGAGCATCCACAGGTTTTGGTACCAGGCAGGTCCTGGAATGACTGTATTTGTTTTAAGCAAAGAGCCATTGAATCCTTTTTGCTTAGCATGCAGGTTAGCTTTTTAGTGGAAATGTACTGGATTTGATCATTGTAATGAAACCATCTTGCTTTTTACTCATCTGATCTGACGTTATCTAGATTTATTCCCACATCTTGGATTTGGACTGAGAGCTCTTTTTATATTTTAACTGGTTCTCATTGGCCTAATAGTAATGGTGAGGGCTGCTGCTTCAAATGCATCTACAATGAATTGCTTTGTTGAGAAGGAGAGAGTGACTTTGAAATTGGTCATGGTTGCTTCTCTCTTTCAGATTTTACTTTTCATTTTATGCATGTGGTGAAGATAAAGATTTTAGTGCTTGAGTGCAAAGATCTGACTCTGCAGGGGTGTACTTACTCTCTTTGTTGAAACATAATGGTTTCACAGTATCCTGCCTTGAGCACTGCATTTGTCAACTTAACTTCTTTTATCATCAAGTCCTGTGGCTTTTGTGCCTTCTCCTTACTTGCGTCATTATCTTCTGACCATCTGGGAAGCCTCTGATCCTATGTGCGGAGTCCATTTAAATATTTTAGGGCTAGAAGAGTGGAAACCTTGTAAAATGTAAATTTTTGTACTATTACACTGGGAGGAAAAATAAATGTTTTCATGTGCTTTCCTGCTGCGTTAGGATTTTAGAGTTAACAGACTTTGCATATAGAATTCTGAATGGGCACAGCAGCACCAACACGCCTAGAGGAATTCCAGGAAGGCTTACGGGCATTGTCAGCACAAGGAAGGGGAGGAAACAATCTGTGTGTTCCCTTCATCATCCAGCAACCCTGCTGGAGATCAGGAAGTCATGTTTATTCTCCCAGGGAGCAGAGTGCCCTGCTGGTGTGTGTTTGGCAACCCTAGGAATGGGTTTCTGTTTTAAAAGACATGCCATTAGCCTTGGGATGTCAGAACCCATGGATAAATTGAGGCAGGTGACTATCAGGTACCACCTTTGGAAACTGCAAAAGAACACTAAGTTAAAGGGAGAGCAATGAAGATAACTGAAGACATAAATCAATCAGCTTCACCTTTGCGAGCTGTATATATTTAATATTTTATATTTCAAGGAAGTGAAAAGCCCTTCATTTTGTGAAGGTACCAGTGTCATTAACAGCCAACTAAGTTTTTTTCCTTCTCCCTTTTTTCAGTTTCCTCCTTTATCAACAGTTTTCTCTTTATTAATGAAGAATAAAGCAATTATTTTTAGCACACGAAAAAAGATTTCTGTTAATCAAAATACTGATAACAGCAATTTACTACAGTATCAAATCTTTTACTTATTCAACACCTATTTATTGAGTACTTATTAACTGTCAGGGATGGTTAGGCATTGTTCAGTGGGACAGAGAGAGAGAAGGAAAAAGGGAGAGGCTTGCCCTAGTGGAGCTTAGATTCTAGAGGGAAGACAACAAGACAGATAGATAGACAGACAGACAGATAGATAGATAATTGTTAGAAACTGATGAAGGCTGTGGCAAGAAGAGAGCACAGCAGGATGAGAGCAGTAGGGAACAGGGAGAGGGAGGTGCTGGTGACAGCTTTCCTCAAGCAGCCCTCATGGAGTTGGTGAATGCTGGACAGAGACCTGAAGGAGATGGACACCTAGAGGAAGACAGTTCCAGGTGGAAGGAGAGGGTGGAAGCACAGCTGGCATGTTTGAGAAATAGTAGCAAGATTGTGTGGCCAGAGCTGGGTGAACTAACACGTCCATTAAATGAGATCATTTATACTAAATGTGTAGCAGTCCCTGGCACACAATCAAAGCTCCAGAGCTGTGAAAACTCCACTCTGCCATCAGCCAGCTCTTACCCTGATCCCACTCAGCATAAGTATAGACACTTTCTAAGATAATCCAGGTCCTCTGTTGATTTTCTAGGTGGTTTCCCGGGCTCTTTGTGACATTGGCATTTGTCATGACAGTGTCTGTGTTCTGTCACTTTACATTGCACTGGCGATCTCATCCATATTTTGACGAGAAGAGTGTCTTTCTGCCTGTTAACCACAGTGAGGTTTTATAGTGACAAAAGAGAGCCCCTAAATGTCTGATTATGGAATATTTTATCCTGCTTCAAGTAGTGCAAATGAATCAGTTTGAGAATCTCTGATGAGAGAGAATTTTTCCTGCTGCCTTTTGTCAGCCTTTGAAGCAGTGGTTCGCAACTTAGCTGCACAGTAGAATCATCTGGAGAACTTAAATAAATAAATAACTGCTATCCAGTCCCCACCCCAAGCCAGTTAAATCCCAGAGATTTTATTTTAAGCTCCCCAGGTGATTCTGATGGGCCACTAGGGACAGGAACTCCTGTTCAAGGGACCTATACGTTGGCGCCAAGTATATTTATTTTTGTCTTATGCTTTGGCTTTTACCTCTTTGTATTATCCTGCCTCCCAAGATCAGAAGACCTTGAAAACTTTCTACCCACGACTCTTCTCAGTCTTCTCATCACAGCTTAATTTATGACTGGGTTGCAAACTTCTGGTTCAGAGCCAGCGCTGGTTTGTGACCAAGCTTTCGTCTGTGTGTGGCATCTTTCTCAGATGCTCAGGTTGGGAGATAACTATTGAGATATCCGTATGAGGGGCTGCTGAGTGAGGAGTATGTCAGCACACTCATCCCCGAAGTCTTGGCCAGCTCTGCCTCACTGCCTCCACCACTTCCTTCACGTCAGTTAAGCATAATGCTTCCATTTTCATCAGCAGCTCTATGTATAAGTATAGATTTAGAATGTGCTTTAAAAATTGTCCACGAGTTACATATTGGAGCTTTATTTCAAGTGACACTGTTCAACATGAACCCCCAATTGACCCACTTAAAATAAAAAATTATCACCTAGAGTGTAATACCAAAAATAAAGGGTATATTAAATTTTTGGTACTTACATCTCAAACATATTCATACATATCAGTGTGTGTGCATATACATCTTTGTATATAGTATATATTTATAAAATATATATACACACACATATACATTATAGCCGGTATATACATATATACAGACTTACGTATATGTATTTGTGTTAGTGTATATTTATAGAAATCATCTATAATCACCGCAAATATAAATTAGTCTGAAGGTCAGCTGACCTTTCTTGAGAAAGACTGTTTTTATCCTGGGATTGTGTTCTTTTTATTGGGGAGGAGGGATGTTAAAATGATGTTATATTGAACTTGTAGGATTATTTTCCTTGACAAAATAAAAAGTGGGCAATTCAGTATTACCCCAAGGTTATTTTTCTTTAATTTTACTGTGCATGATATTAAAACCTAGTAACTCCAAGTTAGGGCTGAAGCCTTCTGCATTCCAGGAGGGTTTCTCTGGAGCCCCTCCGGGGACTTCTTGGTTCAGAGTCTGAACCCTTCAGGGCCATCCAGGGGATTCAGCTCAGCAGAATAGACTCATTTGCTTCCACTCCCACCCCCAAGGATGTCCCAAGACTAGGTATGATTTTACTTTTTAATCTCTCCTAATTCTGTGCTGAAAAACATTACTTTTCTCTATCCTTCCCTTCCCTTTTTTCTTCTTAACGCCTGTTTTCCCCATTTTATAACTAAAACCAACATTCCCACTGTTATCAAAAAAAAAAAAAAAAGGATAAATTTCTTTTTCTTTACCATTACATTTAACATTTCTCTATGGCAGGTACCCCACAATCCTACTTAGAGATTTGCAATGTACGAAAGTAGTTCCATATAAATCAAATGCAAAAATAAACAGCTTCCATAGCAAAGCATAAGGGCCAGTTGGTCATGGAGCTGTCTTTGCCCCTCAGCACACTTGTTTGGGAACTGGCCCAAGAGTGTCCAGGTCTTGGCAGTGCTCACTGGCAGCATTTGGCAGGACAGCAGAGGAATCTGAAAAATACCTTGCAAACCTCTCCTACCCCCAAAGTAACACTCAAGGCCCCAGCATTGTACAGAATACGCTCCTTGTGAGTCACCTCCGCTGACCTCTCCTTTATCTGGCAAAGGGTGGGATTGGACCCAGCCTCTCTTTGCTCACACTTTTCTTTACATCCCCAGGACACATCCTTTTGTCCCAGATAGTGCCAATATTATTCCTTTTTAAGTTTTTCTTCTTCTTAGGTAAGCCACTTTTCAAGGATATTCCAATACCCACATCCCAAAGCCCCCTTTCTCAAGCTTCAGATAAAAGCACCAGGAAAAGCAAGCTTTTAAATATTTCCTTGACCCAGGTACCCAGGACCCCTTTCCCATTAACAATTTATTCAGAAGCACTGAGAAACAAGTGGAAAGTGATTTGTCATTGGTCCTCTATCAAAGGGGATGACATAATAGTCAGGTGGTCAGGCCCTTGACTCTTATTCTCTCTGTGGTACATTTCCTTGGCTAGTATTCATGATGGCACTTTTCTCAGAAACATCTCATGATTGCCCCAGAATAGAGGAAAGAGTTTATTTTGAACGCGAAACATGGCCAAGTTTTTTGGGGTTTTTTTTTTTTGATATGAGATTCTTAGCTGTGGACATATTTTTTTAACTAACTTCTGACCTAGTTCATAACATAATCACCAGAATCAGAGCTAACCAAGAACATGGTTCTTGCTTCATAATATTGAAAAATGAACAGGACATAAAGATTCTTACAGAAAATCAGTATATTCTGAGATGACATAGCTGACTTCACTTTGAGCTTTTTTTATAACTGTTAGAATAAAAGAAGCAGGAAGGAGGATGGACTTACATTTTTCTGGAGGAAAAAGTATTGGACAAATTGTTGAATATTTCCCAATTATTAGTTCTTCATAAAAATAGTTTAAAGTTTGTAATGTTACCTCAATGTTAATAATAGTAGCATTTCTAACCAGAGATAAATATAAGTCATAGAATGAGGAAAACTAAAGTTGAGAAGAAGCTTAGAAGTCATCTCATCCAAGGTCTTCCCAGTACAGGAGACCCTTCTTCCCAACCTTAACTGAAAGCCATGAATGTCTTTTTGGCTGTCTAGAGTGATAGAGCACACTGTTTCCTGAGGCAGGCATCTCCACTGTTGGATGCCTCTATTATAAACTATATTGAAAACAAAATGGTATCTTTGGATTTTGCTGCCCAAAAATAAGGCATTGATTTTAAGTGTGCTTAAGTGCTTAGAATACAATAAGTCATTTAATGATCAAATAGTAACTGGTATTTATTACATGATCACTATATGCTAGACACTGTGTTAAAACACTTTATATCTTATGTTATTTACTCCTTACATCAGTCCTAGGGGAGATGATTTTTTCCCCTTTTCACACATAAGGAAATAGGCATAGACATAGAGGAGGTAAGTAAGGTACCAAGATAACCCTGGTAGAAAGCGACTGTGACTTAGCCATTGGTTGTACTTCTCACCTCGAACCTATTAGGCAAGTGTTGAATTCCAATTTGCAAAGAAGAACTGAGGCTCCCTTGTCTAAGTAATTTTCCCAGGGTAAGTGGAATTTTAAAGCAGGTCCCTCTGATTCTATAGCCTACACTTTATGCCAGAGTAATTAAACATGAAATCAGCAGAGAGAATCAAAGAGAATGAAAGTTAAATAATACATGCAAAAAATTGTCAGTGCAGCTGGAGTTGAGTACCTGAGCACCTCAGTGCCCATTAGAACGGCATTATTTCAAATTAGAAGCATGACTCCTAAAGCTACAAGGAGTGTTGAAGACTCTCCATATACTAGGTAAGTGAGTCAGCCTGAAGAGCAGAACTGCATTTTCATCTGCATTTTCCCAGTCTAGTATAGTTCTTGACCCACTGTAGGTACTCACTAAATGTTTATTGACTCAACAAATACATCTACCAAGAAATTTACAATTTATTACACAACTACTTTTTTCCAGTATTATTTGTTAAGTTCCATCTATTTCCAAAAGGAATTTAAGGTGCCATCCTTTCCAGTACAATTTTTATTTGAGTCATCTGGTTTCAACTAATTAGTTAAATTTGGAGGCCTGCCTTACAGTTTTTTGTTTTCTTCTGTAAGAAAACCATGGCAACATAGAGTCTAGACTACAGCTGCTAACTGTGAGCAGGGGAAAAGCACCATCCTTGGGATTTTCAGTCATGAAAATCCTCAAGTAGGTAACTAAATGCTTGACCAAATCACACCACTTCTCTACACCTTTAGATAGGTGATGGGAATGAAAACTTCTCTTAAAAGTTGTGGATAAGCATGACTTAGAAAACCTAAAACACGAAAATAAAAAGTCTGCTTCAGGTATTTAGTAACATCTACCTTTAATGGATAATGGATACAAAATAGCATTGTAGAAGATAAGCATAGATTAGGCAACTAATATTTGTAGGAATATTGGGGAGGTGGGGGTCATGTAAAGCACAACACTCTGCTACTCACCTTGAGGTCTCCCAGCAATGGAGATAAGGAAGATAAGGAATGTAGTCTGTGGTTATGCTATTTTTTTTATGACAGTGATAGTGAGCCAAAATTTATTGAGCTTTTACTGTATGCAGAGTTTTGTGCTAAATATTTTAGTGCATCATCTCTTTTAATCATCTTAACAACCCTGTGGAGTAGTTTCTGTAAGGAACTGGGGCTTAAGGAATTATGTAATAAGGACACCAGCAAAGTGGCAGATTAGGGAACTCCAGGCCCTCCAGTTTCCATAGGAAGCTCCCATGGAAACATCAAATAAATAACTAGACACTGGCTAAAATAATTTTATAGGAGCTCTCTAAATCAAGTTATTTACAGCAACCAAGTGAATGCCCAATCAAGAATTATCCACATTCAAAACAGTAGGGTGGGGGTCTTCCCTGGTGGCGCAGTGGTTGAGAGTCCGCCTGCGGATGCAGGGGACACGGGTTTGTGCCCCGATCCGGGAAGATCCCACATGCCGCGGAGCGGCTGGGCCCATGAGCCATAGCCGCTGAGCCTGCGCGTCCAGAGCCTGTGCTCCGCGACAGGAGAGGCCACAACAGTGAGAGGCCCGCGTACCACAAAAAACAAACAAACAAACAAACAAAAAAACAGTAGGGTGTTTTGTGGTATTTTTAAGTCACCTTTGCCCCACCCTGTCCCCAGTGTGGCATGGTGTAGTTTGGGGGAAGTGGTAGCCCAGTTTCCAGTTTCCTTTCACAAACTAGAGATAGCACAGTGGACTGAATTTGCAATGTTCTAAACTATCAGAGGGCTGCCTGAGGGATTGGTCTCTGTTTTGCCTAACTAGAAGCTCAGCAAGCTAAAAGCAGTACCACTCAGATCTCAGGCTAAAGGAAGCCACCGGAAACAGCATGCATGGCTCATGAGAACCACAAGGGGACTACAGACCCACAGGCACCTGGGCAAGAGATAATACAATAGAACAGCTAAGGCCCAAAGAAGAAGCAGGGATGAGACCCTTAGGGAAATTGAGACATTTAAAACCAGCCATTTATATAGGGGAATCAGAAAATAAAACCCAAAAAACAAAACAAAAAAATGAAACACACAGGCCCAGAGATGATGCGTTCCAGAGAAGGCCTGAGAAAATATTGAATCTTCATACTGGACAGACTTGTGAATTTCTTGCCCTGTCTGGAGCCAGTCTGCAAAGACTGGGAGAGGTGTCTCATTCTTCGAATGTCGTTTTCAACAAAATATCCCAAAGCATACAAAGAAACAGGAAAACATGATTCATTTAGATGATCAGATGAAACCATCCCTGAAGAAAAACAGTCATTAGACAAAGACATTAATAGAACTCTATTAAATAGGTACAAAGAACTAATGGATATCAGAAAAATGATATATGAACAAATTTAGAATATCACCAAAAAGAGAAAAATTATAAAAGAGAATCAAACAAATTCTGGAACTGAAAAATACAATAACTGAGTTGAAAAATTCACTAGAGGGGTTCAACAGCAGGCTTCATCAGGCAGAAGAAAGAATCAGTGAACTTAAAGACAGGTCATTTGAAATTATTAAGTCTGAGGAGCAAAAAGTAAAAAGAATGAAGAAAAGTGAACAGAACCTGAGAAACTTATAGGAAACCATCAAGTGGACCAATATGTGTATTATGGGCATCTCAGAAGGAGAAGAAAGAAAGACAGGGACAGAGAGATCATTTGAAGAAATAATGATTGAAAATGTCCTGAATTTGAGGAAAGATGTGGATATACAAATACAAGATGCTCAATGAACTCCAAGTAGGATAAACTCATAGACTCAAACCAAAACACATTATACTCAAACAGCTGAAAGCCAAAGACACATGATCTTGAAAGTAACAAGAGAAAAGTATCAGTGGATTTCTCAGTAGGCATTATGTAATTTGTCTGAAAATAAATGATTAACAGACGGTAGACTTGAACGCAGGTCCATCAGTATAAGGCTTGTTCTCTTAACCAGTGGTTCTCAAAGTGTGGTCTTGGGCCAGAAGTATCGGCATCACTCAGAAAAGGCCTGAGGAACAAAACAAATCTTCATAAACTGGTTAGAAATGAAAATCCTCTGCCTCAACCCAGACTTCCTAAATCAGAAACTGTGGGAGTAGGATGCAGCAATCTATCTTTTAATTAGGTCTCTAGATATTTGAACTTCTCTTAACCATTGTATTATAATGGATGTACTGCTTTTAAATGTTGGAAGGGTTTTTTTTCCTCTCCTTTTTATAATGGAAGCATAGTTGTATAGAACCACAATACATTATCTGCGATTTTGAAAACTAAAAAAAAGCTACATATGAACTTATCTACAAAACAGAAATAGAGTTAAAGACGTAGAAAATAAACGTATGGTTATTGTGGGGTAAAGGGAGGGGGGAGGAGTAAATTGGAAGATTGGGATTGACACATACACACTACTATATATAAAATAGATAACTAATAAGGATCTATCATATAGCACAGGGAATTCTACTCAATACTCTGTAATGGTCTATATGGGGAAAGAATCTGAAAAAGAGTGGATATATGTATATATATTTATATTTTGTTATCCAAAATCTTGAGCTAATGAAGACATGATGCTGTGTGTCCCTGAGGGGGTAGGCGAGGGGACAGAGGAGTAACTCTGAGCAGCACTGAGGTAGAGAAGAGAAAGTCCCCATGCCTGCAGAGGGTGGAGAAGCCCGAGGGTCTTGCAAA
Organism: Phocoena sinus; assembly: GCF_008692025.1. Taxonomy (NCBI): domain Eukaryota; kingdom Metazoa; phylum Chordata; class Mammalia; order Artiodactyla; family Phocoenidae; genus Phocoena; species Phocoena sinus. The sequence continues at coordinate 156,779,054 of NC_045763.1, read as the reverse complement.
CAGCAGAAGACCCACCACCTGGTCCCAGACCTGCCTGGGAAGACAGCAAACTCCCAGGAGTCAAAGGTGGCATTCTGCACCCAGGGAGACTTGACCCTAGGCCCTGGGGCTCCATCTGTATGAGTTCCAGGAATAGAAGGGACATGAGGCTGTGCCAGTGGATTGCAGTGGTAACCAGCACAGACAAACGCATTATCAGAGGGTCCTCCAGATCATCCAAGATTTGTATAGCCTTAGGCAGTCAGTGCTGAGGCTAATTCCTGCCAGCCCTCAACCTGGCAGGTCAGTGAGGATGTGGGGTCTGATTTAATAACATAAATAGAATTTCTTTTAAATCTGAGTTTTGGGGCTGAGACTTGTACCTGTACACAAATGTGGCACTTGATCTTACAATGGGCCAGACAGATACTGCAATCCTGAACTACGTCCAGCCCACAAAGCTTACATTCAAAGAATTCCCTGTGGTTCACATGGAACATCCTTTAGCTGCAACTGGCTCATTTTGGCAGGGATCAGAGGCCAAGTTGTGAAACTGCTCTGGAAGCAAGAAGTAGTGGCCTCTATCCAGTGTTATTTTGAATGTAACTCATGCCTCTCTGCCTGCACAAATAAGCATTTTGCTCCTCAGTCAAAGAGAAGAACATACAAAATTAATATTCAAATATGTTCCCAAAAACAAGCTCATCCACTGTGTAACAAACAGAAAACCCCACTCATACCAAGGGAAATTTGTTTGTTAAAATATATGTGTGTGTGTGTGTGTATATATATATATAGAGAGAGAGAGACACACACACAAACATAGATACCTAAAAGGTACAGACTGAAAACATTAAGTCCATGTAAAGCTTAACTCATCCCATGAAACCCTTTATATGACATCTACACACCCACTCCCTGGTCAGGAAATGGCATTTTCCATTAATTTTTGATAGAGAAATCACATTAAGCTTTCCAGAGGAAGAATCAAGGAGTTTATGAGATGTGGCCTCTTGGCTAAGCTACCATTTGCTCTTTTACCTTATCAGTTCATAGGGCAAAGTTAAGTTACATGGCTGATTCATTCCTGGTGAGAGATTAAAATGTCGCTAAAAGGAAACTCCAGGGCTTCCCTGGTGGCGCAGTAGTTGAGAGTCCGCCTGCACATGCAGGGGACACGTGTTCGTGCCCCAGTCTGGGAGGATCCCACATGCCGCGGAGCGGCTGGGCCCGTGAACCATGGCCACTGGGCCTGCACGTCTGGAGCCTGTGCTCCGCAACGGGAGAGGCCACAACAGTGAGAGGCCCGCGTACCACAAAAGGAAAAAAAAAAAAAAGGAAACTCCAGGTGCTAATGGTGCATGTGGTCTGGCCATGAAAGATTAAGCCAAATCTTCCTATGTTTCAAATATTTTAGCACCATGTGGAGCTGAATGAACTTCTAGTTTGTGTAGCTGATCTCTATCTGCCAAAAAGATGTTAGTGCTCAACTTAGAAAAAGGTGAAAATCAGGAAATGGGCAAAATCATAAACATTTGAAACTATTCCAGTACGCACATGAATATCTATATATCTGTTGTGAAATAATAGAAAAATATATATATTGGCCTCTGCCCCCCGTTTTTGACACAGGACTCCTGAAACCCTTGTAGGGTGATAGGATAGGTGACAGTAGTGTTTTTTGTTCTAATTAGGTGACTCTTGGTGGGTGTCTGGAGGAGGGCTGGTCCCTAGAAAGACCAAGTCATGAGTAGAAGCTTGGAATTTTCAACCCTGCCCTCCATTCTCCTGAGAAGGAATAAGGGCTGAAAATAGAGTTAATGATTGATCATGTCTATGTGATGAAGCCTCCAGTAAAAATCCCAGTGGTATGGTACGTTCACCAGGTGGGTAAACACATCCATGTACAGGGAGAGTGGCCCAACCCAACCCCACGTGGACAGAAGCTCCTGTACTTGGAACCCTCTCAGAACTCACTCTTTGTATCTTTTTATCTGGCTGTTCATCTGCATCCTTTATCACATCCTTTAATAAGCTGGTTAACGTAAGTAAGTGTTTCCCTGAGTTCTGTGGGCTGCTTTAGCAAATAATACAATCCAAGGGGGAAGAGGTCATGGGAACTTCTGATATGTAGCCAAGTTGGACAAAAGTTGTGGGTAACCTGGGGACCTACTACTTGTTATTGGCATCTGAAATGAGGAACAGTCTTGTGGGACTGAGCCCTTAACCTGTGGGATCTGATGCCATATCCAGGTAGATAGTGTCAGAGTTGAGTTAAATTACAGAACACCAAGCTGATGTCGCACAGAATTGCTGCATGTGGGAAAACCCCATACATTTGATGACCGAAAGTGAAGTGTTCTGTATGAGTAGTAAAGGAGACACACAGGAGGGACTGTTTTCTTTCCTAATACATCCATACATTGAAAAATGGCAAAAAATGATGATGATGATGATGATAGTAAATGCTGCCTTGTGCTAAGTACTTTGCAGACATGATCATACTACCTTGTTACACAGGTATTACTGCTCCTATTCTTTAAGATGAAGACAGTGAGGCTTGGGGAAATAGCGTAAGAGGCCCAAAGTCACATGTTAGGAGCAGAATCAGTTTTCAAATCTTGTTTCCTCTGGCACCAAAATCTGCCCCACTCAACATGTACCCCTTGGAAGCCTCTCTCTTGTGTGTGCATATGACTGTGCAAAGACAACAGTGCAAACCCAGCCCTGGTGCTGACCGGGTAAGGATAGGAGTGAAGTACTATCACTAGGAAACATTGGCGAGCTGGGCTTCTCCTGCATCCTCCTTTAATAAATAAACAAATACATATTTATTACCACTACTAATAATTGTCTTTACTCCATTAATACACTGATGGATTTTTAATCCTGAAAGGACCACATTAATTAGCCAAATCTAGCTTCAGTTTTCTCCAGCAGCTGTTATCAGTCCTTTAAAAGAGTGTTCAATGCTCCAAGGGGTATAATTTCTCTACTTGAACTCTTGATGAGTTTAGATATATATTAAAACTTATGAGTTCTATTATAAATTATGATAGAGTCATTAGGTATTATAGACACAAGAAAAATGAACATCAAAGTGCTTTCTATTAAGTTTCTTATAAATATGTAAATATTTTAAATAATGAGCAATAAACCTTTCACTAATATTCACATTATAATTAACTTTTTAATTTAAAAAGTAGCATCCTAGAAGCTATAAATTTGGGCTCCAATCACCTTCTAATTTATATTTGCTCTCATTACAACTAGTCTATGAAAAACTACAATATTGAAATTCTCTAATCTTGGAAGTTTAATTCATAAGGTATAACTAGAATCTGCATAGGAGACATTTGTGTTTAGGAAAAGGAATGCTGAACTAGGGGTTACAAGAACTTGGTTCTAGGCAAGAGTCTGTCTTCTACTCAGATTGTTTCTTTGAAAACAACTTCACTCACCTATAAAATGATGAGGGGCCCAGAGATACAATGTAAGGTCCCTTCCAGAATTAAAATTCTAAATTATATATTTTAAAACTCAGAAAGCTATTTGAACTCATTAATCTTATTACAAGTTGTATAATATGTAATATCAGAAATAATTTGCTGATATAATGAAATCACAGTTAAATGTGAGCAATATATTTCCAGTTTAAAGTATGCAAATGAGGTAAAAAAACATGAAATTCTAAACATCTTAATGTTTTCAAACTATTACTACTAGGAATCACTTATGCAATTAGTCTTTTTTAAGTACTTAAAACCTTTTAATGTACTCCCTAATCTTTATCCAATAGGAAAATAATAATAGCCTAATCACTCAAGTTCAGAAAAATAAAAGAAAGTTTGACTTTCCCTGTAACTACCTAAAAAATTTTAGAGGGCCTGTTACCAAAATACAGCTATCACTAGAGATATCTGCAAAGAATATGGGGTAGGTGTGTTTGGAAAAACTTGGCAGGGCCCAGAGACCAGAGTCCACTCTGTATCCCATTGTCTCTGCGTGGCACAGCAAACATTATTTACCAAACATTTGCTTTTCCATCTCCATGTGAAATGCCTTCCTCCACTTTGAAGTTCCAAACCCCAACATCCTCTTTTGTCCTTAACTGAAGATGGTATTTAAGGGGAGGATATCAGCCATTTTTTATGAGTTTTTCAGTTTTTCTGGGTCTCTCCCATGTATACATGTTATTAAACTTTCATTTGATTTTCTCCTGTTAATCTGTCAATTTAATTCTTAGACCAATCAGAAGAACCTAAAAGGGTAGAGGATAAATTGCTTCCTCTCTGACACTGGTCAAGTTTAAGGATGAAAATGGAAATTTACAAGGCTTTTATTATTATTTAATATGGTATTTTAAAAAAATTCTTATAGTGTGGAAAAATGTTTTACCTGGAAACGATCAAAGAGAACATCTTGCCATAATAAAAGGCAAAATGTACCATGCAAAATTTGAATCAGGATAATAACACTCAGTGGTTCTTTTAGTGTCCACGCTTAAATATCAAAGCTTACTTGGTTATAGGATTGATTTTTTTCTTCAAAGAGTCAATCTCAGCAGGGTCTCTAAACCAGAAGTATTCTTGTGTGGCTGGGGCATAAGGCAGCAGCAGTAATTGCAGCAGGATTTGTGAAGTATTAGAGACTCCATTACAGCAAGATTTTCAGCCTAGTTTCATGTTCCCCAAACACACATGCTGTGAGCATATAGTCCATAATTTTGATACCTGTCTCGCAGTTTTTCTTCTGCAAGTGGTGCACAGACATATGTGATGCCTGTCTCTTGATATCTTTCCAGAGAGACCAATGAGATTCTTTCTCTTCTCTTCTAGCATACTTAATGGAACCAAATCCTCCTGAATTTATTGGGTTGTAACAGTACCTTTAAAAAAATGTGTCACATCTGTTTCTTAGCCCTATAACACAAACAATAATGACTGCTTCTCTAGGGAAGCAAAAAGTTTCCTTTATTCAATTCATATGAACAAATGTGGTCAGAACACTTAGTTTCTATAAACCAAGACAAGAAGGGGCAGGTGGATAGCCTTTTCGTGTCAAATAATGAGTAATCTGCAACTGAAATATAAGGATCAAGAAAATACTACGAATCCGTGCTCGGGATATAGCCCCCACTGATAGTTAGTGATGGAAGAGATTGTGAGATTTACTACTTCAGTCCCTAGTTTAATAGGAAAGAAACCGAGGTAGAGAGAGATCTCATTGCTTTTCAAGGTAGCAGGGCCAGCCAGTGGCAGACCTGGGGCTGGTTTGAACTCAGGCTTCCAGAACTGCTGCCCAGTGCTCTTTATTCACCAAACTGACCCATAATCTTTATTTTAAACTCCTAGGTCCATGTTTGCTTACAGTGTATTTACTATAAACAAAGTAACCTCAGCTGAGTTGGAGGCAACCCCTGTAATTAAATACATTCATATCTTTACAGTGAAAATATAAATATTCACTCTAAGCAGGATAAAGACCTTTAGTAGCCAATTGCTAATTTAGGTAAGATTTTGCCACCACAAGTTATTAAGGAAATTTTATTTTGGTATTTAGAGTTTTTTTTTAATTTTTAAAAATTTTATTTCTTATTTATTTTTAAAAATTTTTATTTGGGTATCGTTGATTTACGATGTTTTGTTAGTTTCAGGTGTACAGCAAAGTGAAGCTGTTATACCAATATCAACTGGTGACAGTAGTCGATCCTGGGGCGGGAAGCTGGAAGACAGAATGACCAGGAGTGGAAGCAAGTCTTACTTACACTAGGGATCATCTATACTGTTTGAATTTTTAACCTATGCATGTAATGCTTTTTTGAAATATCTAGAAGTTTCCTTGAATCTTAAAAAAAAAAGGTTAATAAAGTCACTGTCATTTTTCACCAAGGCCCTACACTATTGCAGTGGTCTTCTAATCAGTCTCCTACAGTGACTCTTATCCCCCAGCAGCCTTTTCCCCACAGAAGTCATTACAGAATTGCCTCATATCCTTTAGTATCTCAACAGAAGAAACTTAAGCCATATTTGGACTGTGAAAAGACACATTTAGAAAACCTATTTTAAACCTCTGGAAATGGCATGTGTTCTGCCAGATGATGCTGACTGCCCTTGGCAGACCTGAAATACAGCAGCCAAAATTGTCTCCTGTGCTGGGTGGTTACACTCTGCAACTAGCAGGGTCCCCTGCAGAGAAATGATGATTTAAGATTGTGACTTACGAGTGCTGTGCTCCAAAAGGGCCACTTAGTTGACACTTTCCCTACTTTTCAAAAACATTTTTTGGTTCTAGAAGAAGTGTCAGCTATATACAACTTTCCTAAACAAGAAGCTGCTGTGTCCCTCTGAGAACTCCTTCCCAGGTCTGCTTTCTTGCAAGGATTTAAGGAGTCTCATTTAGGCATAAGAGATTCACCGCAAACACAGTGTTGGGCTCTTCAGTGGCCACCAGGCAGCTTTTCCTGTAGTTAGTGTCTGTGGGGTACACATCAATCTGCCATAGCCCATGGTGGGCAAAGAAGAATTTGCCAAATAATGGAATTTATTAATGTACCCTCAAATTCTGAAAAATTCTGAAATTCAACTTAGAGGAGGAAGGAAAGGGAAAAAAAATTGTATAAACACCACTGGCCTGAACAATGATAGAGCAAAGTTTAGCTGCTTTGTGCTTACCAGGTAAAATCTAGGATTAAGGGCTTGAGCGATTTTCCTCTTTTCCTTGGCCCTGACTTTGAAAACTAGTACTAGAAATCATTGATGATAAGTCTTCACTATGCTTTAAATTAAAGAGACAACTTGAATCTAAAAAGTGTTTGAGTCAAGAACTTATTTTAAAGTAAAACCGGAGATAAATCCTGAATTTTACAGAGTTGGATCAATGTCCTGTATCTTTTATCAAGTAGTGTTTGGTAGTCCTAAGGCAAAATTTAAAATCATTAAAAATTTCCATTCAGTGTATTCCAATTTTAGAAAATAGTTTTTATCCGTTTTAGAGATATTTTTAACAAAGTTTGAAATAACAATGATTTTCTGGATGAGTTTGGGGTAATCAGAAAATGTAATTAGCTTCATTTCCTAGTTTGCTTCAAAATTGTAACTTCAGTTTCATACAATCTTCAATACCATTTGTTAGTAGCTGTCTAGAGTACTAACCTGAGAGATTTCAGTAGAGCAGGTACATGGCTGGTGTGCTTTTCAGCACTTGGAATGGAGCTGATCAGAAATTTGACCCTCCATAAATATCAGTTGAGTGGGGCATGAGTAAATGAACCAGTGTCATTGGACAGACTATGTCCTGAAATTTGATTCAAACAGTATGATTGAAGTAGTGTATTTTTTAATTGAAATATAGGAGATTTACAATGATGTGTTAGTTTCAGGTGTACAAAAAGTGATTTAGTTATATGCACATATATATACTTTTTTCAGATTATTGTCCATTATAGGTTATTACAAGATATTGAATATAGTTCCCTGTGCTATACAGTAGTCCTTGTTGGTTTTCAACTTTATATATATAGTAGTGTGTATCTGTTAATCCTGTACTCCTAATTGACCCCTCCCCACCCCTTTCCCCTTTGGTAACCATAAGTTTGTTTTCTAAGTCTGTGAGTCTGTTTATGTTTTGTAAATAAGTTCATTTGTATTATTTTTTTAGATTCCACATGTAAATGATATATGATATTTGTCTTTCTCTGTCTTACTTACTTAGTATGATAATCTCTAGGTTCATCCATGTTGCTGCCAGTGGCATATTTCATTCCTTTTTATGGCTGAGTAGTATTCCATTGTAGATATATACCACATCTTTATCCATTCATCTGTTTATAAGGTTGCTTCTATATCTTGGCTATTGTAAATAAAGCTGCTATGAAGATTGGGGTACAAGTATCTTTTTGAATTCGAGTTTTTATTTTTTCCAGATAGATTCCCAGGAGTGGGATTGCTGGATCATAATGGTAGCTCTATTTTTAGTTTTTTAAGGAACCTCCATACTGTTCTCCATAGTAGCTATACCAATTTACATTCCCACAAACAGTGTAAGAGGGTTCTCTTTTCTCTACCCCCTTTCCAGCATTTATTATTTGTAGACTTTTAGATGGTGGCCATTCTGACCAGTGTGAGGTGATACCTCACAGCGTTGATTTGCATTTCTCTAACAATTAGCGATGTTGAGCATCTTCTCACTTGCCTATTGGCCATCTGTATGTCTTCTTGGAGAGATGTCTGTTCAGATCTTCTGCTCATTTTTTCATTGGGTTCACTGTTTCTTTGATATTGAGCTGTATGACCTGTTTGTATTTTGGAAATTAACCTCTTGTTGGTCACATCATTTGCAAATATTTCCTCCATAAATATCAGTTGAGTGGGGCATGAATAAATGAATCTGTATCATTGAACAGACTGTGTCCTGAAATTTGATTCAAAAAATATAGTTGTGAACCCCCCTGCTACCCAGGTGAGTACCACAGCCCTCTGGCTTCTGCTTGCCTGGCTGAGATGTTGGGACTTGTCATTGCTGGGTAGCCCAAAAGGTGGACAGGAAAGAAGGGCTTTCTGATTTGCGTAGAGGGTTGAGTTTCTGAGTTCACACAGGGCACTGGCTGGCTGTGCAGGCTTCAGTGTGACACGTATTAGGACCTGTTGCAGCCTGCTCCCACCCCACCCTCACTGGGCCTGGGAGGTTCAGCCCAGGTGGGAGTGAGCTGCCCTCCACTGCCTGACACACAGGTGACTCCCCACCTCTGGCACTCTGCGATTCCTGGGAGGCAAACTTTCAGTGCGGTCCCAGCTGTGTGTGGCTTGGGGCACTCCTAGCACAGATTACACCTTATATATAGAAGAGTTAGGACAAGAAACCTAAAGGGAAAAGAGCATCAAATCTCTTCAAGGCCAATCAGATCCCAAATATGATTCCCCAGAAATTTGGGACAGGAGCCTTTGACCACCCTAAGTAGGAATGATATGAGTGTTCCAGGGAATGCTACAAGAGAAAAGGCCATGTGAAGACACAGTGAGAAGGCTACCATTTGCAAACCGAGAAGAGAACTCACCATAACCAACCCTGCTGGCACCTTCACCTTAACTTTTGGCCTTCAGAATTCACCCTTTAAAAAAAAAAAAAGATAGTGTTACCCCTGAGGGAGAGGAACACGGGGGCAGAGTAGAAGGATGTGAACTCACCCCTCTCATGAAAACAACAAAATCACAACTAACTGCTGAACAACCATCAACAAAAACACTGCAAACTACCAAAAAAGATATTCTACATCCAAAGACAAAGAAGAGATGAGAAGGTAAGAGGGGCACAGTTGCAATAAAATCAAACCCCATACCTGCCGGGTGGATGAGCCATAAACTGGAAAATAATTATATCACAGAAGTTTTCCCACAGGAGTGAGAATTCTGAGCTCCATGTTAGGCTCCCCAGCCTGGGGGTCTGGCATCAGGAGGAGGAGCCCCCCAGAGCATTTGGCTTTGAAAGCCAGCAGAGTTTGATTGCAGCAACTCCACAGGACTGGGGGAGAGAGAAACTCCACTCTTGGAGGGTGCACACAAGGTGTTTTATGCACCAGGACCCAGGAAAGAAGCAGTGACTTAATAGGAGCCTGGGCCAGACCTACCTGCTAGTCTTGGAGGGTCTACTGGAGAGATGGAGGGGGGTGGCTGTGGCTCACTATGGGGACAGAGGCACTGGTGGCTGTGGTTCTGGGGAGTGCTTATTGGTGTGAGCCCTCCTGGAGGCTGCCATTTTCTGACCAAGACCTGACCCCACCCAACAGCCTGTAGACTCCATTGCTAGGATGCCTCAGGCCAGACAACAAACCAGATGGGAACACAACCCCACCCATCAGGCAGCCTAAATTTTCCTGAGTCCACAGCAGCCCACTAAACACATGCCTTGGCATGGACCTACCCACCAGAGAGACAAGTTCCAGCTCCACCCACCAGTGGGCAGGCACCAGTCCCTCCCAAGAGAGAGCCTGCACAAGCTTCTTAGAACAGCCTCATCCACCAGGGGGCAGACAGTGGAAGCAAGAGGAACTACAACCCTGCAGCCTGTGAAACGGAAACCAGAATCACAGAGAGCTAGACAAAATGAGCTGGCAGAGGATTATGTCCCAGACGAAGGAATAAGATAAAACAACAGAAAAACAACTAAGTGAAGTGGAGATAGTCAATCTGCCTGAGACAGACTTCTGAGTAATGATTGTAAAGATGATCCAAGGACTCGGGAAAAGAATGGATGCACAGAGCAAGAAGTTACAAGAATATTTTAGCAAAGAGATAGGAAATATAAAGAACAAACAAACACAGATGAATAATACAATAACTGAAATGAAAACTACATTAGAAGGAATCAATAGCAGAATAAATGAAGCAGAAGAATAGATAAGTGAGGTGAAAGACAGAATGGTGGAAATCACTGCTGCAGAACAGAATAACTAAAAATGAATGAAAAGAAATGAGAAATGAGAACAGTCTGAGAGACCTTTGGTACAACATTAAACACACCAACTTTCACATTATACGGGTCCCAGAAGGAGAAGAGACAGAGAAGGGGCCTGAGAAACTATTTGAAGAATTATAGACAAAAACTTCCCTAACACAGTCACTGGAAGTCCAGGAAGAAACTATTTGAAGAATTATAGACAAAAACTTCCCTAACACAGTCACTGAAGTCCAGGAAGCACAGAGAGGCCCAGGCAGGATAAACCCAAGGAGGAACATGCTGAGACATATGGTAATCAAATGGACAAAAATTAAAGACAAAGAGAAAATATTAAAAGCAACAAGGGAAAAGCAACAAATAACAGACAAGGGAATTCCCATAAGGTTATCAGCAGGTTTTCCAGCAAAAACTCTACAGCCCAGAAGGGGGTAATACAATGTATTTAAAATGATGAAAAGGAAAAACCTACAACAAAGAATACTCTACCCAGCAAGGCTCTTGTTCAGCTTCGATGGAGAAATCAAAAGCTTTACAGACAAGCAAAAGCTAAGAGAATTGAGCACCACCAAACCAGCTTTACAACAAATGCTAAGGGAACTTCTCTAGGTGGAAAAGAAAAAGCCACAACTAGAAACAAGAAAACTACAAATGGGCAACCTCACCAGTAAAGGCAAACATACAGTAAAAGTAGGAAATCATCCACATACAAATATGATCTCAAAACAAACAATTTTGAGAAGAGGAGAGTACAAATATAGGATATTGGAAATGCATCTGAAATTAAAAGACCAGCAACTTTTAAAAATCTTGATTATATATAGACTGCTATATAAAAACCTCAGGGTAACTGCACACTGAAAACCTACAATGGATACAAACACAAAAAAGAAAATATGCAAATACAACATAAACTTAGTCATCAAATCATAAAGGAAGAGATCAAAAGAAGAAGGGAAGAAAAAAGCCCTACAAAAACAAATCCAAAACAATTAACAAAATGGCAGTAAAAACATACATATTGTTAGTTACCTTAAACAAAAATGGATTAAATGCTCCAACCAAAAGACATAGACTGGCTGAATGGATACAAAAACAATACCCATATATATGCTGTCTAAAAGAGACCTACTTCACATCTAGGGACATATATAGAGTGAAAGCGAGGAGATGGAAAAAGGTATTCCACGCAAATGGAAATCAAAAGAAAGCTGGAGTAACAATACTCATACCTTACAAAATAGACTTTAAAATAAAGACTGTTACAGGAGACAAGGAAAGACACTACTTAATGATCAAGGGATCAATCCAAGAATAAGATATAACAATTGTAAATATATATGCACCCAGCATAGGAGCACCTCAATATATAAAGCAAATACTAACAGCCATAAAAAGAAAAATCAACAGCTGACAATAATAGTAGGGGACTTTAACACCCCACTTTCATCAATGGACAGAACTTGCAGACAGAAAATCAATAAGGAAACACAGGTCTTAAATAATACATTAGAACAGGTGGATTTAATTGATATTTGTAGAGCATTCCATCCAAAACCACAGAATACATTCTTTTCAAGTGCACATTGAACATTCTCCAGGTAAGTTTAAAAAAATTGAAATCATATCAAGCATGCTTTCCAACAACAATGCTATGAGATTAGAATCAACTACAAGGGAAAAAAACACTGTAATAAACCACAAACACATGGAGGCTAAGCAATATGCTACTAACCAACCTATGGATCACTAAAGAAATCAAAGAAGAAATAAAAACATACCTACAGACAAATGAAAATGAAAGCACAAAGATCCAAAACAAATGGGACACAGCAAAAGCAGTTATGAAAGGGAAGTTGATAGCACTACAGTCTTACCTCAGGAAAGAAGAAAGATACCAAATGAACAATCAAAACTTACACCTAAAGCAGCTAGAGGAAGAACAAACAAAACCCAAAGTTAGTAGAAGGAAAGAAATCATAAAGATCAGAGCAGAAATAAATGAAATAGAGATGAAGAAAAAAATAGAAAGGATAAATGAAACTGAAAGCTGGTTCTTTGAAAAGTTAACAAAATTGATAAATCTTTAGCCAGACTCATCAAGAAAAAAAGTGAGAGGGCTCATATCAATAAAGTTAGAAATGAAGAAGAAGAAGTTACAGTGGACACCACAGAAATACAAAGGATCGCAAGAGACTACTATAAAATGGACAACCTGGAACAAATGGACAAATTCTTACAAGGATACAATCTCCCAAGACTGAACCAGAAAGAAATAGAAAATATGAACAAACCAATTACAAGAAATAAAATTGAATCTGTGATTAAAATACTCCCAACAAACAAAAGTCCAGGACCAGATGGTTTCACAGGGGAATTCTGTCAAACAGTTAGACAAGAGTTAACACCTATCCTTCTGAAACTATTCTAAAAAATTACAGAGGAAGGAACACTCTCAAACTAATTCTATAAGGCCACCATCACCCTGATACCAAAACCAGTCAAAGATACCACAAAAAACGAAAATTATAGGCCAATATCACTGATAAGCATAGATGCAAAAATCCTCAACAAAATACTAGAAATCCAAGTCCAACAATACATCAAAAGGATCATACACCATGATCAAGTGGGATTATATCTCAGGGATGCAAGGAGTTTTCAATTTCAGCAAATCAATCAGTGTGATACATCACATTAACAAAATGAAGAATAAAAACCATATGATCATCTCAATAGATGCAGGAAAAAAGCTTTTGACAAAATTCAAAACCCATTTATGACAAAGACTCTTCAGAAAGGGCACAGAGGGAACATGCATATATCAACATAATAAAGGCCATATATGACAAACCTACAGCTAACATCATACTCAACTGTGGAAAACTCAAAGCATTTTCTCTGAGATCAGGAACAAGACAATGATATCCACTCTCACCACTTTTATTCAACATAGTTTTAGAAATCCTAGCCACAGCAATCACAGAAGAAAAAAAGGAATTCCAAATTTGAAAACAAGTAAAACTGTCACTGTTTGCAGATGACATGGTACTAGACATAGAAACTCCAAAAAATGCTACCAGAAACTATTAGAACTCATCAATGAATTTGGTAAAGTTTCAGGTTACAAAATCAATATGCGGAAATCTGTTGCATTTCTATACACTAACAGCGAAAGATTAGAAAGAGAAATCAAGGAAACAATCCCATTTAAAATCACATCAAAAAGAATAAAAATCCTAGGAACAGGGCTTCCCTGGTGGTGCAGTGGTTGACAGTCCGCCTGCCGATGCAGGGGACACGGGCTCGTGCTCTGGTCAGGGAAGATCCCACATGCCACGGAGTGGCTAGGCTAGTGAGCCATGGCCACTGAGCCTGCGCGTCCGGGGACTGTGCTCCGCAATGGGAGAGGCCACAACAGTGAGAGGCCCGCATACCGCAAAAAAAAAAAAAAAAAAAAAAAACCTAGAAATAAATCTACCTAAGGGCTCTACCCACTACCAGTCCCTCCCATCAGGAAACTTACACAAGCCACTTAGATACCCTCATCCACCAGAGGGCAGAGAGCAGAAGCAAGATGAACTACAATCCTGCAGCCAGTGGAACAAAAACCACATTCACAGAAAGATACACAAGATGAAAAGGCAGAGGGCTATGTACCAGATGAAGGAACAAGATAAACCCCAGAAAAACAACTAAATGAAGTGGAGATAGGCAACCTTCCAGAAAAAGAATTCAGAATAATGATAATGAAGGTGATCCAGGACCTCGGAAGAAGAATGGAGGCAAAGATCGAGAACATGCAAGAAATGTTTAAAAAAGACCTAGAATTAAAGAACAACCAAACAGAGATGAACAATACAATAAGTGAAATGATAAATAACTACAAGGAATCAATAGCAGAATAACTGAGGCAGAAGAACGGATAAGTGACCTGGAAGACAGAATGGTGGAATTCACTGCTGCAGAACAGAATAAAGAAAAAAGAATGAAAAGAAGTGAAGACAGCCTAAGAGACCTCTGGGACAACATTAAATGCAACAATATTCGCATTATAGAGGTCCCAGAAGGAGAAGAGAGAGAGAAAGAACCCGAAAAAATATTTGAAGAGACTATAGTCGAAAACTTCCCTAAAATGGAAGAGGAAATAGCCACCCAAGTCCAGGAACTGCAGAGAGTCCAATACAGTATAAACCCAAGGAGGAACACGCTGAGACACATAGTAATCAAATTGGCAAAAAATAAAGACAAAGAATAATTATTGAAAGCAACAAGGGAAAAATGACAAATAACATACAACAGAACTTGCATAAGGTTAGCAGCTGATTTCTCAGCAGAAACTCTACAGGCCAGAAGGGAATGGCATGATATACTTAAAGTGATGAAAGGGAAGAGCCTGAAACCAAGATTACTCTGCCCAGCAAGGATCTCGTTCCGATTCGATGGAGAAATCAAAAGCTTTATAGACAAGCAAAAGCTAGGAAAATTCAGCAACACCAAACCAGCTCTACAACAAATTCTAAAGGAACTTCTCTAAGTGAGAAACACAAGAGAAAAGGACCTACAAAAACAAACCCAAAACAACTGAAGAAAATGGTCATAGAAACATACATATCGATAATTACCTTAAACGGGATGGATTAAATTTTCCAACCAAAAGACACAGGCTTGCTGAATGGATACAAAAACAAGACCCATATATATGCTGTCTACAGGAGACCCACCTCAGACCTAGGGACACATAGAGACTGAAAGTGAGGGGATGGAAAAAGATATTCCATGCAAATGAAAATCAAAAGAAAGCTGGAGTACCAATACTCATATCAGATAATATAGACTTTAAAATAAAGAATATTATAAGAGACAAGGAAGGACACTACATAATGGTTAAGGGATCAATCCAAAAAGAATATATAACAATTATAAATATATATGCCCCCAACATAGGAACACCTCAATACATAAGTCACTGCTAACAGCTATAAAAGAGGATATCGACAGTAACACAATAATAGTGGGGGACTTTAACACCTCACTTACACCAATGGACAGATCATCCAAAATGAAAATAAATAAGGAAACACAGGCTTTAAATGACACAATAGACCAGATAGATTTAATTGATATTTAAAGGACATTCCATCCAAAAACAGCAGATTACACTTTCTTCTCCAGTGCGCATAGAACATTCTCCAGGATAGATCACATAATGGGTCACAAATCAAGCCTCAGTAAATTTAAGAAAATTGAAATCATATCAAGCATCTTTTCTGGCCACAATGCTATGAGATTAGAAATGAATTACAGGGAAAAAAAACGTAAAAAACACATACACTGGAGGATAAGATATATGTTACTAAATAACCAAGAGATCACTGAAGGAGATCAAAAAGTACCTAGAGACAAATGACAAACACGATGACCCAAAACCTATGGGATGCAGCAAAAGCAGTTCTAAGAGGGAAGTTTATAGCAATACAATCATACCTTAAGAAACATGAAACATCTCAAATAAACAACCTAACTTTACACCTAAAGCAATTACAGAAAGAAGAACAAAAAACCCAAAGTTAGCAGAAAGAAAGAAATCATAAAGATCAGGTCAGATATAAATGGGAAAAAAATGAAGGAAATGATAGCAGAGATCAATAAAACAAAAAGCTGGTTCTTTGAGAAGATAAACAAAATTGATAAACCATTAGCCAGACTCATCAAGAAAAAGAGGGAGAAGACTCAAATCGTTAAAATTAGAAATGAAAAAGGAGAAGTTACAACAGACACCACAGAAATACAAAGCATCCTCAGAGACTACTACAAGCAACTTTATGCCAATAAAATGGACAACCTGGAAGAAATGGACAAATTCTCAGAAAGGTATAACCTTCCAAGACTACCAGGAAGAAATAGAAAATATGAACAGACCAATCACAAGTAATGAAATTAAAACTCTGATTAAAAATCTTCCAACAAACAAAGGACCAGGACCAGATGGCTTCACAGGTGAATTCTATGAAACATTTAGAGAAGAGCTAGCACCCATCTTTCTCAAACTCTTCCAAAAAAATTGCAGAGGAAGGAACATTCCCAAACTCATTCTATGAGGCCACCGTCACCCTGATACCAAAACCAGACAAAGATACTATGGAAAAAGAAAATTACAGAGCAGTATCACTGATAAATATAGATGCAAAAATCCTCAACAAAATAGTAGCAAACAGAATCCAACAACATGTTAAAAGGATCATGCACCATGATGAAGTGGGATTTATCCCAGGGATGCAAGGATTCTTCAATATATGCAAATCAATTAATGTGATCCACCATATTAATAAACTGAAGAATAAAAACCATATGATCATCTCAATAGATGCAGAAAAAGCTTTTGACAAAATTCAATACCCATTTATGATAAAAACTCTGGAGAAAGTGGGCATAGAGGGAACTTACCTGAAGATAATAAAGGCTATATATGACAAACCCACAGCAAACATCATTCTCAATGGTGAAAAACTGAAAGCATTTCCTCTAAGATCAGGAACAAGACAGCGATGTCCACTCTCACCACTATTATTCAACATAGTTTTGGAAGTCCTAGCCACAGCAATCAGTGAAGAAAAAGAAATAAAAGGAATCCAAATTGGAAAAGAAGAAGTAAAACTGTCACTGTTTGCAGATGACATAATACTATACATAGAGCATCCTAAAGATGCCACCAGAAATCTACTACAGCTAATCAAGGAATTTGGTAAAGTTGTAGGATACAAAATTAAGGCAGAGAAATCTCTTTCATTCCTATACACTAATGATGAAAAATCTGAAAGAGAAATTAAGGAAATACTCCCATGTACAATTGAAACAAAAAGAATAAAATACCTAGGAATAAACCTACCTAAGGAGACAAAAGACCTATATGCAGAAAACTATAAGACACTGATGAAGGAAATTAAAGATGATACAAACAGATGGAGAGATATACCATGTTCTTGGATTGGAAGAATCAATATTGTGACAATGACTATACTACCCAAAGCAATCTACAGATTCAATGCAATCGCTATCAAATTACCAATGGCATTTTTTACAGAACTAGAACAAAATATCTTAAAATTTGTATGGAGACACAAAAGACCCCAAACAGCCAAAGCAGTCTTGAGGGAAAATAATGGAGCTGGAAGAATGAGAACTCCCTGAGTGCAGACTATACTACAAACCTATAGTAATCAAGACAATATGGTACTAGCACAAAACCAGAAATATAGATCAATGGAACAAGATACAAAGCCCAGAGATAAACCCACGCACCTATGGTCAACTAATCTATGACAAAGGAGGCAAGGATATACAATGGAGAAAAGACAGTCTGTTCAATAAGTGGTGCTGGTAAAACTGGACAGCTACAGGTAAAAGAATGAAATTAGAACACTACCTAACATCATACACAAAAATAAACTCAAAATGGATTCGAGACCTAAATGTAAGACCTGACACTATAAAACTCTTAGATGAAAACATAGGAAGAACACTCTTTGACAAAAATCACAGTAAGATCTTTTTTGATCCACCTCCTAGAGTAACAGAAATAAAAACAAAAATAGACAAATGGGATCTAATGAAACTTCAAAGCTTTTGCACAGCAAAGGAAATCATAAACAAGACAAAAAGACAACCCTCAGAATGGGAGAAAATATATGCAAACAAATCAAGGGACAAGGGATTAATCTTCAAAATATATAAACAGCTCGGCAGCTCAATATTAAAGAAACAAATAACCCAATCCAAAAATGGGCAGAAGACCTAAATAGATATTCCTCCAAAGAAGACATACTGATGTCCAAGAAGCGCATGAAAAGCTGCTCAACATCACTATTAGAAAAATGCAAATCAAAACTATAATGAGGTATCACCTCACACCAGTTAGAATGGGCATCATCAGAAAATCTACAAACAACAAATGCTAAAGAGGGTGTAGAGAAAAGGGAACACTCTTGCACTGCTGGTGGGAATGTGAATTGGTTCAGCCACTATGGAGAACAATGGAGGTTCCTTAAAAAACTACAAATAGAACTACCATATGACACAGCAATCCCACTACTGGACATATACCCTGAGAAAACCAAAATTCAAAAAGAGTCATGTACCAAAATGTTCACTGCAGCTCTATTTACAATAGCCCGGAGATGGAAACAACCTAAGTGCCCATCATCGGATGAATGGATAAAGAAGATGTGGCACATATATACAATGGAATATTACTCAGCCATAAAAAGAAACGAAATTGAGCTATTTTTAATGAGGTGGATAGACCTAGAGTCTGTCATACAGAGTGAAGTAAGTCAGAAAGAAAAAGACAAATACCGTATGCTAACACATATATATGGAATTTAAGGAGAAAAAAAATGTCATGAAGAACCTAGGGGTAAGACAGGAATAAAGACACGACCTACTGGAAAACAGACTTGAGGATATGGGGAGGGGGAAGGGTGAACTGTGACAGGGCAAGAGAGAGTCATGGACATATACACACTAACAAACTTAAGGTTCATAGCTAGTGGGAAGCAGCCACATGGCACAGGGATATCGGCTCGGTGTTTTGTGACTGCCTGGAGGGGTGGGATAGGGAGGGTGGGAGGGAGGGAGATGCAAGAGGGACAGAGATATAGGAACATATATATATGTATAACTGATTCAGTTTGTTATAAATCAGAAACTAACACACCATTGTAAAGCAATTGTACCCCAATAAAGAGGTTAAAAAAAAAATAGATAGCTAGTGGGAAGCAGCCATATAGCACAGGGAGATCAGCTCAGTGCTTTGTGACCACCTAGAGGGGTGGGTTAGGGAGGTTGGGAGAGAGGGAGATGCAAGAGGGAAGAGATATGGGAACATATGAATATGTATAACTGATTCAGTTTGTTATAAAGCAGAAACTAACACACCATTGTAAAGCAATTGTACCCCAATAAAGAGGTTAAAAAAAAAATAGATAGCTAGTGGGAAGCAGCCATATAGCACAGGGAGATCAGCTCAGTGCTTTGTGACCACCTAGAGGGGTGGGTTAGGGAGGTTGGGAGAGAGGGAGATGCAAGAGGGAAGAGATATGGGAACATATGAATATGTATAACTGATTCAGTTTGTTATAAAGCAGAAACTAACACACCATTGTAAAGCAATTATACCCCAATAAAGATGTTAAAAAAAAAAGAAGTGGTACATATATACAATGGAATATTACTCAGCCATAAAAAGGAACAAAATTGGGTCACTTGTTAAGACGTGGATGTATCTAGAGACTGTCTGTTATACAGAGTGAAGTAAGTCAGAAAAGAAAAACAAATATCGTGTATGTGGAACCTAGAAAAATGGAATAGATGAACCCGTTTCCAGGGCAGAAGTTGAGACACAGATGTAGAGAACAAAAGTATGGACACCAAGGGGAGAAAGCTGCAGGGGGTTGGCGATGGTGGTGTGATGAATTGGGTGATTGGGATTGACATGTATACACTGATGTGTATAAAATTCATGACTAATAAGAACCTGCTGTATAAAAAAATAAATAAAATTCAAAATTTTTTTAAAAATTCAACTTCAGGGAAAGGGGAGTGGTCAGTGGAGATAAAAAGTGTCAAGTGTCAGGAGGTAAAAAAAAATCTACCTAAGCAGGAAAAAGTCCTGTACCTCTGAAAACTATCAGATGCTGATGAAAGAAATCGAAGATGACACAAGCAAATGGAAACCTATACCATGTTCTTAGATTGGAAGAATCAATATTTTGAAAATGTCTATACTATCCAAGGCAATGTACAGATTCAGTGCAATCCCTCTCCAATTACCAGTGGCATTGTTCACAGAACTAGAACAAAATAAAATATTATTAATTAATCTTATTTTTAGCTGCATTGGGTTTTCGTTGTTGCGCATGGGCTTTCTCTAGTTACAGTGAGTGGGGACTACTCTTCATTGTGCTGCGCGGGCTTCTCATTGCGGTGGCTTCTCTCATCGTGGAGCGTGGGCTCTAGGCAGACGGTCTTAAGTAGTTGTGGCATGGGGGCTCAGTAGTTCCTGCTCATGGGCTCTGGAGAACAGGCTCAGTAGTTGTGGCACACGGGCTTATTTGCTCCATGGCATGTGGCATCTTCCTGGACCATGGCTCGAATCTGTGTCCCCTGCATTGGCAGGCGAATTCTTAACTGCCGTACCACCAGGGAAGCCCCAATTTTTAAAAATTTGTATGGAGACACAAAAGACCCCAAATAGCCAAAGCAATCTTGAGAAAGTAAAATGGAGGTGGAGGAATCATACTCCCTGACTTTGAACTATACTACAGAACTACAACAATCAAAACAGTGTGGTACTGGCACAGAAACAGAAATATAAATCAGTGAAACAGGATAAAAAGTTCAGAGATAAACCCACACATCTGTGGTCACCTAATCAATGACAAAGTAGGCAAGAATATGCAATGGAGAAAAGACAGTCTCTTCAATAAGTGGTGATGGGAAGACTGAACAGGTACATGTAAAAGAATGAAATTAGAACATTCTCTAACACCATACACAAAAATAAACTCAAAATGGATTAAAGATCTAAATATAAGGCCAGATACTATAAAACTCTTAGAGGAAAACATAGGCAGAACACTCTTTGACATAAATCAAAGCAACATCTTTTTTAACCCACCTCCTATAGTAATGAAGATAAAAACAAAAATAAACAAATGGGACCTAAGTAAGCTTAAAATCTTTTGCATAGCAATGGAAACCAGTAAAAGAATTAAAAGGCAACCCTCAGAATAGGAGAAAATATTTGCAAACAAAGCAACCAACAAGGGATAAACCTCCAAAACATACAAAGAGCTCATGCAGCTCAATAACAAACAAAACCCAAACAACCCAATCAAAAAATGTGCAGAAGATCTAAATAGATATTTCTCCAAAGAAGACATACAGCTGGCCAGAAAGCACACGAAGAGATGCTCAACATCACTAATTACTAGAGAAATTCATATCAAATCTACACTGAGGTATCACCTCACACTGGTCAGAATGGCCATCATCAAAAAATCTATGTGCTTCCCTGGTGGCACAGTGGTTGAGAGTCCGCCTGCCAATGCAGGGGACACAGGTTTGTGCCCCGGTCCGGGAGGATCCCACATGCCTTGGAGCAGCTGGGCCTGTGAGCCATAGCCGCTGAGCCTGCGTGTCCTGAGCCTGTGCTCTGTAATGGGAGAGGCCATAACAGTGAGAGGCCCGCGTACCGCCAAAAAAAAAAAAAAATCTACAAACCATAATTGCTGGAGAGGGTGTAGAGAAAATGGAACCCTCCTACACTGTTCGTGGGAATGTAAATTGGTACAGCCACTATGGAGAACAGTATGGAAGTTCCTTAAAAAACTAAAAATATAGCTACCATATGATCTAGCCATCCCACTCCTGGGCATATATCCACAGAACATCATAATTCAAAAATATGCATTCACCCCAGTGTTCATTGCATCACTATTTACAGTGGCCAGGACATGGAAGCAACCTAAATGTCCATCAACAGAGGAATTGATAAAGAAGATGTGGTACATATATACAATGGAATATTACTCAGACATAGAAAAGAATGAAACAATGCCATTTGCAGCAGCATGGATGGACCAATAGATTATCATACCAAGAGAAGTAAGTCGGACAGAGAAAGATAAATATCATATTTTGTTTATATGTGGAATCTAACAAAATGATATAAATGAACCTATTTACAGAACAGAAACAGACTCACAGGCTTAGAAAACAAACTTATGGTTACCAAAGGGAAAAGTTGGGGGGGGAGGGGTACATTAGGAGGTTGGAATTAACATATTTACAGTACTGTATTTAAAGTAGGTAACCAACAAGGGCCTTCTGTATAGCACAGGGAACTCTGCTCAATATTCTGTAATATCCTAAATGGAAAAGAATTTGAAAAAGAATAGATATATGTATATGTGTAAGTGAGTTATTTTGCTGTACCCCTGAAATTAACATAATATTGTAAGTCAACTATACTCCCATATAAAATAAAATTTTTTTTAAATTATGGTTGAAGTTGATTTTGTTTTGTAAAATAACAAACAAGCAAACGGAACAAAACAAAAACACACAAATGAAAAACTGACGGTAAGAGAATAAATCCTAACAGAAAGGGACTCTAGCATTTACTGTCATGGATATCTCCCAGGGTATTTATGCCCCTGATTTATCAAAGATACATTGAGAATATGGGAAGAAAATTGCATTTTGTACCTCTGCCTGTGTTTTTTGCTTTGAAAATTGGAAGTGAGAGTGGAGCATAGTGGTGAAGAGGATATAGTCCACAGTCATACTACCCAGGCTTCAATCTGGGCTCCATCAGTCACTAGCACTTGGACACATTACTTAAACTCCTTTACGTCTCAGTTTCCTCATCCCTAAAATGGGAATAGTTATAGTACCTGCTTCTACAAATTCATGTAAACATTAATTAACGTAGTCAGTGAATCTTCTTAACATAGTGCCTGACACAAAATAAGCACTCAATAAATATTGTTCAGTTAAAGTATTAATGTAATAGTGTAATTACTATTTTGCCAGATGTCAGAGGGTAATAACCACCTTGAATGCAGATGTTTTTAAATTAGACCTTTTGCATTTTAGCCATTTGTTTTCAATCATCTGGCTTAGTGTGTTTTAGCTCTTTGAGGACAGTGTCATGGTCTTTTCATCCATGAACTCCTACTTCTTTGTTCACGTTTTATGTTGGTAAAATATCAAAAAGGTAGATGCATTGAGTTGTACCTTTTTCTTACTTCTTTTGTCTTCATCCTCTCTGGGCTCCTTTCTCCTCTGATGGTTTCTTCCTTTCTAGGCCAGTATCAGGAAGTATTGAGGCAAGGACAAGTGTGTCTTTCTGTCACTGTAGATGTCCTTGCTGACATGGACAGAGTGGAGGTAGAGTGAGGAGCACCTTCCCCTCTTCTCCAAAGTTCAGATCTCAATCCAAGCTGACCTTCCCTCTAGTGCAGCAGCTTCTGCTCTTCAGCATCACTCTACCTGTTCCCTCCATAGACCCAAAGTATGTGGAGAACCTTCTCAGATAAGACCAGGACCTAACGTAGTGTTGTGAAATGCACATGAGCTCAGACAAACCTGAATTTAAATCCCTGCTCTGTAGCACTCTGTCCATCTGGGTGACACCTAACCACTGGGAGCCTTGCTCTCTTTGCCTCCAAAATTGAGATCATGCCTATTTCACTGTGTTTCTTGGTGATGATGATGTGTATATTACCTGTGAAAGTACTTCTAAACTTTAATATACAAAGAAAGGATCCTAGCTACAATAATAATATTTCTACTGCTATCCTGCCTCTCTCCATAAAGAAAAGCATAGTTGTTCTTCACTTAATACAATTATAGACCAGGAATTAATGAGGCTTTAGTCTGAACTTCCTAGATTTGTACAAACAGGGATCTGCTGTTGTCAACTCAAACTTGCCATCATGTTCTCTGCAGTTGTCTTTGAAAGTTGGTTTAGAAGTTAATGTAGTTGAAACATCTGGTGACAAAAAATAAGAAAGTATTCAAAAACTGAAAGACATATCAAAAGGACACAGGAGACAACTTTTAGGGGCCTCCACTGGCAATGTATGCAACAATTTGGGCATCACAAAGTAGATGATAACATTTTGAAATAAAAGAAAAAAGAATCCATACTGATAAAATAATATCTTAAAAAATATAAAAAGTTATAATGGGAGAAGAAAAAGATTTTCCTTACAAAATGTTACCAGTGAACACATATAAAAGAAATGATAGAAAATTATAAGTAT
Source organism: Phocoena sinus (assembly GCF_008692025.1). NCBI lineage: Eukaryota > Metazoa > Chordata > Mammalia > Artiodactyla > Phocoenidae > Phocoena > Phocoena sinus. The sequence continues at coordinate 156,754,791 of NC_045763.1, read as the reverse complement.
AATAAAAATAGATTCAGTTAAGAATCATAAATAGGTAGAAGCCAAATCAGTGAGTGAAATGTTAGGGAGTATTCATGCCATCTGAAAATACGTCTGCACAAATCATTTGTTAATTATAGAGGGAAGGAAGGTCCTGCTCAATTGAAAAATCTGACATACCCCCTTAACCAAGTGACCAAACTTAACATCACCAGTAGTGGGACAACCCACCATCATGTGACACCTCACATGATGCACTTTGAAGGACACATTACCTATGTACTGTTCCTACCAAAACTACTTATCCTAAATCTAATTATGAAGCAACAACCAAGCAAATCAAATCCAGGAGTATTTAGCAAAGCAACTGACCTGGGCTCTTCTGAATTGTTGACATCTTGGTAAGCAAATAAAACAGGAATAGGCTGGGAAACTCTCCTAGATAAGACAGCTAAGTGCAACAAGTAAACATTGATTGGATCTTGGATCCAAAAGAAAAATCAAAACTGAAAAAAGGCATGCAGGCATTCCAGAAATTTGCCCAAAGGTGAATTTTAATTAGTTCTGCCTACTTTTTTCCTTGCTTGAGAAAAAAGAGTATAACAAGGGCTGCTATCCATGGAAATGAGCTCTGCATGTATGCTAATTAGATCAGGCCTCTGCAGTGTAGCTAGCTGTTGCTTGTTAAAGGAAATAAAATGAGAGGTCACAGGAATAAGTCATTTCAAGACTGATTTCTAAAGGCCTTTTTTAGCAGGGCATAGGAAACAAGCATTGTGTTACAAAAGGAGCAATCAAGATCTCCAGGTAAAATAAGAAAGGAGGAAAGTGAGGAGGTGAGCAGGTTTTCCCCAGAATTCGTTACCAAACATAAGTGTGGTCTCCAGACCTTTGGTGGTGTCTCTATTTTTAGTATAAATTCCTAATTTACTTTTCTGTTTAGTAAAAAACCAAATAATGATAAAATTGGTCTTCTTTGGCTTCCAGGGAATTTCACTCTTCCAATCTTTCCAGTACTGTCTTCTTTACCTGCTCCACTTTCTCTACCAACCAGAAGTGATTAGATATTTTCCATATTAAGCTTCAACCCAGTTCTCTTCTCTTGAAAATCTCTCTTGATAATCTTACCTACTTCTAAGGCTTCAGTAATGGAAAAAAATCTTATAAGAATGCGTGTGAAGTAGAAAAAAAAGGAATAGATATATTATCCATCTGATGAGTAACTTCTTAACTTTTTTATGCCACAGGCCCTATTAGCAGTCTGATGAAGCCAATGGACTCCTTCCTTGAATAATGTTTTAAATGCATAAATTGAAATACATAGGATTGCAAAGAAAACTAGTAATGTTGAAATAGAGTTATCAAAAATATAAAAAAACAAATTTGTGATGTAGTTATGTATATTCTGCTCTACTTATTCATGAAGTAACAAGATCTGATGACTACCATAATTTCAAAGTAGTGATAAATACTTGGCGATATCAGCAATAGTTATCATACCATGGTATGAAAATGCTTTGTTTTTCAGGCAAGGCTTTATTGGGTCCCTGCTGCAGCAGCGAGAAGCAAGAACAGGCAACAGCTTCCCTTGCTCACTCACTTGCTCTCTGAGTGGGGGACGAGCCTGTTCCTTATGTGGGGTGAGGCTAGGGGTGTGTCCAGGCGTCGGGCCAGAGGGGTGGCTTAGGTGTTTTGCCCACCCCTCTGGTGGTGTTGAGTGCAGGGGGCATGCTCAGTACCCTGCTTTTGCTCCCAACACCCTGTTTTTGCTCTGCTCCAGGCTCTTCAGAAGTGGCAGCTGGGTTTTTTGGTCTCATTGTATCTTTTGTCCAGAATTTGCCCCAACTGCACATGAACACAGTTATTTTTAGTCCCATATAGTTTATTTGTATTTTGTTGCTCAAGGAGAGGTGTGTCCAGATACAAGCATTGCAGCACTGCAGCAAACGGTCCCAAGTCCCAGCCTGTCTCATTCCTCCCTAAGAGACTCTGCACCCTTATTCTTAAGGGTTCAAGGGCCAGAAGTCTTTTCTGCTGAAACTTCTTCCTGCTGGACAGGGGCCGCAGACCCTAGCTGACCCCAGAGGTGTAGAAGTCCCTCGCTGACTGTCCCAAGGACCTGTAGGGACCTGGGCCACTCTCTGCTGGAAAGGGTTGAATTCCTTGAGTCATCTTGAGCCTTACTTTAAACTGTTGCAGCATAAAAGACACAAACTTAATCAAAAGCTTAAACAAACAAGGGCTAAAAAGGAGAAGAACAATAGCCATTAAAGTGCTGAGAAAGGGAAAGAACCAGGTTAACTTTGGGAGGGTTTCCTTAACTGTTGACCAGACAGGGGGGGCAATGTTGCCCCTGCCAAGAAGCCATTCTGCTTGGATGTATATTTTGTTAATGTCAGGGTTAAAGTTTAATAAATTTCTCTATTCTTAGAATGGAAGGTCTGGACCTGTTGGTCCCAGGTCTCCTTGGACCAAAAAGTCTTAGTCACAGGTTTACAACAGTAGGGAAGACAATGGAGTACTAGACAAAATATGGCATAGATCAGTATGACTGAAAAGAAAAGGGTTATAAGAAAATGACAACCTCCTGCCAGAAAGTCTTTTATACCTTGTGGGATTCAAGAGAACAAACTAGAGAACCAGTTTTCAGTTCTCCTGCCCATATGTGATAGTGAGGATCGGTGGTTAATTGTCTGCTGAAGCCAAGTGGCTTGTTGTCAAATTTTCTCAATGTTGGTTTCTACCTGGTATGGGCATCAGGGCTCTTTTCTTTGCCTCTCGATCTGCCCTGTTGTTCCCTTGGGTAATTTGAGAAGTTTCCTTTTGGTGCCCACGGCTTAGGCCTAATGTAGCCTCTTTTCTATCTGGAGATAACTGTCTTCTTCAAGGATTTATAATATATCCCAGATATTTAACTTGTTGCTTTGAGATTTACGCTTTTTTCTGGGAGATCCTATAGCCCTAGGTTCCAAGGAAATTAAGGACTTTAATGTTATTCTGATCTGAGGTCTCCATGGTGGGGCTACATATTAATATGTCATCTACATACTGTAGAATGGCCCCTTATTTTAGGTATATTTCCCTTAGTTCCTTTCCTAGGGCCTGGAAGAACAAGTATGGGCTGTCCTGAAACCCCTGAGGCAATACTGTCCAGGTATATTGTTGCATTTGGCCCGAGTTGGGGTTCGTCCACTCGAAGGCAAACAGATACTGAGATGAGGGATGAACTCGGATGCAAAAGAAGGCATCCTTGTGTCAAGCACAGTAAACCATTTGGCAACTTCAGGAATCTGGACTAATACATTATAAGGATTGGTCACAAGTGGATGTATAGGGACAACTGCATCATTTACTGCTCTAAGGTCTTGCCACAGTATTCCCCATTTGGCTTAACAACTGGCAGAATAGTGGCATTGCATGGATACTGACAGGCCATGTTTTAAGAAATTATCTATGGGCAGTTGCAAACCTTTCTTGCTTCCAACTTTATAGGGTACTTTCTCTTGTTAGGATAAGTGACTTCTGGCTTAAGGCTAGTTTTTACAGGTTGGGCATTTATAGCCTCCCAGGGATTCCTTTGTCCCAAGGAAATTAAGGAAGGTTAACTGCATGTAGAACATGACTGGGAATAGGCCCTTGTTCTTCCAGCTGATTTGCCTTAGTCAGAATCAAGAAAAGGGGCTGCTCGGGTCCTCCTAATCGTAATATGACGCTGAAGGAGCCCAGAAAGTCTCTTCCCAGTAGTGGGTTAGGACACTCAAGGCACAGCTAAAAAGGCGTGTGAGATCAAATGCTGTTCAAATTGACAAGTGAGAGGCCCAATGAAGAAATGGGTGTGAGGCTTTCCTTTGACACCAGTCACAGTACAGCTTTTGGAGAAAAGAGGCACAGCGTGAGAGATCAGGACAGAGTAAGTGGCTTCCATATCAATTAAAAAACTGGTTTTCTTACCTGCCACGTCAAGGACCACCCAGGGCTCCTCGAAGGAGATAGACATCTCACGAAGGGGAAGCTCCCAGAATGCCCAGGCCACCTCAGTCATCCATGGCCATCTTAGGAGCAGGAGCCCCCCCCTTCCCCTTCGGGACTGGGGACAGTCCCACTTCCAATGACCTGTTTGTTTGCAGACTGGGCATGGACCAAGGGGTTCTTTTTGTTATTTTGGGGCCCACTGGCCAGTTGACTTGCATTTGAAGCATTTCCCCTTGCTTGTTTTACCTCCAGGTGGTTGGTTAAACTTCCTTGGCCCCCTTGGTTTGTCCTGAGGTTGCAAGGCATGGCTGACAGCTATGGCCATCAGTTTAACTTGAGCCCTGGCCTGAGTGTTTTCACATCGGATTTTCTCTTCCTTCTCAGCTGGATCTCAATGATCAAATACCCCAAAGGCCACCTCTAGGAGTTGGGGCATCGGGGTTTGTGGGCCTAATTGTAACTTTCAGAGTTTCCACCTAATATCAGGGTCAGACTGGCAGATAAAATGTTGTCCCAGCTGGGATTGACCCTCAGGAATGGATGGATCGATGTTAGTAAATTTTCTAAATGGTGACAGAATCACAGGTTCTTTTAATATTCCTGTCATTTTTTTGCTTATGTCCATAACTGAAAGGAATGTTAAATTTCAGTTAGAAATGAGGAAAAATAAAGATCAAGCTCATAAGTCCCCCTAAATTCTATTCATGGATCCAAGGTTAGGAATATCTGGTCTAAAGATTTCTAAAAGAAATCGGGAATCCTTATTGTATGCCTATCAGAAACCATGTAGGTGGTATGAAGAAAGGGGTGGTGCAGAGCCACCTACAACTGTACAATTACTCTATATCCTTTATTTTGTATGTTTGGTTTATCTGGGCTTCTTGATTCTTCTTTGTCTTTCTCAGCATGGCTTTTATATTGAAGTAAAATTGAAACTAGTTAGTTCTGTTTGTTAAATGATGTTCTATTTTTGTTTTGTTTGCTCGGATTCTTTTTTTGTTTGATTTTTAAACATATTCCTTAGTCATAGGGGAGGCTAAAACTGCTGATTATTTGGGATCATTTCTTCATGCTATGTCTGCCTTCTATCTACATAGATAATTGGACTTTAAGTGTGGATAGAATTAAAATATCCAACTTCAACTTCTGTCTGTTGCCTTCAAAGGTTTTGAAGTAGATAAAAAAAATCCCCTCTCTCCACCTTTTTGACCCTCTCTCTCCTTGGTTTCCCAAACACTGCATTCTCCTGGACCTCTCTTGTCTTCCTGCTTCTCTTTTGGTCCCTTTTGAATCTTCTCATCCGTTTCACACTCTACCAACCAGAAAAATGTAGGCATTCCCCCCACATTAGGCTTTGGGCTCGTTTTCTCTTCTTTTTTTCCCCCTTGATAATCTCTCTCAATGCTCACCCCTTTCCCGTGTTCCTCGTCAGTTTTAATGGACCCTCTACCCTCTACTGATTGTCATCTCCCTTCCAGTAGTATACATGTGTGCTGTCAGAGTTAGACCCCTAAAATGTACTTGGTTGCTCTCAAAAGCATCAAAATTAAGTCCAGACTTCTCTTCCTGGTTCACAACCTCTACAGTGTGGTCCCTAAAGACACTGCCAGTCTTCTCCACCATGGCAAGCCCCTGCCATAACTCTCTTACCTCACACTTCCCTTGGCCAACCAACTCTCAAGTATCCAAATACACCTAGAATATCTTTCTCTTCCAGCTGACCCATAAAAATTATATCTTTGAAGACTCATTTCAAGTCCCACTTTCTCCAGTTCCAGATGCTCCCAACCTAATTATTTTTTCCTCACTGCTCATGTTCCAGTGGTACTTTAGATGGTGGCTTATCCATCTAATTAATTCTTACTCTTGTTTTGCCATTTATTAGAGCCTACCTCCTATTTAAATCATTATGTATGAGACTGGCTCTTTCACTAGATTATAGATTCCAGAGGACTAGGGAGTTTTGTCATAGTCATTTCTGTGTTAGGTACAGTAAATGACTTACTTGTCCTGTGCTCATAAGGTCTCAACAAGATTTAATTCATTTGTGGGTAGTGGTTGGATGATTGGACCCTAAAATTGTGAATGTCTCTAAGACATATACCCAACCCCATTTTGGCTATGATATTCATCAAATACACAAACATATTACTGAGAGTATTGCTTTTGTTTCTAAAATTGGCTAAATGGAACAAGTCTCATTAAAATAAACAGTTAGCAGTTTTAGTGAGAAGTTCTGGATTCTGTATTAGAAGCTGAGATTCATTCTATAGGTATTTCTTGAGCCCTAATTATGTATCCAGCACTAGGGATGCATAGCTTTGAATAAAAAGATCTGTTCTAGAAGGGCTTACACCCTTACCCTAACACTATCTTCATAAGAGTTAGGAGTTTCCTGTCAAGAGTTGCAGGAGAATTTACATTTCTTAAACTGGAAAAAAAAACCTGTTTATTCCTTTATTGAAATATTATCGGGACTTCCCTGGTGGCACAGTGGTTAAAAATCCACCTGCCAATTCAGGGGACATGGGTTCGAGCCCTGGTCCAGAAGATCCCACATGCCACGGAACAACTAAGCCCGTGCGCCACAACTATTGAGCCTGTGCTCTGGAGCCCATGAGCCACAATTACTGAGCCCATGTGCCACAACTACTGAAGCCCGCATGCCTAGAGTCCGTGCTCTGCAACAAGAGAAGCCACCGCAATGAGGAGCCTGCGCACCACAACAAAGAGTAGCCCCCTCTTGTCACAACTAGAGAAAGCCCACATGCAGCAACAAACACCCAACACATCCAAAAATAAATAAGTTTATAAAAAGAAGTCAGGGAATTCCCTGGTAGTCTAGTGGTTAGGACTCTGAGCTTTCACTGCTGAGGGCCCAGGTTCGTTCCCTCGTCAGGGAACTAAGATATTGAACTTCCATGCCAGTGACCTTTCAAGGATGCCCCATGGTATTCAGATTTTAAAAAATAATTTAAAAATAAATAAATAAGATTTAAAAAATAAATTTAAAAAACTAAAATGTTACGTGTCACCTGGCTAACTCGGAAGTGAAACCCACACAGCCTTAGCTGCAGCACCAACGCAAGCCACAGTGTATATGTTGTCAACAAATAAGGAAGTATGAAAAGAAAAGACACATTTATTAGGATATTGCTGATTGTAGTTTATTTAGGGCTTGGTTATTGCTATTATTTTATATATTCCACATCTCCAACTTTAATAAAGCCCTGCAACAGGCCAGTTTTTATTTATTTATTTATTATTACTATATTTTTGTGGTACACGAGCCTCTCACTGTTGTGGCCTCTTCACGTTGCGGAGCACAGGCTCAGGGCCATGGCTCACGGGCCCAGCCGCTCCGTGGTCCGTGGGATCTTCCCAGACCGGGACACAAACCCGTGTCCCCTGCATCGGCAGGCGGACTCAACCACTGCGCCACCAGGGAAGCCCAACAGGCCGGTTTTTTAATTTCCTTCTTAGTATCATTTTATGCCTTAGGCTGGGAAGTACTAACAGAGGTTTTAAGCAATAGTAATAGCATTTACTATTTTTATTTTCTAGTAGTAATAAAACATAATATTTTAGTTTCTAAACTAGTTCTAATATATGTCCAACATTGTACTAGAAACTGGAGATATTACTAGAGGAAGATGCTTGTGTAGGAAGCTCTGGACTTTTTCTCAAGGCTAGTTTGGCACTGGACATTAGGGACATATACTATGATTTTCTGAAATATGAGTGCTAACTGAGGAGAAATTGAACATAAACTCTCAGAACACAGTAGATTAGCATAGGGGAAATGTTAAATGCCTTTGTTGAAAAATGTAAATTATGAGGAACATATATATTCAGAAAGAGTAAAGAGTATTTTTCAGATGTCTCTGTATGCATGTGTAAAGATCTGTGGCTTCAAATTTGACTAGATTTTGTTTGTTTGTTTTTCAAAATCTTTTCTAAGAATTGCCCTGGTGGAAAATATTCCTGAAGGCCTTACCTATTCAGAAAATGCACCATTTCACTTATCACTTTTCCAAGGCTGGATGAATTTACTCAGCATGGCCAAAAAGTCTGTTGACATAGTATCTTCCCATTGGGATCTCAACCACAGTCATCCATCAGCATGTCAGGTAAGCTGCATCCTCTAATGTGTGTGACAATTTTACTTATGTGCATTTTATACTCAGTATTCTTGCTTCCACTCCTCAAGTTCAAGCTCATTTTTTCAGTCTATCTATACCCATAGTTCATGTCCATTATTACATTTATATGTATGTGCCATTGTTAATCGTAGGTTGCTCAGCTTCTACTAGAATGCAGTGCTTTCAAGAGCAAAATCACATCTCATCTTTGCAAACAAGAGGCTCTCTATGCAGCACTGCTGTATCGGGCAACTTTAGAGGTGTCTTGTGGTGTCCATTGATGGCACACCCCAGAATTCTGCTTTGCACAACCTGCATGTTTACAGTTTCAATTCTGTAACTGCTTGCTGAGACATTTAATTGGTTAATTGGTGTCCTAATTTGTCTTTGTGGCTCAGAGCCAACTTTTTTTAATAGTGGAGTCACACTTCCCAGTATAGCTGTATATTCTTGACTCTGTCATATTTGAGTGAAGAGGAAAAAGAAATTTACTAGTTATAAGAACAGCCTTTAGAAAACTGACTAAATGATCTGAATGATTTCTGAATGAAATGTCCTGGAGATAAGAAAATGATCCTGGTAATCTTTTTTTTTTTAATGTTTTAATTTTATTTATTTATTTTTTTATACAGCAGGTTCTTATTAGTCATCAATTTTATACACATCAGTGTATACATGTCAATCCCAATCGCCCAATTCATCACACCACCACCCCCACCACCCCGATCCTGGTAATCTTTAGCATGTTTTTCTTTATGTTGGTACAACCATGATAGCACTGAGCTAGCAAGTATATGACCATTGCCCTATACTTAAATGTCCTATGGGGGGGTCAAGGATAAAATTAATTTTGTCTGTTTGTATACAAAATGTATTGGCATTAAGCCTATAATCATTACCTCATTGGTGCTTTGATTTGCTTCAATTATACTATTTTAAAGTCAAAAGATATTCGAAAATAGGTACAAATAAACAAAAATCCCATAAAGGCTATACTAAAGAAGAATTGGATAATTTTACTAATTATGTTCTGCACAGTTCTACCTCTGCTGAAGCAGGTGCTTCAGGTACTTATTGCAACATTTAGCATCCCAAAACTTAGTGGTTTATAAAAATAACAATTATTTATTTATTCATGATTCTGGGCAGCGTTTGTCAGAGAACTTGTCTCTGATCTAAATAGTGTTGGCTGAGGTGGCCTACCTGGGGCTGGAGGGTGCAAGATGACTCCTCACATATGAGCATCTTACCTCAGATGTCTGGAATGTCTAGCAGCTGGCTGGACTTCTCTCTCTCTGTATGTGTCTATCATCATTCAGTAAAGCAGCTTGAATTATTTACCTGTGGTTATATCCTAAAAGGGCAAAAGCAGAAACTGTGAGACCTCTTTTTTTTTTTTCTTTTTTGCGGTACGTGAGCCTGTCACTGCTGTGGCCTCTCCCGTTGCGGAGCACAGGCTCCGGACGCACAGGCTCAGCGGCCATGGCTCACGGGCCCAGCCGCTCTGCGGCATGTGGGATCTTCCCAGACCGGGGCACGAACCCGTGTCCCCTGCATCGGCAAGCGGACTCTCAACCACTACGCCACCAGGGAAGCCCTGTGAGACCTCTTAAGACCTGAGCTCTAGAATCCCAATTGCTTCCACCCTATTCTATTGGTCAAAACAAGTCACAAATCCAAGATGAGAGGTGTAGCATCCATATGGGAATGTGGAGAATTGTTGGCAGGCATCTTTGGAAATTATATACCACAGTGCACTCTGGCCACAGCAATCCATCTGTCTCTCCCACATACAAAATGCCCTCCTCATCCCCCAAAACTTGTATCCCGTCACAGCAAAGGCTCAAAGTCTAGGATCTCTTCATCTGCATCAGGACAGGATCTGAATAGGACTCCTCATGAGGGCTCCTCTTGATTTGGAAACCTGTGAACTACAAAGACAAGATACGTGCCCCCCAACATACAATGGCAAAATAGAGATGAGATAACTACGATAGGTACTTCTGTTCAAAAGGGGGAAGTAGAGAGCACAAATTAGTCATTGAACCCACAGCAGTTTTAAAAGCCAACCTGGCACACATCACCAGTTTTCCGAACTTGGAGAACAGGGAATGTCTCTAGACTGGGATCTAGTTCTGCTTCCTGGGGGTGCTTTCCTAATCTGCCGTTCTCAGAAACTCTTTGCTCCACCCTCTGTGTTTTTCTTTCTTTTTCATAAGAAATAGCCTGTGCTTGCTTCAGACATATTTTCTTGGTTGGCTTTCTACCAGTAGAAATCTGAGGCCCCAGAGACCTCTTTTCATTTTAAACCACCTCTGTCCTTTTTTAGTCCAAAATGGAACAACCCCTTAAAAACTTCTGTAGACTTTCTATGTATCCAGTTATAATCCACTCTATTAGCAAAAGGCCACACCACAAAAAACTCACAGGTGGTCTTTTTCTACTTTGGACTGTGACTCAAGATGCTTCGGAACCTCACCCTTGAATTTTCCAGGAGCCCTTTTGAGAGGCAGCCCACCACCACCACCGCTTTTAATCCTTCAGAGGTCTCAACATGGAATCGTACAGCCACAGCTTTGATTTGATCCTTACCCTGAGGTCATTTCTCATTTTGAGAATGTTTTTGCTCAATTGAGAGACTGTCCTAGATTTTCTACATTTCTCTCAAAATTCTGCATGAAAATGAAATAGTTTCTTCTTATCATATACCACCAAAACTTTGAATGATAATCTGCCTGAACAATCTCCTTAGCCAGCTCTCCAAATCCACTAGTCATATTTTCTGTCTCCTACTTTACAGCAGGCAGTAGCGTTGCCAAACTTTCTGCCATTACTTTCTCAAGTCCTCAAAAGCAATTTCTTCACTGTTCTTCCAGCCTTGAGTGACAGAATGAGATTCCAGCCCCTACCACCACCCAGTCCCAGAGACAATGCCACATGCTTTAAGTTTTCGCAACAGTAGTTTCTATTTAATTTTTTATTGTGGTATAACAAACAACTCCAAAACGTATTCATTATTATTTCCTGTGATTCTGTGATTTGATTGACAGTTCTTTTGCTTCAGTAATGCTGGCTGGGATTACTTATGCAGTTGTGGGAGGGTAGCTGAAGCTGGACTGCCTGAGGGCTGGACACATCTCATTCTCTGCATGTGGACACTCATCATTCAGTAATCTAACCCAAGCTTTTTATAAGGCAGCTGGATCCCAGGAGAGTGAAAATGAAAACTACAAGACCTCTTAATTCCTGGGCTCCCAGAACTTTACTTTGCTACATTCTGTTAGTCTGACAAAGTCACATGGCCAGGCCACAATCACTGGAGGGACAAGAGACTCTAGGACGAACATACATGTACAGGAATGGGAGGAATTGTTGGCAGCGAAATTCCCAGGTGGTTTGTATACTCACACACCTTTGAAAAGAGCTGAACCAAACCATTCTGACCTCTTGCTCTATGAGCCCAGCAAACCCTCCTGGTGTTCAGACTCTGGGAGAAGATGGGTCATCAGAGAATGGCACAGCCTTTCTTTGTCACGGTTCCTGAAGTCACATCATGGTCAGTATTCAGTACTGCTCACAGGGCAGTGGTGAAATGGATGCATGAGGCTCTAGGTCTGTTTTGCCTAACAGTGCCTAGCATGGTGCTTGATGCATACTGGGTGTTCAGTAAATATTTGTTGAGTAGTAAATATTTGTTGAATGGAAAGATAAACAAAGCTGGATGCTAGTTAAAGTGGTCAGGACAGATTTTGATCAGTAATACTGTTGCAGTAGGGAAGAGGTCCAGGTGAAGGGAACTCAACTTAGATTTGTACAGAGATGCCCGGGCACTTTATATAGGAAGAATGAGGGAGATGGAAGGGCGTGACAGGGGCCTGAACAGGGTCAGGGAAGTTGAAATTTATAAAAAATGGAAAGAGGGTTGGTCCATGTGTGAACCCCATCTGGGATTGCTAGCTGGTGCTTTTCCAAGTTAGGCTCCTACCCTCCCACATAGGCTGGGAGACAGGGGCCTATCTTCAGGTGTTGGCAGAACAGCCTATTCTTTGGCAGTCTTGAGCTTTCTTAGGCAGGCACTTTAATGGGGGCTAAGGTCATCCTAGAGATGTGGCCTTGAGCTGTTAGAAACCATGTTAGTGTTTGTTCAAGCCTTTTAATGGGGGAGGAGAGACAGAGGTAGGGCAGAGCAGGGTGGATGAAATGATTTGTGTTGAGAGTCTACAGTCTTTATAGGCCAAGGTTGAGGGGCTGATAGAGAAGTAGACTCAGAGGATCCTGGCTAGAGTTTGGTCAGGGAAAAAGTATTTGTCAGTTGCATGGCTTTAGAGTGAATTAAGGTCGATGTTACCCATGCAGAAAGAAGGTAACACTTAGCTTAATTCAAGTCACTCTCTAACAGCTGGCCTACTGCCAGGAAATGGAATTTTTCAATTTGCTGTCAGTAACCTGGCTATTACTGAACTCACCCAGCAGTCCTTTAGGAGGAGACCCCAGTGTGAACTGATATCTTCTAGTAGAGTCATTCTGCGCCCACCAGCGATGGCTTTTTGCTGCCTCTCATTCCCCTAACAGCACCAGGCTCCTTTACAGTTTAATACCAGTTGGTTTTCTTCAGAGTTTTGAGCTAATTTCACTTTGCCTCTTTACAAGGAGAGAGCTGCATTTGCAGACATGAAGGATAGAGGGGCTTTACCTGCTTAGGAAATTAAACGGATTCAAGCAGGATGTGAGACCCATCTCTCATGAACAGCTCTCCCTACTCCTGTCTGCTCTTGGCCCTGAGTACCATATCGTGGAAGGAGTGGTGAGCAGGAGGGAGCGGGGAGGTTGACAGCGGAGTTCGGAGGGTTGCAACTTCAACAAGACAGTAACCTTTCTCCTCTTCCTCTGGCCCACTGGTGGCCAAGTGACTGCCACTAGTTGAAACACCAGGCATGGAGTGTAGTCTTTAAAGAAAGAACAAGCGTGTGGAGTAGAGTGCTTGGTGCCTGGTTTGCTCCATTTCCCATCTCCCCTCACCTGACCCTCAAGCCCTAGAGCAGCGTTTGCAAAAGGACTTAGGATTCAGTGGCCCAGAAGAACTTGTCTAAATACCACATGTCTTGGACTTTTAGAGATTATTTTTCAAGAGCCTGGCTCACTCCTTGCTGCCCTCTCACCACACCACAGGGGTAATTGTACAGAGATCAGGAATGGAAAAAAGAAAGCAGGTCCTTGCTGCCAGCTTTTTCTCTTCAGGTACACTCTAAAGATTCATATCCTGTTCTCTCCAGGCCATCAAGTTTTACCATTTCTACCAAGGAAGGTACTGCCTGAAAGCCTATTTGATTTAAATTTTACCTGATTTTATCTTTCAAATGGAAATAGGAAATTAAAGACTTTACCCAACCTTTCAGATTTCGGATGGCTAATCTTTGGACCTTTGAGCATGTTTTTATTTTTACCAAGCCCTCATAAATATTGGGATATAGCCATTGATTGACTTATTGCACACAGAGAAAAGAATGTTAAGAAAATGAAATTCACACTGTAATTACTCAAGTGAGCTAATTAAAATTTTTAAAAGATGTTTCAGAAAATTGGCTCAGGTTCATAGCTTATTTTCCATTAATATATTTTTAAAAGAAAATATTTTTATTTTGAGAGGCACAATAGTCAAACAGGACTATTCTAACAGACTTCTAAACTAACAGAGCCTGAAAAGTCCTAAACGGAAACCATAAATGGTAAATAAATAAGTAGGAATTATAACTGAAAAGCAGCCCATCTACTTATCATAATGCAGCTGTAAGCAAAATACACCAAGGAATGGTATAGCCAGTGGCAGGCAGGCCCCAGCTCAGCAGAAAAGGGACACAAATAAACATGGCACATGACATCTGTGTGTTCTCTGGATGTCTCTGTCCTCTCCGGATGCCATTTTGTAAGAGTGAGCTATGGTCATTATTAATAGGATGATGAATGCCTACCTTTTTTTTTCATTTGCCTGGAAATAGACACATTCATTAAAAATGCACTTTTAATCTGTGCTGCCAAAGGGTCACTATTTTAATTCCCACCCAGAAAAACTCATCTTGTTTTTCCTACTTCTCCCTGGGTGTTGTTAATCTTTTTGTGGTTGTTTCCTTCTGTGCTGAAAGAAACTGGGCAGTGACCTTGCTCTGGATCACAGTCATGTTAAGGGCTAGTGAGGTCTACAGTTCCATGGAAATTATATTTTCATATTTAATCAAGACATGGTTGGGCTAAGGGTTTTGTTTCTTTCTGTCCAAATGATGAGTTTAGACCCTGAAACATTGAATTTCTAGGACAACTTGATTGCTAATTTATGGGATAAAATGAGGGAGATTTATGAAATCAAGACTCTTTAGGAAAAGCCAGGAAATATGATTTGACAAAGGCTTCTTAGTAGAGCTACCTAATTCATTGAGCAAAAAAGTCCTATTCTCTATGAGTTCATTGGAAGAAACCAAATAAAATAATTAATGAGCTACAACAACTGAATCTTAAAGAGATGTATTTATATGAAATCAATTAGTTACTGGTCTACAGTGAGCCACGATTACCAGTTGATGATACATCACAATTGTTTAATTTTGAAAAATTATGATTTTTAAAATTGAACAGTATTTGCTCAATTTAGTAACTAACATGTTTGAAAGTTCAATGATCCAAGAGGTTATTTTGGAAAGCATAAACCAGGATCCTGTCTCTACACAGTAAGTGGTAGGCAGACTGTCAGTGGTAGACAGGACAGACTATAGAAATGAGTCAGGAGTATAGTTTATATTTCTTTTTATCTACTTATTAGCTGTGTGACTTTGAGCTAGACGCTAAACTCTCTGTGCCTCAGTTTTCTCATCAGCAAAATCAAGGTGATAACAGAATCTACCCTCATAGGTTGTTGTGTAGATTAAATTAGTTAATATATGTAAAGGGTATAGAACAGTCTTTGACCATTTAGTGCCTATGTAAGTGTTTATTGTTAAACTCATGAATGTTATCATTCACATTTACTTATTTAGGTGCACACTGCAACTTTAGTTCAAGTCAGTTTAATTGTAGTAACAAATAATGAGTTCTTACTGGGTACTTTACACTAGAATCCAAGATGGTTACCATGTAAAATTAAAAGAGGAATATAATTTCTACACATGTGAGACTCTGGGTAGATAAGAAGGATTAGGAAAATTATCATTATATATGGAATTCTAACTTTTATTTATTACAGATTTTTACACACACACACACACACACACACACACACACACACACACAGTGTCTTGCTCTCACCCATCTATCTATGTATACATATATACATGCATACATATATATCCCTCTGGACAACTGACATCTTGAATCTTGGATACGCAGGAAGTAATGTGATCTTATCCAACCTACAGGCACTTCTGATTTTTGTTAGTTGGTCAGTTGGTTGGTGTTTTGCTCCTTGTTTTTGTTTAAGTTGAAGTCCCCTAAGGCCAGGCAGCATTCAGTGATCTCACTTTGGTGGGATGCATCCTGCCGTCCCTTGATTAGGTAGCTGCATCCCTGTGTGACTCAGGTCTCCAGGCCCTGTCTTGTAGCCCACTCATTCCTTCCTAGCAATATTCTTCCTAACTGACTATCAATGTAGATTAAGCAACAGAAGAGAGATTTTGTTTCAGCCAACTATAAACCCTTTCCTTGTGATGTTTGTTTCATAGCTATCTTCATGATTTGTTCATAAATGATATTGTTAACATTTTCTATTACTATCACTTCATACTTTGACCTGTAATATCTCTTAGCCATCCTCAGGGAGCCTGCAGTCTGGTGGAGTCAGCTAGGACTCCACACACTCCAGTACTTCTCATTCCCAGTCTCCACCATCTTATTGATTCTCCATCTTCAATGCCCTTCTAAGCCCACTCTTCCTTTCTGTCCCATCCCTGCTGTTCCATTGCCTCTCAAAGTTTGGTTTTATGGAAAAGGCAAACTGTCTAGGAGGCATTTGCTACAGTGGAAAGACCACAGGTTTGGCATCAACCATATTTGACATGACCAGCAGTTTAGTAGTTGTGGTCACACTGGGCAAATGTCATAATCCCTCTGATCATCAATTCCCTCATCTATAAAATGGATTTAATAATGCCTGTCTCATTTGATTGCTTTGTAAATTTGATTAGATAGTTTGTGAAACAGCAAATAATGGAGCTCATAAAAGATAGTTGCTGTTTTCATTTGATTTTTGTTTTTCTAGTGCAAGACATTTACTTTCAAATTCCATACAGGAATTTACTTTATCATTTTACAGCAGGAATAACTTTCAGCTGTCCATCAAGTTCTCAACTTCTATTAAAGGAGGTTAAGATAATTCTTCCCAGAATAATAATTCAGGTGGTTCTTCAAAGTTTAGGTGAAGAAAAGAGAAAGAAAAATGTGCATATTTTCAAGTAGATTCTTACCCTTCTGTCCCAGTATGGCAATTTTCAGCCATAACGACCAGTAAGAATCACCTGGGGAGCCTTTGAAATATACCGATGTCCAAGCTCACCTCAGATCAGTTAAATTAAAATATTTGGAGAGGGGCTCAGGGTCTGATACCTTTTAAAAGATAACTTAGGGATTCCATTGTTCAGCCAGGGTTGAGAATTACTGCTCTAAACCATCCCAGTCTAATAAACAGTGTGTGATTTTTATAGATTTCACGATAGAGCCAGGTTGGTCCCTTTCTGCTCAGTCAACTTAATTTTACCTGTTTCGGTTTAATCCTGTTTATTCCAGTTGTTCTCTCAGTGATGATACAAAAGGGTGACAACTTCTATATCAATGTTCCACATAAACAGTAGGTTCTCTTCAGCCTTCTCATCTCCAGACTGAATAACTCCTGGTGCAGTATCAACATGAAAATAGTGTCACCTTATGAAAAGACTGTCCCCTTCTTTCAAAATAGTATCATTTTTGTTCCACAAAATCAACACTTGACACATGCTTATAAATTAGCATTCTCCTCTTTGAAATGTGGCCATAGACTAATTTTGAATGTGCCTTTACTGAACAAACATTTATCAAGGTACTGCGCTGTTTGCTGGGGACACAAAATCAAATGAGCAATGAGTAGTGGGGGAGACAGAAAAACCAGTGATAAGAATACAGAGTGGTAGAGCAGTGATGAAAGGAGCTGTCAGCAAACAGGTTTGTGCAGCTTTCTCTCCGCTCTCAGCAGAGCCCTCCTGGCTCTTGTGGCTTCTGGTCCTCCCTCAATGCAGTTCTTAGTGAATTCCTGCTGCTTCTGTATGCTTTTGCTCCCCCATCTGTTGAGTAATTCTAATTATGTTCTTCCTTGCTTTCTAATATATTTCTAAGGAAAATCATCATTCAAATATAAACTCATAAAACACTATGATTAGCAAGAGTTTAACTTCTTTGATTCTTTCAGAATCCAATCATATAGACATGAATAAATCATGAACCCGAAGACATTCTTCTCAATTATTTTCATTAAATAATAGCATTTCTTTAAAGTTGTCTTAGTTTTGTTTACCTATACGCTTGATTGTTTTCTCTCTAGACTTTCGCTCTGTAATTCCTATGGTCTATTGATGTTTTGGGAACTTTTTTTTAAAAAGAATAGGTTGGATTTTTTTCTCATTATAATACCAATAGCTTCTTACTATAGAAAATTTGGAAACTACAGAGAAATGAAAGAGGACAAAATCATCCATGTGATCATCAACAAAAAAATTTTAATGGTTTGATATTTTATGCATAATTACATACATAGGCTCATATAAAGAAATTTGTCTCTTAATTTTGAACTTAATGTCACACCATAAGCATCTTTCCATGTTATTAGAAACCCTGGTAAACATTGTTTTATATTGGTTGCATAATATACAATGTAGCATATACACCAGATTAAATGTATATAACTATTGATATTTCTCTATTATTGGCCATTTAAGCTATTTCTCTTTTTCAGAAGTAAATTCTACTGCAGTAAATATTTCTTTTTTTTTTTTTTTGCGGTACGTGGGCCTCTCACTGTTGTGGCCTTTCCCGTTGTGGAGCACGAGCTCCGGATGCGCAGGCTTAGCGGCCATGGCTCACGGGCCCAGCCGCTCTGTGGCATGTGGGCTCTTCCCGGACCGGGGCACGAACCCGTGTCCCCTGCATAGGCAGGTGGACTCTCAACCACTGCGCCACCAGGGAAGCCCCAAACCATTCTCTTCTTTTTGCTCATTCACTCAGCATCAATTCTCAGAAGTAGGATTAGAGGGCAAAAGAGTCTGAGCTGTTTCTTAAGGCCATGGGGTTTTGGGGGAGCAATGTAGTAAATCCTCATGGTTGCTTCTTGGGGAAGCTGGGACCACTGGGAGAGAATATGTGAAGGAATTCTGCCTCCATTCTGTGTGGGGCTCTCTGCCCACTCAGAATAAGTGATTGTGGAAGAGCTGGAGTGTTTGGCACCTCCTGGTACTCCTCCCTTGCCCCAGTCACATCACAGGCTACCATCTCCTGCAGTGCCATGCACAGTCTTCCAGATACTGCTGAATGCACTGCCAAGATTACGTTGTCCACCCACCTTTTGCAGCCAGACTGGACACTGGAGCAGCCTTAAAGCTACTTTCTAGTACTGTAGGAATCCAGCTGCCCAGATCCCTGTAATAAGCATGCTGCTCCTGGTATTAATTCCTTGCTATTTCCTGGCCCTTCGTGGGTATGATGAGCTTATTCATCTCTTTTCATCTGCCCCTGACAGGGATGGCTTTGTGTAAAATCCTTCAGAGGCCCACACTGTTTTCCAGGTGAGGTGTAGACTGTTTGTCCAGGCTTGCAAGACCCTTCATGATGTGCTCCTACTTATGTCTCTGCCACAGATCTTCACCTGAATATTCTTTCTTTCCTCCCCTTTTTGGGGGAACTTTCCCTGAGTGCCTTGGACTGGGTTATTAGTGCCCTTGCTGTATTTCCCGTAGGCCTGTACCTCCTTTACCTGTCATCTGACACATTTGCTGTATTTACTTATTTATCATTTATCTCCAATACTTGTTAAAGCCCGTGGCACATAGCAGGCATCCAGCAAATGTGTTGAATAAATTTGCTCAAAAGACATTTTTCCTCGTCCTGGGGGTATTTGAGAGTAACAGTTGACACTGACAAATATATAAGTAAGTAATATATTTACATTTATACCCTTGGAAAACTTTGTGTATTTCAGTAAATATAATAAGTAAATAAGAAAATTTTAGTATGTGTTCTAAACCGAAGAAAACTTTTTTCAGTAAGTATAGTAACCAAAAATTTCAGTAAATATAGTAAATAAATAAGAGGTCAATCTTATAGATAATACTGACTGGTTAAATAAATTAACAAATTGAGTCAAGAGGGGTTGATGCATGTGTGGTTTTGTCTGTTAAGTCACAAATTTAAAAAAAGTCAAGGCAAATGTATTGCTTTAAAAGGACACTGTATCTTCAAATAAATGCTAAATCTTGTTTTCTCATGACTGTATCATCAAATGTTTAATCAGTCCTTATGTCCCTTTTTACTCTGATTTAAACTTTTTATCCTGTGTGTGTGTGTGTGTGTGTGTGTGTGTGTGTGTATCATGATAGCATACCTAAGATATATAATCATAAGCGCACACGCATATTTTGGTGCCTTTGTTTCTTTGGGATGGGCCTCTAGATGTGAGATTCCTGTGTGGAAGGAAGCAATATGTTAGAGTACTCTTTCCCGAAATCGTTGACAAGAGTAAATGCTGCCACTCATAAATTATTTCTTGTCTCTTTGAGTGCAAAGAGAGATCTCTATATTGCTTTGTGTCATGCTTCTCTCGTCAACATAAAGCATCTCTTTATGTCTGCTAGCCGTGTAGGCTTGCTCTTCTTAGGCTTGTCTAATCTATACTTTGCCCACATTTGGTTGGGCTATTGGCCTTTTCTTACTAATTTTTAATTTATTTTTGTAGGGTACAGCTGTTAACTCTTTGTTTCTCATTTGCATAACAAATATTTATTCCAGACTTTTACTGTTTTTCATTAACCTTGTGGTATCTTTTGCTCTATAATTATTTTTACTTTTATAGTTCTATATATCTTTTATTACTTCTATATAGCTGGCTTGTTTATTAGTTTTCTGTGGCCAGTGCAACAGATTAGCACACACTGTGACTTAAAATAACAGAAATTTATTCTCTTGCAGTTCTGGAAGCCAGAAGTCTGAAATTAGTTTTACTGGGCCAAAGCCAAGTTGTCAGCAGAGGGGTGCTCCCTCCAGAGGGTAGCCACCATGTTCTAGGGGAGAATACACTCCTTACCCCTTCCAGCTTCTGGTAGCTGCTGGCATCCCTTGGTCTGCTGCTGTGTCACCCCAGTCCTCAAGGCCAGGATCTTCAAATCTGCCTGCTCCATGTTCACACTCCCTCCTCCTCTGGGTGTGTCAGTCCCTTCTGCCTATCTCTACTATGATTGCCTTTGGGGCTCACTCAAATAATCCAGGATAATCTCCTCATCTCAAAACCTTTAATTTAATCACATCTGCAAAGATTCTATTTCGTTGACAGTTTCCAGATTAGGACCTGACATCTTTGGAGGCCATTATTTAGCCTCCTACAGCGTGATTAAGGTTTTCACCACTCCAAGACTGTAGATGTAGTTGCCCAGATTTTCTTGAAAGTGTTGGTGTATCCTTATTCTTCCTAAGGATGTATTTTTCTATGTAGTGTAATATAGGGGTATCTTCCACTTGTGCCTGATTAAACCACTTCACCTCTTTCAGACTGAATTAAAATAGCATGTTTTAAATAAAAATCATGTGTAGTACTATTTCTGGATTCTCTGTAAGTCCCCTTGTCTGTTTATCCATTCCTATGCCACTACCATATTAATATGATTACTGTGACTCTATGGTTCATTTTTAATAATACTGAAGACATTTACAGTTAAAAATTTCTCTCTGACACCAAATATTTCTTCATTTCATGGTTTTGCTATGAAGAGCTCAACTGTTCATAGTTTCCTAGAGAATACAAAAACTCACATTTCTTTTCTCTTTTGATGTAAGGATAATCTAAGAGTGAGTTTTAAAATGTTCAAGTAGTTAAGATTTGTTTTATGAGTTACATGTTAATGGTGTGTCTCTCATTTTGTTACATTATGAGCAGAGAATGAAGCCTGTAGAATATTTCATTTTAACCATTGTTCAAGTTTTCTTAATGGCAGTTACAGGAAGGTTTTTTTTATAAATGTTCCACAGACAAATATTGTTTTGAGGGGCTTGATATATAAAATGAAAAATATATAAATGTACACATAATCAAGTTTATTGATTGTATTATTTAATTTTCATATATCCTCATTTATTTTCTATTAGATCTACCCAGGCTTGAAAGACATATTTTAAAGTGGTAGTGTTTGTTTTTGTTTCTGTTTTGGTTTTTTTTTGCGGTACGCGGGCCTCTCACTGTTGTGGCCTCTCCCGTTGAGGAGCACAGGCTCTGGACACGCAGCCTCAGCAGCCATGGCTCAAGGGCCCAGCCGCTCTGCGGCATGTGGGATCTTCCCAGACCGGGGCACAAACCCGTGTCCCCTGCATCGGCAGGCGGACTCTCAACCACTGCGCCACCAGGGAAGCCCAGTGGTAGTGTTTTAATTGCCTTTTTATTATCTTTTGCTTTATGTATTTAGCCACTATGCTCTTTGGTACATACCAGTTTATAACTGTCAGTTCCATTACTATGACCTTTTTCCCATCTAGTCCTTTTAAGCCCTCCTCAGCTCTTATTCTAATTTTTACTGAGATTCTTTATCCAATTTGTTGTAGATCAGTGTTTCTCAACCCTTTTTTTCATTATCACCTTACTTGGGAAATTTTTAGACATTTTTTCCTAATCCTGCCGCCACCATGAAATTTTAATACCACAGATATATTGCATATTTACTGTTTGTATATCTATGTTTTATTGATAAAAAAGAGTAACTTTCATCTACACACATATCTCTACACTCACACCGGAAAGAATCAATTTTCAGTCCCTTTAGGGTAATAGCACTGGGAATGCATGTAATAGATTCTTAGTAGGCCTTCCCTTATAAAGTGTCCTAGCAAGTACATCAAACACATATTCATATCACATTGATAACCAATTATTTCTTCTTTCCTTCATCCTCCTTGATGGCTTTTAGTGTTATTTACTGTTTAGTTAGAGCCCTTCATTGAATATGTTCCTCATATGGGTTATGTAGGTAATACAGTCTCTAAACCTGTATATATCTGCAAATATTTTTTTCTTTCCCGCTGGCAGGTAAAATCCTTGACTGGGTAAAGCACTCCTGGGCTTCACTCTTTTTCTTCCACGGTCTGTCACCACCAAGTGCTGGTTTAGTGTTGCTGATGGTTAGCTCCACGCCAGTCTGATCCATTTTCCTTGATAGGTACCTTTTTGTTTTGTTCTGTTTTGGGCTGGGAGTTTGTAAGAATTCCTCTCTCTCCTTGGTGTTGATTAGTTCTACAGAATGTGCCTAGATGTGACTTTCCACATTACATTTGCCTCCATCTTCAGTTATCTTTTCAACATGTAAATCTATGTCTTTCCTCAAGTTGGATACTTTTTTCTTCTGTTATTTGCAAACGTATTCTTTTTGTCTCTTTTACTCTTCTAATACACCTATTAGCCACATGTTATATATCTTCAATTTATCGATCACCCTTTTCTCCCCTCGTCACCTTTATACTTTTGTGTATGTGTGTGTGCATGCATGTTTGTGCTTTGAGATATTTCCTCCATTTGGTCTTTGGGCCACTAATTTGGGCCTCAAAACAGTGTTCTTTAATTACTCTTCTAATTTAGCTCTAAAATCGTAGAGTTTTAGTCCAGCCAGAGGACTTTTTTTTTTAAGTCCTATCAGAGGACTATCTTCTGATTTCTCTTTGGTATTTTTGTTTTTCCCCTTCACATTTTATTGTGGCATTTCATCCTGCCTATGAGTTGTTTTGGGTCGACAGAAATAGGCAGTATTTATAACCCCTACTCTCTTGGGTTAAGCAGCCTCTTCAGAGTCACAAAGGGGCTGAGCTGGATCTCTTTCCTTGCGGTACAGCTCTCTGTCCAGGATTGTACTGTCTATCATAAGGTTTTTGCAGACATTGGAAAAAAATGGCTTAAAGTAGGTCAATGTGCCTGAGCCACTAGCTAACTTCAAGATGATTTATTTAAGTTTAAAATGTTAGCTAATGTTTCTCACCAGAAAGAGCAAGTCTTTAAACTGCTGATGTTTAAAAGCCAAGGGGCTTTTGTTATTCCTTTACGAAAACATGATGAGTAAATTTAACTCAGAGAGCAGTGGGCCTTACTGCAGATCTCAGCATAGAATAAGTGTTTCATACCTTTGAAGTAATTACATTTTGAATGTCCTAGCAAAAATGGGTGGACTGGGAGGTAAGACACTGAAAACAGGGGAAATTTAATAGAAGTTCTGCCTCAAGCCCAAGTACAGAAATTCTACCCCAGCACAAGTTCATTACAGTGAGCACTATATTTAAAATTTTTAAGACTCCTTGGTGTAAGTAATCAGCACATATTGAAGTAAAAATAAGCTTTATTTAATGACAGTCTGCTACTATCTGTAGCTTTTGGAGTTTCTATTTTCATTCATGTTTGATAGTTCTGGTCTTCATTTTAAATCTCACAAAAATAACACAGTGAGAATAAATTTAAGGCTCAGAGCCAGAAGTACAGATAGGTTAGAAGATCTCTTATGTTTCATTTGTGCTAAATTTATTGTTAACTAAGAGCAAAAATAAAAGCATTTGTTTAAAAATACTGGCTCGAGACTTCCCTGGCGGTCCAGTGGTTAAGACTTTGCCTTCCAATGCAGGGGGTATGGTTTTGATCCCTGGTCCGAGAGCTAAGATCTCACATGCGTTGCAGCCAAAAAAGCAAAACATAAAGCAGAAGCAATATTGTAACAAGTTCAATAAAGACTTTAAAAATGGTCCACATCAAAAAAAAAAAAAGAAAAAAAGAAAGTCTTTAAAAATACTGGCTCACTAACTATGGGGACTTACATAACACACAAAGTACATATGCCCTTTCCCTTTGTGAAAGTGAAAAATACAAACAATTTATGTGACTGTGAGATGACCATGAGTCTGGGCTCTAGAAATCTGGGCTATGTAGGCATCACCAAACCTTCAAGGGTGTGTGACAAGAGTATAGTGCACAACTCGGCAGAGTGACAAAGCTCACAGGGAGGAGGTTGTGTTGGTGGCAGCTCTGCAGGAAAATCCACAAAGCCCCACCAAGTGCATCTTCCCTCACATCCAGTGTTTGAGCCTCTCACTGCCAAGCCCTCATTTCTCCATAGTAAATTTGAAATTTATGTAGACCCTGAAGTCAGCAAATCAGCAGCTGTTTTTTTCCTTATCCTTCTCCCTCTATCTCTTCATATCTCTCTTTCTCTCTCCCTCCCTCTTCCCTCTCACCTCTTTATTAAAAAAGTAATTTGCAACGGCCTGATGCACTCATTCTACGTACCTCATAGGAATACCTGCTTTGTGGGGAGGCTGCCTCCATGTTTTGCATGCAAAGTAATTTGGTCACTTTTGGTGAGTTCTACTTTGGGCAACCTTTATCAGCACACTTAGTTAGACAAAAAGGAAGCCTCCATGCCTGACATGGGGTGCAACTCCTCTTTTCTCTAACTTCCAAGGATTATGGAGCTTAGGCTATACTGCACCAGCTCTAGGCAGGAGCATGGCTGGATTATGCCAGACGCTCCTCCCTGCTGTCAGCTGTCGCCCTAGCACTGGCATACCAGCTCCCTCCTCCTTAATATTCCAAAGCTTTAGGGTTTTGATCTTTGGCTTCTTTCTTTTCTAAGGCTGAATTGCAGGAATCACTGCTGTACATCTACATTTCATCCATTTTCTCTTTTCAGTCTTCAAATTCTTTCTACATGATCATTATCAATAATCTATTCTTATCAAAGTAAGATAAGACTCTGCCACTTGGGGCCATTAATACCAAAGCCTTATTGCCTGTTTAGCCTCCGAAGGCATTTGAGTTTGTGGCTGAATAACAACATTCTGAAGAACCAATAAAAGAAGACCAGTTTCCTCCTATGATAATGAGGAGTCTATGAAAACACACAAGAGAAAATAAAAAGGATAATGTTGCAGTCCACTCACCTAAGATGATATAATAGCTATGGACCTACCACTATTCAGAGTGTCCCTGAGATTAAAAAAAAATTTTTACTGTAAAAATTATGTTTGTGAAAATCTTATAAGGAAAGCCTTTACTTTTTTTTTTTTTCAGTTATTTTTAGGCTGGGCTAATAATTATAGATTTCTAGGCAGACCATATGTTGAATTCAGTAAAATACGTTTTAAACAAGCAGGCGAATTTATGCAAATCCCTGATAAGTAGTCATGATTCCCCCCATAATGGCTAACACTTAAAGGATTCTTACCTACTAC
This sequence comes from Phocoena sinus, assembly GCF_008692025.1. Lineage (NCBI taxonomy): Eukaryota > Metazoa > Chordata > Mammalia > Artiodactyla > Phocoenidae > Phocoena > Phocoena sinus. The sequence continues at coordinate 156,729,232 of NC_045763.1, read as the reverse complement.
TATCTCTTAATCCTCACAAAAACCTTTTAAAGTAAATACTAATATTATCTATCTTTTACTGAAGAAGAAACTGGAAATTAATGAGATTAAGAAACGGAGTTTGTAAATTGGAAAACCAGCTGGAATCCAGGTCTTTCTGGGTCCAATCACAACTGTTTAATATTCTCTGCCTCTTCACGTGTAGATAATTTGAGTTCATGAAAAAGTAAAAGAAGAGTAGATTTGCATCGTAGCATTGAAATGACTATTGCAATAATTGTTGAATTGCACAATACTCAAAAAAACAATGTAATCTGTGTTCCTACTGCTACTCTATTTCCATAAACTCTTTTGAATTTACGAAGTGCTGCCAAGGGCTGAAGTGCTTACCTTTTAAAATTTGAATGAATAGTTTTAATTTTCAATGTTTATTTATTCCTATTTAAAATAGCGTACTTTTAGGTTTTCTGACTTTGGTTCTGAATATTTTTTCTAGGGTCAACGTCTTTTCGAAAAGTTGCTCCAACTGACTTCTCAAAATGTTGAAATCAAGCTAGTGAGTGATGTAACAGCTGATTCAAAGGTATTAGAAGCCTTGAAATCAAAGGGTAAGGCCAAGGTTGACATGGTACTCTACCTCTGGGTGTTCTGTTCCGGTACCTTTAATTCTACATAGAGCAGTACATGATTTCTTTATAATCAACCCACTTGACTTAGTGCACTTCTTATTTCTCCTTGGAAGAACAGCTTGATTAAAGCCTTTAAATGAGAGAACTAATTAGTTAATTCTACTGGGATTTTTAAAATAGTGTTGTTGCATATTAGCTTATGCAAAATAATTTACTAGCCATTAGATGATAATTAACTGGAAAGAAAAATCTTTCCCTCTCTGAACACTTCAGTGATGTGATTAGAGAGAAGAGCCGCTTCTTATCAGAACAAACATTGGATTTCTGCTTTTCTCTTGACCATCAAATGGAAATTCTCCTCATGCTACATATATTCTTTGAAATAATATAGTCAGATGTAGGAGTCTATGAAACACTGCCTAATTCACAACTTTTAAGACAATTCCACAGGAGATCATCATTTGTATGGCCACTTTGCAATTTGTCTCACAATCCCTGAACACTGAGGATAATTATAAAATAAATTTCTTAATTTTGCTGTATCTTTACTAACTGAACTCTCACAAACAGTTTTTACTGATTTATCAAAAAATTTCACCCTGAATTTACTATCCAAACTGTAAGCCTATGAAAGAAATTGGCAGGTGTGAGCCAGTGAAAATGTTCAAGATGCTCGGTGTCCCTGGGAGAGGACAAGGTGTTGGCCCCAGTGAGTGTCAGTATTTCACCTGATGATACTACCTCTCACATGTGTGCTGTTTAAACATGTTGGGCATTTTTGCTTGTCATCTTCCCTACATCAGTAAGTGAAAATAAAATACTTTCTAAAAAATGGAACAGACTATGAGGCAAGTAAGTGAGCCCAAGTGGCCTTTCCTTCTGCAGAAGAAAAATGGAAAGTGATAAAGCCTATGAAAAGAAAATAACATAGAGAAGACAAAAGCTTGGCCAGGCATATGGGCTTACCACCATGCACATTCTATTTTCTATGCATGGGAAAATAAAGAAAACTTATATGAGTTATTGCTAGGTCTGAAAGCGTCACCCTGCTACTTGAGCACAGCGCAATATACTTGAAAAACTAGAAAATACCTAGTTCAGTGGATTGACAGATACAACCAACATGGATTAGAAATGTATGAATACTTAGACTGTTTAAAAAATATGAAATTGGGTTCCCACTGTAAATTGAATTTCTATCTGAAAATTTGTTATCTGACACATATTTAGGAGTGGATTACTCTAAGCTAAACTCTGAGTGCCTGTATTTGCCTGTATTTGCAGATGATTTTTCTCATGGAAGCTACTTGCATATCCTTGGGGTTTGATTACCCCAGAAGGGTAAAAAGCAGATGAGTTAGGAAGAGAGGGATATAGCCTGAGACTTCAGTTGCTTCTTGACTGTACACCCATAGTTCTGTTCCTTGCCGTAGCCATTCTAAACCTTATAAACTCAACCAAAAGTTAAAACTAGGCAGTACTGGGGGTGTGACAGCCTTTTTCGATTGCTGCTGAGTATTTGGCTACTTTAGACAGGGAATAGCAATTAATGAATTTATAGATAAAGCCCTTGCTTACATTTCTATTGTGAACTATGAATTAAAATTTCATTATAGTCAGTGCTTCTTACACAAAAAGAAGTGTTTGCATTTCACAAGTATATGCATATGTCACTACAGCTTAGGCTTTGTTAATGTCTAATAGGAGTTCTTATCAAAATAAGAAAATGGTTTTCCTTCACAATGGGAGAACAATAAACAGGACCCAGGGTTCTCACAGCTATTCCCTATGTACCTAGAGTGAGCCTATCTGGCTTTTATTCATGCACATAGGTGTAATATATATGCATCTTTAAAATGCAGTTTTTGTATTTCTCTACTCTCACCCTGTGGCAGAGACATAGTATATACTCACAGTGCATTTAAGAAAAATTGATATTTTTACGAATCCGTTTTAAATCTGTGTTGGAATCCTTTGCTTTGGGGTTATCTTTAAATTTCTTTAGGGAGAGTTCCTAGTCTTTTGGTAAAGTTCCAGGAAGGTTTGTCCAGAAATAGTCCACAAAAAAACAGGTAAGTGTGAGACTAACCATGAGCTACTTCAGCTGTGAAGGAGTTACTGAGTTTAGAAGTTAATCAAATTTATTGTGAAAAAGAACAAGAGTGAGGCTTCCCCGGGAAATGGTAAAGATTTAGTGCAGACATTGGCCCAGCGAAGGCACAGTGGGCTGGAGATGTGAGGTGGCCCAAGGCCACAGAGCCCTCCATGGGTGGGGTGAGATTGCAGGTTGTTCACTGTGCTACATGCTCCCCACTCCTTGACTCAGAAGCCAGAAGATAATCCTCCAAGGTCTCACCCTGTGGCTGGAAGGCGGGGTGCTTTTGAAACCCAACCTCCTTGAAGTCCTTAAACCCCGGCAGGGATTTCATTCTAGACAAGTCTCCCTGTAAATTCAGAGTTTCACTGATCAGTTTTCCTAATTTCACTGGCTCACCATCTCCACTTGTATCCCCCAATAGCATCTGATAGGCAGCGTGTTAACCTGCATACCCCTTCCCCTCGCTCAGTAGCTCCAACAGCTGCTTCCTTTACCTGAATTTCCAACCGCTCACTCACTCCACATTCTCATTCTTCACATCTAACGGGCCAGATTCTATAGGATCTGCCCCTGAGTCTCTCTCCTAGATATTACAGTCCCTTCTCAGCTACACCTGCCCTAGTGCAGGTATTTAATACCTTGCCCAGACCTAGCCACAGCTACTTTCTCTCTTCCCAACTTCTGATCTTCTCACCCTCCCACCGTCTGATCTCCATGCAGCTACCAAAGGGATCCTCCACAACATGACTATTATCAGCTCACATCCCCACCTAAATCGGGTGTATGAGTATGCCCGAGTGTTATATACACGTTTTAGCTGAGAAATATCATACCTGCAACAAAGAACACAGTATTAAGTGTATAGCTCTAGGAATTTCTATGAAGTAAACACTTCCGTATAATCCCTTCACAGATCATGATGTACAGCATTGCAAATGTCTCAGGAAACGTTTTCATTACCCTTTGAAGTCAGTATCTTCTGCAGAGCTGACCACTATTTCAACTTCTGCCATTATAGATTATATTTGTGCTTTTTTTGAATTTTATATAAATAGACTTATTAAGTACATACTCTTTCATATCTGGATTCTTTTGCTCAATTTTATAAGATCCATATATGTTGTGTATAAAAGTAGTTTGCTCTTTTACATTTTTATATGGTATTCCATCATGTAAATATAATTTATGTATTCTACTGATGATGGACATTTGGATTTTTCCCACTTTTTTGTTATTGTAAATAATATGGTGCTATGACCATTCTTGTATGTCTTTTTGGTGCCTGTTTATACTCATTTCTTTGGATATTTACTAGGAGTGGAATTGCCGACATCACAGGCTATGTATGTTCAACTTCAATAGACATTGCCAGTCAGCTTCCAAAGTGGTTATACCAGTTTACACCACCGCAGACAACACATGAAAGTTTCATTTGCTCCATAGTCTCACAAATCTGGCATTCTTTGTCTTTTTTATTTTAGCCATCCTGATGGATATGTATCATGACGGGACTTTAATTTTTTTTTCCCTGATGACTGATGATGTTGAGCATCTTCTCATATACTTATTGACCATTTCTGTATCTTCTTTGTTGAAGTGCCTATTCAAGTATTGTTCCCATTGTTATTTTATTTTTGTTTTTTTATTGGCCTATTCTTGATTAATAGGCTGGATTTGAATCCTTTTTTGGCTATATGTATTTCAATTATCTTCTCCCATTTGAAGCTTGTTTTTCCACTCTTCTAATGGTGTCTTTAGATAAATAGAAGGTCTTAATTTTAATGAAATCCAGTTTATTAAGTACTCCTTTATTGTTGGTGCTCATTGCATCCTGTATAAAAAATATTTGTCATCACAAAGTCATAAAGATATCCTCATCTGTTGTGTTCTAAATGCTGTATTGTTTTACCTTTCAGAGTTAAGTCTGTTTAGATCTGGACTTACTTTTTATGTATGAGATGAAGCAGGGATGAAGATCAGTTTTTATTTATATGGAAAGCTGTTTACTAAAAACAAATTTTTTTCTTCACTGCATTTCAGAGGCATCCTTGTTGAAAACTGGGTGACTATGTGTTTGGGTCCACTTCTATATTCACTATGTATTACATTCCAGTTGGTCTACTTAACTATCTTAGGACAAATACCACATTGTTTAATTACTGTGGCTTTATAATACATGTTAAATCAGGTGGTGTAATTTTTTCATCTTTGTTTTTCATCTTTAAAACCGTGTTAGTTATTCTTGGCCCTTCAGATTTAAAAATAAAATTTGGAATCAGTTTGTCACAAAAATGCTAAAATTTTTGTTAGAATTATGTTGACTCTTTAGATAAACTTCGGGAGAATTGACATTGACAGTATTGAGTCTTCTACTCTATAAACATGGCAAGGCCTCTTACTACTGTTTTAGCTACATCTCTCAAGTTTTTAATATGACATAAATTACTAAAGTATTTTTCAGTTCCAAAAGGTTTCTAATTTCTACTTTAATTGCTACTTTGAACCATGGTTTATTTAGAATTGTAATCCTTGATCTCTAAACATTTGAAAGATTGTTCTATTTATCTTTTTGTTATCTTCACTATGGTCAGAAGAATATACTCTGTATGATTTCAAACATTTGAAATTTGTGGAAAATTACTTTATACATTTTTATTTGTAGAAATAAATTTACTTTATAAATCTTTAGGCCTGTTAATGTGATGCCATTATATAACTTTTCAGTTTTGTTTCTGTATTTCATCAGCTCTTAAAGTTGTCTTGGCCAGAGAGTCAGTCTAAAAGCTACTTCATCATAGCCAAAAGTGGAGTATATGTAAAGTGGCTTCTCATTGCCTAATGCATAATCCTAACTGGTAGGCCTCAAAGACAAGCTAAATAAGGTGTAGTATTGTCATTGGAATCCTCTGTTTCTTTCTCCATAGTCACCTTCAAGTGGGGTATGCCATCTGCTACCAACATTTAGCTTGCCAGGAAGTAACTGTGACATATCTCTTAAGTCCTGTTCTCCCTGCTCATGCCTCCCAGCAAATGCCTTTGATGTCCCATTTTTCATCAAACCTGATACTTGTAACATCACAGCAATATTACTGAAAATTTATACTATTAGTAAAATTTTTATTTTTGGCTGTGTCTTTTAGTCATAAGCAAAATATTATTGCTCAACAATACTACTGTATTTTTGAAGCCTGTTTTTAGAGGAGTTTTAGGTTTACAACAAAATTAAGAGGAATGTACAGAGATTTCCTGTGTACTGCCTAACCCACACATGCATTGCCTCCTGCATTATCAACATCACTTTCCCAACAGTGTATTTTTTACCAAGGATGAACCTCTATTGACACATCATGATCACCCCAAATCCAGTTTACCTTAGGGTTCAATCTTGGTGTTATATATTCTATGAATGTGGACAAATGTATAATGACATATATCCACCACTGTAATATCATACAGGGTATTCTCATTGCCTTAAAAATCATCTGTGCTCCACCCATTCATCTCCCCCTGCCTACTTTGTATTTTATAGCTTTGTTGCAATGAAATTTATAATTAGGAAGAATCATTTTTTGTTTGTCTTTCAAAACCATAGCAATTCAGTGTACTTTATATATATGATTAAAATATTTGCCAGTAGTCTACCAAATATTAAAAATAAAGTCAGAAAATAATTTTGTTTTAGGAAAAAGACAGGCTTTTACTTGTTCGTTATCACATAATTCTTTAATAAAATGACTAGTGAAATTAAAGGCATAAAAGATTAGAATCAGTGACCTAGAAATAAAGTCTACACTTCTTTAAAAAAGAAAAAAAAAAAAAAAACATTTGAAACCATTCAGGATCTGAAATCTCCCTTTTCAGTTTCATTCTTACCATTCTTGTTTATTTTCCAAGTACGTGAAAACTAGTTGTGATTTGCTAAACACATGTACATTTTCAGGGCTGTTTCCTAAAACATGCTTTTGCCTGTGCCTGAAATACCCTCCCTCAAGCTCCTTTTCATCCTTCAACGTCCCTTATAAGCCTTACCCTTAATATTTTCCTTTAGACTTCCTCTCTTTTCCCTAGTTGCTCTTACCATTTTTTTCTTCCATTGTTCATTCATTATTTATTCAACAACCATTCCTTGAATATCTGACACATGTGAGCAAGCTGGACGTTAAAGATAGAAAATTGACTAATTTTCTATCTTTAATTGATAATGCCTGAGCCCTCTCCTGATTTCAGAGAATTCAGTTTGGTAGAGAAGACTGATATAAGTGAAATAAACTGATCAAGGAATTCTTGAAACATCTACACAGAGTCCAGTTTTTCTGAATCACTTTCTGTGTCTGGGTCATTGATGCCCATATTTTGTACTCACTATCATCTCTGCACCATAAAAAGCATTGATGTTTATTACTCTGTAACTTTAAGAAACAGATTCTCTACTAATGTCTCTTTTTCTAAGTAGATGTTCATTCTGCTTGTTTTCAAAGCTTACTCAAAGGAAGATATTCTGACAGTAAGCAGGCCTCATACTCCTTCCTCAAAAGGCTCTTAAGTGGTTTGTTGACTGAATATTGGTAAACTTTTGGGGCCCCTGTCATGCCACCAGGAATAACAACCAAGACTATGAAGTGACAACTCTGTCACAACTGCCACCCCACCTAAAACAATCATAAGATGCATCCCAATGTCAAAGATGTTAAAATGTGAAAACTGTTTCAGAATCAGTGGCAGTACAGTAATGAGGGTTACTTTAGAATTCAACAATAAATTAGAAAATTCAACTTAGAAACCCTTTAATAATTAAGTTAAACTCGAACTCTCCTAATACCACACCGAAGGAGGTAGATTCTAAACCAAACCTCTTGTAATGGGGCTTCTTTGTAGTGCAGTGAGCATACTCAGTAAGTAGAAATTCAGAAAATCCAAGCTGGACTGGTTGTTAGGAAACAAGGATGTCTTCAACAGAACTCTTCATGGCTAGAGCATCCAATGATAGGAAGTGTTCCTATCAAAACAAACAAACAAGAAAAACCCTGCTGTATTACCTGAAATAGGAAAGAGGTTATGCAAATCAGTTGTTTTGTTTTTTGGGTATTTTTTGCGGTACGCGGGCCTCTCACTGTCGTGGCCTCTCCCGTAGCACAGCACAGGCTCCGGACGCGCAGGCTCAGCGGCCATAGCTCACGGGCCCAGCCGCTCTGCAGCATGTGGGATCTTCCCGGACTGGGGCACAAACCTGTGTCCCCCTGCATCGGCAGGTGGACTCTCAACCACTGCGCCACCAGGGAAGCCCCCGCAAATCAGTTTTTTATATGAAGGTTCTATAGGAAAACAATATAATGAAATCAGAAACCTGAAATACACTGGAGAAGAGACAGTCTCCTGAGGTCAACATAGAAGATACCAGGAATCATAGTTCTAGATATACAGCATGATCAAATTGCAACCCACATGACAAGCGAAGAGGTAGTCATGAAAGCTTGATTTTGAAAAGCAGAGGAATAGAAAACACTTGGTAAAGGTAAAAGGACCTGCAAAGGCTGGGGTGATTTTTTCCTACTGACATCTGCTAAGAAATTGCCCATATAAATAACAACTTTAACTCGTAGGTTAAATTGTCACTAAATGCTGTTTTGATTTTCCTCATTGCTGATGACCAGCCCAGTTATACAACAACAGAAAGAAGTTCATCCTAGAGCTTGGGGCACCCCCTTACCACGCCTGTCTTTTCTGATGTCAGGCTCACGCTAGGCTTCGGAGTCTTACCCCAGCCCTGGTTCAGCTAGTGTTTCAAGCTTTCAGTTTGTTAGAATCAAACATGTCTTTTCCTCCCACTGCCTTCTTTCCTGAGTGTGCAAACCTTGGATGATGAAACCTAGAGCTTAAACTATGCTGCCTATAGACGCTTGCAACATCTCTGAGGAGCTCATAACAGAACTATTTTATGGGCTTTTGTTTTGTTTAGCCAGAAGGTTAATATGTTTGGAATTTTCTTTCCTCTTTGGCTTCTTTAGATGATAGATAGATACTAGATACATAAATAACCTTCCAATCTTCTGTGTGAGATTTAAAAATTAAACTTCTAGATTTCTCAATCTTTTCATCCACATTGTTTCATTTCTCTTATTCTTTGTGAAGGGAATACGAAGTATGCCCTTTGAGAGGACTCTCAGCCACTCTGATAGCCCTCAGCCCTCCACATTCCCTCATCTGCTACCTTTGTAAATAAAGTCATAGACTCACTGCGTAACTGGCTCAAACAGTCTGTGCTCTGAGTAAAACTGACCCCAACTTTCCCTCATTAGCACCTTATGCCAAGCAGGTGAACTAATTAGACATAGCCTTACCCCATGTTGGTGAATAAACAATAGCAACAGGATCCTAATGCATACTCTTTGGGCATCTTCAGCTCATTTTGGCTTCCTCCCCACAAAGCATTGAACAAACAGTAAATATTTAATTGGCATTTCCTTGTGCCTAAATCTTATTCATTTAAGTCAGAATTTTAATATTTGAAATGACTATTGCACTTTCATTTTTCTTAATAACTCTATTTTTAAAATAAATAATTAATTATATTTTATTTCTCCATGGTTGTTTAATAACCTGTTGTAAAACAGGAGGTGAAAATTAGCAATTATGTGTATTAAATATATCATTTATACTTTTCAAAATGGTTCAGATTTGGGGATCAGCAAGCTTTACATAGTAACTACTCTGATATAACTCTAAAATATTGCTTGATAAAGAGAACATGGTTTTAACAAAGAAAAAATACTTTGATTTCAGGTTTATAAACATGTAAAATGTAGAGGTTGTTTCACATCAGAAGGGCAAACAGTTTTGAAATTAAACGTTATCCCTTAATGCCTGATTTTAATTTCCAATTATCTGCTAAAAATTTTAGAAAAAAGATTACTACAGAATAGTTTAATAGTTGATAGAGCTGCATCTTGGTGATACTATTTTTCTAATGCCACAAATGCTAGCTATTGAGAAGGTATCTCATAGGAATGCAATCTGCACATTGTAAATATTGTACAAGTAGTACCAATTTCTCATTATTCATCAACGTGCTCATAGAATACTTCACAATGCAGAGCTTGACCTATGGAGAAGAAATATGCAAACATTTCTATTTGTCAGTGAAAGCTATTTTTTTTTCCTTCAGCTTTTTTAAGATATAGTCAACAAATAAAATTGTATATATTTGAATGGTACAGTGTAATGATTTGATATACATTGATGCTGTGAAATGATTACACATTCAGGTTAATTAAAACATCCAACACCTTACAGAGTTACTTTTTTTTCTTTTTTGTTGTGAGAATGTTTAAGATCTATTCTTTTAGCAAATTTTAAGTGTGCAATACAGTATTATTAACTGTAGTCACTGTGTTGTACATTAGATCTACAGAACTTACTCATCTTATTTTTTTTAATTAAAGTATAGTTGATTTATAATGTGGTATTAATTTCTGCTGTACAGAAAAGTGATCCAGTTATACATATATATATATATATATATACACATTCTTTTTTTATATTCTTTTCCACTATGGTTTATCATAGGATATTGAATATAGCTCCCTGTGCTCTACAGTAGGACCTTGTTATTTAACCATTCTATATATAATAGCTTACATCTGCTAACTGCAACCTCCCAATTCATCCCTCCCCTGCCCCCCTCCAACTTGGCAACCAAAAGTCTGTCCTCTATGACTGTGAGTATGTTTCTGTTTCGTAGATAGGGTCATTTGTGTAGTATTTTAGATTCCACATATAAGTGATATGGTATTTGTCTTTCTCTTTCTGAATTCACTTAGTATGATAATCTCTAGTTGCATCCATGTTGCTGCAAATGGCATTATTTCATTCTTTTTTTTATGGCTGAGAAGTACTCCATTGTATATATCACCACATCTTCTTTATCCATTCATCTGTTGATGGATGTTTAGGTTGTTTTCATGTCTTGGCTATTGTGAATAGTGCTGCTATGAACATAGGGGTTCACGTATTTTTTGAATTATAGTTTTGTCTGGGTATGTGCCCAGGAGTGGGATTGCTGGATCATGTGGTAATTCTATTTTTAGTTTTCTGAGGAACCTCCATACTGTTTTCCACAGTGGCTGCACCCACTTACATTCTCACCAACAGTGTACGAGACTTCCCTTTGCTCCACACCCTCTCTAGCATTTGTTATTTGTAGACTTTTTAATGATGGCCATTCTGACTGGTGTGAGGTGGTACCTCATTGTAGTTTTGATTTGAATTCTCTTATAATTAGTGATGTTGAGCATCTTTTCATTGGCCATCTGTGTTTCTTCTTTGGAGAAATGTCTATTTAGGTCTTCTGCTCATTTTTTGATTGGGCTCTGTTTTTTTTGTTGTTGTCGTTATTGAGTTTTATGAGCTCTTTGTATATTTTGAAAATTAAGCCCTTGTGAGTCACATCGTTTGCAAATATTTTCTCCCATTCTGAGGGTTGTCTTTTCATTTTGTTTATGGTCTCCTTTGCTGTGCAAAAGCTTGTAAGTTTGATTAGGTCCCATTTGTTTATTTTTGCTTTTATTTCTATTGCCTTGGAAGACTGCCATAAGAAAACATTGGTACAATTTATGTCAGAGAATGTTTTGCCTATGATTTCTTCTAGGAGTTTTATGGTGTCATATCTTTTTTTTTTTTTTTTTTTTTTTTTTACAGTACGCGAGCCTCTCACTGTTGTGGCCTCTCCCATTGCGGAGCAACAGGCTCTGGATGCGCAGGCTCAGCGGCCATGGCTTACGGGCCTAGCCACTCCACGGCATGTGGGATCTTCCCAGACCAGGGCACGAACTCGTGTCCCCTGCATTGGCAGGCAGACTCTCAACCACTGCACCACCAGGGAAGCCCTATGGTGTCATATCTTATGTTTAAGTCTTTAAGCTTTTTTTTTTTTTTTTTTTAAAGAAGATGTTGGGGGTCGGAGTTTATTAATTTATTTTTGCTGTGTTGTGTCTTTGTTTCTGTGTGAGGGCTTTCTCTAGTTGTGGCAAGCAGGGGCCACTCTTCATCGCAGTGCACGGGCCTCTCACTGTCGCGGCCTCTCTTGTTGCAGAGCACAGGCTCCAGACGCACAGGCTCAGTAGTTGTGACTCACGGGCCCAGTTGCTCTGCGGCATGTGGGATCCTCCCGGACCAGGGCTCGAACCCGTGTCCCCTGCATTAGCAGGCAGATTCTCAACCACTGCGCCACCAAGGAAGCCCTAAGCTTTTTTGAGTTTATTTTTGTGTATGGTGTGAGGATGTGTTCTAGCTTCATTGATTTATTTGCATTTCTCCAAATTTCCCAACATCACTTGCTGAAGAGACTTTTTCCCGTTGTATATACTTGCCTCCTTTGTTGAAGATTAATTGACCGTAGGTGTGTGGGTTTATTTCTGAGCTCTCTATTCTGTTCCATTGATCCATATGTCTGTTTTGTGCCAGTACCTCGCCATTTTGATTCCTGTAGCTTTGTAGCATTGTCTGAATTCTAGGAGGGTTATGCCACCTGCTTTAGAACTTACTCATCTTATAACTGAAGGTTTGTACCCTTTGACCACCATTGCCCTATCTCTCCCAAACACAACCACCTGCCCAGTCCCTGGTACCTATCATTCTACTCTCTGTGTCTATGAATTTGACTTTTTAATTTTTTTTTAGATTCCAGAGTTAAGCGAGACAACATAGTATTTGTCTTTCTCGCTCTGGCTTATTTCAGTTAGAATAATGTCCTCTAGATTCATCCATGTTGTTACAAATGGCAGGATTTCCTTATTGCTCATGGCTGAATAATATATTCCATTGTGTGTTTGTGTGTGTATGTGTGTATGCACACATCTTCTTTATCCAGTCATCCATCGACAGACTCTTAGGTTTGATCTGATATCTTTGCTATTGTGAATAATGCTGCAAAGAACATGGGAGTGCAGATATCTCTTCAAGATATTGATTTTTGTTTCTTTTGGTTATGTACCCAGAAGTGGGACTGCTGAATCATATGGTAGCTCTATTTTAAATTTATTTTTAGTAATCTCCATACTGTTTTCCACAGTGGTTGCACCAATTTACATTCCAACCAACAGTACATAAGGGTTCCCTTTTCTCTACATTCTCACTAACACTTACCTCTTGGCTTTTTTATAAAAGCCATCCTAACGTGTGAAGTGACATCTTTTTGTCATTTTGATCTGCATTTCCCTCATGATTAGTAATGTTGAGCACCTTTTCAGGTACCTGTTGACGATTTGTATGTCTTCGTTGGAAAAATGTCTATTCAGGTCTTTTGCCTATTTTTTTAGTTAGGTTATTTGTGTTTTTTTTTTTTTAACTGAGTTGTGTGAGTTTCTTATTTATGTATTTTAGATATTAACCCCTTATTGGATATATGGTTCGTAAATATTCTCTCCCATTCTGTAGGTTGCCTTTCCATTTTGTTGATTGTTTCCTTTGCAAAAGGAAGCTTTTTAGTTTGATGCTGACCCACTTGTTTATTTTTGTTTTTGTTGCCTGGCTTTTGGTGTCATATCCAAAAAATCATTGCCCAGACTGATGTCAAGGTGACTTTTTTCTCTGTGTTTTCTCCATAGAATTTGACAGTTGCAGATCTTACATTTAAGTCTTTAATATATTTTGAGTTAATTTTTGTGAGTGGTGTTAAGATAGGAGTCCAGTTTCATTCTTTTGATAATACCGCTATTTTTTAATTATTATGTTCAGATTTTCTTTTAGCCACATTATTAAAAAAGGAGGAGGAGATGCTAAGTTCATTCTGTCACATTCTAAATGTGATTCTTGCCATTGGTTATTTGAATTCAAGAAAGCTATACTCATTCATCATTGATAATCCATGTTTCTATTCTTACGTTCATGGATTAGTTTTAACAAAACCTAAAAGGAATATATATGCCTAAATATGAGAATAGAGGCATTTGTAAATTTTAAAATTAATACAAGCTGCCCCTGTTTCCAACTTGGAAGTTTTACAAGGTGATCTTTTAACTGCTTGCTGCAAATAAGTGTAGCATAATTTGAGATTTTTATGCTTGCTGAGGTTTTCTTACTTAGGTTTTACTGGTTTATAATTATTCCAGAGCCTAATTGTACAAGTAGATATGGTTATATGTGTTAATTTCAGGTAACATTAACAAGTGTATTTTAGGAACTTCACCATAGAAAACTTTATATTATTCTGGCTTTCATTTCCGCCCTTTGAGAGGTTGCCATTGTTAAGAAACCTGAACATTTCATAAGGTCTTTTGTTGTCAAGGTGAAGGACTGTCCAAGTGAATACCTTGAGTGTGGGGTCCTTTTGGTAGAAGAGCAGATTAAGGTGCTCTGGTAATAGCTGAGACAAAAGTCAAGATGCCCTTGCTGTCACCCGGGTGTGCTTTCCATCAGATTCTGCTTTCATTTCACACCTTCTCAAAGTGAATGCCACTTTGGCTTATGCTTGAGTGCGTGAAGAATGGTGCCTTTGTTTTATTCACAGCAGTCAAAATTCATTGGAAGGAATCTGTCTTCTACCTTCCTTTACAGAATACCAGCAAGGCAGGGGCTTCTTTGGACACATTACTCTTTAATAATAATTAGCATAGTAATTAGCATAGCATTTAGGAGCTTGTACTTTGGTGTCATATAGACTTGTGTTAGAAATCTGGACTTGTCATTTACTGTGTTATTTAACGTTAGGCAAATTCTGAACCTCAATGTCTCTTTAAGTAAAATGGGGATAATATTAACTCTTTGAGGGCTATGAGAAATAAATTAGATAAAAGCATCATAATAAACAGTTAATAAATGACATCCATTATAGCCTCTGTCTCTTACCCAGGTGGGTTATTTTTGTGTTTGACCTGTCAGCTCCCCTTAGTCCAGACAGAATTCATTTTTTCCCCTAAAGTACACTCCCAGCCCTATGATTTTCTAATGAAAGGAAGACCTGGTTCTTATCACATGGTACAAATCATCATTGGGAATGAGGCTGATTCATTTGCCTTTATGCCTGTGCAATAACTCTAGCTGGCTTCAGTTTGTAATAGGAATTTTCCAGCTGGTGACACCAATGCCACCCAATGTGTATTTTTAGTCTCTTTTCAATCTACTCAAATAGGTTGCAATTTGATGTGTTTAAACTTTCAGAAGGGATCATCTGACATGTATAATATAGTTGTATCAGTCATACGCTTGCTCTAAAAATATAAAATCTTGTGCTAGAAGTTTTATTTTTATCTCTAATACGTAAGAACTTTGGCAGACATGGCATTTTTAACGGAAATTATATGCCTATTCAGCCTTGTAATATTACAAAAGTAAGATTTTATCTATTCAATCTAGTGATGACTTTATGCATTTCTATTCAAGGGATACTAGAATTTGGAGAAGATCCTTTCAGAGGTGAAAAGAGTACAGGAATTTATATAACTATAACTAAAAGAATAAATTAAAATGTTCCTGAAAGCCTCATGAATCCTAGGGACCCTATGACCATCATTTCTAGCCATTGATGTGTCTGTGCTCTGAAGGAAACCGAGACACAGGTTTTCCTCTTTGGTCTGCTACTCACTGACTTTGAGCAGTGCCTGCTGTGCTTGAAGTAGCTGCATAGAGAATAGCCATTGCATGCATTAGTGAATGATATCTTTTACTTCTGTGACTTTGTGTCTGTTTTCAATTTTGACATCCTAAATACACCTGCTTTTTAAAATTTTTTTAATTTTATATTGGAGCATGGGTGATTAACAGTGTTGTGTTAGTTTCAGGTTACAGCAAAGTGATTCAGTTATACATATACATGTATCTGTTCTTTTTCAAATTCTTTTCCCATTTAGGTTATTACAGAATATTGAACAGCATTCCCTGTGCTATACAGTAGGTCCTTGTTGGCTATCTATTTTAAATATAGCAGTGTGATAATGTCAATCCCAAACTCCCAATCTATCCCTCCCCCACAGCCCTTCTCTCCTGGTAACCATAAGTTTGTTCTCAAAGTCTGTGAGTCTGTTTCTGTTTTGTAAATAAGTTCATTTGCATCATTTTTTAGATTCTGCATATAAGCGATATCATATGATATTTGTCTTTCTCTGTACGACTTACTTCATTTAGTATGATAATATCCAGGTCCTGCTTTTAAAATCAACACTATGAAAAGTAGTGTGAGTTAAGATGTAAAGCTCCATTTCTGTTGTTTCCAGCATTCTGCTCAGCATGAACTGTTATTATGTGCCCCCCTTCTTTCCTACCATGTTTTAACTTTTTTTGAAATTACTTTTCTCCCAGCCCTTCCTCATGCCTTAGTAATTCTGCTAACTTTCTCCTCTCTCAACCACAGCAAGTTATTCCATATATTCGCAGCTCCTCTCAAGTCCTCTAACCAAATCTTTTTCTTTTTCTTTTTTTTTTTTTAATTATGTTGGCAAAGTATGTGTACGGAACTCTTGTGAATTTTGCTCTGCCCCAAAGTTAATTTTCTAAATATTCTGAGTCTCATGACATAGGCGGATTGTGTATTTATGACAACAGCAGTTTATTAATTTATTTATTTATTTTTGCTGTGTTGGGTCTTCGTTTCTGTGCGTGGGCTTTCTCTAGTTGTGGCAAGCGGGGGCCACTCTTCATCGCGCTGTGCGTGCCTCTCTTGTTGCAGAGCACAGGCTTCAGACACGCAGGCTCAGTAGTTGTGGCTCACGGGCCCAGTTGCTCCATGGCATGTGGGATCCTCCCAGACCAGGGCTCGAACCCGTATCCCCTGCTTTAGCAGGCAGATTCTCAACCACTGCACCACCAGGGAAGCCCCCAAATCTTTTTCTTATTAATCCCAGCAAGCAAGTAAACTGGAGGCTGCCAAATTGGGGATCTCCCAACACAATACTCTGGGCCAGTAAACGTACCTGTATTCATGCCCATCTTCACCTCCTTTCCTTCAGTGTCCGAAGAGGGGGATCTTTGTCTTCTAATATTAACCCTACCAAATGGCATCTGGTCCCACTTTCTCAGGGATTTCATTCTATCAGTTTTCCCTCTCTCTTGCCTTTATAGTTACATTCTGCCTTTTAAGTGCTTCTCTACCTCTTGGCATATAAATATGCTCAAGTTAACTGGGGGCAAATAAAAAACAAGAACTCAATAACATCCACCCCAGACCCCTCTGCCTGCTGTTTCTCCTCTCTTCTTCCCTTTTCTCCACGTTCAAGCTTCTGCATGCTGTCCCCAGTTTCTCGTCCCCACCCTATGCAGTCCTCAGAGTACAGCAGTCTGGCTTCTGCACCAGCTCCACTGAAACTACCTTGTCAAAGTCACAAGGGACTTCAGGCTATTACACTCTGTGGGGCCATGTTAGACCTTACATTCTATGACCCATCTGCAGCTGTGAACACTGCGTGCTACTCTTTTCTTTCCCTTGGAACTGTCTAATCCCTTGGTTTTCGTGACACTATTCACTCTACTTTTCTCTCCTCTGTCTGGCTATTCCTTCTCAGTCTCTTTTGCTAACATTGAATACTCTATCTTATCCTTAAATTTTGGCCTCTTCTCTTCTCTTTCTTATCCTCTTCCCTTTCTTTCCCTTCCCTTCAATTTCCATTTTCCTCCTGTATTGATTGCTTCTATATTTGTGGCTTCATTCATCACCTGTATGTTGATAGCCCACTCATTATTTCTCCTAAGCCCCATTTTCAATATTCAACTACAAACTTAACATTTCAGCTTGGTTATTCTTGAAATACTTCAAAGTCAACTTGTACCAAATGAAATCAATGCAACACCCCTGCCCTGATCTCAATATGCTTTTTCCTTTATATTGTATCTCAATAAATGGCACAACCATCCTTCCTTCCACTGGCCCCAAAAAGGAACCTAGATTTATCTTTAACTGTTTTTTCCCCCTACCCTCGAAAATCAAATCCGTGTGAAATTCTCACAGGTATACAAACTTACATCTCTGGAAACTGTTCCCTTTTCTCTCTCTACAATTACCACTTTAACTTATCATTTCTCTGTTAAAAGGTTGTTAATGACATTCTAACAGTTTTTCCTGCCCCCATTCTTACTGTATATCATTCACCATACAAGTCATTAAAAGATCAACTGAGGCATAT
This sequence comes from Phocoena sinus, assembly GCF_008692025.1. Taxonomy (NCBI): domain Eukaryota; kingdom Metazoa; phylum Chordata; class Mammalia; order Artiodactyla; family Phocoenidae; genus Phocoena; species Phocoena sinus. The sequence continues at coordinate 156,711,419 of NC_045763.1, read as the reverse complement.
TAAACATTTTGAGAGTTTACTGAGCAAAAATCAGTTGGAAATGAGCAGCACCAAACTGGCAGTGGTAGGAGCGTTCTGCCAGCAGGAGCCAGGGGGAAGACAAGAGAGAAAGTACAGAAGCAAAGAAAGGACATTATTTGGTTGATTATGGCTTAAAGTCTGGTTGGCTGTTTGTCATTGGTGGTCCTTACCATCTTGATTTCATAACCATTAGGCATTTACAGTCTTGGGTTTTTGTTTGCTTACGTAGCCACCGCAGCAGTAAAGCCACCTTGGTCAAATGGCCTCCTTGTTTAATCAATTTAACAGAATGATGCTCCCAAAAATCCCCCTGCCCCTTCATTGCTCAACATTTGTCAGTGCTGACCATCACCTAGTAATGTGTGCCGACATAGGGCTCATATGCCATTGATGGTATTATGTTAGTTAATTTTAGGTCCTCATGGATTTTTTTAATATACTCTTTTAATGTGTGTTAGGATAAAATAACTAGCACATCAGACTCATTATTTTATGGATATTAATGCTTAAGGCAAAGCTAAGTTAAAAAAATGACTCAAAATTTGATTTAAATATAATTAAGTAAATAATAACACAGGTGAGAGACTGACTTAGTTTTTTAAAAAAAAGACAGTCTGTAACTCACATGGCAGCTTAGAAGAGAAGCCCCTCATCTGGGTTCCTTCAGGAGGCCTCTCCCACATCCCTTCAACCTGAGCCATGCCCCCTCTTTCATTAGCCCCCAGGACTTCCCACTCTCCTAACATTCACCACACTGTAATGCAATGTTTTTACTTCTAGACTTTAATCTCAATAAAGAAAAGACAGAGACTTGATGCCTGACACATGTAGGCAATAAATAAATGTTTGTTGAATAAACAACACATGCTTTGGGTGTGTGAGGCATCACATATAGCAGCTTTAAGATTTTCCAGATTTCAGATTGAGTCTTGATTTTTGTAACATTGAGTATTCTAGTTTTCTGTGGAAAGTACTAGGCAATGTGTCAAGTTGCTAAATTTAAAATCAGAAGATTTAGAAGGGCTGACAATTTTGTATCACATGATTAAAACCTGCCAGGTGGTGAGGGGATGACTTTCTCTGTACTCCTGGAACTATACTAAAAAAGGAATTTTCCTGTATTTAAAGCTTATGATAGTTCTCAAATGTTATGCTAACTAGTAAATGATGGTAAAAGCATTTTGAAAATATAAATGCTAACTTTCATTGAAATTTACATGGTACCTTTCTTCTGATAGAAAATAGTGAAAATGGCATTTGAAGGATTGATATAATTCAAGCTCCTTTGATTTGCATTTCTGTTCCTTTAATAAGCTCCTGTGGAAATCAGAGGTGGGAACACTATTTTGAATGTTCTTTTCTATTTGGTCATTTACCCAGCTGGAAGATAGGGTAGGGACTCGGAAGAGCATGTATGGTTTGCTGGGGTGTTCTGAGTTCTTCATTTATTCCATAAGGCTAATTAACCCACATTCAGGCAGAAGCATTAAGTGATTTCCTCCTCAACACAAAGTTGAGTATTAATGTTTGACTACCCTGCTCATAGTTTTTTACTATTTTTCATCTCTTTTGGAAAAGGGCTTCAGGGAGTGTAGAGATACATGGTATTTTAAAATTATTAAGGAAACTAATAAACTACGGTTCCTCTGGAGGAAAGGGTATATGCAAAGTAACTATAGTATCAACTGAAAAAATGCACAATGTGAGGGTTGTCAGTTAAGTTTTATTTGGGGCAAAATGAGAACTATAACCCAGGGACAGCATCTCAGATAGCTGTGAGGAACTGCTCCAAAAGAGTTGGGGGAGGGTCAGTATTATATATGATTTTAGTGAAGGGGGTACATGCAGTCAAGCACACATTTTGGCAGAGGTTTGCTGCTAGTCACTAGGAGCAGATATCACCGTTAATGATTTTATAGCTTTTCTAGATATGAGAAGATGCAAGAATTTGGGCTTCTAAAACCTTCTCATGAAAATAGCTATCTGAAGGTCTGTTCTGCTGGTTTGTCCCAGAGCACAGAGAGCCTCATTCCTGATCTCCACCCTGAACTCCTTTCCTCCCTTTTCAAGATCCCCAAAATACCTTGAGATTCCTGCACCTGTTAGGAGGTGGCCTTCCTAATTTATCTGATAAATTAGGAACCTGGAAACCTCTGGGAACCTAAAAGTTTCCAATCTCTGGAGGGATTGGGTAGAGAGAAAAGATAAATGTTTCAGTTCTGCTTACAAATGTATAATTTACCAAATTGTTTTAAGTCATAATTAGCTGAGGGGAAGAGTTTCCTTATATCTGGAAAATACAGATTAGAAGCCAGTAATATTTCAGACAGAAACCACAAAAATTATAACCATTTTCACCAGTTCACTCTGTCCTATATAACTAATCCTTTTTTGTTAACAGTATTATGAAACCATCAGGTTTCCCATTAGAATTCTTTAATTTCTTACCCAGCTCAGCAGTGTGATACGAAAGTTATCAGAAAACTGTATTTGTGAAAAAGTCCTTCCTTAAATCTTCCTGAAGAGAAAACATTTTTTTCATTTTTTCGTAACTATGAATGACAAAAAACTTAAGAAGGCACAGTTAAAGACCTGATTATAATGCAGTTGACAAAGAAACTTGGTTACTGCTGCAATGTACAACAGTTTAAGATACTAACTAGAATTATGACTGATAACATTTTACCAGGACATATCAGATTTTTAGGAATTCCATATAATTTCTAGAATAGCTGTATTAATAACATTTACCCATGCAATATAACCTAAGAAGATAGAGAGAATGGACTTGAGGACACGAGGAGGGGGAAGGGTAAGCTAGGACAAAGTGAGAGAGTAGCATTGACATATATACACTACCAAGTGTAAAATAGATAGCTAGTGGGAAGCAGCTGCATAGTACAGGGAGATCAGCTCAGTGCTTTGTGACCACCTAGAGGGGTGGGATAGGGAGGGTGGAAGGGAGGGAGATGCAAGAGGGAAGAGATATGGGGATATATGTATACATATAGCTGATTCACTTTGTTATACAGTAGAAACCAACACAACATTGTAAAGCAATTATACTCCAATAAAGATGTTAAATATGTATATATATATATTGAATCACATAACCTACAAAAAAAAAGATATATTACTCATTTGACAATACTTCCCATGTAATTTCACATACCAAATGGACTTAGTTTAATATCTCTCTTTGGGATGTGTCAGGGAGCCTCTGAAGCATCCCAAAGTTAGCTAGAGGTCAAAGGAACTTCATTAGAATTTAATATGGGAAGTTTTTCAAAAAATATCAAAAAGGTTTTAAAACACTTGGTCAAATAGGATCATAGGTCACTGTGAAACAGTACTTATTCACTTAACCAAGGTGACAATAAAAGATTTCAAAGGCAAATACAGAACCGATCACTTAAAAGGTAATGAAACTAAAAATCTGTTATCAAAGGCAGCTCAATATTTCAAGAAATCATGTCCTCTTAACAGACAGAAAAACTAAATTCAAGTTTTGCATCAGCTTACTTTTAAAATTCATTTACCCAACTAAATTTATTCTAAACTTAGCCAATCCCAACTGTACACAAAACTCTTTTCTCAGGGTTTCTTTTTCACCATCCTCTGTCACTTTCTGTATTCATTTTAGTTTGTCCCTTATTTTTCCATCTAAAAACAATCAGCTCTAGGACAAAAATTACTTTATTTTCCCTTAACAAAATGCAATTCCATTCCTCATACCTTGTTTTACTGAAAACACACATCCTACTTTCCTGCTGTATACTGAAATGTTTCCCTTATTTCTAGTAGCTTTAATTACATATTTAAGTTAGAATCCTCAACACTTAAAAACCTTAATATCTAGTGAAAACTAAGAAGTAATCAATTATTAACTTTTACGTTAGCATTCTGTAGGTTGGCAAACATAAACACCAACAATAATTTCTAAAAACATGTGCTTTTGTATAGAAAATATCTCAGTGCAGCACCAAACAATTTTATTAATAGTGCTAAATACCTTTAGTTTTTTTCTGTAAAAGGACGCCAGTGTTCAGTAATTAATGTTTCAGTATCTTACTTTATTCTGGAATGACTTAGCTACTCAATAAACTTCCATTATTTAACTTAATTTCACACAACTCTAAAATTTCAAGTTACCAAATATCTGCAGAGATTATTCTTAAGTAGACATTCCTAAAATAATTATTCCTAAAGAGTGCACACAAAAGCTCTTATCTCATTTACATTTGATTTAGATATTAAAAAATTTCATCATACCAAGTTATTTTTCTTGCTGACAAATTTGCAACAAATATAAGATCTTATTTGATTTGTATTAAACCTAGGTCCAATAAAGGTGTTATAATTAATGTTGACTCTCAAGACACATCTATATTAATTAAATCAGCAAACTGACTTTAATACAGGGTATTAATTTAATACTGAATTCCTAGTTCATGTGAACCTGAAATTCATTCTGGCCAGTTTCCTTTTATATTTCTGAGAATTTATATAAGCATTTGATTTCCTTTAAGCCAATTAAGTAGACCTTATTTACAAATTACAAATTTGATAATACCATCCAAAGTTAAAGACATATATAATGCATAGACATATAGACAGACACAACCAGAGATCTCATAGCTGCATTTTCTAAACTTAGTCATGAATCAGGTATTATAATATAAAACTCACTAGTTTATAACAGTTGGAATAAGTTAAATTTAAAAGTCCTCTTTCCATTTTTTTCCCTCAGTCTCAGGAATTAGAGATGGTCTAGATAAGATAAGTATTCCTGAGAGCGCTGGTCTCAAGGCACAGGGAGAGAAAATCAAGTTCTCCTAGAAGGACTTGTTCCCTCAATTTCAGAATTCTGAAAAGATTTTTTTTTCAAGCTAGCTTTCTCTAATAACTGTGTATTCAATAAAAGAGCCCATTTTGGCTACTTTAAGGGCAGGTTTTTCCTTTAATTCCCAATTATGTAGGTACTTGCAAGTATAAGTTTTGTAGGTACATAAAACTGTCTGGGGTGTTAAGAGGCTGGCTTTTCAATGTCCCTCACTTCTCTATTTTCCATTCTAAAGTTGAATTTGTCAGGGATAAAATTTACTAATGAAATTGTATGATGGGCCAGTGGGCTGCTTGTGAGCTTAACTCCTCTAGGCATCACCCTAGAGTCATTTCAGCCCTCTTATGTAGCTTGGTTCCCCTGGTCTAAGACCACCATGGGTGCTCAGATCACTGAATGGCCAATTCTTATACACGATCCCCGGATGCTCAAGTGTTTTAATTAATGAGTGGGTTTCCCTATGGGAGCACTGCACAGTATTAGGACTCTGCCTCCACCACTCCCATAAATCTCTTAGTTGCCTCAGAAAGCTGAAACCAACCAGGAAGAATCTTGTCCCTCTTCTTCAGAGCAAAGCTCTCATGTAATATCTTCCTTTTAATCCTAACAAATTCTACTAAGGCAGCCGAATTGAGGAAAAGTGTTAGATCAGCCTAACCACTCAGCCCATACCACTCAGTCTCCTTCAGCTGAGCAAACTCTGGTATCTTTCAACCAGCCCTCCCCCACCCCAGTATCTTAGTTTACTAAGAGCTTTAACAATAGCTATAACAACTTGATAGAAAGCAGCAGGACCAGAGGTGCTGTGCATCACGCCGGGATTTGTGCCAATGGGTGACCACAGCCTCAGCAGAGATGGAACCCACTTGGGATGGGGTCCTGCTGCAGCCAACAGCTTCTTATTCCCCAGGCCTGTCACCTCAGGTTGCCCTAATGGCTGCTCAGAGGTAGGTTAACAAAAACTATGTACAAATATGTATACTGCAAAACAGTTCCTAAAATTAGAAAGAGATTGGGGTGAGTAAACAATGGGACATCCACATGATAGAATGCCAGTCGTCCTACAAAAACCATGTTGAGGGAGAGTAGCTACTGACATGAGAAAAATGTTCAGATTATATTGCTCAGTGAAAAGGAGCAGTCTACAAAACAGAAGTTACTGTATTATTCCATTTTTCTTCAAGGGTAATCTAATTTTATATATGTGAAAAGATCTCAAGTTCTAATAGGGGTTACCTCTGAGTGAAGAGATTATAGGTGATTTTGTTCTGGGGTGTGTGTGTGTGTGTGTGTGTGTGTGTGTGTGTGTGTGTGTGTGTGTGTTGTGTCTTTCCTACATAACTATAGGGTATAGGCTAAAAACTCAGATTTTAGAGCTGGAATTTGTCCCTGGCTTTGCCACTGGATGACTTTCTTTGAGTTATTTAACCTCTCAGAACCTCAGTCTCCTGATTTCTACAATGGGCCAATAACAGTAGCCACTGTATAGGATTGTTCCAAACATTAATGAGGTATTGTGTACCTGGCACACAATAAGTATTTTTAAATGTTTTTCCAAAAGATATGTCATATTTTATGAAGGAGGAAAGGCTGTCAAAAAAGGGAGGGAAGAAGGAAGGAGGGGAGAAGTTATTTCACTCTGTAAAAGCTGCCTCAAGATCCAACCCAGCGCCAGGACCTTGTGGTGGGGGCCACAGAGCTGGGCCCCAGCAGGGTCGGAGCAGACTTCTCTGCTCAGCAGGTCTCCACTCGGGGCATGTGGCCTAAAGAACTAATCCCCCCTCCCCATCCCCTAGTCTCCCAGGGAAACTGTCTCATCTATACCCTAAAGGGCTTCTCAGCTGAAAATGCCAGTGCTTATAAACATTGGATGAGAATGAGTTAAAACTACCAGTAGGGGCTAAATCTCTCCTGTGGTTCTGAGGAAGAGGTGTTCAGAGACAGGCTTTAACTCATCCTGACAGGCTTGAAAATGGGTCTGTGCTTCCTTATGAAGCCAGACTATGCATTCCCCAAACAGCTCACACCAGGGAGTCCCCACACACTGCACTGAGCAGCAGCCCTTGACTTGAGTCTGCTACATTCAACATAGAGGCTGAGGAAAGAATCTAATTACTCACAAAGCAAAGCTGACGAGAAGGCAAACAGCAGCCTATGAAAATGGAGAGCCTACACTGCTTTGTTCCTTGAAGTGTGTTTCCTGTGACTGTGCCTAAGTAAAAATGGCTCACGTCTTAGTTTGGGGACAGCATTGTTGAAAAAGTTTCCATAGCACATTTACTCTGGTTTTATTTTTCTCTGAATGCAAATTATGCTTATCTTTCAAATTAGCCTTCTCTAAAAAGACTTCTTTTTTTCTTTTGCTTGTCCACACAGATCAACATTATAGCGATTCAAGTTTGAAAAACAAGAGTGTCCTATATGCTGTTGGGAAAATAATAGCATGGAAATTTACTTGGAACAATTCTTGAGGCTCCTAGCATAACTAGTAACAACAAAACTTAATGATAAACTGAGTGGAGTTTTACATGATTAGTTTGAGATTATAAAATAACTCAATAACATTTTGAAAGTAATATGGGGTTAATTAAGATTCTGAGTTTTATTTGAATTTCTGAGTTTTGGTATTCATCTTCTTTGATTTGGAGACTCAGCTAGAACTTTATTTTCTGATTGGCTGTTACTGAGACCACACATGGGAAAAGATATCTTTGTTTGGAACTGCTCATAGCTCAGAAGTAATATGCATTCAACAGACAGTACTTGACCACCTACTAAGGCATCAAGAGAAGCTGTGGTCTTGACCCTTGAAATCTCAGAACAATGTTGAGCTATGCTGAATTTTCAGTAGCCCATTCTCCAAAAGGAAGTGACACTCCCTTCCAATACCTTAATCCCTAATAGCACGTGGAAATCACACCCTGGTTATACTTGTCCCCTCAATGTTCTCTAAACCCATGATTCTATAAGAGAGTTGTGTGTATCTGCACTTATTTAAAGCCAACACTTGGCAGGGTGAATCTGTTCTTGCTAGCTTAAGTACCCTGTGAGTTTTTCCTATGTTTGTATTTCTATCAGTATTTGATCCAAGTCACATATTCTATAACTTAATTAGATGCTGTTGTTCTGCCTCCTAGTTGTTCCCATGTATGTCTCCTGTTTCCATGATCAGGAACCAAACCTTCCTGGATCACCTCTGCCACATTCTGAGTACTCTGGGACAGTTTAAGTGCTTACTGATGAAGTTCCTCTGCCTGGTACATCATCATATTAAACTGCAGGTTAGGGGTGCAGAGTGTATCCCTTATTTCCCATGCTCTCATAAAGAATGGCTTCAATGAGCATTTTCTCTCTCCCAAGACATCCCGTGCCCAACCAGAGGCTGACACACCATATCAGGTAAAATATGCATATATTTAATCTCAAATGAAAAACATACTCATCCTGAATACGTTGTGAGACTTGGAAAATGGTCCAGAAAATTTGGGAGCTTTAAGGAACAGAAAAAAGCTGCTCCTTTGTCTCCTCAACTATATTAAGATCAGAAAGTGGAAATACCAGCTGATGTTCAAAAAAATTACAGTTTTGAGGAACTTATATATTAGTTTTACAATCCAGGAAGTACATGGGATGTGAATAGACACAATATTTCAGTGTTTCAGTTTAAAAAGCAAAAACTCTATTGAATCTTTAACAGAAGAGTTTTAGGATGTGCTAAATTACTTTTTTAGTAAGTGTTGCCTTGGGCAGAGAAACGGAAGAGCTCTGACATGTACACCTGCCTTTTGATTTTGTGGGTGGCAGAGAGGCCTTCATCTGTAGAAGGTCCAGAGTGGATAGAAGCCGACCCAGGAAGAGTTCCTAAAACTCCATGCCCCTCTTCTATCATCCCTTCCACAGTGCCCTGAACTGGAAGGCATTTGGTTGGTGAATTGAGTTGAATTCCCTGGTGTGTATAAAACTGCTAGTGCTCAGTAAATATTTACTGACTTGACTTTATGGACAAGACTTGATTTTAGCTCTCCTAAACTAAGAGTGGGCTCCTGTAATAATAAACATCTCTTCCTGAATTATGCATTTCTATGTCCTCTGATTTAGCTCTAAGCTGTACACCCCAGTGTACACCCTTTGTCTTCATGGCTGCAGTTAAAATCTACCTCCTTTTATTTGCCCTTTAGGAGAAACTGAGGATGTCATCCATTTCTGGATTCCAGACAAAAGTTGTATGTACTCTAGGTCCCTGCTTCTCAGACTGATTTGGCCACAGACTCTTTAAACAGCCTTTTTCCACCTAAGCCTCCCACCCCCGCTCCCTCCAAACCTTCCCCCAGCCCAGTCTTTACAGACTTCTCATAAGTCACCAGCAGGCACCTGCCATATGTGTTCAGCATGTGCAGATCCACCAGCAAGCTGTCTGTCTGGCAGCCTCAGATGCCTCCTTTCCTTGTTTTTACTCTTTCAGGACTCTGTTTAGTTACCACGATCAAATTGCTTGAGAAGCCATTTTTGCCACATTTATGTTGATTCTTTGATGAGTGAAAGAGTGGGGAATGAGCTTTTAAGGGGCTAAAGAAAAAGTGATGAGGCACAGACTCTCCAATAATGAAAAGCTGCTTATAATCACCAAGAGATGGGATATGTATTAAACTGTTGACATGCTAGAAAACCTCCAGATTGAGGGTAATAATAGGATTTATTAAAAGTCCCTTCACTTACCAAAACATTTACTGTAAAAAACAAACCAAAAAACCTTAGGTACATTTGCAATATAATTATAGCTAATAATAGTAGTTGCAACTAACAGTCAGGTGTTGTTCTAAGTAATTTAACTGTATTCTCGTTTAACCTTCAGGCATCCCTAGGATGTAGATGCTATTATTATTTCCACTTTTCAGATAAGGAAACTGAAACATGGAAAGGTAAAATCATGTGCCTAAGGCCTCATGGTTAGTCAGTGATAAAAGATATTTATTGTGCTAATTCTTGGCAGAAAGCTCCATGCATGTGATTTTAGTTCATATTGTTGGATCTTTGTAAATTACATATTTGGCAGAGACCTTAAAAAATTACAAAAACATCCATCCTCTTCTGCTTAGCTCCCAGGCCTCCTAAATTAAACTAAGTGAAAAAAAATTCTAAGAAATCTGATTGCTTTACTACAATGCATAAAATGTAGCTATTTTATAATATCTATAATATTTTGAAATTTGGCAAAGCATCGTTGCTTGTTCTTAGCAAGACAAGCTGAAGAATGAAGGCTGGTACCATTCCTGTTTCCCAGGTAAAAGTGTTTATCATGATGAAAAAGGACAGACTCAAGTTTTAATCTACCTCTAGGACCTCGAGCAAGTTGCTTTCTCCATCATCCATTTATTTATTGTTTCCTTCTTTTAACAAATATTTATTGTGCTCTTACACTATACCATTGATGAGGCAATGATGGATATGACTTGATCTGATTTGGATTTTTAAATATATCACTTTGGCTGTTGTTAAGGCAGGGAAACAAGTTAGTGGGACTGTTGGTTTACCCGCAGCAAGAGATAAAGATAGCCTGAACTAATGAAGGTAGAAAGAAATAAACATATTCAAAATATATTTTGCATCTACAACTGGAAGACCTTGATTAGGCACTGGCTGTGGGAATGGGGTTGAGGGAAAGAGAAATGAAGGATGACCCTGAGGGTTTTAGGCCGAGCAACTGAATGGAAGGTGTTACCATTTAATGAGACGAGAAAGGTAATAGAAAAAATAAGTGTGATATTTGGGGAACATAAAGAGCTCTGTTTGGGGCATATATACTCTATTTTGTGCTTATTAAAATGCAAGTAGAGACATTATTTTAGGTCTGACCTCTCCTATGAGTCTAAAGCTCAAAGAAGAGTCTGATATGATTTGAGGAATCATCAATATAAGGATAATATTTACAGCCATAGAACTGGATAAGGTTCTCACAAGAGTGAGTATAGCTATGCAGTGGGGCCTAGGAACAAGTAGGAGGAACAAGTGAGGTAGGAGAAAGAAGAAGGAGAGAAAGATCTTGTTTAACCTTGCTGAGAACTAAAGTTAGCTAAGAATAGAAAAGGAGCCATTGGATTTGACATCATAGAGTTCTTTGGTGAATTTAACAAGGGCAAGATAAGCCAGATTGAAGTGGATTAAAAATGAGAGGTTAGGCAAAGAAGTAGAGCAAGTACTGATAACTCATTCCAAACATTTTGCTATAGGAGAAACAAAGAAATGGAGAGGTAGCTATAGGGGGTGATAGAAACCAAACTTTTCAGAGAAACTAAAAAGATTGTCTGGTAGCATTCAGTGTCCATTAGAGGTTTGTAATCATAATTTTAAATTTAAATGGCTCACCATGATTGTGAGATTTTCTCCAGCCACCTTTAGCTGCTTGGGTGAAAGCATAAGGAAGGCAAACAGTTGAATTCATCTCAGTTTGAGATTTTACCAGGGAAATGTTGCAGAAAGAGAGATGACCATGAAAGATAAACTTGATAAAGAGGGAAGTAACCACAAGAGTTGTGTGATGGACAGTGAAAAAGTGGTAAGGTCAGTGATTTGGAAATCTTCATGAGGGCAAAGCAGTGGCAGGAAGTGGGGAGGGTGGGCTAATGCAAATTAGCTGGAAAGAGAGGAAGAAGAGGACAGAAGCTGTGAGTCTTAAAATCATCATTTCAAATGTACAGTTACTGGTAATAAAGTCTAGGGTACTATGGAAGTGGGTTATTACTAAAGGAAAAAAAGGAAAAGATCAATGGAGGTATGAGGGCAAAGTAGCTAAGAGTACTGCATGAGTTATCTTTGTGGTTGTTCAAATTGGTGACAATAGTGCAGGAGTGATGGTGGTGAGGAATAGAGAAAGCAATTAATTAGAGCCTTTAATGGATGACAGAACAAGGAGTTTGAAAAAGGATAGCAGCAAGCATTAGTAATGGGGGATATAGCCAAATATCATGAATAGTGTAGCTTATATCATCTCAGTGTAGCTTGAGATTTTGAGTTGAAGGGAAAATAGTTTGGAAGTAGCAAAAGAGAGTAAGGAGCACACTTACTTTACTTTCTAGCTCTGAGGTACTGGAAGTATAAGAGATAAAACAGCCTTCCAATAATGGGGCTGCAAAAGAGTTAATAGCCTTAGAATCACTGAGAAGGACTTTGAGAGACTAGCTTGTTTCAGACTAATCTTCCTGCAGAGAACTATAAAATCTGGATAAAAATACAATCACACAAAATAAAGCTATTTGAATGTATCACAGATCAATTAAGAAAAAAATTTAAATACCCTAAGACAAACAAAAATGGAAATGTAACACACCAAAATTTATGAAATGCAGTAAAAGCAGTTCTAAGAGGAAAGTTTATAGTGATAAATGCCTACCTCAAGAAACAAGAAAAGTCTCAAACAACTTGACTGTACACCTCAAGGAGCTAGAAAAAGAAGAACAAATGAAGCCCAAAGTTAGTAGAAGGAAGGGAATAAATACTAGAGCAGAAATAAATGAAATAGAGGATGAAAAGACAATAGAAAATATCAATGAAACTAAGAGCTGGTTCTTCAAAAAGATATGCAAAACTGACAAATCTTTAACTAGACTCACCAAAAAAGAAAAAGAGAGAGAGATAAAGAAGGTTCAAATAAAATCAGAAATGAAAGAGGAGCTATTATAACCAATACCACAGAAATACAAAGGGTCATAAGACACTACTACGAACAATCATATGCCAACAAACTGGGCAAGCTAGGAGAAATGGATAAATCCCTAGAAATGTATAACCTACCAAGACTGAATCATGATGAAATAGAAAATATGAACAGAACAATTACTAGCAAGGAGACTAAATCAGTAATCAAAAGCCTCCCAACAAACAAAATTCCAGAACCAGATGGCTTCACTGGTGAATATTACCAAACATTCAAAGGAGAATGAATACCAGTTCTTCTCAGACTCTTTCAAAAAATAGAAGATGGAACTCTTTCAACTAATCAGCATTATACCCTGATACCAAAACCATATGAAGATACCACAAGAAAAAATTACAGTCAAATATCCCTGATGAACACTAGATGCAAAAATCCTTAACAAAATATTAGCAAACTAAATTCAATATTATATTAAAAAGATCATGCACCATGATCAAGTGGGATTTATTACAAGGATGCAAGGGTGATTCAACATTGGCAAATTAGTCAATGTGATACACCACATTAACAAAATGAATGATAAGAAACATATGATCATGTCAATAGATGTAGAAAAAGCATTTAATAAAAATCAGCATCCATTTATGGTAATTCTCAACAAACAAGTAAATAGAGAAAGTACCTCAACATAATAAAGGTCATATATGACAAACCCACAGCTAACATAATACTCAATGGTAAGAAGCTGAAAGGCTTTTCCTCTAAGATAAAGAATAAGACAAAGTTGTCCACTCTAGCCACTTTTATTCAATATAATATTGGACATCCTAGCCAGAGCAACTAGGCAAGAAATAGAAATAAAAGGCATCCAAATTGAAAAGGAAGAAATAAAACTGTCACTATTTGCAGATGACATGATATTATATATAGAAAACCCTAAAAACTCCGTCAAAAAAACCTGTTAGAACTAATAAATTCAGCTAGGTTGCAAGATACAAAATCAGTATGAAAAATCTGTTGCATTTCTTTACAGTAATAATGAACTATTGGAAAGAGAAGTTGTTAAGTAGCCCCATTTACAATTACATCAAAAAGGATAAAATACCTAGGAATAAATTTCACCAAGGAGGTGAAAGACCTGTATATTGAAAGTTAGAAAGTCAGTAATGAAAGAAATTGAAGAAGTCACAAATAAATGGAAAAAAATCCATGTTCATAGATTAGAAGAATTAATATTGTTAAAATGTCCATATCACCCAAAGTAATCTATAAGTACAATGCAATCCCTATCAAAATTCCAATGGTATTTTTCAGAGAAATAGACCAAACAATTCTAAAGTGTGTATGGAACCACAGAGACTCCAAAAAGCCACAAAGACTCTAAGAAAGAAGAACAAAGCTGGAGACATTGCACTCTCTGATTTCAAATGATATTACAGAGCTATAGTAATGGAAACAATAGCGTATTGGCATAAAAACAAACAAGTAGATCAGTGGAACAGAGTAGAGAACTCAGAAATAAATCCACACATAGATGGTCAGTTAATTTCAAAGGAGCCAAGAATATACAATGGGCAAGACAACCTCTTCAATAAATGGTATTGGGAAAATTGGACAGCCACATGCAAAAGATAAAACCTTGAACATGAGACCTGAAATCAACACTCCTAGCAGAAAACAGGCGGTAAGCTTCTTCACATAGGTCTTGGTGATGACTTTTTTTTAATCTGATACCAAAAGCAAAATCAACAACAGCAAAAATAGACAAGTGGAACTACATCAAACTGAAAGCTTTTGCACAGCAAAGGAAACCATCAATAAAGTGAAACAGCAACCTACTGAACTGGAGAAAATAATCGCAAATCATATATCTTGATAAGGGGTGGATATCCAAAATATGTGAAGGACTTAACTCAATAGCAAAAATAAATAAATAAATAATATGATTTTAAAAATGGGCAGAAGATGTGAATAGACATTTTTCCAAAGAAGACATAGAGATGGCCAGCAAGTACATGAGGAGATGCTCCACATCATTAATCATAAAAGAATACAAATCAAAACCACCGTGAGATACCCCATACCTGTTAGAATGGCTGTTATCAAAAAGAGAAGAAATAACCAGTATTGGCAAGGATATGGAGAAAAGGGAACCCTCAAACACTGATGGATGAGATGTAAATTGTTGCAACCACTATGGAAGACAGTACAGAGGCTCTTCAAAGAATTAAAAATAGAACTATCATAGGACCCAGTAATTTCACTTCTGGGTGGCAGAGGGTAGGAGAAATGAATGATCTGGCTTGTTTTTTTGTTTGTTTTTGTTTAAATAACATAAATAAAATATTTTTTAAAAATAAAATAGCTCAGAATTGCACATCGTCAGGAAGTGGTCCTAGATACAGTAAGAGCTCGTCGTTTAATGCAATACTGATTTTGCCCAACAGCTTTACTGTGCCACCTCATATCTTTCTTTTAAAACACTACATAGTCTTCCACAGAAATATCCCTTCAGCAGTGAACACCCACTAAAACATACCCCTGTAGAAAGGTATGTTCAAGAGTCTACTATCTTTACTTCCTGCAGAATGAGGCAGAAAATGTAGCCATCCAGTACATGAGTGTTTTTAATACTCTGCAGCAGGTAATTGAATTTGTTTTTAGCAAGAATGAAAGTTAAAAGCAACACAAATAGTAATAATTGGTCAGAGACTAGAATTATCTCCAAAGTTAGAGCCTTTAGATATAAACTCCTTAAAAAGAAGAAGGGCCTCAGAAATGAGGAAATTATGTTTCATATGAGGGCTGGATAAAAAGCAATCACAAAGAAGAAAGCTATTTGAATGTGTCATAAAGCAATTAAGGCACCCAGTCCTTGTGGGGCCTAGATCTGAGAGAAGAAAATTCCATCATAATGAACCTTGTATTTACTACCAACTTTTTTTTTTAGGCATTTGTCAATTACCAGCTCAGGGACTAGAGGTTAAACGGAAAGCAGAGGCCTAGACTTTGCTAGCATATCACTGGACTGAGGAGACAAAAGTAGAATTTTTCTACACAAAATCCATTGTTCAATCAGAAATTACCAGACATTCCAGGCACAGGGACAAATAACTGAGAGCCAAGACAAGAAAAAGACATTAATATCAAATCTAAGGAGATCCAAATAATAGAGAGGGACTTTGACATGACTATAATTAGTATGTTTAAAGAAATAGGTAACAAGATGGAGAATTTCACCAGTGCATTAGAATCTGTTCCCAAAAAATCAAATGGAAATTCTAGAACTGAAAACTACTAAAGCTGCAGTTTAGAATTAACTTAGAAATGTTTTCAGATTAGACACAAAAGAAGAGAGGATTAATGAATTATTAGTCAGTAGAACATATCCATAGATGTATATCACAGATGGAAAACACACAAGAGAGCAAAAGAGATATATAAAACGTGGTTAAGAAGTCTAACATTAGTATTCAAGAACTCTAGGAAACTGAGAATAGGATGAAGTGAAGATATACTGTTCATAAATTTTCTAAAACTAACAAATGACATCAAGGTATTCTACAAACACCAAGAAAGATAAACACAGAGAAAAGTGTACCTAACCATATTATAGAAAAGCTGATAGAAACTGAAGAGAAAGAGAAAAACATTTTAAACCAACAGGAAAAAATGACTTATTACGTCCAAAGAACAATGAAAATGATAACTCATTTTTCAACAGAACTATGGGAGCCAAAAGATAATATAATGACATCTGTAATGTGCTGAAGGAAAATAATAACTAACCTGAAATTCTATACATCAAAAATGAAAGCAAGAGGCTCCAATCAAGATGGCCGAGTAGAAGGACATGAAACTCACCTTCACCCATAAATATTTTAAAAATACATCTGCAAATGGAACAACTCTAAAAGAACACCTAATGAACACTAGCTGAAGACCTCAAACCCTGGAATGGACAAGAAAGATCTCCAGGTAACTAGGTAGGATGAAAGAAAAAAAAAAAAGAGGAAGCAGGACAAGACCTGTACTCCTGGGAGAGAGCTGAAAAAGAGGAAAGGTTCCCACATACTGAGAAGCCCCCTCACTGGCAGAGAGATCAGCTGGGACAGAAAGGGAGCTTCAAAGGCTCGGAGGAGAACACAGAAACCTGTTTGTGGTAAACAGAACAGAGAGAGACCTGCATAGACAGTTATGCCACCACCCTGTGTGCCCCAGCCTGAGATGCGCATCCTCTGGTATGGGTGGGGACTGGGTGCTGAAACTCCGGGTTTAGAAGACAGACCCAGGAAGATGACTGCTGTCAGCTGCACCGAGACAGCCTGAAGGGGCTGGAGTGTGGTACAGTTGCAACCAGGGTTGTTTGTGGAGGAAGCCCAGGCTCACCAAAGAAGCAAAGTGCCATTGTTAAGTAGAACACAAAGGGAAGGGAGGGGCTGCCATAACAGCCTCTTTCTCCACATGTGAACCCCCACCTCCCTGTGCTCTGAGAGAGTCCACCCCAGCCACTGCCTCAGGGGCCCCTTCCTCAGTAGGCTCCCAAGCCCCAGCTGCTGCCTTGGTGGGCTTCAGGAACAGATGCCAGTGGGTTGCCTTCATGCAGAAGCAGGGCTGAAACCACAGTTGAGGGCCAGGGTCTGTGCAACCTAGAAAGCAGGACTGAAATCTCTCCCCACAGCTGCGTGAGCCATGGATTTACACCTCTGCCACTGGCTTTGTAAATTCAGCACTTGCAGGATATCTGAGGGGACAGTGGGTGCTTTCGTGGGTGGGACAGATCTGCCCCTAGTAGTGGTGGGCTTTGTGGGCTGGGCCACAGTCTGAGCTGCCTCCATAGCTCCCACAGTGGATCCAGGTGCGTGACTACTGCAGTCCTGGGACCTGACATCAGTGGGTCTGCACTGGTGGCCTTGAGAAAACAGCACCTGAGAGATTGCTGGCATTCCCAAGGTTGAGATGGGGCCAAGGGCAGTGCCAACAATAGTGTACTTTGTGAGCCCACACAGTGGGTGACAGGTGACACAACAGAGCACACTCACTGGTGAACAGCTCTGGCAGAGGAATACTCAGTGGCACCTCTCCCAGTGGGAGTGCTCCAATTCTGCCCACCTCGCACTGTGGCTCAGAAACACAGCTCAGAAATGGTTTTGGCAGCTACTACTCCAACAACTAGGGAGCAGACCTGGCCCCTGACAGGGTTGTGACAACCACAGAGCAAAAAGGAGGCTCCACTGAATACCCAGTGCAGGCTCTCGTCACCACAACACCAGTCACACCGCCTATCAAGGGAATAATGATTAGGATACACTGAGGAAAGAGGTGACAGGCATCAACACTAAAAACAGCCCTCACACCAAAAAATATTAAACTCACACAGGCTACACAGAGATGCTCCCACATAAATATAGTCCTCCAAGACCACAGTAGATAATTGTGTCCTAAACTCATAGAGCAAGATAAATATAAGTAAAATAAAGAAGCAGAGGAACCACTCCCAATTAAAAGATCAAGAGAATTCCCCTGAAAGAGCAATGAAACAGACCTCTTCAGTATAATAGACAGAGAGTTCAAAAAAGAGATAATGAAAATACTGAAGGAATTAAGAAGGACTATTGATACAAACGCAGATTACTATCAAAGGAACTAGAAACTATAAGGAGGAACCAGAAAAACTTAGAGAACTCATTCGCCAAGGCAAAAGCTGAGCTAAAGGCAATGAATAGCAGAATGGATAATGCAGAAGAACAAATAAGTGATCTGCAAGATGAAATCCCCAATCAGAGCAGCAGACAGAAAGGCAAATGAAAAAAAAAAAAGAAAGAAAGAAAGAAAGAAACAGTATAAGAGACCTTTGGGATAATATAAAGCATGCCAATATATGCATAATAGAAGAAAGAGAAAAGGGGATTGAAAATGTATTTGAAGAAATTATGGCTGAAAAGTTACCAAACCTAAATAAGGAAACATATCCATGTACAGGAAGCACAGAGGGCCCCAAACAAGATAAACTCAAACAGACCTACCTATTATAATAAAGACATATTATAATAAAAATGGCAAAAGTTAAAGAGAGGATTCTAAAGGCAGCAAGAGAAAAACAAAGTTCATTACAACAGAAGCCCCCATAAGGCTATCAGCTTATTTCTCTACAGAAATGATACAGGCCAGAAGGGAGTGGCAAGATATATTCAAAGTCCTGTAAGGGAAAACTCTGCAACCTATGATACTCTACCCAGCAAGATTATCATTTAGTATAGGAGAGATAAAAAAAAAAATTCTCAGACAAGCAAAAAATAAAAGAATACCTATCCTAAAGGAAACATTGAAAGGTTTTCTCTAAATAGAAAAGAAGTAAGAATCCATAGGAAAGAGAAAAATCATAACTGGACAGTAAATTGCTTAAATAAGCCAGTACAGAGATTTTTTAAAAAATCAAAAAATTTCTGTAAAAGTGATGATAAACACAATGCAGGGCAAAAGGATTAACATGAAGATGTAAAAAGAGGACAGCAAAATCATAAAATGCGGGGGAAGAAGTTTAAAAATGTAGATTTCTTTTTCCTATAATGTGTTTGAGCTTATATGACTACCAGTCTGAAGCAAGTACATATAGGAAGGGGTTAATATACTTGAAAAACAGGGTATTGACAAATCAAAAACATACAATAGATTCACAAAAAACAAAAGAAGAAAAAATAATCATAATAAAAAAGAAAATCATCAAACCACAAGAGGAAAAAGAAAAAGAGACAAAGAAGAAATATAAAATCAATGAAAAACAGGGTTTAAGATGGTGATAAATACATATCTATCAATAATTACCTTAAATGTCAATAGACAAAATGCTCTAATCAAAAGAAACAGAATGGCAGATTGGTTAAAAAAAAAGAGCTTACCATATGCTCCCTACAAAAGACCAACTTTAGGGTCAAAGGACACACATAGATTGAAAGTAAGGGGATGGAAAAAGATATTTTATGCAAACAGAAATGACAAGAAAGTGGGGGGTCACAATACTCATATCAGACAAAATAGACTTTAAGACAAAGGCTATAAAGAAAGATAAAGAAGGAAACTGTAAATGACAAAAGGATCAATACGGGAGAGGATATTACTTTCATCCACATATATATGCCCAGTATAGGAGCACCCACATACGTAAACCAAATACTAACAGACATAAAGGGAGAAATTGATGGGAATACAATAGTATTAGGACAGTTTAACACCCCATTCACACCAATGGAGAGATCTTTGAGACAGAAAATCAATAAGGCAACAGAGATCCTAAATGATGCAATAGAACAGTTAGAATTAATTGATACTTTTCAGGACATTACACCCCCAAAAAAGCAGAATACACATTCTTTTCACGTACACATGGAAAATTCTCTAGGATTGACCACATACTAGGACACAAAACAAGCCTCAACAAATTTAAGAGTATAGAAAGTATTGCAGACTTATTTTCTGACCACAGTGGCATGAAACTAGAAATCAACCACAGAAAAAAGAAACAAGGAAAAAACAGTTACATGGAGACTAAACAACATGCTACTAAAAAAACCAATGAGTTCACGATGAAATCAAAGAAGAAACTAAAAAATACCTTGAGGCAAATCACAATGAAAACACAACCATACCAAATCAATGAGATGCATCAAAAGCAATTCTTAGAAGGAAGTTGATAGCAATACAGGCCTTCTTTAGAAAACAAGAAAAATCTCAAGTAGACAACCTAACCCACCACTTAAGAGAATTAGAAAATCAGGATACAAAATCAGGATACAAAATTAGCATGCAAGGACTTCCCTGGTAGCACAGTGGTTAAGAATCCACCTGCCAACTCAGGGGACATGGGTTCGAGCCCTGGTCCGGGAAGATCCCACATACCACAGAGCAGCTAAGCCCATATGCCACAACTACTGAACCTGCTCTCTAGAACTCACGAGCCACAACTACTGAAGCCCACCCACCTAGGGCCTGTGCTCCGCAACAAGAGAAGCCACTGCAATGAGAAGCCCATGCACTGCAATGAAGAGTAGCTGCTGCTCGCTGCAACTAGAGAAAGCCCATATACAGTAATGGACTTAAGAAAATGGGGAGGGGGAAGGTTAAGCTAGGACGAAGTGAGAGAGTGGCATGGACATATATACACTACCAAATGTAAAATAGCTAGCTAGTAGGAAGTAGCCACACAGCACAGGGTGGTCAGCTCAGTGCTTTGTGTCCACCTAGAGGGGTGGGATAGGGAGGGTGGGAGGGAGACACAAGAAGGAGGAGATATGGGGATATATATATATATGTATGGCTGATTCACTTTGTTATAAAGCAGAAACTAACACACCATTGTTAAAGCAATTATACTCCAATAGAGATGTTAAAAAAAAAAAAAAAGACCCAATGCAGCCAAAAATAAATAATTAATTAATTAATTTAAAAATGTATTTTTAACAAACAACATGCAGAAATCAGTTGCATTCTTTACACTAATAATGAAATAGCAGAAAGGGAATGTAAACAGACAATTTATTTTAAAATCACAGTAAAAAGTACAAATAAAATACTTAGGAATAAACCTTAGCAAGGAGGTGAAAGACTTATATGCTGAGAACTACAAAGCATTAATAATGGAAATTGAAGTTGATTCAACGAAATGGAAAGATATCCCATGCTCTCAGATTGCTCTTGGATTAATATTGTTAAAATGACCGTACTACCCAAAGCAATCTACAGATTTAAAGCAATCTCTATCCAATTAGCCATGACATTTTCACAGAACTAGAAAAAAATAATTCTAAAGTTTATATGGAACCATAAAGGACCCAGAATTGCCAAAGCATTCCTTAGGAAAAAGAACAAAGCAGGAGGCATAACCCTTCCAGACTTCAGACAATACTACGAAGCTACAGTAATCAAAGCAGTGTGGTATTGGCACAAAAACAGATGTATGGATCAATGGAACATAATAGAGAGCCCAAAAATAAACCCACCACCTATGGACATTTAATCTTTGACAAAGGAGGCCAGAATATACAATGGAGAAAAGACAGTCTCTTCAGTAATTTGTGTTGAAAAAGTTGGGCAGCCACGTGTAAATCAATGTACTTAGAACACACCCTCGCACCATACACAAAAATAAATTCAAATGGCTTTAAAGACTTAAACATAAAAGATGACACCATAAAACTCCTAGAAGAGATCATAGGCAAAACATTCTCTGACATAAATCATAACAATGTTTTCTTAGGTAAGTCTCCCAAGGCAATAGCAATAAGAACAAAAATAAACAAATGGGACCTAATCAAACTTACAGGCTTTGCACAGCAAAGGAAACCACAAGCAAAACGAAAAGACAGCCTATGCACTGGAAGAAAATATTTGCAAATGACGTGACTGACAAGGGCTTAATTTCCAAAATTGCAAACAGCTTATACAACTCAATAACAGCAACAGCAAAAAAAAAAAAAATTTAGAAAAGTGGGCAAGAGACCTAAATAGACATTTCTCCAAAGAAAACATACCATTTGCCCAACAGGCACATGAAAAGATGCTCATCATCACTAATTATTAGAGAAATGCAAATCAAAACTACAGTGAGGTACCACCTCACACAGGTCAAAATGGCCATCATTACAAAGTCTACAAATAATAAATGTTGGAGAAGTTATGGAGAAAAGGGAAGCCTCTTACACTGTTGGTGGTAATGTAAATCGGTGCAGCCACTATGGAAAACATTGTGGAATTTCCTCAAAAAATTAAATATGGAGTTACCATATGATCCAGCAATCCCACTCCTGGGCATATACTCAGACAAACCTATAATTCGAAAAGATACATGCACCACTGTGTTAATAGCAGCACTATTTACAATAGCTAAGACATGGAAACAACCTAAATGTCCATCAACAGAGGAATGGATAAAGAAGATGTGGTATATACAATGGTATATACAAGGGAATATTACTCAGCCATAAAGTAGAATGAAATAATTCCGTTTGCAGCAACATGGATGACCCTAGAGATTATCATACAAAGCAAAGTAGTCAGAAAGAGAAAGACAAATGCCATATGATATCACTTACATGTGGAATCTAAAATATGACACAAATGAACCTATCCATGAAACAGAAACAGACTCACTGACATAGAGAATAGGCTTGCAGTCGCCAAGGAGGAGAGGGTGGGGGAGGGAAGGATTGGGAGTTTGGGATTAGCAGAGGCAAACTAGTATATATAGGATGGCTAAACAACAAGGTCCTACTGTATTGCACAGGGAACCATATTCAATATCCTGTGCTAAACCATAATGGAAAAGAATATGAAAAAGGATATATGTATATATATAACTGAATCACTTTGCTGTACAGCAGAAATTAACACAACATTGTAAATCAAGTATACTTCAGTAAAATTTTTAAAAATGAAAGCAAAGGTATATTGACACAATCAGAAATTTATAGAATTTATTTGCAGAAGATTCATTTAAAAAAGCAATTATAAGGTAAACTTTTTAGTCAGAAAAGTATTCTAGATGTAAGCAACATAAGGAAGGACAGAATGAAAAACACTGGAAAGAGTGAATATGTTGGCAAGTATAAATAAATATTGACCATACAAAACAATAATAATGGGACGAAGTGAGAGAGTGGCATGGACAAATATACACTACAAAACGTAAAATAGATAGCTAGTGGGAAGCAGCCACATAGTACAGGGAGATCAGCTCGGTGCTTTGTGACCACCTAGAGGGGTGGGGTAGGGAGGGTGGGAGGGAGATGCAAGAGGGAGGAGATATGGGGATATATATATATATATATATATATATATATATATATATATAGCTGATTCACTTTGTTATAAAGCAGAAACTGACACACCATTGTAAAGCAATTATACAGCAATAAAAAAACAACAATAATAATAGTATATTCTGGGATTTAAAATAAAATTAGAATTAAAATAGCACAAAAATGAAAAGAGAGTAAATGGAGTTAAAATATTTTGCGTCTCTGCATTGTCCAGGATATTGCAAAAGTACCCATTTAAGATGATTCTGGTAAATCAAGGGTATACAGTTTGCTATAATCACTAAAAGAATAGGTTGGATAAATTAAAAACTAATTGCAAGATGATGTTTTAAATCCAAATATATTAGTAATTAAATATAAATTGTCTAAATTCTCCTACTAAAAGCCAAACTTAAGAGGCTGGATTTAAAATATATATATACTGCTCTCAAGAGACCCACTTTATATATTAAGACACAAAGTTTGACAGCAAAAGAAATTAAAAATATCTTACATGCAATAGTATGTTACTAGTATAGTACTGTTTATTATTAGTATAGCTTTATCAATATTCTTTTATAAAATTAATAAATAATAATAATAATAAAGTGGACTTTGATGCAAGAAGAATTATCACAGATTAAGATGGCCATTTCATAATGATTAAGAGGTCAATACAATAGTAAGATATAACTATGCTCATTTTTATGTAGACCTAAAAAATTACCAAACAATAAAAGCTGAAAACTTGCTAAACTAAAAGTGACAAATTTATGATCACTGAGATTTGAACACAGTTCTTTTAATAACTAATAGAACAACCATAGAGAAAATCAGTAGAGATAGAGAGATCTGAGCAGTTAATAAACTTAACCTAAGTAACATAGATAGAACACTACAGCTAACAAATGTAGAATATACAGTTGTTCCAACTGGAATGGAATTTTGCCTGAATGGAATAATGCAGGGCCCAAAGCAAATCTTCAACACATTTCAGAGGATTTAAATCATTCAGAGTATGCTCTCTGTCTACATTAAATTAAATTAGAAACAGTAACAAAAGGATAAGTAGAAAAATCTCCAAATGAATGGAAATGAAATATTCCATTACTTATCCTAAGTAATGATGGATCAACAATGAAATCATGAATGAGATAAAGAACTTCGAAAACTTTATCATAATAACAATATAATAAATAAAAATTATGGAATGCAGCTAAAGTAGCTCTTAGAAGGAAAATTATAATCTTAAATGCATATATTATAAAAGAAGAAAAGCTAAAATCAATCACCTAAGCTTCCATCTCAAGAAAATTTTAAAGCCATGAAAGTAGAAAGGACAAAATATTAAACATGAGGGCAGAAATTAATGAAATAAAAAACCAAATGCATCATAGAGAAATTTAACAAAGCCAAAAGTAGATTTTTGAAAAGATTAATAATTTTATAAACTCCTGGGTAAGGTTGTCAAGAGAGAAATGCAGAAGACAAAACTTACTGAGATCAGGAATGAAAAAAGACTATCATGTAGATATTAGAGACATTAGAGAAACAGTAAGAAGATGTCATGAACAGCTATGTACCAATAAATTTGAAAATTTTGATGGAATAGACAAATGCCTTGAAAACTGCTTAACAAACTGACACAGGAAGCAATAGGAAATAGAGTACTCTCATGAAATGGGGAATTGGAGGGTAATCTATGTAAAGAACTTCTCATTGGTTTGGCATATATTCAGCTCTTGATAAATGACTATTATGATTAGAATCATTATAGATAGTAGAAGCACAGTCAAAGAATCCTTGTCGGATAATGATCAATAGTGTAGGTTCTCAGGCCACTGGCATCATTTTGTGAATATCAAGGGTCGTAGCGTTAGAAAGAGTCCTGTGGAATCTATATGCCAAAATAGAGCCCCGTGCACAGGTTAGACCTGGGAGGAGGAGATGGCAGGGCTAGTGCCCAGTGGTGGGAAACAGAAATATCACAGTCAGGGGCAGTTACCATGTTTTCCATCCATTAAGAATGTCACACTGGTGTGAAAAATACACCAGCAACAGTCTTGGAATGAATGGAATGAATATATAGGAAAGATATTTATAGCATTTATGTTACAGTTCTAAAATGAAGACCTGTTCATTTGTTCCTATAATATCCTTAGAAATTAATACATAGCTACCTTCATACATGGCTTAAAATATTAATTCTCTTGATGTTTCAGAGTTTTTTTCTTGAGTATAAAAAGGTAATTTTTAATGGGACCAGGATATGAAGAGAAAATTCAAAGGAAAAAATCATAGATAAAAATATATAAAACAAGAGTCTCAACTGCACTCACATTTAAAGAAATACAAATTAAAACAACAAGCAGATGCAATTTTTTTACCTGTCAGATTTGATCTTACTTGATTTTGGACAACTCACTCAACTTCTCAGGGCTCTTGTTTTCTTATTTAAAAAATAGAGAATGACATATATGTGGATGGAAAGAGAGAGAGAGGGAGAGGGAGAAAGAGAGGTATATGTGTGTGTTTGTTTGTATAGGTGCGTAATGTATGTAAAGTGTTGATTTTTTCTTCAAGGCCCTCTCCAATATTTTTGATACTTGCAGAGGGCCTGGAGATAAATAATAGGAATAAGTTAATTTTGTGGCATATGTTAGTTACATATATGAGTGAATAATGGGCTGGCTGTAGCTAGAGAAGTCAGTACCTTAACCCCGCTGAGCATGCTTCTAACCAAGTGGTCCCTTGGGACCACCAGGTCTACTTTGAATTCTTTTTTCCACAAAGCTTAATTCCACAATTTATTTACTATGCTCAAGATAATGGCAGATTTTATCAAATCACCTTATTTATCATTTTCTGCACACCTAAATAACCATGCTACAAAGTCTAGGAATTTGCCTATGAGCTTCTCCAGCAAGATTTGAAAAAGATCAGTTGTCAGCTGGGAATGACAGCTAGCACAAGAAAAGAATATCGTGTTCTGACATTTTGCTCCTTCATTTTTAGGTGTATGAATTGAACAGTAGTTTGGGGACTTTTAAGATCTTATGACTTCTGGGGAGTCTAAAAAGATAATCTGCAGAGTTGTTTGTTTGTCTGTCTGTCCGTTTTTCTGGGTGTGTCCCTCTGCATCAGGGCAGAGCAGGAGCCTGGCCTAGGCAGGCCAGCTGAGCAGACTCTCTGGCTGACCACGCGAAGGCTCCTTGGTTCCTTCTTGCCCAGCCCTGGCCCTGGGGGAAAGTCCTGGGCAGGCGAGCCCTAGACAGAGAGGCTGGAGCAGTGGCAGCTGTGGCGGCAGATGCACTATCTTGGCAGGGTTTTAAATGCAGTGTTTTTCAACATGATAAAGACTTTACCTCAGGATTCTGCGTGACCCGTGTCACATTAATGCTGCAAAGACGTGTCAATGAAAAAATATTGCCTGCCATATCAGTAAACAAAGGATACTGCAGCCATCAAGCCATCACATTACAACTACCCTGATGACGATGGCGAGCCCTTAGGGAACTCAGGATGGAAACAGGATGCTCGGCCATCTAGCAGTCAGCTCCTGCAGCCACCCCTGATGTTGCACCCTGAGGAGACTCAGCATGAGAAAGCAGACAATACTAGCCCCAGGTAACTGGGGTGCATATCAAAGGAATGATTTCAGTGAGCCCAGACTCTTGCATCTCCTCATACTAGAAAAGCGCTAAATTCCTTAACTTTGATGTGCACCTTAACTATCTAGGGCCAGCATCCTGGTTTTCTCTATCCTGATTTCCCTTCAGGGTGCACTGTTGGGGGTGGCTACAGTGGCCGAAGGCTTGATGGCAGCAACATCCTTTGTTTACGGAAATGGCAGGTGACATCCTTTACCCATATTTCTTTTACTTTTCTCAACAGCTTTAAGAAAACTGTTCTATTATCATTTACATTTTGCAGATGAAACTGAGAGATAAAGTGACTCACCCAAGGTGACAAATTATTAAGTGGTAGATGTACAGATTGTCTGACTAAAAAAGACCCTCCATTTCATAAGAACTTACTGCTGAGTCACATGGATTCAGTTGCCTGTTGTAAGATTGAGGTTCTGAGAGAGACCAGAAGAAGGGTTTCTTTACATGCTCTGTATCTGGTCTTACATAATTGTGACATTAAGCAGAGTAGCCATAAGTACATACAACGTATTTCCCTGGTCACTTAAGTAAGAGAAAGATCTGCAAAGACTAGAACAACTGTCTCTGATCATTGTGATGATTATAAAATAAAACACTTTGTGTTTTGTCTTAACAGATTCTTTAAAACTCTAAATTATTACTGATAATGTAAAAAGTGAATAGAGTACAGATCAATACAAGATAAACTTTCACTCCTTCAGAGTTGTGGCATTCCAGTCATTCAATTCCCCAGCAAGGACTGTGTTTATCCTGAGTTTTCCTGTTTTTTGTTTGTTTGTTTGATTAGTTTTTCCTGAGCACCCACAGTGACTAAAGAACACAAAAACAGTGATCTAGTACCTACTATTGTTGTTTCTCAAACAGTGTTTCCTGGAACACAAAGGTTCTACAGCTTTACCAGGCCCTGGGAGAATTTCAGATGAATAGTGCTCAAGTCCCTATTTTCAGGTTTATAATCCAGTGGGACAAATGCAAGATACATGAATAGCTACCACATAAGGAAGGATGGGATATTTGTTCCTTAGACTGTTATGGGTTTTGAATTATTGCCATTTGCTTCATGAATCCAAGATCTAATGTGCCATTAGGGCAAACAGATCCCC
This sequence comes from Phocoena sinus, assembly GCF_008692025.1. Lineage (NCBI taxonomy): Eukaryota > Metazoa > Chordata > Mammalia > Artiodactyla > Phocoenidae > Phocoena > Phocoena sinus. The sequence goes on along the minus strand of NC_045763.1, from coordinate 156,683,340 downwards.
TGCCTGAGGCAGCTCCAGGTGGCCTACCTGAGGTGACGTTTGCTGCAAGCATCCCAGGGAGTTAAGGACCCAGCCGCTCCCGCGGCATGTGGATCTTCCCAGACCGGGGCACAACCCTGTGTCCCCTGCATCGGCAGGCGGACTCTCAACCACTGCGCCACCAGGGAAGCCCTGGGACTTACTTTTTAATATAGGGATTCTATGACTTGAAAACGTTTGATTTCCCCAGAAAGTCCTCAAAGAGAATTCCTCGGAAGATGGTTTCTTTTTCAAAGTGTTTCTAATTATTTTCTCTTCAACATTCATCTCTTTTTTCAAAGCATCCCATTTTTTTAGTTAGATGAACAAAAACTCCTCCATTTGGTTAGAGTATGTCTTGAATACCACTCCATAACACCTCATAGGTGTATTATCATTTCCCAAGGAGGACCACCAGCTTCCCTTCTATCAAAGGGTATATTCTCAGGCCTCAAGCCATCTGCAAGCTGGGCTAAAGGGGCAGTGGAAGGCAGAAAATCTTTAATGCGCAGGAAGGGTGTGGCAAGTGTTTTACACCACAAATCCTGAATCCCTGAAATCAGAGTGAGTTCTGGCATTAGATGCTTTATTATTTTCTGGATTCTTCATTGTTATGACCAGATGTTTCTTTTGTGGTTATAAATGGACATAACTAGGATTTCCTCACTAACTGATTATCGCACAGAGAGTTTCACAACCCTAGTTTCTCGTCTCTACTGAGTATGCAGTCTGTGTTCATTTGGGAGGTAGAAAACAAACAATAACTTAAAATAGGGAAATTTAATATAAAGAATTATGTACCTCTGATTCAAACATTACTAAGGTGTAAGACAACTCTATACAGTTTCCTACGGTTGGGGGAGAATACCCAAGGCTGTGGTTCAGATGCACTGAAGAATGTGTGGTTGCAGGCACTGAATAGCAGAGAAGTCTGCTGGTTTGCCTGGGCCCAGCTGGCGTGTAGTCTGGGCAAGTAGAAATCAGTGCTCCAGAATGCAGGAAGGGTGTCAGCAATCTTCACGTGGTGGCCAGGGTGTAGGCCTGCAGAGGGAGTGGGGGCCTGGTGATGACTCTTGTCTAGGAAGGGTCACCAGAAAAAATACAAGATCCTCAGTGTATAGTATAGTATAGTATGTCCCAAATATTACATGGGATATACTGATACTTTAAAAATATTAGTTGTTTATATGGGATTAAAATTTAACTGGGAGTCTTATTTCCATTTTCTAAATCTGGCAACCTTACCTCTTGCAGGCAGGATTGTTGGGAACAGGCAAAGCACAGATGAGTCATAGAAGATTGCCAGGCATGCAGGTAAGCAGAAGGAATAGGGGTTCTGGCATAGGTAGGAACTCTGGGGGCATCGTGTCTATGTAGAGAGGGCCATGGGAAATTATAATCAGGCCAGGCTGTGGCTGCAAGTTGCTGAGGGACCGTGTGTTCTAGGTGTGTTCCTGGAGCTGAGCACCTCTGATGTCCTAACATCATGCCACACCATGCAGCAGCTGCAAATAGCTGGGGAATGCCCACCTCCTGTACTGCCCCTGCAGCGCCTCTATTAAGAAAGTTTAACCACCTGCTCATTGTGCAGGGGAAATACTTAAAAGGAATTCCCTGCATTATCATAGAGCAGGTATTAAGGGATGAATTTGGATCTAAGAGACAATAAATTGATAACTGGCATATGAAGCTTTGTTCTTTTCCCTACCAACTACGGAAATTTTTTTCAATACCCATGTTATAAGGTCCCATTCAATTCAGGTTAGTCATGCAGCTTCCACAGACATATGATACTAGCTTAGGTATTGTAGGGGAGGAAAACTCTTCCTTCTTATTTCTAGGTTCCTTGGCTTGTTGAATAATTAAATTTTTTAGACATAAGACATTAACAAGAAGGGAAAAAAACAAATTTATTTTTGTACATACAAGAACCCCAATGAGGCTCCCTAACAGTCAGACATTTGAGGCTTATATGTCATCCTGAGCTAAGGAGAAGGGGATAGGGGTCTGGGACTTCAAAGGAAAGGACGGCAAGTCACAGAAAAAAATGGGAAGAGTAATGTTTGGTAAACAAATGTTTGTCCTGCCACACAGATAAGTCTTTCTTTTTTAATTTAAATTTTTTTGAATTTTTATTGAAATAGTTGACATACAATATTATATTATTTCAGGTGTACAGCATAGGGATTCAACACTCATCTACATAACAAATTGATCACCATGATAAGTCTAGTAAACATCTGTCACCATATAAAGGTATTGCAATATTATTGACTATATTCCCTATGCTGCACATTACAGACTTGTGACTTACTTATTTTATGACTGGAGTTTTGTAAATCTTTTTTTTTTTTTTGTGGTACACGGGCCTCTCACTGTTGTGGCTTCTCCCGTTGCGGAACACAGGCTCCAGACACGCAGGCCCAGCAGCCATGGCCCACGGGCCCAGCTGCTCCGCGGCATGTGGGATCTTCCCTGACCGGGGAACGAACCCGTGTCCCCTGCATCGGCAGGCAGACTCTCAACCACTGCGCCACCAGGGAAGACGCGAGTTTTGTAAATCTTAATCTCCCTCACTTATTTCACTCATCCCCCTCATCCCCATCCCCTCTGGCAACTACCAGTTTCTTCTCTATATCTATGAGTCTGTTTCTGTTTTGTTTTGTTTCTTGATTTGTTTTATTTTTAGATTCCACATATAAGTGAAATCTATAGTATTTTTCTTTTCTGTCTGACTTATTTAACATAATACCTTCTAGGTCCATCCATGTTGTTGCAACATCTTTCAATGGCTGAGTAATATTCCATTTTCTATATACCACATCTTCTTTATCCATTCAGCTATTGATGGAAACATAAGGTTGCTTCCAGATTTTGGCTATTGTAAATAATACTGCAATGCACATAGGGGTATGTATATCTTTTCAAATTAGTTCTTTCTTTTGGAAAAATAACCAGAAGTAGAATTGCTAGATTGTAAGAGGTAGTACTATTTTTAATTTTTGGAGGTTTTTCCATACTGTTTTCCATAGTGGCTGCACCAATTTACATTCCCACCAACAGTGCACAAGAGTTCCCTTTTCTCCGCATCCTCACCTGTTAACACATGCTTTTTCTTGTCTTTTTGATAATTGCCATTCTACCAGGTGTGAAGTGATATCTCTTTGTGACTTGATTTGCATTTCCCTGGTAGTTAGTGATGTTGAGCATCTTTTCATATGTGTGTTGGCCATCTGTATGTCTTCTTTGGAAAATTCCTATTCAGATTCCTTGCACATTCTTTAATCAGATTACTTGTTTTTCCAATATTGAGTTGTGTGAGTTCACTATATATTTTGGATATTAACCCCTTATCAGATATATCATTTGCAAATATCTTCTCCCATGTAGTAAGTTGCCTTTTTGTTTTGTTGATGGTTTCCTTCACTGGGTAAAAGCTTTTTAGTTTGATGTCTCATTTGTTTATTTCTGCTTTTGCTTCCCTTGCCTGGGTAGACATATCCAAAAAATACTGCTAAGACTGATGTCAAAGAACATACTGCCTGTTTTCTTTTAAGAGTTTTATGGATTCAGGGCTTGCATTTATGTCTTTAATCCATTTTTATTTTATTTTTTAATATGGTGTAAGAAAGTGGTCCAGTTTCATTCTTTTGCAAGAAGCTGTCCAGTTTTCCCAACACCATTTATTGAAGAGAAAATCTGTTCATTTTTGACCCTTTGTCATAAATTAATTTACCATATTAGTGTGGGTTTATTACTGGACTCTCTATTTTGTTCCATTGATCTATGCATCTGTTTCTGTGCCAGTATCATACTGTTTTAGTTACTATAGCTTTGTAATATAGTTTGAAATCAGAGAGCATTATACCTCTAGCTTTGTTTTTCTCTCTTAAGATTTCTTTGGCCATTTGAGTTCTTTCATGGTTCCATACACATTTGGGGATTATTTGTCTAATTCTATGAAAAATGCCGTGGGTATTTTGATAGGCATTTCATTGAACCTGTAGATTGCTTTGGATAATATGGACATTTTAGCAATATTAGTTCTTCCAGTCCATGAGCACAGTATATCATTCCATTTATTAGTGTCGTCTTCAATATTTTTAAATCAATGTAGTATAATTTTCAGAGTATAGGTCTTTCATCTCCTTGGTTAAATTTATTCCTAGGTATTTTATTATTTTTGATGCAATTGTAAATAGAATTGTTTTCTTAACTTTTCTTTTTGAAAAGTTGTAGTGTATAGAAATACAACTGATTTCTGTATATTGATTTAGTATCTTGTAACTGTTGGGGTGGCCAAAAAGTTCATTCAGGTTTATCCATAAGATGTTACAGAAAAACCCAAACGAACTTTTTGGCCACCCCATTATATTGAATTCCCTTACTAGTTCTAATCGTTTGGGGTAGAGTCTTTAGGATTTTCAATGTATGGTATTATGTCATCTAAAAATATTGAGAGTTTCACTTCTTTCTTTCCAATGTGGTTACCTTTTATCTCTTTTTCATGTCTGATTGCTGTGGCTAGGACTTCCAATACTATGTTGAATAAAAGTGGTTAAAGTGGGCATCCTTGTATTGTTCCTGATCTTAGATGAAGAGCTTTCAGCTTTTCACAGTTGAGTATGATGTTAGCTGTGGGTTTTCATAATGGCCTTTAATATGTTGAGGTGTGTTCCCTCTATACCCATTTTGTTGAGAACTTTTATTATAAATAGATGGTGAATTTTGTCATATCACCTACAGAGATGATCCTATAATTTGTATCCTTCTTATTGTGTGTGTGGTGTGTCATGCTGATTGACTTGCAGATATTGAATCATCCTTGCATCCCTGGAATAAATCTCACTTGATCATAGTGCATGATTCTTTTAATATATTGTTGAATTTGCTTTCCTAATATTTTGTTGAAGATTTTTACATCTGTGTTTAACAGGGATATTGGGCAGTAGTTTTCTTTTTTGTGGTATCTTTATCTGGTTTTGGTATCAGAGTAATGGTGGTCTTGGAGAAGGAGTTTAGAAGGCTTCCCTACTTTTCCATTTTTTGGAGTAGTTTGAGAAGGATAGGTAGTAACTCTTCTTTAAATATTTGGTGGAATTTGCCTATGAAGCTGTCTGGTCCTGAACTTTTGTTTGTCAGGAGGGTTTTGATTACTAATACAATTTCATTTCTAGTAATTCATCTGTTCTTATTTTCTATTTCTTCCCAATTCAGTCTTAGAAGATTGTATAGTTTCAGGAATGTGTCCATTTCTTCTAGCTTGTCCAGTTTTGGATGTATAATTTTTTGTAGTAATCTCTTATGATCCTTTATATTTCTGTGGTGTTCGTTTTAACTTCTCCTGTTTTATTTCTGATTTTATTTGGGCCCTCTCTCTTTTTTTCTTGGTGAGTTTGGCTAAAGGTTTATCAATTTTGTTTATCTTTTCAAAGAACTGCCTTTATTTTTATTGATCTTTTCTATTTCTTTTAGCCTATATTTAATTTATTTCTGCTCTGATCTCTGTTATTTCTTTCCTTCTACTAACTTTGGGCGTTGCTTATTCTTCTTTTTCTAGTTCCTTTAGGTATAAGGTTAGATTGTTTATTTGAGATTTCCATTATTTCCTGAGGTAGACTTGTGTTGCTATAAACTTCCCTCTTAGAACTGCTTTTACTGCCACCTGTAGATTTTGGAATGTTGTCTTTCTGTTTTCATTTGTCTTAAGGTATTTTTTAATTTTATCTTTGATTTCTTTATTGACCCATTGGTTGTTTAGTAACATGTTGTTTAACCTCCATTTGTTTGTGTTTTTTTCATTTTCTTCTTGTAATTAATTTCTAGTTTCATACCATTGTGGTTGGAAAACATGCTTGGTATGCTTTCCATCTTCTCACATTTATTGACTTTTTGTAGTTTAACATGTGATCTATCCTGGAGAATGTTCAGTGAACACTTGAAAAAATGTGTATGCTTCTGTTTTGGTTTGGGATGGAATGTTCTCTATATATTTATTAAGTTAATTTGGTCTACTGTTTGTTTTAGGTCAATGTTTCCTTATTGGTTTTCTCTCTGGATGATCTAGCCATTGGTGTAACTGGGAGATTAAAGTTCCCTACTATTATTGCTGTACTATCAATTTCTCCCTTTATCTCTGTTAATATTTGCTTCATGTATTTATATGCCTCTATTTGGGGTGAATATATATTTACAATTGTTATATCTTCTTGGATTGATCTCTTGATCATTTTGTAATGCTCTTCTTTGTCTCTTGTTACAGTCTCTGTTTTAAAGTCTATTTTGTCAGATATAAATATTGCTATCCCAGCTTTCTTTTCATTTCCATTTGCATGGAATGTCTTTTTACATCCCTTCACTGTCAGTCTGTATGTGTCTTTAGATCTGAAGTGAGTCAGTTTTAGGCAGCATATGTATTATATATATATATCATATATATGAGATATATCATATATATGAGATATATCATACATGTCATATATAGATATATATCACATATATATCATATATATGAGATATATCATATATGTGATATATATCATAAATATATATTCAGTTTTTATCCATTTAGCCACCCTATCTCTTTTGATTGGAACATTTAATACATTTAAAGTAATTATTGATGGGTATGTGCTTATTGCTATTTTGTTAATTGTTTTTGCAGTTCTCTGTTTCTTTCCTTTCTGTTCTCTTCCATTGTGATTTGATTACTTTGTTTAGGGTTATCTTTGCTGGTGCTCTACTCATTCAGAGAAATTTCTCTAGTAATGAGCTATAGAAATGATCTCTGATAGTATAGTCTTCAGATAACTGTTTTCGGACATAAAAAAATTTATCTCTAGTATGGCTCTTTATTTAAATTCTTTTAGGTAGTTAAGGAAAAGGTAAAAAAACAAAACAACAACAACAAAAAAATCTCTTCCCGCATCTGTTAGGCCTTTATTGCCTTTAGTTCAAAATAATTTACATGTCAAAGTAGCATATTTTGTGATCACATATTCTGCTCCCTGTGTCCTGCCTTTGAAATTTTCCCAAAATATTTCATAGTCTAGAAGTTGAGTTGGTAGATTGCTCCATCTCATTTAACCAGTCTCTTAGCCTTTACAATAGGTCAGATCATTTAAACTTACTTCAGACAAGGAGTCAGGTATTTAATTAGAGACATTTCTATGTAAATAAAAGAAAAAGAGTGGTTATTGATTAAAGCAGACTATAATCCCAGTTTCTGATTTCTGAGGGTAGCCAGTCGAGAATATTTCTAACTGTCATGCTCAAAACGTCTTCAGGTGGAGACAGGGCAGACAGTGGCAATCTGACAGATTTTTCTGGTTTGCAGTTTGAATGTCTCTGGTGATCTTTCTCAGTGACCCACACAACAACAGGCATGAAAATTGTCTATATGGGAGCTGTGTTGATTTCTCTGAAGTTTATTGAGTTGTCCAAATTCAACTTGTGTGGCTTCAGAAAAATAGAAGTTTTAGTTCTTTTTTTTTTTTTAAACATCTTTATTGGGGTATAATTGCTTTACAATGGTGTGTTAGTTTCTGCTTTACAACAGAGTGAATCAGCTATACATATACATATATTCCCATATGTCTTCCCTCTTGCGTCTCCCTCCCTCCCACTCTCCCCATCCCACCCTTCCAGGCTGTCACAAAGCACCGAGCTAATATCCCTGTGCCTTGCGGCTGCTTCCCCCCAGCTATCTACCTTACTACGTTTGTTAGTGTGTATATGTCCATGACTCTCTCTCGCCCTGTCAAAACTCACCCTTCCCCCTCCCCATATCCTTAAGTCCGTTCTCCAGTAGGTCTGCGTCTTTATTCCTATCTTACCCCTAGGTTCTTCATGACATTTTTTTCCCTTAAATTCCATATATATGTGTTAGCATACGGTATTTGTCTTTTTCTTTCTGACTTACTTCACTCTGTATGACAGATTCTAGGTCTATCCATCTCATTACAAATAGCTCAATTTCATTTCTTTTTAAGGCTGAGTAATATTCCATTGTGTATATGTGCCACATCTTCTTTATCCATTCATCCGATGATGGGCGCTTAGGTTGTTTCCATGTCCTGGCTATTGTAAATAGAGCTGCAATGAACATTTTGGTACATGACTCTCTTTGAATTTTGGTTTTCTCAGGGTATATGCCAAGTAGTGGGATTGCTGGGTCATATGGTAATTCTATTTGTAGTTTTTTAAGGAACCTCCATACTGTTCTCCACAGTGGCTGAACCAATTCACATTCCCACCAGCAGTGCAAGAGTGTCCCCTTTTCTCCACACCCTCTCCAGCATTTATTGTTTCTTGATTTTTTGATGATGGCCATTCTGACTGGTGTGAGATGATATCTCATTGTAGTTTTGATTTGCATTTCTCTAATGATTAATGATGTTGAGCATTCTTTCATGTGTTTGTTGGCATTCTGTATATCTTCTTTGGAGAAATGTCTATTTAGGTCTTCTGCCCATTTTTGGATGGGGTTGTTTGTTTTTTTGTTATTGAGCTGCATGAGCTGCTTGTAAATTTTGGAGATTAATCCTTTGTCAGTTGCTTCATTTGCAAATGTTTTCTCCCATTCTGAGGGTTGTCTTTTGGTCTTGATTATGGTTTCCTTTGCTGTGCAAAAGCTTTGAAGTTTCATTAGGTCCCATTTGTTTATTTTTGTTTTTATTTCCATTACTCTAGGAGGTGGGTCAGAAAGGATCTTGCTGTGATTTATGTCATAGAGTGTTCTTCCTATGTTTTCTTCTAAGAGTTTGATAGTTTCTGGCCTTACATTTAGGTCTTTAATCCATTTTGAGCTTATTTTTGTGTATGGTGTTAGGGAGTGATCTAATCTCATACTTTTACATGTACCTGTCCAGTTTTCCCAGCACCATTTATTGAAGAGGCTGTCCTTTCTCCACTGTACATTCCTGCCTCCTTTATCAAAGATAAGGTGTCCATATGTGCGTGGGTTTATCTCTGGGCTTTCTATCCTGTTCCACTGATCTATCTTTCTGTTTTTGTGCCAGTACCATACTGTCTTGATTACTGTTGCTTTGTAATATAGTCTGAAGTCAGGGAGCCTTATTCCTCCAGCTCCTTTTTTCGTTCTCAAGATTGCTTTGGCTATTCGGGGTCTTTTGTGTTTCCATACAAATTGCGAAATTTTTTGTTCTAGTTCTGTGAAAAATGCCAGTGGTAGTTTGATAGGGATTGCATTGAATCTGTAGATTGCTTTGGGTAGTAGAGTCATTTTCACAATGTTGATTCTTCCCATCCAAGAACATGGTATATCTCTCCATCTATTTGTATCATCTTTAATTTCTTTCATCAGTGTCTTATAATTTTCTGCATACAGGTCTTTCGTCTCCTTAGGTAGGTTTATTCCTAGATATTTTATTCTTTTTGTTGCAATGGTAAATGGGAGTGTTTTCTTGATTTCACTTTCAGATTTTTCATCATTAGTATATAGGAATGCCAGAGATTTCTGTGCATTAATTTTGTATCCTGCTACTTTACCAAATTCATTGATTAGCTCTAGTAGTTTTCTGGTAGCATCTTTAGGATTCTCTATGTATAGTATCATGTCATCTGCAAACAGTGACAGCTTTACTTCTTCTTTTCCGATTTGGATTCCTTTTATTTCCTTTTCTTCTCTGATTGCTGTGGCTAAAACTTCCAAAACTATGTTGAATAAGAGTGGTGAGAGTGGGCAACCTTGTCTTGTTCCTGATCTTAGTGGAAATGCTTTCAGTTTTTCACCATTGAGGATGATGTTTGCTGTGGGCTTGTCATATATGGCTTTTATTATGTTTAGGAAAGTTCCCTCTATGCCTACTTTCTGGAGGGTTTTTATCATAAATGGGTGTTGAATTTTGTCGAAAGCTTTCTCTGCATCTATTGAGATGATCATATGGTTTTTCTCCTTCAATTTGTTAATATAGTTTATCACATTGATAGATTTGCGTATATTGAAGAATCCTTGCATTCCTGGAATAAACCCCACTTGATCATGGTGTATGATCCTTTTAATGTGCTGTTGGATTCTGTTTGCTAGTATTTTGTTGAGGATTTTTGCATCTATGTTCATCAGTGATATTGGCCTGTAGTTTTCTTTCTTTGTGACATCCTTGTCTGGTTTTGGTATCAAGGTGATGGTGGCTTCGTAGAAGGAATTTGGGAGTGTTCCTCCCTCTGCTATATTTTGGAAGAGTTTGAGAAGGATAGGTGTTAGCTCTTCTCTAAACGTTTGATAGAATTCACCTGTGAAGCCATCTGGTCCTGGGCTTTTGTTTGTTGGAAGGTTTTTAATCACAGTTTCAATTTCAGTGCTTGTGATTGGTCTGTTCATATTTTCTATTTCTTCCTGATTCAGTCTTGGCAGGTTGTGCATTTCTAAGAATTTGTCCATTTCTTCCAGATTGTCCATTTTATTGGCATAGAGTTGCTTGTAGTAATCTCTCATGATTTTTTTTATTTCTGCAGTGTCAGTTGTTACTTCTCCTTTTTCATTTCTAATTCTATTGATTTGAGTCTTCTCCCTTTTTTTCTTGATGAGTCTGGCTAGTGGTTTATCTATTTTGTTTATCTTCTCAAAGAACCAGCTTTTAGTTTTATTGATCTTTGCTATTGTTTCCTTCATTTCTTTTTCATTTATTTCTGATCTGATTTTTATGATTTCTTTCCTTCTGCTAGCTTTGGGGTTTTTTTGTTCTTCTTTCTCTAATTGCTTGAGGTGCAAGGTTAGGTTGTTTATTCGAGATGTTTCCTGCTTCTTAAGGTGGGCTTGTATTGCTATAAACTTCCCCCTTAGAACTGCTTTTGCTGCATCCCATAGGTTTTGGGTCGTTGTGTCTCCATTGTCATTTGTTTCTAGGTATTTTTTTATTTCCCCTTTGATTTCTTCAGTGATCACTTCATTATTAAGTAGTGTATTGTTTAGCCTCCATGTGTTTGTATTTTTTAAAGATCTTTTCCTGTAATTGATATCTAGTCTCATGGCGTTGTGGTCGGAAAAGATACTTGATACAATTTCAGTTTTCTTAAATTTACCAAGGCTTGATTTGTGACCCAAGATATGATCTATCCTGGAGAATGTTCCATGAGCACTTGAGAAAAATGTGTATTCTGTTGTTTTTGGATGGAGTGTCCTATAAATATCAATTAAGTCCATCTTGTTTAATGTATCATTTAAAGCTTGTGTTTCCTTATTTATTTTCATTTTGGATGATCTGTCCATGGGTGAAAGTGGGGTGTTAAAGTCCCCTACTATGAATGTGTTACTGTTGATCTCCCCTTTTATGGTTGTTAGTATTTGCCTTATGTATTGAGGTGCTCCTATGTTGGGTGCATAAATATTTACAATTGTTATATCTTCTTCTTGGATCGATCCCTTGATCATTATGTAGTGTCCTTCTTTGTCCCTTTTAATAGTCCTTATTTTAAAGTCTATTTTGTCTGATATGAGAATTGCTACTCCAGCTTTCTTTTGGTTTCCATTTGCATGGAATATCTTTTTCCATCCCCTTACTTTCAGTCTGTATGTGTCTCTAGTTCTGAAGTGGGTCTCTTGTAGACAGCATATATAAGGGTCTTGTTTTTGTATCCATTCAGCCAATCTGTGTCTTTTGGTGGGAGCATTTAGTCCATTTACATTTAAGGTAATTATTGATATGTATGTTCCTATTTCCATTTTATATATTGTTTTGGGTTCGCTACTATAGGTCATTTCCTTCTCTTGTGTTTCGTGTCTAGAGAAGTTCCTTTAGCATTTGTTGTAAAGCTGGTTTGGTGGTGCTGAACTCTCTCAGCTTTTGCTTGTCTGTAAAGGTTTTAATTTCTCCATCAAATGTGAATGAGATCCTTGCTGGGTAGAGTAGTCTTGGTTTCAGGCTATTCTCCTTCATCACTTTCAGTATGTCCTGCCACTCCCTTCTGGCTTGTAGGGTTTCTGCTGAGAGATCAGCTGTTAACCTTATGGGGATTCCCTTGTGTGTTATTTGTTGTTTTTCCCTTGCTGCTTTTAATATGCTTTCTTTGTATTTAATTTTTGACAGTTTGATTAATATGTGTCTTGGCGTGTTTCTCCTTGTATTTATCCTGTATGGGACCCTCTGTGCTTCCTGGACTTGATTAACTATTTCCTTTCCCATATTAGGGAAGTTTTCAACTATAATCTCTTCAAATATTTTCTCAGTCCCTTTCTTTCTTTCTTCTTCTTCTGGAACCCCTATAATTCGAATGTTGGTGCGTTTCATGTTGTCCCAGAGGTCTCTGAGACTGTCCTCAGTTCTTTTCATTCTTTTTTCTTTATTCTGCTCTGCAGTAGTTATTTCCACTACTTTATCTTCCAGGTCACTTATCCGTTCTTCTGCCTCAGTTATTCTGCTATTGATCCTATCTAGAGTGATTTTAATTTCATTTATTGCATTGTTCATCGTTGCTTGTTTCAACTTTAGTTCTTGTAGGTCCTTGTTAACTGTTTCTTGCATTTTGTCCATTCTACTTCCAAGATTTCGGATCATCCTTACTATCATTATTCTGAATTCTTTTTCAGGTAGATTGCCTATTTCCTCTTCATTTGTTAGGTCTGGTGGGTTTTTATCTTGCTCCTTCATCTGCTGTGTGTTTTTCTGTCTTCTCATTTTGCTTATCTTACTGTGTTTGGGGTCTCCTTTTTGCAGGCTGCAGGTTCGTAGTTCCCGTTGTTTTTGATGTCTGTCTCCAGTGGCTAAGGTTGTTTCAGTGGGTTGTGTAGGCTTCCTGGTGGAGGGGACTAGTGCCTGTGTTGTGCTGGATGAGGCTGGATCTTGTCTCTCTAGTGGGCAGGTTCACGTCTGGTGGTGTGTTTTGGGGTGTCTGTGGCCTTATTATGATTTTAGGCAGCCTCTCTGCTAATGGGTGGGGTTGTGTTCCTGTTTTGCTAGTTGTTTGGCATAGGTTGTCCAGCACTGTGGCTTGCTGGTCGTTGAGTGAAGCTGGGTGCTGGTGTTAAGATGGAGGTCTCTGGGAGATTTCCGCTGTTTAATATTATGTGGAGCTGGGAGGACTCTTGTTGACCAGTGACCTGAAGTTGGCTCTCCTACCTCAGAGGCAGAGCCCTGACTCCTGGCTGGAGCACCAAGAGCCTTTCATCCACACGGCTCAGAATAAAAGGGAGAAAAAGTAGAGAGAATTAGTAGAAGTATGAGGAAAGAAAGAAGGAAAGGAGGAAAGGAAGGAAGGAAGAAAGAAGCAAAGAAGGAAAGAAAGGAGGGAGGGAGGGAGGGAGGGAGGAAGGAAGGAAGGAGGGAAAGAAGGAAAAAAGACAGAAAGAAAGATGATACAGTAAAAATAAAATAAAGTATAATATAGTTATTGAATTAAAAAATATTTAGAAAAAAAAAAGGGACGGATAGAACCTTAGGACAAATGTTGGAAGCAAAGCTATACAGAGAAAATCTTACACAGAAGCATACACATACACCTTCACAAAAAGAGGTAAAGGGGGAAAAATCATAAATCCTGCTCCCTGAGACCACCTCCTCAATTTGGGGTGATTCGTTGTCTAAAGGAGGGAGGGAAGGAAGGAAAGAAAGAAAGAACGAAGGTAAAGTATAATAAAGTTATTACAATTAAACTTAATTATTAAGAAAAAGAATTTTTAAAAAAAAGTCATGGACGGATAGAGCCCTAGGACAAATGGTGGAAGCTAGAGTATACAGACTAGATGTCACACAGGAGCATACACGTACACCTTCACAAAAAGAGGAAAAGGGAAAAAAATCATAGATTTCGCTCCTAAATTCCCCCTCTTCAATTTGGGATCATTCCTTGTCTATTCAGGTATTCCACAGATGCAGGGTATATCAAGTTGATTGTGGAGCTTTAATCCGCTGTTTCTGTGGCTGCTGGGAGAGATTTCCCTTTCTCTTCTTTGTTTTCACAGCTCACAGGAGCTCAGCTTTGGATTTGGCCCTGCCTCTGCGTGTAGGTCGCTGGAGGGCGTCTGTTTTTTCGCTCAGACAGGACGGGGTTAAAGGAGCCGCTGATTCGGGGCCTCCGGCTCACTCAGGCCGGGGGTTGGGGGATGGGGGAAGGAGGGGCACTGCGTGCGGGGCCGGCCTGCGGCGGCAGAGGCAGCGTGACGTTGCGGCAGAGGCCGGCGTGACGTTGCATCAGCCTGAGGCCCGCCGTGCGCTGTCCCGGGGAAGTTGTCCCTGGATCCCGGGAACCTGGCAGTGGCGGGCTGCACAGGCTCCGCGGAAGCGGGGTGTGGAGAGTGACCTGTGCTCGCACACAGGCCCCTTGGTGGCGGCAGCAGCAGCCTTAGCGTCTCCCGCCCGTCTCTGGGGTCCGCGGTTTTAGCCGCGGCTCGCGCCCGTCTCTGGGGTTTGCGCTTTCAGCCGCGGCTCGCGCCCGTCTCGGGGGCTCGCGCCCTCAGCCGCGGCTCGCGCCCGTCTCTGGGGTTTGCGCTTTCAGCCGCGGCTCGCGCCCGTCTCGGGGGCTCGCGCCCTCAGCCGCGGCTCGCGCCCGTCTCTGGGGTTCGCGCTTTTAGCCGCGGCTCGCGCCCGTCTCTGGAGTTCCTTTAAGCAGCGCTCTTAAACCCCTCTCCTCGCGCACCAGGAGACAAAGAGGGAAGAAAAAGTCTCTTGCCTCTTCGGCCGGTGCAGGCTTTTCCCCGAACTCCCTCCCGGCTAGTCGTGGTGCACTAACCCCTTCAGGCTATGTTCAAGCCGCCAACCCCAGTCCTCTCCCTGAGCTCCGTCCAAAACCAAAACCCGAGCCTCAGCTCGCAGCCCCGCCCGCCCCGGTGGGTGAGCAGCAAGCCTCTAGGGTTGGTGAGTGCCGGTCGGCACCGATCTTCTGTGCAGGAATCTCCCCGCTTTGCCCTCCGCACCCGTCGCTGTGCACTACTCCGCGGTCCCGAAACTCCCCCCTCTGCCTCCCGCAGTCTCCGCCCGCGGAGGGGCTTCCTAGTGTGTGGAAACTTTTCCTCCTTCACAGCTTCCTCCCACTGGTGCAGGTGCCGTCCTTATTCTTTTGTCTCTGTTCTTTCTTTTGCCCTACCCAGTTACGTGGGGAGTTTCTTGCCTTTTGGGAGGTCTGAGGTCTTCTGCCAGCCTTCAGTAGGTGTTCTGTAGGAGTTGTTCCACGTGTGGATGTATTTCTGGTGTATCCGTGGGGAGGAAGGCGATCTCCGCGTCTTATTCTTCCGCCATCTTCAAGATCCCCCCGAAGTTTTAGTTCTTAATGAATCCAAATCAGAAGAGTAGTAGAAAAATTGGAAATATTAATTTGGACAGTTGTATTCAAATATTGGTGAGAAGAATTCAGGGTCCAGTTAGTTCACAGGTAGGAAACAAAGCCTCACAGATAAGCAGCAGCACCAGAATCTGATATCCATAAAAGATTACTGTATTACTGAAACTTAATTTTTTCTCTCTATAATTAACCCCATTTTTATCAAAGATAATTACATTAAGACTAGTTTGTTTGCAGATTAAGTCTAACTTCAATAAATTTGTCCTCATTATTTACATAAGTGCAGCAGGAGTAGTGATGGACCATATAGGCTCTTTTAAGTTGGATTTGCTGGAACTTTTCATAAGGAATCTCCAGATTGAACTTTTAAAAGCCTCTCAAGGTTAGTAAGCCAAGCCCAGGACTTGTCATCAGACTTCACCTTTAATATCTGTAGATATGGGTGAATTCCTCTCTTCTTGAGGTCCTGAAAATATCCTGAGGTTCCTGGGCCTGCTGGGATATGATCTTCCTTACCTACCTGGTAAGACTGCCAGGAACCCTGTAAGCAAGATATCAAGTCAATTTTTCTAGTTCCTGAAAGCCAGCTGATCATATCTGAGTCTGTGTGTATCTCTCTCAAATGTGACATTCCAGTCAAAACCTTGGTAATAAAACCAGTGTTTCTAACTGAGTCCTGTTACAAGGAGAACAAATTCTTTTTGAACTTATACAAATAACTATATTGCTATGAAAAGAAGAATTCTCACTGAGAGTTTCTAAATTCCAGAGGGATCAGGTAGGGAGAAAAAGCAATTGTTTCATCTTCGTTCATAAAGGTATACTTTACCAAGTTGCTCTAAGTTATTGGTAGCTTCAGAGAAAAAAAGTGTCCTTAAATTTGGGAAAATAACACATTAAAGAACCAGCAGTGTTTCAAACAAAAATGTCATAAATATTATAATCATCCTCTTCAGTTCATTTAGCTCCATGTAGTTAATATTTGTTCTGATTGAATCTAGTTTTTCCATTAGCTCTGGAAATTCTTACCCAGTTAAATTTAATGATTTTCAAGTTACCAGAAACCTATATTCTAGAGTACTTGTCAGAGTTATTTTCATGAATCTCTCAAGGTGAAGCTCTTTTGCAGAACACTTTTGCAAATGCATCAGAGTAAAACAATAACTGTCTGTAAATGATAAAAGATTTAAAATTTGGCATGGTTAAAAACCTGATTAGAGTTCTTACAATGCAGTAACAAGGAAATTTGGTTATTTCTATGACACACATTCCAAGATAATAACCAGAATTACAAGTGATAATATTGTACAAGGACATATCAGAATTTTAGGAAATTCATATAATTTCTAGAACACTTATAATATGTACCTATACAAAGAAAACATAAAGGAAGCTTAGCATCACTTATTTGACAATGTTTTCCATGTAATTGAACATATCAAATAAGCCTAGTTAGCTTAGCATCTCTCCTCAAACTTTGTCTTTTTTTTTTTTTTTTTTAATGCGTTACGCGGGCCTCTCACTGTTGTGGCCTCTCCCGTTGCGGAGGACAGGCTCCGGACGCGCAGGCTCAGTGGCCATGGCTCACGGGCCCAGCCGCTCCGCGGCATGTGAGATCTTCCCAGACCGGGGCACGAACCCGTGTCCCCTGCATCGGCAGGCGGACTCCCAACCACTGCGCCACCAGGGAAGCCCTGTCTTTTTTTAATAAGCAGAGAGAACAAATCTTTTGTTCCAGGTGCCTTCCAGATAATCCCAAAGTTAGTTTGAGGTCAAAAATCTTTATTTAAACTTTATTTATAATTTGATTTTGAGAAGTTTGTCAAAAATACCAAAAGGTTTTGGACACTTGACCAAATAAGATCACAGTACTTAATTATCCATTTTACAAAAATGATAAAAAGATTTAGAAGGCAAATATAAAAGCTTACATAGTTCTGAGCAAAAACTAGCTATTTTAATATCAAGAAGTCTCTGTTTACTTAAGTAATCAAAGACCTGATGATAAAAGTAACATGAAGGACAGGAAATCATTTTTATAAAACACAAAATATTTGATTCCTAGGCATATTACTTAAAAGGTAAAAGAAAACAAACAAACAAAAAAACTCAATGTTTTATTAAGAGCAGACCAATAATCGGAGAAAACTTGTCCTTTTTACAGAGAGAGAAAATCAAATTCTAATTTTGTACCAGTGTACTTTTGATAGTAAAATTTATTTAACTTTTAACTTAATTAAGTCCATTTCAATCATAGCCAGCTTGATCACACATAAAATTCCTTTTCCAAGATTCCTTTTTCATAAACCTTGTACAATTTTCTATGTCCATTTTAGTTTGTACCTTGCTCTCTTTTCCATTCTGAAGTAACAACTTTACTTTAGGACAAAATTACTTTCTTTTTCCTCAACAAAAATTCATCTCCATCTGTCATACCTTTCTTTTAGCCAAAAGCACACATATAGAGATACTTTTTTGCATATAAAGATGTTTTCTTATCATTTCTAGTAGTTTTAATTACTTGTATTAATTAGAATTCTTAGCCCTTAGACATGAATTTCTAGTGAAAACTAAGATGCTAGCAATGGTGAACTGTTACACTCGCCTTCTTTAGATTGGCAAATTTATGAATAGATTTTATAATTTCTAGAAACGAATTCTTCTTCATAGTACAGTTTTTCAATATGGCAAAATACATGTTTACTAATATATCCAAATATCTTTAGTTTGTCTTTAAAAGGAAACCAAAAGTGGACAAATCTATTTCAATAATTAATATTTCTGTGTTTTATCTTATTTGAAAATGATCTAGATATTTAATGAATCTCTCTCCATTTAATTTAACTTAGAAAAATTCCAAAGGTGTAAGTTACCAAAGAGACTTGAGAAACCATTTAAATAGGCATATCATAAAACATACTTACTGTAGAAAAAGTTCACTTTTAAATTCTTATCTCACCTACATCTATCTAATTCACTTGTTTTCAGCAATTATACTTTGATTACTCATGAAACTTTCATGAGACATTAAAGCAGTTAGCCATCATCTTAAGTTGTTTTTCTTGCTGACAAATTTTATACAGATAACATGAGCTTATTTGACTTTTATTTAACCTTGGTAGAATAAAAGTATCAATGCTGATAACTCTAAACACTTATCTGTATTAATTAAACTAACATACTTAAACTAGCTTTTATTTACTGAAAATTATCTTAGATTATGTGAACTTGAAAAACATTTGGGTTAGTTTCTATATTTTTGAAAATTTTAGGAATACTTAATTCATAAGTGTTTAATTTTAAACCAATTAAATAGAGCTCTTTTACAAATTAATGTTGGCATATTATACATATGCATATAAAATTACATACACACACACACGCATGCATATGTTACTGAATTCAAGTTTGGCTGCTTGCCACTCAAAAGCCAATACTTGAGAGGTAAGTGTTGGTAGAAAGGAAAGTTGCTGAAGTCAGAGAGACATCATTCTGTGGAGAAGGTGGACTCATGTCCCCAAACCAAATTCAGAGATTCTGTTCAGCCATGACAGTTTTTAAAAGGAAAAAAGGGGAAGTAATCTCAGTTAACCATTGAGGCAGAAGGTTAGGTTCTGCCTTTTCTATTGTGTGCAGGCAGGCTCCCTGACTCCTCATGATCTTTCTTCAGATGTTATCTCTTCTGTGTGGTCAGCCTGCAGCGTTGCTAAGGGGACCTGCTAGGAGTAAAGAGCTAGTCATTCTTTACTTAATTCTTCATTCCTACTTCTTTTAATCTAGGAAAAGAATCAACAGGTTAGGCAAGGCATTGTGTGCATTCAGTAGAGCATAAGTCAGGAGTTAGGTTAAATGTTGCCCAGTGATTTCATTTCTGTAAGCTTTGAGGGGAACATAAATGGGCAAATAGGAAAGGGGCAAAAAAGCTGCTTACCAATCCCCATTTGTCAAATGTCATTCCATTTCTATGGGACTAGGGGTGAAGGTCTGTCTTCTGTAACTTCTTTATGCTGACATAGGGTGCTGTATTCTCAGAGTGGAAGATGTCGACATGCTCTCTTTGCTGACAGTTTTAGTTGCCTGCTTACACATGTGGGCAGAGCAAGCTATAATTATTTTGATGCTCACAAAGATATAGATTATTATGAGCAATAATATTAATCCCATTCTCTTGAGTCCAGTTCTTGGAACTGTGCTAGCCATAGATTCAGTACTGCTCAAGATGGAGCAGCTTATGTCATGGCTAAAGTCTGTGACTTCTTTGTCCTAATTATTAACTACTTGAGCCTGCTCTTTTGTGATTCAGGAAGGCCTTGGAGAATTCAGCTTTTCTACAAACAAGAGGGAGGGGACGTGGAGGGGCCTTTGTGCTTGTGGGGAGGGGCACAGTGTTCTGCTCAGTTTCACATAGACATACGTAAACATGCAGACAGAAACAGAGATCCTATAGCTTCTGTTCCAAAATTTTAGCTATGAATCAGGTACAACAATATAAAACTCACTAGTTTAGATAAACAGCAGTTGGAATAAGTTGTTTACCCACTCAGGTGGCTAAAGCTTTTTACTACTTGTGAAGATTTTTAAGATTTGTATTTTCCTTGACAAGTAATCTAATGGAGGCTGTGGATGAGCTTGGGGTAAGGGAGCTTTTATAGCAGTTTGTATTTTAAAAAGCCTCTTTCCCTCCCATTTTTATCTTTGGTTTCTTGCAAGTATGGCTTTGTTTTAGTTATTTCCTGAGTTGCTTGCATTTTAAAGACATGGTAAGATTTACATCTTCAAAGAACCAAGAGATAATGTAAGTTTTTTCCTAGGAGTTTTGAGGTACATTTCTTTATTATCAGGGTAATCACTATTAAAATTGTTCCTTCATTTTAGAACAATTCAATGTCCCGATCTTTTACAATATCTACAAGCATTTTGAAGTGAATAGGGGAGTTTTGGGGTATGGTAAATACAGGTAGATTTTGAATTGTTTCTGAACTGCAGTTCTGGTTTTGTAAAGATTTGTAAAGTAAGTACAGTTGCTTTTAATTCCTCAAGAATTGGGTTTCAGCATACATAATATCAAGGGGCTTATCTGGCCAACCAACTGCATTATCTTCAATTTGCTGCTTTATATCATGGAGAAGTTTTTCAACTAAAATGGAAACCAAAAAATTTCTATATCTTGGAGCCTCAGGGTTTAATGCAGTATGCCTTTGTTAAGTCTGTATAAAGCATTTTAACAAAGGCCTTCTTTCTGAGTGCACACTTCAACCTTGGACCAATTCATCTTAGAAGGGAAAGCTTCTGCTAATGTTTTTATCAACCCCTGAATATCAGCCTCAAGCTGAGCTATTTCCTGATCATTTGCAGGAAACCCCTGAAAAGGAAACTAAGAACACCCCTTAGTTGCCAAACAAAGTCCCTGTGAATTAGGTTGTGAATAGCCATTCATATTTTTAATTTCTCTTTAAATTTGGTAGGATCTTCTAAAAGTGGAGGTAAAAAGGACTTCATAATTTAGAATATCTGCTTCTGGCCAGGGGACATGAATTCCTTGGGTGGGGTCAAGGGTTTATTTGCAAAGGACATTGAATAGGAAGGCCTGAGGGTGGCAGAGCCTGATTATCGGACCCACAAAGCAAGCTTTACTGCCCATCTCAGGTGCTTCTGCTTAAATTCACGTCCTGGTTTTCAGTATTTACATGAGTAACCTGTATACTCTGGGTTAAGAAGTTAGGCTGGAGTGCTCTCTGTAAATCTTGTAAGAAGAGGGAAGTTAATATAGGCAGCTGGGTGTTTATGGGATTTTTCTGCGGAAGGTGGAGGAGT
This sequence comes from Phocoena sinus, assembly GCF_008692025.1. Classification (NCBI taxonomy): domain Eukaryota; kingdom Metazoa; phylum Chordata; class Mammalia; order Artiodactyla; family Phocoenidae; genus Phocoena; species Phocoena sinus. The sequence continues at coordinate 156,662,274 of NC_045763.1, read as the reverse complement.
TTGGGGAACTAAGGGAATTTGCTGAGAAGACAGGCCCAGATTCCAAGAAGAATTTATGTTGGATGTGGACTTTAAATTTTGTTCTACATCTAATCTCTGTTCTTTCATCTTGTTAAGGGAGTCCCTGCGGCTAGCTGCAGTACTTCTTTGTATACACTTTTCAACTTGGTTTTTCCATGGGTACCAATAAGATAATTATTTAGGAAGAGAGCCCTTTAAAAACTTTCTTTTAATTATAGCCAATTTAAAGAATCCATTGTCTGGTCATTAAATGAGTAGAATCTTATATTAATCTTGATAGGGACTCAAGCTAGTAGGCCTTTTTTATGGCTTAACCATGAATGCAAGAGGCATCCTAAAGAAAGTGCAAAAGATGCAGCCCTCCCAAAATCCAGAAAGTTCACTTCCAGAGTTAGTCTACAAAAACAAAGACCTTTGTTGTCAGAGATTTAAGAATGGTGTAGCGCAAATGGTGTCTCCAGTCTCTTACAGGAACATGAGGCGGAACCAATCACAGACCCACTAATCAATGACACCAGGCAGGCGCTACTGGAATGGGATTTTTCCAGCACTAAAAAGGCAGTGAGGGGCTTCCTTGGTGGCACAGTGGTTGAGAGTCTGCCTGCCGATGCAGGGGACGCGGGTTCGTGCCCTGGTCCGGGAAGATCCCACATGCCGTTGAGCGGCTGGGCCCGTGGGCCATGGCCGCTGAGCCTGCGCGTCCGGAGCCTGTGCTTCTCAATGGGAGAGGCCACAACAGTGAGAGGACTGCGTACCACAAAAAAAAAAAAAAGGCAGTGAAAGTTGAGATAACAAAGACCCCTTGTGGACTGGGACCACTTATGACAGACTTCCCAGAGAGCAGGCACAGCCAGACAAAGGGAATGCTGCTTGTGAATTATGTCTTAGAATCCCAGTCTATTCAACTGTGGTCACCAATCACACACACCAGCACATACACCTTCTGTGTATGGAGACGACAAGAGAAAATACTCCCACTGGTCACAAAGCTTTCTGGATGTATAACAAGACAAAAGGAAAACCTTATCCGGTTTTTACATAGGGGACTCACAGCAGAGTTTGTCTAAGCAGACGTCAATCTTGGGAGAATCATGAACTCTGTGAGGCCAGCTTGAACAGCAGGTTTATAGGGCCTACATCTGCATTCTACCCTGTGGTTTTCCTCCTTATGACAAATTACACAAATCAGAGAAAAATAAAAACACTGATCATCTCTGGGAGGAAAGAGACCAGTAGGAAACAAGAGTACTCATAACAAATCTTTTCCAAAGTCACTAGACCAAAGGAACTAGTTCACACAAATATTTTCTTCTGCTAATTTAAATTTAGAAAAAGAAAAGGACTCCCACCACTCTTGCTTCCACCAGACCCTATAGGCAGAGAGAGATCCAGGAGAGAGACTGATTTGGCATGAATTCTGATTATCTGTCAGAGGTCCCAGGATCTCTCAGCTGCAACACCCCCAGGTAAGCAGTGTCCAGCCAGTCGGGAGCCCCACAGTGGATGCCAAAACTCTAGGTAAGGAAATCTTTTCCCTTCTTTTGCTAGTCTAATAATTAAATTGACGTAAGACAGATTAACAGGAGAAAATGTACATGTGGGAACCCCAGAGATATGAGGCTCCCCAATAGCCATCCTGAGCTAAGGAGAAGAATGTAAGGGTCTGGTAATTCATAGGGAAGGAAGAGAAATCACAGGAAGATGGGAAGAGCAAATGTTTACTAAACAAATGCTTGCCCTGCCATGCAGATAAGCCTTTCTAATATAAAAAGTTTTCTCTGGTAATAGCTCCCTTCCCGGCACAGGCTCCCTGTCTAAATTCTTTTAGGCAATTAAGGGAGAGGCAAAAATAAAAATTAAAATTAAAAAACTTACCAGACAGACTTTTTACTTTCTCTGAAAAATTTAGTTTCTATCTTCCTCTATAGTTAATTCCCCATTTCTTTGTTTCTCTTATAGCAAAGTGTTTGGAATGAGTTATCAATACTTGCTCTACTTCTTTGCCTAACAATTCTTCCTGAGTCCGTTAGGCCTTGATTGCCTTCAACTCATAATAATACACGTCCCAAAGTGGCGTATTTGGGAGTCTTCATTATTTTTGCAGGATCAGACAATGTTATAATGCACTTACCCACTCCCTTGTTATTTTTATTTCAATAATTTTAAAAGAAAACAAAAGTTGGAGAAATAAGTTTAAGAGAATTCTACTCAGCTTCACCCTGTTCTGTGGTTAATGGTTGGAAGGGTCATCTGACCCTTGCTTGCCTGTGTAAAAAGAACAACAACAACTTTTCTATATTCTGGATTCTTTTTAAAAATGTTTTGATTGGGGTATCAAAGCTGTCAACTTGAAGTTTCAATAGGTTGTGTGAGCCAAATTCTTTCTTGTCAGTTTTTAACCCAGGGGATATTTCACAACTGTGATAACATTTTTCTAATAAAAGCATTGAGATGAAGGTATTCTTATTGAAAAAAGAATGGTCATTATAGCATATGTATAGGTTAGCCAGTCCACCCCCCATCAACCAATGATTAACCCATATTTTTATAAGCAGGTGATGTTTTTCCCAGGGTATTTTATCTTTGTCATAGAACAGTTTATGAAAATTTTTTTCAGAAACTCTATTTAGTTGCAGAAGAAAAGATTTTGTCAGAGTTTTTAAGGATAAGTAGTATTTTCCGGAAGCTCTAGGGTTAGATTTTAAGCCCTCTGAGACATTTCTTTTAACCCATCACAAAAAGGCACTTGTGCATGTACTTGAAGATATGTGTAATCTGAAAGTCAAAATTATGCAAAATTGAATCTTGGTTTAAATATTTTCTTCCACACAAATCAGGATACAGTAGGGGTTTTCTGAATAAGTGTTTCCCATTCTCCCCACTGGTAGCCACAATCTGAATTAGACATAGTGCATCCTTAACAACATGCCTATGTGGGAAGTGTATGACAGATATCCCTGGGTCAATGGTCAGTACTCTCCTTCATGGAAGGGTAAACAGGACACCCACAACTTTCAAATATAGCACCAAGCAGGACAGCCATTGCCCACCACCCAGATCACCATTAGTGTTCAATGGGCCTCTCCAAAACAAAAACCAAACCAAACCAAACAAAAAATAAACAGCTTTCTTCTGTTACCAAAAAAAACCCTCCTGCAGTGTTAAAAATCTTTCTTCTTTTAACCCGTTCTAAGTCATGCAGCCAATCTTCACTGATTTATATAGACTGTGTGTCATTGCATGAAGCTCTAGTTCTCATTCCATATGTTTTTCTTTTCTTTTTTTAATTGAGATATAATTGACATATAACATTATATTAGTTTCAAGTGTACAACCTAATGATTTGATACAGTTAACCATTGAACAGCTCCAGGGTTAGGGGCACTGATCCCTCTGCTGTTGAAAATCTGTGTATAACTTTACAGTCAGTATTTTTTATCCATGGTAGTGCATTTGTGGTTTCAATTAACTGAAGATCATGTAGTACTGTAGGATTTATTGGAAAAAATCTGAGTATAAGTGGACCTGCACAGTTCAAACCCATGTTGTTCATGTGTCAACTGTGTTGTGAAGTGATCACCACAATAAGTCTAGTTAACATTCATCACCAGACATACCTACATTTTTTTTTCTCATGTTAAGAGCTTTTAAGATCTACTCTTTTAGCAACTTTCAAATATACAATACAGCATTATTAACTATAGTCATCATGCTATATATTACATCCCATGACTTATTTATTTTATAACTGGGAGTTTGTACCTTTACACCCCCTTCACCCACTTTACCCACCTCCCATCCACCCACCTCTGGCAACCACCAATCTGTTCTCTGTATCCATGAGCTTAGATTTTTGCTTTTGTTTTTTGGGAATGTTTTCATTTGTTTCATATATAAGTGAGATCATACAGTATTTGTGTTTCTCTGTCTGACTTATTTCATTTAGCATAATGCCCTCAAGGTCCATCCATGTTGTCGCAAATGGCAGGATTTCTTTCTTTTGACTGAAAATATTTCATTGTGTATATATACCACATTTTCTCTATCCATTCATCCATCAGTGGACACTTAGGTTGATTCCATATCTTGGCTATTGTAAATAATGCTCCAGTGAATATGGGGATGCAGATATCTTTTCTATTTAGTGTTTTTGTTTCCTTCAGAAAAAACCTAGAAGTGAAATACCTGGGTCATATGGTAGTTGTATTTTTAATTTTTGAGAAATCTTCATACTCTTTCCCATAGTGACTGCACCAAATTACATTCCCACCAACAGCGCACAAGCGTTTCCTTTTCTCCACATCCTCACCAACACATGCTATTTCTTCTTTTTGATAATTGCCATTCTAACAAGTGTGAGGTGATATTTCATTATGGTTTTATGTGCATATTCTTGGTGATTAGTGATGTTGAACATCTTTTCATATACCTACTAACCATCTACATGTCTTCTTTAGAAATATGTTTATTCAACTCATCTGCCCATTTTTAATCAGATTGTTGGTGGCAGGAGTTGCTATTGAGCTGTATGAGTTCTTTACATATTTTGGATATTAACCCCTTATTGTATATATGATTTGCAAATATTTTCTCCCATTTGGTAGGTTGCTTTTTCATTTTGTTCATGATCTCCTTTACTATGCAGAAGTTTTTTAGTTTGTTGTAGTCCCTCTTGTTTTTTTTTTTGCTTTTGTTACCTTTACTTTTGGCATCAAACCCAAAACATCATTACCAAGGCAGATGTTAGGAGCATGCCACCTGTGTTTTTTTCTATGAGTTTTATGGTTTCAGGTCTTATGTTAAAGTATTTAATCCATTCTGAGTTCATATTTGTGTATATAGTCCAGGTTCATTCTTTTATATCTGGCTGTCCAGTTCACAATGCCATTTATTGAAGAAACTGTCCTTTCCCCTTTGTATATTCTTGGTTCCTTTGTCATAAATTAGTTGACCATATATATGTGGGTTTATTTCTGGGCTCTATTCTCTTTCATCCATATGTTTTTAATACTGGAAAGTAGTTGGACCCAAAATCACTTAACTTATATTACTTTGCTTCTCTTGTAATCACTGCCTGAAGCATTTCTTTTATTAATTAGAGGAGCTGCTTTTTAAAAAATATCTCCGTTTTCCTTTATAACACATAATTACACCTGCTTTCTTTTTCTCTGTCTCAAAGATCCTGATGTCTTCTCTCTTATTATTCCTGACTTTCATTTTCTTTCCATGGTCTTGGAACAGTTCCCATTTCAAATTTCCAAGTTTCTCATGCTGAAGGAATATTAGGGGCCTCATTATGTTACACACTGAGGTTTTTGATGGGTACAGTGCGCCAATATTAATCATGAAGATTTTAACATTAAAAGCTGAATATTCTTTGTGGGTTATGTCACATGATTGATTTGCCATATGCTTAAGTGGATTGTCTGATTTCTTAGTAAGTTTTGAAGGAAAGACACGTCTAAAGGTGATCCATTCATTGATTTGTTCATTCAATAGATACTTATTGAATGCCTCTGAGTGGGGGTAAGTCAGAAGTCTTTATTACCTTTATAAGGCTTACAACCTAGCAAGGAAGACAAATGCTAAACAAGAAATGATTCTTGTGATGAGTATGTCTAAAAGGGAACTTCACAGAGATTTACATTCCCCAGCATTTCCCTCATGTAGGTGCCTCAATCTATTAACTCATTTAGAACTCACAACAACTCTGTAAAAGAGCTCTTTTTTCCATCCCAATCATATAGAAGAGAAAACTGAGGTACAAGAAGCTAAATGACTTGCTCAAGGACACTCAGCTACCAAATGGAAGAAGCAGGATTTGAACCACACAGTCAGATTTTCAGACCATCCAGTTTACACTAGGGATTAACTAGCAATGTCTTCTGTAGAACTTTTCTTTTGGAGCTTTTCTTCCACCTTCTTTCCTCCCCTCCCACTGTCTCCCTTCCAATCTCTAGTTTATTGGTGATAGTTTATTAATGAGACTGGAGTCTGAGAAAGGAATGAACCAGAAGTTGGTCAGGAGCCTATCAGATGCTAGCATGTCTAGGGAGATGAACTAATAGAAGAAGAAGAATAAATTTCTTCTCTGATCTTGTTATTTCCTTTCTTTTATTAGCTTTGATCTTTGCTTGCTCTTCTTTTTCTAGTTTATTTTTTTTGTTTTGTTTTTTTTTCCGGTACATGGGCCTCTCACTGTTGTGGCCTCTCCCACCATGGAGCACGGGCTTCAGACGTGCAGGCTCAGCGGCCATGGCTCACGGGCCCAGCCGCTCCGCAGCATGTGGGGTCTTCCTGAACTGGGACATGAACTTGTGTCCCCTGCATTGGCAGGTGGACTCTCGACCACTGCACCACCAGGGAAGCCCCTTTTTCTAGTTTTTTTAATGAAAATTTAGATTGTTTTCTGAGATTTTTCTTATGTCCTGAGGTAGGCTTGTATCACTGTGAACTTCCCACTTAGGACTGCCTTTGTTGCATCCCATAGATTTTGGAACATTGTGTTTCTATTTTCATTTGTGTTAAGGTGTTTTTAAATTTTCTCTTTGATTTCTTCATTGACCCCTTGGTTGTTTAATAGCACGTTGTTTAGTTTCCATGTGTTTGTTTTTTCCAGCTTTCTTCTTATAATTGATTTCTAGTTTTATACCATTGTGATCACAAAAGATGCGTGATATGATTTCACTCTTCAAGTCATTGAGACTTGCTTTGTGGCCTAACATATGATCTATTCTGGTGAACGTTCCATGTGTATATGAAAAGAATGTGTAGTCTGCTGTTTTGGTATGGAATGTTCCATATATATCTATTAAGTCTATCTGATTTAATGTGTCATTTAGGGCCCAACCCCCAGGCCGCGAACCGGTACAGGAACCGGTCCACACAGCAGGAGGTGAGCAGCGGACGAGTGAGCAAAGTTTCATCTGCTGCTCCCCATCACTCCCCATCACTCGCATTACCACCTGAACCATCTCCCTCCCATCTGTGGAAAAATTGTCTTCCATAAAACTGGTCCCTGGTGCCAAAAATGTTGGGGACTGCTAATTTAAGGTCAATGTTTCCTTAAAGATTTTCTGTCTAGATGGTCCGTCCATTGATGTAAGTAGGGTGTTAAAGTGCTCTACTATTATTGTATTACTGTCGATTTCTCTCCTTATGTCTGTTTATATGTGCTTTATATATTTAGACACTCCCATGAAAGGTGTATAGATGTTTATAAATATTATATCCTCTTGTTGGATTGACCCCTTGATCATTATGTAATGCTCTTCTTTGTCTTTTGTTACAGTCCTTGTCTTAAAGTCTATTTTGTCCAATATAAGTATAGCTACCCCAGCTTTCTTTTTATTTCTATTTACATGGAATATCTTTTTCCAGTTTTTCACCTTCAGTCTGTGTGTGTCTTTACGTCTGAAGTGAATCTGTTGTAGGCAGCATATATATGGGTCTCCTATTTTATCCATTCATTTACTCTTTGTCTTTTGATTGAAGCATTTAGTCCATTTACATTTAAAATAATTATTGATAGCTATGTACTTATTGACATTTTGTTAATTGTCATCAGGCTATTTTTGTAGTTCTCCTCTGTTCCTTTCTTCTTCTCTTGCTCTCTTCCCTTGTGCTTTGATGACTTTCTTTAGTGTTGTGTTTGGATTCCTTTCTCTTTATTTTTTGTATATCTATTATAGGTTTTTGGCTTGTGGTTATATGAGGTTCATATATGACAACAAACATATATATACATACATACAAGTATATATATACATACATACAAATATACATATCTATGTGTGTATATATATATATACTATATATACTATATATCTATAAATATAGTATATATGTATATATATTTTTAGTTCATGGTCATTTAACCTTGAATGTATTCTACAAGCTCTACATAATTTACATCTTTTCATTTTTTGTTTCTCTTCATTAACTATTGTAGTTATACTTGATTTTACTACTTTTGTTTTCTAACCTTCAAACTAGCTTTATAAGTAGTTGATTAACTACCTTAACTGTATATTTGCCTTTACCAGTGAGTTTTTTTTCATGTGTTTTCTTATTTCTAGATATGGCCTTTTCTTTGTCATTTAAAGAAGTCTCTTTAACATTTCTTGTAAGGCCAGTTTACTGGTGATGAGCTCCTTTAGCTTTTGCTTGTCTAGGAAACTCTATTTCTCCCTCAATTTTGAATGATACTTTACCAAGTAGAGTATTCCTAGTTGTAAGTTTTTTTCCTTTCACCATTTTGAATATATCATGCCACTCCCTTCTGACCTGCAAAGTTCCTGCTGAAAAATCTGCTGATAGCCTTATGGAGTTTTCCTTGTACATAATAAATTGTTATTTTCTTTCTAACTGCTTTTGAGATTCTCTCTTTATCCTTAAATTTTACTATTTTAATTATAATGTTTCATGGTGTGGTTCTCTTTGGGCTCATCTTGTTTGGAATTATCTGGGCTTCCTGGATGTCTATTTTTTTTTCCCAGATTAGGGAAGTTTTCCACCATAATTTCTTGAAATATTTTTTTGGCCTTTTCTCTCTCTCTTCTCCTTCCAGGATCCCCATATTGCAAATGTTATTATGCTTGATGTTGTTTGTTAAGGTATCCTTTGCTTTTTAAATTTTTTTCTTCTTTCTTTTTCTTTCTTTTTTTTTTGGCCACTCTTTCTGGATGAAACTCAGTACTTTTCTTCCAGATTGATGATTTGTGCATCTCCTTCATTCATTCTTCTGCTGAACCCCTCTGGTGTATTTTTCAGTTCAGTTCAGTTATAACCTGTTTGGTACTTTCTCTTTGTTGAAGTTCTCACTGTGTTCATCCATTTCTCCCAAGATCAGTAAGCTTATTTTTGACCATTACTTTGAAACTCTTTATCAGTTAGGTTTCTCATCTCTGTTTCATTAAGATCCTTTTCTGGGGATTTTTCTTATTCTTTGGTTTGGAATACATTCCAGTGTATCGTCATTTTGCCTGACTGTCTTTGTCTTTATGTACTAGGCAAAACAGCTCCCTCTCCCATTCTTGAATGCATGGTCTTACGTAGGAGATGATCCATAGAGCCCAGAAACACAATCTCCCCTGGCTTTCAGAGCCAGCTCTCAAGGGTTGTCTCTTATGTGGAATACCTCACTGCCTGTGGCAGGGTCGTGCCTGGGCAGGATGCACTCACCTGGTGTAGTTGTGGCTTGGCTGCTGACTGGGGTGGGCTGGGTGCAAGATGCTCATGCAGTGGAGTGTTTGCAGAATGGGGCAGGGCTCAGCTCTGGCCACCAACATCCCAGACCTTATCATATTTTATTACAACTGATGAGCCATTTTAGATCATGTTTTACTTATCTGTTTTGAGTGTGGAATTTTTTGCATAATTAAGGATGTATAATTTAAGCAAACTTTATATTTTTCTTCACAATGTTTTATTTTTAACCATTTTTTAAATTGAAGTATAGTTAATTTACAATGTTGTGTTAGTTTCAGGTGTACAGCAAAGTGATATATATATATATGTATGTATCTCACAACATTGTAAATTAACTATACTTCAATTTATATATAGTCTTTTTCAGATTCTTTTCCATTGTAGGTTATTACAAGATGCTGAATATAGTTCCCTGTGCTATACAGTAGGTCCTTGGTGCTTATCTATTTTATATATAGTAGTGTGTATATATTAATCCCAAACTCTTAATTTATCTCCCCCACCTCTTACTATCCCCTTTAGTAACCATAGGTTTGTTTTCTATGTCTGTGAGTCTATTTCTGTTTTGTAAATAAGTTCATTTATGTCATTTTTTAAGATTCAACATGTAAGTGATATTATAGGATATTTTTCTTTCTCTGTCTGTCTTATTTCACTTAATATGATAATCTCTAGGTCCATCCATGTTGCTGCAAATGGCATTATTTCATTCTTTCTTATGGCTGATTAATACCCCATTGTGTATATATACCATATCTTCTTTGTCCATTTATCTGTTGATGGACAGTCAGGTTGCTTCCATGTCTTGGATACTGTAAATAGTGCTGCTATGAACACTGGGGTACATGTATCTTTTCAAATCATAGTTTTCTCCAGATATATGCCCAGGAGTGGGATTGCAGGATCGTGGTAATTCTAGTTTTAGTTTTCTGAGGAACTTTCACACTATTTTCCGTAGTAGCTGCACCAATTTATATTCCCACGAGCAGTGTAGGAGGGGTCCCTTTTCTCTACACCCTCTCCAGCATTTATTAGAGCAAATTTTATTTTTAAGTATAACTTTATTTTAAAGCCTAATGGTTCCTTAAATCAACCATTCCTATAGAGAGTTTAATTGTTGGACTATAAGGCAATAATGAAAGTGTGGCATTTCGCTAGAAATGGACCCTGTGAGTCCAAATCTATAGACTAAAAGCAAAGTATCAAAGACAACCCGTGAAAAATTCCACAACATAGTTTTGACAATGTTTGAATGGATATGTTAAAACTAAAAATGAGGGCTTCCCTGGTGGCGCAGTGGTTGAGAGTCCGCCTGCCGATGCAGGGGACACGGGTTCGTGCCCCGGTCTGGGAGGATCCCACATGCCGCGGAGCGGCTGGGCCCGTGAGCCATGGCCGCTGAGCCTGCGCGTCCGGAGCCTGTCCTCCGCAACGGGAGAGGCCACAACAGTGAGAGGCCCGCGTAACGCATAAAAAAAAAAAAAAAAAAAAAAAAAAAAAAAAAAAAAACTAAAAATGAAATGTGTACTTTAGATTCACTTTTTCTACAAGTGGAACATGTAACTGATTATCTAAAAATTTTTCTGAATATCACTCACTGAATGATTTGAAAACAGAGATATGTCATGACTGGTGATTTTTATCCTTTGGTGTTCCCTTTAACCTTCAAGCCAATGGATTCCAGAATGTTGCTAATTAAATGGATTAAACTGTACTGGTTTTATTAAAGCTCCCAAGAATAGGCTATGACCTTTTTCATTGCTCATACAAATCAATACATTCAGAAGAAGAAAAACTTGATTGGTATGATAGACTTCTGCTGCAAACTTTGCTTTCAGGAAACACCTATAAGCCTTTACAGAAATCTATAATTACTAATACTGATGCATTTCCCTTTGATACATGCTTAAGGCTCATTAATTACCTGTGTTCCAAAGCTGGTGATAAACTCGTTTTTATAATGCTATTAGGGGTATATTAACATGTGATAAACTATTTAAAAATAAGACAATGGTAAACACTAAATTCAGGATCATGGTTGCATCAGAGAAAAATGGTAGGGATATGGGATCAAGCATAAGCACACAAACAACTTTAATGCAGGATATCTCATCCTCAAGACTGTCAACATTTGGGGCAGGATAAGTCTCTGTTGTGGGAGACTACCTGGTGTATTGCAGGATGTTTAGCAACATCCCTGAACTCTACCCACTGGATGCTAATAGTGTTCCTGTAACCAATTTTGACAAATAAAAATGCCTCCAGTTATTGCTGCATGTCCCATGGGGGAAGGGGGACAGAATCATCACTGACTGGGAAGCACTGCTTTAATCAGATTGGCAAGGTTTTAGTTTTTATGTTTAGTAAGAAGGAAGGTTCACAGGTATCCATTTGTATATGGTGCTTCATAATTTTCTTGTAAGTTACATATATTCTCTTGAAATTTACTAAAGCTTTAGTAATATACTTTCAACAGGTGACTTTCTGGAAATAAACTTGGAGATACATTTGTTTGATTTTTTTCTTGATAATCAAGGGGAATATACAACTTTATTTTCTACTTTTAACCACAATGTACTAACATATTTCCTTTTGTGTCATTATGAAGAGTATTTTGACAGAATGTTTATTTTAAATTTGAAACATTTAATCATGCAATTTGTGCAACTGGCTTGTTGCTAAAAATTGCATGATTTTTAGCCCAGAACTGAATATTTTTAGTCAGACATTAAAAATATGCATATAAAGGTTGTAGGACGTATGTGTGCACAAAATAAAGTACAATCTTATCTGATCAATACCATAAGAATAAGCTAGTAAAGAAACATAACCCTCCAAACCAAGTTTAAATAACAAGTAATTTATTCTAAAGATTTAGAGGAACTCAAGGTCTGAAGTGGAGTTGGTCTGAGGAGACGAGTCCACCAAGGACTCTCTACCACTGCCTCCCTCTTCCTTTTCCTCTCCTGGGGGGACATCGTCTTTTTATCTCTTTTCCTCATGCATCTGGTTCTTTCACACTCTCTGAAGCTTGCCTTCTCCTCCCATTCATTTATGTGGACTTGGATAGTCATGGCAACCTCCATCTGTTTATGACTCTCCAGCACAGCTACTTTTAATTAGCTTCAGAGGAAATCTTATTGGCTTAGCTTAGGTCAGGTGTCTACATTTGGTTCAATCAGCTGTGGCAAAATAGAGACTAAACAGATTTACATGGTACCTAAACCTTTCCATTCTGCATCATGTGGGTGCATCTAGCACTCTAAGAAGAGGGCATTGGCCAAGAAGAAAGGATGAACATCTAAACCACATGTAACATCAACTAACAGACATAGCCTATGAAGATTTTGTTTCCCCTTCATGAAAGAGACAGAGAGAGAGAGAACTGTTAGATGTAGAGAAGATACATCTGGAGTATATAAATCTGGGCATAGGTAGAATTTAACTCTCTTATCTACACTGCAATTAAATTCTTCAACCAGATGTCTTCTGATGTTGTTCACTTTCCCCCTGAGTTATCTTCCTTATGTATATGTGTGTGTGAACATTCCAATGTTAAACCTCTTCAGAATCTCTGGTGTTCAGTTAATCTAGAGAGAAAACACATTCCTGAAGTTTCAAAATGGAGATAATAAATAATATTTTAGCAATTTTAGATTGGAATGAGTATCCTGAGGTGATGAATTAGCTGCTGTTCAACAAATATATTATTTGTGAATCTATTTCTGATCAAATTATGAGTATAAGGATTTTTTTGTTGATGGTAAAAAGCAGAATCACAAACATAGTCATGTCCTAAAAATCATGTGGTAGGCACAGATGGAAAGCTGGTCGCCAAGGGTCTGCATTGTAGGCAGGTGGGGGTGACTTTGAACTCAGCCATGTACTATCATCCACAGCTGCATCATACATGAGGAACAGTGAGGTGCTCCACAATCTGACTAAGGCAAACATTAGGGTCCCTGAAAAAGAACAATGCTCTCTATACGTGAGTTAGTTATTAATTCCACTAAACAAGATATAGGACAGCAAGTTTAATGCTGGAAAGTCTTTCTAGAGGAGGATCCACATTTTTAAATATGTGTATATGCAGTCAACTTGATTCCCCAAGGTAGTGACATTAATTTCCAATTCATTGTGACATTATACTTCTTTCCTTTAAGTATTTTTTTAATTAATAAATAACTTTTAGTTAATATTTTCATTTTCTCTGTTAAATTTCAATGGATTATTTTCTTGATTGACATTATGCATGCACAAAATAAAGTACAGTATTATCTGGTTAATACCATAAGAATAACAGTAAAGAAATAGAACTGCTCTAAAACCAGGAGCATTCTCTATTAAATGTCAAAAGAGCATCTCTATTAAAGCTCAAAGGATTAATAAGTAGTTTGGGATTTCCTGATTCTTAATGTTTTACTTCTCAAGAAGGAAGTAAAACAAGGGGATTATCCACACCACTTTATCTTGATTAATGCAGTGGATTAGGACTTCACCACCACCACGTCAGCACATTTGTAGCTTTTTTAAAGATTTAATTGGACTTCTTACATATTGTAAAAGTAATTGATAAAGTGATTATAGAAACAAGTACATCCTCTTGATTTATCATGTTTGCATATAAAAACATTATTTTGAGGGACTTCCCTGGTGGCGCAGTGGTTGGGAATCCGCCTGCCAATGCAGGGCACATGGGTTCAAGCCCTGGTCTGGGAAGATCCCACATGCCACAGAGCAACTGGGCCCCATGCACCACAACTACTGAGCCTGCTCTCTAGAGCCCATGAGCCACAATTACTGAGCCCACATGCCACAACTACTGAAACCCACACATCTGGAGCCCATACTCCACAACAAGAGAAGCCACTGCAATGAGAAACCCGTGCGCTGGTGAAGAGTGGCCCCCACTCACCACAACCAGAGAAGAGCCCATGCACAGCAATGAAGACCCAATGCAGCCAAAATAAATAAATAAATAAAATAAAATAATTTAAAAAAATAAAATTTTAAAAAATTTTGAAAAAAATATTTTGAAAAAAAATTAAAAACAAAATAAATAAATAAAAACATTATTTTGAATTGCTAATAATTTCTGTTAACCATCAGTTAAACACATAAATGATCAGGCTGAAAACAGGAGGAACTGCAGAAATCCAGACCTACCAACAACAACCTTGCACAGCAACCAGCCAGTGGTCCTGGTGTGTCACTGTTGCTGTGATGTGCATCTCTCACTTGGCACCCTGAGGCATCTGCACAGTGGATCATTGGCCGCAGAGAGACCAACAATATTTTTCTCTATTAAAAATGAAACATAGGAGAATGAAAATTGATTAATCAAACTTAACAAATACCTTTTCAAAGCTGTTGAAAAAATATGTTTATTTGAATCAATAAAGATATTTTGTAGTCTTATAAGTCTATAACATTTACTTCATAAAAATGTGTGTAACCATCTTTGCCAATTAAATTCTAGCATAATACCATGTAATAAACTCAAATTTGGTTTGTGCACTTAATACTACCACTGCAATAAATGGTGTATTAAAAACTTTTTTTGTAATTAAATATGTTTTATAGTCAGAAAATATTGGATTTTAACCATCTCTTTCTAATACATATAAAAATAGGATGAGGATAATTTCTATAACCAACAAAAAAGATAATTTAGAAGTGCATGTAAAATAAATTATTTTAAGTAAAATATTAAATAATATGTTTGTAATAAAATGAGGGACAGTTGGATATGACTAAATATATATTTATAAATATATAAATTATAGTTATGTAACTATAGATGTAAATTAAGGTATAAATTAAGATAAAGCATTTATCTTTAGAGATAGATGGGGATTAGATTTAGATAGAGACGAATAGATAATTCTTAATGTGAAAGTGATATTTCACAAACCATATGTAGACAAATATTTTTCCAGATGTATCATCAAATATTTTCAATTGATTTTCTTATACCATGTGCAGTAGTTTGTAGGGAAAAAACGATATACCATGTGGGATCATTGTAACATAGCTGTCTTGGCCCTGGGCACACAGAGGTGTTCAGTAAATGGGAGTTACTGTTACTACATATTGCTTGATCTCTACACACAGCTCTGCTGGCCTTGTAGCTCTGGCCCTGGCAGAACTGTGAAGCCATCACTGTCTTTCATGCTCTCGGCCTTCACTTAGGGTTCCCTAATAGAGTGATGGGGGCACCCCTTTTTCATCTTTCAGATATTCAGTGCCCCCTTGCTATCTGAACAGCAGGGGTGGAGCAGATCCTGATCATTTTAAATTTTGCACTTTATTTGGTATGCTTGAATTTGTTTTTTGTTCTTCCAGTTTTATTGACATACAGTACTGTATAAGTTTAAGGTGTGCAGCATAATGATTTGACTTACATGCATCATGAAATGATTATCACAGTAAGTTTACTAAACATCTATCATTTCATATAGGTACAAAATTAAAGAAATAAAAAAAAGTGTTTCTTGTGATGAGAACTCTTAGGATTTACGCTTTTAAAAACTTTCATCTCTAACATACAGCAGTGTTAATTTATCATGTTGTACATCACTAGTACTTATTTATCTTACAATTGGAAGTTTGTACCTTTTGACTACCATCATCCAGTCCCCCCTGCTTTTGTCTTTTATCCTTCCTACTACCTTTATACATTGCTTATTTACGACCTTTACTATATATTTGCCTTTACCAATGAGATTTTTCCTTTCATAATTTTCATGTTTCTGGTTGTGACCTTTTCTTTTTCTCTTAGAGAAGTCCCTTTAACCTTTCACTATAAAGCTGCCTTAGTGGTGCTGAACCCTTTTAGCTTTTGCTTGTCTGTAAAACTTTTGATCTTGCCATCAAATCTGATGAAAGCCTTGCCAGGTAGAGTATTCTTAATTGTAGCTTTTTCTCTTTCATCACTTTAAATATATTGTGGCATTCCCTTCTGGCTTGCAGAGTTTCTGCTGAAAATTCAACTGATAGCCTCATGGGTAACTAACTTGTTGCTTTTCCCTTTCTGCTTTTAATATTCTCTCTATCTTTAATTTTTGCCATTTTAATTACAATTTGTCTTGGTGTGGTCCTCTTTGGGTTGATCCTGTTTAGGACCCTCTGTGCTTCCTGGACCTGGAAACCTGTTTCTTTCCCCAGGTTAGGGAAATTTTCAGCTATTATGTCTTCAAATATGTTCTCTGCCCCTTTCTCTCTCTCTCTTCTCCTTATGGGAACCCTATTATGTGAACGTTAGTATGTGAACATTAGGTGTCTTGTAAATGGTCCCCACTTCTTATTATTCTTTTTTCTGTTCAGCTTCAGTGATTTCCACTACTCTGTCTTCCAGCTTGCTGATCTGTTTTTCTGTATCATTTAATCGACTGCTGATTCTTTCTAGTGTACTTTTCATTTCAGTTATTATATTCTTCAGCTCTGTTTGATTCTTTTCTTATATTTTCTAACCTTTGTTAAACTTCTCACTGTGTTCATCCATTCTTCTCCTGAGTTCTTTGATCATCTTTCCAACCATTACCTTGAACTCTTTCTTGGGTAGATTGCCTATCTCCACTTCACTTAGTTCTTCTGGGGTTTTATCTTGTTCCTTCATTTGGAACTTATTCCTTTGTCACCTCATTTTGCCTAATTTGGTGTTTGTACTTCTGTGTATTTGGCAGGTTGATTATGTTTCCCTGCCTTGGAGAAGTAACCTTTTATAAAAGATATTCTGTGCATCCCAGTAATATACTCCCCTTTGGTTACCAGAGGTAAATGCTGTAGGGGTCCTCCCTAAGTGGGCTGTGCAGGTCTTTCTGTTATGGCAGACTGACTACTGTGGGCAGTCTGGTAGCTGTCTGGCCTCCAGTTTGGTTGGTTGCCAGGCCCTCCCTTGTGCAGAAACTACTGGCTGCTGACTGGGGGGACCATGAGGCTGCTGCCTGCAGGGCCTTGGAGGTCTTGGAGTTGGTTTTGTTCTGCTGGTGGGCAGGGCTGGGTCCTGATACAGGAGGCTGCTGGGATGTGATGGTCCTGGGGCTTGTGTGTGACTGCTGGTGGGCAGGGCCAGACCCAGGGGATTGCGGGGATGATGCCTGCCCATTGGTGGGTGAGGCCAGATCCTGGGGCTAGTGCTGGCTCACTGATTGGCAGAGCTGGTGTCTCTGAGTGCAGGGCCCTGGCAGTCCTAAGGCTAGTGTGCAGGGCTTGGTCCTAGAGTCCTGGGGCCTCTGGTGGACAGGGATGGGTCCCAGGGTGGTTCTGGGCTCAGGAGACTTAAGACAGCAGGCCTCCTGGTGGGTGGAGCTATGTCCCTACCTGACTAGTTGTTTGGCCTGAAGCATCCCAGTACTGGTGCTGACCATCCAGTGGGTGAGGTCAGGTTCCAGTGCTAATAAGCTCAAGGGAGGATTCCAAAACGACTCTTGCCAGGAGTGGTGCCCAAGTGGCAGATAAAGCTCCCCAAAATGGCTGCCACCAATGTCTGGGTCCCCAGGGTGAGCTCCAGTTACCTCCAGTTACCTCCTGCCTCTTCTGTAGACTCTCCAGGATCAGCAGGTGGATCTGAACCAGGCTCCTTTCAAATCACTTCTTCCGCCCTGGGTCCTAGAGCATGTGAGATTTTGTGTGCACCCTTAAAGAGTGGAGTCCCTATTTCCCACAGCCCTCTGACTATCCTGAAAGTAAGCCCTTCCACCCTTCAAAGCCAAATGCTCTGCAAGCTCATCTTCCTGGTGCAGGAGACCCAGGCTGGGGAGCCCGATTTGGAGCTCAGATCACCTGCTCATTGGGAAGAACCTCTGTAGTTGTAATTATCCTCCCTTTTGTGGGTCACCCACCCCAGGGTATGGGTCTTGACTGTACCGTGTCTCCACCCCTCCTACGAGTCTCACTGTGGTTCCCTCTTTACATTTTTAGTTATGGATGTTTTCTGCTGGCCTTCTGATTTTTCTCATCAATAGTTACTCTGTAAATAGTTGTAATTTTGGTGTGCCCTTGGGAGGAGGTGAGCTCAGGGTCTTCCCACCATTTTGGCCACACCCTGGTATGCTTAAATTTGAATCAGCCACTTTTGCTCTTTTGTCCATAATTTCACATAACATTTGGTATATATTAGATATTCAGTAAAGGTTTATTGAATACTTTTAGGCATCAATAAGTAACTGTAGATACTCTGGATGCAGGGATACACAGGTCTGTGGTCCCTTAAATCACACTCTTTAGGCTAAACTGCCAAGTAAATTAACATAGTACTTTTAGGGAGATGGCTATGCAGTGTGGGATGAAGAGGTTGAAAGGGATAATCCTCAGTAAGTCTTTCAGATAGGCTCAGTGTCCACTCGTGGGCCAGTGGGCTGGGGCTCAGGACCTGAGCAAGAATATGTGGGGAGTCTTAGAGCTAATAAATAGTCCAATGCACATATCCCAGGCCAGGAAGTGAGAGCCAGCCAATGTCACAGAAGATTAGAGTTTCTAGGCAGAATGAGAAGGCAGGTGAAGGCCTGACAGAGGCACATGTTGAAGGTAGACTCTGAAGCAAATCCAAGATCACCTTGATTCTCTTCCTCCAGAGATGAGAAGATGCTTCCATTAGTGCTGGTGAGCCTAGTGCTGTTGAAGAGCATAGCCAGTTAAAGTGGCCAAGATCTCTGTTATGGATTGAGTTGTGTCTCCCCAAAAGACATGTTAAAGACCTACCCCCTAGTACCTCAGAATATGACCTTATTTGGAAATAGGTTTTTTGCAGGTATAATTAATTAAGATAGGATCATACTGTAGTACGATGGGCCCTTAATCCGGCATAATTAGTGTCACTATAAGAAGAGGAGAAAACAAAGACACATAAGAAGACACCATGTGACAACAGAAGTGGGGAGATTGGAGTAATGCATCTGTTAGCAAAGGAATGCCAAAGATTAATGGCCACAAGAAGCTAGGAAGAAGCAAGAAAGGATTATCCTCTACGTTTCAGAGGGAGCACGGCCCTGCTGACATCTTCATTTTCGACTTCTAACCTCTAGAGCTAAGAGTGAACAAGTTTCTGTTGTTTTAAGCCACTCGGTTTGTGGTACTTTGCAATGGCAGCACTCTCCAAAGACAAATGCTGCTCTTCATCCACTTAGGAGCACTGGCAGCTGTCTCTGGGGGTACCACACCCTCTGTGCAGATTTGGGTCTCTCCATAATTGCCATGGTAAATACCCACTTTGGACATTCACATTCTTCCATACCTCTGGGAAGTTACTCTTCCAGGATGGCTGAAGGCTAAGGAACATGTGCCTGCAATTATCTAGGATAATGAACTTGCTCCACCCACAGAGAAAAACTTCCTGGATGCTCTCTTCACTGCACATCCTCTACCAGCCCCATGGCCTCTTTTATTATCCTCCTGCCACAGGAGCCCAGATGCATACATTTTCCCAAGAGTTACAGGTTAAGTTCATAGTGTAAATCAATCTTCTTTCTGTATCCTGGAATGTAGCCTTAGGCATATGATATTACGTCTTCCTCTTGTAGTGAAGATTTTGACAAAGAAAAGGCCCACCAGAATACATTTTCTTTATTAATACTGAATATGTGAAAATTGAATAGTTTAGTACATTAAATATATACATGTAGATTGTTCTTTTAAAGAAATGGACCTTTAGGGCTTCCCTGGTGGTGCAGTGGTTGAGAGTCCGCCTGCCGATGCAGGGGATGCGGGTTCGTGCCCCGGTCCGGGAGGATCCCGCATGCCGTGGAGCAGTTGGGCCTGTGAGCCATGGCCGCTTGGCCTGCGTGTCCGGAGCCAGTGCTCCACGGCGGGAGAGGCCACAACAGTGAGGCCCGCGTACCGCAAAAAAAAAAAAGAAATGGACCTTTACCGGAAATTCACTTTAGTGGCTTTGTATTCAGTGAGCTATATGTTCCTTTTTTTTTTTAACATTTTGATTGGAGTATAAATACTTTACAATGGTGTGTTAGTTTCTGCTGTTAACAAAGTGAATCACCTACACGTATACGTATATCCCCATATCCCCGCCCTCTTGCATCTCCCTCCCACCCTTCCTATCCCTCCCCTCTAGGTGGACACAAAGCACCGAGCTGATCTCACTGTGCTAGGAGGCTACTTCCCACTAGCTACGTATTTTACACTTGCTACTATATATATGTCCATGCCACTCTCTCACTTCGTCCCAGCTTACCCTTCCCCATCCCCGTGTCCTTAAGTCCATTCTCTACATCTGCATCTCTATTCCTGTACTGCGTCTAGGTTCTTCAGAACCTTTTCTTTTCTTTTTTTTCTTTTTTTAGAGTCCATGTATATGTGTTAGCACACAGTATTTGTTTTTCTCTTTCTGACTTACTTCACTCTGTATGACAGTCTCTAGGTCCATCCACCTCACTACAAATAAAGCAATTTCGTTTCTTTTTATGGCTGTGTAATATTCCATTGTATATATGTGCCACATCTTCTTTATCCATTCATCTGTCGATGGACACTTAGGTTGCTTCCATGTCCTGTCTATTGTAAATAGAGCTGCAATGAACATTGTGGTACATGACTCTTTGAATTATGGTGTTCTCAGGGTATATGCCCAGTAGTGGGATTGCTGGGTCATATGGTAATTCTATTTTTAGTTTTTAAGAAACCTCCATACTGTTCTCCATAGTGGCTGTATCAATTTACATTCCTACCAACAGTGCAAGAGGGTTCCCTTTTTTCCACACCAGCTCCAGCATTTACTGTTTGTAAATTTTTTGATGGTGGCCATTCTGACTGCTGTGAGGTGATACCTCATTGTAGTTTTGATTTGAATTTCTCTACTGATTAGCGATGTTGAGCATCCTTTCATATGTCTGTTGGCAATCTGTATGTATTATTTGAAGAAATGTCTACTTAGGTTTTCTGCCCATTTTTGGATTCGGTTATTTGTTTTTTTGATATTGAGCTGCATGACCTGCTTGTATATTTTGGAGATTAAGCCTTTGTCAGTTGCTTCGTTTGCAAATATTTTCTCCCATTCTCAGGGTTGTCTTTTTGTCTTCTTTATGGTTTCCATTGCTGTGCAAAAGCCTTTAAGTTTTATTAGGTCCCATTTGTTTATTTTTGTTTCTATTTCCTATTCTCTAGGAGGTGGGTCAAAAAGGATCTTGCTATGATTTATGTCATAGAGTGTTCTGCGTATGTTTTCCTCTTAACGGTTTTGTAGTGTTTGGCCTTACATTTAGGTCTTTAATCCATTTTGAGTTTATTTTTGTGTATGGTGTTAGGGAGTGTTCTAATTTCATAGTTTTACATGTACCTGTGCAGTTTTCCCAGCACCACTTATTGAAGAAGCTGTCTTTTCTCCATTGTATATTCTTGCCTCCTTTATCAAAGATGTGGTGACCATATGTGTGTGGGTTTATCTCTGGACTTTCTATCCTGTTCCATTGATCTATATTTCTGTTTTTGTGCCAGTACCATACTGTCTTGATTACTGTAGCTTTCTATTATAGTGTGAAGTCAGGGAGTCTGATTCCTCCAGCTCCGTTTTTCTTTCTCAAGATTGCTTTGGCTATTCGGGGTCTTTTGTGTTTCCATACAAATTGTGAAATTTTTTGTTCTAGTTCTGTGAAAAATGCCATTGGTAGTTTGATAGGGATTGCATTGAATCTGTAGTTTGCTTTGGGTAGTATACTCATTTTCACAATGTTGAATCTTCCAACCAAGAACATGGTATATCTCTACATCTGTTTGTTTCATCTTGAATTTCTTTCATCAGTGTCTTATAGTTTTCTGCATACAGAACTTTTGTCTCCTTAGGTAGGTTTATTCCTAGGTATTTTATTCTTTTTGTTGCAATGGTAAATGAGAATGTTTCCTTAATTTCTCTTTCAGATTTTTCATCATTACTGTATAGGAATGCAAGAGATTTCTGTGCATTAATTTTGTATCCTGCTACTTTACCAAATTCATTGATTAGCTTTAGTAGATTTTTTTGTAGCATCTTTAGGATTCTCTATGTATAGTATTATGTCATCTGCAAACAGTGACAGTTTTACTTCTTCTTTTCCGATTTGGATTCCTTTTACTTGTTCTTCTTCTATAATTGCTGTGGCTAAAAGTTCCAAAACTACGTTGAATAATAGTGGTGAGAGTGGACATCCTTGCTTTGTACCTGATTTTCATGGAAATGCTTTCAGGTTTTCACCATTGAGAATGATGTTTGCTGTGGGTTTGTCGTATATGGCCTTTATTATGTTGATGTAAGTTCCCTGTATGCCTACTTTCTGGATGGTTTTTATCATAAACAGGTGTTGAATTTTGTCAAAAGCTTTTTCTGCATCTGTTGAGATGATCATATGGTTTTTATTCTTCAATTTGTTAATATGGTGTATCACATTGATTGATTTGCTTATATTGAAGATTCCTTGCATTCCCAGGATAAACCCCACTTGATCATTGTGTATGATACTTTTAGTGTGCTGGTGGATTCTGTTTGCTAGTATTTTCTTGAGGATTTTTGAATCTATGTTCATTGGTGATATTGGCCTGTAGTTTTCTTTCTTTATTAAGTCTTTGTCTGGTTTTTGTTGAGAGTTTTACTCCCTCTACTATATTTTGGAAGAGTTTGAGAAGGATAGGTGTTAGCTCTTCTCTAAGTGTTTGATAGAATTCACCTGTGAAGCCATCTGGTCCTGGGCTTTTGTTTGTTGGAAGGTTTTTAATCACACTTTCAATTTCAGTACTTGTGATTGGTCTATTTATATTTTCTCTTTCTTCCTGGTTCAGTCTCGGAAGGTAGTGCTTTTCTAAGAATTTGTCCATTTTTTCCAGGCTGTCCATTTTATTGGCATACAGTTGCTTGCAGTAATATCTCATGATTCTTTGTACTTCTGCAGTGTCAGTTGTTACTTCTCCTTTTTCATATAATTCTAATGATTTGAGTCTTCTCCCTTTTTTTCTTGATGGGTCCAGCTAATGGTTTATCAATTTTGTTTATGTTCTCAAAGAACCAGCTTTTAGTTTTATTGATCTTTGCCATCATTTTCTTCATTTATTTTTCATTTATTTCTGATCTGATCTTATGATTTCTTTCCTTCTGCTAACTTGGGGGTTTTTTTGTTCTTCTTTCTCTAACTGCTTTAGGTATATGGTTAGGTTGTTTATTTGAGATGTTTCTTGTTTCTTGAAGTAGGATTGTATTGCTATAAACTTCCCTCTTAGAACTGCTTTTGCTGTGTCCCATAGGTTTTGGATCGTCGTGTTTTCATTGTCATTTGTTTCTAGGTATTTTTTGATTTCCTCTTTGATTTCTTCAGTGATCTCTTGTTTATTGAGTAGTGTATTGTCTAGCCTCCATGTGTTTGTATTTTTTACATATTTTTTCCTGTAATTGACTTCTAGTCTCATAGTGTCGTGGTTGGAAAAGATGCTTCATACCTTTTCAATTTTCTTAAGTTTACTGAGGCTTGATTTTTAACAAAGACATGGTCTATCCTAAAGAATGTTCCATGAACACTTGAGAAGAAAGTATATTCTGTTGTTTTTGGATGGAATGTCCTATAAATATCAATTAAGACCATCTTGTATAATGTGTCATTTAAAGCTTGTGTTTCTTTCTTTATTTTAATTTTGGATGATCTGTCCATTGGTGAACGTGGGGTGTTAAAGTCCCCTAGTATTATTGTGTTACTGTTGATTTCCCCTTTTATGGCTGTTAGCATTTGCCTTTTATATTGAGGTGCTCCTATGTTCGGTGCATAAATATTTACCATTGTCATGTCTTCTTCTTGGATAGATCCCTTGATCATTATGAAGTGGCCTTCTTTGTCTCTTGTAATAGCCTTTATTTTAAAGTCTATTTTTTCTGATATGAGAATTGTTACTCCAGCTTTCTTTTGATTTCCATTTGCATGGAATATCTTTTTCCATCCCCTCACTTTCAGTCTCTATGTGTCCCTAGGTCTGAAGTGGGTCTCTTGTAGACAGCATATATACGAGTCTTGTTTTTGTATCCATTCAGCCAGTCTATGTCTTTTCTTTGGAGCATTTGATCCATTTACATTTAAGGTAGTTATCGATATGTGTGTTCCTATTACCATTTTCTTAATTGTTTTGGGTTTGTTATTGTAGGTCTTTTCCTTCTCTTGTGTTTCCTGCCTAGAGAAGTTCCTTTAGCACTTGTTGTAAAGGTAGATTGGTGGTGCTGAAATCTCTTAGCTTTTGCTTGTTTGTAAAGCTTTTGAATTCTCCATAGAATTTGAATGAGATCCTTGCTGGGTGGAGTAATCTTACTGTAGGTTTTTCCCTTTCAGTCCCTTTCTTTTTCTCTTCTTCTTCTGAGGCCCCTGTAATTCGAATGTTGGTGCATTTAATGTTGTCCCAGTGGTCTCTGAAACTGTCCTCAATTCTTTTCATTCTTTTTTCTTTATTCTGCTCTGTGGTAGTTATTTCCACTATTTTGTCTTCCAGGTCACTTATCCATTCTTCTGCCTCAGTTATTCTGCTATTGATTCCTTCTAGAGAATTTTTAATTTCATTTATTGTGGTGTTCATCATTGTTTGTTTGCTCTTTTGTTCTTCTAGGTCCTCGTTAAACATTTCTTGTATTTTCACCATTCTACTTCCAAGATTTTGGATCATCTTTACTATCAGTACTCTGAATTCTTTTTCATGTAGACTGCCTCCTCATTTGCTTGGTCTGGTGGGTTTTTCTCTGTCTTCTCATTTTGCTTAACTTACTGTGTTTGGGGTCTCCTTTTCACAGGCTGCAGGTTCATAGTTCCCGTTGTTTTTGGTGTCTGCCCCCAGTTGGTAAGGTTGGTTCAGTAGGTTGTGTAGGCTTCCTGGTGGAGGGGACTGCTGCCTGTGTTCTGGTTGATGTGGCTGTATCTTGTCTTTTTGTTGGGCAGGACTGCATCCGATGGTGTGTTTTGGGGTGTCTGTGAACTTATTATGATTTTCGGCAGCCTCTCTTCTAATGGGTGGGGTTTTGTTCCTGTCTTGCTAGTTGTTTGCCATGGGGTGTCCAACACTGGTAATTGCTGGTCGTAGAGTGGAGCTTGGTCTTAGTGTTGAGATGGAGATCTCTGGGAGAGCTCTCACCGATTGATACACGGTCCCAGGAGGTCTCTAGTGTACCAAAGTCCTGAGCTAGGCTCTCTCACCTCAGAGGCTCAGGCCTGACACCCGGCTAGAGCACCAAAACCCTGTCAGCCACACAGCTCAGAAGAAAAGGGAGGAAAAAAAGAAGAAAGAAAGGAAAAGAAAAAATAAATAAAGTTATTAAAATAAAAAAAATTATTAAAGTAAAAAAAAAGAAAAGAAAAAAACAGAACAACCAAACCAATAAACAAATCCACCAATGATAACAAGCACTAAAAAACTATACTAAAAAAAAAAAAAAAAACAACAGACAGACAGTACCCTAGGACTAATGGTAAAAGGAAACCTATACAGAGAAAATCACAAAAAGGAGCATGCATACACACACCCACAAAAAGGGAAAAAGAAAAAAAAAATGTATATATATGAAGGAAGAGAGCAACCAAATCAATAAACAAATCTACCAGTGATAGTAAGCTCTAAATACTAAACTGAGATAAACATAAAATCAGGAACAAATTAGATGAAGAAAGCAAACCTCAAGTCTACAGTTGCTCCCAAAGACCACCACCTCAATTTTGGAACGATGCATTGTCTCTTCAGGTATTCCAGAGATGCCGGATACATCAAGTTGATTGTGGAGATTTAATCCACTGCTCCTGAGGCTCCATGGAGAAATTTCCCTTTCTCTTCTTTATTCACACAGTTCCTGGGGTTCAGCTTTGGTTTTCGCCCTGCCTCTGCATGTAGGTCGCCCTTTGGTGTCTGTTCTTCGCCCAGACAGGAGTGGGTTAAAGGAGAGGCTGAATAGGGGCTCTGGCTCACTCAGGCCGGGGGAGGGAGGGGTATGGAATGCGGGCGAGCCTGTGGTGGCAGAGGCCGGCATGACGTTGCAACAGCCTGAGGTGCGCTGTGTGTTCTCCCGGGGAAGTTGTCCCTGGATCACAGGACCCTCGCAGTGGCAGGCTGCCCAGGCTCCTGGGAGGGAAGGTGTGGATAGTGACCTGTGCTTCCACACAGGCCTCTTGGTGGCTGTAGCAGCAGCCTTAGCATTTCATGCCCAACTCTGGTATCCGCGCTGATAGCC
Organism: Phocoena sinus; assembly: GCF_008692025.1. NCBI lineage: Eukaryota > Metazoa > Chordata > Mammalia > Artiodactyla > Phocoenidae > Phocoena > Phocoena sinus. The sequence continues at coordinate 156,635,879 of NC_045763.1, read as the reverse complement.
ACATCTCTGGAGCTCATTTAGGTGGTGCTCTGAATCTCCTCTCCTCACGCGCACTGAAACAATGGTCTCTTGCCTCTTAGGCACCTCCAGACTTTTTCCCGGACTCCCTCCCAGCTAGCTGTGGTGCACTAGCCCCCTTCAGGCTGTGTTCACACAGCCAACCCCAGTCCTCTCCCTGTGGTCTGACCTCCAAAGCCCGAGCCTCAGCTCCCAGCGCCCACCCGTCCCAGCGGGTGAGCAGACAAGCCTCTCAGGCTGGTGAGTGCTGGTTGGCACTGATCTTCTGTGAGGGCATCTCTCCATTTTGCCCTCTGCACCTCTTTTGCTGCCCTCTCCTCCATGGCTCTGAAGCTTCCCCCGCCCACCCCCTATCTCCACCAGTGAAGGGGCTTCCTAGTGTGCGGAAACATCTCCTCCTTCACAGCTCCCTCCCAGAGGTGCAGGTCCCGTTCATATTCCTTTGTCTATGTTTTTTCTTTTTTCTTTTGCCCTACCCAGGTACGTGGGGAGTTTCTTGCCTTTTGGGAGGCCTGAGGTCTTCTGCCAGCATTCAGTAGGTATTCTGTAGGAGTTGTTCCACATGTAGATCTATTTTTAATGTATTTGTGGGGAGGAAGGTGATCTCCACGTCTTACTCTTCTGCTATCTTGAAGGTCCCCCCGTATATGTTCCTTTTGAGAAGCTGTAAACACATAGTCCTGAGGCAGCAGTACATAGCAGCTTGACAACTGATTATGACACATTATGCATAGAACAATTGGTTAAATTCAGATCTTAAAGTGAATTTTTTGGTTTTAACAATAGTCTGGGTGACCTAGTTGACCTTACATTTCTGTAAGGCTTGAATAACCCCGTTGCTTATATTAAGAATTATCAGATAAAGAAAGGCTAGGAAGAAACCAAATCCAAATTAAATAATGAAGAGGGAAACAAAGAAGTTAAGGCAAGTGAAAGGGTAAAAGGTGAAACTAACATACAGAAAGTATAGGAAGGCCAGTTCCTATGAACAACAAGGATTTACTGTATAACACAGGGAACTAATTCAATATCTTATAATAACCTATAATGGAGAAGAATCTGAAATATATATATATATGTATGTATATACATAACTGGATCACTGCTGTACACCTGAAACTAACACAATATTGTAAATCAACTATACTTCAATAAAGAAAAAGAAGGCCAGTTTCTTATTGAGGAAAGGCATATTACTAAGCAAGACTGATCTTTTATTGATTGCAAAATTGTATGAAAATTATCCCAAAAGTAAAAGAAAAAAGAGCATGGCACACCTATCTCACCATTTGAGTGATAAATCAAGGAGCGGGGATTTGAGTCAGATCTGACTTTAGAAGCCATGATCTTGTCACCATGTGGAGCTATACATAGGGAAAAACTTATTCTTTTTTTTTCCCCTTGTATTCTCTTTGGGAATAAAGTAACTCCTTGAGGGTCCTCTCTACACTTAACTAATGTAAATATTTGGTTTCCCTGAATGCCAACTGTGATGGATGCAGACCATGAGTATTTCTGCCGGTACGTGACTGACTGCATGTTCATGGCCTTGACACAGAGGCTGACTGGGATTTCCTTGAACTCCTAGGAGCTGAGGTGACCTACATGAACATGACTGCCTACAACAAGGGCCGGCTGCAGTCCTCCTTCTGGATTGTGGACAAACAGCATGTTTACATCGGCAGTGCTGGTTTGGACTGGCAGTCCCTGGGACAGGTAATCTTTTCATTACATAAAGTCAGTGTTCTGTCAGCATCAAAACTACCACCTCCAAAAAAAAAAAAAAAAACACAACAAAAAAACCTACCACCTCCATAAAGCATTCAGTCACCTCTACTGTGGTTGAGGGAAATTAAACCTACAGCTTTTGTTATTTTGCATAGTTTTAGTAGGTTCACCTTCATTTAAAATGAAATGATAAACCTTTCTTTGTCAGAATCATTTTACCAAAAGAACTGCCATTGCTTCAGCACTTTTATAACTCAGATGCTACTCCAAGATTCTTTAGAACATGTTTGTGTGTAATTTATATTACACAAAACTAAATTTTCAGGATGAGATCACATAATCTATGAGAAACAGGAAAACATAAATTCAGTCTAGGATCACATATTGTAGAATAATAGTTTTATCCCTTTAAAAAATCTTAAGATAAAGATGTCTTCATCTTTCTTTTTGCAAATAATTAACTTCAAATATCTTGAAAATATACTTGAACAGTCTTTTAATTTTCATGTATTTATTTGTGCCAAAGGTGATCCATGGAGGATCACAAATCACCTTCTTCCCATTTGTCAACTAGTGGCTGGAAGTTCTTCATCATTGGATGCATAAGAAGACTGACCAGTTAACTATGCATGCACAGAGCCCATACACAATGTTTTACCTGAGCTCTTTTAATATTAGGATCCCTGAAATGACATTGAATTCTACTGCACTTCTATTTATTCCTATGGGAAAAAAGCACTGATGTGCAGACACACAATGGCCATAGCTTGAAAGAAAACACCACGTGGGATAAATCTGAGAGAGGGTAACATTATATTTGTACTGTGAGCTTCAGGCCTTTAACCATTTGCCTCCCAGTTTCCACTCTTTTCCTTCTTAAACTACCGTCTTTCATGCACACATATTCCATCTAGTTTTCCTCTTTTAATGTGTGAGGCAAATAAAAGTGCTCAGCTGTAAAAGAAATGGGCAAATGAAATACTAAAAACCCAATTATTGCCCTCTTCATGGAATAGTGTGGAGCCAAAGTACAACTTATCTAAGGTGGTTTTCTAGTTTTGCATGTGAGGCGGTGTCACAGTCAGTAGCCCAGTCTCAAGGGCCAAGTACTTGGTATCTCTAATAAGACAGTCTCCCTCCCCAGCAGAGGAGGGGACACTGAAAGAAAATGCCGTAATTCATTTTGGAATTGAAAGCACCATCAAAGATTATGACAAAACATTGTTTATTTTATATTTGCTCAGAAAATTAGGTGCTACCTACTGATATAAAAATGATTCTGAATAAAATAATAGTATAAATAATAATAATTGCAACAATAACTAGCTTATATTGAATGCAAGGTGTTCTAAGCCATGTAAATGGATTATTTAATTAAAACCTCACAATGATCCTATGAGGTAAACGCTATTATTGCATCCATTTTAAAGAAAAGTAGACGTCAGCCCAGAGTTGAGTTTCAGTATTGAATGTTTTAAGCAAATTTCTTCCAGTATTAATTCTGATATGAAAAATATAAATTTTGATTCTGTTTATCTTGTGTCTGATGGCCCTTCAAACACACATATAAAAATAGTGATTACAGCAACATCAGCACCTCAGAAATAAGTAAGGCAAAGATAGTATAAAGCCTCAATAATTTAGAGTATTTAGAGAAAAATAGTCTAATTTATGGAAATCTCTGGGTCTATCTTTTGCTTTTTTTGTACTTTTGTAAAAAATTAACCAATAAGTATCTTTTGCCCAGAAATTTTCATCTGAATCTCCCATATTAAATAGATAAAATTGGTTCTGTAACAATATTAATTATATGTAAATTCTGCTAAGTAGTTTTTAAAAAATTTTTACTGGAGCAGAGTTGATTTCTAATGTTGTGTTAGTTTCTACTGTATAGCAAAGAGAATCAGTTATACATATAGATATATCCACTTTTTTTTAGATTATTTTCCCATATAGGTCATTAGAGGGTACTGAGTAGATTTCCCTGTGCTATACAGTAGATCCTTATTAAGTTATCTATTTTATATATAGTAGTGTGCATATGTGAATCCCAATCTCCCAGTTTATCCCTCCTCCTTCCCCCCCTAGTAACCATAAGACTGTTTTCTACCTCTGTGACTCTATGTTTTGTAAATAAGTTCATCTGTACCAGTTTTTTAGATTCCACATATAAGCAATATCATGATATTTGTCTTTCCCTGTCTGGCTTACTTCACTCAGAATGAAAATCTCTAGGTCCATCCATGTTACTGTAAATGGCATTATTTTGTTCTTTTTTTACGACTGAGTAATATTCCATTGTACATACGTACCACATCTTCTTCACCCATTCCTTTGTCGATGGACATGTAGGCTGCTTCGATGTACTGGCTATTGTAAATAGTGTTGCAATGAATATTGAGGTGCATGTATCTTTTCAAATTATGGTTTTCTCCAGGTGTATGCCCAACAGCTGGATCATGTGGTAGTTCTATTTTTAGTTTTTTAAGGAACCTCCATAATGTTCTCCATAGTGGCTGTACCAATTTACATTCCCACCAACAGTGTAGGAGTGTTTCCTTTTCTCCACACTCTCTCCAGCATTTATTGTTTGTAGATTTTTTTGGTGATGGCCATTCTGAGTGCTGTGAGGTAAAACCTCATTGTAGTTTTGATTTGCATTTCTCTAATAATGCAAATTATTAGATCTGATTATTGTAGTGCAATAATTTATCATTATTATAGTGATGCTGAGCATCTTTTCATGTACTTTTTGGCCATCTATACATCTTCTTTGGAAAAATGTCTATTTATTTAGATCTTCCAGACATTTTTTTTATTGGGTTGTTTGTTGTTGTTTTTGTTGTTATTGAGATGCATGAGCTGTTTGTATATTTTGGAGATTAATCCCATGTCATTTGCTTCATCTGCAAATATTTTCTCCCATTCTGTGGGTTGCTTTTCATGTTGTTATTGTTTCCTTTGCGGCGTAAAACTTTTTTTTTTTTTTTTGCGGTACGCGGGCCTCTCACTGTTGTGGCCTCTCCAATTGTGGAGCACAGGCTCTGGACGCGCAGGCTCAGCGGCCATGGCTCATGGGCCCAGCTGCTCTGTGGCGTGTGGGATCTTCCTGGACCGGGGCACGAACCCATGTCCCCTGCATCAGCCCATGGACTCTCAACCACTGCACCACCAGGGAAGCCCTGTGCAAAAGTTTAATTAGATCCCATTTGTTTATTTTTGTTTTTATTTTTATTACTCCAGAAGGAGAATCAAAAGAGATCTTGCTTCGATTTATGTCAGAGAGTGTTCTGCCTATGTTTTCTTCTAAGAGTTTTATAGCATCTAGCCTTACATTTAGGTCTTTAATCCATTTTAAGTTTATTTTTGTGTATGGTGTTATGGAGTGTTCTAATTTCATTCTTTTACATATAACTGCCCAGTTTTTCAAGCACCACTTATTGAAAAGACTGTCTTTTCTCCATTGTATATTCTTGCCTCCTTTGTCATAGATTAGTTGACCATAGGTGCGTGAGTTTACCTCTCGACTTTCTATCCTATTCCATTGATCTATATTTCTGGTTTTGTGCCAGTACCATACTGTTTTGATGACTGTAGCTTTGCAGTATACTCTGAAGTCAGGGAGTCTGATTCTTCCAGCTCTGTTTTTCTTTCTCAAGATTGCTTTGGCTATTCAGGCTCTTTTGTGTGTCCATACAAACTTTAAGATTTTTTTTTTCTAGTTCTGTGCAAAATGTCATTGGTAATTTGACAGGGCTTGCATTGAATCTGTAGATTGCTTTAGTCATTTGATAATATTGATTGTTCCAATCCAAGATCATGGTATATCTCTCCATCTGTGCATGTCATCTTTGATTTCTTTCATCAGTATCTTATTGTTTTCTGAATATAGGTCTTTTGCCTCCTTAGGTAGGTTTATTACTAGGTATTTTATTCTTCTTGATGTGATGGTAAATGGGATTGTCTCCTTAGTTTCTCTTTCTCATCTTTCATTGTTAGTGTATGGTAATGCAAGAGATTTCTGTGTATTGATTTTGTGTCCTGCAACTTTACTGAATTCATTGATGAGCTCTTATAGTTTTCTGGTAGCATCTTTAGGATTTTCTATGTATAGTGTCATGTCACCTGCAAACAGTGACAGTTTTACTTCTTTTCCAACTTGGATTCCTTTTGTTTCTTTTTCTTCTTTGATTGCTGTGGCTAGGACTTCCAAAACTATGTTGAATAAAAGTGGCGAGTGGACATCTTTGTCTTGTTCTTTATCTTAGAGGAAATGCTTTCAGTTTTTTAACATTGAGAATGATGTTTTCTGTGGGTTTGTCAGATATGGCCCTTATTATGTTGAGTTAGATTCCCTCCATGCAAACTTTCTAGGGAGTTTTCATCAGAAATTGGTGTTGAATTTTGTCAAAAGCTTTTTCTGCATCTATTGAGATGATCATAAGTTTTTTATTCTTTAATTTGTTAATGTGGTGTATCACATTGATTGATTTGCATATATTGAAGAATCCTTGCAACCCTGGGATAAATCCCACTTGATTATGGTGTATGATCCTTTTAAGGTGTTGTTGGATTTTGTTTGCTAGTATTTTGTTGAGGAATTTTGAGTCTATGTTCATCAGTGATATTGGCCTATAATTTTCTTTTTTTGTGGTGTCTTTGTTAGGTTTTGATATCAGGGTGATAGTGGCCTTGTAGAATGAGTTTGGGAGTGTTCCTTCCTCTGCAATTTTTTGGAAGAGTTTCAGAAGGATAGGTATTAACTCTTTTCTAAATGTTTGATAGAATTCACCTGTGAAACCATCTGGTCCTAGACTTTTGTTTGTTGGAAGTTTTAAAATCACAATTTCAATTTCAGTACTTATGATTGGTGTGTTCATATTTTCTATTTCTTCCTGGTTCAGTCTTGGAAGGTTGTACCTTTCTAAGAATTTGTCCATTTCTTCTAGGTTGTCCATTTTATTGGCATATAGTTGATTGCAGTAGTCTCTTATGATCCTTTGTATTTCTGTGGTATTGGTTGTAACTTCTTTTTCATGTCTAATCTTATTGATTTGAGCCCTCTCCCTTTTTTTCTTGATGAGTCTGGCTAAAGGTTTAACAATATTGTTTATCTTTTCAAAGAATCAGCTTTTAGTTTTATTGCTCTTTTCTATTATTTCCTTCATCTCTATTTCATTTATTTCTGCTCTAATCTTTACAATAACTTTCCTTTTACTAACTTTGGGCTTTGTTTGTACTTCTTTCTCTAGTTGCTTTAGGTGTAAGGTTAGGTTGTTTATTTGTGATTTTTCTTGTTCCCTTAGGTAAGATTGTATTGCTATAAACTTCCCTCTTAGAACTGCTTTTGCTGCCTCCCACAGGTTTTGGATTGTCATGTTTTTGTTGTCATCTGTCTCTAGGTATTTTTTTATTTCCTTTTTGATTTCTTCAGTGATCATTGGTTGTTTAGTAACATATTGTTTAGTCTCCAAGTGTTTGTGTTTTTTTACAGTTTTCTTTCTCCTGTAGTATACTGCTAATCTATTGTTGTGGTCAGAAAAGATGCTTGATATGATTTCAGTTTTCTTAAATTTTCCAAGGCTTGATTTATGGCCCAATATGTGTTTTATCCTGGAGAGTGTTCCATGTGCACTTGAGAAGAAAGTGTATTTGGCTCCTTTCAGGTGGAATGTTCTATAAATATAAATTAAGTCCTTTTGGTCTAATGTATCATTTAAGGCCTGTGTTTCCTTATTGACTTTCTGTCTGGGTGATCTGTCCAATGGTGTAAGTGGGGTGTTAAATTCCCCCACTAGCATTGTGTTACTGTTGATTTACCCTTTGACAGCTGTTAGCATTTGGCTTATATATTGAGGTGCTCCTATGTTGGGTGCATATATATTTACAGTTGGTATATCTTCTTCTTGGATTGGTCCCTTGATCATTATGTAGTGTCCTTCCTTGTCTCTCGTTAACAGTCTTTATTTTAAAGTCTAATTTATCTGATATGAGTGTTGCTACTCCAGCTTTCTTTTGACTTCCATTTGCATGGAATACCTTTTTACACCCTCTCACTTTCAGTCTGCATGTGTCCTGAGATCTGAAGTTGGTCTCTTGCAGACAGCATATGTAAGTGTCTTGTTTTTGTATCCACTCAGCCAGTCTATGTCTTTTGGTTGGACCACTTAATCCATTTACTTTTAAGGTAATTACCAATATGTATGTTCCTATTGACATTTTCTTAATTGTTGTGGATTTGTTTTTGTAGGTTTCTTTTCTTCCTCTTTTGTTCTCTTCTGTTGTGATTTGATGGCTATCCTTGGTGTTGTGTTTGGGTTGTTTTTTCTGTTTTGTGTGTGCATCTAATGTAGTTTTTGGGTTTGCTGTTCCCATGAGGTTTTGATATAGCATTTTGTATATATACAAGGTGTTTTAAGTTGCTGGTCTCTTTCCTGCCTAGAAAAGGTCATTTAGCATTTGTTGTAAACCTGGTTTGGTGGTGCTGAATTCTCTTTGCTTTTGCTTGTCTGTAAAGCTTTTGATTTCTCCATCGAATCTGAATGAGAGCCTTGCTGGGTAGAGTGTTCTTGGTTGTAGGTTTTTCCCTTTCATCACTTTAAATATACCAGGCCACTCCCTGCTGGCATGAAGAGTTTCTGCTGAAAAATCAGTTGATAACTTTATGGGGATTCCCTGTATGTTATTGTTGCTTTTCCTTTGTTGCTTTTAATATTTTTTCTTTGTCTTTAATTTTTGTCAGTTTGATTAATATGTATCTCAGTGTGTTCATACTTGGCTTCATCCTGTATGGGACTCTCTGCACTTCCTGGACTTGAGTGACTGTTTCCTTTCTCATGTTAAAGAAGTTTTCAGCTATAACACCTTCAGATGTTTTCTCAGGTCGTTCCTCTTTCTTTTCTCCTTCTGGGACCCCTATAATGCAAATGTTGGTACGTTTAACATTGTCCCAGACGTCTCTGAGACTTTCTTCATTTCTTTTCATTCTTGACACCCTATGTCAGGGGGTATGTTTTGAGGTAGCTGTGAGCTCAATATGACTTTAAGCAGCCTGTCTGCTGATGGGTGGGGCTGTGTTCCCAACCTGCTGGTTGTTTGGCCTGAGTGTCCCAGCACTGGAGCCTATAGGCTGTTGGGTGGGGCTGGGTCTTGGTGCCAAAATGGGAACCTCCATTTTGGCACTGATCTATATCCCCTGGGGCCTCTACCACCAGTGTTCTTGCCTCCATAGTGAGCTAAAGCCAACCTCTGCCTCCCCAGGAGACCCTCTAAGACCCCTACTTAGGTCTAGTGCCAGTTCCTATGGAGGTATTGCTTTGTCCTGGGTCCCAGTGCACATGAGTGGAGTCTATTTCTCCCAACCCTGTGGAACTCCTATGCTCAGACCCAGTTGCCCTTCAAAGCCAAATGTTCTGGGGGTTCTTCCTCCCAATGCTTGACCCTCAGACTCTCTTGGAGGGCGACTTTTATGTGGGAAAGTTTCTGTGTAGCCTGTGTAGGTTTAATATTTTTTTGGTGCGAGGGCTGTTTTTAGAATGAACATCTGCTACCTCTTTCCTCAGTGTATGCTGGCCATCATCCCTTTTACAGGAGGTATGACTGATGTTGTGGTGACCAGAGCTTGCACTGGATATTGAGCAGGGCCTCCCCTTTGCTCTGTGGTTGTCACTGCCCTGTCAGATGTGGGGTCTGCTCCCTAGTTGTTGCAGTAGAGGCCCCAAGATCTGTTTCTGACCTGTGTTTCTGATCTATGGTGCGAGGTAGGTAGGATTAGAGCACTCCCACTGGGAGGGAAGCCACTGAGTTTTCCTCCTTTGTAGCTGTTCACCTGTGAGTGTACTCTGTTTTGTCACTTTTCACCCCGTGTTGGCTCACAGATTACACTGTTGTTGGAAGTGCTCTCAGCCCCGCCTAACGAGGGGTATGCTGGCAATTGGCCCTGGTGTCTCGCAGGCATTATTTTTACCAGGCCACCTGTGCAGGTCCACTGAAGTCAGGTTCCAGGACTGCAGTAACTGTGCAGCTAGAACTGCTGTGGGAGCTATGAAGGCAGCTCAGATTTTGGCCTGGTCCAATCCCCACATGTATGTGCCCACAAAGCCTACAGCCACTAAAGCTAGACCTGTCTCAGCTGTGGGAGCACTCAGCCATTTGGATACCCCACAGGCACTGAGTTTACAAAGCCAGAAGCGAGGATGTAAATCCACGGTTCCCACAGCCACATCAGCTCTTCCTCCTTAGTTGCATGGCCCCTGGGGCTCACCTGTGGTTTCAGCCCCACCTCTGCATGTGTGCCTCCCACCAGGAGCTTCTCCCAAGGCTGCCCCAGAGCACACGCACCTGCCCAGGCAGGCAGAGCAGAGGCAGCAATGGGTGGGGCACGCAAGCCTGCTCAGGTGGGCACCCCTCCTAGTGCCCATGGAGTCAGGGGCCAGCACATGGGGAAGGGGGCTGCAGTGGTGGCCCCACCCCTTGCATGCCACTCAACAACGGCACCCTGCTTCTATGGCGGCCTGGGCTTCTTCCACGAACATTCCCAGTTGTGGAGCTCCTTCCTCTCATCCCTTCAGGCTGTCTCTTCACAGCCAACAGCTGTCCCCTCCTTGGGTCTTCTCTCCAAACCCCACTTTCCAGCACCCAGCCCCCATCCACACCAGCAGACACGTCTCAGTCTGTGGCACAAAGGGCTATAGCACAGACCATCCGTGTAGGTCTTACTGTGTCCTGCCTGCCACAGACTGGTTGCTGTACTCGCCTTTGATCCCTCAAAGCTCCCCTTCTGTCCCAGCTGATTTCCCCACCAGTGAGGGGGCTTCCCAGTGTGCAGGAACCTCTCCTCTCCTTCAGTTCCCCCACCAGGGGTGCTGGTCCCATCCCATTTCCTCTTTTCTTTTTGTCTTTCTTTTGTCTTACCTGGTTGTGTGGGGATTTTTCTTGTCCTTTCAGGTGTCCAAGGTCCTCTGATTGTGTTCAGCAGGTGCTCTGTGAGACTTGTTCCATTTGTAGGTGTATTCTTAATGTACTTGGAGGGAGAGGTGAATTCCACATCCTCCTATTTCATCATCTTGATTCCTCCCCCCACTAAGTGGTTTTTAACTTGAGCATCATTTGTTGTTTTTTTTTTTAAAGAAAATGCATCTTCCCACCACTAAATTTTATTGTCTTTATTATTAACTGTTATTAACTGATAGGGTTTAAACTTCTATGAATTTCACTTGAGTGAGGTTTGAATTATTGAGGTTTAATGACATTTTTCTCCAAATCTTTGAACAAGTTATCTTTGTTTACTTTACTTCCTTCTACTCCTTCCCTTAGATAGACAGACATACATATATTCAAGTATTGGTTTCTCTGCATGAGGATCCTTCCTTTGTCTTTGCTGTTAGTTGTTTGTTTTGTAGGAAAGTAAGTTGATCTTTTAAATGTTTGTTCTCAATCTGTATAGCCATTTGGATATTATTTCCTTTTGAAATGGATCATTGTAAAATATGAAAATTTCCCCATTTTAAACATGGTAAATACAGAGCAAAGATAAGGTGCAAGTTATTTCCTATTATTCATATGAAGAATACAAGCTATTTTATGATCTTTCCCTGTTTACACATTCCTAAGTGGTAGCTGGTTTCCCTTCAGTTATAGAGAAGACTAGAGGAAGAAGTGGGCAAGTACCTGGACCTGGTTCTCTGTTTCATGACTAATCAAGCTCCTTTCTTAAGGACAAGTCAACTCCTTATGCTTCCTTTAATGTCATTCTCAGTAGGAGCTGGAGAATTACAACCTCTCCACTATTGCCATTGCATGCCACTGAGCCCTCCAGGTCTGTCTAGAAGAGATATTCCTCTGACCTTGTCCATTGCTGGTTTGTTCTCAGCTCCTGAACCACATAATGAGAGGGAGAGTAAACAAAGTGGACTTCTTAGAATTCTCTCCTTCAGCTCAAATATAGCAGCAAAGTTATGCTTTTAAAAGCCTAAATGAATTAACATGCTATTTCTTAAGTATGGAATAAATGTTTTATAAGAACTTAAAACTAAACTCATTTTATAATTCATAATACATTCACATAGAGGGAAACTGTGAAAAAGTGCTGAGCTTTCCAAATAGCCCCTTAAAGTGAGGATTGGTGAAGGTTCACACTCGCCAGCTGCCCACGGAAACGGTCTCTGGGGGAGGACAGCCTTGGGTGGGTTGGGGGGAAGGTTGCAGGCTTTAACAAAATGAGTAAGCCACCAAGGACTTCCCACGTGGACTTCTTTTGTGGAAATCTGCTTTCTTCTGTTGTTTGTAAACTTAATAGCAGGTTAGACTCCGTTGAGGTCAGGGATTTGGGAAGAGGCGAGGAAGATATCTTTGTGTCATTTTTTCCAAAAGGCTACTCTATTTCTGTGCCAGGCACTGTGGTAATAGCTTTATATATACACAACTTCATTTTTCATAGCTACCTAAGGATGGATATAATCTCCATCTTCCAAATAAAGATAATATTGAAAAAATAAAACTAGAACAGATCCTATTGCTGCTCTTCTCTCTTATAAAATAGAATACTCACTAACCTGTAGAGGAATTAGGCATTTGGTGATGATTCTCATATTCTTTAGATTGACGATTAAGTTGGCAGAGTCTGAAACTTTCATTTCACTTCTGGCAATTTGGGATTCATGTATGAATTAACCCAAAGTTGCCATTTTCTCATCTTTCACTGCCAAACCAAACTCTTAAAAACTAAAATGTCTCATTTTAATTTTAATTTCTCTTAACAGTCTTTCCTATTTTCCTCCTGGAAGAGACTATATTCATTGATGGGCTAGAGAAGAGACATAGCTGGAGAGGGGGTGGAGTTTAAAACTCTTCTGCAAGAACGTTTAGCATCCCATCAGCTCCCCTGCATCTATATGTCAAATGCTCACCTACTTCTCTTACATCAACACCCACCATTTCGCTGTCTCCTCTTTACACATAGGCACAAATGCTGTCTCTTGCTTTGTCCACCCTTTCCCCTTAGTTCTTGCTATTTGGGATCATGTTGTTACACTTAAATCATCTACTTTAAATTAGTTTTCCTTTCAACTGTGCTGGATTATGTGGGCCTTTTTTTTGGTTTACCTCATGAGACATAGCACATCACACAACAAGTTCCGTGCGTTAGAACAGATTTTTTCATTTGAGCAGAGTCGTGGGTGAGGCTAATGGTTACATGAAGAATTATAAGTATCAGACTCAATCCAACCCATTAGCTTTATATTTTGTGAAGTTTTCTAGTGAAATCAGATTATTGCTATCAATGATTGCCTTAAATCTATACTAAGAGAAATAAAACTAATGATAATAACAGGTTCATTGTATTGAGGGCTTTCTCTATGCTAGGCATTCTTCTAAGCATTAAAGAGTATGAACTCATTTAATTTTCACAATAACTCTTTCTTGTAAATACTACTATCATCACTTTACTTTACAAAGGAGGAAATTGAGACACAAATCAGTAATTTACCCAAGGTCACCTTCCAAGAAGTGGCAAAGCAAGAATTCAAACCAAAGCAATTCAGTTCCAAACTGTTCACTCTTACTTTACTGCAAATAAGTTTTTTAAATAAATTACATTTATGAAAAATCATTTTCTTTCATGATTTTGCTGTGATGCTAAACAGTAAATCTCCTCTCTCTCTCTTTTTCTTTAAGGAAAACTAACAACACTATTCATCTAGACACCTTCACTCATTCACATCTTTCTTTTTTTTAATTTTTATTAGAGTATAGTTAATTTACAATGTTGTGTTAGTTTCAGGTGTACAGCAAAGTGAACCAGTTACACATATACATATATCCACTCTTTTTTAGATTCTTTTCCCATATAGGCCATTACAGAGTACTGAGTAGAGTTTCCTGTGCTATACAGTAGGTCCTTATTAGTTATCTGTTTTATATATAGTAGTGTATATATGTCAATCCCAATCTTCTAACTTAGCCCTTACCCCCAGGTAACCATAAATTTGTTTTCTACATCTGTAACTCTATTTCTGTTTTGTAGATAAGTTCATTTGTACCCTTTTTTTAGATTCCACATATAAGCAATATCATATGATATTTGTCTTTCCATTCACATCTTTCTGATTGCAAACCCATGATGACATGATGGCCACAGAATGATACCTACTGTTGCTCAGTGTTTGAGATCTACAAACTCACTTAACCTCTGGGTTGAATTTCAAAGACTAGGAAGTCAATGTGTGTGCTTCTGTATTCTCCTGCAGTGGTTCAGGGTGCTCCCCTAGAATCCGTGGCCACAGGGAGTCCTGTGGGAGAGAAAAGAACACCATCACAGGCTTTTGCACTTAGAGGTTTTGATTTGTGAATCTTAGGAGCTCCTAAAAACATACAGAGGAAACGAAAAAAACAGCACAAACAAAGCAAACAAAAGACTAGCCAGCGTGTGAAGTAGAAAGAAAAGGGCACAACAGTCTTCAAACCACAGGTCTCTGGGGCATGGTGCTGAAGTAGAAGAAGCTGAAAAGGAAAATGTAAAAATCATGCTTTTAGAAAAAGTTACTTTTATAATTTTTCAAGCATACCCTCTTAAATGAACTACTAGCCTGGGGTTGGAGGCAAGATTCAATGGGTTCATTGGTCACAAGACTCTGGCAACTCTGTAGAGGGGAAATATTTAAATAATATTTTAAAATATAATTATAATAAAGAGGAATAAGCCTACTCTGTTAATATGTATTTTAATCTCAGTCCACCTTTATTCTGAATAGACCTGAAAGGTATCTCTTAAAACAGACCAGCTGTTGGGGCAAGGAGCACAGGAGTTTTATGATGAGGTCTTCCAGTGACTGTGTTGGTGATCAAAAGAGGCAGCGACCTGGGGTAGGTTGTGGATTGAGTCCTGCAGGCTATGGGAGAAACACTGAAGATCTGTGATGGGGCCAGGACCTGACAACACTGGAACAAATCTAGGGAAAGTGTACAAGCTGAGGAGTGAGGAAAGTAGGGAGATAGACTATGGCCAAGATTAAAGGGGGAAGTGACAGGATTGAATTGTGGTGGTGTGAAGGTTAATTTTATATACCAACTTGGCTAGGCTGTGGTGCCCATTTGTCTATTCAAACACCAGTCTAGATATTGCTGCAAAGGTATTTTTTAGATGTGATTAACATTTAAATAAGTAGACTTGAGTAAAGTAGATTATCCTCCCTTACATGGGAGGGCTTCATCCAATCAATTGGAGGCCTTAAGAGCAAAGACTGAGGTTTTCAGAAGAAGGAATTTGGCCTCAAGACTGCAACATAGAAATCCTACCTGAGTTTGCAGCCTGCCAGCCTGCCGGCAAAGCTGTGTCATAAGGACTCATGGGTTATAAGGAATGAGTCAGAGGGAACAGTGTATATTGTTCCAGCATCTGGGTGGAGCTGGGCCAACAGGGAGAAGGACCATACTGTCAGCAGAAATGGGAATATCAGGAGGCCAGGGGCCATTCTGATGTCCAATGGGCAGTTGGAAAAACAGCAAAGAAATTGGCCAATATTGATGCTTTTTATCTAATAGCTTGAGTACCCGAATAGTGATAGCTCTTGATTGACCCTAAAGCTCCTGATTTCATCATAGCTGCTATTTCTGACAATAACCATTTGGTAAGACGTTGACAAGAATTGCACTCCTTCTGCCTCGCCAGGCTGGTCACTTCTTTCAAGTTTCCCTGTGGGTTGAAATCATAGTCTGACGTTAGCGATGAGAAAGGGTACTGAGGCTTAAAGTGTCTTTGATTCCCTCTTGTCCCCTTTTCTTTCAGTTAAAAGAACAAAGCACTGAGGTAGAGTTTTGAAGACTGAGTGGGTGTGCCAGAGGGCAAAAGGAGGGCACTGCTTGGTAGCTTATCCTGTCACCACCGTTCAGTGCTAGCACTGAGCTGACGTTTTCAGAATTTATGATTTTCTAGAGACATGTTTTAGCTCCTATGGAAGTGGGCATTGGTAATGCAAGTAACAGTTATCAGAACCAAAATGAAAACGAACCAAAGCAAAAGACAATTCAATAGCAAATGCAATAGAAAAAGTTAATATGCCTTAGACAACATGTAATGAAGGAAAACAAAGGATTAATTCTTCCAGTATTGATTTAGAAGATTACCTGGGCTGCTCAGGAAGGTCACTTTTATTTGCATATGAATTCTAAAGTAAATGAGGAGCTGGAAGTCCCTATTTCATGTAAAAGAAATGTATTTGCAGACAGATTTTCAGTAACAAAGCCATGCTTATTTTCTAAAATTTTCAAAGTAACAATTTGGCAGAAATACTGTTCAAAAGAGCATAAGTAGGAAATCCCCTTTCCTAGTCTCCCCTGAGAGACATTCTCACAAAGCCAGTTTATTGTCTATTGTAAAATAGTCTCAGTTTGTGCAATTAAGTAAAGAAATAAGAGCATCACTTGCTCTCTCCTGTTTGCCTTTCCAAAGATGAAATTCAGTTAGTAAGTCATTCTCAAGTGAAATTTACTGCCAGATTTTTCCTTCATATGTCCCTGCAATACCTGATTCCTCAGTCTGTCCTAAGTGATGTGATAAATCCAGGTATCTGTAATGGCCCCTTAGGTAACATGTCTTGAGATCTCTATCCTGGCCACTTCTTTTTACTAGATATAATCCATTTGATTAAAGTTTCTCTTAAAATACGATGTCCAAAATTCAATATGGTACTTCAAAAGTAGCCTTCCCATGTAGACTTTGGCTTGTATTCATGTGAGCACTATACTTCTGAAAATAGAAGGTAAACCTGGATTTAATGTTTTGCCATTCTCATTATTTTTTGTTGGTCGTTACTAAGAGCATTGCTTGGCAATATAGCATAGTAGTTGGAGTCAGATAGAACTAAAATTGAATTTTTTTCTATCTCTTATAATTATATAACTGTGGGCAAGTTTTTTCATTTCCGTGAGCTTAAATTTATCTCAGCAATTGACTAATAATACCAACCTCATACAACTGTTAGGGATCAGATGGAATCTCACACACCGGAGCACTAGACCTGCAGCCTGGTTACTGCTCAGTAGCCAGTAGAGTTGATGACAAGGAAACTGTTTTCCTTCTTTGATAAGTTATCTAGATCAGTAGATCAAGGGAATGCTTAGAGGTGTTAGCGTTTGTTATCTTTGGCAAAGATTTTGTAAATCTCCCTAACACATGGTCTGGTTAACAGTACGGCATGGTGGGCAGCAGCACAGAAGGGGCATGGGCTAGGGGTTGTCTCCCTCTGAGGGAGGTCTCTCATATCTTAGCCATAGAGCTTTATTCTACATCCTGTGCTGTTCAAGGTTATCATCAATAGTAATAGCTAGAAGGCAACTGACCAAATTTACACGTAGCACAAATCCGGGAGATCGAGCTAAAGTCTTGGTTTTCAGAAACAAGACCTTAGAGAGATGTAAGCAAGTTGTTAGAACAGTACTAACAAGAGGAAGGTGAACAGGGGCATGGACATAAATGTAGACCACCCAAATGAGAATAAGCAAGCAAGGTAGTCAGCCACTACCACTTGCATTTGCCAGAGACTCAAAGGCAGACAGAGGAGTGGGAAAACTATACTTTATAGTGAAAAAGGGGAAGAAGCTGGTTGGAGGCTGTTAGCATAGGGAAGTTGTAGGAGAACTAACTAGAAGTAGGGTATCCTATGTAATTGGTTAGGGGTACATATTTGGCTTTCTCTGGTTGGTCCTAAATTGGAAACGGGACAAAATGAGGGTAACTGGTAATCAAGTTAATCAAGTACAGGGGTTATTGTTTGGCTCTCTGGCTGGTTGCTACAAGCTGTGGGTCAGAGTTGTATTTTTATATATGGTCTGGCCATTGTCCATTTGTATATTCAACCTCTCAGGAATGAACAAAGCCTTCTTCTTAATCCCCCACTCCTGCCATCCACTTTCCCAAAGGCTGGTTTTAGAATCCCAGATAGGCGTCTGGCTGCCTGTATTGAGAACCGGGTTGGGAAGTCACCTGCCTATGGGTTATTACATGAAATCTCAGCATCTGTAGGTTAGTTGCTTAAAAAACTTTTATCAAATGAATACATGAATTAACAAACTAGAGTGTGTTTACTAACCATGTAAGTCTTAAAGCCATAACATATGAGAGGACTGGAAATTACAGGAGAAATGAGTCATATCAAAAGCCTGGCCACACATACTCAGTTTGTATGTTGGGCTTGATGACAGAGCAGTGACCTCCACCAAAAGCTGGTCCACACCAATTTAGTAACATTTCTAACATCTCCTTCATGATTGTTAAGAATATGCTATTCATTATGAAAATAAATTTTTATATGCAGAAAAAGATCAGTTTTAACCATGGAGTTTTATTTTGTTTTGTTTTTAATATGGAAGTAAACTAATTGGCAAAGCTTGTTGAATATATACATACAGATTTTGTTTCCTTCAATAAAAGTTTATTAAATATGTTTCACTGGATTACCTCAAGGGCTCAGTCAGACCTAGGAAATTCATTTATTTTAACAAATATATTAACAAAGATTCACTTAGGTAAGTTTTATCGCCCCATTTTTTCCTACTTTATGACTTTCATATTTTAATTGGAAAAAAAAATGGAATGTATTATCCTGATACAATGTCTTGCTAAAATACTACTCTTATACCCATAAATCATTCTGCATACTTCAAGTTTATAACTCAACTATCTATTATTATAATTAGCTGTCACTTCAGTCCTTTATTGTTGAGTTCAACAAAATTTAACTGTCATATTTTTGAAAACATTTTCTGAAGCTTAATTCTCTCAGCAAACTAAGTATAAAAAATTAGCTCCATTGCCTTGTACCATTGTAACATGGCCTTCCTAACCCCACCCACAAACTGCTAAATTGCTTCTATGTTGTTTTAGTCAGGTTGAATGTACAATATTTGGACCTTAAGAACTGTCTAAAAATACTCATCTACTTCTGACTTGGCCTGTGGTGCTGGTTATGTGTATTCTATTCTAATTTCATTCTCAGAAACCTGTGGGAGAAACATGGACTAAAATAAACCAAACAATATATAGAAATGCAAATATGTTCATAGTTTTCAGTGAGAGCTTTATACTTTTTAGAAATTCCCCGTGAACACTGATTTCTTTAATCCCCACAGCAGCCCTGAGATACATGAGATACATGAGACAGGCTTTATTTTATTTTTATTTATTTACTTATTTATTTTTGCGGTACGCGGGCCTCTCACTGTTAGGGCCTCTCCCGTTGTGGAGCACAGGCTCCGGACGCGCAGGCTCAGCAGCCATGGCTCACGGGCCCAGCCGCTCCGTGGCATGTAGGATCTTCCTAGACCAGGGCACAAACCCGTGTCCCCTACATTGGCAGGCGGACTCTCAACCGCTGCGCCACCAGGGAAGCCCTATGAGACAGGCTTTAGAAGCTTAATTTTACAAATTAGGAAATTGAAGAATGTCCTGGAATTATTCCTTCAGTTAATGTCAGAGTTGAGAGTGAAACCCAAACTTCCGGTTTTTATGCAACACTCCTTTTACCTGTGCCTGAATCAGTGGTGCAGACGTCCCACATTTACAGTGATTTCCCACAGGTCTAGAAACTAGATATCTGAGGGCCTTCTCTAACTGGAATACAACCAAGAGCCAAAAAATATGCAAAAAGACTGTGTACAGGCAAAACTCCCCAAAGCTGCAGCCTTTTACTTATTGGAGCACCTCATTGGGACTTATTCAAAATCTGTTTATTCTTAGGCTCACCATGGGTCTAATTAATTTCCAAGCTATGGCCAGTAAGAAGTCACGTGTCAGAGAAGAACACTGACAGTCCAGGCAAGTGAGAGCTGTCCACAGGGGAAGAGTGGACACCAATCATTGAAAGCAACACATGAATTCTAAAATTCTAGTATTCATGAACCAATCAGCATTAGCCAACCTATATACATCCCAGCCAGCTGTGGAGATCCTGGCCCTCAGGATGACTATGACTTTACCTCTATGAAAAGGGAAAACTGTCCAATCACTGCTTCCTGTTCAGGACACAAGAAATGTGCTTAAACTTTTGAGAAAGCAGTCCATCAGAATAGCTGGAGGGTTAGTCCACTAGGCAGTCAACTCTCAGCTCTGGGAAGTTCAGATCTCTAAAGCAGCACAGTCCAATAGAAATGTACCGCAGGCCACTAACGTGAGCCACATATGTGATTTCAAATTTTCTTGTAGCCACATAAAAATGTAAAAAGGAAATAGGTCAAATTAATTTTAATCATATATTTTATATAATCTCATATGTCCTAAATATTATCATTTCAACCTGTCATCAGTATAAAACATTTAATGATGAGATATTTTACCTTTTATTTTGGTAGCAAGACTTCAAACACTAGTGGGCACTTCACACTTAAGCACAGCTCAGTTCAGGCTAGTTACATTTCAATAACCATGTCTGACTAGTGGCAGTCTTGCTTGCGCAGGCCTGGAACATCTTTTGCTCCCTCTTTAGGAAGCAGAATATGTTTTTTGCTAAGTTAACACACAAGCCTGAAGAACTAAGGCTTTTACTCTGAAAAGCTAGTTTTATATCTGGCAAACAAACCAACTTCACTTGGAAGGACTGGTCCTTGTGGAGTTAGAACCTCCAGAAGTCAGGTTGCCTATGGAGCTGTAAGAGTTTCAGGACTTTGAAAGCTGCAAAAGACTTTCAGGCCATTCAACACATGGCACTGATGTAAATTGCTTATTTTTACTTCCAAATATATGGATTAGGCTCTGCCTCCTTCTAAAATGATACTGATGTTGTTCTCAGAAGTTAAATATCTATCATCTTTATCTGCCAAAAGCTTTCAGCAGGGAACATCTCTAAAACATGCTTTGCCTGCTGGAAACTAGTGTCATTTCCCTGCTACATTATTTTAATTTGTTCACTTATTCAGTCATTCATTCAGCACACATTGTTTAGCATCTCCTTTGTGCCAGGCTCTACTGAAATTGCTAGGGGGTACAAAGATGCAGAAGCCAGCTCTCTTTCCTTAAGAAGATAAGCAAGTAAACAAATATTTAGAATACAGTTTGATGCATGTGCAACTAACTCAGACTAAGAGAAGGGACAGTTCCATGGAGGAGGTGGTGCCTGAGCTGAACTTGAAGATAAGCATAGAGGAACTAGGGAGGAAGGTTTTCCTTTCCATAGAGGTGGGAGAAGGCATGGTAATTCAGAGAAAAGGCGCTCACCCAAGTGGCTGTTACACACAATTCCACCATGAGTGCAGGAGATGGAAGGTCTTAGAGCCTCAGATGTCATGCAGAGAAACATGAATTTAGCCTGAAATTTGGGGAAAACCTGTGAAAGGTTTTAGGCAGAAGAGCTACAGCTGTGGAGAAATGGATTGGATTGGAGTAAGCTTAGGAAGCTGTTGCAGAAATGGGTCAGAAGGGGGCACTGGAGAGGGTGAGTACCTGAACTAAGTCCATAGCAGTGAGGAAGGGTGGGAAGGGAGGGTCTCTCCTGGACTGGCTGAGCCCCCTAGTCTGGCTCATTCCTTGTCTCTGCTTTAGGTTCCTCATTGTCAGATTTCCCCTGAAAGAAGTCCCAGGTGAGTCAGTGTGTCCTGAGTCATATCAGCCTATTTACTTCCTGCTTGGAAGGATATAGCATCATCCCATTTTTGTAAACAAAGAAATCCCCAAAACACGTAGGTGCACATATGTGAGCATGTATACATACGGACACAGAGTAGAGTTTGGAAGGACACATGTCAATATTCACAGTGATCACCTGTGGAGAGGGAGCTTCCGCTTCCTGCTCTAGAGACTTCCACACTGCTCCTTTGTAAGTGTATAGTAAACATGTATATTTAAATAGTTATATTTTTTAATATATTTAGTTTTAATTCAATATATCATATATAACATAAGCATTTACAATATATGTATTTGTACATCTGTATATGTGTGTATATATATGTACATGTGTGTATATGTGTATGTGTGTGTATAGAGACAGATAGATCAAACCACAATAGAACTATACCCTACCTAATTAGAAATATTTAGGGCCCTGATCCTGTACCTAGGGTTCATCATCAAAAACCTTTCTATGGTCAAAGTATACAAACTTCCAGTTATAAGATGAATAGGTTTTGAGGATGGAATGTACCATATGGTGACTATAATTAACAGTACTGTATTGTATACCTGAAAGTTGCTAAGAGAGTAGATCTTACAACAAAAACAAATGCAACAAAAAGGTAACTGTGAGGTGATGGATGTTTTAACTAACCTTATTTTGGTAATCACTTCACAATATATAAGTATACCTAAGCATCACAATATACACCTTAAACTTACACAGCGTTATGTGTCAATTACATTTCAATAAAGCTAGGGAAAAAACCTTCTAATCTTCTGAGCCCCTAAATAGTAAATGGTCACTCAGGCCTGACCCTAGTGAGTGTCAATTATAAGTGGCTTTAAGATCATCCACCTACCTGCATGTAGTACTGCCCCAGCCCACCATAAATTACTAATAGTGTGTGAGGACAAGATTCCATGGAAATTCTTGTGGTGCGTTCACCATGTATAAACACAGACACATATTTCTTTGGATTTGTTCATTAATAAAATTGCAAAGATTTTATTTGCCTTCTATCTATTATTTTTTAAAATGTAGGGATCAAATTAACTCTAATTCACTTGCTTCTGTCCAGGTAACATTTTTGCTTTTGCCAACTCTCACCCCCAAACCAAACAAATAACAACAGCAAAAATAGCTCAGACCATTTAAACATTCTGTTGCAAATTATTCTCTACGTCAAAGCCTGTCTGGTTCTCATTTAAATTACTTCTGCCCATCCCCTTTACATAAGATAAATTCTCACTTACCCCTTTTCTCTCTTGGCCCCTGGCCTCATTCACTTGGGTTTCCACTCATCTTTGAGTTACATGTATTAACTCTTGCCTTTGAATCCTTATTTATCCATTCCTAAACGTAAATTCCTGAGCATAGCATAGGATTTATCACAAGATGATCAGTCCTCTTCCCTTTATCTCATATTCAGTGATCTTCTCAGAAATCATTTTTCTTTGGGAGGGAAAGGAAGGCAGATTTTTCTGAATTCCCTCTAGGCCCATGACTGTGTAGAGGTCCCCAGATGGAATCCTCATGAAATGCAGAGACACACAGGGCAGGAAAGGGGCTGAGAAGCTGGCCCTGGATCCTTCTCTAACTCTGAAATGCCTGCCAGTTGGTCTCAGATGTAAAACATCTAAAACAGATGTAAAATACCATGTTTAAGGCATGCTTAAACATTTTTAAGTTATTTTTAGTTGGCATTGTCAGTTTCTTGGTGTCACTTGGCATTTATACTCAGCACCAAGAAAAAAGTGAGAGAAGTTGCTAAAGAGAATACATGTTTCATAAGTTAAAACATAAGCACCAAAGTAGGAGAAGCTAATGGACAGCTAAATAAGGCCTTGGAACATTTTCCGAGAGAAAGAACTTCATTTGGGGGAACTCTCCTCTATTGGCCTTCTTCTGCCTACCAGAAACCCCACATAGAATGCTCAGGGGTGGTAAAGGGAAAAAACAAAAGAACTGTTGCAGAACTCTCCCGGACAGCATCTGTCACCAGTGACAAGCATCTCTCGCATGATGAGAGGCTTACTTCTGCCTTAGCAGTTTATTTCTGAATTTCTCTTTTATTAGTAAAGTCTCCCTAAATTTGGTTAGGCCCTCACAAAAATTATGATAATATATGCTAAAGAACTTGTGAGCATTGAGTGTCCACCCCTTCAGAGAACAGAAATGTGAGAGCCCTGACCCTTGGGGCTGGGTGTTCCCAGGGGTACTCACTTTCATTCCACCCTGCTGGTGCCATATCTAGATTTCACATGGTGGAGAGTGGCCATGTATCCCTAAGACCAAGAATTCACTGCAGATGGGCATAGGAGCTATTTTTGATTAAATATTCAAGAAATTTATTTTGTTTTTGCTAAGTACTTCCACAGCTTTTCAGCTCCTCAGGAGATAAAATGTAGATGAAATGCTTTTACAGCAAATATCCTGACAATGAAGTCTTTTGAAGGATAATCATGGCTGTCAGTTGTCTACACTTAGTTTACAAGACACTTTCTTATACACTAATTTGTCTGATTCTGCCTGGACTGCTGAAGGAGACAGAGGCCTCTGTTACTCTCCTGAGGTCACAAACATGGCACTGAGATTCAGAAACACTAAATGATCAGCCCAAAGACATGGTGCTAGGAAAACTGAGGCAACTGTTCTAGTCTCCTCTATTGCAAAGGAACCTGATGTTACTCACCCAGGTGACACACTGATGAATGGTACTTAGAATAATGGCTTATTGTTCTGATAATCCAACATTGTCTACAATGAATGAGCAATTAAGCAAATGCGTCTGTTGGTTCCACTCCCAGAAGCTGTTGGTCTGTGTAGCATCTGCCCCTGGTGCATGCTCTCTGCAAGGTGAGCACCTCTGTGGAGGTTGCTTTGGCTGTGGCTGCCCTCCTTGGTGGGATTTTGTCTCACTCTGCAGCAGCTACTCTAAACCTCCAACTTGCCTCTCACCAAACTAGGGATCCAGCCAAATAAACCTCCCTGAATTCTCAAACTCTCCCAAAACACTGTGATATTTTATGAGAATTCCAGAAGGAAGAAGCAGTGAAAAATTATGCCTGCTTTGCTCTGCATCACCTTAATTTATTCAATCGTTCATTTTATCCAGATCATGCCAGACACTGGAGATAAAAAGAGACCAAGAAAAAAAATTGCCCCTAACTTCAGTGAACTTACCCTCTGATGGGAGAGTCAGACTGTAGATCAAATAAACAAAGAAATAAAATAAGTACAGTTACAGATGCTAAGAGAGGAACAAACTGGGTGTTGTGACACAAGGTAATGGGAGGGGAAGATAGTGGGGACAGAGTGAGAATTCCAGGAAAAATAAATGACTCGCAGGATGCCTGGAAAACTTTTCTAGCTTGGCTTATACAAGACCCAGTACAACAGGCCAGAGGGGCAGGAGGGACCTCAAGCATTCCCTCTTCTAAATTCTTTTACCTCCTCAAGATTCTGTGGTTCGTATCTTACCACCTCCTTCCTGCTCAAGGACTTCAGCATCTTCAGTACTTTAGGCAACCCGCTTAACTGCCTTTTCTGTTCCTCTAAGCATCCTGGTCTTTATGACATAGCCCAAAGTTAAAACTACCATCCTTTCTCACTTGCCTAGTTCTTATGAGCTTTTTTCTGCTTTTGAGAAGAACTTTTTCCCCAAACATGATCAGACACTGCAGGGATTTATTAGTTTCATTTTTCTTCCTGAAGACATCCTTCTCGGAGCTTTCGTTGAAAGCGCTGCGAAGGGTTTAAGTCAAAATAATGAAGTGTCTGAATTACATGTAAGAAGATCACTCTGGCCTCCACATGGAGAAAGGGAAAGAACAGGAACAATCTGTGACCAGTAAAGAGACTCTCGCTAGCATGGTGGCAGTGGAGGTGGGAAAAGAGAATGGGTTTGCAACCTGCCTCGAGAGACCTGCTGAAATGGCATGCTTGGGCTGGAGAAACAGAGGCAGTAACAGCCATGAGCAATGGTGATGAGAAAACTGGGTGGCAGGCACAGGTTTGGACATTGTACTTTTAAGATACCTACAAAGAATCCAAGAGGCAATGTCAATTAGGTAGGCTCTAAATCTGTGACTCACGCAGGCTGGTAGGCAGCTGGCGTGAGCAGATGCACCTTGCCCTGTTTGGCAGTGCCACGCCATACTTCACAGATGTTCCTGTGAGGGTGTTGCAGGTGGGAGTCTCCTCTCTCATTCTTTCTCCTTTTCCCTCTGGCTCTCTCCTCACTGTCCCCCACCCTGAATGTTGTCTCCCTCAGTGTGTTTAGTCTGTGATTCCCTCCCTTCCTCCTTTCTGGACCTCCTGTTCACTCGTTTACTCTCTCTCTTCTCTTTTGAAATCCATGTTAAGCCTGCACTTTCTCCTTTCTCCTTTCTGTCTGTAGACTTTGGCTCTAGCTCTCTCGTTCTTCTTCATCTGTCTTGCACCTTTTCTCTCTCCCCTCTTTTTTCTACACATATCTGGGTTTGTTTCTTTTTCCATGGCTGTTTCTTTTCTTTCCTCCTTTAAAAAACAATTCTTTTAACTTTCTTGAATTTGTAAATAAGCTATAGTTTAGTTTCCTAATCCTAATTTTAAAAAGCAGGTGAGATGAATGCTTACCGTTCCTCCAGGAGAAAAGTTAACACAGTTCACTCTGCCTTGGAAATTTTGCCATGGTCAGTGACTGCGGATTAAAGCTATCAGGAGGAGCCCTTGGCTGGTACCACTGGGTGTTAATTTCATTATTGCTGGTACATCTTATTCCAGTCCATTGCCCCACGCATTTCCCCATTGGTTATGTCACTTGTCCACTTTTCAACTCCTTTGGAAATCCGTAGACTCCATGTAAAGTTAAGTCCACAGCTTTTCACAGAGATGCTTGGATTAGACTCTGTGAAAACCCAGCAGAAACCAAAATTCATGACTGTCTTGTTCCTAAGGTACTAACATAATTGGTGGTTGATGACCTTGTACTAAAGCTTCCTGTGGGTTCTATAACAACAAGCAGATATAGCCATCTTCTGTCTTGTAATGGTTTTAGACTAAATAACTGGAAGTTTCCATTAGTGAACATATATCAAATGAATGTTTGTGGTGTGCCAGACACTGTTTGCTGCTAGCACAAAGATAATAGATCACGGTCCTGTCCTTGAGGTGCACCTAGTCTGTGAAGAACCCTGAAATAGGAATAGAGACAGGGTCCGAGGGAGCACAGTGAAGGATGAAATGCCCAATGCTGCATGGGAGACCAGAGAGTGCTTCATGGAGCAGTACATCTGAGTTGAATCTTCCACATGGAATCCCTGCAGCTTCTGCCCCCCACCTATCTCTTTCACCTCAACCTGATCTACTTTCCTCCTCATCTACTACACTCCTGAGACACTGGCCTTTTTCTGCTCCTTGAACACACAAAGCTTGCTCCCTTCTCAGTGTCTGGCATCTGCCCCTCGTCCTGCTGGCACGTCTTCTCCCATATCTTCCATCACTTATCCTGCTCAGTGCCACCTCCTTGAAGCAGCCATCCCTCACCTCCCCAGCTTACTTAGTCACTCTCTACACATGACCCAATTTTGCCTTCTTTGCATGTATCAGCACCTGACATTATCTTATGCCATTGTTTATTGCTTGTCTTCCTCCTCTAGAATTAAACTGTCCTCCTTCAGGACAGTGACTTGCTTTCTCTCTACTGTCTAATGACATATCCCCAAGAACCTAGAGCAGTGACACCTAAACGGTGCTCAATAAATACATATTGACTGACTAATGAACACTCCACCCCAGTCTGGAGAGAACTCTGAAATCCTATAGCCACATCTTTTTTTTTGACATTAAAAAAAAAATTTTATTAGGGTATAGTTGATTTACAATGTTGTGTTAGTTTCAGGTATACAGCAAAGTGAACCTGTTATACATATACATATATCCACTCTTTTTAGATTCTTTTCCCATATTGGCCATTACAGAGTGTTGAGTAGAGTTCCCTGTGCTATACAGTAGGTCCTTATTAGTTATCTGTTTTATATATAGTAGTGTGTATATGTCAATCCCAATCTGCCAATTTATCCCCCCACTTTCCCCCCTAGAAACCATAGTTTATTTTCTACATCTGTAACTCTATTCTTTTTTTTAAATTTATTTTTATTGGAGTATAGTTTCTTTACTGGTACAAAAACAAAAATATAGATCAATGGAACAGGATAGAAAGCTCAGAGATAAATCCATGCACATGTGGTCACCTAATCTATGACAAAGGAGGCAAGAAAAATACAATGGAGAAAAGACAGCCTCTTCAATAAGTGGTGCTGGGAAAACTGGACAGCTCCATGTAAAAGAATGAAATTAGAACACTCCCTAACACCATACACAAAAATAAACTCAAAATGGATTAAAGACCTAAATGTAAGGTCAGACACTTTAAAACTCTTAGAGGAAAACATGGGCAGAACACTCTTTGACATAAATTGCAGCAAGATCTTTTCTGACCCACCTCCTAGAGTAATAAGAATAAAAAAAATAAACAAATGGGACCTAATTAAACTTAAAAGCTTTTGCACAGCAAAGGAAATCATAAACGAGACAAAAAGACAACCCTCAGAATGGGAGAAAATATTTGCAAATGAAGCAACTGACAAAGGATTAATCTCCAAAATATATAAACAGCTCATGCAGCTCAATATCAAACAAAACTATAGCCACATCTTTTGTCCTGCCCTGCCTGCTCACCACAGACCATGTCAGACCAACCCAGCTCTCTTCAGAGTGTTTTCTTTTTTGCCAATTAATGCTTTTGATTATAAAAGACGTTTTTCTTTTCACTTGATAATGTAGCCAGGGTATCTATTTGGAAATGCTCTGCAATCAGTTTCAGTTTCTCTATGTACTTGAGAGTTGCAAACTGATTGTTACTTTACAACTTTCCACAATTCAAACTGGCACCTTCAATCTGTATGAATTATGAAGTATTTCTACAACCCCATATCAAAATAGCTAGATACTGTTTACCCAGTAGCCCAAAGTTCCCTTCAAACCATTGCACTCTGTGGGCTTCCATCAGTGTTCATCTTCTGAGACCACCTCACTGTGGCCAGCTGTATACAGCAGTCCTCCTAATTGTAGCTGCTCTCATGGTTATATTTCTCAGCCTCTCTCTGACTTAAGTTTTACCTCGATGATCACACTCACTGCTTCAACTTGATATCTTATCTCTATGCCAGTGTTGTCTTATATCTAAGCATCTCTAGGTTCAAATTCATTCCTAACTCTAGATTCTATTTGCAAACATACACTTCTACCCTCTGCATGCTGCACCATGAAGCCTTATCTCTGTCTTAAAAATAAACATGGCTGCACTGTCTTTTCCCCACCCTAAGTGCTCCTTTTTTCATTGTCATCACTACGTACATTGACTTACTTCTTGTTTTTTTTTTGCCGGTACGCGGGCCTCTCACCGTTGTGGCCTCTCCCGTTGCGGAGCACAGGCTCCGGACACGCAGGCTCAGCGGCCACGGCTCACGGGCCCAGCCGCTCCACGGCATGTGGGATCTTCCCGGACCGGGGCACGAACCCGTGTCCCCTGCATCGGCAGGTGGACTCTCAACCACTGTGCCACCAGGGAAACCCAAAACTGCCATCATCTTTAACTTCTCACTCTCTCCCTCCATTGCATGCATCCAATTGATTTCTAAGTGATGAAGCTTCAGTCTTCACTATGCCTCCCACAAATATAGTCATCTTTACAGTTATGTGTACACTGGAGCATGCCCTCAGTAGTCTGTCCTGGGACTGATTAGCCCACAGTCAGGTCTTCCTGCTTCTGGCCTCTCCCCATTGTCATCAGTCCTAAACTCCAGACACAGATTCATGTTCCTGAATTAATCATACCCCTCTAGCCCTCAACACTCCAAATGTCCAGTGACTCTCCTCAGCCTGGCATTCAAAGCTTTCCTCGGTTTCATTCGCACCTGTCTTTCCAACTGTAACATCCATGGACTTATACACCAGCCAAATAACATTACTAACTATTCCCTGGGCAGTATTCACATTTCTCATCTCTGTTTCTCTGCACATACTCTTCCCTCTACATGGAATGCTTTCCCCGCTCATACTTCCTGGGGACATTTCTACCCATCCCATGCTTAGAGATGTAAGCCATGAAATATATACAAAAGTTTACTTATAATGGCTTAAAAAAAGAAAGAAAAAGAAGTCCTATGACTGTAACAACAGAATGGTAAAATAAACTATGCTACATGCACTTTATGAAATATCACGAAGGCATTAAATATGATGTCTTCAAGAAATAATGAAAAAAACAAGTTTCAAAATTCTATATGCAGAGGATATATACGTACATATATACAAGTAGATAGTGTTAATAGTGTATATATCCATTATGAATATGTTCAGCTACAAATAAAAACAATAAAAACTCACAGTGGCTTAAATACATCAGAGTTTGATTGTTTTACAAAACAAAAAGTCCATGGGGAAACAGTTCAGAGCTGACCTGGTGGCTCAAGGATCCTGAGTCTTTCTGCCTTTCTACCTTCCTCCTCATGTTTGTTGCTTCATGGTCAAAAGGTAGCTGAAAACCTGTAGTTTCGGCAAGCAAATAGTGGGGAAGACAGCAGTACAAAAGGCAGAGAACAGGGGGTTCTCCTACTAGAGACTTATTATTTGGAAAGGGAGGGAAGGGAGGTGCTACCCAGGTACTTTTCTTACCTTTCCTTGGTAGCCCTGGCTGGGGAGAAGGAGTTGAGGCTGGGTGCTGGGTCAACCAACCAAGAGTGTTTGCCATAGTGGATGTGTCTGGAGGATTAATTTAAGGGTTGAGTTTATTCTCCTCGATACTAGAAATATATATATGTTACTTTTATATTCGTGAAAAATTGACATTTTTAATAAGAAACTCTTTCCCTCATATTTTATCACAAATGCCATCTCCTCTTTAAAGCCTTCATTTTAATAAGTGGATAATATGTTTCTGTTTGTTTTTTTATCTCAAGTAGGATATGGAAAGAAGAGAGATTTCAGAGTTGGGAAACCACGAGTTCAGATCCCTTATGTGTCCATGACTAAACTGCATAATCTTTGAAACCTGCTACCTAATCTATAAAATTGTAATTACACTATTTTATGGGGCTTTTGCAAAGATTACATGAAATTATATGAAAAAACATAGAAAGGACTGAATAGTTTTTCTGTAACTAGTACTCTTTCTCCTGAATATTCATAAAATGCTGTGTCTTTCTCATGTTACCTTTTGCTGTTTTAGCTGTTGTGTAGTTTTTCATTTCCCAGCTTTCCTTTAATGAAGGGCAGTGATTATATACCTAATTGTTAAAAAATTCCTTATAAAATATAGAATAGTGCCTACCACATAGCATATGATCAACCAGTATATTGAAATTGACTTCATATTTTATTAAAGATACTCGAATTATCCATCCCAGGACAACTGCCAAGAAACCAATCATATCACTTTCTCCTCGCACTCTGGGTTCTCATGTGGATAATGAATTGGAATTGTCGCCAAGCACCTGTTTATGGGTAATCACTCTGAGTTGCGCTGACAGATGGTGGCTCCACAATCGTCATCAAGAAGCCACAGGGGTCTAGGGTCTTCTAGAATACTGTCAACACCGCAAGCTATGAAACTTTTCCATTCTTTCCAAGAAAAAATGAAAAAGAATCTCAAGTTAAATTTAAATTTTCATTGTTTTAAAAAAAAAAGCAGAGAGGCTTATTCTTTTAATTTCATTTCAACAATCTAGCCAATGTAACATGTTAGAAAGTAAAAAGAGAGACCCATTAAAGTTCTAATTAGAGGCCCTTAAGGGGATCATGAGAATGATTCTCTGACAAATAAGCAGTTTCCCTTCTATAATATCTCTATGCCCCAGGCAAGCCTTGTGGAGCTGTCTTCTCATTGTTCTTGTCTTATCTGGAAATAAAACCAAAATCTTGTTTATGGGCATCTAGAAAATAGCTGCAGTTATTTTTTGTCCTCCTACCCCCAAATCAAAATTATGGAAAAACACACAGTATTCAGTTTGTTTTATTAATATTCCTAGTCATAATTCTCCTAAATAATACATGCATCTAATTATTCAGTTTTAGAAGTTTAGAGTATGATATATTGATAATTCTTTTTACTCAGCCTCTCTCTCTTATTCTCCTTAGTTCCTCATTTTTCAGAAGCACACAGCCTATGGTGGGTTTTCATTGCATTTGGCAAATAAAGCATTACTCGTTATGGTAGCAATGTGGGGCTTGACTGCTTTGATTATTTGGGGCCAGTGAGGATACAGCCTCATTCATTTCATGAACATATTATGTGACCATTGTACGTGTCCCCAGATGGATTCCACATGGCATAAAAATGGGCAGCCAGCTGTCTTAGTGCATCATCAAGAAGACTGCCCAAGTCTTCAGTCACTGTTTCATGCACTGTGGTGCTAAGTCAGCCAAGTTACTTTGGCTTAAGAAGCCTGCTAAAAGTTGGAGAAGAAAAGTGGGAATTAGGAGAGGGAGTCTTTGGGCTTGGTAGGGAAGTTCTTGTGGTCCACCCCAGGGTCTAAGCTCTGGATAACATCTGTTGATTGCCTTTCATCTCAAGAATCCATTTCGCCTATACCATATGAAAAACAGCAAGTACTCCAGTGCTCCCTGCCCTTCTGCACACTGTCCCAGTCTGTTCTGACACTCTTGCTTTTTTTTGACAGTGCAGTGGGATTTGAGTCTCAACAAGGGGGGAAATAAGGAGTTTCAAAATTCAACCTTTTAAATCCTTTGAATCATAACTTCTTAGTCAGAAGAGAGCTTGAAGCTATGGTTTCCAAACTGTGCACTGAGGCACCCTGGAACACTGCCGCAAATTCCTGAAGTTGTTACACCATAGTTTAAATTTTCAAGGGAAACACAACAAAATTGTTGATCTGGTCACCACAGAAGTTACTATCTTGAAATAGTTCATAATTTAACATTCTTTGTGAAGCTCGGTTTTTGGTGGGGCAAAGATATTTGTGGAGCAGGAAATAAGGCGGTATCCAATCTGATTCCAAGGTTTGAGAAGCTGTGCCAAACAGGTGCACATATACCATTAATAAGTAATTGTAGTTATTTGAGAATGGAAAAAGCAATGTTTTTTCTTAGGCTACTAAGTTGTCAGGAGATAAAGAAAAATGAAGTCATCTGGACCTAACTACTTAATAAATCAAACTCTTAGGTGTTTCTTTTGGACTAGGGGTGCTGTGCAACAATTATTGAGACACTAAGTGTGCTGTGATCTGAAAAAGTTTGGGAACCTCTGCCTTAGAGTTCAACTAGTACATCTAGTGTAGACACCTATTTATTGACATTAAAAATGATGTTTTAATGAAATATTTAAACCATAGTAAAGCAAAACATACTGTAGTTTATAACCAGCTGCCCTCATTAGGGGAACTGACAAATTATGCTAAAAAGTGAATAGTTGTGTTAGGGATGGAGTTATTGACCATATATTAATATTCAACTTCCTTTTGCTGTTTTTATTATCCAAGTTAAGGTAAAATAAAGTAATACCTCCACTACCCCTTCCATTTAGATGGTAATTTGGTGGATTTCTATTACCCCTTAATTTTATTTGAGAATTTGTGGGGGGAAAAGACCATCACAGAGTGAAATGACATATAATCAGTGGGTATAAAGAAAGATAGGAACAAGCCCTGCAGACAGAGATATAGATATATGGAAATGGCAATCTCAGCATGTTTAAAACGTCAACAATTTTACAGAAACACTTAAAACTTATACCCATTTGGAAAACTTCCTTGGGGAACCTCTGTAAGTTTCTCTGGAGTCTTAGGGATACACAGTGCCTAGTGTCAAAAGCACAACTTGCTGAGTTTAACCTGCATGCATGACAGACCAGCTGTGAGTTACATGCCACTAGAAGAGGATTCATTATTTTCCCAAACTATAGGGCTTCCTGACCTATAGGGAACAACTGGGTAGGATGAGGGGCAGACCAGCCACCACCTCAAGAAGAGCATCTTACATATAAGATTTGATCCTGCATTTATCTTCATATCTTCATTGATATCACAGGGAGGGGAATGGAAACTCACTATGCATATATATATATATATGTATATATATATATATATGTATACATATATATGTCATTAAATCCTTACATCAACCCTTGAAGGTAGAAATTATCATCTGGACTTTTACCACTGAGTAGAGATTGAAGGATTTACCCTAAAGGACCAATGTTAGGCAAGGCAAATTGAGAAGTCTACTTTTTCAGTAGTGATTAAAATCATCTTTAATCAAACAATCAGCAAATACTTTTGAGCCTTGTGCTTAGGGAAGCAATTATACATAAGTTGGAAAAGGAGATTAGAGAGACTGTGGATGGCCTGGAATGCTAAATTTAAAAGTTTGAAGTTTATCTTTTAAACAGTGGAGGGCCATTGAAGATTTTTGACCCTGACTTAATGAAAGAAGTATTTTAGAGAGATGAAGTTAAAAACAGCATGAAGGAGATATTTATACATAAAGTCAGTAGTACTTGAAAGTCCTTCAGTGGAGCTGCTTCAAGAATAATGTTGGTCCCAGGAGGCAGAGGATAAGTTAATGTTGTCTACAGCAGTGCTATCCAGTAGAAATGTAATTAAATGCACTTATGTTATTTAAAATTTTCTACACTTTAAGAAAGTTTTTTAATGTAAAAATATCAATATTTTATTTAACCCAATATACCTAAAATATTAGCATTTCAATGTATAACCAATATGAAAAATTATTGAGATATTTTACATTTTTTCATACTAAATCTTCTAAATCCAGTGTGTAATTTACACTTACAAGCACTTCTCAATTTGGACTAGCCACATTTTAAGTGCTCAGTAGCCACACGTGGTTATAGCCTACCTTTCTGGCAAGGCAGCCCAAGAACCCTGTGACTCCATCTGTGATCTGCAGGCCAGCAATATTAACATCACTTAGGAGCTTATTAGAAATGCAGAATGTTCATGCCCCACCCCCAACCTATTGAATCATAGTCTAAGTTTTAACACAGTGCCCCATGTGATTTGTGTGCATGTTAAAGTTTGAAAATCACTGTCTTCTAGAACAATGGCTCTCAACATGTGATTTTTGGACCAGCACCAGTACCAGCAGCATCAGTATCACTTGAGAAATTCTTGGGCTCCAACACAGATCCATTGAATTAGAAACTCTGGGGCCAGAAATCTGAGTCCTAACAAGCTCTCCAGGTGATTCTGATGTACATTCAAGTTTAAGAACCATTATACTAGAATATCTTTCTCTAGCAAAGATGTCATTATATTTTTCCCCATGGGTCTTATATTTTGAGAGAACTTTTTTCTAATAAATTCCACTTGTTAAGGAACCAATATAGTCCACTAGGAAGTCATATATATACATATATATAATTTTGAAATAAATAACTTTCAATAAGAACTTTTGGTCAGTATATATACAGTAAAAGCTGAGCATCTCCCATGTCTTAGGCCCTATATTAGGTATTTTACATACATTTTCTCTTATCCTCTTTAAACTCTCTGCAAAGTAGGCATGAATATCCACATCTCCCAGGGCCTGCATCTGGTCAGTGACAGAGCCAGGACCCAACCCAGGTCAGTCTGACACCAAAGCCTGTGTACATACCACTTACCTCCCTGCCTTAGCATTATCCTGCTAAGTTTAAATATTTTCAACTGAAAGCAACAGAACTGGAGATTTTACTGAACCTGTCCTGAACAGTGAATGTGTGATATGTGAAACACTGAAGTGAGTTCACAGGTTAACTATGAGCTGCTCTGCCTCTATACATGCACACGCACACGCACATGCACTTCTACCTACTTACGCTGACTTCAGTTTAGAAATCACAGCCCAGGGCAGCACAAACAGACAGATCCAAAGAAGACAGGGCAACACAGCATTCAATATCCTCAGAGCAGTGCAGCAGTGGCTCAGCATAGGGGCATAAGGGAATAAAATGGGGAGGGGAAGGACAAATAAAATCCTCCCAAATCCATCCCTGTAGAGGGATGATCACGGAATTTGTTTAAAATTGCTGGAACAAGGTGAACCAAACTGACTTTTTGTCAGTTTTCGTACTGTTTACAAATTCTCTGTAGACAGTGCATCCCCTATTGCCTACCCCGGGGCAGATTTTTTTCCCACCCCTCCTTCCCCCTTGCTATTCCACTGCCTCGGATAATAATGTGACATTTCTGGTGCTTTCCCAGGGTATGGGATGTTCTGCTGACCAGGGTGTAAGAAATATACTCTGAAAAATCTTCAAGAGAAAAGAGAATCCCTCACAAGCCTCTCCATCACACCTCACACAGCCCTGTGTGAGGGCCCACCTGCAGGTCATATATTTATATAAAATGATTATATCAACTATTGTATACAACAACTCATATATTCTCTTGAGTCCCCTGAATATCTGGCTCCCCCCTAGAAGTAGTCTGTATATTTCCTGGGTAATGTCTGGATGTCTTAGAGTACTGAAGAGAACTCTAACAATTAGTTTCAAATTTTCAGTCCCCCAGCAAAGTATATTTGCACTGGAGTAGAACATGAAAGCCATTTTCTTGAACTATAAAATGTTTGTGTCCTTGCTATACATATGTGAAGATCAGTGGCTTCTTGATAGGGTCAGATTTAGTACTCATTTTCTAAAGTCAGTTATTTTTGTTTCATTCTATAATAACACAGATTCTGCAACATGGTAGCAGTTTGTAATTCTGTGGAGATTACATTGTGATTTGAGTGTTTAATGCATTCATAGCTGACAGCATATTATGAACATCCTACTCTCTAAGCAGGGAAAATCGTTGAAATGACATCTTGTCTTGCTTTAAAAACCTGTTCTTGAAAATAGCCTGGGAAATTCAGTACCAGAATAGTAATTGGAAAGTATCTAGTAAGAAAAAGATGGCCCTATCACAGGTTTATTAAGAAAAATTCCGACTTTACTGAGTTCATTTTTCTCCAAGACAGAGTGATGGACCTCACAGATAAGAGAAAAAGCGAGTGTTTAGTTTCAACTAAATAAGATGCTCAACTGCATGAGTTAAGACGTATAGAGTTGTGATGGATGGGAAAGGGGCTCTACTCTAATTTGAGCAGGACATTGGAAGGTGGAACATAGGTTAGGCTAGGGCACCAATAATATACCAACACAGGAGTAGAATATTTGGGGGTTTATAATGAATATATATGGCAGGTCTATGATGTGGGCAATCACAGTAACATTTCAGTATGTAGAGACTGGATGAAGAGTTGATTTTAGAAGCTAGATAGGCTTTAATTTGGAAGCCTGCCTGAAAGCACTGGTCAACACCAAGGAGGGCTCAGGAATAACATTTTTCCTCAATTAGCCCATTTTTATTTGCATGCAGACAATTGATTAATGCCTATCTCAAGAAGTGAGCACAAGCTCAGTGGTAAAGGGATAGGTAGTTAGATCCTGTCTGGGTCCCCAGTGTAAAAAACCTGCATCTTCATTTGCACCAGACTCTACCTGTTGGTCTCTGTCATGTATTCTTTTTTTTTTTTTTAACTTATTTATTTATTTTGGCTGTGCAGGGGCTTAGTTGCGGCATGCAGGCTCTTAGTTGCGGCATGCGGACTCTTTGTTG
Source organism: Phocoena sinus (assembly GCF_008692025.1). NCBI lineage: Eukaryota > Metazoa > Chordata > Mammalia > Artiodactyla > Phocoenidae > Phocoena > Phocoena sinus. Next base: position 156,598,864 of record NC_045763.1, on the reverse strand, counting down.
CAGCATGTGGGATCTTTAGTGGCGGCATGCGGGCTTCTTAGTTGTGGCATGTGGACTCTTAGTTATGGCATGTAGACCCTTAGTTGCGGCATGCATGTGGTATCTAGTTCCCTGACCAGGGAGCGAACCCAGGCCCTCTGCACTGGGAGCATGGAGTCTTACCCACTGGCCCACCAGGGAAGTCTCCCATCATGTCTTCTGAATAGGTTTGTAGACCCTTTGGAAGGTTGTGTGATACCCCTCTGCCCAAACTCCTTGTCTCAGTAGTGATAATGGATCAGTGGAAGTCCATATGTTTGTCTTTCATCGGAGTCCTCTGTCTCAAGGCCTCATCAGCAACTGGCACCTTGAACCCAGTGGTTGTTGGTGAATAATATTTAGCATGCACTCAGCTACAAGTTGCTTGACTGCTTTAAGGCCTTTAATGGCCTTAAATGCTGAGTCACAGTATCCTCCCAAATATAAAAGTACCAAATATATGACAGCACAGTTATATATGAGCATTGGGCTGAGTAGTCATTATTAGTTCACCAAGATGTCTTATTTAAGAGGAAAGAGTGGGCGATTTTAGGTGAGCTGGTCCTGAAGTAAGAATCAGGTGCCAGATATAGTTCATTGCTAAAAACCCCCACGTGCCATTGGCCCAGAGTAAGAAGAGAAACGCATCTGTGGACTGGTTGCTGGTTTCTTGAAGCCTGGTGATTAAGCACTGGTCATTGGTTATGATAAGCATGTCGACTGGAAATGATTTGACTTAATGGACTATGTATTATCAATAATAGCATGTCCTATATAATACTAATCATTATACTAATCATTTAGATTATGCTACAGATATCTGTGGGGCCCAGAATTTTATATGGAAATGGCCTATTCTTGAAAGAGGGATATTTATTCATAGATTTTATGGAAAATTACGAGATTCTCAAGAGTTTACAGTCTGAACAGAGGAAACCAATTAGGTTAACCTACTCTAATTTAAAACCATTTAGTTGGAATTGTATCCTGTGTTTTTGGAGCTACTAATGGTTGGACAAGAAAGGGAGCTTTAGTGTATATTAGGGCAGTGTTTCCAGTATTAAACGGCACTTCTTATGAGGGAATTGAGGCACTCCCAGCCATCTGAAGTGGTTTGAAATTCTTTATTACTTACATTGTGGGCCTAAATTCGTTAGAACATCTTCCCGTTCTTTTCTTTGGCTTTATAATAAGTAGCAGAGGTCCAGAACTTTATTCTATAAAACTTCATTAATTCAAAATGATTACATATAAACTCAGGGTGAATGAGTGAAGTCTCATTTAAAGAAGTGCTATTTTATTAAGTGCATAAATAAAACATCAGACCAGCTATAGATGTAATTTTCAAGCAGAGGTTTAGCCTCAGTTGTTTCTTTAATGAGCAGATAACTTATGTTTAACTAGCATGGTTTGCTCAGTGGTACTCAAAATAAGTTTGTACATTTAAACAGGTTAAAGTGATACTCCTAAAAACGTTTAAAATCCTCTCGGCTAATAAATAGTGGAAAAGTATACTGTAGTTTCAGTACAAGTATAATCTTAAATTTGTGTTGTTTAAAATTAATAAGGACTCGTTGTACATATTCTACTTCTCATATAAACTTGGACATGAGAAAAACTCTCATTCTTAAGACTATTTTGGCCAACCATTTCTGTCATCTCCTCTCTGCCCAGATAGCAGTGGAGTTGTTATAGCTTCAATGTGCGTCTTTTCCCATCATCTTTGATACATTGATAGTTACCATACTATATTCTAAGCAAGAAGTATTTATTAAGTCAAAATCAAAATTTGAAATTGTTTTCATCAGTGGCATATTTATATTGCTCTGGTATTATAAAGACATGCATATTTGATTTGTTGGCCCAGTTCACTTATTCTTTGTATTCAACCAGAGGCTTTTTTTAAAGGCTGTTGTTCAGTTATTTATGATAATAAGATGGATAAATAAATATCTGTAAGGTTATTAAAATATCAGCTATTCTTAATTATTGTATCATTTTCACTTGTTTTTTCTTTGTTTGATTGCTTTTGTAAATGCTGGATATTCTGTTTCCATAGATTTGGGGTTGCACCTTAGCATATACATTTTGAAAATGCTTTCCCAGTATATTCTTCTGCGCAACCTGATGAGGAACGACTTCCTCCTCAAGGGAACATTTCCCAGTGTTTATATGTAGCAACATACACTGATGTGCATTTTACGTCTTTATATTCAGTAGTGATTGAGTAACAATTATTGAAATATTCCAAAGGCAAATAGCAGATCAACAAAAAAGCATGAGCAAGTTACCTAACCCTACCTAAATCTTTGCACAAATGGGTGTCTAATAGATGCCAAATGACTTTGTTTTTATAGCTGCCATGATACCCTTCACAGATTGCATTCATGTAGGCAGTGCATGCCATGGATGTATTTACTAGATGTGTGATTTTAGGTAAGTACTTGCACCTCTCTTTGCCTTGATTTCCTCATCTGTAAAATGGGGATTAGAAAACAGAGTGTTGTGAGGTTTAACAAGGTAACACTTAGAGCTCTGTCAGCATTATTGATGTTAGTTATTACTGCTGTCCCTGAGAGTGCTACTGCTACTGTCACCACTGTGACAAGGCTCCTGCTCAAGCCAACTAGCTGTAAGTCTACCTCCTTTTGTATCCCACTCCAGAAAGGATGCCAGAAAGCAAGCGAGTGACAGTGACTTTACAATAAAGATAATCTTAAATCCATTCTTAATTTATTTGGTTTATTAAGCCAAAATAGGTTTCAGTCTTTGGTTCTTGTATTTTATCAGTAACAGAGTTTTATGTACAACTAACAACCCAACGAGACACGCAAGCGTATCGTGACACTGGCCACAAGAGCCCATTAAATATATCATTAATCTGTGAATCATAAAAAAGAGTGAATTCTTCCATTTTCCCAATGGTGGCTTCCTTCCTAAATAACTGTTATCAGCCAACACCTATCCAGTCAATAACTTCAAGTCAATTTTTTGAGGAAACCTTATTTAATTTTCTCTCTCCATTAGAAAAGAAAATCGGGAAGGATTTCAAGAAACCTTTAGTACCTGAAGAGGTGGAAGATCACTTGCTGAATAAAATCAGTGTCTCTCCTGACATGCCATCCACTTTCAATAGATCTTGGAAGTTGTCGGGGCTTGGGAAATGAATGATGCTTCTGTGCTAAAGGGAAAAGCCTGGTGGTATTCAGTGCCCTTTAGGGCCTGGTGCAAGAGTATGTGTACATGGGTACGTGGGCATGTGTGAAGAGAGGCAAGTGTTAGAATAGCATTAGCTTTCATCTTCTCCTTAATTACACACATCACTCAGGCAAGGATCTCAGGGGTTCTGGTTGGCTTCCAAGTGTTTACTGTTGTAAAGATTTGAAAAATACTTTTTTTCATAGTCTATATTTCACTTCCAGCTGGCTGCTGGCAGGCACTCATTTTATTTAAGGCCACGCACAACCTATATATTAGACTATGGATGGAAAAGGCTTTACTTAATTTTCCATAAATAAAAGTTACAACTTGTACTGGAGAAGATGCCCTCTTGCAAAAGGACATTAAAACCTCAAGGTAGTGAAAGCAGCTTGTCCTTGAAAGATTACTGTGTATGGTAAACACTGTTCAGACCGCAATCACTTGTTTTTCTTGTAAAGTAAAATATGGAGGCCTATTCTTGCTTCCTCTCAAAAATGAACATTTTGCTTCTGTAAAAGAAATGTAAGTAAAAAGAAGAATGAGAAGAAGAGGAGGTGGGAAGCTATTTCAACTGAGAAAGATCTCTTACCCCTAGTATATGCTACCCTATAGTCTTCCTCCTCCTTAGGGAAAAGCCCTTTGTAGGTTGATAAATTTTCTCTTAAGGCTAGGTTGATACTGGCAGGTAAGAAAACAGTCAGACATTGGGTCTGTGGAAGGATATAAACAGCATTTGCATTTTAGACAGAGCATAAGATCCACTAAAGAAAAGTGCCAAGTATAGAAGCACTAAGCAGCTATATAAAATAGGTTGCAGACAAAATTGGAGACTCAAGTGAGATAACTTAAGCAGAGCTTACCAAAAGTAATGAAGCTTTGAAAATGAAAACCTGAAGTAATGTAGAGATGGGAAGTACCTTTTTATCCACACCCATCATAAACCCGTCATAGCTGTCAAATAGTTTTATTAACTCACTGAATGCTTGATTTGCTTCTACATGTAAAAACAGACAAATTAATTGAATTTGGGTTCTTAAGATAGACATTTCTAAAACTTCCTTTCTTTTCTTCTACTCTCTTTCTCTTGCCCCAAATTCTATTTGCAAGTGAAATATCCAAATACTGATAATTGACATGGCTCAGTGTTTGCAAGACATCATTGAATTTGTAAAGTAGATATGTCTCAAAAATGATATTGGAGAGCATTTCTAAATTTCTAAAATATTTGTTAACTTGCTGGATAAATTTGATAGAAACTTCCTGGGGTGTATACAGGTTCACTTGCATAAAGTATAGACATTTTTCACTACCTCCCCAACATTCACTTGGATTTTTGACATCGATGAGGTTGAGAGAATTTGATTTCCAAGAACAGATGATTTTTCTGTACTTTGAATAATTGTGTATAACTGCATGAATTTCTTTTTTGCTGTTTTCAGATACATGACCAATGTATAGGTAGTGTGGGTTTTACCTCCTTTACCCAAATACCTCTTTTTCTCTAAAAGATAATGGCTCTTACAGACAATTACTTATCCCTTGCCTATATATGGTCTTCTAAATTGACTCCCTAAAAAGCCTCAAACTTTGCCAACATAAATGAATTGAATGATGAAATTACCTGTAGACACTTGGAGATTTATTCACATCTGGAATGTGAATATATATATATATGAATATATATATGTATTCATTACAGTTTTCTTTAGAGGGTCCCCTGCCAAAATAAAATAAAGGATATTGGTTTTTTTTTTTTTTCAGATGAAGACAGTTGTCCTTTGCTGTTCTAATGTCCCTCTTTTTCCTACCCTTTCCTCATCTTATCTTCTACTTCTTTCCTCAGCCTCCTCTTAAACCTCATCTTCTTTCACCTTTTTCTTCCTCTCCTCCCCTTGCTGAGTGGTAGAGAATGCAAATTCAACCTGGCCCAAGTATTGAGATACAAGAGGAAAGGAAGAATGCTGGGAGAAAAAAAACAGATAAACAGCAGCTTTCACATGAAATACTTACAAAGATTAAGAGATGTAACTGTCCAAGTTCAGATTTAAGAGAAAGCGTTTCCTTACATTTTTTGATATGTTGATCAAGATCCTTACCCCCTAATTTCCATCTTTTTTTTTTTTTTTTTTGATTCTTTGAATTCTAGTTCACTTCTTTAAAAATTCACACAGGATCTCTGCCCTCTCCATGACAACAATTAAGACTTGAGAAAAATACTTCCCTCTCTCCTTTTCTTTGCTTATATTTCTATGGATTCCTTAATTCTTTGCATAGTCCTAAGATGTTTATGGCATGCAGAACCAAAACACATCTGATGACACCAGTAGACACAAGGATTAGGATGGACTGGGTCAGAAAACCATAGGTTCTATGCTGACTATTTCTGGGAAGGATGGTATTGATTATTGCTAACATGATTTTTCTTGCATTTATTACCTTCTTCTTTTGTGTTCCAAGCATAAATGGGCAACCCTCATGCTTCTTCTTCATCTTGCCAGGTTGGTGGGTAATTTTGCTGCCATGCTGCCATCTCCTCCTCCCTCACAAATATTTCTAACCTAAAAATAATGTATATGCTTCATCATTCCAGTATGACTTAAGCTGTTTATTCTTTCCAAATTAGCAGAAAACTATTTTGCAAGGTTTATTATTTTAAGTGAGCCAGGGCAAAGCTCCTTGTAGCTTTTTAGTACCACAACCTTGATCCTAAAAGAGAAGGTAGAACTAAATGTTTGTTAGAAATATTCAAATGAACATACAGTAACATTCTGTATAATTAATTGTTGGGCTCTCATCCTTGTGCTATTTTTTAATACATTAAAGTTGCCTGTAGGACTGAAAAAAAGAAGTACCTAAGCCTGAGAAACAAACACACATGGATTCCCGGGGATTAGGGCTAGACAATTTTCTGTGCATTTTAGCTTTGTCAGTTACAATCATATTGACCTGCTTCCAAGGTAATGGTTGCAGTCATAGCATAGCGGCTTTCAACTGATAAATTAGTGCCCTGCTGAGGAAAATGATTGATAGAGTGTAACAATGAAAAAGCACTTTAGCAGTGACAGTATTCAGCAAAAAGCATTCAGTTTATGCAGAGGAGAAAGAAATGCTCCTTCCTACTGAATAAAAAACAAAGGTTCCTGTGTCTGTGTTCCCTGTTCTTTCATTCAGTGATGTCAATCTTTGGAAATTTTAATTGGAAATTTAATTTTGTGTAAGATTCAGAGGAGAATTTAACTTCCAGTCCCAACTTGTTAGTTAAATAAATGTCGTCCTTCTCTTTGTGACTGAATTCATTTTATATATATTTTTAAATTATGCCAAATATTTGAAATGTGCAGAAGATGACAGTGTTTTTTCCACTGCCAAGGTTGAACTGCTGTGTATGTTGTCCTGGCAAGGATCCAAGCCATAAACTAGCTGAGGAAGCTCTCCTCCTCCTTTGTGTGGTAGCTCTGATTCTCCATGTGGTTGCACCTCAGTGTTCATCGTCTTGAGAAATCATCAGGCCCTCCAAGTATATTTCTAAGAGTGCTTGATAGAAATTTATAACTTCTCCTTCCTTGATGCATATTACTTCTAGAAGAGATCTTCATCACTGAAATGAGCAAAGACAACAAAAGGAAAGAAGGGAGGGAAGGATAACCAGAGGGTGAACTCTTCCTAAGAATCAACTGCTCTAACTGTGTGTGCATAAACTGTATCTACAGTATGCATGATCATCTCCTTTCACCTACCTCAAGACCTCTGGATAAACTGTAAGGGAGGCATCTTAAATATGCACAATGTCTATTCCCCCAAAATAATGTTCATTATTATAATATAGGAGACTGAAAAGGGAAAAATACATCCAAAATCTAACCACTTTAATACTATTTTTTTCTGTTCCCACCAATCATTGTCCATAGGTACATATACTTTTCTTTGGCCGCAAATAGAGCATATCTAAATAGCACAAAAATATATATTTAACTATTCTCTTACTGAAAATACAACAAATATTATTGTACCAAATTAAAAATATTAATAAAAATACTGATAAAATAGAGACCATAAGCCCCTATACGTTGCTGTTTATTTTTCTCTTACATAGTATTTTGTAGTATGCTGGTTTTACTTTAATTATGAAATGAACATTTTCTAGTATCAATAAGTACATATTTACAATACCATGAAATAATCATTAGTATATTAACATATATGGGTATATTGTAATTTATTTAACCAATATCCTAGTGGCCATTTAGATTACTTCTAATTTTCTGCTCTTCTAACTTGTACCTATTATCTCATGAATGCTGTGTTGAACAACTCAATGACTGTTGAATTAGGGATGTGATTTCTGTAGGTTTTGACTTCTTAATTTTTAAAATGAGAGGTTTCAAATAGTTATTTCTAAGGAAACTTGCTTTTAAAAATCTGTGGGGCTTCTGCTTAAGATGAAAAAAACAAGAAAGGAAAATGGAAGGAAGGAAGAGAGAGGGAGGGAGAGAAAGGAAGGAAGGAAGGAAGGAAGGAAGGAAGGAAGAAAGAAAGAAAGAAAGAGAGAGAGAAAGAAAGAAAGAAAGAAAACCAATCCAAAAATTCACAACTTTTCTTGAATACATCATAGAGTTCAGGTTACAGGGAAAACAACTAATCCAAAATCCAAGAAAAGACAGTTACCTCTTGGAAGAGACAGGACATAAGCACTGACTCACCTAAGGAAGAGTCTGCCATAGGTGAAGAAGAATTTAGCTAGAATTTTTTAAATGAATTGCTGAAAGCAAGTGTTGTCTACCAAGAGAATATAGAGTTTCTGTGGAATGCAAAAGAAAAGGAGAAATAGCACCCAGTCTTAGGCTTTTCTCCATGAACCTCACTAGGTACTCACAAAGACAATTGGCAAGATTCCTAAGAAAGCCTCCCTACTCGTGTAAGCCTCCAGAAAAGGCATGAAATTCTACCTGGATTTCTCTCCCATTTCTTCTGTAAGACAGAATCCTCAAAGTACTAGGAAAAGAATAAAACACTATGCTTTCTTTCTGGTAAAAACCCAATGAAGCTGGGGGAAGGGAGCTGAAAAACCCTCTGCCTTTGGGGAGGGGCAGATCCACCTGCTGGTCATAGACCTACAGTGGGGTGGGAATAGAATCACTGAGAAAGCCCCACCTCTGAGAAACCAGACACACAGTGTGTACCTAATATTAAAGCTTAATCAGAAAAACAATTTCTCTATAACAAGTTAACAGTATTTTCTTGCTGGGAGAGGGGCAAAAGCAGAGCCCACCCCTGAGGTGCAGTGCAAAGGAGAGACCTAAGCTGAGGGTGAAGCATACATTGAAAATACCCACCTTGCAAACCATCCATCCCCCAAATACAAGGCAACCCCTAGGGAATCTGAAGCCCTTGATGACCCAAGGGTAACCACAGAAACAACAAATCTAAAATCAATTAAAATTCTAACTAGATCGACTTAACCTTTCCACCATTCCCAAGCCCTGGAAGAAAGAAAGGTATTCCCATCATCTACAAGTATAAAAACTATTTGCCTCAGTCTATACTGTCCTGTACAAGACAAGCTTTCAACAACAACCAAAAACTGTGGGGCATATCAAGAAAAAAAAGAGAGAGACAAAGCAATCAGCAGAACCAGATTCAGATATGAAACAGATATTGAAACTATCAGACAAGGAGCTTAAAATAACTATGATTAATATATTAAAGATTTTAATGGAAAAAGTGGACAACATGCAAGAGCAGATGGTCAATTTCAGTAGAGAGATGGAATATATGAGAAATAATTAAATGGAAACATTAGAAATGAAAAATAAAATAAAGAATGCCTTCAATAGGTTCATTGGTAGAATGGGCACAGTTAAGGGAAGAATCAACTGACTTGAAGACAGGTCAATAGAAATTACCCAAGCTGAAAGGACAAAGAAAAAGCAGTGAGAATAACAGAATCCAAAAGCTGTAAGACAATATTAAAAATTAAACATATGTATAATTGAATTACCAGAAGGAGGAGAGAAAATAGAATAAAAGAAATGTTTGAAGATAATAGCCAAGAGTGTTCCAAAATTGACAGACACCAAATACAGAAACAAGAAGTGCAGAAAACACCAAGCATTAGAAATACAAAAAAAAAAAAAAAGCAAACAAATAGAAACTAGGCATATCATATTCAAACCGTTGAAAACCATAGAGTTTTTGAAAAATAGAAAGAGACAAAGAGAAAAATAGAAAAGACATGTTACATATAGGAACAACAAGAATTAAAGAACACTCCTGTCAAATGCTGTACAGACCAGAAAACAATGAAGTGACTAAAAATTTTAAAGTGCTGGAGAAGAAAACTCTCAATCCAGCATTTTGTAATTAGTGAAAATGTATTTCAAAATTAGAAAGAAGTATTGAAGAAGAAATAAAGACTTTCTCTGACAAACCAAATTGAGAAAAGTCCTTACCAGCAGAACTGAACAAGAGATGTTAAAAAAAGTTCTTCAGGAAGAAGAAATATGATAAAAGTAACTTGAATTTACACTAAGAAATGAAGAACACTAGGAAAGAAATAAAGTAAATGTAATTTTTTCTCACTTTAATTGTTCTAGAAAACAACTGCTGCCTATAAAGAAAACATAGCAGTGTACTTTGTGTTTTACCACATGTAAAAGTAAAATGTATGACAATAGCACAAAGGATGGGATGGATAAGTTGAGAGTATATTATTGTAAGGTCCTTATATTATGTATAAAGTGGTATAAAATTTTGCTGACTAAATTTTTAAATAGTTTGATAACCCCACAATTATTATGGGACAAAGTAGGCAATAAATATCAAAACTCTTATTTAAAAATAAATAAATAAATTATATTTTAATGTCTAGGGCAATAATTAAAACCACTTAAGACTATTTGAAAAAATGCATAAATAATGAGATAAGGATGGGGATAAAAATGGAATATTGAATAATAATTTATTCAAAAGAAGGAAGGAAATTTTTTAAACACAAAATTTAGGTCAAAAACAATAGAAAAGAGCTATCAAGATGGTATATTTTAATACAACCATATTATCAATTACATTAAATATAATTGGTCTAAACATGCCACTTAAAAGACAAAAATTGTCAGAGAAATAAACAAATCCTCAGTTATAATTGAAGACTTGCATTCACCTTGCAGTAATTGATAGAATAAGTAGAGAAAATCAGTAAGGATATGGAAAACTTGAAAAACACTATCAACAACTTGACCTAATTGATATTTATAGAACACTTTATCCCAAAACAGTAGAATTGATATTATTTTCAAGTGTACATGGAACAATTACCAATATATCTCAAATCATCAGCTGTGAAACAAAACTTGAACCTTTCAAAAATTGAAATTATACAAAATATGTTCCCATATCATAATGAAATCTATGAATCTATAAACGAAAAAGTGAAATCAATTTTTTTTACATCTTTATTGGAGTATAATTGCTTTACAAAGACAAATGCCATATGCTAACACATATATATGGAATTTAAGAAAAAAATGTCATGAAGTGAAATCAATTAAAAAAAATGGTATCTGGAAAATATCTTATATATTGACTAGGTCAAGAGTAGATCATAAGGGAAATTGAATGAAAATGAAAATACAACATTTCAAAATTTGTGGATGCAACTAAAGCAGTGCCTTAAGGGAAATGTATAACACAAAATACTTATATTAGAAAGAATATTTCAGATGAATGAAATAAAAAACTGGTTCTTTGAACAAATTAGCAAAATTGATAAACATCTAGCCTAACCAACCAAGGAAAAAGGAGAGAAGACGCAAATTATAAATATCAGGAATTCAAGAGGGGAACATCACTACAGATTGCACAGACATTAAAAAGATAATAACAGAATACCATAATCAACTCTATGGCCATAATTTTGATGACTTAAATGAAATGGATAAATTCCTTCAAAAATACCAACCACCAAAGCTCAGTCAATAAGAAAAAGATAACACTAATAGTATTTTATCTATTAAAGGAGTTGAATATGTAGTAAATACTTCCCATAAAGAAAACTTCAGGCCCAGATGGCTTCATTTAATATTCTAAATAGTTAAGGAATTAAAGTAATTCTTCACAAACTCTTCCAGAATCTAAAAGAGGAGGAAATACTTCCTAACCAATCTTATAAGCATTTCCCAAATACCAAAATGAGACAAATACAAGGAAGGAAGACCAATATTTGTTATGAACATAAATGTGAAATGCTCAACAACATTTTATATAGCAAATAAAATGCAATATAAAAAGATAATACATGATGACCAAATAGAGTTTATCCCAGGAATGCAAGGCTATTTCACTTTTCAAAAATCAACCCACATAATACATTATAACAACACACTAACAAAGTATAAACCATAGAATTATAGCAATGGGTACAGATAAAGCCTTTGACAAAATTCACCATTCATTTACGATACAGTCAGAAAACTGGGAATAAAAGGAACTATTATTAACCTGATAAAGAATATCTGAAAAAGACCTATAGCTAACATCATACTTAATAGTGAAACACTAAATGATTGCCCCCTAAGGCCAACAACAAGGCAAGGATATCAAGGCAAGGATATCTCTTCTTACCAGTCCTAAGGCATATTGTACTGGAACTCATAGCCAGTGCAGTAGGGCAAGGAAAATAAATAAAAGGCATATGGATTGGAAAGGATGAAATAAAACTCTATTTGTAGATGACATGAATGTCTATGTAAAATTTCCCCAATTTTGTAACTACAAAATAGTTACAAAAACTAATAGGTGAATTTATAACAGTTGCATGATACGAGGTCAACATAAAAAAGGAATGATTCCATCTATAGAAACATTATCAGTTTTCTATATACAATATTTTTATATATAAAAGAGAAACATTATAAAAGCCAGCATTCCTATGTAATAGCATGAACAGTGGAAATTAAAATTAAAAAAAAAAATTACCATCTAAAATAGCATCCAAACCATAAAATATTTAAGAATATCTCTAAAATATGTGAAAGATCTTTATGCTAAAAACTGCAAAGCACTGATGAAAGAGATTAAAAAAGGATCTTAAAAATGTAGAGATATGCTGTATTTGTGGTTTGGAAGATGCAATATTTTTATGATGTCACTTCACCCCAAACTGATCTACAGATTCAGTGCAATTCTGATCCGAAATCCCTGCAAGACTTTTGTAGAAATTGGCAAGCTGATTCTAAAATTTATTTATAGAAGTCAAGGAATTAGAATAGCCAAAACAATTTGAAATTGAAGAACAATGTTGGAAGATTCACATTACCTGATTTTCTGACCTACTATAAAAGCTAAAAAGTCCAGACATATATCCCCATGTATATGTATAGCTGATTCACTTTGTTATACAGCAGAAACTAACACACCATTGTAAAGCAATTATACTCCAATAAAGATGTTAAAAAAAAAAGTCCAGACAGTATTGTACTAGAGACAGTGTAGATATCTAGATCAATAAAACAGAATAGAGAGTCAAGAAATATATATGACATTCTTACAAAGCCAAACTATAGGGACAAAAAAAGTCAGTGCTTTCCAAAAGCTGAGGTTTGAAGAAGGGGTGACTACAAAGAGGCATGGGGTAACTTTTATGGGTGATGATACTGTTCTATACACTGATCATGGTGGTGGTTACAGACTGTATATCAAAACTCTAAGAGCTGTATGCTATGAATCATACCAGTGTTTTTGTAGGTCAGTCTCCCAAGGCAATAGAAATAAAAGCAAAAATAAACAAATGGAACCTAATCAAACTTACAAGCTTTTGTACAGCAAAGGAAACCATAAACAAAATGAAAAGACAACCTACAGACAGGAAGGAAATATTTGCAAATGATTTGACCAACAAGGGCTTAATTTCCAAAATATACAAATAGCTCATACAACTCAACAACAAAAAGACAAACAATTCAATAGAAAAATGGGCAGAAGTTTCTCCAAAGAAGACATACAGATGGCCAAGAGGCACATGAAAAGGTGCTCAACATCACTAATTGTTAGAGAATGCAAATCAAACCTACAATGAGGTACCACCTCACACCGGTCAGAATGGCCATCATTGTAAAGTCTACAAATAACAAATGCTGAAGAGGGTATGGAGAAAAGGGAACCCTCCTACACTGTTGGTGGGAATGTAAGTTGGTGCAGCCACTGTGAATGACAGTATGGAGGTTCCTCAAAAAACTAAAAATAGAGTGGGATCCAGCAATCCCACTCCTGGGCATATATCCAGGCAAAACTATAATTCAAAAAGATGCATGCACCCCTCTGTTCACAGCAGCACTATTCACAATAGCCAAGACATGGAAACAACCTAAATGTCCATCGACAGATGAATGGATAAAGAAGATGCAGTACATATACACAATGGAATACTACTTAGCCATAAAAAAGGATGAAATAATGCCATTTGCAGCAACGTGGATGGACATAGATTATCATACTAAGTGAAGTAAGTCAAAGAGAAAGACAAATACCATATGATATCACTTATATGTGGAATCTAAAACATGACACAAATGAACCTATCTATGAAATGGAAACAGACTTACAGACACAGAGAACAGACTTGTGGTTGCCAAGGAGAAGGGGGGGATGGAATGGGAGTTTGGGATTAGCAGATGCAGACTAGTATATATAGAATGGATAAATAACATGGTCCTACTGTATAGCACAGGGAACTATATTCAATATCTTGTGATAAACCATAATGGAAAAGAATGTAAAAAATGTATATATATGTATAACTGAATCACTTTGTGGTACAACAGAAATAAACAAAACATTGTCAATTAACTATTCCTGAATTTTTTTTTAAAAAGCTGTATGCTAAAAAGGGTGAATTTTACTATAGGTAAATTGTACATTAATGAAAATGGAAAATAATTTTTTAAAACCTGTGGTTTTAAAATGGTATTGGCTTCAAAAACTATCAGTAAACTAAACATTAGTCTTAAATATGTCAGCTATTTAGTAATGCAGTACAGTCTGGTAGTTCTGGATAATCGATCACAGGATTTTAGAACAGGCTTCTTGTAGGTCCATGATTCTTAAGGAGAAAACAAAACTAGTAATAGGATAAAACAGGGCTGAGTTTCAACATTCTGTTGTACATGTGCTAAGGCTGAGTCACCTCAGTGAATATTGATGAGCTGCTCATATAAATTATGCTCTATGTTTCTTGCTGTCATTTTAACATAGGAGCCTTTTAATATGTATATAGGATCACAATTTTTCTGTCACAAAGATAACTAGAGAAAAAAATAATATCTGAGGTGTTGCTCTTAACGCTTCTAAAATTGCTGCATTCTAAAAACAAATTTAAGTGCATGTTGTAGAAAAATGTGAAATTATCTGAGAAGGAGAAATTGAAGCCATCTCTCCTGTAAAAATCAAAGTAGGATTTTTTAAATAAGTGGAGACCTAGATTTAGTCACTATTATCATATTGTCTGTATTTGCATAAATGTAATGTATCAAATATAGAAAAATTACTCTGCCCTTTCATTTAAATGTTCAGGCATGTGCTGGTTGTATCACCTTTTCGTTAATTTCACCTCTAATTTACAAGTAAAAGGGTCATTTGGGATCAAAAAGTGAAATCTATTGAACTGTTAAAAACTGAGTGAATAGAAATGTTTAATGGCAGGAAGAAGAAAAGAAACTGAACTGTGGGGAAACAAGGCACAAATAAGAAGCTGTTTCTTTCCTTACTCACCCACCCTTCCACGCTCTGTGCTCATTCTTGGGCTTCGTAAACAGCACTGAGGATGCTGGTGAAGCCTGGCTTGACTGAGGAATTCACCAGAGACTACTTCCTACCTAGTCCCTGCTCAACTATCTCCTGCCCAACTTCCTTTAAGAAGATCCTCTCAAAAGGATAGAAAACTTTCCTATACACACTTAAGAAAATTGGCAAAGGTCTGAGGGGAAAGGTTTCCTAATCACCAACAGCAACATCAACAAAAGAGACACTTCAGTTACTCATCTTATGAACCTCTTTTCTGCATGGACCATGTTCATCTCTTCCTTCTTGAAATGCCCCTCAGTTCTTTAATTTTTCAAACATTTTTCTTCTATGACAATGAACACTTTCAGTTCATCTCCTGCCTTTTTGATTGGTCCTTTGTCTCCTTTTGTGGGTTCTTCTTATGTACTGAGTTCTTCCCTTAATTAATGGTGTTCCCTGTGATTTCATTCATTCATTTAAGAAATACTTATCAAAAATCCATTATGGGGGCTTCCCTGGTGGCGCAGTGGTTGAGAGTCCGCCCGCCAATGCAGGGGACGCGGGTTCGTGCCCCGGTCCGGTCCGGGAGGATCCCATGTGCTGCAGAGCGGCTGGGCCCGTGAGCCATGGCCGCTGAGCCTGCGCGTCCAGAGCCTGTGCTCCGCAACGGGAGAGGCCCGCGTACCGCAAAAAAAAAAAAAAAAAAATCTATTAGGCACTGGAAATACGGCAGTCAACATTGTTCTTGATAAGGGACTATATAAAAGACAAAAGCACTCATATTATAATCCATTCTGAACAGCCTACCTATTCTTCCTGCAATAATCATCTACTCTTGTAGTGGCACCCATCATTTCTGTGATGATGGCTCTCACATTTCTGTTACCAGCTCAGACTCAGAGTTGCCAACCCGCTGGACCACTATGCAGAGCGTAGTGGTTTAGAGTGTGGATCCTGCTCTGATTGTGCTCATATTCTAATTCCACTCCTTACCAAGTATTTGGCCTTAATTGTTATGTGCCTCAGTCCCCCTGTGTATTAAAGGGGGATAATGATAGTGCCTGCCTGACTTACTTGTTCTGAAGACTAAAGCAGTAAGACCTCAATAAATGTTAACTGTTTTCACCAGTTGAACTTCTCAGATACAGTTCTCAGATGAACTTCAAACTCACGGGGTCTGCAGTCAGATGTGCTCTGTTCATTGTTCACTCTAGTCACCCACTTTAGAAACCCAGGAGTCAACTCTGTCTCTTTCCATTCCCCGTCCCCACACATTCAATCCTCCCCCATATCCTGCAACAATTACCTCCTATTTCTGTGGTTCAGGACTTCATCATCTCTTCCTGGCCCTGCTGCTTGTTTCCTTGTTTCTCTCCCACCAGTTCAGTGTCAGAGGAATTGGGTAACGTCACTTCACTTCATTAACATTCCAAGCACAATTCCCAAACTGGTGGCCTGAAGGCCAACTCAACAGGCAGATGTTTCGGGTTGTCCAGCAATACTAAACAATAAAATTTAATGTCATCGTGTGGGGCATACACTCCCTAGGTCAGCCTCAGTCTCCTCTATTCATAAGGTTTTACATGCATTTACGTCACATGTTTGTTCTGGTGCCCAAGACAGTTGGGTTTCTGACCTCTAACATGAAGGGTAATGGGCCCACTCCTTATTATACCAGCCTTTCAGATCTGCATCCCACCACTTACCAGACCTTCCCCTCCTACCACTCATTCTCTCAGAGCTTATGCTCCTGACATTTCTCACCTCCCTGTCTTTGTTCACACCCTTTATTCTGCCAGACTTGTCCTCCCAACTCTGCTTGCTGAAACTGTAGAGTCTCAAGATCCTTCAAGATTTTTTCAAATTTCTCTACCCCCATGAGGCCATTCCACATCCACCTAATTTGGCAGTCATCTGCCACTCAAGTTATTAGCTATTTTCATCACAGAGTATTTTGCTAAAACCTATGAAAATTCTCCTTATAAACCAGCAGATATACACCACACCTGCTGAACTCCATTATGATCCACAGGTTAAGAATCCCTTCTAATCAGATGAAATATCAATCTCTCTTACTTGAATCCTACAGAATGTTGGTGATCTTTTCCTTACGCTACTTACAGTTTCTACCTTGATTTAGCGCTTGTTTTTGTTCTCTCCCAACTGCCACCATTCCTTCACACCCCAGCCCACCCATGCTCATAGTTGTGCATCAGATATGCTCAGTGTTTAATTATTGGATTGAACTGAATTATTTATAAAGCCTGGATACCAGTCTGTGACCTGACTAAGCAGTTACTGTTTTACAAAATTGCATTGCTTATAAGATTGGAGAAATTTCTCATTTTATAAATTATACAAGGGACAAAAATACCTTTCTGGTAATGTTTGTTTGCCAGACTGTTTTCTGTGGTATAACTGCCCTTACACATTTATTTCTTTTGAATTATCTATGACAGCCATGTCTTAGTAATGCAAAAAATGTGTGGAAAGAATTGAGTAATTTAACGTTCATTTTAGGTCCAAATAAGAATGTTGAAGTTGGCAAATGAAACATCTGGCCTTTTAAAAAATTTATTTATTTTCACATTCAGTGGCATTACATTCATTTGTTTCCATCAGGTCACTCTTACTGACCAGTTTTCTCTGTCATTGGTATTTGGTGTTTTAGTGGCTCTGATGCATTTTTTAACATGCTCACAGGCCACATTCATGGTTGATCAGATCCTACAGCTCTCCCACTCATGCTAGACTTGGCTACACTTTGTAGGAAAACGTTAAAGAATCTTTCATGTTCAAAACACACTGGGCTAGCTAATGGATCATCCTCACAACACTTTCACCTATACGATAGTTTGAAACATCTCCACCCTATAAGATTGCCAATCTGGTTCCAAATAAGATATCCATAAAGCCCTTTTTTACTGTGGTGGTCTTTCAAGTCAATGTTGGTTATATTCTTGGGAAAAAAAACTAAATTATGTATTTAAGGGTGAAACAATACTAAATTATTAAACCATACTAATTATTGCAGTAAGTTTTCCCATTCTCACCCACCTGCCTATCCCCATGCAAGCCCGCGCCGTGGTTCCTAGTTTATGGCCTTTGACTAGCCAGTTAGCAGCAACAGCTGGGCTGCCTCCCACTTCCTTAGAGAGGGTCTTCCCACTCCAGATTTTTAAGAAGATGACTTCCCAAACAATTTGCAAATAAATTGATGCCATTGGTGTAACATTGTTACATGATAGGATTTCCACATTTCAAATATTACTCTATTTTTGAATATTCACACTTTCTATAGCATCCTATCTCACAAACTTGAGAGAGATGTTGGTTGTATATGTATTGAAAGGAATCAGAAACACCAAAGGGACACAGACATGACATCATAGTCTCAATAGAGTTGTGCTTTGAGTTTTTGTGGCAGTTAAGCTCTGGGAACTAACTGAATCATAAAAGTTGTATCTTCATACCCCAGTCCATGTTTGTAAAGTTAGGAAAGCAATGCATTAAACAATGTTGGAACACCTTGAGCAATGTTCTATTCCAAGCATCAGGTAAGGAGAGTGTGGTGAATGCTAAGATGAAAGACAGAATAGATCTGTTAACAACATAGATGAGTCAAAGGTACATTATGACACGGAACAAAAAGAAATATCTTTCAAAAATTCTGGCTGAATGTTTCCCTTATGAAAGGCAGGGCAGAAGCAGCTTGGGGTGTTCATTCCTGATTCAAATCCATGGAAATAGCCATAGAAGAATGCAGTTGAGGTCATTAGATGTGGGAGTTCATTCGTGGAAGTTTAGGAAGCCAATAAACAACACCCTTGGGCTTCCCTGGTGGCGCAGTGGTTGAGGGTCCGCCTGCCGATGCAGGGGACACAGGTTCATGCCCCGGTCAGGGAAGATCCCACATGCCGCAGAGCGGCTGGTCCCATGAGCCATGGCCGCTGAGCCTGCGCATCCGGAGCCTGTGCTCCGCAACGGGAGAGGCCACAACAGTGAGAGGCCCGCATACCGCAAAAAACAAAACAAAAACAAAAACACCCTTCTCTTACCCACCTGAGCTCCAGACCATTTTTTAAAATACCTCCAGGAATCAGACAGATGGTGATTAAACTGTCAGCTTTATCACTGATGAAGCCAGAATGGAAAACGTAGTTTAGATATGTGGTCAAAATTGGCCCTCCTGCTACTTTCCCAAGAATTAAACATGCCCAAGTTCAAGGCATGGCCACTGCAAATCTGTAGGCTGCTTCTGTGCATGCCCCATGGAGGGCAGAAGCCAAATGTCCAGAGAGAGACTAAGCTGCTCTGATGAGGACCCTAGGGATGTCACTCTTTCTTCCATGGGAGGAGTAAGTGAGGGAGCGGGTGGTAGAAAGAAGATGGAAGTTACCCTTTTCAATACAATTCCTGCTGACAGGAAGGAAGGGAGCGAGGGAAATCTGCCTGAGCCACACACCACGGCAGAGCTGGGCAACTGCATTCATAATGTTCCTATGTAAAGTGCAGCAGGTCACTTCATGGCCTGGAACCTTCTCTGAAGAGGGTGGGTGTGGCAGAAGTGTGCATAAAATTGGATAATAATAATAACAGCAAACACTTGTTATTCTTCGTGGGGGACACTGTCCTAAGCAGATTCTAAATGTTTATTTAATATTGCAACAACCCTATGAGCATTATTATCATCCCTTCTTGACAGAGAGATTAAGGAACTGGTCTGCTTCCGACACAAAAGTTTAAGGAACTTGCCCAGAGTCATACTGGAGAAGGTTGTGTGAACTAGAATTCGAGCCTGGGTCCTTGCTGTACCCTCTAAAGCAGATAATCACCCTGACTGGATGGCCATTGCACTCAGGGTTGACAGCCAGCCCAGTGGTGGCCCAGACCAGAGGAGAACAGTCTCTTTTCACCATTCTGAGATGTTTCTAGAGCTACACGGACAGGGAGGAGATGAGAACCAACGGGGCTGGGAGTATAGGTGTAACATTTCATTTTAAAAGCTAGGTAGCCTCCCGCCCTGGTTGTTCCACCACTGTGGTGTCAGAAAAGTGTCACAGTGCTGCCCATGAAGGAATCACTGATGGGGGCAACCTGGGAACCTCGGCTCCAAGCTACCAAGGAATGAATCAGGAGGAAGGGACCAGACAGAGGGCAAAGCATTTCTCTGGAACAAGAAGAGGATCCTTTGTTTTGAAAAATTTCAGAGCTTTTCTGTACTTCAAGGTCTCAAAGCAGACCCTGAATACTAAAAGAGTTTGTTAAATTGTAATATACAAATGAAAACCCACTAAGTTCTATCCACTTGCCCCTTCTTCCCACAATTGGATGACTTGGCTGCGAAGAAGAGTAGCATGAGATTTATACATTTCGTGGGTTTTTTTTTAGAAAAGATTTTCTCTCCAATTTCCTTAAGTATTTCATCTTTGCATGAATAAGAAGGGGGCAAATGGGTGCAATTCACATTGATGTTAATATCCTGGTACATACATGGGTCAGGTGTTTATTGTACAAGCCTGAAAGGCAGATACAGTCACTCAGGTCTGGCCCAACATTTTGTCAAAAGAGAGTAGATCCTTGGAGGGTTTGAAAAGGGGATCAAATGCAATGAACTGAAAGTGGCATGATCTCAGCTTCCTCACTGCTCATTTAGAAGACAAGAGATTAAACAGGAATGATAGGAGAAGCTGTAGTAACATTTTGGAATCATTTTCAACTCTTCTAAAGAAGCAGGATAAAATTAAATTAGTCCAAAAATTAACTGAAATGTGTTTCCAATTTGTTTCATCCCCTTCTACTCTCAGCCCCATTCTTTTAAAATTCCTCCCATTGAACATATGTATATGTATAACTGATTCACTTTGTTATAAAGCAGAAACTAACACACCATTGTAAAGCAATTCTACTCCAATAAAGATGTTAAAATAAATAAATAAAATAAAATAAAATTCCTCCCATTAACATTCTCTGCTCACTGTTTTATCTATTGATTTTCCTTTGACTAGCCAAGAAATCGATGTATGAATTCCTTACAGCCAAAAGTCAAAGATGCCAGAGGAATAATGGTACTTATAAAAGATGAAGCACTGATGGAAGGAAGGAAGGGAGGGAGGGAAGGAAGTGAGGGAAGGAGGGGAAAAGAAAAAGCAACACCCTCATTCATTCTACTGTCAACTGACAAAAAATGCACAACCTAGAAGCTGAGAAATATGTTTTGTCAGACGGACATACTGAAGATTTAAGCCTGGGAGACAGGCTTTCAGATAGCTCTGAGAAGTAAAGGAGGAGCCAGGATATATAGGAGTTTTGCAAAAACAAACCAGGTAGTTGAACATCAAAAGATTTCTGCTAACTAAAGAAAAAACAAACATTTCAAGTTAATGAATTTAGCGCCTGTCTATGTATGGGAAGATGCAAGAGTCTGGGCTCATTGAAATCATTCCTTTGATATGTACCTTATCTAGGGCCAGTATCCTATTTTTCTCCATCCTGAAACCCCTCTGGGTGAATAGTCTGGGGTGATTGAAGGCAAGAAATTGATTTGTGAGTTCCTTACAGCCAAAAGTCAAAGATGACAAGTGAAGAGTGGTACTTTGGAAAGTAACATCCTTTGTCTACTTATATGGCAGGCAACATTCTTCATCCACACTATAAAGGAACACTGTGAGGTATCTACACAGCATTATTGGGCAAAAGAGCCAGGACTGAAATCACAGGACATTATTCTGTGATCTTGCAAGTCACTTCCCCTTTGGGGAGCTCAGTTTCCTTAATTTTGAAATAAGGTTGAACTAGCTGTTCTCTAAGGATCTTACATTCTCCCTTTTTCAATTAGTCACGTTCCTTCTGGCAAGCATTTTTATTCCCACTTGGTAACAAAGAAAATAAGACGTCAGGAAGTTAAGTGGTATAGACCACCCACTGTGGAAGTGAAGGGGCTAGAGAGCACATTTCTGGGCAGGAGGCTGTCTTTTAGCTGCTGAGATTCAATTCTTTATTTTCCATCCCTAGTAACAAAAATTTCACCTTGAGGGCAGAAACAAAATCAAGTTAGAGCTCCTAGTGATTAAGTTTCCTGCAGTAACTCAGAATATAAATCAGCAGCTAACTGGATGCATGGGAGTTGCTTACAGTTGCAAGTTCGTCTTTGTCAAGAAAATTAAAGAAATACTTGTTCATATTTCTACAAAACCATGAAAACAACAAACCAGACATCCATAAATGATAGATTGAGCTGTGGTTAGGCTAATCTGAATTAATTATTCTGAGTTACAGCAAAGAACAATGCTAATGCCTCCCCTTATTCTGCTGACAAGAGCATCCATCAGATGCCTGCTTTGGCTTCTGCATCACCAGTAAAACCCACTAAACCCAGCCTGTCTCCCTTCATGCTGCCTCTCATGTCCTGAGTAGAAGGGGTTTCTTTTCTTCTCTCACTGCATTTCCTTTCATAACTCCCTTCCACTAATTTTGAGAAAATAAAGAAAAATGTTCTTTTGGTATAACTACATTTCCCCTAATTCTTATTTTGCTTTGAAATGGAGACTGCTAATATAAACAGAAATTCCAGGGCAGGAAAAAAAGAGGACATGCATATAAACAGTAGGACTTAACCCTCACCCAGGGGAACTTCTAGTTCCTCTTTGTAAGTAATTCTTCCCGAAGATGAAATATTAAACTAATCTTTCAGCTTCCCTGCTTACTAGCTGTGTGTTTGGACAAGTCCCTTAGTCTCTCCATACCTTAGTTTCCTTACCTGTGCAATGGGTTATTGTGAGGTTTAAATGAACACAGACTTGTAAAGCATTTAGAAGAGTGTCTGGTGCACTATAGGAAACTAGTACTATAGTAAACTAGTACTACCTCTGTTGTTATTTCTCCCTAAGCAGTAAGTTATAGTATCTGCTGGATTGTCTCAAGCCCAAACACTTCAGAAAATTTTTGCTCTGGTTGAAAAATCTTCAAAACAAAAGCCAATTTCTTTTTTTTTTTTTTCCGTCTTCACTTGATACCAGCCTAAACCAAATATGTATATTTAGAAATGGTTTTGAGTCATTCTAAGATTGGGAGAATGATACAGAGAGGAAGTAAAATTCTCTTTACATCTCTAGAGGGCAAAGCTTGGCTTCTTCCATCGCCTTTCGATTCTAAAGCTGTAATGTAGTCACAGCAGAATGATGTCAGAGATTGCAGATAAAAGGTCACAAAAAGCAGCTTACACAACAGGGGGAAAGGAACACTAAATCTTTGTTTAGAATACGGTCATTGGGAATATTTGTTGCTGGAGAAAATCTAAGTAGAGTGATCACTTGCATGTTGATGATGATAAATGGTACATAAGGGGATCCCTGGGGATGATAAATGCTGAGAATGTTTATAAATATGTTTCCCCCTATCTGATCATACCTAAAGGGACAAACATCATTCATAATTATGGTGTCATTAAAATAAACCTTTTTATTTTATTGCTTCCAGGTTTTCCATTAGCCTTTAAAGAATTGGTTCATCAGATTTCCAGATTAAAATGTGTGATGGTATGCATTCTAACACAAGGTACATAACAGATTCAGCGACTGGAAGACAGAGAAACATGGAAAATGTTTCAGGAGCACCACTTGGCCTTAGGTTTTAATGGGCGAAGTCTCTTCCCCAAATGCAGCCTTTCTGGATGCCTTTACACAGAGCCGTTATTGCCTTCATTTGTTCATTCCCCCTAAATGCTTCCTGCTTTGCTGCCTGGGCCACTTCCTGTTTCAGCTGGAACCGTGTTGACTACCTAGTACTCCCTCTACAGTGTGACTTAGGATAGAAAAGCAGCAGACAACACACATTGAGTGCTGGTCACTGTGCTTCCTGCACTAACTTGTCTGCTTACTGGACTCACAACCGTGTGATGTGAATGTTCTGGGGATAAGGAGGTGTCATTGCCCTCAAGTAAAAAGCCAGCCTGCATGCTTGAGATGAGCAAGTTGCTCGTAACAAGGAGGAAGAGTGACACTGTGGCCACCTGCAGGATGTAAGGAAGCTGGTTTTAGGAAGGACTTATGGGGTTGGGACTTTGTGCAAGGTTCTGTTGGGGAGGGTATAAGTAATCAAGGGCTTTGCTCAGGATTGGGTGCTATCAGGAGCAGGGCAACTTTATGATTGGGTGTTTTAATAAGCTATCTGGGAACTTCCCTGGTGGTCCAGTGGTTAAGAATCTGCTTTTCAACGTAGGGGATGCGGGTTTGATCCCTGATCAGGGGAACTAAGATCTCACATGCCGCAGGGCTACTGAGCCCACGTGCCACAACTAGAGAGAAGCCCGTGCGCCACAATGAAAGAGTCTGTGTGACGCAACTAAGACGTGATGCAGCCAAAAGTAAATAAATAAATAATTTTTTAAATGCAATGTGATTAAAATTTAAAAAAAAAATAATAAGTCATCTGTATGGGAGGGGGATGAAGCAAGGCTAAAACTGTGATTGGTAAAGAAGCAGCAGTCACCCATATTAGCCAGGGTGGGAGGAGTCTTTGGTCATTTCTGTGGCTTGGACAATGCTCATGTTTTGTCTGTGTTCACACACAATTACAGAGACGTCTTTTTTTTTTTTTGTCTCAACTTCATCCTGGACAGTCAACAGAGTGGCCTGGTCTGATGCCAGTGTTCTGTGAAAGAGTTCATGTTTAACAAGAGATAACCAGGGCATAGCTTGAATGCCAGATGAGTTCTTAGAAATATCAAGGCCAAGCTGACAGTCCCGTGCCAGCTTCCGGCATCAAGGGCTATTTATCATTCTCAGCAGTGTTAAGAAGTTGAAGAGCTAGGCCAAAGTCATACAGCTCATGAGTTGAAGAGGCATAATGTTAATACAACTCAATCTGGTCCCTAAGCCCAAACACTTACAAACGATTTGCCCTCATTCGGCTTTTATGAAACGTCTGTTTTCACCTTCCTGGATTTCCCAGGAGAATCCAGCTAAGCTTTCTGGCATATTCTGTGGAATGAATTGGATTGAGTCTGGAGAGCAACACTGACTTCAGTAAGAATCCAAGTCTAATGTGACCTAAACACAATCTATTTCAATGACAGTCTCTTGCCGTCCTCCTTCTGTGCCTTTGTCAGAAATCAGATCTTGTTCAAGTATTCATGTGTATGGTTAGAAACACCCTTAGTTAGTGATCTCCTGCCTTTTAGCTCCAGCCACTCAGTTTGATAGAAGTGTCTTGAGGTTAATAAAGTGAACCCCTTTTTAAATAAAGTATTCTTTTAGTACGGTAGAAAGTGCTGAGAAAACTTCCCTCAAGGACATAGGGGTACAGACAGCCTAAGGCTGGTGAAGCAGTGAAAAAAACAGACTAAGGAGACAAAACAGAGTTCAGAGATAAGCTCTGCTACATATTTGCAGTTACTTTGGGCAAGATTAGTGACCATGGCCTCAGTGCTCTTAACTCTAAAATGGGAATTAGAACATCTACCTTAAAACATGTACTGTTAACATAACAAACCTTAACATGTAACTTTATGGTTTCTGTCTGTATCCCCTGCTATGGTCCATGCTCTGAGCCCCCAAGGGCAGGAACCAGGTCTGACTTATTCCCTGCTGCAGCCTCAGAACCCGGCATGTGACCATTCCGGCACCAACTCAACCTAGCCACAAACAGTCTCTAGGGAATGAATTTTATGCCCTCACAGTTGACTGAGTGTGTGGAATCTGTTGGTAGTTAAAGTAAAATCGTTCATGGATAAAGAATTCTGCCATACCTGTTCCTGATTCAAACAAAGGATGTAGTAGAAGCATCCTCAACAGGCAGAGAAGAAAGGTGGACCTTGGTATAGCTGAAGCTAACACTGTTTGAGCCAGGCACTGAGCTAAATGTTTTACATACATGTTTTCATCTATTCTTTGTAGCAGTTCTATGATGTATACCTATTTACAGATAAAGGAAGCGAAGAGATTAAGTACCTTGCCCTTGGTGGAGTTAGTCTGTCTTCAGAGCCTGTTCTGGGAGATGACTTCCTGTGTCTTGTTAGGTCATATGGAGAGGTCTCTCTCTCTCTCTCTCTCCCCTGTTCCTCTGCAGGGGAAAGTTTCAGAGCTGCTACCCTTCTGGATTTCAAATTTCACATTAACACTTACCCAGATTATTCATGCCATACCATATTGCAGAGTGGTTGCTTTCTTCCTAGGTATGGGGAGCTTGCACTAGTGTAGTGAGTACTTCACTTAACATTATTCTGTGTATTAGGAAAGAGTCAGTAGAGAATGACAGGGGGCAGTGGCTTTGTTCCCCAATGACAGCAGAGATGATGTAACCCCCATGTGGAGACTAGGGGACAGCTGTTCCCAAGGAAAGAGGTACACAGGAGAGCACCGTATTCTTGTCCAGGCTTTGAACAGAAGACTCCAAACATACTTGTTTGCCATGTGTTGCAAGTAACCTGAAATCTCTAAAGGTCTGATGTGGAAAAACAAAGGATACCAAAGAGATCCAAACATACTGAAAGCCAATCATGGCCACCGAGTTCATCTTTTGGTCACAAAAATCAAATGATTCCCTGGATTTGTACTTTCATGGCATTCTGCCTCTGGCTCTACTGGGCTTGGATAGATCTGTGGATAAGGCAGTTTCCACTCAAAAGACTGTGTCAGGTTCTGTACCCCATTGTTGGTAGGTGCAGGAAACATGGTTAGAGGACAGTTGGCTCATTGACCAATATAAGAACTGTCATTGATGCCATCATTGAGCACCGTGCTTGTGAAAGTATTCCAGGTGGATCTCTGGGGCCAGCACGGCCACAGGTTTTATGCGTCCATGTCCAGGTTTGCTGCTCCAGGACCCTTGGCACCAGAAGAGAGGTTCTTGTTAGATTTGGGTGCTCAGGATCAGAGGCCCTCAGGCTGACCCAGAGCCAGGGCTTCTGGGTTGAGAAGGAAGCTTGTTTTCATCTCTGATCACCATAAATTCATCTTGAAGGCCAGGTATTCATTTGTTAAACATTTTCCAAGCAAGCACTATAGCCCAGCACTGGAAATAGGAATATGAACTTGATGCCTTCAGAGACTGTAGAGTCACTTAGGGGAAACAGACACACAAATTTTTTTAAACTATAATACCGCGTAAAAATGTGCCACATCAGAAATATGTGCAAGTACGGTACTAGTCAAAGCAGGAAAGATGGCCAGCAAAGGCTTCATAGAATTAACAGCCGTAGACCCGTGGGTTGCTTACTAGCCATGTGCTAAGGTCAGTATAGCATAAGGGACCAAGCACACAGGCTTTGAAGTTAGACCAAAACTCAAATCTTAGCTGTATCATTTAGCAAATAACCATCCAAACCTCAGTTTCCTTCTATATAAAGTGGAAGGAATAAATACCATTATATCTACTATCAAGATGAAAAGCACACTGCACGAGTTTCCTAGGGCTTCTAAACCACAAACTTGGTGGCTTAAAAGAGCAGGACCTTTTTTCTCACAGGTCTCTGAAGGTGCTAATGGAGAATATTTCCTGTCCTCCTAACCTCTGGTAGTGGCCAGCAGTCCTTGACACATTGCCTTGCTGATGCATCATTCCAGTGCCTATGTTCATATGTTCATCTCCCCTGTGTGTATGTGGCACAGTGTCCAAATTTTCCTTTTCTTATAAGGATGCCAGTCATATTAGATTTAGGGCCTACCATAATTCAGTATGATTTCATCTTGATTGCATCTGCAAAAACCATATTTCCTAATAAGGTCACATTCACAGGTTCTGTGTAGAAATGAATGGGACGAGGGGACACTATTCAACACAGTACACACAACAAGTGAGCCCTCAGTCAATACTAGCTATTAAAATTAGGATTGTTATTAAATTCTGACAGCAAAACTTGTAGATAGATATTATCCTCATCGAACAATAAACTAGAATTTAAGGGTTAAGTAATTTACCCAAGGCTAGTCAACAAGTAAGCCGCAGAACCAAGATGCAAATCTGCCTCATCTGACTTTAAAACCTGGGAGGGTCGCCAGACACATTCAGGCCGGAGCCAGAAGGAGCTGATCTTGGCACACAAACAGAAGTCTCTGGTCAGTATTGAGAGGCAGGTTGGGCAGGGAGAAGGGAATGCATGGTGGGCAGGAAATTGATGTCCCAAAGCCATAGATGGCAAGGCTGGAAGACCCCTGTAGACTTTATAAGCCCAACCCTTCGTTGTTCAGAAAAGGAAAAAAAGGACTCAGAATTGGATGACTTGCCCGAGACCCTATAATCTGGTTGGTGAAAGATCCTAGAGTTCAATCCACATCTTTGGCCTCAGGTCATTGTTGTTTGTCCCTTCTTTCCTGAGGATGGCCCCAGGCCAGGCCAGCCCACTGGACATGTACTAACCTTGCCTGTGTCTGGCAGGCAAGGAAGCATGTCTGGGAGGGGCAGCTGCTTACTTATGTGGGAACCTGAGTCTCAGCTCTGCTGACCCCACTGCCACCACCAGACAAAGAGCCTATTTATAAAGCTAAACTGATACAAAGTTGAAAACCCTGAAATGATCAAGGCTTCCTTGGAGAAGATAATGTGGCAGCATTGACTCAATCTGGGAAAAGACACAGAAGTGTGAAGGTCAAATGCAGAGCCTACTATTCCTGAGATTCTATCAGCAGAGACTGTGCAAACAGCAAGGTGGGCCCCATCTCAACCTGGAATGGTATTGCAATTATTAGCAGTTATGCTAAACAGTTTTTGAAAATCCCTGAGATTAGAAAACACATAAGTATGTGTAAGTCTCTCCCCTTGTCACTGTTAAGGCCCGGGTGTTGAAGGCCCTGCCCCCAACTCCCTCATCCTTTCTCCACAGCCAGGCAAAGGGACCTTTCCAGTTCGTAGCCTGTCCACACCCCCTCTGCCTCATCACCTCCCTCCCCATGTCCTTCGGCATAAATGCCAAACTGCCCATCCCAGCACAGAGGCCTCTGGGAATCTGACACACCTGTCCCACCAGTTTTACCCTCTGCCATCAAATTAAAGTATTTACCCACTCACATACGCATTCTCCCTTATCTCCCTCAGCTTCAGCTGCACAACTCTGATTCTATCCCACTGACCTCAGTGCCTTTGCACATACCTGATACGCCCTCCCCACTCTAGTTCCTCCCACTTTCTTAACCTTTCTTAATTGTCCTTAATGTTTGTGTCCATTCAATTCTAGAAATCTGTGCTAAAGCAATCCTTGTACAGGCGCACAGAGATGTGTGTACAAGGGTGCTCGTTGCTTTATATTTTGTATTAGAGGAAAAATAAGGACAAGTCCATCAGCAGGTTAAATAATTTGTGTCCATCTATTCTGTGGTTGCTGTGGAGCTGCTAAAATGATGCCAGCCAGGTATAGATGACTGTGAAAAGATCTCCATGATGCACTGTATTAGGGAGTCCTAACAGGAAAAGAGAGATGGGCCCCTACACAGTTGGTGACCTCTCCTATAATCCTGAGAAGAGTGTTGAGTAGGGAGGTGGAAGAAAGGCATGAAGTTAAACACCTTCCAAGGTGTCCCTGACAAACCCCTCACTGGGTGTTCAGATCATGAGGCATGTGTATTTATGCTGTTAAGACCAAAATTTCACTTTTTCACTTTCATTGACTAAATCAGAAATCATCTATAATTTTTCAAAGTGATAATAGACTTGAAGCCAGTGCTGCTATGTTCCTGGGTGTATTTGATCAAGGGTGAGAAAACCTGCATCAAATTCTGAATCTACCCCTGACTAGATCTCTCACTTGGGGGGATATATTTTTGCTTACCTGTGTAAGATTTACTTTCCTCATCTGTGCATCGAGGGAGGTGGACAAAATAATCTCTATGATATCTTTGTTGCAAGATTCTATTGGTCTCTTACTCTTGAGGCTTGTGCAATGTTAATAAGAATAATAATTGCTAATGTATTTTAAGTGGTTACGATGTGATAGGCACTATTCTAAGCCCAGAAAATATATTAACCGTGTTATGCATCATAGCAATTGTATGAAATAAATACTATTGTCTCCTTTTTATGGAAGAAGAAAATAATGCCCAGAGATTAAGTATCTTAAAAGTCACACAGGGCTTCCCTCATGGCACAGTGGTTAAGAATCCGCCTGCCGATGCAGGGGACACGGGTTCAAGCCCTAGTCCGGGAAGATCCCACATGCCGCAGAGCAACTAAGCCCATGCACCACAACTACTGAGCCTGTGCTCTAGAGCCCATGCTCCATAACAAGAGAAGCCACCACAATGAGCAGCCCGCACACCACAACGAAGAGTAGCCCCCGCTCGCCACAACTAGAGAAAGCCTGCACGCAGCAACAAAGACCCAGTGCAGCCAAAAGTAAATTTATTTAAAATAAAAAAGTCACACAAAGTCACACAGTAGAAATTTGTAGAGTTGGAACCTAATTTCAGGCAATCTGATTCCAGAATCCATGATCTAAACCATTCTGTTATGTTGCAACTAAAAGTCAATCTTTATATTGCTGCACGATTTAAGGATTCATACCAAAAAATTTAATGTTGAAGAAAACAATCTGAAGAGCTGATATAAAAAGTGTAGGTGAATATGGAAAAATTATCCATAAGAGCTCAAATGCAAAACTCCAGCAAAAGTTTTCCTTAAATATTTAAGCATTTTAATGACGCATCATTTCTGTATACCATAATGTGACTGTATCTACATACTTACAGGTACAGTGTATATATATAGTTGTTACAGTATAACAATTGCAAGAAGAAAATATCGCTATTGCTATTATTGCAGTCTTTTCTCTGAGAATACTACATTTTTTTCTCTGAGAGTAACACCATCACGTGTACACGGCATTGATGCTTTCATTTTACTTTCACAGATGAAAGAACTTGGTGTCATCTTCTACAACTGCAGCTGTCTGGTCCTAGATTTACAAAGGATATTCGCTTTATATAGTTCATTAAAATTCAAGAGCAGAGTACCTCAGACCTGGTCCAAGAGGCTCTATGGGGTCTATGACAATGAAAAGAAATTGCAGCTTCAGTTGAATGAAACCAAATCTCAAGCATTTGTGTCGGTGAGTTTTGCCCTCTTCTCCTCCTCCCTCCTTCCCCCAAAGGCCCTTTATTAAGTTGCAATGTTCAAGTGTGATCTTGTGTTGGGCAAAAATGAATTTGACAGATCAGTTCAACACATCCCTTGAAGAGTTAAAATATATCCATTCTTATACTCAATCATATGCTGTCCCTAGTTATAATAACAATACATGTGAATAATCATTCCTAGTTTCAGATACTTTGCATTATCTGATTTGATCCCCCCAGTCACCCCTTAAGGTAGACCCAGGATTATGACTGTGTTACAAATGAAGATATTGAAGTTTATCTACTAGCACAAAGACTGTCAGATGGCAGGTGCCAAGAGAAACACAAGTGCCCAGGTCTTCTGATACCAGACGCTATTTTTGATGCCTTTCATCAATGATTTTCAGACTTGATCTTAGCAGTAGAACCCTCTGATGAAACAAATCTGAGGGAACCCCAGTGTGTAAAACAGACAAAAGCAGAACTATTGTATTTGATTGGGGCTGGAGGGCAAGAGGCCCATCCAAAAGGGCAGGACACCGTTTCCAGGCCTCTGATTACACTTGAAAACCACCACCCCCTGCCCACACACCACAGCTATCCCCACAGTGTTGCTGAGAGTTGGCAATGTAAATATCTGGACCTACAGTTCTGGTCCTCAAACTTTAAAGTATCTAAGAACCAGACGGGAAACCTGTTTAAAATGCAAACTTACAGTCCCCCCATCCTCACCAGGATCTGATCCACTGGACCTGGGTGAGACCTTAGAATTTTGATTTGAATCAGGCTTCTGAATGATCCTTATGCTCAGGTAAACTTCTCTAAACCATGCTCCCAATTTAATATGGCTGTTTCTCCACTGTCAAGCTGTGCTTCTATGCCAACAACTTTTATGTCACTGAAGAGCTTTTCATGGAAGAGTGAATAGTAGCCTTTTTACCTATTAAATAGTAGGTAAAAATTTTTGAAAATTTAGAAATCTGGCAGTAGAGAGAAAATTCAATTTTCTTGTCTTAAAAAAATTCATATAATTGTGAATAATATAAAATAGACTATGAAAGATTTTCATCAAGTAGAACTAAAAAAAACCCTTTTTTTGGTATGTGTGGAGGTCAATAATGCAGTAGCATGTAGCATATCATATAGGGCATTTTACTAATAAAATGCATATATTCAATTTTATTTCCTCTCAAGACAACCCTATAAGACAAGAAAACCAGATATTATTCTCAATTTGTAGATTAGTTGCAATATGAAATTTTCCAAGGAACCACTAATCCATATGGTAACATCACACCCCAGGAGTCCAGTAGAACAGATTGAAGCAGCAAGAAATAGATGAATTATAAGCAAATTTCAGATAGTTGCTGGATTTTGAATTTAGTTTGAATCTTAGAGATGAGTGAATGTCATTGTTGCATAAATTTAAAATCTGACCCTTAAAAAAGTGGGGGAGTCCTCCTTTGTTGATCCCAAAGTTAACATCTCTACTTCAGAGAGAGGGCCCAAGCCTTTAATAAAATGTATGAAAATGCAAGGGCTTTGCTGTATTCCAGGGCAAATTTATAAACTGATTTTTATTAAATGGTTTGCCACAAAATAAGTTGAGCTTTTTTTAACAGTCCTTCAAGTATAGTCTTTTAACCATACAGCACCTTTGTTTTCTATTTTTATTTTATTATTTTAAATTATTTTATTTTCCATTTATTATTAATATCTCAAGCCTACCTTTGAATTTCAGTTCAACAGATATTAATTGAACACCATTTTTACAGAGGTATAAAATCTTACATGTATAAGATAAATAAAAGTCAGTATTCCCAATATTGGAATTGGTATCATTTACTTAGAGCTCCTTGATCTCGCCTCTGTTATAGCATTTATCACATTTTTGTAACTATTTATTTATTATCTCTCCCACTATTTTATCAGGCTCTGAAGGTTATATACTGTACTCTCTTCATTATTGTTATTCCCAGTACCTCCCTCAAGCCTCCCTAAAGCAGCAATAAATGTTGGATTTGTTCTACTAGTAGTAATATCAATAAGAAGTTCCAGGATACATACAGTTTTCTGAGTATATGTGACAAACAAATGCCAAGACAAATTTATTTAAGTTCAAAATATTTGTTGTAAAATATCTTAAAATAGTATATTATATTTTTATAAGCTGACAGTCCCAAGACTAAATTAACACACAAAATATATATATTTGAAGGCCTTAAGAATTATCATTACCAAAATTAGATTTTAGGTGATAATAACTTAGCATGGTTAAATATAAATTTTAAGTTATTATATAGATATGAATTATTTCTAATTTTCTCATGGAACACAAAGAGGCACTTGGTTAGATTTAAGTATGTGATTTCTAATAACTTGGGGCCAGATCATTCTAATTTTCTTACATTCCCCATTGAAATCAGAAGATAGGAACAATAGGCTGAGTTTTTGTCCTATTTGGTGGAGTTCTTTTTAGAGCTCTTGAGATTATGCATTTGATTTCCAAGATAAAGACTAGTTAGTTCAAGGTCTGTTTTTATCAGTTTGGGTGCTAGACAGATTTCATTTCTTGTTGTTTATTGTTTAGTTCATTCATCCATCAATCATTAAACTGAGATTTATTTAGTGAGTGAGGGCAGACATTGAATAGAACTTGGTGTTACTCTGAAAAATATAATTAAATACCCCTTTATAATCTCTGCTATATATTTTAATTACATTTTAATAGATTTATTGATATATAACTTACTACCATAAAATTCATCCTTTTAAAGTATAAAACTCAGTGTGTTTTAGTATAGTCACAGAGTTTTACCTTCTCCACCTTCTCCACCTTCTAATTTTAGAATATTTTCATCACCACAAAGGAAAAAGCCATACCCATTAGTAGTCACTCTCCATTTTCCCCTTCTCTCAGCCCTTAGAAACCACTAATCTACTTTCTGTGTCTAAGGATTTGCCTTTTTCTAGACACTTCATATACACGAAGTAATACAATATGCAGTCTTTTGTAACTGACTTCTTTCACTTAGTATAATGTTTTTGAAGTGCAAGACTCAGTTTTCCTTTTTATGGCCAAATAATATTCCACTGTATGGATATATCACATTTTGTTTATCTGTCCATCAGTTGATGGACATTTGAGTGTTTTTACCTTTTGGCTATTGTGAATAGTACTCCTATGAACCTTCATGTACAAATATGTATTTGAATATCCATTTTCAGTTCTTTTGGATTTATGCTTAGGAGTGAAATTGCTGGGTACTGTGGTAACTCTATGTTAAACATTCTGAGGCATTGACAAACTTTTCCAAATTGGCTGCACCATGTTACACTTCCACCAGCAATAAATGAGGGTTTCAGTTTCTCCACATCTTTGCCAACACCTGCTATTTTCTGTTTTATTTTAGCCTTCCTGGCGGGTGTGAAATTTGTCTTATGATTTTGATTTACATATTTTAATGCACTTACTGGCCATTTGTATATCTTAATACACTTACTGTCCATTTGTATATCTTTTTAGAGAATTGTCTGTCAAATCCTCTGCTCATTTTTCAATTAGATTTCTTGTTTTTTTTGTTATTGAGTTGTAAGAGTTCTTTATACATTCTAGATACAAGAATGTACTTGATTTGCAAATATTTTCTCCCCTTCTGTGGGTTGTCTTTTCATGTTTAATTACATTTTAACATATATATTCTGGGAATGGAGTATGAATTTTTTTTAAAAACCAGGAAACTGTTATGAAATAAATCAAAACCCTACTAAAGCAAGTATTTAATGAATATGCAAAACAAGGTACATGCAAATATAAGGCATTTATAGATGTAAGAAAGAAACATAGATTACTTATTATCAAGATGCCTCAAGAGCACTTGATTGGTAAAAGATCATCACAGAGCTGAAATAAAGAAAAGGATCTGTATTTTCCTTCTCCTTATATTTTGCTATGGAATAAAGGAGTACACAGTGCAAGGCTCAGAAAATTAGTTCAGGAATGATAAAAAGGGAACTTAACAGCCTTCTCTGTAATTAAACAATCAGAACTAGTTAATTTCCTCTGCCAAATCAGAGGACACAGCAAGCACTACCATGACCCCAGGGGCAGAGGTACTCATACAAATAGTCATGCATTTCCTTAATAAACACATGAAGCATCTGCCATGCTCTAGGCATTGGGTTGGCAATGGGAACATAGGAAAGAAAAAGGTATGTACAAATAAAGGTCTATTCACACATGGATGGAAATACCTAGAGTGAAGCAACTCCAGCTAGGAGTAGAGGTTGGGGGTCATACAAGCCTCCAACACTTACTAATTTAAGAAGCACTTTCACATTCATTCCACAAATATTTATTGAGCATATAATATGTGTTAAGTATGGCATGGCACAAGGTGCCAGAGACATACAACCAAGCAGCTCACAAGCTGGTGGAGAATCACACAGACAAATGAATGCAGTACAATGTAGCATGTGCTGGAATGATGCTGCACAAAGCAGGAATCTTATGTTGATCACTGATGTATGCCAAGTGCCTAGACTAGAGCTAGGTGCATGGCAGGTACTTAGTAATATTTGATGAATGAATGAAAGCAAGTACAGAAGAGGAGCAGACCCAGCCAGGAGTAGGCCATTCTCTTATTTAAGCCACAAGGCAAACCAATGTGAAAGATTTGTTACTGTTCTTATCTCATTGGAAACAGGCTCAGGAAGTGTAAGGGACATGCCCAGCATGCTACAGGTTATAAATGCTGGAACCTGGCACATCACAAGCATATAAATGCTCTATCACCAAAGGCACAGTATCCAAACTTATTAGAAAATAGCAAACGTAAAGAAACCAGCAACTCTGTGTCTAAGTTTGTTCCTCCCTGAAACCAAAATCCAGTTTTGGGAACATGCAAGGAAATTCAGGAAATTCCTAACTGAAGCAAAAACATGGGCATTTGGACACATTTCAGAGTTGACCTAGGCTCCTGTCTAGAGCTAAGATCCTTAGATTCTTCATGTTAAACCTAAAGAATGTTTAAAGCAGACCCAGTAGGCTGAGGAAATTAATGAATTTGAATATTTAATTTATTAATGGAGATAGAAAAATGAGTAAAATGCAATTCCTAAAATCAAGGTATATCAGTCCAAGCAAGGACATGAGACAAGTGTGGGTAATTATAAGTTTGAATACACTAAACAATATAACAAACAAATCATATTATGGGAGGACAGAAAAGGAGAAGTAGCCTCTAGGTGACAATATTAAAAAGTTTCATGAGGAGATAGTATATGAGCTAGAACTTTGAGAATGTATAGGACTCTGACAGGCAGAGATAGGAAAACACATCAGCCAGAGGGGCTGGCAGGAGCAAATACACAGAGGCAGACAAGATGAGAACATAGCCATGGGCTGACGATTATTTTATTTTGGGGCACAGAAGGCATGGTAGCCAGTAAATGAAGGAGGCAGAGAAATGGGAGGGCCAAAACTCAGAGGATACATGGATCCATCCCTCCCAATGAGATCAGACTGGATTCCAAGAAACCAGCAGTCCTGAGAGTGACACGTTTGTTTGTTTGTCTTTTAAGCATTGAGGAGACAAGGAAATGAGTTCAGAAGACATATAAAAGCCCCAGCAAACAGCACCAGTGCCTGAATGAGGGAAACAGCAATCTGGAGTAAGAGGGAGGGACAACATGAGAGACACTGCAGAAGCCCAAGCCATCTATCTTGGTGACAGATGGGGTATCTGCATATGTGTGTGCTGGGGAAGAAGTGTAGGATGAGCATTGGCTTTTGTTTGTTTGTTTTTTAATTTATTTTTTATTGTTTTGTTTTGGGCTTTTTTGTTGTGGTTTATTTCTCTCTTTTAGCATTAGGTTTTTTTTTTAATACTTAGAAGCTCATCCTCATTCCAGAAGGAAAGTAATTTAAATCAAAAACTCATTCTGATACTCATCTGCCAAGACAACATTCTGAGTAGGGACGCCTGGTGGGTGTGGCCCTTAAACAGGCTCCTTTCTCAGTCCCACACTCCTCCCCAGTTGGGCATCCAGTCCAAGAGCTTCATCTTCCCTCTCTCTAAGCTGGGATAGGGATTCCCACCAGCACTGTGTGGGGAGTTGTTCCCAAACATTTGTCAGGGACCCTGACCACCATTACTGGTAGAACATTTGATGAAGGACCCAGTACTGCCATTCCAGGCAGTTCCAGAAACTGTTTATATGGGCTTTGGTACTAAGCACCCATTGCTTTTTTTGTGTTCCTTCACTTGGTTTCTTGCTTGTCAGAGTAATGCAGGAACTACAGAAATGATCCTTTCAGTCTTGTCCAGTGGAAAACCAATGAGAAAACCAAAGTACATCTTTCCCTTTCTATAGCAACTTTATCTAAAAACATCATACTTCTGTAAGATGGAAACCACTTCGAGCAACATGAGAAAAATACCTCAAGTATAATTTGCCTCTTTTTTCATTTTTCTTAAGGCCCTGTCTCTCCTTATGAACTTGGCATCTTAATAAGCCACTTGGTTTTTCCTCTAGAATTACTGATGACCCTTTCTCAACAATCAACACTCCTCTTCCTCACTTGATGAAAGATTTGGGGAAAAAAAAAAACCACAAGATTTTTAGACCATGTGTCTTGGACATCTTCATGGCCACATTACCTTTCAAGTGAAATAACTTCTAGCATAAATGGCTTGCTATATGCATATATACACTATATATGGTAATGTCTGAGAAAATTAACTATGTATGACAGGGATGTATACCAGAGTCACGTTAAGTTTAGAGTTAGAGCACTCTTATAAAAATAAGAGGTGTGTGTATTGAAAACAAGAATTCCCTCCCAAAACTGACTTAAAGGACAGATTTGAGACCCATACACCTTTTCTACTTGCCTCAACTTTGATAGAACTGAAAATGTATTTGTCTTAATCTCATAAAGAACTGGAAAGTAGGTTTGCAAAAATTGGTTAAAAGCCAAGATTCATTTTTTAAAAATTTTAAATAACATCAAAAAAGAGAAATCCCCAGATTGCAAAAATTAATACTCTAAAAGTTTGTTTTTTGTGTCTTCACAGAATTCTCCCAAACTGTTTTGCCCTAAAAACAGAAGCTTTGACATAGACGCCATCTACAGTGTAATAGATGATGCCAAGCAATACGTGTACATCGCAGTCATGGACTACCTGCCTATCTCCAGCACAAGCACCAAAAGGTCAGTGAGTGTGCAATCTCAGCTTAGATCCTGGGCTCCAGGGCCAGACACTAAACTGGAGACCACAAGAGAAAACACCGTGGACACTGAGATGCTATCAGGTCACATTAGGTTGCACACCATTCACATCTCAGTGTACATTTGCAGCTCCCCCATGGTGCATCTCCTCTCTCAGTCCACTTTAAGGACTCAGGGTCTCATCCCACAGAACCACCTCAGTAGTTTACATTATAAGCATGAGAGGAACTTTAGAATAAAGATTGGGTTGTTTTCAACTTGAAAATTATTTGGAAAAATAAATAAATAAATAAATTTAAATTATTTGAAAAAAGTTTTTTGAAAATTATCAGTTGAGAGGTACCTGAAGGACATACTGAAACTGAGTAGGTCTGGCAAGATTTTCCTTAAAGTAGGTATCACTTTGTTGTATTCATGTAGGTCTTCATTAAGTGCTAAATTTTCATACTATCTTTTCCACTTTAGGAGAAAGGAACTTAAAATATGTATGTTCTCAGTCAATCCATCCATCTGTAAGAGGAAGAGAGTATCTTAAAATGGAGATTTATTTTTTAATATTCATCACTGTTTAAGTGTGGAAATACTTAGAATCAACTTAGGAGCAGAATTTATGTCTCTAAGTCATAAATGCATGGCTAGTCCCCAA
Source organism: Phocoena sinus (assembly GCF_008692025.1). Lineage (NCBI taxonomy): Eukaryota > Metazoa > Chordata > Mammalia > Artiodactyla > Phocoenidae > Phocoena > Phocoena sinus. The sequence continues at coordinate 156,559,947 of NC_045763.1, read as the reverse complement.
GTATTTCTCACTTTTGCTTTCTTGCAGAGAATGCAGAGATTTGGGTGCTTGTAAATGTTTTGAATAATCCATTTAATCCAGGAAATGTTTCCAAAGTGCAAATTTCTAGGGGTACAACCTGAGACCTTTTTAATTTGGAAAATTACAGTTTCAGAATAACCATTTACTGAGGTTAAATAATGTGATGTGCCCTATATTGCTTGAATATTTTTCATATTGCCAACCTCACATATGCATAATATACAACTTCTCTATGCAAATGACTTTAAGATTGCAAAAGATGTGTTTCTCCCGGAAAGTGATGACTCCTAATGATTGTCAAAAACAATTTTAGGCTGCAAGATGCACATTATTAGGACACCTTTACTTTAAAATATTGTGCACCCTTTGAACATTCATGGATTTTTTCCACATGCTTTCATTTATTCAATCCCTCTTTTTTATGTTTTTTCCATTTATTGTTTATTTGATTTTAGATTTTGTCTTAGACTTCAGCTTCACTTTGGGAAGAGTTTGAAACATGATAGGTTTTACCTGATTTTCCTGTTATTTGGGAGAATAAGTTCAAGTTTATGGACTTATTAGGATGGGATGATAATTTCAGAGGGTTGGAAAAACCTTCATTCCATGAAGTCCCTTCAAACAAACAAAATTAGGATCCTTCATAGACAAGGGGGAAGGAATTAGTATGGATAATCTAAAATATCTTGGAAATACAAAAATTAGAGAAAACTAAAAGAACTAGAAACTGACCTGAAGTCTTGCATTTTGATTATTAAAATACCATTATTGTTATTATTCAAAGAGCAGTTCTTTTATTATACTGATGGTATTTCAAACCTGTTAATATCTCTAGCATTTTAAATGAAAAGCCATCAGAGACAAAAGAAGTAGTTCACACATCAAGGTTAAAATTAAATTCTTCTCAATCATATGAATGAAAAAAGATTTTAAAGAGTGTGTTAAATTATCAGTGTGTTAATAACCTACAAACTTAAAATTTAGTCTGCACAGTAAACATAAAATAAAAGAGAAAAAATCTACATGCTTCCAAATTAGAAATGGTTGATATTGGTAGACAGAGATATTGAATATATTCTCCAAACTGGGAAGGAACTTTGACACCAAAAAACAAGCAATTTTGAAGTTTATTGTGGGTAAATTACATATAGGCAGCATTGGGCAGATGGAGATCCAGAGACATTCTCAGCTGCACTCCATACTGCCAAAAGGGGCACAGGGGGACTTAAGGGGGCTAAAGGTAAAAATAGAACTGACTACTAAGGGAGAAGCATGTCTGCACTGACAGGCACCAGAGATTATTCCTCCCCTGAGGGGGTCTCATGATCATTAAACATCTGAATCAGCAAAAATCATTCAGTTCATATCAGATGAAGGCAAAGATAAAAGATGAACATGTTCCAAATTAAGGAACAAGATTAAAAATGAGAAGAAGAACTAAGTGAAGTGGAGATAGGCAGTCTTATCTGAGAAAGAGTTCAAGGTAATGATCATAAAGATGATCAAAGAACTCAGGAGAAAAATGGATGAAAACAGTGAGAATTTAGAAAGAGAAAAGATAAAGAACAACCAAGCAGAGATGAAGACTACAATAACCAAAATGAAAAATACACTAGAAGGAATCAACAGTAGACTAAATGATACAGAGGAAAATGGATCAGCAAGCTGGAAGACAGAGTAGTAGAAATCACTGACATTGAACAGAAAAAAGAAGAAAAATAAATGAGGACAGTTTAAGAGACCTCTGGGACAACATCAAGAATACTAACATTTTCATTATAGGGGTCCCAGAATGAGAAGAGAGAGAAAGGGACAGAGAACATATTTGAAGACATAATAGCTGAAAACTTCCCTGACCTGGGAAAGGAAACAGACATAGAAGTCCGGGAATCACAGAGAGTCCCAAACAGGATCAACTCAAAGAGGAACACAACAAGACACATGGTTATTAAAATGGCAAAAATTAAAGATAAGAGAGAATATTAAAAGCAGCAAGGGAAAAGCAGCACATTACATACAAGGGAACTCCCATAAGGCTAACAGCTGACTTCTCAGCAAAAACTCTGCAGGTCAGAAAGGAATGATATGATATAAAATGATGAAAGGGGAAAACCTACAATCAAGAATACTCTACCTGGCAAGGCTCTCATTCAGATTTGATGGAGAGATCAAAAGTTTTACAGACAAGCAAAAGCTAAAAGAGCAGCAGTTTTAAAAGTAATGTTAAAGGGACTTCTCTAAGAGGAAAAAAAAGCCCACAACTAGAAACATGAAAATTATTATATTGCAAATGATATGGCCAATAAGGGGTTAATATCCAAAATATATAAACAGTTCACACAACTCAACATCAAAAACCCCCCAAACATCCTGATTTAAAAATGGACAGAAGACCTGAATAGATGTTTTTCCAAAGAAGCCATATAGATGGCCAACAGGCCAGGAAAAGATGCTCAACATTGCAAATTATCAGAGAAATGCAAATCAAAACCATAATGATATATCACCTCACACCTGTCAGAATGGCTGTCATCAAAAAGGCCACAAATAACAAAAGTTGGTGAGGATGTGGAAAAAAATGGAACCCTTGTACACTGTCTGTTGGGATGTAAATCAGTGCAGCCACTGTGGAAAACAGTGTGGAGTTTCCTCAAAAAACTAGAAATAGAACTACCGTATGATCTAGCAATTCTACTACTAGGTATATATCTGAAGAAAATGAAAACACTAATTCAAAAAGATGCATGCACCTCAACATTCATAACAGCACTATTGGAAGTGCCAATATGTGGCACTATGTGGAAGCAGCCTAAGTGTCCATCAACAGATGAATGGATAAAGAAGATGTGGTATATATATGTAATGGAATACTACTCAGTCATAAAGGTGAATGAAATTTTGCTATCTGCAACAACATGGATGGACCTGAAGGGCATTATGCTTAGTGAAATAAGTCAGACAAAGAAAGACAAATACTGTATGATATCACTTAATAGGTGGATATAACAAAAGAGAAACAGACTCACAGATATAGAGAACGAACTAGTGGTTACCAGTGGGGAGTGGAAAATGGAGGAGGGGCAAGATAGGGATAGGGAATTAAGAGGTGCAAACTGCTCTGTATAAAATAAGCTATAAGGATATATTGTACACCACATGGAATATTTTACAATAACTATAAATGTAGTATAATCTATAAAGATATTGAATCACTGAAACTTCAATAATATTATAAATCAACTATACCTCAATTAAAAACAGGAAAGACAAGACAACATATCAAATACTGTGGGATACAACAAAAGCAGTTCTGAGAGGAACATACATGCTTAATATAACATATATATTACAAAATTAGAAGGATCTCAAATAATAAGCTAACTTTACACCTCAAGGAACTAGAAAAATAAGAACAAATTAAGCCTCAGGTTATCAGAAGGAAGGAAATGATAAAGATCAGAACAGAAATAAATGAAATAGAGACTAGAAAAATAATAAAAGGGATCAATGTAACTTAGATCTGGTTATTCAAAAAGATAAAAAAAAACTGACCAACCTTTAGCTAGACTAAGAAAAAAAGAGAGAAGACTCAAATAAGTAAAATTTGAAATGAAAGATAAGATGTTACAACTGAAATTACAGAAATACATAGAATCTATGAGGCTACTATGAAAAATTATATGCCAACAAACTACATAATCTAGAAGAAATGGATACATTTCTAGAAACACATAACCTATCAGCTCTGAATCAGGAAGAAATAGAAAATCTGAACAGACCAATATTGAGTATAGGGATTGAATCAGTAATCAAAAACTCCAGAGCCAGACATCTCACTGGAGAATTCTTCCAAATGTTCAGAAAACAACACCAATTCTCCTCAAACTCTTCCAAAATATCCAAGAGGAGAGAACAGTTCCAAACTCATTCTACAAGCCCATCATTACTTTGAATCCAAAGTCAGATAAGGATGGCACAAAAAAAGAAAACTATACGTTAATATCCCTGATGATTATAGATGCAAAAATTTTCAACAGAAGATTAGCAAACGAAATTCAAGAACACATTAAAAAGATAATACACCATTACCAAGTGGGATTTATTTCTGGGATGCAAGGATAGTTCAAAATACACAAACCAATAAATGTTATTACACACATCATATCAATAAAATAAAAGATAAAAATTGCATGATCATCTCAATAAATGCAGAAAAAGCATTTGACAAAATACAACATCCTTTCATGATAAAAACTCTTAACAGACTGGATGTGGAAGGAACATACCTCAACAAAATAAAGGTCATATACGGTAGACCCACAGCTAACATTATATTTAATGGAGAGAAATTGAAAATGTAAGATCTGGAACAAAGAATGATGCCTACTCTTACCATTCCTATCCAATATAGTAATGGAAGTCCTAGCTAGAGCAAATTAGGCAAGACAAAGAAATGAAAGACATTCAGATCAGAAAGGAAGATTTAAAGTTTCCATTATTTGTTGATAATATGTTATTAAATAGAGAAAATCCCAAAGAATCAGTCAAAAAACATTTGAATTAATAATTTCAGTAAAGTGGCAGGATACAAAATTATCATACAGAAATCAATTGCATTTCTTTACACTAATGATGAAGTATCTTAGAAAGAAATAAAGAAACTCATCCCATTCACAATACCATCAAAAAAACCCCACAAACTATTTAGGAATAAATTTAACCAAGTAGGTGAAAGATATGTACAGTGAAAACTACAAAACTTTGCTGAAAGATATCAAAGAAGACACAAACAAATGAAAAGACATCCACATTCATAGATTGGAAGAATTAATATTGTTAAAATGGCCATACTATCCAAAGCAATATACAGATTCAGTGCAATCCCCATCAAAATAACAAATGCATTCTTCACTGAAATAGAAGAAGCTATCTGAAAATTTGTGTAGAACCAAGAAAGACCCTGAATAGTCAAACCAATCCTGAGAAGAAAAGAACAAAGCTGGAAATATCACACTTCCAGATTTCAAACTATACCACAAAGCCATAGTAATAAAAACAGTATGGTACTGGCACAAAAATGGACATGTCAACAAATGGAACAGAATAGAGAGCCAGAATTAAACCCCAGCATACACAGTCAACCAATATTCAACAAGGGAGCCAAGAATACCCAACAGGGAAAGGATAGTTTTTTCAACAAATAGTGCTGGGAAAACTGGAGAAACACATGCCAAAAGATGATATTGGGCCCTGTCTCACACCATCCACGAAAATTAACTTGAAATGGATCAAAGACTTAAACATAAGACGTGATACTGTAAAACTCCTAGAAGAAAACGTAGGGAGGAAGCTCATTGATATTGGTTCCGGCAATAATTTTTCAGCATAATGCCAAAAGTACAAACAGTAAAAAAAAAGAAATCAACAAAAAGGACTACATCAAACTCAAAAGCTTTTTCCCAGCAAAAGAAACAATTAACAAAATGAAAAGACAACCCACAGAATGGGAGAAAAGTTTTTAAACCTCATATCAGATAAGGGGTTAATATCCGAAGTATATAAAGAACTCAGTCAACCCGAAAACAACAGTAACAAAAAAAATTGATTTTTAAAAATGGGCAAAAGAACTAAATAGACGTTTCTCCAAAGAGTATATCAAAATGGCCAACAGATACATGAAAAAATGCTCATCGTCACTAATTATCAGGGAAATGCAAATCAAAACCACAATGAGATATCACCTCCCACTGTTATAATGACTCTTCTTGACGAAGACAAGAGATAACAGTTGCTAGGAAGGATGTGGTGAAAAGGGAAACTTTATACACTATTGGTGGGAATGTAAATTGGACACAGAATAGATTTTCATAGCATAGTGGGGTGGATAGAACAATAGATATGTGTACAGAATATTATAGATACTTGGTGAAAAGGCTTCTATGGCAGTTTCAGGGTTTGAAGAAGCTTATTAGAGGAAATGCTACCCAAATTACTTTAAACATATGCATGAGTTAGAAAAAAGTGTGAGAAAGGGAGTTATCCAGGTAGAAAGGAGAGCTTGAGCAAAGTTTCAAATGGAAAAATATAGCCTAGTCCATGCCAGGATCTATAACAAGTTCAGTGCAGGAACATAGAGCCCAAGATAAGGTGGTGAGAGACCAAACTGGAGACAGGGCAAGGACGAGGAGCAAGAGGGCCTGACTACTGTGGAGTCTTGTGACCTTGAGGAGCCTCCACTGTGTTTTAATCAAAGGACGATTTGCTACAGTCTAAGAGATAGGGGACAGACCAGCAAACCATAGAGTCATAGAAGCCAATGGAATCTAGAGGAAAACATAGGAAGAACACTCATTGACATAAATCACAGCAAGATCTTTTTTGACCCACCTCCCAGAGTAGTGGAAAGAAAAACAAAAATAAACAAATGGGACCTAATGAAACTTAAATGCTTTTGCACAGCAAAGGAAACTATAAACAAGATGAAAAGACAATGCTCAAAATAGGAGAAAATATTTGCAAACAGGTCAACAGACAAAGGATTAATCTCCAAAATATACAAAGAGCTCAGGCAGCTCAATATTAAAAAAACAAACAACTCAATCCAAAAATGGGCAGAAGACCTAAATAGACATTTCTCCAAAGAAGACACACAGATGGCCAAGAAGCACATGAAAAGCTGTTCAACATCACTAACTATTAGAGAAATGCAAATCAAAACTACAATGAGGTATCACCTCACACCAGTTAGAATGGGCATCATCAGAAAATCTACAAACAACAAATGCTGGCGGGGGTGTGGAGGAAAGGGAACCCTCTTGCACTGTTGGTCGGAATGTAAATTGATACAGCCACTATGGAGAACAGTATGAAGGTTCCTTAAATAGAATTACCATATGATCCAGCAATCCCACTACTGGGCATGTACCCACAGGAAACCATAATTCAAAAAGACACATGCGGGCTTCCCTGGTGGCACAGTGGTTGAGAGTCCGCCTGCCAATGCAGGGGACACGGGTTCGTGCCCTGGTCCGGGAAGATCCCACATGATGCAGAGCGGCTAGGCCTGTGAGCCATGGCCGCTGAGCCTGCGCGTCCCGAGCCTGTGCTCCGCAACAGGAGAGGCCACAACAGTGAGAGGCCCGCATACCGCAAAAAAAAAAAAAAAAAGACACATGCACCCCAATGTTCATTGCAGCACTATTTACAATAGCCAGGTCATGGAAGCAACCTAAATGCCCATCGACAAACGAATGGATAAAGAAGATGTGATACATATATACAATGGATTATTACTCAGCCATAAAAAGGAACGAAATTAGGTCATTTGTAGAGACATGGATGGATCTAGAGACTGTCATACAGAGTGAAGTCAGTCAGAAAGAGAAAAACAAATATCGTATATTAATGCATATATGTGGGACCTAGAAAAATGGTACAGATAAACCGGTTTGCAGGGCAGAAATAGAGACATAGATGTAGAGAACAAACGTATGGACACCAAAGGGGGAAAACCGTGGTGGGGTGGGGATGGTAGTGTGCTGAATTGGGCGATTGGGTTTGACATGTATACACTAATAGGTATAAAATAGATAACTAATAAGAACCTGCTGTATAAAAAAATAAAATAAAATTCAAAAAAATAAAAATAAAAATGATTGCTAGCAAAAGGAAAAGAAGCCAATGGAATCAATTTTAAAAAGAAAGTGTAAAAAATTAATAAACAGAAACCTCAATTAAACAGAGTTGAGAGACCAGAAGGAGAAGTTCTCACACCCTGCTAGGATAGCAGAACCTAACAGGAAAAAGACAGATTCCTCTTCTTTCCTGGCAAGGACTCAGCCAATGAAAGACCATGACACTTTGTTTACCATAGCCCTCCCAACTTCCTTTTCCCCTCTGTAAAAGTGTTCTCCCTCCCTTGTCATGCATGTGTCTTGCCCATAATTGCAGATCCAGAATTGCAATTCTATGCTGATTCCAAATAAACCCATCTTTGCTGGAAAAGTACCTGGCAGTCTGTTTGTTTCAGGTCAACAAAAGGAAACATCAACATAGCCACATGTAGCCTGGTTTAACAGTAAAGTAAGAATTGAATGATGTCCATTAGATTTGGCAATTAAGATAATCACTGCTGACTTTGAGAAAATTTGCAGAAGATTCATGGGCTGGAGGCCGGGATCAGTAGGCTGATAAGTGAGTGGGGGGTGATGAAGTAGAGTCAGAGGTTCAAGATTCTACTATCTAGAAGTTTTGTTCAAACAGGAAAGAGATTGTACACCAGCCACAGAGCAATGCAGAGTCAAAGGAGAGGTCTCTGAATGGGAGAGATTTATGTTTATTTCTCAAATGAAGAAGCCAGAGAGGGAGAAGTTGAAGATATTTTCAGGAAGGAATGACTAGTCAAATGCAGTTGCAGGGGGCCAAGGGAACAGCTTGGGGAGAAGGGGGTGATGCCTTATCCTCTGAATTAGAGGGAAGGGGATAAGGATGTATGTGGCTATCAGGGTAGAACATTGAGGAGGACCATGACCAAGACACCCAATTTTGTGAATGAAGGAAAAAACAAATTTCTCTAGAGTGGGGCAACATTTAGAATAATTACAAAACGTACAAGAGGTAGAACTGACCCAACGCAAGGATAGGGATTGGCAGATGGTATTGAGAGCCCTGAATGCATTTGTGTTTTCTCCAGTCTGCACAAGCTTGAGATGCCTTTTTCCAGTTGTCCTCTGCTTTATAGCTATAGAAATACACCGAAGGTATTACAGCACTGACCTAGGATTTAGATTTTGCCAAGAGCTAAAGGAAGGGAGAGGGGCAACTGTCCTTCATGTGATCAGAACTGATATTAGGCTTGTCAGGGAAAGGAGATCAGGAGGAGCTGATGGACCAGGAAAAAGTAGAGGGACCTTGGATCTGGGGCCCACACAGGTGAAAGAGCAGGTACAAATAAGAGAGTAGAGGAACCTGAAGGACAGGAAGCTGGGGTCAGATATAAAGAGGAGACCTTTGGAGGTGCAATTATTATGAAACTTATATATTTTGAATAATATATCATTAGTCCAAATAATGAATTGGTCCAGAATTAGGGGAAGATTTGTATGAATAAAAAAAGGTCTACAAATTACAGGGCTACAGAGAGATAGAGCAATTTGAGACTTGTCTTTAACGTGGGAAATTTTATTGTTTTTTTTGTTTTGTTTTTAACATGAGAACTAAGTTACAGTTCTGAAAGAAACATTGTGTTTTAGGGGGTGGGGGGCAGTGGCTGGCCCCCCATCCTAAATCAAGTGGACAGCACAATCTGGTGGAAAATACACAGCAGGACTTTAAGAGAAGCTATGGCCTTAGGGAAGAGTTCAGATTTAGTCAAAGTAAAAGGTTAAGAATTCACAATATAGGCTTATATATAAGCCTATAGGGGAAACAGCCTGATGGAGGATTCTAGGGCCCCAGAGTAGTGGGTGTCTTGGTAAGGAGAGACGAAGACAGTTTGGAAATAAGAGTGTGGGAAAGCTAGGATAACTAGAGCAAAATCTCATTGGGGGTGACACTTACCAAAGAAGAGAGGTTTGAGAAGCATTTGGGGACAAAGGGGTGCTCAAGGATCCTAACTGGAATTCTGTTGGAAAGTTGATTCTCCTTGCACATATGAACTGAGACCCAGGTAGAGTTGGAGGTGTAGTGAGGGTGACATGTGATGGTGGTCAGTCTGTCTGTGCCCTCTGCTCACACAACCTGAGGCCCTGGTGGTAGGAGACCTCATTTTAGGCTGGAGAGGACCAGTAAAACTCCATTTCTCAATGTCCTAGCCCAGGAGACTGGCATTTTTTCAACATATCCTACAAGGTTATTTATATTACAGAAAAAAGTAATGATCAAGTTAACACCAGTGTTCTCTATAGTCTAGAAAATTTATTTCCCCAAACTAACTTATCTTCTTTATTTTATCTGTATGGATATTATTCCTACAGGACTTACTGGCCAGACTTGGATGGGAAAATTAGAGAAGCGTTAGTTTTGCGAAGCGTTAAAGTTCGACTCCTTATCAGCTTCTGGAAGGAAACTGACCCCCTCACATTTAATTTTATTTCATCTCTTAAAGCTATTTGCACTGAAATAGCCAACTGCAGTTTGAAAGTTGTAAGTATTATATTGACTGAGTTATTAAATTAAAAGTTTATTTCCTTCATACATCTGTGAAAGCTGTAAGCACACACATACACATGAACTTCCAGTCAGAACCAGGGCAACAATCTTTGATAGTGAAAAATACCTCAAAAGGTAGGTTAACTAATTTTTCAAAACAACCGTATCCCCCCAAAAAAGAGACTAGAACCCAAGTTTCCTGGTGCCAGAATAACCCTCTTTATATACACTTTCAGTTGCATCCTGTCCATTTTGTTTGAACTTCCTCCTTCACCTACTATTCTTATTTGTGAGACTGTGACCAACAGAGCATTGGAACATGCACCAGCACAGACTCCCCCAGCCCTAAAGCTCCCCTAGCCTGGGTTTCTGTACTTGTTCCAGGTCCCTTGGGCTGCACCCTAATCCGTGTCTGCATACGTCGAGGGAGGCAAGGTTGAGGATTCGTACTACCCTAGACGTTCTAACTCTCTAGCTCGCCTTTGAATCTCCTCTGGTCCTCACATGGAACATCCTCTTCCTCCCCTCAGGGCCCTTGTACATGCGCTTTCCTCTCCTGCAACAGTTTCCTCCATGCATTACCTGACTAAAGCCCACTAATCCTTTAGGTCTCAGCTTCCCCCAACCTCCGCTGCAGTCATTCAACAAATGTACACTGAGACCTGACTCTGCTCTGTGCCAGGCTCTCTTCTAGGTGATAAAATTGTGCTCCATGAAGCATTCAGGGACCCAGGATGACAGGGGCTCCACTGTCAACTTTGACACATGGCTTCCAAGATGGCCTTGAGCCTCAATATCCCAAGGCCAATCAGAAGAAGAGAGAGTGGAGGAGTGCACAGGAGGCATTTATGAGTTAGGCCTAGAGGTGGGGAATATCCCTGTAGCCTTCATTCTCTGGAAGACAGCCCCTCTGTGCTCAGCAAGGGCCCAGATGTCAAAGCACCAGAATACAGAAAGTAAAAAGACGTGTTTAATACAAGCAGAGGCCGAGAGGAGAATATCTGGGGCCTGTGACACGTGATGCATTTGCTCCTATCTCTTCTCTTAACTTCCCTTCAGAACAACTCAGTGGTCTCCACCCACCCACTGTTTCCTGACCCCACAGCACACCTGCTACTAAGGCACTGTCAGTTGAAATCTGTGTCATGAAATATTAAGGGCTCTCATTGAAAACTTACAAGAAATTACAAGGAAAGTAGAATCCATCATTTTAACCTCTACAGTATTTACTCAGCTTCATTTTTTCAAACACTCATGGTCACATTACTCGAATAAACCAAACATTAATAGTTCACTGTTGGACATTTTATAAAACAGAGACTCCAATCTTCATTTAAGCCAGGCCATGCATTTCTAAGCATCAAGATAAGCCTTGAGGAGAAGGAAGCTTATGGCCCCGACATCTAGACCACAGATGGATGAAAAGCTTTTCCAAGAAGAGTGGGAGTTGGAATCTTGCATATAGCATGTCTTCAGGAGCCTGGGAGCACTGATAAAGCAGATAGCCTGGTAATCTCTGTTGTTAGAGGAATAGGCACATTCCCCCTGGCTTTGTGGGTTTGTATCCATGAGGAGGCTCGTGGAAAGAGACTGCACTCACCAAGTTTTCCTAGTTAACTGAGGTTTTTAAAAAATAAATTAACAAGTCACTTTTGAAATATCTTTGCTGTCACCTGCAGCACGTTAGGCGTCTAATAGTATGTCATTGAATACAATATGGTTTCTGCTGTTGTCTTAGTCTCCCAGAAAAAGCTCTTTTCCCTCTTTAGGGTCATCTTCAACTTGCTAGAGGAAGTGGGTTCTCAGTAAAGCCTCAAGCTGTGATGCCATCACTGACTTAAATTAGGATGTATAATTTATTCTTTTTCAAATTTGTCTTGATTCTGCAATAATATCTTCCTCAAAAGGAAATAGCAAGTGTGTAGACAGGTATGGTGATAGAATGTTCAAGCGAGATGACTGCTGGCTGTTATCAGTATTCGTGTGACCTCACAAGTATAAAACCACAACTTAAGAGCATTCACAGGTTATTAAGTCCACTTGAAGAGTCCACAAAGGCTCTATGCGAACCCATCAATTCCCATCAGATTTTGCAGAAGGTAGGAACTGAGGAAATAAGGTGATCCAGTCTGCATTGCCTATAATCAATTCCCATCAGATTTTGCAGAAGGTAGGAAACTGAGGAAATAAGGTGATCCAGTCTGCATTGCCTATAGTCATGGAAATATGGCAATGGGAGAACACTCCTCTGAGATGTACAATAGACAGTTCTTAGGTGGTAGATTTTGGCCTGTGTACCATTGATCTCAAGGGTTCTACAAAAGAAAAAAAAAAAAATCAGAATAGAATTTTCAGGGCTGGAAGAGACCTTAGTGATCACTTGGTTTATCACTCCTTTCTCAACCTGGAGGGGAAGGAAAAACCAACTCTCATTATTTCCCCAAACTAAACTTGAACACTTACTGTTTTAAAACTGTAAATGATATCTCCATTTCTAGGTATCATCCTACTTTTCTCACTGCCTCTTCTTTCCTTCAATCACACATGATTCTACAGATGTAAGACATTCTGGAAATATTCCATGCAGTTTTGAAAATTTTCCACGTTTTTCAATGTGGAGGAGACCTGAGGTCTTCACCTTTGATGGTGTCTTCCTGTGAACTCAGTCACAGTTTAAGCCTCATCTGAGCACTTGCCAATTTCAGCAGATTCCTGAAGCCACTCCTGATGTCACCTACCTCTCTTAGCTCCCACATCCCCATTCCAGGTGAACTGGAATGCTGCTTTTTGGATCACATTAAAGTTGAAATTCGGGAGTTATGGTTTGAAGTTGTGATTTTTTTTGAGTTGCTTATTAAAAGAGCTTGTAGACCTAGGTGTTTAGATAGAAATATTTGTTCTTTTGGCAAAATCTTTTTTTGACATTTGCAAATCCCCAATTAATTCAGCTGGTCATTGACATGGGCCTGCTGCTTCTTATAATATATGCCACATGTGGGAATTCAGTTCGTTGGCATGCTTGACAGAAAGCACCCTGAGGCATACTTAAAATGCCAGCACACTCTGATGAATAAGACAAAAGAATTAGACAACTTCTGGCCCTTTCCCCGTTAAAAGAATGAATTTTATGTTTACTTTATAGTTTAAAAGTGTTAATTATAGACCTAGGTGAGCATGATAATTTTCTCTCTTGTTGCCTATATGGATTTGAGAACAAAAATAGCTTCATCTATATGAAGTAACAAGATTGTGGTTTTAATAACTCAGTATGAGGTCTATTGTTGATACTTGAATGAAAAACCCTTTTGTGTTTGAACAAAACCAAAAATGTTCTCTATATTCACCTGCTTTATTTATTTATTTATTGTCTTACAGAAATTTTTTGATCTGGAAAGAGAGAACGCTTGTGTTACAAAAGAACAAAAGAATCACACCTTCCCTAGATTAAATCGCAACAAGTACATGGTGACGGATGGCGCAGCTTATATTGGTAGGTGTCAGAGCTGTAAGGCTCCTTAGGGGATCATGCAAGTTAGTGGTGATCTAGCTGTACTCTTCTGTACCCCATGGTGAGGAAGCTCCTGCCAGTGAGTGGGAGACCTTGAAGTCAGGAAACAGGAGGGTGAGGGCAAAGAGCTCCTTAACAGAGCATCTCATCTGTGGCTTGGTTCATATGCTAGGAGACCATATGTGATGTCTTTTTGTAAATGTTTTGCAGAAATTCCATGGTCCATTTGTCTCATTTTATAGGTGAGGAGTTGGATGGCTCATGAAAGGCCAGTCCTGGCACTTAAATGAACCCAGTGCTCATTTCCTACCCACTGTACCACTGTCATGAGTAATGGGGAGGCAGACATCATTGAAATTCGATGCCCAAACAAACACTACCTGTGCAATAATCCTACCTCTGCCATTTTAAAAATATCTAACTTTGGGCAATTTACTTAAGCTCTCTAAAAACCTCAGTTCTCTCATCTGTAAAATGGAGTTAATAATAGTTTCTACTTCATAGGGTAAAGTTTAATTGGGATAATATGTAAAAAGCACCTTGCACAATGAAAGCTCCTAACACATAGATAATAATAGATTCATGTTAGCTATTATTATTAAGGCAATAAAGCTCCAGATACAGAAACAATATGTATTGGTATATTTCTTACTAACGGAGTAAATCTATTCTACTTTCCCATGGTGTGCATGAATCCAGAGTAACCCCTTTACTAGTACTGTCACAGGCAGAGTGGAAGTTATTATCTATAAAATGAAAGTGCATAGATCACAAAACAGCAGGATGGTTATTACACTGTACAAATGAAGTAGCAATCTCAAAGCAGAAAAGAAAAATGTGTCTGGGATGAAGGAATATGGAATCTGCATTATTTTTTCCAAATTCAGTGAGTAAAAAAATATGCCATTTTAACTTTGTAAAGCACTTTATCTTATTTGATTCTCTTAGCAACATTGTCAATAGGGAAGGCAGCTTTAATCACCTGCAATTTAGAAATAAGGAAATTGGGCCATAAGATATGAAATGAATTAAACACTTACTACCTCCTCTCTCAGCGTGGAGATGTTCTGTTTCTTCCCATTTTGAATAGTTGTGTGTCTTATTAGTAGAATAATAAGAATAATAGAATAGGGTATTGAAATTTTTAAAAATGTGTATCATTCCAGTTCTAGAATATGACAATATTATTTTATTCATGTTGTCCCTCTCAGTGACCCAATAGGCGATCATTTAGATTTTCTCATGTTCATCAATGCACGGAGAATAGAATGAAATGAGCTTCTTTTTAAACAAGTGGCAAAAGCAAACTCAAAGTTGTTTAGTCAAAAATGGGAACTTTTGCTTCAATATTGGGAAAAATAGGGGTGGATTAAGTTTTGGGCACAGTGGGATTTAAGGACTCAAATCTGAATATTCTACCTGCAGGGTTTACTTAAAGTAAGTTGTTAGGTGCACATTCAGCAGTAATATGTGCTTATATCCAAATGTTCTTTATAATGAATTAAGTAAGTGTATTGGAGTCAGACAAACCTTTTTTTGATTTCAAGCTCTGAAACTTACAAGCTGGAAGATGGTAAAGTCACACAATCTCTCTGAGCCTCTGAGGAGCCTCTGTTTCCTTATCTTTAAAATAGGGATAACAGCACCCATCCTTTGGTGGTGGTATAAGGATTAAATGAGATAATATATGAGAAGCTCCCAACACTGTCACTGATCTCTCTGCCAGATTCCTACTAAATATTGATTCCTGACTCTCTCCCTTCTTCTTTCCCTGTAATGCATTTTTTAAAATAGACTTTTGTTTAAAAAACAGTTTTAAGTTCACAGCAAAACTGCAGAAGGCACAGGGATTTCCTATATACCCCCCAACCCCACATGTGCACAGCCTCCCACATTACCAACATCCTTCACCAGAGTGGTACATTTGTCACAACTGATGAACTTACATTGACACATGATTATCACCCAATATCCATTGTTTACATTAGGGTTCTCTCTTTGTGTTGGATTTGGGCAAATGTATGAAGACATGTATCTGCTATTGTAGTATCATGTAGAGTAGTTTCACTGCCCTAAAAATCCTCTGTGCTCCACCTATTTATCCCTCCCCCTACCCTGGCAACCACTGATTTCTTTTTTAACTAACTCCGCAGTGTTGTCTTTTTCAAAATATATGGCTGGAATTATATAGTGTGTAGACTTTTACAATTGGCTTCTTTCACTTAGTAATATGCATTTAAGGTTCTTCCATGTCTTTTCATGGCTTGGTAGCTCATTTCTTTTTAGTGCTTAATAATATTCCATTGTCTGGAATATTATTTATCGATTCACACTTTATCCATTCATCTATTGAAGGGCACCTTGGTTGCTCCAAGTTTTGACAATTATGAATAAAGCTGCTATAAACATCCATGTGCATATTTTTGTGGGACATAAGTTTTCAACTCCACTGGGTAAATACCATGGAGCATGATTACTGAATCATATGGTAAGAGTACGTTTAGTTTTATGGGAGACTGCAATATTGTCTGCCAAAGTGGACGTACCATTTTGCATTCCCACCAACGAGTGAGAGTTCCTGTTGCTCCACATCCTCACCAACCTTTGGTGTTGTCAGTGCTCTGAATTTTGGCCATTCTAATAGCTGTGTATGACACACATCTCATTGTTTCAGTTTTCATTTCCCTTTGACATATGATGTGGAGCATCTTTTCGTATGTGTATTTGCCATCTATCTTCTTAGGTGAGGTGTCTATTAAGGGCTTTGGCTCATTTTTTAAACAGATTTTTAATTTTCTTACTGTTCATTTTTAAGAGTTCTTTGTATATTGTGGATAACAGTCTTTTATCAGATATGTCTTTTGCAAATATTTTCTCCCAGCCTGTGGTTTATCTTTGCATTCTCTTTCATTCTCTTTCACAGAGCAGAAAATTTTAATTTTAATGAAGTCCAACTTATCAATTATTTCTTTCATGGATCATGCCTTTGGTGTTGTATCTAAAAAGTTATCACCAAAACCAAGGTCAGCCAGGTTTTCTCCTATGTTATCTTCTAGGAGTTTTGTAGTTGTGCATTTTACATTTAGGTATGATCACATTTTGAGTTACATTTTGTGAAGGGTGTAAGGTCTGTGTCTAGCTTCTTTTTCTTTTGCATGTAGATGCCTAGTTCTTCTAGCATTGCTTGTTGAAAGGACTGTCTTTGCTCCATTGTATCGCCTTTGCTCCTTTGTCATGATCAATTGACTATATTTATGTGGGTCTATTTCTGGGTTCTTTATTACAATACATTTTTAAATGAGTACATTTTACACATAGCATTTTAGCAAAACATTAGTTCCCTAGAGTGAAGCATAGTTCTAATATAAAAATACTTAAAAAGCATAAAGAGGGAAAATTCATTGATAATTTAAATGATTATCAGCATATTCTGGAAATCTCTTAAGAAGTCACTCAGATACCTGCTGAGAATGCTGAATAAAGAAAAATCCACACTAGACCTTGCATGGAAATATAGTTCCATTAAATGTTCACAAGACTTACAGAAGAATCCTCAGACAGTATCATCTAATTTTGATTTGAGTACATTTGAGTCAAGCTTGGCAAAGTTGTCTGAAAGGTGGTTTGGTTATTTATATATTATATCCAGTGAGTTCACCTACACCCTCACAGGGTGTTCCTGAGGGTAGCACTACAGCTCTCCTGGCATCTGGGGCCTAAATGTGCATTCTAGAAGCTGAAATGGCAGTCTCAAAAAGAGCTGGGTAAAACTGCTTCCCAATTGAAAAATGACTGAAGCATATACATGATTTTGAGGTTTAGCCCAGCCATCAGGAAATAAAGGTAGGAAAACAATCACTCTGGTGTAGGAATGCCCTGTAGTCCTGTGAAAGATGCCTAGGGCTATGATTCCTGAGAACAGACTAATTAAAACTTTTGAAAATCAATAAAGATGGAGGATCTTGGCTCCATCCATTGTATCAAAGGAAAGAAGCTGAATTTCACAGAATGAGACTTCATAATCTTGTCACTTTTCTCCCATCATCATTCCCTCTCTCCATGCTTCCCCCAAAGGATATGTGTTTCCTTCAGAGAGTGAGGTCTGCAAATGAATGGAGCAGAGATCTCAGTGTGGCCTGATGCTCCAGCCCTCGGGACTGATGACGTCTAGGGCGAAGAGCACATTTAGCACAAAACGAGTACACCTTTAAGTGTGGGCTTCGGAGTCAGACCTGGCTTTGAACCTCAACTGTGGGACTTTTTCACTTCCACCTTGGACAAATTACTTAACATTTCTGAGCCTTAATTTCCTCATCAATACAGTGAAGTTAATATTTTCACCTCATAGGATTGCAGTGAATATTGAAGGAGATAATGTTATGATAGCTCATAAAAAATTACTGCCCTTGGTCTAATGCCTTGCACTTAATCATAAGATGAGATTTTAGTGTCTTATCAAGAAGTCCTTGAAAAGTGTGCTGTTTTCTGTTTATGGAATGAATAGAAGGTGCCGCCTACCAGCAGTTTCCAGAATAACTCTCAACCTGCAGTAGCTACAAATCCTCTGTTTAGAGGTTCAAGCTGGTGTTCACCTGGCACTGAGAATTTGCACAAAGCCGGAGCCTCTGAGCATGGCCACGTGTCTGAGAGCACATGGTTGGGAGCACAGCAACAGCAAAAGGAGTCTCTGTGCAGAGACTCTAACACAGTATTACAAACCATTTAGCAAGCAGTTTGCTAATTTATAGCAATAAAATTCAGTCAAAACTATGTCTATCATGAAGTCATTGGCAACATCATTGTAGTGTTTGTGTGGGTTGGGGTGAGATATAAAGAGAGAGAGAGGAGTTCCTTCTCTATGCTGATAATATTTGACTTAGAGGAATAAACTTAGGGAGTAAAACGAGGGGCAAGGGAACCACCTTCCAGTATTCCAGGCAGTGCTATATGGAAAAGGGAGTTGATATGTGTGGGGGTGCTCCAGAGAGTAGAGGAAGGCCAAAGGATGAGAGCTATAAAGGAACAGATATTAGCTTTCTCTACAGATGTCCCTTCTCCCAGCAGCTTCTCCCACAGGTGACTGCAGGGCCTTGGGTCGAGGATGCCCAGGGACCATGATCTCAGCATCTTTCAGCAAATATTCCTGCAGCATGCCTGAGGAGCCACTGAGGGAATGGAAAGTCAAGCTCTATGCTTAAAAGCCTTCGGTTCCCTTATGGAACCAGCTCTGAACCAAAGAGGATGGTGGTAATTTATTAGATAATTTTGTCAGTCTTGACATGGGTAAATTTTTATTAGAATGATTCTTCATTTATAGTATTGAAGATAGTTCATGGAGTCTACAGACCTGGGTTGACCATTGATTAGCCATGTGAAGCTGGGCAAATTTACTCACCTCTTTGAGCCTCACAGCCCTCTTCTGTCAAGTAAGCATAAATCCTACCAACTATATGAGATAATGTACACAAATAGAAAGCATAGTGCTTTGCTCATATTAGGCACTGACTAACTGATAGTTCCTCTGCCCTCTACATTCCTTATGTCCCGACCTCATTCCTGACTCTTCCCCTTCATGTTCTAAGATCCTCATCAGATCTTTTTTGTGCATAAATATGTTATATTCCCTGTGGAATTAGTTTCCTAATTGATAGGTTTCTGTGCCTTTCTTATTATTCAGTGAAATGCTCTCTTCCTGATACATCTAGTCAGAGTTAGAAATTGCTTTCTCCTGCCCTCATGGCATAGTATACACACATCTCTTGTACCATCTCATATGCCTTGTATTATACTTTTTGTGTTTTCCTCCTGGACTCCTCGAAGGCAGAGACTGTGATTTTAAGTTTTATATCATGGCCCCTAATATAGTACCTGGTAGACATTGTACACTGGGTAAATATGCATAAATGAAGACAAAGAAAAGCAAAGAAATAAATGGTGCTATACCCTCCTGAGAGTACCTTTGCTGCCCTACTGGAAGTCTCTCCCCATTGGATACCAAAGACAAGAGATTCATCTGGGAGTTTTGGGTAGTCCAGTCCTTTTATCTACTCCCACTTTGAAAATGGACTACATGCAAGTCGCATAGACATGATTATCCCTTTCTGGGGTGGATCCCAGCCTTACTACCTATTATAGACCTCCCAAAATTAGTATGCTGAAGTCCTAACCCCAGTACCTCAGAATTTGACCTTATTTGGAGACAGGGTCTTTACAGGGGAAATCAAGTTAAGGTGAGGTCATTAGGCTGGTTTCTCATCCAGTTTGGTTGCTGTCCTTATAAAAAGGGGAAATTTGGACATAGAGATGTGTGTAGAGGGGATATGATGTGAAAAGACACAAGGAGGAGATGGCCATCTATAAGCCAAGGAGAGAGGTCTGGCACAGATCCTGCTTTCACAGCCCTCAGAAGGAACTAGTCTGCCAACATCTTGATCTTAGACTTTTAGCCTCCAGAACTGTGAGACAATACATTTCTGTTGTTTAAGCTCCCAGTCTGTTGTGCTTTGTGATGGCAGACCTAGCAAACTAATATACCACCTATACCAGCAGTCACTCTGGGGAGCCTGCTGTCACAGCAACTGCCCTGATTCCTAGGCTGAGAAGCCTGATCCTGGAACTGGGAATGACTTACCACCCAAGCAAGGAGTGTTTTGTGTGTTTAGTTAAAAACTGGTTCTCCTTCTCTGGCTTCAGCTTTTTCTTTGATGTGAAAGCTTCTGAGCATTATAATTAGAATCTCTCATTTGTACGTATGGATTACATGTTGTCTCTTTGAGAAGGTAGTAATTGTTCACAGGATTTTTAAGTGTATTCCTATATATTTTAAATGTTGCTGTATTTAGTGTGCCTTGTGAATGTCAATAAGAAATAACATTTACCAAAAAAGAACATCAGATTTCCTGTTTTGAGTTTCAAGTTGAGCAAAGCTGAAGAAAATGCCAAAATAATATGCAAATATTAATATGCCATATGTAAGCCTTCTTGGATTTCTTTTTATGAGCTGTCAACACAATTCAGTCTCCCTGTCACTATTCCCGGGTATTTTTTTTAATAGAATCTGCTCTATATTTCTTTAAATGGAGAATATTCCCTGGTGGATCTTAACTCTTTACCATCATTTCCTTTGTCTTTTGCAGGAAATTTTGACTGGGTAGGGAATGATTTTACCCAGAATGCTGGCACAGGCCTTGTTATCAACCAAGCAGATGTGAGAAACAACACAAGCATCATTAAGCAACTTAAGGATGTATTTGAAAGGGACTGGTACTCGCCCTACGCCAGAACCTTGCAGCCCACCAAGCAGCCGAACTGCTCAAGCCTCTTCAAACTCAGACCCTCCTCAAATAAAACTGTCACCTACAACGCAAGTGGAAAGGACCCCTAGAGTGTATAGTCTGAATGAACAAACTTACAAGACACCTTATATTTCACATTTATACAAAAAGACTTGAGGAGAGAAAAATAATTTAATATGTCTTTTTTAGGGAAAAAGCACACAAAAAATATTCTCTGAATGACATGTAATATCTTATCTAACAATATCTTAGCCGCGTGTACACTAAATTTAAGACTTTTGTATTTGTTACTTCTGACAGGGAATGTCATTTTGGCTTGAAAGTTAGTTTTTACGTTTGCATACAAATTTTAAGACTTTGATGCCTCTTCCTTTCTAGTTTTAGAACTTTTTCTGCTGACCACCTGGTCAGTTCTTAAGAAGCTTAGCATGTGGTGAGCTCTTTTATACCATTCTGAGAACTGCTGACTTAGAGAGGAGAGTGAGGATTTTGCCCTAGAGAAGAGACTGATTGAACCAAATATTTTTCCTTGAAAACCATTTCCAAGACCTATATAGTCATGTAAGCATGAACAACTTACATCTCATGCCCATCTTCAACACAGTTGAAAAATACCCTTTTTGCCTCCTTCTGCATTTTTTCCAATACCATAGCTTTTATTTTCTATCACTTTCTCTTCTCACAAAATATTATATAGCACCCCTATATTCACCTAAACATTAGCTCCAAGTGCGAATGTATCTTTTATATGTATGAATTGTTCAGAATGGATGCAAAATGTAAAGAGCAGTCTTTAATTTTCACTTTCAACTGCACTTTCCCTACCAAATTGATATTTTAAAACCACAGCCAACAATGTGTATCCTTTCTCTCAAACTCAGAAAAATTATGTAGCCACCTGCTAATATCCAGCAAGCTATTAAGTCTGCATTATAAGAATAAAGTAGTTTTTCACATTTTTGTTTAGTTTATGGTGTTTATAAGTGGATTTTAATTTCTTTAGAATCCTTATGCAGTTAAGAGTATGCCAACAAGCATTTATACAGCTATTTAATATACCTTCTGCTATTTAATATACCAAATGCTTTTCAGAGAAATGCAATTTAAATACTGTGCTTAACATATTTTACTAAGAAACAAAAATATTGGATTATTGTTCTATGATGTCCTTGTGTGTTGTTGTTTTATATCTATACAATATATAACCCTATATTAATGGAGACTTGCTACACTAGAGATAGGCGTGGCCTCTTCAGAACCCAGAGCAGGTACCCTTCAGGACGTCTACTCGTAATGTTGCTCCTGACTCTCCCTGGTCTGGGAACAGAGTCCTGTACTTCTTGGCCTCAGGTTTCTACTGGTAATGTAGGGACAGTAATAATCACCTACCTCGAAAGATGTTGTCACAGTAGAAAATATTTATAACTTGTTTTGAAATCAAAAGAACCTATATAAATGCTAAACATTATGAAGCATAATCTTTTTCTTAAAATAATGTTTGTGGTATCCTGATATAATCAATAACAGGTTCACCCAGAGAACCCACAAGGGAAAACAAATCCACAGCTTCCAACTGCAAATATGGGTGAACACAGCAATGCAAAAGCCCTGTTGGAGATCTGGATTGTCATCATTTTGATGGAACATTTTGTCAGGTCACTTTGGCATAAATAACATCATAAGAAAACTAGACCGTTTGCTTGGTGTTCTTCTTTAAGACTGGCATATACATGTGTTTTTAGAGCAAGAAAAAGCAATCTCAAATTTTTTTATATCTAGAGACTTGATTTCTAATATGCCAGAAAGAGTGATGTAGGAACCCACAAGTCTTGTCCAGTGGGTTTACTTGGTGGAAAATGGCTATTGTTGGTCATCTAGTGATAACATAACTTCCTTTCTTGTTGTTTTCAAGTGTTGCTTTACTGGATATCTAACCAGACTGTGAAGAGAGTTGGAAGAGAGATGTATTTTTTTTGAAATTTTGTTTATTTATTTTTATTTTTGGCTGTGTTGGGTCTTCGTTTCTGTGCGTGGGCTTTCTCTAGTTGCGGCGAGTGGGGGCCACTCTTCATCGCGGTGCACGGGCCTCTCACTATCGTGGCCTCTTTTGTTGTGGAGCGCAAGCTCCAGACGCGCAGGCTCAGCAGTTGTGGCTCATGGGCCCAGTTGCTCCACGGCATGTGGGATCCTCCCAGACCAGGGCTCGAACCCGTGTTCCCTGCATTGGCAGGCAGATTCTCAGCCACTGCGCCACCAGGGAAGCCCCAAGAGATGTATTTTTAAGAGTAACATGTTTTTATGAATGACTAAGGGATTCTTAATGAAATTCTGCATCAGTAATGGCCGGCCCATAAGACTCTAAATATTTACCATATGCCCATCCTTGTTTGAGTAGGGAGTTATCCTGTCAGTCATCTCAGTAAAGGTAGTTTTAATGATGATTAAAGAGAGAAAGTAAGCAAAGAGTTGACATGGAGACAAACAAACGTAATAATTTCACTCCTGGGCAAGGAAAAGCAACTGGGCTGAATTTGAAAAGGACATCTAAAGATTGGAGAGTCAGTTGCTTCCTTGTTCATTCCCAAGTTGTCTCCAGTATTTGTCATAGCCATAGGACAAGCACAGGCTTGGTATAATGGCACCCCTTCACTGTTGCTATCTTTTGCATATGATAGGAGAAGAGAATTTTGTCCTTTATGAAATGACCATTATTGCCATTTCCCTCTGAGCCCCATCAAAAAGGTAGCTCCAGGAACTGTGTCCAGGATTTTCTGCCATGCACCACCAGCAGCAGAACCCTAACTGGCCAAGCAGGCCACCTCCTCAGGGTGGTCCAGTCAGCAGCAACCAGGCCCCTGTTTCCAGGAAGCAAAGTTAACCTTCAGTGGCAGCCAGGCAAACAGCCCCTGTTCAGAAAGTGTCATAAAAATGAGTTCATGTCTCCTAAGAGAAAATTTACTTCTGCAGAACTTTCTCATTGAGTGCTTTGTCTACCCCTCTATAAGTATTCTTCCTCTCTTTTATACTTTGTGCCTGTGCTAAATAGACTACCAACTTCCATCTTCTCCCACCAACAAACAACCCCGGAATTATTTCCCAAGAGGAAAAGAAAGCAAAACAAAAGCACTTTAATTCAAGACTATCTATCTGATAGATATCCATGTCAGAAATTATGAGGAGGGTGACTACTAACATCCATTTTTTTTCTCCATAAACATTCCAGGAATTATTTCCCAAGGGGGAAAAAAGGGAAGCAGCCACAATTTGAGACCATATTTTAGGTTTCTGTGCTGCTAGCATTAACCTAGTGCCTTTTTGGTTCTCAAGCATTGATTTAAAATAGTGATTCACTACATTAGAATACTTCTGTTTACTGTGGATCCAGTAGACCTTCTGATGGACCTTCCGGTTGAAAACTTGCATATGTGTGAATAGGTTCTATGCAGCCTTCTGTCCTCCCAAACCACACAACTTTGATCACTCCCAAATCAAATCATTGATACACACTGTCAAATATCAATACTGTTGACCTCCACTGCACTGCCACTGGCCACTAGTATAACTGATAATTGAATCACAGCTTATCAAACAACTGGAGAGGAAGTGGAACATTCTGGGTTCTATCCATGCTCTATAAATGCCACATTTTGAGTACCTGGAAATGATAGAAGCAAGGCACACTGAAAATGTCCCTACTATCTCTAAAGCACTTTGTAAAGAGATGCTTCATGGACTTCCAAAGTCTGGTGGAACAGAATAAATCTAACGTCTTTAAAAAGTCAAAGCGCACTAAGTAAATGAAAGGGCTGTGGGAAAGCTTTGCGTCTGTGTAGCTCTGGGCACCACTTTTCCCATTTGGACTGTGTTTGTGCTGTTGTTTGCCTCATTTCTGATTGGGTTCTTGGTGAGATGGGTCTGATAATATTTTTGTTTGATCTTACCCCTTGAAAACTGTGTTTTCTTACTGCAGTTACTGGTTTGTTAAAAGTGCCTTGCTGAATCTGGAACTGACAGAAGCTCATTTCCCGCCAGCCTACAGCTATCCTCAAGTGACTTTGATTCATTCTGAGTTTTGTTTGTTTTTAGAAACTTTTATTGAGATAAAGTACAGGTGGAAAAACTAAAAAGACTATAAGAATTTCTTGATAAGATCAGACCCAGAGCCATCTGTCTCAGGAATTCTATCCCAGAATCTGCCTTTTTTTTTTCATATGTATACCACTTATATGAGTTTCTCTGTCCAAAAATCATTTCGTTAGCTTCAACATTTAAGGAATGTAAAAAGCTACCTTCACTCTCAGTAGAGCAGTTATCTTCTGTAATGAAAGATACTTTGCTAGGGGTTATTCAAACTCAGAGCCTTATAAACAGCCCCATATATTGTGGATGAATGTTTGATTCTTTGGTTTACTGTACTTATTCTCAATGAACTGGTGCAGGTTATTATAAGCCTTTTGAAGGAGAAATTATCATAATGTCCATTTGGCCTAAGGTAGATTGGATAAATTAATCCATGTTCAGCATTTTTCCATTCACTGTGATTTAACATCTTTGCTTTTCTTTTTACATGTCAGTAACCAAATAGCAGTTTATTATTTTTATGTTATTGATTTAAATTCGTGGAAGCTTTTTAATAGTCCTGAAGTCAACCCCAGTTCATAGCCTACATTTCATATTTGAGAGACTTCCTGCCATTGGCTGAATTATAAAGATACTGTGTTTTACAGTGACTAGATAGGTACACTACAGAAGTTTCCTGAAATTGTAAAAAAATTTTCTTATTTTTGACCCATTATCAGTCTTGTACTTAGAGTTCTAAAAAAGGTTACTTATCACTTATGCTTCTTTTGGCAATTTTATGAAAAGAAAGATGAGATTTAATAGGCTATTTTGCATTTTCTTTTGTTATGTTCAACTACTAAACTACTAATTCTGTTACAAAAGAGACCTTGAATTTTTAATGCTTATGTAAATAGGATAAAGTTGTGCTGGACATATCTATATTATTAACTTAAAGATCCCTAAATAAATTGGTGTTTTTAAAGGGCTAAATTTAGGGACATCATTAAAATTCTTAAACCCTTTCATATAAGCAAATGCTCAATATTTTCAGAAGTAAATGTTATATGTTTTTTTCATTCTGTAAGATGAGGCATTTATGTTTCTCCTCAGCTTGATCTCAGAAACAAACGATCTCTCATCAGTACCCAGCTGTACTTTATGTACTGAATGATGTGAACACAGCTGACCTGGTGGTTACAGTCCCACCATTTTGTATATTTGCCCAAGAAGGCATCATTGTAACAGTATTCCTTTTTCTATTTTTTAAAAAGGAGTTTGTTCCAATAGGCACTGGTTTTGAATAAATAAATGATCTTTTTTAAAATGAAGAAATCATTGCAGTGACCAGGCTCTACACTTGGGCCCAGTGACAGAAAAGGCCTTTGTGGATGGAGTTCAGCTACCTCCTGTACTTACTTACCACACTATTCTTTCCAGGCACAAATCATAATCAGATACACCTGGTGTCTGCTCAGCAAACCCATATTGAATCTTGGGTTTAGAGGATACCTTGGAAGCCATCCAAACCAACTCCTCCTAGATGCAGACAATAAGGTCACCTTTTATATAGAAATTTTTAAATAATAAAATAGCTAACTAAAATCACCTATTTTTTACTATCACTATGCATCAGCAACTCTAAACAATGTCAGGACAAAATACTCCTCCTCCTTGAGGAAAAAAATATATTGGTCTAAATTCTAACAAACTGACTACATCTAGGGTGTACAGCCCCCACTGCCCTGCTCTTTGTATACTACTGTTATGAGTGACACTCTTTTCTCAATTTCTGGTAATGGGTAAAAAAGAAAAAAATTAATTGCCACAAATCCCAAGCAGAAACTGTGTTTATTCACTTATTCAACAAATCTTTAAAATCCTGTGTTACATTGCAAGTTCTGTGCTGAATGCTGGGCATCTCAAGATGAATAAGATAGTTCCTCTTCTCAGGTTTTAGGGGGGAAAAAAAGAAAAAATAGTAAAATGCTATATTTAAAACTTTAAGAATGTTTCCCTTCCTACAATAATCAAGTAGGTAGTACTGATCAATCCATCTGCATAAAACTAGAAAAGCTGGAAAAAATATTTGTTTGAATGCATAAGAGATATACCAAAGCAAGGAGGAAAATTGCATGGTCAGGAACTGAGAGAGAAATGCCTAGAAGTGAATCAATTTGCAGCCAGTTTTCCTCAGAGGCATTCTGCTGATTCCAAAAGCACAGATGCTGAGCAGAACTTTCAACAGGCTCAAGGGTTTAGAAATACAGTATTGGAAATCAGATCCACTAAGGAAGATGGGCCCTTAAAAGCCCCAGGTTTGGGGTTGGGACTCTAAAGGATAATACACAGGAGTAAGGATGAATTGGAAACAGAGAAGCTCTATCAGGTAGCTTCAAATCATTTTTCTCTCTGAATTCAGATGATTTGGGTTGTTGTTGCTCCTAGCTTAGCCACCTTCATTTTAAAAACAATGAAAGATATGAACCCATAAATTCAAGACTTTACGAATCCCGAGAAGGATAAATACAAAGAAAACCACTCCAAAGCACATTATAATAAAACACCTAAATACCAAGGACAATGAAATTAGACAGACTTTTTTAAAAAACAACATATTACATATAAAGAAATAACAATAAGAATGGTGGTTGCTTTCTCAACAGAAACAACAGAATCCAGAAAAGAGTGGAATAAACAATAAATTCAAAGTGCTGAAAGAGCTGTCAACCTAGAATTCTCTACACAGGAAAAAATGTTCTCAAAGAATGATGATTGAAATAATCTTCTGGCAATAAAAGTGAAGCTTTTGTCCCTCACCAAACGAAACACTAAAGGGTCTTCTTCATGCAGAAGGCAAATGAACCCAGAGGGAAGCTCAGAGATGCAAAACAACAATGAAAATTAACAGAAAGAGTTAATATGTGGGATCATCCCAACAAATTTGCACTCTATAAATAAATATTTTTTATAGCTTAATGTAAAAATAGTTGGATATAGAGAGAATTAAAACACATACCAACAATGAAATACAAGTTGGTGAGCAGTGGTAGGTGAGGAGTAATGTAGCTGAATGGTTCTAAGGGCCTTGTATTGTCCAGGAAAAATGAGAGTATTTATTTATCTTAGATTTTAGTAAGTCAAGAATGTATGTTATAATCTCTAGGGTTATCCTTAAATAAATAATAAAAGGATGTATAACCAATAAGCCAATGAGTGGGAGGGGAAATATTTGAAAAATAATTCACAAGAAAGCAATAGAGAGACAAAGAAGCACAGAACAAGCCAGACACATACAAAGCAATAATATGATGGTACATTAAAACAAAATTATACATAATCATTTTAATTTCCAATAGAATATACACCTATTCCATTTAAAACATAAAGATTTTCTAACTGAATTAAAATAAAACCCAAACTCTATGCTGCTTCAAGAAGACTTACCTTAAATATAAGGACAACAAGAACTTGAAAATTAAGAGATGGAAAAATAATGCATATGCAAATTCTATGTTAATATCAAATAAAGGATATATTAACTATTATTAAAGATAAAGAATGGTACTTCAGAGTTTTGAGCAGTTACATTTACAAGAAAGATATAAAATCTGTAGTTTTAGTATAACCGCAACATAACCTCAAAATACATAAAGCAAAAATTGACAGAAATAAAAGGAGAACTGAACAAATCTACACTCACTGAGGGAAATTTTAAAATATTTCTTAGTAATTGATAGAACTAGGTAAAATACTAATAATGGTGGGGAAGATTTGGTAAGGTTTGGGAAGACTAACAAAGTTGGTCTAATGACATATATTACACATGGCAGCCAGTAAGTGGAGAACACATTCTTTTTATTATATTATTGAAATGTAGTTGATGTAAAATATTATGTTAGTTTCAGGTGCAATACATAGTGATTTAATATTTTCATACAGGAGATTGGTTCAAGATGGCAGAGTCGAAGGACATGTGCTCACTCCCTCTTGTGAGAGCACCGGCATCACAACTAACTGCTGAACAATCATCGACAGGAAGACACTGAAACTCACCAGAAAAGATACTCCACATACAAAGACAAAGGAGAAGCCACAATGAGATGGTAGGAGGGACACAATCACAATAAAGTCAAATCCCATACCCACTGGGTGGGTGACTCAGAAACTGGAGAACAACTTTACGACAGAAGTCCAGCCACTGGAGTGAAGGTTCTGAGCTCCACCTCAGGCTTCCCAACCTGGGGTTCCAGCAATGGGAGGAGGACTTCCCAGAGAATCAGACTTTGAAGGCTAGTGGGATTTGATTGCAGGATTTCCACAGGACTGGGGGAAACAGAGACTCCATTCTTGGAGGGCACACACGAAGTAGTGTGTGCATCAGAACTGAAAGGGAAGGAGCAGTGACCCCAGGGGATACTGTACCGGACCAACCTGCTAGTGTTGGAGGGTTTCCTGTAGAGGCAGGGGTTGGCTGTGGCTCACTGTGGGGACAAGGACACTGGCAGCAGAAGTTCTGGGAAGTACTCCTTGGCCTGAGCCCTCCTGGAGTCCACCATTAGCCCCACCAAAGAGCTTGTAGCCTCCAGTGCTGTGTCGCCTCAGGCCAAACAACCAACAGGGAGGGAGCTCAGCCCCACCCATCAGCAGACAAGCAGATTAAAGTTTTACTGAACTCTGCCCATCAGAACAACATCCAGCTCTACCCACCACCAGTCCCTCCCATCAAGAAGCTTGCACAAGCCTCTTAGAGAGCCTCATCTACCAGAGGGCAGAGAGCAGAAGCAAGAAGAACTACAATCCTGCAGCCTGTGGGAAAAAAAAAAAACACATTCACAGAAAGATAGACAAAATGAAAAGGCAGAGGACTATGTACCAGATGAAGGAACAAGATAAAACCCCAGAAAAATAACTAAATGAAGTAGAGATAGGCAACCTTCCAGAAAAAGAATTCAGAATAATGATAGTGAAGGTGATCCAAGACATCAGAAAAAGAATGGAGGCAAAGATGCAAGAAATGTTTAACAAAGACCAAGAAGAATTAAAGAACGAACACATAGAAGAGTTAAAGAACTGACAGAGAGGAACAATACAATAACTGAAATGAAAAATACACTAGAAGGAATCAATAGCAGAATACTGAGGCAGAAGAATGGATAAGTGACCTGGAAGACAGAATGGTGGAATTCACTGCCACGAAACAGAATAAAGAAAAAAAAAAATGAAAAGAAATGAAGATAGCCTAAGAGACCTCTGGGACAACATTAAATGCAAGAACATTCACATTATAGGGGTCCCAGAAAGAGAAGAGAGAGAGAAAGGACCTGAGAAAATATTTGAAGAGATTATAGTCGAAAACTTCCTTAACATGGGAAAGGAAATAGCCACCCATGTCCAGGAAATGCAGAGTCCAAGGAGGGATAAACCCAAAGAGACACAAACCAAGAAACATAGTAATCAAACTGACAAACATTAAAGAGAAAGAAAAATTATTGAAAGGAACAAGGGAAAAATGACAAATAATATACACAGGAACTCCCATAAGGTAACAATTGATTTCTCAGCAGAAACTCTACAAGCCTGAAGGGAGTGGCATGATATATTTAGAGTGATGAAACAGAAGAACCTATTTATTTTTGACTGTGTTGGGTCTTCATTGTTGTGTGTAGGCTTTCTCTAGTTGCGGTGAGTGGGGACTACTCTTCATTGCAGTGCGCGGGCTTCTCATTGTGTTAGCTTCTCTTGTTGTGGAGCATGAGCTCTACACGCATGAGCTTCAGTAATTGTGGCTCGTGGGCTCTAGGGCACAGGCTCTATAGTTGTGGCACACAGACTTAGTTTCTCCAC
Source organism: Phocoena sinus (assembly GCF_008692025.1). Classification (NCBI taxonomy): domain Eukaryota; kingdom Metazoa; phylum Chordata; class Mammalia; order Artiodactyla; family Phocoenidae; genus Phocoena; species Phocoena sinus. The sequence goes on along the minus strand of NC_045763.1, from coordinate 156,529,068 downwards.
AGCATGTGGACTCTTCCTGGACCAGGGCTTGAACACATGCCCCCTGCATTGGCAGGTGGATTCTTAACCACTGTGCCACCAGTGAAGTCCTGTTGAAAGATTTTTAATCATGGTTCAATTTCATTACTTGTGATTGGTCTGTTCATATTTTCTATTTCTTTCTGGTTCAGTCTAGTAAGGTTATACTTTTCTAAGAATTTGTCCATTTCTTCCAGGTTGTCCATTTTATTGCTATAGAGTTTCTTGTAGTAGTCTCTTATGATGCTTTGTATTTCTTCAGTGTCTGTTGTAATGTCTCCTTTTCATTTCTGATTTTATTGATTTGAATCCTCTCCCTCTTTTTCTTGATGAGTCTGGATAAAGGTTTATCAATTTTGTTTATCTTCTCAAAGAACAAGCTTTTAGTTTTATTAATCTGTGCTATTGTTTTCTTTGTTTCTATTTCATTTATTTCTGCTCTGATCTTTATGATTTCTTTCCTTCTGCTAACTTTGGGTTTCTTTGTTTGTTCTTCTTTAGTTCCTTATACATTCTTCTGCCTCAGTTATTCTGCTATTTATTCCTTCTAGTGTATTTTTCATTTCAGTTACTGTATTGTTCATCTCTGTTTGTTCGTTCTTTAATTCTTCTAGGTGTTTGTTAAACATTTCTTGCATCTTCTTGATCTTTGCCTCCATTCTTTTTCTGATGTCCTGGATCACCTTTACTATCATTATTCTGAATACTTTTTCTGGAAGGTTGCCTATCTCTACTTCATTTAGTTGTTTTTATGGGGTTTTAACGTGTTCCTTCATCTGGTACATAACCTTCTGCCTTTGCATTTTGTCTGTCTTGCTATGAATGTGGTTTTTATTCCACAGGCTGCAGGATTGTAGTTCTTCTTGCTTCTGCTGTCTACCCTCTGGTGGATGAGACTATCTAAGAGGCTTGTGCAAGCTTCCTGATGGTACAGACGGGTGGTGGGTAGAGCTCAGTAAAATTTTAATCTGCTTGTCTGCTGATGGGTGGGGCTGAGTTCCCTCCTTGGCCAGAGGCAACCCAGCACTGGAGGCGGAAAGCTCTTTGATGGGGCTCATGGCAGACTCTGGGAGGGCTCATTCCAAGGAGTACTTCCCAGAACTTCTGCTGCCAGTGTCCTTGTCCCCAAGGTGAGCCACAGCCAACCCCTGCCTCTACAGGAGACCCTCCAACACTAACAGGTCGGTCTGGTACAGTCTCCTATGGGGTCACTGCTCCTTCTCCCTCAGTCCTGATGCACACACTACTTTGTGTGTGCCTTCCAAGAATGGAGTCTCTGTTTTCCCCAGTCCTGTGGAAATCCTGCAATCAAATCCCACTAGCCTTCAAAGTCTGATTCTCTGGGAAGTCCTCCTCCCGTTGCCGGACCCCCAGGTTGGGAAGCCTGAGGTGGAGCTCAGAACCTTCACTCCAGTGGCTGGACTTCTGTTGTAAGGTTTTTCTCCAGTTTCTGAGTCACCCACCCAGTGGGTATGGGATTTGACTTTATTGTGATTGTGTCCCTCCTACCATCTCATTGTGGCTTCTACTTTGTCTTTGTATGTGGAGTATCTTTTCTGGTGAGTTTCAGTGTCTTCCTGTCGATGATTGTTCAGCAGTTAGTTGTGATGCCGGTGCTCTCACAAGAGGGAGTGAGCACATGTCCTTCGACTCTGCCATCTTGAACCAATCTCCTGTATGAAAATATTAAATCACTATGTATTGCACCTGAAACTAACATAATATTTTACATCAACTACATTTCAATAATAATAATAAAAAGAATGTGTGTTCTCCACTTACTGGCTGCCATGTGTAATATATGTCATTAGACCAGCTTTGTTAATCTTCCCAAACCTTACCAAATCTTCCACATCATTACTAATATTTTATCTAGTTCTATGAATTACTAACAGGTAGTTTAAAAATTTTCCCTCAGTGAGTGTAGATTTGTTCAGTTCTCCTTTTATTTCTGTGAATTTTTGATTTATGTATTTTGAGGCAATGTTACAGTTATACTAGAAGAAAGAAAGAAAGAAAGAAAGAAAGAAAGAAAGAAAGAAAGAAAGAAAGAAAGAAAGAAAATCTTCCAACAAACAAAAGTCCAAGACCAGATGGCTTCACATGTGAATTCTATCAAACATTTGAGAAGAGCTAACACCCATCCTTTGCAAACTCTTCCAAAAAATTGCAGAGGTAGAAACACTCCTAAACTCGTTCTATGAGGCCACCATCACCCTGATACCAAACCCAGACAAAGATCCTAGAAAAAAAGAAAATTACAGACTAATATCACTGATGAATATAGATGCAAAGATCCTCAACAAAATGCTAACAAACAGAATCCAACAACACATTAAAAGGATCATACACCATGATCAAGTGGGATTTATCCCAGGGATGCAAGGATTCTTCAATATACACAAATCAATCAATGTGATACACCATATTAACAAATTGAGGAATAAAAACCATATGATCATCTCAATAGATGCAGAAAAACTTTGACAAAATTCAACACCCATTTATGTTAAAAATTCTCCACAAAGTGGCCATAGAGGGAACCTACCTCAACATAATAGAGGCCATATATGACAAACCCACAGCAAACATCATTCTCAGTGGTGAAAACCTGAAAGCATTTCCTCTAAGATCAGGAACAAGACAAGGATGTCCACTCTTGCCACTATTATTAATATCTTTGGAAGTCTTGGATATAGTAATCAGAGAAGGAAAAGAAATAAAAGGAATACAAATAGGAAAAGAAGTAAAACTGTCACTGTTTGCAGATGACATGATACTATACACAGATAATCCTAAAGATGCCAGCAGAAAATTACTACAGCTAATCAATGAATTTGGTACAGTTGCAGGGTATAAAATTAATGCACATAAATCTCCTGGATTCCTATACACTAATAACAACTGATCACAGAGAGAAATTAAGGAAACAATCCCATTCACCATTGCAGCAAAAAATAAAATACCTAGGAATAAACCTACCAAAGCAGGTAAAAGACCTGTACTCAGAAAACTATAAGACACTGATGAAAGAAATTAAAGATGGTACAAACAGATGGAGAGATATACCATGTTCTTGGAGTGGAAAAATCAATATTGTGAAAAAAACTATATTACCCAAAGCAATCTACAGATTCAATGTAATCCCTGTCAAATTACCAATGGCATTTTTTACAGAACTAGAACAAAAAATCTTAAAATTTGTATGGAGACAAAAATTACCCCAAATAGCAAAAGTGGTCTTGAGGGAAAAAAGCAGAGCTGGAGGAATCACACTCCCTGACTGCAGACTAGACTACCAAGTGACAATAATCAAGACAATATTGTACTGGCACAAGAACAGAAATATAGATCACTGGAAAAAGATAAAAAGCCCAGAGATAAACCCAATCACCTATGGTGAACTAATTTATGACAAAGGAGGCAAAGATATACAATGGAGAAAGGATAATCACTTTAATAAGTGGTGTTGGGAAAACTGGACAGCTACACGTAAAAGAATGAAATTAGAACATTACCTAACACTATACACAAAAATAAACTCAAAATAGATTAGAGACCTAAACGTAAGACCAAATACTATAAAACTCTTGGAGGAAAACATAAGAAAAACACTCTTTGACATAAATCACAGCAAGATCTTTTCCTATCCACCTCCTAGAGTAATGGAAACAAAAACAAAAATAAGCAAATGGGACCTAATAAAACTTAAAAGCTTTTGCAAAGCAAAGGAAACTACAAACAGGACAAAAAGACAACCCTCAGAATGGTAGAAAGTATTTGCAAACAAATCAATGGACAAAGGATTAATCTCCAAAATATATAAACAGGTCATGCAGCTCAATATTAAAAAAAGAAACAACCCAATCCAAAAATAAGCAGAAGATCTAAATAGACATTTCTCCAAAGAAGACATACAGATGGCCAAGAAGCACATGTAAAGCTGCTCAACATCACTAATTATTAGAGGAATGCAAATCAAAACTACCATGACGTATCACCTCACACAAGTTAGAATGGGTTTCATCAGAAAATCTAGAAACAACAAACGCTGTACAGGGTGTGGAGAAAAGGGAACCCTCTTACACTATTGGTGGGAATGTAAATTGATACACCCACTATGGAGAACAATATGGAGGTTCCTTAAAAACTAAAAATAGAATTATCATATCATCCAGCAATCCCACTACTGGGCATATACCTAGAGAAAACCATAATTCAAGAAGACACATGCACCCTAATGTTCATTGCAGCCCTATTTACAATAGCCAGGTAATGGAAACAACCTAAATGTCCATCAACAGACAAATGGATAAAGAAGATATGGTGTATATGTAAAATGGAATATTACTCAGCCATAAAAAGGAAAGACATTGGGTCATTTGTAGAGACATGGATGGATATAGAGACTCATACAGAGTGAAGTAAGTCAGAAAGAGAAAAACAAGTATCATATATTGATGCATATATGTGGATCCTAGAGAAATGCTATGGATGAACTGGTTTGCAGGGCAGAAATTGAGATGCAGATGTAGAGAACAAATATATGGACACCAAGAGGGGAAAACGGGGGTGGGGTGGGGGGGTATGATGAATTGGGCAATTGGGATTGACATGTATACACTGATGTGTATAAAATTGTTTACTAATAAGAAACTGCTGTATAAAAAATAAAATAAATTTCAAAAATTCAAAAAAAATTGTGAAAATGACGATATTACCCAAAGCAATCTACAGATTCAATGCAATCCCTATATTATCAATGGCATTTTTTAACAGAACTAGAACAAAAAGTCTTAAAACTTGTAGGGAGACACAAAACGCCCCTAATAGCTAAAACAGGTTTGAGTGGAGAAAAATGGAGCTAGAGGAATCAGACTCCCAGACTTCAGACTATACTACAAAGCTACAGTAATCAAGACAATATGGTATGGGCACAAACACAGAAATATAGGTCAATGGAACACAATTGAAAACCCAGATATAAACCTACCCACCTATCATCAACTAATCTATGACAAAGGAGGCAAGGATATACAATGGAGAAAAGACAGTCTCTTCAATGAGTGGTGCTGGGAAAACTGGACAGCTACATGTAAAAGAATGAAATTAGAACACTACCTAACACCATACACAAAAATAAACTCAAAATGGATTAAAGACCTAAATGTAAGACCAGACACCATAAAACTCTTAGAGCAAAACATAGGAAGAACACGCTTTGACATAAAGCACAGCAAGATCTTTTTGACCCACCTCATGGAGGAAATAAAAACAAGAATAACTAAATGGGACCCAATGAAACTTAAACACTTTTGCACAGCAAAGGAAACTATAAACAAGACGAAAAGACGGCCCTCAAAATGGGAGAAAATATTTGCAAATGAATCAACAAAGGATTAATCTCCAAAATATATAAACAGGTCATGCAGCTCAACATTAAATAAACAAACAACCCAATCAAAAAATGGGCAGGAGCCCTAAATTGACATTTCTCCAAGGAAGTCATACAGATGGCCAAGAGGCACATGAAAAGCTGCTCAACATCACTAATTGTTAGAGAAATGCAAATCAAAAGTACAATGAGGTATCACCTCACACTGGTCAGAGTGGCCATCATCAGAAAATCTAGAAACAACAAATGCTGGAGAGGGTGTGGAGAAAAGGGAACCCTCTTACACTGTTGGTGGGAATGTAAATTGATACAGAAAGACAGATGCACCCCAATGATCATTGCAGCACTATTTACAATAGCCAGGTCACGGAAGCAACCTAAATGCCCACCAATAGATGAATGGATAAAGAAGTTGTTGTACATAGGGGCAGGACAGGAATAAAGACGCAGACATAGAGAATGGACTTGCAGACATGGGGAAGGGGAAGGGTAAGCTGAGACGAAGTGAGAGAGTGGCATTGACATATATATACTACCAAATGTAAAATAGATAGCAAGTGGAAAGCAGCTGCATAGCACAGGGAGATCAGCTCAGTGCTTTGTGACCACCTAGAGGGGTGGGAAAGGGAAGGGGGGAAGAAGACGCAAGAGGGAGGGTATATGGTCATATAAAAATTTGAGAATCTCTATGTTGTGCACCAAGGGAAAAAAAATTGTGGTACATATATACAATGGAATATTACTCAGCCATAAAAAGGAACGAAATTGGGTCATTTGTACAGATGTGGATGGACATAGAGACTGTCATATAGAATGAAGTAAGTCAGATAGAGAAAATGAAATATAATGTATTAATGTATATATGTGGAATCTAGAAAACTGGTACAGATGAACCAGTTTGCAAGGCAGAGATAGAGACACAGATGTAGAGAATAAATGTATGGACACCAAGGGGGTAAAGCAGGGAGGGGGATGAATTGGGAGATTGGGATTTACATATACACACTAATATGTATAAAATATATAACTAATAAGAACCTGCTGTATTAAAATAAATAATTAATTGATAAATTAATTAAAAAACATTTTCATACATTATGAAATGATCACCACAATAATTCAGGTAGCCATCTGTCCCCCTACAAAATTATTACAATGTTATTGACCATATTCCTCATGCCATATTTTACATCCTCTGGCTTATTTATTTTATATCTGGAGGTTTGTACCTCTTAATTCCCTTCACCTGTTTCACCCACATCCCTGTCTTCTCCTCTCTGACAACCATTCCTTTGTCCTCTGTATCTATTAGTCTGTTTTAATATTTTTTTTTGTTTGTTTTGATTTTTAGATTCCACGTATGAGTAAGATCATAAGGTATTTGTCTTTCTCTTACTCGTTCATATAATTCTCTCTAGGTCCAATCATGTCACGAATGGCAGAATTTACATTTTTATGGTTCAGTGATATTCCATTGTATGTATATGATATATATACACACACACACACACCACATCTTTTTTTGTGTGTGTGTGGTACTCAGGCCTCTCACTGTTGTGGCTTCTCCCATTGCGGAGCACAGGCTCCGGACACGCAGGCTCAGCGGCCATGGCTCACAGGCCTAGCCACTCCTCAGCATGTGGGATATTCCCGGACAGGGCCACGGACCCGTGTCCCCTGCGTCGGCAGGCAGACTCTCAACCACTGCGCCACCAGGGAAGCCCACACCACATCTTTTTTACCCATGTATCTATTGATGGCCATTTAGGTTGTTTTCACATCTTGGCTATTGTAAATAATGCTGTGAACATTGGGGTGCATATATCTTTCAAATTAGTGTTTCTGTTTTCTTTGAGTAAATACCCAAAAGTGAACTTGCTGAATCATATGGCAGTTCTACTTTTAATTTTTTTGAAAACCTCCATTCTTCTTTCCATATGGTTGTACCAATTTACATTCACACGAAGGTTTCCTTTTCTCCACATCCTAGCAGCACTTGTTCTTTGTTGTCTTTTGGATGACAGCCACTCTGACAGGTAAGAGGTTGTATCTCATTGTGGTTTTGATATGCATTTCCTAGATGATTAGTGATGTTGAATGTCCTTTCATGGCCTGTTGGCGACCTGTGTGTCTTTGGAAAAATGTCTATTCAAGTCCTCTGTCTATTTTTTTTTTTTTTTTTTTTTTTTGCGGGCCTCTCACTATTGTGGCCTCTCCCATTGCAGAGCACAGGCTCCGGATGCGCAGGCTCAGCAGCCATGGCATGATCTTTGTGTCTACTTTTGTGCCAGTACCAAACTGTTTTGATTACTGTAGTTTTGTTGTCTATCTTGAAATCAGGGAATGTGATACCTCCAGCTTTGTTCTTCTTCCTCAAGATTGATTTGGCCATTCAGGGTCTTTTGTGTTGCCATAAAAAATTTTAAATCATTTGTTCTAGTTCTGTGAAAAATTGCCATTGGTATTTTGATAAGGATTTAATTGAATCTGTGGATTGCCTTGGACAGTATAGTCATTTTAACAATATTAATTCTTCCATTCCATGAACATGGTATATCTTTCCATTTGTTTGTGTCATCTTCAATTTCTTTCAGCCATGTTTTATTGTTTTCAGAGTACAAGTTTTTAACCTCCTAGGTTAGAATTATTCCTAGATATTTTATTCCCTTTGATGGACTTGTAAATGGAATTGTTTTCTTAGTTTCTCTTTCTCACAGTTCATTATTAGTGTATAGAAATTTAGCACATTCCTGTATATTAATTTTGTATCCTGTGGCTTTACTAAATTCATGGATGAGTTCTAATAGTGTTTTTTGGTTTTTTTGGCATCATCTTTAGGATTTCTACGAATAGTATCATGTCATCAGCAAACAGGGAGAGTTTTACTTCTTCCTTTCCAATTTTGATTTCTTTTTGTGCTTTTTCTTGTCTGATTATTGTGACTAAAACTTCCAGCATCATGTTGAATAAAAGTGGTGAGAATGGAATCTTTGTCCTGTTCCTGATCTTAGAGGAAATACTTTCAGCTTTTCACCATTAACTATGATGTTGGGTATGAGTTTGTCATTTACGGCCTTTATTATGTAGATGTATGTTCCCTCTATACCCACTTTCTTGAGAGGTTTTATCAGAGATGAATGTTGAATTTTGTCAAAAGCTTTTTCTGCATCTATTGAAATGATAATATGAGTTTTATTCTTCAATTTGTTCATGTGGTGTACACATTGATTGCTTTGCTGATTTTGAACCATCATTGCATCCCTGGGATAAATTTTACTTGACCATAATCTATGATTCTTTTAATGTATTGTTGAATTCAGTTTGCTAATATTTTGTTGAGGATTTTTACATCTATGTTCATCAGTAATATTGACCTATAATTTTCTTTTCTGTGGTGTCCTTGTTTGGTTTTGGTATCAGGGTGATGCTGGCCTTGTAGAATGAGTTTGGAAGTGTTTCTCCTCTGCAATTTTTTGGAATAGTTTGAGAAGGATAGGTGTTAACTTTTCTCTAAGTGTTTGGTAGAATTCATCTGTGAAATCTTCTAGTCCTAAGCTTTTGTTTGTTGGGAGTATTTTTTTTTTATATATACTGATTCAATTTCATTACTGATAATCAGTCTGTTCATAGTTTCTGTTTCTCCTGATTCAGTCTTGGCAGACTGTACATTTTTAGGAATTTATTCATTTCTTCTAGGTTGTGAATTTTATTGTGAAATTAATTGTAGTAATCTCTTTTTTTTTAATTTTTTTAAACATCTTTATTGGGGTATAATTGCTTTACAATGGTGTGTTAGTTTCTGCTTTATAACAAAGTAAATCAGCTATACATATACATATGTTCCCATATGTCTTCCCTCTTGCGTCTCCCTCCCTCCCACTCTCCCCATCCCACCCCTCCAGGCTGTCACAAAGCACCGAGCTAATATCCCTGTGCCTTGTGGCTGCTTCCCCCTAGCTATCTACCTTACTACATTTGTTAGTGTGTATATGTCCATGACTCTCTCTCACCCTGTCAAAACTCACCGTTCCCCCTCCCCATATCCTCAAGTCCGTTCTCCAGTAGGTCTGCGTCTTTATTCCTGTCTTACCCCCAGGTTCTTCATGACATTTTTTTTCCCTTAAATTCCATAGATGGAGGTTAGGGGGAAGATGGCGGAAGAGTAAGACGTGGAGATCGCCTTCCTCCTCACGGATACACCAGAAATACATCTACACGTGGAACAACTCCTACAGAACACCTACTGAAGGCTGGCAGAAGACCTCAGACCTCCCAAAAGGCAAGAAACTCCCCACGTACCTGGGTAGGGCAAAAGAAAAAAGAAAAAACAGAGACAAAAGAATAAGGACGGCACCTGCACCAGTGGGAGGGAGCTGTGAAGGAGGAAAAGTGTCCACACACTAGGAAGCCCCTCCGCGGGCGGAGACTGCGGGAGGCGGAGGGGGGAGCTTCGGGACCGCGGAGTGGTGCACAGCGACGGGTGTGGAGGGCAAAGCGGGGAGATTCCTGCACAGACGATCGGTGCCGACCGGCACTCACCAACCCGAGAGGCTTGTCTGCTCGCCCGCCGGGGCGGGCGGGGCACTCACCAACCCGAGAGGCTTGTCTGCTCGCCCGCCGGGGCGGGCGGGGCTGCGAGCTGAGGCTCGGGTTTCGGTTTTGGACGGAGCGCAGGGAGAGGACTGGGGTTGGCGGCTTGAACATAGCCTGAAGGGGTTGGTGCGCCACGACTAGCCGGGAGGAAGTTCGGGGAAAAGCCTGCACCGGCCGAAGAGGCAAGAGACTTTTTCTTCCCTCTTTGTTTCCTGGTGCGCAAGGAGAGGGGTTTAAGAACGCTGCTTAAAGGAACTCCAGAGACGGGCGCGAGCCGCGGCTAAAAGCGCGGACCCCAGGGACGGGCGGGAGCTGCGGCTAAAATCGCGAACCCCAGAGACGGGCGCGAGCCGCGGCTGAGGGCGCGAGCCCCCGAGACGGGCGCGAGCCGTGGCGGGAAGCGCAAGCCCCAGAGACGGGCGCGAGCCGCGGCTGAAACCGCGGACCCCAGAGACGGGCGGGAGACGCTGGGGCTGCTGCTGCCGCCACCAGGGGGGCTGTGTGCGAGCACAGGTCACTCTCCGCGCCCCTCTTCCGCGGAGCCTGTGCAGGCCGCCACTGCCAGGTTCCCGGGATCCAGGGACAACTTCCCCGGGAGTACGCACGGCGAGTCTCAGGCTGGTGCAGCGTCACGCCGGCCTCTGCCGCAGCGTCAAGCCGTCTCTGCCGCCGCAGGCCCGCCCTGCACGCAGTGCCCCTCCTTCCCCCATCCCCAACCCCCGGCCTGAGTGAGCCGGAGCTCCCGAATCAGCGGCTCCTTTAACCCCGTCCTGTCTGAGCAAAAAACAGACGCCCTCCAGCGATCCACGCGCAGGGGCAGGGCCGGGTACAAAGCTGAGCTCCTGTGAGCTGTGAGAGCAGGGAGGAGAGGGGGAGGTCTCTCCCGGCAGCCGCGGAGGCGGCGGATTGAAGCTCCACAATCAACTTGATGAGCCCTGCATTGTGGAATACCTGAATAGACAGGGAGTGATCCCAAATTGAAGAGGGGCAATTTAGGAGCGAGATCTGTGATTTTTTTCCCTTTTCCTCTTTTTGTGAATGTGTGCGTGTATGCTTCTGTGTGAGATCTTGTCTGTATACTCTTGCTTCCACCATTTGTCCTAGGGCTCTATCCGTCCATGGTTTTTTTTAAAAAAAAAAATTTTTTTTTCTTAATAATTAATTTTAATTGTAATAACTTTATTGAACTTTGCCTTCGTTCTTTCTTTCTTTCTTTCCTTCCCTCCTTCCCTCCTTTAGACAGCGAATCACCCCAGGTTGAGGGGGTGGTCTCTGGGAGCAGGATTTATGATTTTTCCCCCTTTGCCTCTCTTTGTGAACGTGTATGTGTATGCTTCTGTGTAAGATTTTCTCTGTATAGCTTTGCTTCCAACATTTGTCCTAGGGCTCTATCCGTCCATGGTTTTTTTAAAAAAAATTTTTCTTTTTTCTTAATAATTAATTTTAATTGTAATAACTTTATTGTACTTTACCTTCGTTCTTTCTTTCTTTCTTTCCTTCCTTCCTTCCCTCCTTTAGACAACAAATCACCCCAAATTGAGGAGGTGGTCTCTGGGAGGAGGATTTATGATTTTTCCCCCTTTGCCTCTCTTTGTGAACGTGTATGTGTATGCTTCTGTGTAAGATTTTCTCTGTATAGCTTTGCTTCCAACATTTGTCCTAGGGCTCTATCCGTCCATGGTTTTTTAAAAAAAAAATTTTTTTTTCTTAATAATTAATTTTAATTGTAATAACTTTATTGTACTTTACCTTCGTTCTTTCTTTCTTTCCTTCCTTCCTTCCCTCCTTTAGACAGCGAATCACCCCAGGTTGAGGAGGTGGTCTCTGGGAGCAGGATTTATGATTTTTCCCCCTTTGCCTCTCTTTGTGAATGCATATGTGTATGCTTCTGTGTAAGATTTTCTCTGTATAGCTTTGTTTCCAACATTTGTCCTAGGGTTCTATCCGTTCTCTTTTTTTTTTTTTTTCTTTCTAAATATTTTTTAGTACAATAACTATATTATACTTTATTTTATTTTTACTGTATCTTCTTTCTTTCTGCCTTTTTTCCTTCTTTCCCTCCTTCCTTCCTCCCTTCCTCCCTCCCTCCCTCCCTCCTTTCTTTCCTTCTTTGCTTTTCTTCCTTCCTTCCTTTCCTCCTTTCCTTCTTTCTTTCCTCATACTTCTAATTCTCTCTACATTTTCTCCTTCTTTCCCTCCTTCCTTCCTTCCTTCCCCCCTCCCTCCCTTTCTTTCCTTCTTTGCTTCTTTCTTCCTTCCTTCCTTTCCTCCTTTCCTTCTTTCTTTCCTCATACTTCTAATTCTCTCTACATTTTCTCCTTCTTTCCCTCCTTCCTTCCTTCTTCCCTCCCTCCCTCCCTCCCTCCTTTCTTTCCTTCTTTCTTCCTTCCTTCCTTTCCTCCTTTCCTTCTCTCTTTCCTCAAACTTCTACTAATTCTCTCTACATTTTCTCCTTTCCCTCCTTCTTTCCTTCCTTCCTCCCTCCCTCCCTCCCTCCTTTCTTTCCTTCTTTGCTTCTTTCTTCCTTCCTTCCTTTCCTCCTTTCCCTCTTTCTTTCCTCATACTTCTAATAATTCTCTCTACTTTTCCTCCCTTTTATTCTGAGCCGTGTGGATGAAAGGCTCTTGGTGCTCCAGCCCAGGAGGCAGGGCTCTGCCTCTGAGGTAGGAGAGCCAACTTCAGGACACTGGTCAACAAGAGACCTCCCAGCTCCACTTAATATTAAACGGTGGAAATCTCCCAGAGACCTCCATCTTAACACCAGCACCCAGCTTCACTCAATGACCAGCAAGCCACAGTGCTGGACAACCTATGCCAAACAACTAGCAAAACAGGAACACAACAAGCCACCCATTAGCAGAGAGGCTGCCTAAAATCATAACAAGGCCACAGACACCCCAAAACTCACCACCAGACGTGAACCTGCCCACTAGAGAGACAAGATCCAGCCTCATCCAGCACAACACAGGCACTAGTCCCCTCCACCAGGAAGCCTACACAACCCGCTGAAACAACTTTAGCCACTGGAGACAGACATCAAAAACAACGGAACTACGAACGTGCAGCCTGCAAAAAGGAGACTGCAAACACAGTAAGATAAGCAAAATGAGAAGACAGAAAAACACACAGCAGATGAAGGAGCAAGATAAAAACCCACCAGACCTAACAAATGAAGAGGAAATAGGCAATCTACCTGAAAAAGAATTCAGAATAATGATAGTAAGGATGATCCGAAATCTTGGAAGTAGAATGGACAAAATGCAAGAAACAGTTAACAAGGACCTACAAGAACTAAAGATGAAACAAGCAACGATGAACAACGCAATAAATGAAATTAAAAGTATTCTAGATAGGATCAATAGCAGAATAACTGAGGCAGAAGAACGGATAAGTGACCTGGAAGATAAAGTAGTGGAAATAACTACTGCAGAGCAGAATAAAGAAAAAAGAATGAAAAGAACTGAGGACAGTCTCAGAGAGCTCTGGGACAACATTAAACGCACCAACATTCGAATTATAGGGGTTCCAGAAGAAGAAGAAAAAAAGAAAGGGACTGAGAAAATATTTGAAGAGATTATAGTTGAAAACTTCCCTAATATGGGAAAGGAAATAGTTAATCAAGTCCAGGAAGCACAGAGAGTCCCATACAGGATAAATACAAGGAGAAATATGCCAAGACACATATTAATCAAACTATCAAAAATTAAATACAAAGAAAGCATATTAAAAGCAGCAAGGGAAGAACAACAAATAACACACAAGGGAATCCCCATAAGGTTAACAGCTGATCTCTCAGCAGAAACCCTACAAGCCAGAAGGGAGTGGCAGGACATACTGAAAGTGATGAAGGAGAAAAACCTGCACCCAAGACTACTCTACCCAGCAAGGATCTCATTCAGATTTGATGGAGAAATTAAAACCTTTACAGACAAGCAAAAGCTGAGAGAGTTCAGCACCACCAAACCAGCTTTACAACAAATGCTAAAGGAACTTCTCTAGAAAAGAAACGCAAAAGAAGGAAACGACCTATAATAACGAACCCAAAACAATATAGAAAATGGGAATAGGAACATACATATCGATAATTACCTTAAATGTAAATGGACTAAATGCTCCCACCAAAAGACACAGATTGGCTGAATGGATACAAAAACAAGACCCTTATATATGCTGTCTACAAGAGACCCACCTCAGACCTAGAGACACATACAGACTGAAAGTAAGGGGATGGAAAAAGATATTCCATGCAAATGGAAACCAAAAGAAAGGTAGAGTAGCAATTCTCATATCAGACAAAATAGACTTTAAAATAAGGACTATTAAAAGGGATAAAGAAGGACACTACATAATGATCAAGGGATCGATCCAAGAAGAAGATATAACAATTGTAAATATTTATGCACCCAACATAGGAGCACCTCAATACGTAAGGCAAATACTAACAGCCATAAAAGGGGAAATCGACAGTACCACATTCATAGTAGGGGACTTTAACACCCCACTTTCACCCATGGACAGATCATCCAAAATGAAAATAAATAAGGAAACACAAGCTTTAAATGATACATTAAACAAGATGGACTTAATTGATATTTATAGGACACTCCATCCAAAAACAACAGAATACACATTTTTCTCAAGTGCTCATGGAACATTCTCCAGGATAGATCATATCTTGGGTCACAAATCAAGCCTTGGTAAATTTAAGAAAACTGAAATTGTATCAAGTATCTTTTCTGACCACAACGCCATGAGACTAGATATCAATTACAGGAAAAGATCTGTAAAATATACAAACACATGGAGGCTAAACAATACACTACTTAATAATGAAGTGATCACTGAAGAAATCAAAGAGGATGATGGGCGCTTAGGTTCTTTCCATCTCCGGGCTATTGTAAATAGAGCTGCAATGAACATTTTGGTACATGACTCTCTTTGAATTTTGGTTTTCTCAGGGTATATGCCAAGTAGTGGGATTGCTGGGTCATATGGTAATTCTATTTGTAGTTTTTTAAGGAACCTCCATACTGTTCTCCACAGTGGCTGAACCAATTCACATTCCCACCAGCAGTGCAAGAGTGTCCCCTTTTCTCCACACCCTCTCCAGCATTTATTGTTTCTTGATTTTTTGATGATGGCCATTCTGACTGGTGTGAGATGATATCTCATTGTAGTTTTGATTTGCATTTCTCTAATGATTAATGATGTTGAGCATTCTTTCATGTGTTTGTTGGCATTCTGTATATCTTCTTTGGAGAAATGTCTATTTAGGTCTTCTGCCCATTTTTGGATGGGGTTGTTTGTTTTTTTGTTATTGAGCTGCATGAGCTGCTTGTAAATTTTGGAGATTAATCCTTTGTCAGTTGCTTCATTTGCAAATGTTTTCTCCCATTCTGAGGGTTGTCTTTTGGTCTTGATTATGGTTTCCTTTGCTGTGCAAAAGCTTTGAAGTTTCATTAGGTCCCATTTGTTTATTTTGGTTTTTATTTCCATTACTCTAGGAGGTGGGTCAGAAAGGATCTTGCTGTGATCCTTCCTATGTTTTCCTCTAAGAGTTTGATAGTTTCTGGCCTTACATTTAGGTCTTTAATCCATTTTGAGCTTATTTTTGTGTATGGTGTTAGGGAGTGATCTAATCTCATACTTTTACATGTACCTGTCCAGTTTTCCCAGCACCATTTATTGAAGAGGCTGTCCTTTCTCCACTGTACATTCCTGCCTCCTTTATCAAAGATAAGGTGTCCATATGTGCGTGGGTTTATCTCTGGGCTTTCTATCCTGTTCCACTGATCTATCTTTCTGTTTTTGTGCCAGTACCATACTGTCTTGATTACTGTTGCTTTGTAGTATAGTCTGAAGTCAGGGAGCCTGATTCCTCCAGCTCCTTTTTTCGTTCTCAAGATTGCTTTGGCTATTCGGGGTCTTTTGTGTTTCCATACAAATTGCGAAATTTTTTGTTCTAGTTCTGTGAAAAATGCCAGTGGTAGTTTGATAGGGATTGCATTGAATCTGTAGATTGCTTTGGGTAGTAGAGTCATTTTCACAATGTTGATTCTTCCCATCCAAGAACATGGTATATCTCTCCATCTATTTGTATCATCTTTAATTTCTTTCATCAGTGTCTTATAATTTTCTGCATACAGGTCTTTCGTCTCCTTAGGTAGGTTTATTCCTAGATATTTTATTCTTTTTGTTGCAATGGTAAATGGGAGTGTTTTCTTGATTTCACTTTCAGATTTTTCATCATTAGTATATAGGAATGCCAGAGATTTCTGTGCATTAATTTTGTATCCTGCTACTTTACCAAATTCATTGATTAGCTCTAGTAGTTTTCTGGTAGCATCTTTAGGATTCTCTATGTATAGTATCATGTCATCTGCAAACAGTGACAGCTTTACTTCTTCTTTTCCGATTTGGATTCCTTTTATTTCCTTTTCTTCTCTGATTGCTGTGGCTAAAACTTCCAAAACTATGTTGAATAAGAGTGGTGAGAGTGGGGAACCTTGTCTTGTTCCTGATCTTAGTGGAAATGCTTTCAGTTTTTCACCATTGAGGATGATGTTTGCTGTGGGCTTGTCATATATGGCCTTTATTATGTTGAGGAAAGTTCCCTCTATGCCTACTTTCTGGAGGGTTTTTATCATAAATGGGTGTTGAATTTTGTCGAAAGCTTTCTCTGCATCTATTGAGATGATCATATGGGTTTTCTCCTTCAATTTGTTAATATGGTTTATCACATTGATAGATTTGCGTATATTGAAGAATCCTTGCATTCCTGGAATAAACCCCACTTGATCATGGTGTATGATCCTTTTAATGTGCTGTTGGATTCTGTTTGCTAGTATTTTGTTGAGGATTTTTGCATCAATGTTCATCAGTGATATTGGCCTGTAGTTTTCTTTCTTTGTGACATCCTTGTCTGGTTTTGGTATCAAGGTGATGGTGGCCTCGTAGAAGGAATTTGGGAGTGTTCCTCCCTCTGCTATATTTTGGAAGAGTTCGAGAAGGATAGGTGTTAGCTCTTCTCTAAACGTTTGATAGAATTCACCTGTGAAGCCATCTGGTCCTGGGCTTTTGTTTGTTGGAAGATTTTTAATCACAGTTTCAATTTCAGTGCTTGTGATTGGTCTGTTCATATTTTCTATTTCTTCCTGATTCAGTCTTGGCAGGTTGTGCATTTCTAAGAATTTGTCCATTTCTTCCAGATTGTCCATTTTATTGGCATAGAGTTGCTTGTAGTAATCTCTCATGATTTTTTTTATTTCTGCAGTGTCAGTTGTTACTTCTTCTTTTTCATTTCTAATTCTATTGATTTGAGTCTTCTTCCTTTTTTTCTTGATGAGTCTGGCTAGTGGTTTATCTATTTTGTTTATCTTCTCAAAGAACCAGCTTTTAGTTTTATTGATCTTTGGTATCGTTTCCTTCATTTCTTTTTCATTTATTTCTGATCTGATTTTTATGATTTCTTTCCTTCTGCTAGCTTTGGGGTTTTTTTGTTCTTCTTTCTCTAATTGCTTGAGGTGCAAGGTTAGGTTGTTTATTCGAGATGTTTCCTGCTTCTTAAGGTGGGCTTGTATTGCTATAAACTTCCCCCTTAGAACTGCTTTTGCTGCATCCCATAGGTTTTGGGTCGTTGTGTCTCCATTGTCATCTGTTTCTAGGTATTTTTTTATTTCCTATTTGATTTCTTCAGTGATCACTTCATTATTAAGTAGTGTATTGTTTAGCCTCCATGTGTTTGTATATTTTACAGATCTTTTCCTGTAATTGATATCTAGTCTCATGGCGTTGTGGTCAGAAAAGATACTTGATACAATTTCAGTTTTCTTAAATTTACCAAGGCTTGATTTGTGACCCAAGATATGATCTATCCTGGAGAATGTTCCATGAGCACTTGAGAAAAATGTGTATTCTGTTGTTTTTGGATGGAGTGTCCTATAAATATCAATTAAGTCCATCTTGTTTAATGTATCATTTAAAGCTTGTGTTTCCTTATTTATTTTCATTTTGGATGATCTGTCCATGGGTGAAAGTGGGGTGCTAAAGTCCCCTACTATGAATGTGGTACTGTCGATCTCCCCTTTTATGGCTGTTAGTATTTGCCTTACGTATTGAGGTGCTCCTATGTTGGGTGCATAAATATTTACAATTGTTATATCTTCTTCTTGGATTGATCCCTTGATCAGTATGTAGTGTCCTTCTTTGTCCCTTTTAATAGTCCTTATTTTAAAGTCTATTTTGTCTGATATGAGAATTGCTACTCTACCTTTCTTTTGGTTTCCATTTGCATGGAATATCTTTTTCCATCTCCTTACTTTTAGTCTGTATGTGTCTCTAGGTCTGAAGTGGGTCTCTTGTAGACAGCATATATAAGGGTCTTGTTTTTGTATTCATTCAGCCAATCTGTGTCTTTTGGTGGGAGCATTTAGTCCATTTACATTTAAGGTAATTATCGATATGTATGTTCCTATTTCCATTTTCTATATTGTTTTGGGTTCGTTATTATAGGTCGTTTCCTTCTCTTGTGTTTCTTGTCTAGAGAAGTTCCTTTAGCATTTGTTGTAAAGCTGGTTTGGTGGTGCTGAACTCTCTCAGCTTTTGCTTGTCTGTAAAGGTTTTAATTTCTCCATCAAATCTGAATGAGATCCTTGCTGGGTAGAGTAGTCTTGGGTGCAGGTTTTTCTCCTTCATCACTTTCAGTATGTCCTGCCACTCCCTTCTGGCTTGTAGGGTTTCTGCTGAGAGATCAGCTGTTAACCTTATGGGGATTCCCTTGTGTGTTATTTGTTGTTTTTCCCTTGCTGCTTTTAATATGCTTTCTTGTATTTAATTTTTGACAGTTTGATTAATATATGTCTTGGCGTATTTCTCCTTGTATTTATCCTGTATGGGACTCTCTGTGCTTCCTGGACTTGATTAACTATTTCCTTTCCCATATTAGGGAAGTTTTCAACTATAATCTCTTCAAATATTTTCTCAGTCCCTTTCTTTTTTTCTTCTTCTTCTGGAACCCCTATAATTCGAATGTTGGTGCGTTTAATGTTGTCCCAAAGGTCTCGGAGACTGTCCTCAGTTCTTTTCATTCTTTTTTCTTTATTCTGCTCTGCAGTAGTTATTTCCACTACTTTATCTTCCAGGTCACTTATCCGCTCTTCTGCCTCAGTTATTCTGCTATTGATCCTATCTAGAGTACTTTTAATTTCATTTATTGCGTTGTTCATCGTTGCTTGTTTCATCTTTATTTCTTCTAGGTCCTTGTTAACTGTTTCTTGCATTTTGTCCATTCTACTTCCAAGATTTCGGATCATCCTTACTATCATTATTCTGAATTCTTTTTCAGGTAGATTGCCTATTTCCTCTTCATTTGTTAGGTCTGGTGGGTTTTTATCTTGCTCCTTCATCTGCTGTGTGTTTTTCTGTCTTCTCATTTTGCTTATCTTACTGTGTTTGGGGTCTCCTTTTTGCAGGCTGCACGTTCGTAATTCCCGTTGTTTTTGATGTCTGTCTCCAGTGGCTAAGGTTGTTTCAGTGGGTTGTGTAGGCTTCCTGGTGGAAGGGACTAGTGCCTGTGTTGTGCTGGATGAGGCTGGATCTTGTCTCTCTAGTGGGCAGGTTCACGTCTGGTGGTGTGTTTTGGGGTGTCTGTGGCCTTATTATGATTTTAGGCAGCCTCTCTGCTAATGGGTGCGGTTGTGTTCCTGTTTTGCTAGTTGTTTGGCATAGGTTGTCCAGCACTGTGGCTTGCTGGTCGTTGAGTGAAGCTGGGTGCTGGTGTTAAGATGGAGGTCTCTGGGAGATTTCCACCGTTTAATATTATGTGGAGCTGGGAGGTCTCTTGTTGACCAGTGTCCTGAAGTTGGCTCTCCTACCTCAGAGGCAGAGCCCTGACTCCTGGCTGGAGCACCAAGAGCCTTTCATCCACACGGCTCAGAATAAAAGGGAGAAAAAGTAGAGAGAATTAGTAGAAGTATGAGGATAGAAAGAAGGAAAGGAGGAAAGGAAGGAAGGAAGAAAGAAGCAAAGAAGGAAAGAAAGGAGGGAGGGAGGGAGGGAGGAAGGAAGGAAGGAAGGAGGGAAAGAAGGAAAAAAGACAGAAAGAAAGAAGATACAGTAAAAATCAAATAAAGTATAATATAGTTATTGAATTAAAAAATATTTAGGAAAAAAAAACGGGACGGATAGAACCTTAGGACAAATGTTGGAAGCAAAGCTATACAGAGAAAATCTTACACAGAAGCATACACATACACGTTCACAAAAAGAGGTAAGGGGGAAAAAATCATAAATCTTGCTCTCAGAGACCACCTCCTCAGTTTGGGGTGATTCGTTGTCTAAAGGAGGGAAGGAAGGAAGGAAAGAAAGAAAGAAAGAACGAAGGTAAAGTATAATAAAGTTATTACAATTAAAATTACTTATTAAGAAAAAAAAATTTTTTTTTAAAAAAAACCATGGACGGATAGAGCCCTAGGACAAATGGTGGAAGCAAGAGTATACAGACAAGATCTCACACAGAAGCATACACGTACACATTCACAAAAAGAGGAAAAGGGAAAAAAATCATAGATCTCGCTCCTAAATTCCACGTCTTCAATTTGGGATCATTCCTTGTCTATTCAGGTATTCCACAGATGCAGGGTATATCAAGTTGATTGTGGAGCTTTAATCCGCTGCTTCTGTGGCTGCTGGGAGAGATTTCCCTTTCTCTTCTTTGTTCTCACAGCTCACAGGAGCTCAGCTTTGGATTTGGCCCTGCCTCTGCGTGTAGGTTGCTTGAGGGCGTCTGATTTTTGCTCAGACAGGACGGGGTTAAAGGAGCCGCTGATTCGGGGCCTCCGGCTCACTCAGGCCGGGGGTTGGGGGATGGGGGAAGGAGGGGCACTGCGTGTGGGGCGGGCCTGCGGCGTCAGAGGCGGCGTGACGTTGCGGCAGAGGCCGGCGTGATGTTGCACCAGCCTGAGGCCCGCCATGCGTACTCCCGGGGAAGTTGTCCCTGGATCCCGGGAACCTGGCAGTGGCGGGCTGCACAGGCTCCGCAGAAGAGGGGCGTGGAGAGTGATCCGTGCTCACACACAGGCCCCTTGGTGGCGGTAGCAGCAGCCTTAGCGTCTCCTGCCTGTCTCTGGGGTCCACTGTTTTAGCCGCGGCTCGCGCCCATCTCTGGGGTTCGCGCTTTTAGCCGCGGCTCGCGCCCGTCTCTGTAGTTCCTTTAAGCAGCGCTCTTAAACCCCTCTCCTCGCGCACCAGGAAACAAAGAGGGAAGAAAAAGTCTCTTGCCTCTTCGGCAGGTGCAGGCTTTTCCCTGAACTCCCTCCCGGCTAGTCGTGGTGCACTAACCCCTTCAGGCTATGTTCAAGCCGCCAACCCCAGTCCTCTCCCTGCGCTCCGTCTAAAACCGAAACCCGAGCCTCAGCTCGCAGCCCCGCCCGCCCCGGCGGGTGAGCAGACAAGCCTCTCGGGTTGGTGAGTGCCGGTCGGCACCGATCGTCTGTGCAGGAATCTCCCCGCTTTGCCCTCCACACCCGTCACTGTGCACTACTCTGCGGTCCCGAAGCTCCCCCCTCTGCCTCTTGCAGTCTCCGCCTGCGGAGGGGCTTCCTAGTGTGTGGAAACTTTTCCTCCTTCACAGCTCCCTCCCACTGGTGCAGGTGCCGTCCTTATTCTTTTGTCTCTGTTTTTTCTTTTTTTCTTTTGCCCTACCCAGGTATGTGGGGAGTTTCTTGCCTTTTGGGAGGTCTGAGGTCTTCTGCCAGCCTTCAGTAGGTGTTCTGTAGGAGTTGTTCCACGTGTAGATGTATTTCTGGTGTATCCGTGGGGAGGAAGGCGATCTCCGCGTCTTACTCTTCCGCCATCTTCAAGGTCCCCCTGTAGTAATCTCTTATGATCCTTTGTATTTCTGTGGTATCAGTTGTAATTTCTCCTTTTTCATTTCTGATTTTATTTACTTTGACCCTTTCTCTGTTTTTCTTGATGAGTCTGGCTAAAGGTTTTTTTTTGTTTGTTTGTTTTGTTTATCTTTTCAAAGAACCAGATCTTAATTTCACTGATCCTTTTCATTTTCTTTTAGCCTCCATCTCTTTATCTCTGCTCTGATCTTCATAATTTCTTCCCTTGTATTAACTTTGGGTTTTGTTTGTTCTTTTTGTAGTTCTTTTAGGTTTAAAATTAGGTTGTTTATTTGAGATTTTGAATGTTTCCTTAAGTAGGCTTGTATCACTATAAACTTTCCTTTTAGAACTGCATTTGCTGTATCCCATAGATTTTGGGTCATTGTGTTTTCATTTTCATTTGCCTCCAGGTATTTTTGGAGTCCATCTTTGAACTTCAGTGACCCATCTGTTGTTTAGTAGTATATTGTTTAGCCTCCATATGTTTGTGCTTTTTGCAGGCTTGTAGTTGATTTCTAGTTTTATAGTGCTGTGGTCAAAATGATGCTTGATTTCAGTCTTCTTAAATTTCCTGAGACTTTTTTATGGTCTAGCATGTGTTCTATCCTGGAGAGTGTTCAATGTGCACTTGAACAGAATGTGTATTCTGCTACTTTTGGTTGGAATGTTCCATCTATTAAGTCTATCTTGTCTAATGTGTCATTTAAGGCCAGTGTTTCTGTAGTGATTTTCTGTCTGGATAAATTGTCCACTGATGTAAGTGGGGTGTTTAAGATCCCCTACTATTATTGTATTGCTGTCAATTTCTACCTTCATGTGTGTTAATATTTGCTTTATGTACTTAGGTGGTTCATATATATTTACAATTATTATATCTTCTTCTTGGATTGATCCTTTGATCATTATATAATGTCCTTCTTTGTCTCTTCTTACTATCTTTGTTTTAAAGCCTATTTTGACTGATATAAGCATTGCTACCCTGCTTTCTTTTTGTTTATGTTTGGATGGAATACCTTTTACCAGTCCCTCATCTTCAGTCTCTGTATGTCTTTAGATCTGAAATGAATCTCTTGTAGGCAGCATGAGTCTTGTTTTTTTCATACATTCAGTCACTCTGTGTCTTTTGATTGGAGCACTTAGTCCATTTACATTAAAGAAATTATTGATAAATGTGTATTTAAGGTCATTTGGTAATTGTTTGGGGGTTGTTTTGTGGTTCTTTTTTCTTTTCTTCTTCTTTTGCTCTCTTCCTTATGATTTGATGACTATCTTTAGTGTTATGTTTGGATTACTTTTTCTCTTTTATTCAGATGTATCTATTATAGATTTTTGTTTTGTGGTTACCATGAGATAGATAGACGGTAGATGATAGATAGATGATAGATAGATAGATAGATAGAGATGTATGATTATTTTAGGTCACTGGCCTCTTAAATTTGAGCAGATTTTAATAACATTTCATTTTTACTCCACCTCACTATGTTTACTTTTTTTGACATCCTATTTTACATTCTTTTGTTTTGTGTATCCCTTAAGTACTTATTGTGGATACAGATTATATTACTACTTTTGTTTTTTAACCTTTCTACTACCTTTGTAAGTGGTTAATCTACTACTTTTACTGCATATTTACCTTTTCCAATGAGATTTTTTCTTTTGTAATTTTCATATTTCTAGCTGCAGCTTTTTTATCTTAGAGAAGTTCCTTTAATATTTCTTGGAAAGCTGGTTTTGTGGTGTTAAACTCTTTTAGCTTTTGCTTGTCTGTAATACTTTTGATCTCTCTTTCAAATCTGAATGCCAGGTAGAGTATTCTTGGTTGTAGGTTTTTCCCTTTCATCACTTTAAATATATTATACAACTCTCTTCTAGCCTACAGAGTTTCTGCTGAAAATTCAGCTGACTATATTATGAGAGTGCCCTGTAAATAACTTGTTGATTTTAACATTTTCTTATCTATAATTTTTGTCACTTTAATTACAGTTTGTCTTGGTATGGTCCTTTTTGGGTTGATTCTGTTTGGGACTTTCTATGCTTCCTAGACCTGGATGTCTGTTACCTTCCCCAGATTAGGGAAGTTTTCAACTATTATGTCTTCAAATATGTTCTCTGCCCCTTTCTCTCTCTCTTCTCCTTCTGGGACCATAATGTGAATGTTAGTGTGCTTGATGTTGTCACAGAGGTCTCTTAAACTGTCTTCATTTAATTTTTTTTTCTTTTTTCTGTTCAGTTGGAGTGAGTTCCCCTACTCTGTCCTCCAGTTCCCTGATCCATTTCTCTATCATTTAATCTACTGTTGATTCCTTCTACTGTATGTTTTATTTCAGTTATTGTTTTCTTCAGCTCTGTTTGGTTCTATATAATTTATGACTCTTTGTTAAAAATTTTAACTTCTCGCTCTGTTTATCCATTCTTCTCTCAAGTTCTTTGAGCATCTTTATAATCATTACCTTAAATTCTTTATTGGATAGATTGCTTATCTTCATTTAGATTTTCTTCTGGGGTTTTATCTTGTTCTTTTCATTTGGAACAAATTCTCTATTGCCTCATTCTGCTTAATTTGCTGTTTTTATTTCTTTGTATTTATAGATTGGTCACATTTCCCAGGCTTGAAGTAGCCTTATGTAGGAAATGTCTTATGGGACCCAGCAGCACACTTCCTTCTGGTCACCAGAGCTATATGCATTAGAGGTACCCTCTATGTAGGCTGTGTGGGTCCTTCTGCTATGGTATGATGACTACTGTGGGCAGTGGGGGGTGTGGGGGGTCCCTAGTTTGGTTGGTTGTGAGGCCCTGCCATGTACAGAGATTGCCAGCCACTCACTGGTGGATGGAGTTGGGTTCTGGTTTGGCTGGCCGCATGCCCAAGGGAGTCTCACTCCTGGTGCTGGCCCACAGGTCATTGGGGCCATGTACCAAGGCAACTGGCTACTGATCCCCAGGGGTTACTGGGACTAGTGCTGGCCCACTGATAGGTGGAACCAGGCCCCAGGGTGGCTGACTGTGGGGCTGGATGTCCCAGAGCTAGTGTTGGCCTGCTGATGGACAGGGCTGATTCTTAACATGGCTGGCTATGGGGTCCAGTGTGACCTAAAGCTGGTGACCCCTACTGGTGGGTGGGGCTGTACCCTGATATGGCTGGCTGAGGGGCCCATGGTGCCCCGGGCCTGGTGTTCACTTGCTGTTTGTCAGGGCTGGGGCTCAGGGTATTCTAGGTGGTGCCAGCCTGCTGATGGGTGGGCTGGAGCCCAGGGGTTCCCAGGACTGATGCCCACCCACTAGTGGTTAAGGCTGGGTCCTGGGGCTAGTGCTGCTCTACTGATGGGCAGAGCTGTGTTCTGAAGTCTGGCTGCAGGGCCCTGGGGGTCCTGGAGTTGGTGTCAGCCTACAGGTATGTGGGCTAGGGTCCAGGGAATCTCAGGGCTGGTGCCCACTCTCTGCTGGATGAGGTCTGGTCTGGGAGCTAGTCCTGGCCCACTGGTGGGTGAGGCCAAGTTCCAGGGTGGCTAAGGGTTTAGGGGGTCCTAAGTCATCCAGCCTGCTGGTGGGTTAAGGCCATGTTCCTACCCAGGTAGCTACCTGGCCTGGAGCATCCCAGGACTGATGCTGATTAGCTGGTGGGCAGGGCCAGATCTTGGCACTAATAAGATAGAGGGAGGATTCCAAAATGGTGTGTGCCAGCACCTGTGTCCTATGGTGGAATAAGTTCCCCCCAAATGGCTGCTGCCAGCGTCTATGCCCCAGTGTGAATTTCAGTTGTCTCCTGCCTCTCCAGGAGACTGTCCAAGATCAGCAAGTGAGTCTGGCCCAGGCTCCTTTCAAATCACTGCTTCTTCCCTGGGTCTCAGACTGTTTAAGATTTAATGTGCACCCTTTAAGAGTGGAGTCTTTACTCCTCACAGCCCCTTGGTTCTCCCAAAAGCAAACCGTACATACCTTCAACACCAAACATTCTGGGGGCTCATCTTCCTGGTGCAGGATCCCAGGTTGAGGAGCCTGATATGGGGCTTGGACCACTCACTCCTTGGACGAAACCTCTACAATTCTACTTGGGGGTTGGGTCTTGACTATACTGCATCTCCACCCCTCCTACCTGTCTCCTTGTGGTTCCTTCTTTATATCTTTTGCTGTAGAAGCTCTTTTCTGCTATTCTTCAGGTCACTCTCATTAATAGTTGCTCTGTAAATTGTTGTAATTTTGGTGTTTTGTGGGAGGAGTCTCAGGGTCTTCCTACTCTTCCATCTTAACATTGCTTCCTAGCTATAAGTTAATTTTCAGCCTAGCTATTCTTGTCTTCAAATAAAAATATACATTATGTGTGGACCACTTTTTAAATTCTTTTATAATATTTGACAAAAGATCCTAAATAAAAAAAAATTTCAACATGTAATATAGACATACAGTTTGGAGTATTATTTGTACCTAGGGATTACACCCTCTCCTGCCTGATGCTTATAAGTAGCTGAACTGAGTAGTTACATTTATATGGACATTGATTGCACTTAAACACAAACTTGAATTGACATTTTTAAAAACAAAGACGCAAAGAGCTATGAAAGGTTCCATGATTCTACAAGGTAAATCTTGAGTATTGGCATCTGGTTCCTAGGACATTGGTAGGAAAATAGCTTTCTGGATAAACTATAGATCCAAACTAAGAGTCTACAGAGGAATCAGTAACATGTCATAACATCATCTTCCATGCCTATATGTGAATGGTTCATAAACAAATCTACCTTTTAAGCCATGATGTGTTTTTGGCTAATCCATCTGTATGCTCTATGGAAGAGCCTTTCAGGATTCAGGATTCCTGATCAGCTGAGGTTTGAAAACCCTAAGTAGTGCTAACTGAACAGTCCTTTTTTAAAGATCAGAAGTTACTGTTCCAGATGAAACCTGCTGGTTGGATACAGGCAGTTTCCACAATAGCATGTGGTGTTTGAAGAGTTTCTTTGTTCTGCTCTCTTGGCCTTGGTAGGTGTTGTTGAAATCACTTGGATTTGGGAACTAGAAAGACCATCTGGCTGCTATAACTGGGCTGTCAGCAAAGTTCAGATCCCATTTGACAGAACACCCTGCAATGATTGGGCTTAAGGAGGATTCACCCAGAATAACCAAACTCAAGTGAATAATGTATAAGCCAGAGTCCTAACTAATTTACTGTGAGAAATTCTACTGCTGGTATCCACCTGTCTGTATTCTGTCTTCATGGGGAAGGCTATCTGGAGAACCTGCTGTAATCATAAGCTTGATTGGTGAGCATGGAAATCCAAGTCAAGAGACTTGTGTGGATATAGGGACATACTTGCCAAGGAATCAGAGCAACTCTGCTAGCTGCCTGGAGCCTTAACCCCCTCTCCTGAATAGTTATTTAACACACTGACGAGGTTTTACTTCTTGGGTTTTCTTTTTTATTCATGGCCTTACTTCAGGTACAACTGCTTTAGTTGTAGAGTTGAGCAAGTCTGCTCTTCTGTACTTGAGGTAGCTCAAATCAGTGTTCAGAGAGAATTCTCCTCCTCTGTCTTACACAGGTGCACATGCACACACATGTTCATGCTTAACCACACCTCCTCTAACCATCCTACCTTGTACTTCCTATCACAGTAATGGGTATCACCATTCAAATCTGATAACCACCCACACCAACAACCTGTGAGTTACTATTTTTTTTTTTTTTTGCGGTACATGGGCCTCTCACTGTTGCGGCCCTTCCCGTTGCAGAGCACAGGCTCCGGACGCGCGGGCCCAGAGGCCATGGCTCACGGGCCCAGCCGCTCCGCGGCACGTGGGATCCTCCCGGACCAGGGCACGAACCCGTGTCCCCTGCATCGGCAGGCGGACTCTCAACCACTGCGCCACCAGGGAAGCCCTGTGAGTTACTATTGCCTCTCACTCTTACCTACTATCAATTAGACAATTAGCAATTTTAATTCCTCCCACCACATTATTTCCAAATCTACTCCTGCACATCCCTGATGCCCCTGTTACAACCTTACTTTCCCATTATCTTTTTTCTGGCATAAAAGCCAATCTTCCTGTCTCCAGTGTTGCCTGCATCGAGAACAGCTTGGTGGCTCTCCCAATATGCTCACCCAATCGCAGACAAGCTTTTTGCAGGATAAAGTCTTATTTCCTTAGCCTGACATGTGAGGAGCTCAGATCTGGCCCCTACACCTTTCACATTTGTCCCTGACCTTCCCCACAGGCCTCCAGTGTTGCCCTTCCCCCCAGCTCTTTGTTGCTCCCTAGATTTATCTCACTTTCTTACACTTCCAGGCTGTTTCCTTAGCTGAAGCACTTTTTCCTGTGTCTATACCTACTTGTGTTTATAACTTTCCCCAGGCACCCATTCCTTTTTCCCTGATCTCCTTCCTCTTTCCCCCAGCTGAGCCAGGTCCTCTCCAGTTATGCTCGTTGTATTCCCCCACCACAGCCTTCACCACAGGGTTCACTGTAACATAATGAGCAGTTACGTTGGATTCATTTTAGGTTTAATTTTGTTCAAGTTCCGTCTGTGGTCTCAAAAGCTCTTGTGGGTACCAGAAAAATGTGGGGTCTTTGATAGTAGTGCTGTCTTATCCCTGCTTGACCGGGACTCAATAAATATTTGTGGAGTAAATTAATAAATAAATGTGTAAATTTCAGTGAAAAGTATTCCAGAACTATGGTATTAGAAAAATGCAGACTTGAATATCGGTTTGGTCACTTATTCACTGTGTGATCTTGGGCATCTTAATATCTCAGAAGCTCTGTTTCCTCATCTGAAACAAAGGCATCATAAGAGATACCTCTCAGGGTAATTTTGTGTATCAGCACGGTGCCTGGGCCTTACTACCTATTGGATTCATTTTAGGTTTAATTTTGTCCAAGTTCAGTCTGTGGTCTCAAAAATGCTTAGGTCACAGCATCTCTTGTGTGGTACAGTCATGCTTTCTTGAGACCACAATCTAGTCACCATGACTGGAGTGCTTTTTCTTAAGTCTTTTCTACTATTATTCATAAATGATCCCTTGAGCAATTTCTACAAATGTCTAGTCACACATTCTGTGATCAGTTTTACTAGTTTCTTTTTTATCAGATAACTTATTCCCAGATAATTGCTAGACACTTCACTTTAGCCTCCCATTCACTAACTAAAAGTATGTCCTTTACCTCAGAGATTGATTCAGTTTTGAATGTCATTTTCACAATCACATATACAGACACCTTAGTCTCAGCTCCTGTAACAATATGCTATGGGCAAACATCTTTCTGCCCTTCAGAGCCATATCACTAACAGAGTCCCTGGTCTCATTTGTCACTTCAAATCTACATTTTAAGTGCTTGAAATGTGGGGAACATCATGACAGGTCCTATCCTCCTGCCCTCATAAGGATGATGGCTACTCCAGAGAAAGCAATGCCTTATTTTCCATCCTGTTTCTCTGGTCGTTTTTACCCTACTTCCTTTCTTTCCAATGGAAATGGAGTGTATGGGGAACATGGAACAAGAAAGGAGAGGGAAACACTTTTCCAATTCTTTTTCTATCCCCTTTCCCTTCCCACTAACTCCTGTCCAACTACAGTAAGTTTCAGGAAAACTGTGAATTCTAATCTTCACAGGCAACTTAAATTGGACCCCTCAAATGTTGGGCCCATTCTACATCACTCACGAGCATCCTAATGTAGAAGGATGCTACACCAGGGTGTTGACCTAAAGCATGGTCTTTTATGGAAAGAGATGATTATGGAAACAGACTGTATCTTCTTTCCCAGAATATCCTCTCTAGATCTTGTGGTGTACACCCCTATGCTTGGGTTGAGTATGAAGACTGAAAATGTGCCATGCACATATATACAATGCAATATTACTCAGCCATAAAAAGGAACGAAATTGAGTTATTTGTAATGAGGTGGTCTGTCAAATACAGTGAAGTAAGTCAGAAAGAGAAAAACAAATACCGTATGCTAATGCATATATGTGGAATCTAAAAAGATGGTACTGATGAACTTAGTGTCAGGGCAGGCATAAAGACACAGAAGTAGAGAAAAGACTTGAGGACACAGGGTGGGAAGGGGAAGCTGAGATGAAGTGAGAGAGTAGCATTGACATATATACACTACCAAATGTAAAATGGATGGCTAGTGTGAAGCTGCTGCATAGCACAGGGAGATCAGCTTGATGCTTTGTGATGATTTAGGGGGGTGGGATAGGGAGTGAGGGAATATGGGGATATATATATATACATATAGCTGATTCACTTTGTTGGACAGCAGAAACTAATGTAACATTGTAAAGCAATTATGCTCCAATAAAGACATTAAAAAAAAAAAAAAAAAACGAAAATGTGCCATGGCTTAACCATAGAGGTTAACCATATTTTAACCATATCTTAAAGATACTCAGGAATCAAGGATACTTTTCCCAGATGCATGCACCCCTATGTTCATAGCAGCACTATTTACAATAGCCAAGACAGAAACAACCTAAATGTATATCAACAGATAAATGGATAAAGAAGATGTGGTATATATACATGTCATAAAAAAGAATAAAATAATGCCATCTGCAGCAATATGGACAGACCTAGAGATTATCATACTAAGCAAAATAAGTCAGAAAGAGAAAGACAAATACCATATGATATCATTTATATGTGGAATCTAAAATACAACACAAAACAACATATCCACAAAACAGAAACAGACTCACAGACATAGAGAACAGACTTGTGGTTGCCAAGGAGGAGGGGAATGGAGGAGGGAAGGATTGGGTGTTTGGGATTAGCAGATGCAAACTAGTATATATGGGATAGCTAAACAACAAGGTCCTACTGTATAGCACAGGGAACTACATTCAATATCTTGTGATAAACCATAAGGGAAAAGAATAAGAAAAAGAATATATATATGTAACTGAATCACTCTTCTGTTACAGCAGAAATTAACACAACATTGTAAATCAACTATACTTCAATAAAATATTTTTTTAAAAAGGATACTTTTCCCATGTGAAAGAATCTCATTGGAAGATTGTGGTGGGACACTTTGAGTATGCAAATAGATTCAAAATAGGGAAGAGAAAAAAACCCAGCTTCAGAATTATCTAATTTCTAATACCTAATATCTATTTGGGGTTTTCCACACACTGAAATATATTATTCAGTAATTATGTGCTTTCCTTATATATTTGAAATATTTTGTTATGACAAATCTTTATACAAATGCTGAGGCAGTACACATAATTTAATATGAGTTTGAAGTGCTGTGTTTTTTTTAACTTTGTTTTTTAAAGAATGTTACATTTTTATATTATGACAAACCATAACACTATTTTTGTGTCCATGCAGGAACTGGGCCAGTATCTCACATTTTACTTTAATAGCCTACTATGTAATAGCTGCTAAAATTTATTGCTGGGTATGTTCTAATGTAAACTTTTTTAGAAATGTATTTCAAGAAAAAGATTTCTATTTGCTTCTTTGAGAGAGAACAGAAGATTTTCTTATCATAGCAATACTTCTATAATAAAAGTGCCTGGACATCTAGCTTTTTTCTTTCAACACATCTTATTAGAAACAACCTCCCCAAAGAGTGGATATTTAAGGTAAAGTAACCTAATCTCCCATAAGAGAAAAAACTAGAATATTCTCCATGGCTTTGACAATGCATAAATCTATTTCTTGACTGATGAGAATCCAGTGCAGGTATTAGACTGAGCTCCTCTTACCCTCCTCTGGGTCCTTGGAATTCTCTCCATTCTCACAGTAGACAGAGAAAAAGAAGTTCACCTACAGGGGAGATGAACCTGAATATGGCACAGATCTTTGTGATGTGGTTTCTCCTAACTTAGAAATCTAATCTAACTGTATGCCCAGAAGGGAAAGGAAATGGATTTTTGTGGACATTAGCAGTCTGTGTTCCAGTGAGTGACAGGAATGGCTGAATATGTGCCAGTAATTCAGGAGGAGTGAACTAGATCATGAAGGGGAGAAATGGTCTTGCTCCCTTTGCTACAGACAGTCTTAGCAGTCTACTGGCTGAATTCCAATTCCATGAAATGAGAAAAATTATAATGGGTTGATGTACTTTTAAAAAATTGTGCTAAAATATACATAACAAAAGACTTACCATTTTGACACTTTTTAAGTATACCATTCAGTAGCAAAATACATTCATATTTTTGTGCAACCATTGCCACCATCCATCTCTAAAAATTTCCCATTATCCTAAATGAAAAATTTCTAAACATTAAGCAATAACTTCTCATTCACTCCACCCCTTAGCCCCTGGTATTTCTATTCTACTCTCTTTGTGCTGTCTATTCTAGGTATCTCATATGCATCACACAACATTTGTCCTTTTGTGTCTGGCTTATTTCACTTAATGTTTCACATACACTTTAAAAATAACACCTTGCTATATTATCCTTCCTACCCAGAGTCAGTCAAACTTTGAGGTTAAGGGCACATCCTGGGACTGCCAAGTCTGTTCAAGACTTCTAAACCCACTGCCAGGAGTTAGAGTCTGCTATGGACTGAATTATGTTCCCCCAAAATACAAAATATGTTGAATTCCTAATGCCTCCATGTGACCATTTTGGAGATAGGGCCTTTAAGGAGGCGATTAACACGATTAAATGAGGTCATTTGATCCAATGAGGTCATCTGATCCAATAAAACTGGTATCATTTTAAAAGAGGGAAAGACATCAGAGATATCTCTGTCTCCATCATGTGAGCACACAGAGAGAAGGTAGCTGTCTACAAACCAGGAAGAGAGTTCTCACCAGGAATCAAACTGGCCAGCACTTTGTTCTTGGATTTTCCAGCCTCCAGAACTATGAGAAAATTAATTTCTGTTGTTTAAGCCACCTAGTCTATGGTATGTTTTATGGCAATTTGAGCAAACTAAGACAGTGTCCAAGTACAAATTAGGGGAAAGAGTCCTTACAGACTCCCCTCACTCCTGACACCAACTGCAAGGTCAGGGGCATTCCAAAACTACTTCAGTTTCAGTAATTAGCTAGAAGGACTCTCCAAACTCTTTGAAAGCTATTATACTCACAATTATGATTTATTACATGGAAAAGATATGAATTAAAATCAGCCAAAGGAAGAGAAATATGGGGCAGAGTCTGGGAGTGTTCCAAACATGAAGCTTCCATTGTCCTCAGGACATGTTACCCTCCCAGCTTTGATGTGTGAAAATATGTATGGAGTATTGCCAACCAGCGAAGCTCACCTGAAATTCCAGAGCATCCAGAGATTTTATTGGAGCTTTATTGTGTAGGCAGGATTGACTGACATTGATTTTCCAGATGGTGCAATTTAGCTTCTAGGTAGACTGATACCACATGACGCCAAATCCCTCACCCTAAATAACATGTTTTGGTCATTCTGGCATAGCCAGCTTCCACCCTAAGACTGTCAGAGTGGCCAGCCTAAACAAACACTCCTATCAGGTATGACTTAGATTACCTCCCAAAAGCCAAGAGCAAAGGCCAGATCTCACTTTGGCCAAGGC
Source organism: Phocoena sinus (assembly GCF_008692025.1). Taxonomy (NCBI): domain Eukaryota; kingdom Metazoa; phylum Chordata; class Mammalia; order Artiodactyla; family Phocoenidae; genus Phocoena; species Phocoena sinus. Next base: position 156,495,668 of record NC_045763.1, on the reverse strand, counting down.
CAAATTCTTTACTATGTATTCCCATCTAGTGAATCAATGTTAGACTCACTTCAGTACATATATACACATCATCATCTGATGCAAAGACTAAAGCATCCCTTTCCAGTCTCATATAGATGCATTTGTACAACAAACAGAGCTCCCCTCTTTTCTCTAAGGAGTAAGAAAGAGGGTTTGGTGGAGCATGGAGTGGGGGGACAGAAAATCACAGATCATAAGAGGGAGATATCTCATTTCCTTTTGCTGTAGATGCTTGCATCCTAATAGTTTATTTTAAAAATTATCTTCAATCCATCATTAGTTTGAACAATTCACTCGATAAGTTATCATTCAATTTAAATTATCTTTCAATAAAAAAAATGGATTCTACATTTAAGGAACTTTAAAACTGGCAAATTAATTTGAAATATCACACATTGTAACATGGTCTTAACTGCCCTATACCTAGGACATAGCTTGCATCATGTGATTTACCTCTTGAGTTCCATAATACCCAAAGTGTTCCACATTCTGTTCAAGATGAGTCCTGTGATCACATGATTCAATGTCACAGCAATGTCAAATTCCTACAAAAGATTCTGAATGAGTACTCTCATTTGTCTTACAAATCTTGTTGCAGGCCAGTGACAAATATTATTAGCAGACTGGCAGTGATGTGTGAACTATGTTTTGAGTGGCACCATTCTAGACCAGTGCTCCTAAAACTTTAATGTGTGTAAGAATCACCTAAGATTTCTTATTAAAATAAATGTTCTAACTCAGGAGATCTCAGGTAAAGCCTAAGAGTGTACATTTTCAATAAGCTCCCACATGTCATGGTGTTACTATTCTATGGACTACACTTAGATGAGTTTGATGTCAGAAAATTGCTTTCTACTTCACTGAGAAAAATAGAAACAACCAAAAGAAAATTTCTACTTGCTCTCACCACTAAATCTATCTACCCGCCCACTTGCACTGTGCCCTTAAATTCTGTATTCCTAAGAGGACCTTCAAGAAGGTGGAGGAGTAAGATGTGGAGATCACCTTCCTCCCCACAAATACATCAAAAATACATCCACGTGTGGAACAACTCCTACAGAGCACCTACTGAAAGCTGGCAGAAGACCTCAGACTTCCCAAAAGGCAAGAAACTTCCCACGTACCTGAGTAGGGCAAAAGAAAAACCAGAGAAATAAGAATAGGGATAGGACCTGCACCTCTGGGAGGAAGCTGTGAAGGAGGAAATGTTTCCACACACTAGGAAGCCCCTTCACTGGTGGAGATAGGGGGTGGACGGGGGAAGCGTCGGAGCCACAGAGGAGAGGGCAGCAAAAGAAGTGCAGAGGGCAAAGCAGAGAGATTCCTGCACAGAGGATCAATGCCAACCAGCACTCACCAGCCTGAGAGGCTTGTCTGCTCACCTTCTGGGATGGGTGGGCACTGGGAGCTGAGGCTCAGGCTTCAGAGGTCAGATCCCAGGGAGAGGACTGAGGTTGGCTGCATGAACACAGCATGAAGGGGGCTAGTGCACCACAGCTAGCCAGGAGGGTGTCCGGGAAAAAGTCTGCAACTGCCTAAGAGTCAAGAGACCATTGCTTCAGGGTGCGTGAGGTGAGGAGATTCAGATCATCGCCTAAACAATCTTCAGAGACAGGCGTGAGCCACGGCTATCAGCACAGACACCAGAGACGGGCATGAAATGTTAAGGCTGCTGCTGCAGCTACCAAGAATCCTGTGTGCAAGCACAGGTCATTATCCACACCTCGCCTCCTGGGACCCTGTGCAGCCCACCAATGCCAGGGTCCTGTGATCCAGAAAACTTCCCTAGGAGAACATACAGCATGCCTCAGGCTGTTGCAAAGTCATACCGGCCTCTGTCACCACAGGTTAGCCCTGCATTCCGTACCCCTCCCTCTCCACAGCCTGAGTGAGCCAGAGCCCCCTAATCAGCAGCTGCTTTAACCCCCTCCTGTCTGGGCGAAAAACAGACACCAGAGGGCGACCTACTCTCCAAATCCAATGCTGAACCCCAGGAGCTGTGTGAACAAAGAAGAGAAAGGGAAATTTCTCCATGCAGCTTCAGGAGCAGCGGATTAAATCGTGACAATCAACTTGATGTACCCTGCATCTCTGGAATACCTGAAAAGACAACGAATCATCCCAAAATTGGGGTTTGCTATATGTGACTGACTAGTTTCTGACTTTTATGTTTATCTTAGTATAGTTTTTAGTGCTTGTTATCACTGGTGGATTTGTTTATTGCTTTGGTTGCTCTTTAATTTTCCTTTTATTATTTTTGATTTTTTTATTTTAATAATACTTTTTAAAATTTTTATTTAAATAACTTTATTTTATTATTCTTTCTTATTTTTTCTCACTTTTCTTCTGAGCTGTGAGGCTGACAGGGTCTTGGTGCTCTGGCTGAGTGTCAGGACTGAGAATCTGAGGTGGAAGAGCTGAGTTCAGGAAATTGGACCAGCAGAGACCTCTTAGCCCAACATAATATCAATCACTGAGAGCTCTCCCAGAGATTTCTGTCTCAATGCTAAGACCCAGCTCCACTCAATAACCAGCAATCTCCAGTGCTGGGCACTCCATGTAAAACAACTAGCAAGACAGGAACACACTCCACCCATTAGAAGAGAGGCTGCCTAAAATCATAATAAGTTCAGAGACACCCCAAAACACAACACCAGACATGGTACTGTCCACCAAGAAGACAAGATCAAGCCTCATCCACCAGAACACAGGCACAAGTTCCCTCTACCAGGAAGCCTACAAATTCACTTAAGCAACATTACCCACTGGGGGCAGACAATGAAAACAATGGGAACTATGAACCTGCAGCCTGCAAAAAGAAGACTCCAAATACAGTAAGTTAAGCAAAATGTGATGACAGAGAAAAACACAGCAGATGAAGGAACAGGTAAAAATCCACCTGAACAAACAAATGAAGAGGAAATAATCAGTCTACCTGGAAAAGAATTCAGAGTAATGATAGTAAAGATGATCCAAAATCTTGGAAATACAATGGAGAAAAAACAAGAAATGTTTAACAAGGGCCTAGAAGAAATAAAGAGCAAACACACAATGATGAACACCACAATAAATGAAATTTAAAAGTCTCTAGAAGGAATCAATAGCAGAATAACTGAAACAGAAGAATGGATAAGTGACCTGGAAGATAAAATAGTGGAAATAACTACCACAGAACAGAATAAAGAAAAAGAATGAAAAGAATAGAGGACAGCCTCAGAGACTTCTGGGACAATATTAAATGCACCAACAGTCGAATTATAGGGGTCCCAGGAGAAGAAGAGAAAAGGAAAGGGACTGAGAAAATATTTGAAGAGATTATAGTTGAAAAATTCCCTAATATGGGAAAGGAAATAGTCAATCAAGTCCAAGAAGAGCAGAGAGTCCCATACAGGATAAATCCAAGGAAAAACATGCCAAAACACATATTTATCAAACTATCAAAAATTAAATACAAAGAAACAATATTAAAAGCAACAAGGGAAAAGCAACAAATAACATACTAGGGAATCCCCATAAGGTTAACAGCTGATCTTTCAGCAGAAACTTTGCAAGCCAAAACGGGGTGACAGGACATATTCAAAGTGATGAAAGGGAAAAACCTACAACTAAGATTACTCTACACAGCAAGGACCTCATTCAGATTTGACAGAGAAATTTAAAAATTTACAGACAAGCAAAAGATAAGAGAATTCAGCACCACCAAACCAGCTTTACAACAAATGCTAAAGAAACTTATCTAAGTGGGAAAGAAAAGAGAAGAAAAAGACCCACAAAAACAAACCTGAAACAATTAAGGAAATGGTAATAGGAATGTACATATCTATAATTACCTTAAATATAAATGGATTAAGTGCTCCAACTAAAAGACACAGGCTGGCTGAATGGATCAGAAATGAGGTCCATATACATGATGTCAACGAGAGACCCACTGTAGACCCAGGGACACATACAGACTGAAAGTGAGGGGATGGAAAAAAATGCTCCATGGATATCAAAGAAAGCTGGAGTAGCAATTCTCATATCAGACAAAATAGACTTTAAAATAAACAACGTCATGACACTAGATACCAATTACAGGAAAAAAAACAAACACATGGAGGCCAAACAATACACTACTAAATAACCAAGAGATCATTGAAGGAATCAAAGAGGAAATCAAAAAATATCTTGAAACAGATGACAAAAAAAACATGACGACCCACAACCTATGGGATGCAGCAAAAGCAGTTCTAAGAGGGAAGTTTATGGCAATAAAATCCTACCTCAAGAAACATAAAAAACCTCAAAGAAACAACCTAACCTTACACCTGAAGCAATTATAGAAAGAAGAAGAACAAAAAACCCCAAAGGTGGCAGAAGGAAAGAAATCATAAAGATCAGATCAGGAATAAATGAAGGAAACAATAGCAAAAATCAATAAAACTAAGAGATGGATCTTTGAGAAGAAAACCAAAATTGATAAACCATTAGCCAGACTCAACAAGAAAAAAAGGAAAATGACTCAAATCAACAGAATTACAAATGAAAAAGGAGAAGTAACAACTGACACTGCAGAAATACAAAGGATCATGAGAGATTACTACAATTTTATTACTATGCCAAAAACAATTTTATTACTACAAATTTATTACTACAATTTTATTACTATGCCAATAAAATGGACAACCTGGAAGAAATGGACAAATTCTGAGAAATGCACAACCTTCCAAGACTGAACCAGGAAGAAATAGAAAATATGAACAGACCAATCACAAGCACTGAAATTGAAACTGTGATTAAAAATCTTCCAACAAACAAAAGCCCAGGACCAGATGGCTTCAAAGGCTAATTCTATCAAACATTTAGAGAAGAGCTAACACCTATCCTTCTCAAGGTCTTCCAAAATATAGCAGAGGGAGGAACACTCCCAAATTCATTCTACAAGGCCACCATCACCCTGATACCAAAACCAGACAAAGATGTCCCAAAGAAAGAAAACTACAGGCCAATATCACTGATGAACATAGATGCAAGAATCCTCAACAAAATACTGGCAAACAGAATCCAACAGCACTTTAAAATGATCACACACCATGATCAAGTGGGGTCATCCCAGGGATGCAAGGATTCTTCAATATACACAAATCTATCACTGCGATACACCTTATTAACAAATTGGAGAAAAAAAATGTATGATAATCTCAATAGATGCAGAAAAAGCTTTCAACAAGATTCAACAACCATTTATAATAACCCCCTCCAGAAAGTAGCCACAGAGGGAAGCTACATCAACATAATGAAGGCCATATATGACTAACCCACATCCAACATCATTCTTAATGGTGAAAAACTAAAACCATTTGCAATAAAATCAGGAACAAGACAAGTTTGCCCATTCTCACCACTATTGTTCAACATAGTTTTGGAAGTTTTAGCCACAGCAATCAGAGAAAAAAAGAAATAAAAGGAATCCAAATTGGAAAAGAGGTAAAACTGTCACTGTTTGCAGATGACATGATATTATACATAGAGAAACCTAAACATGCTACCAGAAAACTACTAGAGCTAATCAATCAATTAGGTAAAGTAGCAGGATACAAAATTAATGCACAGAAACTTATTGCATTCCTATACACTAATGATGAAATATCTGAGAGAAATTAAGGAAACACTCCCATTTACCATTGCAAAAGAAGAATAAAATACATAGGAATAAACCTACCTAAGAAGGTAAAAGACCTGTACTGAAAAAACTATAAGACACTGATGAAAGAAATTAAAGATGATACAAATAGATGGAGAGATATACCATGCTCTTCAATTGGAAGAATCAACATTGTGAAAATGATTCTACTACCCAAAGCAATCTACATATTCAATGCAATCCCAGTCAAACAACCACAAGCATTTTTCTCAGAACTAGAACAAAAAATTTCACAATTTGTATGGAAACACAAAAGACCCTGAATAGCCAAAGCAACCTTGAGAATGAAAAATGGAGCTGGAGGAATCAGACTCTCTGATTTCAGACTATACTACAAAGATACAGTAATCAAGAGAGTATGGTACTGGCACAAAAACAGAAATACAGATAAAAGGAACAGGATAGAAAACCCAGAGATAAAGCCACACACATATGGTCACCTTATGTTTGATAAAGGAGGCAAGGATATACAATGGAGAAAAGACAGCCTCTTCAATAAGTGGTGCTTGGAAAATTGGACAGCTACATGTAAAAGAATGAAATTAGAACACTCCTTAACACCATAAACAAACATAAACTCAAAATGAATTAAAGACCTAAATGTAAGTCGAAACACTATAAAACTCTTAGAGGAAACCGTAGGCAGAACACTCTATGACATAAATCACAGCAAGATCCTTTTTGAGCCATGTTCTAGAAAAATGGAAAAATAAAATAAATAAATAGGACCAAATGAAACTTAAAAGCTTTTGCACAGCTAAGGAAACCATAAACAACAGGAAAAGGTAAACCTTAGAATGGGAGAAAATATTTGCACATGAAGCAACTGACAAAGGATTTATCTCTAAAATATACAAGCAGCTCATGCAGCAAAATATCAAAAACACAAACAACCCAATCCAAAACTGGGCAGAAGACCTACATAGACATTTCTCCAAAGAAGATATACAGATTGCCAACAAACACATGAAAAGATGCTCAACATAACTAATCATTAGAGCAAAGAAAATCAAAACTGCAATGAGGTATCACCTCACAGTGGTCAGAATGGCCATCATTTAAAAATCTACAAAAATAAATGCTGGAGACAGTGTGGAGAAAAGGGAACCCTCTTGCACTGTTGGTGGGAATGTAAATTGATACAGCCACTATAGAGAACAGTATGGAGGTTCCTTAAAAAACTAAACATAGAAATACCATACAACCCAGCAATCCCAATACTGGGCATATACCCTGAGAAAACCATAATTCAAAAAGAGTCAAGTATCACAATATTCATTGCAGCTTTATTTACAATAGCCAGGACATGGAAGCAACCAAATTGTCAATCAACAGATGAATGGATAAAGAAGATGTGGCACATATATAGAATGGATTATTACTTAGCCATAAAAAGAAACAAAATTAAGTTATTTGTAGTGAGGTGGATGGACATAGGGTCTGTCATACATAGTGAAGTAAGTCAGAAAGACAAAAACAAATACTGTATGCTAACACATATATATATATATGGAATGTAAAAAATATTAATAATAAAAAGGTTTCTGAAGAACCTAATGGCAGGAGAGGAGTAAAGATGCAGATGTAAAGAATGGACTTGAGAACACTGTGAGGGGGAAGGGTAAGCTGGGGCAAACTGAGAGAGTGGCATGGACATATATACACTACCAAATGTAAAATCAGTAGCTAGTGGGAAGCAGGTGCATAGCACATGGAGATCAGCTCAGTGCTTTGTGACCACCTAGAGAGGTGGGATATAGAGTGTGGGAGAGAGATGGAAGAGGGAGGAGATATGGTGACATATGTATTAGTATAGCTGATTCACTTTGTTATACAGCAGAAACTAACCCAAAAATGTAAAGCAATTATAGTCCAATAAAGATATTTAAAAAATTATTCATTCCCTCCTTTCCTACTGGTAAATCACCTACATTCTTATCTAAAACCAATCCCTTCACTTGTGAGTTAGATCTCATCCCCTTTCTCCATCTCAAGAACATCACTGCAAGATTTGCTCTCATCATTTTTCATATCATCATTTTCTCCCACTCATTGTAACACTCCTACCAGTATTTTTTTTTAACATTTTTATTGGAGTATAATTGCTTTAAAGTGGTGTGTTAGTTTCTGCTTTATAACAAAATGAATCAGTTATACGTATACATATGTCCCCATATCTCTTCCCTCTTACATCTCCCTCCCTCCCACCCTCCCTATCCCACCCCTCTTGGTGGTCACAAAGCACCTAGCTGATCTCCCTGTGCTACACAGCTGCTCCCCACTAGATATCTATTTTATGTTTGGTAGTGTATATATGTCCATGCCACTCTCTCACTTTGTCCCAGCTTACACTTCCCCCTCCCCGTATGCTCAAGTCCATTCTTTAGTAAGTCTGCCTCTTTATTCCCATCTTGTTCCTAGGTTCCTCATGACCTTTTTTTTAAAATTCCATATATAAGTGTTGCCATACAGTATTTGTTTTTGTCTTTCTGACTTACTTCACTCTGTATGACAGATTCTATGTCCATCCACCTCACTACAAATAATTCAGTTTCATTCCTTTTTATGGCTGAGTAATATTCCATTGTATATATGTGCCACGTCTTCTTTATCCATTCATCTGTCGATGGGTACTTAGGTTGCTTCCATGTCCTAGCTATTGTAAATAGAGCTGTCAATGAATATTTTGGTACTTAACTCTTTTTGAATTATGGTTTTCTCAGGGTATATGCCCAGTAGTGGGATTGCTGAGTCGTATGTAAGTTCTACTTTTAGTTTTTGAAGGACACTGTTCTCCATAGTGTTGGTATCAATTTACATTCCCACCAACAGTGCAAGAGGGTTCCCTTTTCTCCACACCCTCTCCAGCACTTATTGTTTGTAGATTTTTGATGATGGCCATTCTGACCAGTGTGAGATGATATCTCATTGTAGCGTTGATTTGCATTTCTCTAATGATTAATGATGTTGAGCATTCTTTCATGTGTCTGCTGGAAATCTGTATATCCTCTTTGGAGGAATGTCTATTTAGATCTTCTGCCCATTTTGGGATGGGGTTGTTTGTTTTTTTAATGTTGAGCTGCTTGTAAATTAGTGAGATTAATCCTTTGTCAGTTGCTTTATTTGCAAATATTTTCTCCCACTCTGAGGGTTTTCTTTTTATCTTGATTATGGTTTCCTTTCCTGTGCAAAAACTTTAAGGTTTCATTAGGTCACATTTATTTATTTTTGTTTTTATTTCCATTTCTCTAGGAGGTGGGTCAAAAATGATCTTGCTGTGATTTATGTCATAGAGTGCTATGCCTGTTTTCCTCTAAGAGTTTGATGGTGTATGACCTTACATTTAGGTTTTTAATCCATTTTGACTTAGTTTTTGTGTATGGTCTTAGGGAGTGTTCAAATTTCATTCTTTTTCATGTAGCTGTCCAGTTTTCCCAGCACCACTTACTGAAGAGGCTGTCTTTTCTCCACTGTATATTCTTGCCTCCTTTATCAAAGATAAGGTTACCATATGTGTGTGGGTTTATCTCTGGGCCTTCGATCCTGTTCCATTTATCCATATTTCTGTTTCTGTGCCAGTACCATACTGTCTTGATTACTGTAGCTTTGTAGTATAGTCTGAAGTCAGGGAGCCTGATTCCTCCAGCTCCGTTTTTCTTTCTCAAGATTGCTTTGACTATTCGGGGTTTTTTGTATCTCTATACAAATTGTGAAAATTTTTATTCTAGTCTGTGAAAAATGCCAGTGGTAGTTTGATAGGGATAGCATTGAATCTGTAGATTGCTTTGGATAGTAGAGCCATTTTCACATTGTTGATTCTTCCAATACAAGAACATGGTATATCTCTCCATCTATTTGTAACATCTTTAATTTCTTTCATCAGTGTCTTATAATTTTCTGCATACAGGTCTTTTGTCTCCTTAGGTAGGTTTATTCCTAGATATTTTATTTATTTGCTGCAATGTAAATGGGAGTGTTTTCTTAATTTTACTTTCAGATTTTTCATCATTAGTGTATAGGAATGCAAGAGATTTCTGTGCATTAATTTTGTATCCTGCTACTCTACCAAATTCATTGAGTAGCTCTAGTAGTTTTCTGGTAGCATCTTTAGGATTCTCTATGCATAGTATCATGTCATCTGTAAACAGTGACAGCTTTACTTCTTCTTTTCCCATTTGGATCCCTTTTGTTTCTTTACTTCTCTGATTGCTGTGGCTAAAAGTTCCACAACTATGTTGAACAACAGTGGTGAGAGTGGGCAAACTTGATTTTTTCCTGATCTTAGTGGAAATGATTTCAGTTCTTCATCATTGAGGATGATGTTGGCTGTGGGTTTGTCATATATGGCCTTTATTATGTTGAGGAAAGTTCCCTCTGTGCCTACTTTCTACAGGGTTTTTATCATAGATGGGTTTTGAATTCTGTCAAAAACTTTCTCTGCATCTATTGAGATGATCATATGGTTTTTCCTTTTCAATTTGTTAATATGGTGTATCACGTTAATTAAATGCGTATATTGAAGAATCCTTGCATTCCTGGGATAAAACCCAATTGATCGGCTTCCCTGGTGGCGCAGTGGTTGAGAGTCCGCCTGCCAATGCAGGGGACACGGGTTCATGCCCCGGTCTGGGAGGATCCCACATGCTGCGGAGCGGCTGGGCCCGTGAGCCATGGCCGCTGGGCCTGCGCGTCCGGAGCCTGTGCTCTGCAACGGGAGAGGCCACAGCAGTGAGAGGCCCGCGTACCGTAAAAAAAAAAAAAAAAAAAAAAAACCCAATTGATCATAGTGTATGATCATTTTAATGTGCTGTTGGAATCTGTTTGCTAGTATTTTGTTCAGGATTTTTGCTTCTATATTCATCAGTGATATTGGCCTGTAGTTTTCTTTCTTTTTGACATCTTTGGTTTTAGTATCAGAGTGATGGTGGCCTCGTAGAATGAGTTCATGAATGTTCCTCCCTCTGCTATATTTTGGAAGACCTTGAGAAGGATAGGTGTTAGCTCTTCTCTAAATGTTTGATAGAATTAGCCTTTGAAGCCATCTGGTCCTGGGCTTTTGTTTGTTGGAAGATTTTTAATCACAGTTTCAATTTCAGTGCTTGTGACTGGCCTGTTCATATGTTCTATTTCTTCCTGGTTCAGTCTTGGAAGTTGTGCATTTCTCAGAATTTGTCCATTTCTTCCAGGTTGTCCATTTTATTGGCATATAGCTGCTTGTAGTTATCTCCCATGATCTTTTGTATTTCTGCAGTATTAGTTGTTATTTCTCCATTTTCATTTCTAATTCTGTTGATCTGAGTCTTCTTCTTTTTTATCTTGACAATTCTGGGTAATTGTTTATCAATTTAGTTTATCGTCTCAAAGAACCACCTTTTAGTCTTATGGATCTTTGCTATCATGTCCTTCATTTCTTTTTCATTTATTTCCTACCTGATCTTTATGAATTCTTTCCTTCTGCTAAGTTTGTTTTTTTGGGGGTTTTTTCATTTTTTTGTTTGTGGTACATGGCCCTCTCACTGTTGTGGCCTCTCCCATTATGGGGCACAGGCTCTGGATGCACAGGCTCAGACGCCATGGCTCACAGACCCAGTCACTCTGTGGCATGTGGGATCTTCCCAGACTGGGGCACGAACCCATGTCTGCTGCATCGGCAGGAAGACTCTCAAATATTTTGCCACCAGGGAAGCCCAAGTTTGGGGTGCATTTTTTTTGTCCTTTCTCTAATTGCTTTCATGTAAGGTTAGATTGTTTATTTGAGGTGTTCCTTGTTTCTTAAGGTAGGATTGTATTGCTATAAACTCTCCTCTTAGAACTGCTTTTACTGTATCCCATAGGTTTTGGGTTGTGTTTTCATTGTCATTTGTTTCTAGGTATTTTTTGTTTTCCTCTTTGATTTCTTCAGTGATCTCTTCGTTATTAAGTAGTCTGTTGTTTAGCCTCCATGTGTTTGTATTTCTTACAGATTTTTTCCTGTAATTGATATCTAGTCTCATAGAAGTCTGGTCGAAAATGATACTTGATATGATTTCAATTTTCTTAAATTTACCAAGGCTTGATTTGTGACCCAAGATAGGATCTACACTGGAGAATGTTCCATGATCACTTGAGAAAAATGTGTATTCTTTTGTTTTTGGATGGAATGTCCTATAAATATCAATGAAGTCCATCTTTAGTGTATCATTTAAAGGTTGTGTTTCCTTATTTATTTTCATTTTGGATTATCTGTCCATTGGGAAAGTGGGGTGTTAAAGTCCCCTGCTATGATTGTGTTACTCTCAATATCCAATTTTATGGCTGTCAGTTTTTGCCTTATGTATTGTTGTGCTCCTATGCTGGGTGCATAAATATTTACAATTGTTATATCTTCCTCTTGGATTGATCCCTTGATCATTATGTAGTGTCCTTCTTTGTCTCTTGTAATAGCCGTTGTTTTAAAGTCTATTTTGTCTGATATGAGAATTGCTACTCCAGCTTTCTTTTGATTTCCATTTGCATGGACTATCTTTTTCCATCCCCTCACTTTCAGTTTGTATGTGTCTCTAGGTCTGAAGTGGGTCTCTTGTAGACAGCATATATATGAGTTTTGTTTTTGTATTCATTCAGCCAATCTGTGCCTTTTGGTTGGAGCACTTAATCCATTTACATTTAAGGTAACTATCAATATGTATGTTCCTATTACCATTTTCTCAATTGTTTTGGGTTTATTGTTGTAGGTCTTTTCCTTCTCTTATGTTTCCTGCCTAGGGAAGTTCCTTCAGCATTTGTTGTAAAGCTAGTTTGGTGGTGCTGAATTGTCTTATCTTTTGCTTATCTGTAAAAGCTTTTAATTTCCATCAAATCTGAATGAGATCCTTGTTGGGTAAAATAATCCTGGTTGTAGGTTTTTCTCCTTCATCACTTTAAATGTGTCCTGCCACTGCCTTCTGACTTGCAAAAGTTTCTTCTGAAAGTTCAGCTGTTAACCTTATGGGGATTCCCTTATGTGTTGTTTGTTGTTTTTCCCTTGCTGCTTTTAATATTTGTGCTTTGTATTTAATTTTTGATAGTTTGATTAATATGTGTCTTGGCATGTTTCTCCTTGGATTTATCCTATATGGAAATCTCTGTGCTTCCTGGACTTGATTAACTATCTCCTTTTCCATATTAGGGATGTTTTCAACTATAATCTCTTCAAATATTTTCTCAGTCCCTTTCTTTTTCTCTTCTTCTTTTGGGACTACTATAATTCGAATGCTGGTGCGTTAAAGTTGTCCTAGAGGTCTCTGAGACTGTCCTCAATTCTTTTCATTTTTTTTTTTTTGTTTATTTTGCCCTGCAGTAGTTATTTCCACTATCTTCCAGATCACTTACCCATTCTTCTGCCTCAGTTATTCTGCTATTGATCCCTTCTAGAGAATTTTAAATTTCAGGTATTGTGTTGTTCATCACTGTTTATTTGCTCTTTAGTTCTTCTAGGTCCTTGTTAAATGTTTCTTTTATTTTCTCCATTCTGTTTCCAAGATTTTGGATCATCTTTACTATCATTATTCTGAATTCTTTTTCAGGTAGACTGCCTATTTCCTCTTCATTTGTTAGGTCTGGTGGGTTTTTGCCTTGTTCCTTCACCTGCTGTGTATTTCTCTGTCTTCTCATTTTGCTGAACCTACTGTGTTTGGGGTCTGCTTTTTGGATGCTGCAAGTTGGTAGATCCCGTTTTTTTGCTGTCTGTCCCCAGTGGCTAAGGTTGGTTCAGTGGGTTGTGTAGGCTTCCTGGTGGAGGGGACTAGTGCCTGTGTTCTGGTGGATGAGGCTGGATCTTGTCTTTCTGTTAGGCAGATTCACGTCTGTTGGTGTGTTTTGGGGTGTCTGTGAACTTATTATGATTTTAGACAGCCTCTGTGTTAATGGATGTGGTTGTATTCCTGTCTTGCTAGTTGTTTGGCATAGGGTGTCCTGCACTGTAGCTTGCTGATCATTGAGTGGAGCTGGGTCTTGGCGTTGAGATGGAGATCTCTGGGAGATATTCACCGTTTGATATCACATGGAGTTGGGAGGTCTCTTGTGGAGCAGTGTGCTGCACTTGGCTCTCCCACCTCAGTGGCATAGCCCTGACGCCTGGCTGGAGCACTAAGAGCCTTTCATCAACACTGCTCAGAATAAAATGGAGGAAAGAAAGAAAGAAGAAGATAAAATGAAATGAAGTAAAATAAAATAAAGTTATTTTTAAAAATTAAGAAAAAATATTTTTTAAATAAAAAAAGGAAAAAGGACAGACAGAACCCTAGGACAAATGGTAAAAGCAAAGCTATACAGACAAAAATCACACACAGAAGCATACACATACACACTCACAAAAAGAGAAAAAGGGGAAAAATATATATATGTCATTGCTCCCAAAGTCCACCTCCTGAATTTGGGATGATTCATTGTCTATTCATGTAATCTGCAGATGCAGGGTACATCAAGTTGATTGTGGAGATTTAATCCACTGCTCCTGAGGCTGCTGGGAGAGATTTCCCTTTCTCTTCTTTGTTTGCACAGGTCCTAGGGTTCTACTTTGGATTTGGACCCACCTCTGCGTGTATGTTGCCTGAGGACATCTGTTCTTCGCTCAGACAGGACAGGGTTAAAGGAGCAGCTAATTTGGGGGCTCTGGCTCACTCAGGCCAGGGTGAGGGGGGGTACTGAATGTGGGACGAGCCTGCGGCAGCAGAAGGCAGCATAACGTTGCACCAGCTTGAGGCGCACCGTGTGTTCTCCCGGGAAGTTGTCCCTGGATCCCGGTACCCTGGCAGTGGCGGGCTGCACAGGCTTCTCGGAAGGGAGGTGTGGATAGTGACCTGTGCTCACACACAGGCTTCTTGGTGGAGGCAGCAGCAGCCTTAGCATCTCATGCCCTTCTCTGGGGTCCACGCTGTTAGCTGCAGCTCGCACCCATCTCTGGAGCTCCTTTAAGCAGTGCTCTTAATCCCCTCTCCTCGCACACCAGGAAACAAAGAAGGAAGAAAAAGTTTCTTGCCTCTTTGGCAGCTCCAGACTTTTCCCAGGCCTCCCTCGTGGCCAGCCGTGGTGCACTAACCCCCTTCAGGCTGTGTTCACACAGCCAGCCCCAGTCCTCTCCCTGCGATCCGATGGAAGCCTGAGCCTCAGCTCCCAGCCCCCGCCCATCCCAGCGGGTGAGCAGACAAGCCTCTCGGGCTGATGAGTGCTGGTCGGCACCGATCCTCTGTGCGGGAATCTCTCCAGTTTGCCTTCTGCACTCCTGTTGTCGTGCTCTCCTCAGTGGCTCCGAAGCTTCCCCCACTCTGTCTCCCACAGTCTCTGCCTGCGAAGGGGCTTCCTAGTGTGTGGAAACCTTTCCTCCTTCACAGATCCCTCCCACTGGTGCAGGTCCCGTCCCTATCCTTTTGTCTCTGTTTATTCTTTTTTCTTTTGCCCTACCCAGGTACGTGGGGAGTTTCTTGCCTTTTGGGTGGTCTGAGGTCTTCTGCCAGCGTTCAGTAGGTGTTCTGTAGGAGTTGTTCCACATGTAGATGTATTTCTGATGTATTTGTGGGGAGGAAGGTGATCTCTGCATCTTACTCTTCCATCATCTTGAAGTTCTCCCCTCCCACCAGTATTAAAACATGGTGTTATAGTTCCATCTTAGGAGAACACACAATAATAACAAATAATCCTCTCTCACACCCACACTCTCTGCCAAGTACCTCCCGCATTTCTTTGCTTCCCTTAACTGCAAAACTCCTGAATAGAATTTTCTTTTGCATCTCCCATTTCTGTCCTCCAATTCTCCCTAGAGGTCACCTCAATCATACCTCTACCCTCACTTCTCCAACCAGACAGCTCTTACCAAAGCCCTAATGACTTGCACATTTTTAGAGCCAATTCTTAGTCACACCTTGCATGATCTTGAAGCAGCATTTAGCCCAGTCAACTACTTGCTTCTCCTGGAAAGACTGTCATCACTGGGCTTCTAGAATACTACTCTCCTTTTGTTTTTCTCCTCGGATTCCTTTACTGCTTCCTTCTCATCTCACCCATCTCTTTCATTTTAGAGGTCTCCAGAGCTTAGATCTTGACCTTTTCTTTCTCTGTATTCATTCTTCTACAATATGCATATATATGCTGCTGACTCCAGAATGTATATCTTCTGACCAGATCTCGCCATTGAACTATGGGCCTGCTTATGTAGCACATGCATTTACATGACCAGTAGGTAACTCAATGGTAGCATGTCTAAAGGAAACTTCTAATCTCCTCCCAAAGTCCTCTGCACCACCTTTCATCACTCCCAAGTTGTCCAAGTCATCAATTCTCATCTAGATTGCTGAAATAGCCCAAAAATGGTCTTCTTGCTTCTATCTTTGCCCCTATAGAGTTTATATTTAAAACAACAGCCAGGGTGATCCTTGTAAAACATCAGCTTAAACATGACATTCTACTCAGCTCTTCAATGGCTCCCCTATATGAATTAACTAAAGAATTGGATTCCTGTTTCTCAGAAAGTCTTCTAAAGGATTATGTACATAATTATTACAGCATAATTCACACATTATTGTATTCTTCATTGGCTTTTCTCCCTTCTTTGTCTCATTTTCCATACTCCCTCATTTGTGTTTCTGGGAATCTCTGAAATAAATTACCTGTATTAAAAAAAAATGGATTCCCAAATCAGACTAACACAAACAAGAGATCTTATTCAGTATCATGCCTTCCTAATAGTTTAAAAGACACAAGCAAAGTAGGGAAAGGTCTGGGATACCATGTGGCTTCCCAGCTTCTTTCTTCCCACAACAAACACATGACCTCTGGCCCAGATGTTACATAGTCTCTAAGTAAGGTTTGTGGGTCACCTCACAGAGGAGGAAGTATTTAGGTAATGAAATTTCTCTATTTTAATCTCCTATCATCATAGGGCTTGTGACATTTTTCCAGAGAGCCATGCCTCATAAACCCATAGGTTCTAGGTTCGTTTACCCTAAGCAATCCTAAACCAGAGCTATCCTGCTATGAGCCTTCTGTAAGGAAGGACTCTTCTCTTAATAAATACCACAAGTCTATTTACCAAAAGGTCTAGTTAACAGCATGTTACAAGGATGTTAAACTGGTTACCTTCTTTCTTTCTTTCTCTGGAAGCCTCCACCCCAATAATCAAGAGAATGGATCAAAAAGTTAAATTAAAGGCCAGCTGTTTGAATTTCTTCCTTACAACCGTCTCCCTTAGAGTAAAAGTCAAGTGGCCTTACCTGTTGTGCAGTCACCCCCTACCTTTTTCTTTGCCTCTGCTCACTCCACTCCACCTACTCTGGCTGTTTGCTGTTTCTCAGAGGTCAAGCACATTCTTGACCCAGGATTTTTCCATTTACTTTTTCCTCTGAATTCCTTCTCCATCTGCCTATTTAAAAAAACAAAACAGACTTCTGGGAAGATGGCGGAAGAGTAAGACACGGAGATCACCTTTCTCCACAGAGATACACCAGAAATACATCTACACGTGGAACAACTCCTACAGAGCACCTACTGAACGCTGGCAGAAGACCTCAGACCTCCCAAAAGGCAAGAAACCCCCCACGTACCTGGTTAGGGCAAAAGAAAAAAATAAACAGAGACAAAAGGATAGGGACGGGTCCTGCACCAGCGGGAGGGAGCTGTGAAGGAGGAAAAGTGTCCACACACTAGGAAGCCCCTTCGCGGGCAGAGACTGCGGGTGGCAGAGTGAGGAAGCTTCGGAGCCGCGGAGGAGAGCACAGCAACAGGGGTGCGGAGGGCAAAGCGAAGAGATCCAGTGCAGAGGATCAGGGCCGACCGGCACTCACCAGCCGAGAGGCTTGTCTGCTCACCCACTGGGGCGGGCGTGGCTGGGAGCTGAGGCTCCGGCTTCAGTCGGAGTGCCGGGAGAGGACTGGGATTGGTGGCGTGAACACAGCCTGCAGGGGGTTAGTGCACCGCGGCTAGCCGGGAGGGAGTCTGGGGAAAAGTCTGGACCTGCCGAAGAGGCAAGAGACCTTTTCTTCCCTCTTTATTTCCTGGTGCGTGAGGAGAGGGGATTAAGAACACTGCTTAAAGGAGCTCCAGAGATGGGCGCAAGCTGCGGCTAAAAGTGTGGACCCCAGAGACAGCCATGAGACGCTAAGGCCGCTGCCGCAGCCACCAAGAAGCCTGTGTGTGAACACAGGTCACTATCCACACCCCCCTTCTGGGGAGCCTGTGCAGCTTGCCACTGCCAGGGTCCCGGGATACAGGGACAACTCCCCCGGGAGAACGCACTGCACGCCTCAGGCTGGCAACATCACGTCGGCCTGGGCCGCCACAGGCCCGACCCGCACTCTGTGACCCTCCCTACCCCCCGGCCTGAGCAAGCCAGAGCCTCCGAAACAGCGGCTCCTTTAACCCCGTCCTGTCTGAGCAAAGAACAGACACTCTCCGGCGACCTACACGCACAGGCGGGGCCAAATCCAAAGCTGAGCCCCTGGGAGCTGTGAGAACAAAGAAGAGAAAGGGAAATCTCTCCCAGCAGCCTCAGAAGCAGCAGATTAAAGCTCCACAGTCAACTTGATGTACCCTGCATCTGTGGAATACATGAATAGACAACGAATCATCCCAAATTAAGGAGCCGTGTGGAAGAAAGGCTCTTGGTGCTGCAGCCAGGAGTTAGTGCTGTGCCTCTGAGGCGGGAGAGCCAACTTCAGGACACTGGTCCACAAGAGGCCTCCCAGCTGCACATAATATCAAATGGCGAAAATCACCCAGAGATCTCCATCTCAATGCCAGCACCCAGGCTCGCTCAACGACCAGCAAGCTACAGTGCTGGACATCCTATGCCAAACAACTAGCAAGACAGGAACACAACCCCACCCATTAGCAGAGAGGCTGCCCAAAATCATAATAAGTCTACAGACACCCCAAAACACACCACCAGACGTGGACTTCCCCACCAGAAAGACAAGATCCAGCCTCATCCACCAGAACACAGGCACTAATCCCCTCCACCAGGAAGCCTACACAACCCACTGAACCAACCTTAGCCACTGGGGACAGACACTAAAAACAACAGAAACTACTAAACTTCAGCCTGCAAAAAGGAGACCCCAAACACAGTAAGATAAGCAAAATGAAAAGACAGAAAAACACACAGCAGATGAAGGAGCAAGATAAAAGCCCACCAGACCTAACAAATGAAGAGGAAACAGGCAGTGTACCTGAAAAAGAACTCAGAATAATGATAGTAAAGATGATCCAAAATCTTGGAAATAGAATAGACAAAATGCAGGAAACAGTTAACAAGGACCTAGAAGAACTAAAGATGAAACAAACAATGATGAACAACACAATAATTTAAATGAAAAATACTCTAGATGGGATCCATAGCAGAATAACTGAGGCAGAAGAGCGGATAAGTGACCTGGAAGACAAAATAGTGGAAATAACTAATGCAGAGCAGAATAAAGAAAAAAGAATGAAAAGAACTGAGGACAGTCTCAGAGACCTCTGGGACAGCATTAAATGCACCAACATTCGAATTATAGGGGTTCCAGAAGAAGAGAAAAAGAAAGGGACTGAGAAAATATTTGAAGAGATTATAGTTGAAAACTTCCCTAATATGGGAAAGGAAATAGTTAATCAAGTCCAGGAAGCACAGAGCGTCCCATACAGGATAAATCCAAGGAGAAATACGCCAAGACACATATTAATCAAACTGTCAAAAATTAAATACAAAGAAAGCATATTAAAAGCAGCAAGGGAAAAACAACAAATAACACACAAGGGAATCCCCATAAGGTTAACAGCTGGTCTTTCAGCAGAAACTCTGCAAGCCAGAAGGGAGTGGCAGGACATATTGAAAGTGATGAAGGAGAAAAACCTGCAACCAAGATTACTCTATCCAGCAAGGATCTCATTCAGATTTGATGGAGAAATTAAAATCTTTACAGACAAGCAAAAGCTGAGAAAGTTCAGCACCACCAAACCAGCTCTACAACAAATGCTAAGGGAACTTCTCTAGGCAAGAAACACAAAAGAAGGAAAAGACCTACAATAATGAACCCAAAACAATTAAGAAAATGGGAATGGGAACATACATATCGATAATTACCTTAAATGTAAATGGACTAAATGCTCCCACCAAAAGACACAGATTGGCTGAATGGATACAAAAACAAGACGTATATATTTGCTGTCTACAAGAGACCCACTTCAGACCTAGAGACACATACAGACTGAAAGTAAGGGGATGGAAAAAGGTATTTCATGCAAATGGAAACCAAAAGAAAGCTGGAGTAGCAATTCTCGTATCAGACAAAATAGACTTTAAAATAAAGACTATTAGAAGAGACAAAGAAGGACACTACATAATGATCAAGGGATTGACCCAAGAAGAAGATAGAACAATTGTAAATATTTATGCACCCAACATAGGATCACCTCAATACATAAGGCAAATACTAACAGCCATAAAAGGGGAAATCAAGAGTAACACATTCATAGTAGGGGACTTTAACACCCCACTTTCACCAATGGACAGATCTTCCAAAATGAAAATAAATAAGGAAACACAAGCTTTAAATGATACATTAAACAAGATGGACTTGATATTTATAGGACATTCCATCCAAAAACAACAGAATACACATTTTTCTCAAGGGCTCATGGAACATTCTCCAGGATAGATCATATCTTGGGTCACAAATCAAGCCTTGGTAAATTTAAGAAAATTGAAATTGTATCAAGTATCTTTTCCGACCACAACGCTATGAGACTAGATATCAATTACAGGAAAAGATCTGTAAAAAATACAAAAACATGGAGGCTAAACAATACATTACTTAATAACAAAGTGATCACTGAAGAAATCAAAGAGGAAATCAAAAAATACCTAGAAACAAATGACAATGGAGACACAACAACTCAAAATCTATGGGACGCAGCAAAAGCAGTTCTAAGAGGGAAGTTTATAGCAATGCAATCCTACCTTAAGAAACAGGAAATATCTCGAATAAACAACCTAACCTTGCACCTAAAGAAATTAGAGAAAGAAGAACAAAAAAACCCTAAAGTTAGCAAAAGGAAAGAAATCATAAAAATCAGATCAGAAATAAATGAAAAAGAAATGAAGGAAATGATAGCAAAGATCAATAAAACTAAAAGCTGGTTCTTTGAAAGAATAAACAAAATTGATAAACTATTAGCCAGACTCATCAAGAAAAAAAGGGAGAAGACTGAAATCAATAGAATTAGAAATGAAAAAGGAGAAGTAACAACTGACACTGCAGAAATACAAAATATCATGAGAGATTACTACAAGCAACTCTATGCCAATAAAATGGACAACCTGGAAGAAATGGACAAATTCTAAGAAAGGCACAACCTGCCAAGACTGAATCAGGAAGAAATAGAAAATATGAACAGACTAATCACAAGCACTGAAATTGAAACTGTGATTAAAAATCTTCCAACAAGCAAAAGCCCAGGACCAGATGGCTTCACAGGCGAATTCTATCAAACATTTAGAGAAGAGCTATCACCTATCCTTCTCAAACTCTTCCAAAATATAGCAGAGGGAGGAACACTCCCCAACTCATTCTACAAGGCCACCATCACCCTGATACCAAAACCAGGCAAGGATGTCACAAAGAAAGAAAACTACAGGCCAATATCACTGATGAACATAGATGCAAAAATCCTCAACAAAATACTAGCAAACAGAATCCAGCAGCACATTAAACGGATCATACACCATGATCAAGTGGGGTTTATTCCAGGAATGCAAGGATTCTTCAATATACGCAAATCAATCAACGTGATACACCATATTAACAAATTGAAGGAGAAAAACCATATGATCATCTCAATAGATGCAGAGAAAGCTTTTGAAAAAATTCAACACCCATTTATGATAAAAACCCTGCAGAAAGTAGGCATAGAGGGAACTTTCCTCAACATAATAAAGGCCATATATGACAAACCCACAGTCAGCATCGTCCTCAATGGTGAAAAACTGAAAGCATTTCCACTAAGATCAGGAACAAATCAAGGTTGCCCACTCTCACCACTCTTATTCAACATAGTTTTGGCCACAGCAATCAGAGAAGAAAAGGAAATTAAAGGAATCCAAATCGGAAAAGAAGAAGTAAAGCTGTCACTCTTTGCAGATGACATGATAGTATACATAGAGAATCCTAAAGATGCTACCAGAAAACTACTAGAGCTAATCAATGAATTTGGTAAAGTAGCAGGATACAAAATTAATGCACAGAAATCTCTGGCATTCCTATACACTAAGGATGAAAAATCTGAAAGTGAAATCAAGAAAACACTCCCATTTACCATTGCAACAAAAAGAATAAAATATCTAGGAATAAACCTACCTAAGGAGACAAAAGATCTGTATGCAGAAAATTATAAGACACTGATGAAAGAAATTAAAGATGTTACAAATAGATGGAGAGATATACCATGTTCTTGGATTGGAAGAATCAACATTGTGAAAATGACTCTACTACCCAAAGCAATCTACAGATTCAATGCAATCCCTATCAAACTACCACTGGCATTTTTCACAGAACTAGCACAAAAAATTTCACAATTTGTATGGAAGCACAAAAGACCCCGAATAGCCAAAGCAATCTTGAGAATGAAAAATAGAGCTGGAGGAATCAGGCTCCCTGACTTCAGACTCTACTACAAAGCTACAGTAATCAAGACAGTATGGTACTGGCACAAAAACAGAAAGATAGATCAATGGAACAGGATAGAAAGCCCAGAGATAAACCCACGCACATATGGTCACCTTATCTTTGATAAAGGAGGCAGGAATGTACAGTGGAGAAAGGACAGCCTATTCAAAAAATGGTGCTGGGAAAACTGGACAGCTACATGTGAAAGTATGAGATTAGATCACTCCCTAACACCATACACAAAAATAAGCTCAAAATGGATTAAAGACCTAAATGTAAGGCCATAAACTATCAAACTCTTAGAGGAAAACATAGGCAGAACACTCTATGACATAAATCACAGCAAGGTCCTTTTTGACCCACCTCCTAGAGAAATGGAAATAAAAACAAAAACAAATTTGACCTGATGAAACTTCAAAGCTTTTGCGCAGCAAAGGAAACCATAAACAAGACCAAAAGACAACCCTCAGAATGGGAGAAAATATTTGCAAATGAAGCAACTGACAAAGGATTAATCTCCGAAATATATAAGCAGCTCATGCAGCTTAATAAAAAAAAAAAACAAACAAACAAACAACCCAATCCAAAAATGGGCAGAAGACCTAAATAGACATTTCTCCAAAGAAGATATACAGATTGCCAACAAACACATGAAAGAATGCTCAACATCACTAATCATTAGAGAAATGCAAATCAAAACTACAATGAGATATCATCTCACACTGGTCAGAATGGCCATCATCAAAAAATCTAGAAACAATAAATGCTGGTGAGGGTGTGGAGAAAAGGGAACACTCTTGCACTGCTGGTGGGAATGTGAATTGGTTCAGCCACTATGGAGAACAGTATGGAGGTTCCTTAAAAATCTACAAATAGAATTACCATATGACCCAGCAATCCCACTACTGGGCATATACCCTGAGAAAACCATAATTCAAAAAGAGTCATGTACCAAAATGTTCATTGCAGCTCTATTTACCATAGCCCGGAGATGGAAACAACCTAAGTACCCATCATCGGATGAATGGATAAAGAAGATGTGCCACATATATACAATGGAATATTACTCAGCCATAAAATGAGGTGGATAGACCTGGAGTCTGTCATACAGACTGAAGTAAGTCAGAAAGAGAGAGACAAATACCATATGCTAACACATATATATGGAATTTAAGAAAAAAAATGTCACGAAAAACCTAGGGGTGAAACAGGAATAAAGACACAGACTTAGTAGAGAATGGACTTGAGGCTATGGGGAGGGGGAAGTGTAAACTGTGACAAAGCAAGAGAGAGGCGTGGACATATATACACTACCAAACGTAAGGTAAATAGCTAGTGGAAGCAGCCGCATAGCACAGGGAGATCAGCTCGGTGCTTTGTGACTGCCTGGAGGGGTGGGATAGGGAGTGTGGGAAGGAGGGAGACGCAAGTGGGAAGAGATATTGGAACATATGTATATATATAGCTGATTCATTTTGTTGTGAAGCTGAAACTACCGTACCATTGTAAAGCAATTATACTCCAGTAAAGATGTTAAAATGAAAAACAAAAAACAAAAAAACAAAAACAAAACAATGATCCATTCTTCATATCCAACATCCCTTGTTGGCAAATGAGACGGAGAAGAAGGTCTTTGACCCAGAACAAACTGAATAGCAATGTCACTGAAGTAGGGATGAAATACTGGGCATGTAAGGATGGCAGTGCCCTGACATGAGGGAATGGTTGAAGGCAATGGAGATGTTTACCTAGAGGTGACCTGATAACTGTCTTCAAATGTTTACATATCTTTTAGGTGGAAAAGGGATTCAACCTTGATATGTTTGGAACTAAGATTAATGGAAAAATAACTACAGAGACACACCTTAGACGAATAGAGGGAAGCACTGTCCAAGGAAATTCAAAAATTGTTACTCAATGCGTGGTTATTCAAGGCCTGGGGACTTGCTAGAAATGCAGAAACTCAATCTCCATGCAGGCTACTAAATCAGAATCTGGGTTTAAACAACACCCCCAGGTGATCTGTACACATGTTGCAGTTTGAGAAGCATTGCTGTGGATGGATGATCTTTGGAGTTCCCAAACCTAAGGTTTTGTGTGTGGTGGAAAGTGAAACTGGAAAAGGAGATTGGAGTTAAATCAGAAGACTATCAAATTCAGTTCTAAGGAGTAAGGACTTTTTTTAGGCCTCAAGGTAGGGAATCTTCAATTTTTTTCTGCAAAAAAAAGTGTCATGATCAGATTATAAATTATCTTCCATATGTGTGTATAGGAGGATTATGCCATTGGAAAAATAATTATTTGCATTCTTTTTTTCTTTCTGTTTGATTGAGATATAATGGACCTACACCACTGTATAAGTTTAAAGCATACAGCTTAATGATTTGACTTAACATATAATGTGAAATGATTATTACAATAAGTTTAGTTTCCTTGTAATGAGAACTTTAGGATTTACTTTCTTAACAGCTTTCAAATATACCATACGTATTTAGTCATGTTTGTATTCTTATGCACAGTTTCCAAGAATCGTTTTTCTCCCAGATAATCTGCTCGTGACTGTTTTGAAAGCCTGACAACAGGAGCTTCTATTTCTGAAGGATACAGATATTGATTCCTTATCTCAGCTTTCAAAGTCACTCCACTAATGGCTTTCACTATAGCTGAAAAACTCATTTATATCTGGGAGAATCCACATCTGATTGTCAATATTTTATACCTCTGAAAGTTGGGATTAAAAAAGAGAAGGGAAGAGCATTTATTTTTTTATACACCTTGTATTATTTGGCTTATTATAACAAGTATGAATGACACCCATCCCCACCACTGCCTTCACAACCTAAAAATAAAAGCCCAAATGTATTAGACTCTGGTTAAAAATAAGGAAGTACCCACTATGCTCTTGTAGCTTTTTTGCTTGTCATTTTCCATCACAAGATATCCAAATTATTATTAGCTATTCTGCTGGTCAGTTTTTATCTGCACTGCTCAATGGTGTTTGAGCAGACAGCTGTTTACTTATAACAGAGTGACTAGAAGACAAATGAGGGAAGAAGACCTAGTCAGACATGACAAATTCCTATAAGAAACACCTTTTCCTGGCCATTACCTATACCAGTTTAGGGTCTGCTACAAAACCCACATGTAGAAAAAGGCACATCTGTGTTGCTACCAGTCTTTGAAAAGACTGAGTCTCCTAAAGGAACTAACATTCAATATTGAGAAAAGAAGCCTAAAAATACTATTGCAACACATTTTACATCTTGCAAAGTACTTTTGCATATTACATCTCAATTGCTCTCACAGAAATATTGGTATATATTTAAGGTAGATATTATTATTAGCATTATCCTTTCAGTTTTGTAGATTAAGACCAGGGATCTCAGAGAGGTTAATTAAGAAGAAGGACAGGGGGACTTTTTATACTACCATTTGCTCTTGAGTGAATCATATGTAAAAATATTCATTTATGAATCAGTAAGAAAATAATCTTATAATGTCTCTACAAAATGATTGCTTGATAGGAAGTGTAAGAAAAATTGCTACTCTCTACTAAGCACATGTCTATGTCAGACACTGCACATGCATTATTGATAATCACTACCTGCAAAGTTGTCATTATTATCCCTACTATAGAGGTAGAAAAGGTAAGATTCAGAACAGTTAAACACTGTGTCATGTTTACAATTTTCTTTTTATTTTTTAAATTGAGGTAAAATTCATATAACATGGTTACAATTTTTGATGCTGGATTCAAATCCAGCTTTAACTTTCAAGTCCATGTTTTGTCCCCTTTGACACAGCTTCTCGCCATGAATCTCCTTAGTACTAGGAGAATCTAACATTGCAGAAGGAGCCCTCTGTCCCAAAAGCTCCATCCAGAGATTGTACTATTTCTAACTTCCATTGTCTGGGATTTAATGTTTTGAACAGAACTGCCATCAGATCATTTTGTTTTTCTTTTCTTGTCAAGTCACAGACAGCTGGTATCAAAATCATTTCTTTCTAAATCACAAAACAGTTTCCTAAAGTGGAATTCAAGTTGAGTCTTGAGGTTATACTACATTGCTTTTTTTTTTCTCCTAATAACCGTCCATCACACCTACTCACTGAACTCTTGGCTGCATCAATATGCACTATGTTATTTAGAGAAAAAGAAAAATTAGAGAAGAAACAATTTATGATGTCTTGCCTGATTACTAACAAAGATGAATGAGATGAAGGCGAATACATTAGCACTGGTAGACAAATGTTTAAATGCACTTGGCTCCTATACTAGGAGTCTCTGCTCTGTGGATAGCAAATGATGCTATAGCATCTGTGTGATGCACACTGAGAGTGAGTCAGCAAAGGAAATACAGATTTCAAATTCTGCCAGTATTTATCAATGTTGTCCTTGAAAATCCATTATTTAGGAGATGAGAACTGAGGATAAGACCCTCCTACCTAGTCGCCCATGATTAACCCTCAAAAACTTAAAGCAGAAGCTGTGGAATTGGTGATCTTTTAGTGAATTTTATGTAGGAAGCCTAGAAAACCCATGTCAAACCAAACATCTCATGAAGCCAAGTATGACTCCACTATAGGTAGGAAGTCAGGCGTCACACTGTGGTTATAAAGGGAAGGAACCAATTAAGATATCAAAATTAAGCAACAGTATTGAAAAAGACCTGTAATTGTGAAGTAGAAATACTGAAATCAGACAGGCATGGTGTCACAGTGGAAAGAAGAGGGGCCTTGGAAGCTGGCCTTGGCCTTGCTGCTTTATCAGTCACTTGCTGGTGGGCAAGTCAATTCTTTTTGAGCCCTAGATACTTCATTTGTAGAGAGGTAATAATATTGTCTTGGCATTGACTTCCTGTGAAAATGAGATAATATGTTTGAAATCCCTACACAAATGTTATTTATCATTAAACAGAAAAAAGCACCCATTTTCATACAGGGCTCAGGAAGGTAAAAGAGTCACATTCTCCATACAAATGGTAGATATGATTTTTACTTTTGATCATGCCTCCAGGTGGATGTGACCAGAGAATATATTGATGCTGAATGAGCTGGGGAAGGTAGTTAGTCTTTTCTGAATTATGCATCAGACTTGAAAACACGTTACATTATCAATAGAATTTCTTTTATGGAGGGAACCATTTTTATTAGGAAAATACCTTCACAGGCAACTTGGAGGTAAAAGGTGAAGCTCTGATTAACACATCAGCAGGAGTCAAGGCAACCAAAGAGAGCAAAGCACTTTGGATGTGAATAAGAGTTTGCAAGAGAAAAGGACCTCTTAGTAGAGAGAAGGACTGAACTGTGCATAAATTGGCAAGAAAGGACTGAATGATTTTTGAAGAGGACTAGCTAACCTTGCATTTTCAGTTGTTTATGAGGCTGTGACATAAATCTTTCTGCTACCACCAGTTTTTAATAAGTCATCCACACTCATAAAAAAAATGCTGAGACAATATAATCTGATAAGAGCAGGAGCCTAGGGACAGAGTAGGCAGGAGAATATAAGTCCCTAGGAATTCATAGGCATCATGTAGAGCACCAGAAGGATTACACCAATAGGGCAAAGTACAGTGGCCCAATGGATCCCTAAGTTCCCACATCCTCCTCTCTCCAGCTTCTCTTTCAAGAAGCCTTTCAATCCTACCTAAAGAAACAGGAATAATTTCAAATAAACAACCTAATCTTACACCTAAAGCAGTTAGAGAAATAAGAACAAAAAACGCACTAAAGTTAGCAGAAGGAAAGAAATCATAAAGACCAGATCAGAAATAAGTGAAAAAGAAATGAAGGAAACAATAGCAAAGATCAATAAAACTAAAAGATGGTTCTTTGAAAAGATAAACAAAATTGATAAACCATTAGCCAGACTCATCAAGAAAAAAAAAAGACTCAAATCAATGGAAGTAAAAATGAAAAAGGAGAAGTAACAACTGACACTACAGAAATACAAAGGATCATGAGAGATTACTACAAGCAACTATATGCCAATGAAATGGACAATCTGGAAGAAATGGACAAATTCTTAGAAAAGCACAACCTTCCGAGACAGAACCAAGAAGAAATAGAAAATATAAACAGACCAATCACAAGTACTGAAATTGAAACTGTGATTAAAAATCTTCCAACAGGACTTCCTTGGTGGCGCAGCAGTTAAGAATCTATTTGCCAATGCAGGGGACACAGGTTCGAGCCCTCATAGGGGAAGATTCCACATGCCGTGGAGCAACTAAGTCCATGCACCACAACTACTGAGCCCGTGTACCACAACTACTGAGCCCGTGTACCACAACTACTGAAGCCCACACGCCTAGAGCCCGTGATCCACAACAAGAGAAGACATTGCAGTGAGAAGCCCGTGCACTGCAATGAAGAGTAGATGACGCTCAGCACAACTAGAAAAAGCCCACAGATATCAGCAAAAACCCAAGGCAGCCAAAAATTAAAATAAATAAATTTATTTTTAAAAAGTCTTCCAACAAACAAAAGCCAGGACGATATGACTTCCTACGTGAATTCTATCAAACATTTAGAGAAGAGCTAACACCTATCCTTCTCAAATTCTTCCAAAATATAGCAAAGGGAGGAACACTTCAAAACTCATTCTATGTGGCCACCATCACCCTGATACCAAAACCAGACAAAGATGTCACAAAAAAAGAAAACTACAGGCCAATATCACTCATGAACATAGATGCAAAAATCCTCAACAAAGTACTAACAAACAGGGCTTCCCTGGTGGTGCAGTGGTTGAGAGTCTGTCTGCCAATGCAGGGGACATGGGTTCTTGCCCCGGTTCAGGAAGATACCACATGCCATGGAGCAGCTAGGCGCATGAGCCATGGCCGTTGAGCCTGCGCGTCCGGAGCCTGTGCTCCGCAACGGGAGAGGCCACAACAGTGAGAGGCCTGTGTACCACAAAAAGAATAAAAAGTACTAACAAACAAAATCTAACAGCACATTAAAAGGATCATACACCATGATCAAGTGGGGTTTACCCCAGGAATGCAAGGATTCCTCAATATACTCAAATCTATCAATGTGATACACCATATTAACAAATTGAAGGATAAAAATCATATGATTATCTCAATAGATGCAGAAAAAGCTTTTGACAACATTCAACAGCAATTTATCATAAAAACTCTACAGAAAGTAGGGATAGAGGGAACTTACCTCAGCATAATAAAGGCAATATATGAAAAACCCATAGCCAACATTGTTCTCAATGGTGAAAAATTGAAACCATTTCTTGTAAGATCAGGAACAAGACAAGGTTGCCCACTCTCACCACTTTTATTCAACATAGTTTTGGAAGTTTTATCCACAGCAATCTGAGATGGAAAAGGAATCCAAATTGGAAAAGAAGAAGTAAAACTGTCACTGTTTGAAGATGACATGATAATATACTTAGAGAATCTTGAAGATGCTACCAGAAAACTACTAAAGCTAATCAATGAATTTGGTAAAGTAGCAGGATACAAAATTAATACACAGAAATCTCTGGCATTCCTATACACTAATGATGAAAAATCTGAAAGAGAAATTAAGGAAACACTCCCATTTACCATTGCAACAAAAAGAATAAAATACCTAGGAATAAACTTACCTAAGGAGACAAAAGACCTGTATGCAGAAAACTATAAGACCAATGAAAGAAATTAAAGATTATACAAACATATGGAGAGATATACCATGTTCTTGGATTGGAAGAATCAACATTGTGAAATTGACTATACTACCCAAAGCAATCTACAGATCCAAAGCAATCCCTATCAAATTACCAATTGCTTTTTTTACAGAACTAGAACAAAAAATCTTAACATTTGTATGGAGGAAAAAAAGACCCCGAATAACCAAAGCAGTCTTTAGAGAAAAAAATGGAGCTGGAGGAACCAGACTCCTTGACTTCAGACTATACTACAAAGCTACAGTAATCAAGACAGTATGGTACTGGCACAAAAATAGATCAATGGAACGTGAGAGAAGAGATAAACCCACGCACATATGGCCACCTTATCTTTGATAAAGGAGACAAAAATATACAATGGAGAAAAGACAAGCCCTTCAGTAAGTGGTGCTGGGAAAACTGGACAGCAAATGTAAAAAAATGAAATTAGAGCACTCCCTAACGTCACACACAAAAATAATCTCAAAATGGATTAAAGACCTAAATGTAGGGCCAGACACTATAAAACTCCTAGATGAAAACATAGGAAGAACACTCTTCGACATAAATCACAGCAAGATCCTTTTTGACCGACCTCCTAGAGAAATGGAAATAAAAACAAAAATAAATGGGACCTAATGAAACTTAAAAGCTTTTGCACAGCAAAGGAAACCATAAACAAGATGAAAAGACAACCCTCAGTATTGGAGAAAATATTTGCAAATGAAGCAACTGACAAAGGATTATCTCTAAAATATACCAGCAGCTCACATAGCTCAATATCAAAAAAAAAAACAACCCAATCCAAAAATGGGCAGAAGACCTAAAAAGACATTTCTCCAAAGAAGACACACAGATTGCCAACAAACGCATGAAAGGATGCTCAACATCATTAATAATCAGAGAAATGCAAATCAAAACTAAAATGAGAGCTGGCTGGAGCTAGAATTTGATGCTGCTGACTCCAAGTCTGAAAAATAACTTGAGCAAACATCTTCCTCTTTAGGCTATGTGGCACTTGGAGGACATCTTGCAAGATCTTGGTTCACGAACCCAGGTTTGGGTCAAAGTTCCTGTGGTAGGAACTCCAAGTCCAAACCACTGGGCTGACAGAGAACCTCAGACCCTAGGGAATATTCATCAAAGTGAGGTCGCACAGAGTTCCTCATTTCAGCAACAAGACCCAGCTCTACCCAACAGCATACAAACTCCAGTGTTGGAAGGCTCAGGCCAAACCACCTGTAAGGCAGGAACACAATCCCACTCATAAAAAGAAAAAAAAAATGAGTTGGAAAAATGTATGTCACAGATGAAGGAGCAAGGTAAAAACCTACAAGACTAAATAAATGAGGAGGAAATAGGCAATCTACCTGAATAAGTATTCAGAGTAATGAAAGTAACGATGATCCACAATCTCAGAAGTAGAATGGAGGCTTCGATTGAGAAAATTCAAGAAATGTTTAACAAAGATCTAGAAGAACTAAATAAAAATGGAGAGGAACAACAAAATAACTGAAATGAAAAATACACTAGAAGGAATCAATAACAGAATAACTGAGGCAGAAGAACTAATAAGTGAGCTAGAAGACAAAGTGGTGAAAATAACTGCTGAGGAACAGAATAAAGAAAAAAGAATGAAAAGAATTAAAAACAATCTCAGAGACCTCTGGGACAACACTAAACACACCAACGTTCGAATTATAGGGGTCCCAGAAGAAGAAGAGAAAAAGAAAGGGTTGAGAAAATATTTCATGAAATTATAGTCGAAAACTTCCCTAATATGAAAAAGGAAATTGTCACCCAAGTCCAGGGAGCACAGAGAGCTCCATACAGGATAATCCCTAAGAAAAACAAAGACACATATTAATCAAACTAACAAAAAATAAATTCAAAGAAAAAATATTAAAGGCAGCAAGGGAAAAACAAAAAAGAACATACAAAGGAATCCCCATAAAGTTATCAGCTGATTTTTCAGCAGAAAATCTGCAGGCCAGAAGGGAGTGGAACAATACACTTAAAGAGATGAAAGAGAAACACCTACAACCAAGAGTACTCCACCCATCAAGGATCTCATTCATCTTCGATGAAGAAGACAAAAGCTTTTCAGACAAGCAAAAGCTAAGACAATTCAGCACCACCAAACCAGCTTTACAACAAATGCTAAAGAAACTTCTCTAAGCGGAAACATAACAGAAGAAAAAGACTGACAAAAACAAACCCAAAACAATTAAGAAAATGGTAATAGGAACATACATATTGATAATAACCTTAAATGTAAATGGATTAAATGTACAAATTAAAAGACACAGACTGGCTAAATGGATACAAAAACAAAACCCATATATATGCTGTCTAAAAGAGACTCACTATAGACATAGGGACACATACAGACTGAAAGTGAAGGGATAGAAAAAGATATTCCATGCAAATGGAAATCAAAAGAAAGCTGGTGTAGCAATATTCATATCACATAAAATAGTCTTTAAAGTAAAGACTGTTACAAGAGACAAAGAGGGACACTACATAATGTTCAAAGGATCAGTGCAAGAAGAAGATATAACAGTTATAAATGTTTATGCACCCAAAATAGGAGCACCTCAATACATAAGGCAAATGCTGACAACCATGAAAGGAGAAATTGATAGTAACAAAATAATAGTAGGAGACAATAACACCCCAGTTACACCAATGGACAGATCATCCAAACAGAAAATAAATAAGGAAACACAAGCTTTAAATGACACAATAGACCAAATAAATCTAATTGATATTTATAGGACATTCCACTCCAAAGTGGCAGAATACACATTCTTCTCAAGTGCACACAGAACATTCTCCAGGATAGATCACATCTTCAGTCACAAATCAAGCCTCGGAAAACTTAAGAAAATTGAAATCATATCAAGCATCTTTTCTTACCAAAACGCTTTGAGATTGGAAATCAATTATGGCAAAAAAAAAAAAAGTGTAAAAAACAAATACACTACTATATTTAGTAGTGCACTACTAAATAACCAAGAAATCACTGAATAAATCAGAGAAGAAGTAAAAAAATACATAGAAACAAATGACAACAAAAACTTGATGACCCAAAACCTATGGGACACAGAAAAAGCAATTTTAAGAGGGAAGTTTATAGCAATTCAATCTTACCTCAAGAAAAATCCCAAAAACAATCTAACCCTACACTTAAAATAACTAGAGAAAGAAGAACAAAGAAAACACAGTCAGTAGAAGGAAAGAAATCATAAAGATCAAAGCATAAATAAATGAAATAGAAACAAAGAAAACAATAGCAAAGATTAATAAAACTAAAAGCTGGTTCTTTGAGAAGATAAACAAAATTGATAAACAATTAGCCAGACTCATCAAGAAGAAAAGGGAGAGGACGAAAATCAATAAAATTAGAAATGAAAAAGGAGAAATCACAACAGACACTGCAGAAATACAAAGGATTATAAGAGACAACTACAAACAACTACATGACAATAAAATGGACAACCACAAACAAATGGACAGATTCTTGGAAAGGTAAATTTTCCAAGACAGAACCAAGAAAAATTAGAAAACATAAACAGACCTATCACAAGCAATGAAATTTTAACCATAATTTAAAATCTTCCAACACACAAAAGTCCAGGACCAGGTTTCACAGGTGAATTCTATGAAACATTTAAAGAAGAGCTAACAGTCATCCTTCACAAACTCTTCCAAAAATTGCAGAGTGAGAAACACTCCCAAATTCATTCGATGAAACCACCATCACCCTGATACCAAAACCAGAAAAAGATATCACAAAAATAGAAAATTATAGACCAATATCACTGATGAACATAGATGCAAAAATCCTGCACAAAATACTAGCCAACAGAATCCAACAGCACATTAAAAGGTTCATATACCGTGATGAAGTGGGATTTATCCCAGGGATGTAAGGATTTTACAATATCCACAAATGAATCAGCGTGATACACCACATCAACAAATTGAAGAATAAAAACCATATGATCATCTCAGTAGACGCAGAAAAACTTTTGACAACATTCAACACCCATTTATGATAAAAACTTTCCAGAAAATGGGCACAGAGAGAAGCTGTCTCAACATAATAAAGACCATATATGACAGACCCACAGCAAGCATCATATTCAATGGTGAAAAACTGAAAGTATTTCCAGGAAATACTTTCCTGAAATTTCCAGATCAGGAAAAAGACAAGGATGTCCACTCTCGTCACTCTTATTCAACATTGTTTTGGAAGTCCTAGCCACAGCAATCAAAGAAAAAGAAATAAAAGGAATACAAATTGGAAAAGAACTAAAACTGTCACTGTTTGCAGATGACATGATACTATACATAGAGAATCCTAAAGATGCTACCAGAAAACTACTAGAGCTAATCAATGAATCTGGTAAAGTAGCAGGATACAAAATTAATGCACAGAAATCTCTAGCATTCTTATACATTAATATGATGAAAAATCTGAAAGAGAAATTAAGGAAACACTCCCATGTACCATTGCAACAAAAAGAATAAAATACCTAGGAATAAATCTACCTATGGAGACAAAAGACCAGTATACAGAAAACTATAAGAGACTGATGAAAGAAATTAAAGATATTACAAATAGATGGAGAGATATACCATGTTCTTAGATTGGAAGAATCAACATTATGAAAATGTCTATACTGCCCAAAGCAATTTACAGACTCAAGGAAATCCCTATCAAACTACCAATGGCATTCTTCACAGAATTAGAGGGAAAAAAGTTTACAATTTGCATGGAAACACAAAAGACCCTGAATAGCCAAAGCAATCTAGAGAAAGGAAAATGGAGTTGGAGGAATCTGGCTCCCCGACTTCAATTTATACCAAAAAGCTACAGTAGTCAAGACAGTATGATACTGCCACAAAAACAGAAATATAGATCAATGTACAGGAAAGGATGATAAACCCACACACATATCAGTGCCTAATTTATGACAAAGGAGGCGAGAACATACAATGGAGAAAAGACAGTCTCTTCAATAAGTGGTGCTGGGAAAACTGGACAGCTACATGTAAAAGAATGAAATTAGAACACTCCCTAACACCATACACAAAAATAAACTCCAAGTGGATTAAAGACTTAAATATAAGACCAGACAGTATGAAACTCTTAGAGGAAAACAGGAAAAACACTCTTTGACATAAACCACGGCAAGATCTTAGGCTTTTTTTGTGGTTTTTTTGCAGTACGTGGGCTTCTCACTGTTGTGGCCTCTTCCATTGCAGAGCACAGGCTCCGGAGGTGCAGGCTCAGTGGCCATGGCTCATGGGCCCAGCCGCTCCACAGCATGTGGGATCTTCCTGGACTGGGGCACAAACCTGTGTCTCCTGCATCGGCAGGCAGACTCTAAACCAATGCGCCACCAGGGAAGCCCAGCATGATCTTTTTTTTGACTCACTCCTAGACTAATGGAAATAAAAACAAAAATAAACAAATGGGACTTAAACTTAAAAGCTTTTGCACAGGGCTTCCTTGGTGGCGCAGTGGTTGGGAGTCCGCCTGCAGATGCAGGGGACACGGGTTCGTGCCCCGGTCCGGGAGGATCCCACATGCGGCGGAGCGGCTGGGCCTGTGGGCCATGGCCGCTGGGTCTGTGCGTCTGGAGCCTGTGCTCCGCAATGGGAGAGACCAAAGCAGTGAGAGGCCCGCATATTGTTTAAAAAAAAAAAGCTTTTGCACGGCGAAGGAAACCATAAACAAGATAAAAAGACAACCCTCAGAATGGGAGAAAATATTTGCAAACGATGCAACTGACAAAGGATTAATTTCTAAAATATACGTATAGCTCATGGAGCTTAATATCTAAAAAACAAACAATCCAGTTAAAAAATGGGTGGAAGGCCTAAATAGACATTTCACCAGGGAAGACATACAGATGGTCAAGAGGTACATGAAAAGATGAGAGAAATGCAAATCAAAACTACAATGAGGTATCACCTCATGCCAGTCAGAATGGCCATTATCCAAAAATCTAGAAACAATAAATGCTGGAAAGGGTGTGGTGAAAAATGAACCCTCCTGCCCTGTTTGTGGGAATATAAATTGATAAAACCACTATGGAAAACAGAATGGAGTTTCCTTAAAAAACTAAAAATAGGGCTTCCCTGGTGGCACAGTTTTTGAGAGTCCGCCTGCTGATGCAGGGGACACGGGTCCGTGCCCTGGTCTGGGAAGATCCCACATGCCGCGGAGCAGCTGGGCCCGTGAGCCATGGCCTCTGAGCCTGCGTGTCGGTTCGGAGCCTGTGCTCCACAACAGGAGAGGCCACAACAGTGAGAGGCCCGCATACAGCAAAAAAAAAAAAAAAAACTATAAAACTAAAAATACACCTACCATATAACCCAGCAATACCACTACTGGACATGTACCCTGAGAAAACCATAATTCAAAACAAGACATGTACCACAATGTTCATTGCAGCCCTATTTACAATAGTCAGGGCATGGAACCAACCTAAATGTTCATTGACAGATGAATGGATAAAGAAGATGTGACACATATATACAATGGAATATTACTCAGCCATAAAAAGAAATGAAATTCAGTTATTTGTAGTGAGGTGGATGGACCTAGAGTCTGTCATACAGGGCAAAGTAAGTCAGAAAGAGAAAACTAAATACCATATGCTGACACATATATATGGAATCTAAAAAAAAAAGGTGAATCTAGTTGCAGGGCAGGAATAAAGAGGTAGACATAGAGAATGGACTTGAGGACATGGGGTGGGAGGGTGAAGCTGGAGCTAAGTGAGAGAAGTTTGACATATACATATTACCAAATGTAAAATAGTTCACTGATGGGAAGGAGCAGCATAGCACAGGGAGATCAACTCAGTGTTTTGCAATGACCTAGAGGGGTGAGATATGGAGGATTGGAGGGAGGGGATATGGGGACGTGGATGCATGTGTCTTATTTGCTTTATTGTGCAACAGAAACTAATACAGTGTTGTGAAGAAATTATATTCCAATAAAGATCTATTAAAAAAAAAAGAACTACAATGAGGTATCACCGCACACCAGTGAGAATGGCCATCATCAAAAAATCTACAAAAATAAATGTTGCAGAGGGTGTGGAGAAAAGGGAACCCTCTTGCACTGTTGGTTGGAATGTAAATTGTTACAGCCACTATGGAGAACAGTATGGAGGTTCCTTAGAAAACTAAAAATAGAACCACCATACGACCCAGCAATCCCACTACTGGGCATATACCCTGAGAAAACCATAATTCAAAGGGAGTCAAGTACCACAATATTCACTGCAGCTTTATTTACAATAGCCAGGACATGGAAGAAACCTAAGTGTCCATTGACAGATGAATGGATAAAGAAGATGTGGCACATATAATCAATGGAATATTACTTAGCCATAAAAAGAAACAAAATTGAGTTATTTGTAATTAGATGAATGGACCTAGAGTCTGTCATACAGAGTGAAGTTAAGTTAGGTGGAGAAGAACAAATACCGGATGCTAACAAATATATATGGAATGCAAAAAAAAAAAGGTTCTGAAGATCCTAGGGGCAGGACAGGAATAAAGACCCAGATGTAGAGAATGGACTTGAGGACACAGGGAGGGGGAAGGGTAAGCTGGGACAAAGTGAGAGAATAGCATTGACATATATACACTACCAAATGCAAAATAGATAGCTAGTGGGAAGAAGCTGCATAGCACAGGGAGATGAGCTTAGTGCTTTGTGTCCATCTAGAGGGGTGGAATAGTGAGAGTAGGAGGGAGGTGCAAGAGGGAGGGGACATGGGGATATATGTAAACATATAGCTGATTCACTTTGTTATACAGCAGAAATTAACAGAACATTGTAAAGTAATTATACTCCAATAGAAATATTAAATTTTAAAAAAAGGTTTTAAAATGCTTGGAACAAAAGCAAGGAAACATTATCAGAACGAGAAAAAAATTGGACACAATACAAGATTTAGGTACATAGTAGCTACAGAAGGACTTGCAACATTGGTTAGAAGCAGTGCTGCATCCTCAGTAGATTGCTATACTCCACAGGTTTATCCCAGTCCCCAACTCCATCTTGTCTCCATTTATTGCTCTAGCATTTTTCTTCTTTCACAGCCAGATTTCTAATCTTCACCTTCTATGTGCTTCTTAACAGTTCAATGTGGCTTTCCAATCCTAGTCACTCCACTGACATTGCTGGTACCAATTTCATTAAACATCTCCCTTTTTAAGACTTTATCTTGCTTAAATTCTTGGTGGCATTTGACAAAATCCACCACTATTTCTCATTTGAAATTCTCTATTTTCTTGGTTTTCCTTGGTTTTCACCATGTTATGAGCTCCTAGATTTCTTCTTAACTCTGTGGCTACTCTGTATCAGGTTCCTTTGCAAGCCCAACTTACTCTAAATCACTGAGATGTCAGTGCCTCTCAGGGTTCTTCCCTGGGCTCTCTCCTCTCATCTCCCCTGCTCTCTTCACTATACCTGCTCTCTCTAGGCAAATTTATTCACTCTCCTGGCTTCAGTGATATTTCCAGACCCTCACATTATCCTTCCTATTGAACTTGGATATCCCATCATCTGCTCAAACCTCCCAAAGTGAATTTCCCCTCCCTCAGGAACTTGCTCCCTCCCCATCTCCAACACTCTCCTGTTGAGGCTAGAAATCCACAGTTCCTCCTCAACTCTTTAGTTCTGCCTCCCTCAAACTTTCAATCAATCAAAAAGTATTACTGATTCAAATTCCTCATTATCTCTCTAACCTTTTCACTTCTCTTCTTCCCTATGTGCACAACCATAGATTTTGCCACCATCATCTCTTGCCAATATCATTCCAGCGACTTCTTAACTGATCCCTTGTCCCTGGTCTTGTCCCTTCAGATTCTCCATACTGCAACCAGAATGGTCTTTCCAAAATAAAGCTATATAATTACTCCTCTACTTAAAATCTTTGATGACACCAGAATCTGCTTGAGGATAAATTTTAAACTCATTAACATCACTCTGAAGACCATTCAAGATCTGGCCCCTAGAACCTTTCCAGTCTCTTTTTATCCCACTCCATTCTTTTCCCATGTGTCTTATTGTTTCTCATGTCTACATTACCAGGTTTTAGAGCTGCCATATAGTCTCTCCTGACAATTTGGTGGAGTAGAAGGCCTTGAGCTCAACTGATGAAAAAACCAAAATCACAACTAACTGCTGAACAACCATCAAAAAAGGACTGGAACCTACCAAAAAAGATATTCTACTTCCAAAGACAAAGAAGAAGCCACAACCAGATGGTAAGAGGGGCACATTTGTGATACAGTCAAATCCCGTACCCACCAGGTAGGTGACACACAAAGTGGAAAATAATTATATTGCAGATGTTCTCCCACAGGAGTGAGAGTTCTGAGCCCACCTCAGGTTCCCAAGTCTTGGGGCCTGGCATCAGGACGAGGAGCTCCCAAGATCATTTGGCTTTGAAGGCCAGAGATGCTTCATTGCAGGAATGCTACAGGACTGTGGGAAACAGAAACATCACTTATGAAGGATGCACACAAGGTCTCATGTGCACTGAGACCCAGGGGAAAAGCAATAACTTCATAGGAGCTTGGGCCAGACATACCTACTGGTCTTGGAGGGTCTCCTGTGGAGGCAGGGGGTGACTTTGGCTCACTGTGGGGAGAAGGACACTAGTGGAAGAGGTACTGGGGAGTACTCATTGGTGTGAGCTATCCTGAAGGCTTCCATTTTGACACCAAGAACTGGCCCCCCCTGTAGATTTCAGTGCTGGAAAACCTCAGGACAAACAACCAACAGGCCCACCCATCATCAGACAGGCTGCTTAAAGTCTTCCTGACCCCACAGCTGTCATTAAACACACCACTTGATACAGCTCTGTCCACCAGAAGAATAGACCCAGCTCCACCCACTAGTGGGCAGGCACAAGTCCCTCCCATTAGGAAGTCTGAACAAATCTCTTAGACCAGCCCCACCCACCAGGGAGCAGACACTAGAAGGAAGAGGAACTACAGTCCTGCAGCCTGTGGGAATGCAAACACAGAAAGTTAGACAAAATGGGATGGCAGAGGAATATGTTCCAGAAAAAGGAATAGGATAAAACCCCAGAGGAACGTCTACATAAAGTTGAGATAGGGAATCTACCTGAAAAAGAAATCAGAGTAATGATAGTAAAGATAATCCAAGATCTTGAAAAAAGAATGAAGGCATAGACTGAGAAGATACAGGAATATTTTAACAAAGAGCTAGAAGATTTAAAGAACAAACAGAGGTGAACAATACAGTAACTGAAATGAAGAATACGCTAGAAGGAATCAAGAGCAGAAAAAATAAGGCAGAAGAATGGCTAAGTGAGCTGGGAGACAGAATGGTGGAAATCACTGCCATGGAACAGAATAAAGAAAAAAGAATGAAAAAACTGAAGACTGCTTAAGAGACCTAGGACAATATTAATTGCACCAATATTCACATTATAGGGGTCCCAGAAGGAGAAGACAGAGAGAAAGGGCCAGAGAAAATATTTGAGGAGATAATAGCTGAAAACTTCCCTAACATGGGAAAGGAAGCAGTCACCTAAGTCCAGGAAGCACAGAGAGCCCCATACAGGATAAACCCAAAGAGGAACACATAGTAATCAAATTGACAAAAATTAAAGACAAAGAGAAAATATTAAAAGCATCAAGGGAAAAGCAACAAATAACATACAAGGGAATACACATAAGGTTATCAGCTGATTTTTCAGCAGGCCAGAGGGATATACTCAAAGTGATAAAAAAGGAAAACCTACAACCAAAAGTTTTACTGACAAGACAAGCTAAAAGAATTCAGCACAACCAAATTCATGTTACAACAGACGCTAAAGGAACTTCTCTAGACAGGAAAGAAAAGGTCACAACTAGAAACAAGAAAGTTACAAATGAGAAGGCTCACTGGTAAAGGCAGACATATAGTAAAGGTAGGAAATCATGCACAAACAAATATGATACCAAAACCAGCAATCATGAGAAGAGAAGAGTACAAATGCAAGACATTAGAAATGCATTTGAAATTAGGAGACCAGCAACCTAAAACAATCTTGTATATATATATACAGAATGCTATGTCCAAACTTCATGGTAACCACAAACAAAATAACTACAATATTTTGTAGAAAAAGGAATCCAAGTACAACACTAAAAATAGTCATCAAATCACAAGAGAAGAGAACAAAAGAGGAAGGGAGGAAAAAAACCCTACAAAAACAAACCAAAAACAATGAACAAACTGGCAATAAGTACATACATATCATTAATTGCCTTAAATGCAAATAGATTAAAGGCTCCAACCAAAGACATAGACTAACTGAATGGACACACAAAAAGATCTGTATATATGCTGTATACAAGAGACCCACTTCAGATCTAGGGACACATACAAACTAAAAGAGAAGGGATGGAAATAGGTATTCCATGCAAACGAAAATCCAAAGAAGCCTGGAATAGCAATATTCCTATCAGACAAAATAGGCTTTAAAATAAAGACTGTTACAAGAGACAAAGAAGAAGGACACTACATAATGATCAAGGGATCAATCCAAGAAGAAGATATACCAACTGTAAACATATATGCACCCAACATAGGAGTGCCTCAATATATAAGGCAAATGCTACCAGCCATAAAAGGCTAATTCACAGTAACACAATAATAGTGGGGAATTTTAACATTCCATTTACATCATTGGAAAGATCATGCAGACAGAAAATTAATCAAGAAGCACAGATCTTAAATGATACATTAGACCAGATGAACTTAATTGATATTTATAGAGCATTCCATTCGAAAGCAGCAGAATACACATTCTTTTCAAGTGCACATGGGACATTCTCCAGGATAGATCACATGCTGGGCCATAAAGCAAGCCTCAATAAATTGACAAAAATTGAAATCATATCAAGCATCTTTTCCAGCCACAATGCTATGAGATTAGAAATCAGGTACAAGAAAAAACTGTAAAAAACACAAACATGTGGAGGCTAAACAATATGCTACTAAGCAACAAATGGATCACTGAAGAAATTAATCAAGAAATCAAAAATACCTAGAGACAAAGCAAAAGAAAAACTCGGCAATCTAAAACCTATGGGATGCAGCAAAAACAGTTCTAAGAAGGAAGTTTATAGCAATACAATCTTACCTCAGGAAACAAGAAAATCCCAAATAACCTAACCTTACACCTAAAGCAACTAGATAAAGAAGAACAAACAAAACCCAAAGTTAGCAGAAGGAAAGAAATCATAAAGATCAGAGCAGAAATAAATGAAATAGAGTTGAAGAAAACAATAAAAAAGATCAATGAAACTAAAAGCTGGTTCTTTGAAAAGATAAAATTGAGAAACCTTTAGCCAGACTCATCAAGAGAAAAAGGGAGAGGGATCAAATCAATAAAATTAGAATGAGAAAGGAGAAGTTACAATGGGCCCCATAGAAATACAAAGGGTCATAAGAGATTACTACAAGCAACTCTATGCCAATAAAATGGGCAAACTAAAAGAAATGCACAAATTCTTAGAAAGATACAATCTCCCAAAACTGAACCAAGAAGGAATAGAAAATATGAGTAGATCAATCACAGGCACTGAAATCAAAACTTTGATTAAAAAACTACCAGCAAACAAAAGTTCAGGACAAGATACCTTCACAGGCAAATTCTGTCAAACATTTAGAGAAGAGTTAACACCTACAGTTCTGAAACTCTTCCAAAAATTTGCAGAGGAAAGAACACTCCCAAACTCATTCTCTGAGGCTACCATCACCCTATTACCAAAACCAGATAAAGATATCACACACAAGAAAAGAAATTCACAGGCCAATATCACTGATGAACACAGACACAAAAATCTTCAACAAAATACTAGCAAACCAAATCCAACAATAGGTTAAAAGGATCATACAAGATGACTAAGTGAGATTTATCTCAGGGATGTGTGGATTTTTCAATATCCACAAATCAGTCAGTGTGATACACCACATTAACAAACTGAAGAATAAAATCTATATGATCATCTCAATAGATGCAGAAAAAGCTTTTGACAAAATTCAACACCCATTTATGATTAAAAAAATCTCCAGAAAGTAGGCATAGAGGGAATATACCTCAAAATAATAAAGACCATATATGACAAACCCACAGCTAACATCATACTCAATGGTGAAAAGCTGAAAACATTTCCTCTAAGATTGGGAAGAAGAGAAGAATATCCACTCTCATTATTTTTATTCAACATAGTTTTGGAAGTCTTAGTCATGGCAATCAGAGAAGAAAAAGAAATAAAAGGAATCCAATTTGGAAAAGAAGAAGTAAAACTGTCACTGTTTGCAGATGACATGATACTGTACATAGAAAATCCTAAAGTTGCCATGAGAAAAC
Organism: Phocoena sinus; assembly: GCF_008692025.1. Classification (NCBI taxonomy): domain Eukaryota; kingdom Metazoa; phylum Chordata; class Mammalia; order Artiodactyla; family Phocoenidae; genus Phocoena; species Phocoena sinus. The sequence goes on along the minus strand of NC_045763.1, from coordinate 156,452,210 downwards.
TATTACATTCATCAATGAATTTGGTAAAGTTGCAAGATATAAAATTAATACACAATAATCTGTTGTACTTCTATACACTAACAATGAAAGATCAGAAAGAGAAATTAAGGAAACAATCCCATTTACCATCACATCAAAAAGAATAAAATACCTAGAAACAGACCTACCTAAGGAAGCAAAAGACATGTACTCTGAAAACTATAAGACCCTGATGAAAAAAATTGAAGGTGACACAAACAGATGGAGAGATATATCATGTTTTTGGATTGGAAGACTCAATATTGTCAAAATGACTATACTACCCAAGGTAATCTACAATTTCAATGCAATCCATATCAAATTACCAACATGCACTTTCTGCAGATCTAGAACAAAAATTTTACAATTTGTATGGAAATGCAAAAGACCCTGACTAGTCAGAGCAATCTTGAGAAAGAAAAATGTAGCTGGAGGAATCAGGCTCCTTGACTTCAAATTATACTATAAAGCTACAGTAATCAAAACCATATGGTACTGGAACAAAGAAAAACTTATAGATCAGTGGAACAGGATAGAAAGCCCAGAAATAAGCCATGCACCTATGATCAACCAAGCTATGACGAAGGAGGCAAGAATATACAATGGAGAAAAGATGGGCTCTATAATAAATGGTGCAGGGAAAACTGGACAGCTTCATGTAAGAAAATGAAATTAGAGCATTGTTTAACACCATATATAAAAATAAACTCCAAATGGATTAAAGACCTAAATGTAAGACCAGATGCTCTAAAACCCTTAGAGGAAAACATAGACCGAACACTCTTTGACATAAATCACAGCAATATCTTTCTGGATCAACCTCCTAGAGTAATGAAAATAAAAACAAAAATAAATAAATGGGACCTAATTAAACTTAAAAGCTTTTTCACAACAAGGGAAACCATAAAAAATATGAAAAGACAACACACAGAATGAGAGAAAATATTTGCAAATGATGCAACTGACAAGGGATTAATCTCCAAAATATACAAACAGCTCATGCAGCTCAATATCAAAAAATGCAATCAAAAAATGGACAGAAGATCTAAATAGACATTTCTCCAAAGAAGACATACAGATGTGCCAAAAAGCACATAAAAAATGCACAACATTATTAATTATTAGAGAAATACAAATCAAAAGTACAATGAGGTATCATTTCATTGGTCAGAATGGCCATCATCAAAAAGTCTACAAACAATAAATTCTGGAGAAGGTGTGGAGAAAAGGGAGCCCTCCTACACTCTTGGTGGGAATGTAAATTGGCACAGCCACTATGGAGAACATTATGGAGGTTCCTTAAAAAAACTCAAAATAGAGCTACATTAGATCCAGCAATCCCACTCCTGGGCATATATCTGGAGAAAATCATAATTCAAAAACTACATGCACCCCAATGTTTATTGCAGCACTATTTACAATAGCCAAGGCATGGAAACAACCTAAATGTCCATCAACAGAGGAATGGATAAAGAAGATGTGGTACATATATACAGTGGAATATTACTCAGCCATAAAAAAGAATAAAATAATGCCATTTAGCAACATGGATGGACCTAGAGATTATCATACTAAGTGAAGTAAATCAGAGAAAGACAAGTATCATATAATATCACTTATATGTGGAATCTTAAAAAATGTTACAAATCAACTTATTTACAAAACAGAAACAGACTCACAGAAAACAAACTTGTAGTTACCAAAGGGAAATGTTGGGAGAGAGGGATAAATTAGGAGTTTAGGATTAACACATACACACTACTATATATAAAATGGATAATGAACAAGGACCTACTATATAGCACAGGGAACTCTACTCTGTAATAACCTATGGGAAAAGAATCCGAAAAAGAATAAATACATGTATATGTATAACTAAATCAGTTTGCTGTACACCTGAAACTAACAAACCTTGTAAATCAATTATACTCCAATATTTAAAAAAAAACAGATAAAAGGATAAACAAATTGTAGCATAGTTAAATAATGGAATATTACTTAGAAATAAAAAGGAATGAACAGTAGTAGATACATACCACAGCATAGACAAATCTCAAAAACATTATCTTAAGGGAAAGCAGTCAGTCAAGAAAGGATGCATAGTAAATGGTTGTCTTCATAAGAAGTTCTAAAAATAGGCACAGTTAATCTACGGTGATAGGAATCAGATCCATGGAAGCCTAAATCGTTGATGGGGTGGAATTGACTGGATGGGGATGCAAGGGAAACTTATGGAGTGCTGGAAATGTATTTATGTTAATGGAGGTGGTGTGTGGTGTATGCAATTGTCAAACTCCCTAAACTGTACAGTTGTCATATGTAAATGATATCCCAATAAGGTTGAGTAAAAATAGATTTCATCTGTGAGAAAAAAAAAAAGCTGCCGTATAGTAAGTGTGCAGTTTATATTTGTTAAGTTAACATTTCCAAGTCTTATATGTAACATGCTTGATAAGAACCCTTTCTGTTTAGTCAGGCAAATAGAGTGTATGTGCAATAATTTCCTAGGTCTGCTGTAACAAAGTACTACAAACTGGATGATTTAAACAACAGGAATTTAATCACTCATAGTTCAGGAGGCCAGAAGTCAAAAAATCAACCTGTCAGCATGATAAGTTCTTTCTGGAGGCTCTGAAGGACAATCTATGCCTTTCTCCTAGATTTTGGAGACTGCCAGCAATCCTTGGCATTCCTTGCCTTATGGATGCATTGTCCCAGTCTCTGCCTCTGGCTTCACATTGCCTCCTCCCCTGTGTCTCACATCTCCCTCTCCTTTCTCTTATAAGGACACCTGTCATTGGTTTTAGGGGCCATCCTAATCCAGGATGATCTCAAGATCTTTATTTAATTACAACTGTGAAGGCCCTTATTCCAAATAAGTTCCCATTCTGAAGTTCTGAGTGGAAATATCTTTTGGGGGACACCATTCAACCCACTATAGGAGAATTTGTGGAAAATGTTTTATGGCCAGTTACAGGTCCTGTACGAGACCTCCATGTATAAACTACCTTTACTCAGTAGCTCTAATTTTTTTTTAAAGCTTAAAAGCTTTGTCAGTTTGTCAGAAATTGAATCTTTATTCTTAAATTTTGCATTTAATGTATTATTAAAGAACTTTCAGATATTTTCTTGTATATTAACCATTTTTATTCCTTCATTTGTGAATAAACTTTTCATGCTCTTAGCATGTCTATGGAGTCATAATATCTTTCTTAGAAATATGTAGAGGCACTTTATATATTAAGGCTATGAGCATTTGTGACAATATTTTTTTCTCAGTTTGTGATTTGTCTCTCCTTGCTTTTTTTTTTTTTTTTTTTTTTTTTTTGGCTGTACTGCATGGCTTGATATTAGTTCCCTGAATTAGTTATTAGTTCCCTGACCAGGGATTGAACACTGGCCTACAGCAGTGAAAGCCCTGAGTCTTAACCACTGGACCTCCAGGGAATTCCTGCTATTTTGTTTTTTATAAATAAAATCTTAGAAATTATTCAAGTATCAGGCTTAAAGCAATAATAAATCAAAAAGCATTTTAGATTGCCAACAAATGTGGTTATCAGATAACCCCTTAGAAGTTTTAGTTTTTCTGATACAGAATCTAGACTTACACACATGGAACACCTAGGAGCAATAGCTAATATAAAATTCAAGGCTAAGATTATGGCAAGGGCTATAAAGGTCATAGCAAGTGCCAAAAGTCACAATGGGACAAGGTTAGTACTGGAGAGTGAACTCAGAGATCTCCTCTGAGCAGTAACCCATAAATTAAACACTCCAAAAGCTTTGTTATTATGTTTTTGAGTCAGTATATTTTAGGAGATTCAGTCTAGTATAAATAATTTTTCCTATTTCTGAAAATGACAGTGAAATAATATTCTCAGTTTTAAATAAGAAAAAATTTAATTCTAGAAATGCAATTTATGGCAATCTTACAGATTTTTATATTTTAAAATCTTATTCTCAGACAGGCCACTGAGTCCTTCTTATTGATTCAAAAGGGCTTATTATATAGTTGCTACAATAGGCCAAATTATACAGAGCCACTGTGGTTAAGACAAGAGATTGGGCTGTCTTTCAGACGACCAGAGTTCAATACTATCTTCCCACTATTAAGGCATGTGGCTTTGTGCATGCCTCTTAATTTCATTGAGCTTGGACTTATTTATCTATAAGATTGAAATCATAACTTTTCCTTTCAGAGGTGATAAAAAGATGAAGTGAGACAATGTTTGTGAAACTGCCTAGATATTTGTGACACAAAGTAGTCATCAATAAATGACTCCTCCTCCCCTCCCCCTCACTGAGGCCAGATGTAAACTGCAGCATGAAAGATTTGGAATAGATGATTTCTGAGGTCACTTCTAACTCTACGAAATTTTTACCACATGGCCAATACCAAAATAGCATTGGTAAGGGTGTAGGTCAAGCATCACAGATATATGTCAGGGCAAATTTTCTGGATAGCCACTGTATCAATAATTTTAATATGCAAATACAATTTGAACTAATAGAAACTTATGGGAATCATTTGGACTATTAATAGAGATTTGTCTATAAAAATGTTGATCACAATATTGTTTTTAATCAAGAAAATTGAAAAATTCACTCCAGAGAGAAACAACAAAAGCTATAATCGTGCAGCCTGTGGAACATAAACCACATTCACAGAAAGATAGACAAGATGAAAAGGCAGAGGCCTATGTACCAAATGAAGTAACAAGATAAAACCCAGAGAAACAACTGAATTAAATGGAGATAGGCAATCTTCCAGAAAAAGAATTCAAAATAATGAGAGTAAAGATGATCCAGGACCTCAGAAAAACAATGGAGGCAAAGATTGAGAAGATGCAAGAAATGTTTAACAAAGATCTAGAAGAATTAAAGAACAAACAAACAGAGATGAACAATACAGTAACTGAAATGAAAACTAAACTAGAAGGAATCAATAGCAGAATAACTGAGACAGAAAAATGGATAAGTGACCTGGAAGACAGAATGGTGGAAGTAACTGCTATGGAACAGAATAAAGAAAAAAGTATGAAAAGAAATAAGACAGCCTAAGAGACCTCTGGGACAACATTAAACACAGCAACATTCACATTATAGGGGTCCAAGAAGGAGAAGAGAGAGAGAAAGGACCCGAGAAAATACTTGAAGAGATTATAGTTGAAAATTTCTCTAACATGGGAAAGGAAATAGCCACACAAGTCCAGGAAGCACAGAGAGTCCCATACAGGATAAATGCAAGGAGAAACATGCCAAGACACATAGTAATCAAATTGGCAATAATTAAAGACAAAGAAAAATTATTGAAAGCAGCAAGGGAAAAATGACAAATAATATACAAGGGAAGTCCCATAAGGTTGAGAGCTGATTTCTCAGCTGAAATTCTACAAGCCAGAAGAGAGCGGCATGATATACTTAAAGTGATGAAAGGGAAGAACCTACAATCAAGATTACTCTACCCAGCAAGGATCTCATTCAGATTCGATGGAGAAATCAAAAGCTTTTCAGACAAAAAAAAGCTAAGAGAATTCAGCACCACCAAACCAGCTCTACAACAACTGCTAAAGGAACTTCTCTAAACGGGAAACACAAGAGAAGAAAAGGACTTACAAAAACAAACCCAAAACAATTAAGAAAATGGTAATAGGAACATACATATAGATAATTACCTTAAATATGAATGCATTAAATGCTCCAACCAAAAGACACAGGCTTTCTGAATGGATACAAAAAGAAGACCTATATATATGCTGTCAACAAGAGATGAACTTCAGATCTAGGGACACATACAGACTGAAAGTGGGGGGATGGAAAAACATATTCCGTGTAAATGGAAATCAAAGGAAAACTGGAGTAGCAACACTCATATCAGATAAAACAGACATAAAAATAAAGAATGCTACAAGAGACAAGGAAGGACACTACAAAATGATCAAGGAATCAATCCAAGAAGAAGATATAGCAATTATAAATATATATGCACCCAACATAGGAGCACCTCAATACATAAGGCAACTGCTAACAGCTATAAAAGAGGAAATCGACAGTAACACAATAATAGTGGGGGACTTTAACAACTTACTTACACCAATGGACAGATCATCCAAAATTAAAATAAATAAGGAAACAGAAGCTTTAAATGACACAATAGATCAGATACATTTAATTGATATCTATAGGACATTCCATCCAAAAAAAGCAGATTTCACTATCTTCTCAAGTGCTCATGGAACATTCTCCAGGATAGGTCACATCTTGGGTCACAAAGCAAGCCTCAGTAAATTTAAGAAACTGGAAACCAGATCAAGCATCTTTTCTGCCCACAATGTTATGAGATTAGAAATCAATTACAGGGAAAAAAACGTAAAAAACACAAACACATGGAGGCTAAGAAATACGTTACTAAATAACCAAGAGATCACTGAAGAAATCAAAGATGAAATAAAAAAATACCTAGAGACAAATCACAATGAAAACACAATGATCCAAAACCTATGGGATGCAGCAAAAGCAGTTCTAAGAGGGAAGTTTATAACTATACAAGCCTACCTCAAGAAACAAGAAAACTCTCAAATAAACCATCTAATGTTACACCTAAAGGAACTAGAGAAAGAAGAACACACAAAACCCAAAGTTAGCAGAAGGAAAGAAATCATAAAGATCAGATACATGAAATAGAAACAAAGAAAACAATAGCAAAGATCAATAAAACTAAAAGCTAGTTCTTTCAGGAGATAAACAAAATTAGGGCTTCCCTGGTGGCGCAGTGGTTGAGAGTCCGCCTGCCAATGCAGGGGACACGGGTTCATGCCCCGGTCTGGGAAGATCCCACATGCCATGGAGTGGTTGGGCCTGTGAGTCATGGCCGTTGAGCCTGCGCATCCGGAGCCTGTGCTCTGCAACGGGAGAGGCCACAACAGTGAGAGGCCCACATACCGCAATAAATAAATACATAAATAAAATTTTAAAAAGAAGATAAATAAAAGTAATAAACCATCAACCAGACTCATCAAGAAAAAGTGGGAGAGGACTCAAATCAATAAAATTAGAAATGAGAAAGGAGAAGTACCACAGACATGGCAGAAATACTAAGCATCTTAAGAGACTACTACATGCAATTCTATGCCAATAAAATGGACAACCTGGAAAAAATGGCGAAATTCTTAGAAAGGTGTAACCTTCCTAGACTGAACCAGGAAGAAATAGAAAATATGAACAGACCAATCACAAGTAATGAAATTGAAATTGTGATTAAAAATATTCCAACAAACAAAAGTCCATGACCAGATGGCTTCATAGATGGATTCTGTCAAACATTTAGAGAAGAGCTAACACCCATCCTTCTCAAACTCTTCCAAAAAATTGCAGAGAAAGGAAAACACCCAAACTCATTCTATGAGGCCACCATCACCCTGATACCAAAACGAGACAAAGATACTACAAAAAAAGAAAACTATAGGCCAATATCACTGATGAATACAGATGCAAAAATCCTCAACAAAATAGTAGCAAACAGAATCCAACAGCACATTAAAAGGATCATACACCCTGATCAAGTGGGATTTATCCCAGAGATGCAAGGATTCTTCAATATATGCAAATCAATCAATGTGATACACCATATTAACAAATTGAAGAGTAAAAACCATATGATCATCTCAATAGAGGCAGAAAAAGCTCTTGACAAAATTCAACACCTATTTAGATAAAAACTCTCCAGAAAGTGGGCATAGAGGGAACCTATTCAACATACTAAAGGCCATATACAACAAACCCACAGCAAATATCATTCTCAATGGTTAAAAACTGAAAACATTTCCTCTAAGATCAGGAGCAAGACAAGAATGTCCACTCTCACCACTATTATTCAACCTAGTTTTGGAAGTCCTACCACAGCAATCAGAGAAGAAAAAAAAATAAAAGGAATACATATTGGAAAAGAAGAAGTAAAGCTGTCACTGTTTGTAGATGACATGATAATATACATAGAGAACCCTAAAGATGCCACCAGAAAACTACTAGAGCTAATCAATGAATTTGTTAATTTTCAGGATACAAAATTAATGCACAGAAATCTCTTGCATTCCTATACACTAATGATGAAAAATCTTAAAGAGAAATTAAGGAAACACTCCCATTTACCATTGCAACAAAAAGGATGAAATACCTAGGAATAAACCTACCTAGGGAGACAAGAGACCTTTATGCAGAAAACTATAAAACACTGATGAAAGAAATTAAAGATGATGCCAACAGATGGAGAGATATACCATGTCCTTGGATTGGAAGAATATTGTGAAAATGACAATACTACCCAAAGCAATATACAGATTCAGTGAAATTCCTATCAAATTACCAATGGCACTTTTTACAGAACTGGAACAAAAAGTCTTAAAATTTGTATGGAGACACAAAAGACCCTGAATAACAAAAGCAGTCTTTAGGGAAAAAAATGGAGCTGGAGGAATCAGACTCCCTGACTTCAGACTATTCTACAAAGCTACAATAATCAAGACAATATGGTACTGGCACAAAGACAGAAAAATTGATCAATGGAACAGGATAGAAAGCCCAGAGATAATCTCACGCACCTATGGACAGCTAATCTATGACAAAGGAGGCAAGGATATACAGTGGAGAAAAGACAGTCTCTTCAATAAGTGGTGCTGGGAAAACTGGACAGCTACATATAAAAGAATGAAATTAGAATACTCCCTAACACCATACACAAAAATAATCTAAAAATGGATTAGAGACCTAAATGTAAGACCACATACTATAAAACTCCTGGAGGAAAACATAGGAAGAACACTCTTTGATATAAATCACAGCAAGATCTTTTTTGATCCACCTCCTAGAGTAATGGTAATAAAAACAAAAAGAAACAAATGGGACCTAATGAAACTTAGAAGCTTTTTCACAGCAAAGGAAACCATAAACAAGATGAAAAGACGATCCTCAAAATGGGAGAAAATATTTGCAAGTGAATCATCGGACAAAGGATTAATCTCCAAAATATATAAACAGCTCATGCAGCTCAGTATTAAAAAACAAACAACCCAATCCAAAAATGGGCAGAAGATCTAAATAGACTTTTCTCCAAAGAAGACATACAGATGGCCAAGAAGCACATGAAAAGCTGCTCAAAATCACTAATTATTATAGAAATGCAAATCAAAACTATAGTGAGGTATCACCTCACACCATTTAGAATGGGCATCATCAGAAAATCTACAAACAACAAATCCTGGAGAGGGTGTGGAGAAAAGGGAACCCTCTTGCACTGTTGGTGGGTATGTAAATTGATACAGCCACTGTGGAGAACAATATGGAGGTTCCTCAAAGAGCTAAAAATAGAATTACCATATGACCCAGCAATCCCACTACTGGGCATATACCCAGAGAAGACCATAATTCAAAAAGACGCATGCACCCCAATGTTCATTGCAGCAGTATTTACAATAGCTGGTCGTGGAAGCAACCTAAATGCCCAATGATAGACCAATGGATAAAGAAGATGTGGTACATATATACAATGGGATATTACTCAGCCATAAAAAGGAACGAAGTTGGGTCACTTGTAGAGATTGTCATAGAGAGTGAAGTATGTCAGAAAGAGAAAAACAAATATCATATATTAACTCATATACGTGGAACCTAGAAAATAGTACAGATAAACTGGCTTGCAGAGCAGAAATTGAGACACAGAAGTAGAGAAAAAAAGTATGGACACCATGGGGGGAAAGTGGGGGAGGTGGTTGTGGTGTGATGAATTGGGAGATTGGGATTGACATGTATACACTGATGTGTATAAAATTGATGACTAATAAGAAAAAAAAATATATATATATATAAATTAAAAGTCACTCTAAAAATAGAGCAGCAATTGAAATGTGGAATGTCTAGGCCATCTGTAAAAGAGATGTAATAATAAAGTTTCTACATAGAATAATGTTCACAATATTATGATTATCAAAAAATAAATTAAATATAATATATGCCTTGTGATCTTAGTTTTGTTACAAGAAAATAGACTTCTATATGCAAAGGCAAAATTTACACACTAAAATGCTAATAATGGTTGTTTCCATATCTTGGCTATTGTGAATAATGCTGCAATGAACATGGGAGTACAGTTATCTTTTTGAAATACAAATTTTATTTAAAAAATCTATATCTAGAGGCAGGATTGCTGGATCATATCATAGTTCTATTTTTAGTTTTTTTTAAGGAATCTCCATAATGTTTTCCACAGTGGCTGCACCGATTTACATTCCCACCAACAGTGCACAAAACGTTCCCTTTCCTCCAGATCCTCATCAACACTTGTTATCTTTTCTCTTTTTGATAAATGCCATCATAACAAGTAGGATTTGCTATCTCATTGTGGTTTTGATTTGAATTTCCCTGATGATTAGTGATGTTGAGCTTCTTTACATGTACCTGTTGGCCAACTGTATGTCTTTTCTTGAGTAATATCTATTCATTTTTAATCAGGTACATTATTTATTTATTTAACTATTGAGTTGTTTGAATTACTTATATATTTTGGATATTAATTCTTTATCAGACTTATACTTTACAAATTTTTTTCCCATTTCATAGGTTGCCCTTTTACCCTGTTGATTATTTCCTTTGCTGTGTTATGAGGCTTTTTAGTTTGATGCAATCCCACTTACCTATTTTTCTTTTGTTTCCTGTGCTTTTGGTGTTATATCCAAAAAAACATTGCCCAGACCAATGTCAAGAAGATTTTCCCCTATTTTTTTTCTAGTAGTTTCACAGTTTCAAGTCTTACTTTTAAGTCTTTAATTTGCTTTGAGTACATTTTTGTATATGGTAGGAGATAAGGGTTCAATTTCATCCTTCTGCATGTGGATATTCAGTTTTCCCAACACCACTTGCTGAAGAGACTATCTTTTCCCCACTGTATGTTCTTGGCACCCTTGTGAAATATCAATTGACTGTAGATATTTAGATTTATTTATGGACTCTTTATTCTGTTCCATTGGTCTCTATGTTTCTCCTTATGACAGGACCATATTGTTTTGATTACTGTAGTTTTGTGGTATATTTTAAAATCAGGAAGTGTGATGCCTGATGATGCCCAATGCCTGTGATAGTTTTGTGATAGCTTTAGGATATTTTTTTTCTATTCCTGCAAAGAATTCCATTGGGATTCTGATAAGGATTGTACTGAATCTACAGATCACTTTGGACATTTTAACAAAATTAATTCTTCAAATTCAAGAAAAAGAGTAAAGTATTTTCACTTATCTGTTTCTTCTTTAATTTTTCATCAATGTTTTAAAATGTTCAATGTACAAGTGTACAAAATGAATAAAGAAAATGTGCTATATTTAAATACAATGAAATAGTGTTCCAATATTCTTCAATCAAAAAAGAAGGAAATCCTGCCATTCGAGACAACATGGGTAAACCTGCAGAACATTATGCTACATTAAATCCTCCAACAACAGAATGACAAATATTGCATGATCTTACTTATATGTAGGATCTAAAAAAGTTGAACTCATGAAAGCTGAGGGTAAAATGGTGGTTTTCAGGGGTGGTGGGTAGGATAAATGGGGAGATTTTTGTCAAAGGGTACAAAGTTTCACTTATGCAGGATGAATAAGTTCTAGAGATCATGGTAACTATAGTTAATATACTATGCTGTATACTTGAAAGTTGCTAAGGGAGTTGATCTTAAATACTTTTACCACACAAAAAAATGTAAATATATGAGATTGTGGATATGTCATTAGCTTGATTGTGGAAATCATTTCACAATGTAAGCATATATCAAAACATTGTATTGTATGCCTTAAATATATAGAGTTGTTATTTGTCGACTATACCTCAAAGTTGGGGGAAAATGCTAATACTGGTTACTTCTGAGTATTAGTTTTAGAGGTTATTTCTAAAGTTTTATGTTAAATATCTATTGCTCCTATAAAGAAAAAGTCTGAGAAGTTATTTTTAAGTCTTTGCTACATGAAATGAGAGAGTTATTTAACATCTATTAAGTGATATGTGAAATTGGTGTAGTCTTCATTGAAGTAATCAGTAGCATCCTGCAACTCCTCCAACCACAAAATGAAGTAAAGAGCTGATGAAACATTGGTGAGTACCTGCCCTTCACAGGAAAAGAATGAACTGTGTGGGATTTGATCTATTAGTTCACAGTAGAAAATGTGGTACTACCTGGGGAAAGTTGGCCAGAGAGAAAGGATCTGTGCATATATTCTGGGCCAAAAGCCACCTCAGTAGTAACTGTGCTTATCTCCCACAATGGAAAGGTGATTTCTTTAGCCTAAAATTAAAGGTACACTGTGCATTTCCTGTTAATGGGCTCTGAAAACCTGGGCTTAAGCAGTTGACAGCATCTACAATACTAACCTTAAGAAATGGACACTAAGGACCCTTCCTGGTGGAACAATCATTAAGACTGGGCACTCCCAATGCAGGGGGCCCAGGTTTGATCCCTGGTCAGGGAACTATATCCCACATGCATGCTGCAACTAAGAGTTCACATGCCACAACTAAGGAGCTGGTGAGTCACAACTAAGGAGCCCTCCAGCTGCATCTAAGGAGCCCTGAAGCCACAACTAAGGAGCCCACAAGCTGCAACTAAGGAGCCCGCCTGCCGCAACTAAGACCCGGCACAAACAAACAAACAAATAAATAAATAAAAGAACCCTATCAGAAAAACTTAAGCTCTTTATTAATTGAGAGCATGTGGGTATTCTGAGGCAGGATGGCTGACTCACACTTATCTAAGAGTGACAAACTCCTCACTGACAGTGCTCTGTGATGTGCCGTTATTCATTGATCTGGGGCCCAGAGCCCTTTGCTTCGAGCTCCTCTTAACTTTCTCCACGTTTTCACCCTTAACTCTTAAACTCCTAGATGCTCTATAATTTGGGATACTTCTTTAATGCACTCAACACTTCTAGAGCTTATTTACATGTTCACACTCTAGAGCCTGAGAATAAAAAGAAGAGTAAGATTACCCAGAGGAAGGATATTACATTTAGTGACATACACCAATATTTGCTATATGCCTGATATGTTGCTACACCATTTAAATATTAATAGCTCATTTGGTCCTCATCACAATATTATTATGTGTTCTTTTCCCCACATAATGGATGAGAAAAGCAAGTCTCACAAGATTATGTTACTGCTCAAACGTACACAGATAACAGTGAGGAGCCAGTGTTCACAGCCAAGCCTGACTTACATGTGTGATGCTGCAGGAGAGTGACTAACCTGCCAGAGATTTGGCAAGGCTCCTAAGAACTTAAAGGTTTTTAGAAGTTCATTAAACTGAGAAATAAGGATCGAGGGAGTCAAAGGGAATAAAATGAATTTATTTTTTTAGAAAATGCTGTCAAAACCATTATGTATCCCACTGGTCAACCTTATATTTGGAAGTTATTTGAGCAGAGTGCTAAATGGTGGAGATACTATGATGATCAGAAAGGGAATCTGCAGCTTCGTGACCAGGAGGGAAGAGTGCCATTATTCTAACAACAACAAATATATATGGGGGGGTATGTACATATATATTTTATATATTTATATATATATAATATAATATAAAATATAATAAATTGTGCTTATATTATTAATACAATTATATTTTTATTATATTAACAATATATTATATTAATAATATAATATATAATGAAATAATAATTATAATAACTACAATCTATAATATATTGTATATTGTATATTTGTATATAATATATATTATATGTTAAATGCCTATGTGTATAATATTAATTATATTTATTAAAATAATTATATAACATTAATATTACCAAATTATATTATGTTAATATACTAATATATTATATATAATATTAATCTTATATGGTTATATAAATGTAATATATATTAATATAATAATATATAATTATAATAATATATTATTAATATATAATATATTATATATTATATATATTATATTATATTTTAGACATTGTAGAGTGATTTGTACATCAGCAATAGGAAACCAGACCTGCCAGATGAAGTTAGAGCAGAGAGAGGAGACATAATGTCAGAGGAGGTGGATGAGCTCAGCAGGTATCTGAAGAGAAAGCACCAGTTAGGCAGCATTCAGCATATTGATCATTCTAGAAGCAATGGGAATGCACTGAAAGGTTTCAGCTTGAGGTTGGCATTATCAGAAATTTGCTTAGTACAGTGTTATTCCCAGATTGACTCCCTACCTCTCTCCACCTATTTTATTGCACACAGTACTCAGAAGTGCAAATTAATATTAACCAGACACAACAAAAAATGCAAAAAAGGCTGGGAAAATATTACATGGGATATTCCAAAGTCGATTACAAATTATTTTTACATTACCCCCAGACATCCTCTCCTCTCCATATAAGTGAGTAATTAAAAGATAATGCTAACATCAAGAAAAGTCTATTCAATATTTTGTTTGAGATTAGAGACTACAGTAACACAAGGTTTGCTTTCATCCTAAGTAAAATTTGGAATTTTCTATTAACCATTAAATGTGGTGTGACATCTAGTGGCCAAAGTTACCAATTTCCTTTTCTTCTTTGGCTTGACTTAGACACTAGTGATAAAATACACACTGAAATCAATAAACACTGAGTAACTGCTGTGTGTAAAATGCAAAACTAAGGACTAAAGGGAGTGTTCAGAGGTGAAAATGTGCTACTTCTGCTCTCCTTGGAGCTTACAGACTCATACAGTGTGGGAGGAAGATAAGTGTTCAGATATTCTAATACTGCATTGCTAGAGCTGGAACCTTTAAGTAGGTGTTTGGCAACCAGATGGAAGTAAACGAGGCCTGGGCTGGAGACATAAATTTGGGATTCACCTTTGAACAGGTCATTGTTGAGACTAGAGTGTGGGCCACAAACAGAAATACTTAGCACTGCAACGGGTACAGACTAGTAGCTCAATAGATATTTACTACTATTAAAGAGCATTCTAAATGCTGTGATAGCAATAGGGGAACCCAGGAAAGTCCCAGCTACTAACTGAATAGAAATTCCTGGGTTTGATAAAATGATAATGCATTAAATCACAGATGCTAGCAAATACATATTTTATTATGGCTGAAATGTAAGCTTTGGGTGTTGTTTCTAACATGGCTATAATTTGGTTAACTTTGAGAAAACTACTCATCTTCTGTGAGATGCTTGTTTAATTGAAAAACAGGATTACAAAACACCTCACAGAAATTCTGTGCAGATCAACTGAGAAAATGTGTGCAAAAGAGATTTTTAACCCATAAAGTACTACACTCATATAGAGTGTCTATATTAGGTGAGCAGCCAGGAGGCAAATTGTACAAAGGAAATGCTTTAACCTAAAGGAAATGCTTTTAACCTAAAATCATAACCCCAGGCCATAAAGTGGCCAGGAAGAGCATCTAGGTCAATTTACTAAATATATCAATTTACCTAAAAGGTTTTTAACATTTTTCACTTTGGTTACATGTAAGGATAGGTATTTCTTCCAGAATTTGTATTACATTTTGTAAGTTCATTGCTTCAGATGGAATTTTTTTTCTGTTTCTTTTGTTTCTCAGTTCTTCTTTATGTTAATTTCTGACTTGCTGATATTTGGGCAGGTATTACATGTTTCAGGTTTTTCATTTAATTTTTGGTTTCTCACAACTTTATGTTTATAACTATTGTTTTTCAAATTTGAGTTACCACTCATGGACTTTATCATAATCCCTTCCTTTCTGCTTCTTTTTTTTTTTAATTTATTTTTTTCTTTCTGCTTCTTTGAATTACTGATTCATTAAAATCTTTGGGTAAACTGACCATGCTGGGCTATTTCACATGTTTCTTGTTCAAAATCAATATCAGTATTTTATAAGTAGCGGAAGAGTTTTGGCAATTTCTGGACTTTTTCTGATTATTTTAAATTTAACATTAACTTAGTTGAAATTGAAATATAATTAAAATATTATTTTATTGAAGTATAGTTGATTTACAATGTTATGTTAATTTCCAGTGTATAGCAAAGTGACTCAGTTATACATATATATTCTTTTTCATATCCTTTTCAATTATGGTTTATCACAGGATATTGAATATAGCTCCCTGTGCTATACAGTAGGACCTTGTTGTCTAGCCATCCTATATATACTACTTTGCATCTGCTAATCCCAAACTCCCAGTCCTTCCCTCCCCCATTCCCCTCCTCCTTGGCAACCACAATTCTGTTCTCTATGTCTGTGAGTCTGTTTCTGTTTTGTAGATCTGTTCTTTTGTGTCATATTTTAGATTCCACATATAAGTGATATCATATGGTATTTGTCTTTCTCTTTCTGACTTACTTAGCTTAGTATGATAATCTCTAGGTCCATCCATGCTGCTGCAAATGACAATATTTCATTTTTTTTTTACGGCAGAATAATATTCCAGTGTGTGTGTGTGTGTGTGTGTGTGTGTGTGTGTATGTATATCACACCTTCTTTAACCATTCATCTTTTGATGGACATTTAGGCTGTTTCCAAGTCTTGGCTATTGTAAATAGTGCTATTATGATATGTTCATCCTTTTGCTGTTCATTGTGGTTATCACTGTTTTCACAGAATTTTTTGATTTTTAAAAAATTCTGTGTACTGGTTTATTTAAGTGATTTACTTTCCAATTATGATTTTCTCTTTCTTGTAGATTCTTACTCCTTTTCTTTTTAGAGAAGGCTTTTCAATATTTCCTTTAGAATAGGTTTTGTATTGCTGTACTCTTTTAGTTTTTGCTTGTCTGAAAAATTCTTATATCTCTCTTTCATCTAAATGATAATCTTGGTAGGTAGACTGTCCTAGGTTGCAGATTTTTCCCTTTTCCAGATTTTGAATATATCTTGCCACTCCCTTCTGACCTGTATCATTTCTGTAAAGAAATCATCTAATAGCCTTATAGGGATTTTCTTATAATTATCTCTTTGTTTTTTCTCTTGCTGCCTTTAGAATCTTCTCTTTATCTTTAACTTTTGCCATTTTTATTTTGATATGTCTTGGTGTAGGTCTGTTTGAGTTTATCTTGTTTGGGACTGTCTATGCTTCCTGTACATGGTTATCTGTTTCCTTATTTAGGTTTGGGAAGTTTTCAGCCATAATTTCTTCAAATACATTTTCAATCCCCTTTTCTCTCTCTTCTATTATGCATAGATTGGCATGCTTTATATTATCCTATAGGTCTCTTATATTGTTTCTTTTTTTTTTTCATTTGGCTTTCTGTCTGCTGCTCTGATTGGGTAATTTCCATTATTCTATCTTCCAGATCACTTATTTGTTTTTCTGCATTATTCATTCTGCTATTGCTTTAGCTCCGCTTATGTCTTGGTGAATGAGTTCTATAATTTTTCTTGGTTCCTTTTTATAGTTTCTAGTTCCTTTTTATAGTAATCTGCATTTCTACCAATAGTCCTTAATTCCCTCAGTATTTTCATTATTTCCTTTTTGAACTTGGTGTCTACTAGATTGAAGAAGTCTGTTTCATTGTTTGTTCTTTCAGGGGAATTCTCTTGATCTTTTAATTGGGAGTGGTTCCTCCATTTCGTCATGTTACTTATATTTCTCTTGCTCTATGAATTTAGGAGAAACAATTATCTGCTGGGGTCTTGAAGGGCTATTTTTATGTGAGAGTATCCCTGTGTAGCCTGTGTGGATTTAATATTATTTTGGTGTGAGGGCTGTTTTTACTGTGGATGCCTGCTACTTCTTTCCTCAATGTATATGGCTATTATCCCCTTGACAGGATGTGTGACCCATGTTGTGGTGACCAGAACCTGCACTGGTTATTGAGCAGGACCTCCTCTTTTTCTCTGTCATTGTCACTGCCCTGTAAGGGGGTGGGTCTGTTCCTTAGTTGTGAGTAGAAGCCCCAGATCAGTTTCTGAGCTATGGTGCAAGGTAGGTGGATAGGAGTGCCCCCACTGGGAGAGGAGACACTGATTATTCCTCTGCCAGAGCTGTTCACCAGTGACTGTGCTCTGTGTGTCACCTGTCACCCATTGTGTGGGCTCACAAATTATACTGCTGTTGGCACTTCCCTTGGCCCCATCTCAACTTTGGGAATGCCAGCAATCAGCCCTGGTCTCCCTTGGGCATTGTTTTCACAAGGCCACTAGCAGAGATACATTGAAGTCAGGTCTCAGGACTGCAGTAGCTGTGCACCTGGACACACAGTGAGAACTATGGAAGCAGCTCAGACCCTGGCCTGTCCCAGGCCCTGCATGCACATGCCCACAAAGCCCACAGCTGCTAAGGTCAGACCCGCCCCAGCCAAAGGGCACCCGTTATCCACTTGGATGTCCTGCAGGTACTGAATTTACAAAGCCAGTGAAGGTGTGAATCCACAGCTTGTGCAGCTGCAGGGAGAGATTTCAGCCTTAAGTCACCCCTGGGACTCAGCTGTTGTTTCAACCCAGCCTCTATGCATGGGCAACCCACTGGCATCTGCTCCTGGAGCCCACTGAGGCAGCAGCTGGGGCACAGAAGCCCACCTAGATGGGAGCCCCTGAGGCAGTGGCTGGTGTGCACTCTCCTGGAGTCCACGGATGTGGGGGACAGTACATGGATAAAGAGGTTGTAATGGCAGTCCCACCCCTCCCTTCCCATACCACTTAACAATGGCACTTTGCTTCTATGATTGGCCCAGGCTTCTTCCACAAACAGCCCTGGTCGCAACTGTACCACACTCCAGTCCCTTCGGGATGTCTCCATGCAGCCAACAGCAGTCCTCTTCAAGGGTCTGTCCTCTAAACCCCAAGTTTCAGCACCCAGTCCCCACCCATACCAGTGGATGCGTGTCTCAGGCTGGGACATGCAGGGTGGTGGCACGACTGTCTATGCAGGTCTCTTTCTGTTCTGTCTGCCACAAACCAGTTGCGCTGTCCTCTGAGGCTCTGAAGCTTCCTTTGTGTTCCGGCTGATCTCCCCACCAGTGAGGGAGTTTCCCAAGGTGCAGGAAACTTTTCTCTTTTTCAGCTCCCTCCCAGGAGTGGAGGTTGCATCCTGCTTCCTTTTTTTTTTTTTCCTTTTGTCCTACCCAGTTACATGGAGATATTTCTGGTCCTCTCAGGTGTTTGAGGTCTTCTGCTAGTGTTCAGTAGATGTTCTGTGAGAATTGTTCCATTTGTAGATGCATTTTTGACGTATTTGTGGGAGGAGGTGAGTTCCACATCCTTCTACTCCACCGTCTTGATTGGAGCCCCCAAATTTAATTAAATTTTAATTCTTATTTTTTTAGGATGCTTTTGAAGGAATATGTAAAGTTAATTCATTTAAATTAAATCAAATTAAAATATATTTAAATATTTTATATGGGTAATATATGTTAAATTTTCATTTGATATCATTAATTTAAAACTATTTTGTTTTATTTTATTTTAAACTTGGTGTTTCTGGAAATTAAAGAAAATAAGCCTAACAAACTGTTTCAGAAATTGGAAAAAAAATATTAAAAATATCTGTGTTCTCAGATAACAATATATTCAACAGTGAAAAGCTGAAAGCTTTTCCTCTAAGATCAGAAACAAGACAAGGATGCCCACTCTTGCCACTTCTATTTAACACGTGGATGTCCAAGACACAGCAATCAGACACAAAAAAGAAATAAAAGGGCTTCCCTGGTGGTGCAGTGGTTTGAGAGTCTGCCTGCCGATGCAGGGGACATGGGTTCGTGCCCCGATCAGGGAAGATCCCACATGCCGCAGAGCAGCTGGGCCCGTGAGCCATGGTCGCTGAGCCTGCGCGTCCGGAGCCTGTGCTCTGCAACAGGAGAGGCCACAACAGTGAGAGGCCCACATACCGCAAAAAAAAAAGGAATCCAAATTAGAAGGGAGAAAGTAAAACTGTCACTATCTGCAGATGACATGATACTATACATAGAAAATAATAAAAACTGCACCAAAAAACTATTAGAACTAATAAACGAATTCAGTAAACTTGCAGAATACAAGATTAATTCACAGAAAACTTGCATGCACCCCAATGTTCATAAGTAGCATTATTTATAATAACCAAGATAATGGAAGCAACTTTATCAACAGATGCATGGATAAAGAAGATGTGGTATGTATATGTATATATATATATATATATATATATATATATATATATATATATTTAAAGGAATACTACTCAGCCATAACAAAGAATAAAAATTTGCCATTTTTGACAACATGGATGGACTTGGAAGTTCTAATGCTTAGTGAAATAAGTCAGACAGAAAAACAGGTACTGTATGTTTTCCTGTATATGTGGAATCTAAAAAAGTAAAACAAATGAACAATTATAAAACAGAAACAGACTCACGGATTCAAAAAACAAACTAATGGTTACTGGAGGGGAGAGGGTTTGGGGGAGGTGTAAAATAGGTGAAGGGGATTAAGAGGGAGAACTAGGCATAAAATAAGTTATAAGGATGTAATGTACAGCACAGGGAATATAATCAATATTTTATAATAACTTAGTATGAAGTATAATCTAAAAATGTCAAATAGCTATGTTGTATCCCTGAAACTAATATAATAGTGTAAGTTAACTATAGGTCATTAAAATAAATAAATAAATGTGTACTAAAAAAGTAGAAATAACATTTTAAAAATTCCAAATGAAATAAGAGATGTCTGGAATTAATATTATTATATGAAGTGCCAAATTTTAGGTTGGAAAATGTCCTGGAAATGTTAAATTTCATACTAATTTTTGCTTAGAATTTTTACCAGTTTTACAGCACTTTTTAGGAGTATTAATTAGCTTAGTTGATATTCAGAATTTTATTTTCAGTAACTAAAAATTGAACATTTGAATCAGCGCTGTTAAAACTACAGTTTTAAAATTATGTTTTGAAAAAGTCAGGAAATTTGGTCATTGTGGAGATTTGTCATTTACTAAATTTGAAGAATTGACTCATAAAGTGATGTGAGGTAACTTGATTTGCCCAATAGTGCCTTTCAGGAATGGACACTGTCATGAAACTGTCTTTCAAGTAGCTTTTTGCAAACCTTATTAAGGACAATATGGGAGACAGTTCTAATATCCTCAAAGAAAGGGCCTTCCCTAATGTTCCCTAAGAGAAGTCTGACTTGGGTGCAGTTCCAGAGACCTACAAGAAGCACTACTTTATCAGATCTATTTAACAAGTCACATATTCATCAAACATTGGGTATGAGTTCCTATAGGAAAAGAGCACAGTGCTGTTCTTTCCTCTTGCTTCTTTAAAAATTTTTATCTAATATAAAACAAGTCTCTACATGTCTGCTCAAAGGATTCCCATGTATGCACTGCTTAGAAAACTGTGCTCAATGCAACTTGATGGTAGTTGATAGAAACAACGTCTAGGTGACAGGACTCACAAACAACTCACTACAAGCATCAGACGTTGAGGATAAGTACCAATACCTGAAATAAAACTTTCATGAAATCGCCTTTGATGCAGATTTTTTTCCGGATGCGCAGGCTCAGCGACCATGGCTCATGGAACCAGCCGCTCCACGGCATGTGGGATCTTCCCAGACAGGGACACGAACCCGTGTCCGCTGCATCGGTAGGCAGACTCTCAACCACTGCGCCACCAGGGAAGCCCTGATGCAGAGTTTAACAAATATTGCCATTAAGATTACGAAAAATATTTCGGCATATGCCGAGTGGAAAGGGCTTTTTCTTACATTCACAGATAGAAGTATGACCTGAAAAAGCTCCCAAATAGACAGTAGAACCTCCAGATTAATGAATCTGTGAAACAACTCATCGGAAGTTACAAGATCTGATCAGAAAGAAACAGTTTTCCAGTGGTATGTTTCATATTACTTCTTAGAAACTTCTCTATTGTTCATATAGGAAACAAGCCTCAATAGGGAGAAACAAAAGTTTCACTTCCTAGAATGAAATAAAGCTGTGCTAAACTATGAATTCTGAGGACAAATTGCAGAGAAAGTGCTTGAGACTGCATGGAAAGACTTGTTTCCGAACAGAAAATGTATGTGTTTTCTAAAGCTAGATAGTATATACTGTAGTATTGACATCTAAGTCTGCTGCTGGTTCTACATTGATTGAAAGAACTAGAAAATTATGGTATTCAACAGGTTAAGGAAAACCACTTCAGAAGGAATGAAAGGTTGTTTCCTTACACAGAAGGAAGTGTTACAAGCTAAATGAAAGAAAGTAGATACACAGTGTTCTTTCTCTATACAGAAATTATATACAAAGCCACAAGCAAGTCCTGAATTGTTCATGAGATCTGCAATACTACCGCATCCTGCATCCCACATCCCGAGTTAATGTAAAGCAGCAATATGCTCTGTTTTCTAGAGTGGACTTGGTGTGAAAGCTGTTCAGAAACCATAGAAAGACTTGTATCCCATACAGTAAGTGTATGGGTTTCTCACAAGTTTGATGAAAGAAATGGTTTCCCCAGCTTCCTTCAGAATACTGAGCTTAACTCCATTGGCTCATGTAGGTAGGGAATTATTTAACAAACGAGTCTTCATACTGTTTGTCTGGGCTACTTTGAAAGACGGCTCACGGGTTCTAACTGAGAATAGCAAGAAAGCCTATCCACCCACATTGTATGAAGAGATTCTGACGGTAACCAGAAGACCTTGGTAGAGCACCAAGTGAAAGAAGTTTTTCTGAGTGTTCTTTCAACGAAGGGAAGTTTGACCCAGTGTGTGATTCCTGTACTGATTTGTTTCGTAAAGTTGTCTCCTCTGGGTTTCTAAAGGCTACTTTCAGTTTCACCTTAGTGCACTAGATTCCAGGAGAATGGAAAAAAAAAAAAAAAGCATTTAATAGGGCCAGGTTATACATGAGTCTTCTCTAGGCAAAGTCTGTGTTTGTTACTTTCTAGACCAAAGAAATTCTTCACACAATGAAAGAACAATTCATTGCTTAAAAGAAACAATTGATGTCCAAAGCATGGAGTGGCTTGTTGAAAGGAATTGTAATATTTTCTCATCCGCAAACACTATGAAGACCCAGAAGCTTCAGATTTCTAACGACATCTAGAGGGAAAGCTCTCCAGAAGGCATGCAGTGACCTCCTACCAATATAGGTAAAGTATTAATTTTTCACAGGATATATATAAGAAGTTTTATACAATATATAGTGTTGGCCACTCTTGTCTGCTGAGATGGCACACACTCTTTCTGTGGAGCGTGTTTCTCTCTAAATAAATCCACTTCTTACCTATCACTTTGTCTCTCATTGAATTCTTTCTGTGATGAGACATCAAGATCCTGTGCTTCATTAAGTCCTGAAGCCGGGTGTGTGTTGTCAGTTGGAAGACTGTGGGTTTTGGCTGGGTTCGAGTCCCAGTCTGAGGTGCACAGTTTCATCTGGCGACCATGAAAGAACAGTGATAAGCTAGACCAATTCCTACTTGTTGTCAACACCATTGGGGATTTCTTTGTGGGCACTAACACCTGGTTGGGAGACTACCTTGGAAGGGATAGCATCTAAAATCTCTTTAACCATTTATAGATATTTTTGTAATCTGATGCTATTACAAAAAGTCAACACCATTTCTTTGTGGGCACTAACACCTGGTTGGGAGACTACCTTGGAAGGGATAGCATCTAAAATCTCTTTAGTCATTTATAGATATTTTTGTAACCTGATGCTATTACAAAAAGTGCTTCAACATCAAGGAGATTCATAGAAAGGCTATGGAAGCAGTTACAATAGTTCCACACCAAGATGGTGGCTATGCGAGCCCATACTGACTTAAAACAAGCAGCTGTCCTGCCCCTGGGGCCCCTAGATCAGGCATCCAGAGATTTTTACTCCCTGACAGGCGGGGTCGACGCCCCTACTCAGCCTTGAAGCAGTTACAGAAGATGGACCATTGCACTTCTTCTTCCCATAAGAATATGGAGTAAAATCTCTGAAGGGGGGATAAAACAGGAGGGAAGGGGGAAGGGCACAATCTTTGAAAGAATGCCATAGCCCAAGACATGACATACACTGACTAGAACCAAATGCGCCCAAGATGGTGAACACTTCCACTGGACCTTAAGCCTCAGTATACAAATCAGCAAGCTAAATGACACACCCACAGGCCCCCTGACAGTTCCAAGGCCGACCATAAGGATCAAAAAGTGGGCAGTGGCCCAATTCCTGGAAATCCCCACCCCTTCTCGAAATAGCTGGAATACTCCTCCCACTTATTAGCCTATGAAATTACTTACCACTATAAAAACCGACAACCCTATACCCTCTTGCCTTCTGAGATCACCCACACTCTGTCTGTGGAGTGTGTTTCTCTCTAAATAAATCTACTTCTTACCTTAAAAAAAAATCATATATATATATGTCTTAAATCTCTAAAAGGCCCTGATTTGTGAGAAAGACCTGCAGTACTACTGTTTCCCCAAGTCCTTGAAAGGTGCGATAAGATCTGTGGGATGTATGGGTGAATTACACGAAACCATTCTGACCACGTGGAAAAGCTCTTTCTCATACAGTAAATGTATGTGTTTCCTTGAAGGTAGATGACAGAAATGTAATACACAGTGTTCTTTCTTTTATTAGAATGTAGAGCCAAGGGTCTACAGGATATTGAGAGTAACTGCAGTGGCTCATTCAATTAGTACCTTATGTAACACAGGAATCTTTACACAGCATTCTTTCTCTATGTAAAACTTTCAGCCAAGGCTTGCAGTTCATTCTGCATTGTTTGAAAGATATGCGACACTAGTGTTTTCATAGGTTACAAAAAAGTAGCCCTAAATCTGTGTGCTAAGGGCAAATGGGAGTGAAGCCCTTCATATGACAGGAAAGGCTTATTTCCATTACCATAGTGCATGTGATTTTTACAAGCTGGTTGAAAGAAGTTTGACGCGCAGCCTCTTTCTCTATGGAGAACTTCTAGCCAAAGGCTACAGCAGGTGCTGAAGTGTTTGAGTCCTGTAGTGCTACAGCATCTCAATGTATGTAAGGTGCACTTCTCTCTGTGTTCTAGATGCGACCTGGCAGAAAAGAATTGCAGACAGCATAGAATGCCTTGTGTTCTATTCTATAAATGTATGAGTTTTTTACAAGTGCAATGAAAGAAGTGGTTTTTGCAGATTTCCTTCAGGATACTGAGAGTAACTGCAGTGGCTCATGCAGTTAGTACCTTATTTAACAGAGGAATCTTCCTGTGCTCTCTCTGGGCTACCTTGAAGTCTGCTTAACATGGGTTCCAACTGAAAAAGGCAAGAATGCCTTTCAACCCGCATCATACAAAGTGATTCCTATGGTAACTAGAAGTGCTTGGAAGAGCTCTCTGAAAAAGTCATTTTTCTTTGTGTGTTCTTTCAGGAAAGGGATGTTTGACCCATTGTGTGATTTCCCTTGTGATTTCTTCACAAAGTTGTTTTGTTAGGGAACGTAAAATCTACTTTGAGTTTCATTTTAGCTCTCTGTGCTGCAGGTTAATGGAAAGAGAAGGCATTCATGTGTCCTGGTTACACATGTGTCTCCTTTAGGGAAAGTCTGTGTTTGTTACTTTCTCAGTAAAGAAATGCTACACACAAGGACAGAACAATTCATTGTGTGGAAGAAACACTCTATGTCCGAACCATGGAGTGACTTGTTTCAAGGACTTATACTACTTTCTCTTCCACAGACACTTTACACCTCCACTTGGCGAAGAGTTCTAAAGACATCTAGAGGGAAAGCTTTCCAGAATGCATACACGGACATATATAAGTAAGGTAATCATTTTTCATGAGCTACATGGCAGTAATTTTAGATATAAAATTGCTTCCCTATAGGCACTCATAGCCCAAATTTACAGCAGGCCCTGATTTCTGAGGAAGACCTTCAGTACTACTGTTTCCCCTCAGCCCTTGAAACACACGCTAAGCTTTGTGAGTTGTCAGGGTGAAATGGAGGACAACCATTTGGGCCACACGGAAAAGCTCATTTCCCATACAGTAAATGTGTGTGTTTCCTCAAATGCAGGTAGAGAAATTTAATACATGGTGTCTTTCTCTATGTAGAACTTTCTTTTTCTTTTTATTGGATTATAATTGCTTTACAATGTTATGTTAATTTCTGCTGTACAACGAAGTGAATTAGCTATATGTATACATATATCCCCTCCCTCTGGGACCTCCCTCCAATGCCCCCATACCACCATCCAAGTCATTACAGAGCATCGACGAGCTGAGCTTCTTGTGCTATACAGCCGGTTCCCACTAGCTATTTATTTCACACATGGTAGTGTATATATGTCAGTCCTAATCTCCCAATTCATCTCACCCTCCCCTTTCCCCTGTGTGTCCACCCATCCATTCACTACTTCTGTATATCTATCCCTGCCCTGCAAATAGGTTCATCTGTACCATTTTTCTAGATTCCATGTATATACATTAATATACAATATTTGTTTTTCTCTTTCTGACTTACTTCACTCTGTATGACAGACTCTAGGTCCATCCACAACTCTACAAATGACCCAATTTCATTCCTTTTTAAGGCCTAGTAATAGTCCATTGTATATATATACCACATCTTCTTTACCCATTCATCTGTTGATGGAAATTTAAGTTGCTTCCATGTCCTGGCTAACGTGATAGTGCTGCAATGAACATTGGGGTACATGTGCTTTTGAATTATGGTCTTCTCAAGGTGTATGTCCAGTAGTGGGATTGCTGGGTCATATGGTAGTTCAATTTTTAGTTTTTTCAGGAGCCTCCAAAATGTTCTCCGTAGTGGCTATATCAGTTTACGTTCCCAGGAATAGTGTAAGAAGGTTCCCTTTTCTCCACAGCCTCTCCAGAATTTATTGTTTGTAGATTTATTGATGAGGGGCATTCTAACTGGTGTGAAGTGTTGATTTGCATTTCTCTAATAATTAGTGCTGTTGAACTTCTTTTCATGTACCTCTTGGCCATTTGTATGTTTTCTTTGAAGAAATGTCTAATTAGGTCTTCTGCCCTTTTTTTTTTTTTGCAGTATGCGGGCCTCTCACTGTTGTGGCCTCTCCGTTGAGGAGCACAGGCTCCGGACACACAGGCTCAGCAGCCATGGCTCATGGGGCCAGCCACTCTGCAGCATGTGGGATCCTCCTGGACCAGGGCACGAACCCGTGTACCCTGCATCGGCAGCAGACTCTCAACTACTGCGCCACCAGGGAAGCCCCTTCTGCCCATTTTTTGATTGGGTTGTTTGCGTGTTCGGTATTGAGCTGCCTAACTTGTTTGTATATTTTGGAGATTAATCCTTTGTCAGGTGCTTCATTTGCAACTATTTTCTCCCATTCTGAGGGTTTTCTTTTTGTATTCTTTATGGTTTCTTTTGGTATGCAAAAGCTCTTAAGTTTAATTAGGTCCCATTTGTTTATTTTTGTTTATATTTTCATTACCCTAGGAGGTGGATCAAAAAAGATCTTCCTGTAATTTATGTCAAAGAGTATTTTTCCTATGTTTTCATACAGGAGTTTTATAGTGCCCAGTCTTACATTTAGGTCTTTAATCAATTTTGAGTTTATTTTTGTGTGTGGTGTTATGGAGTTTTCTAATTTTATTCTTTTACATGTAGCTGTCTAGTTTTCCCAGCACCACTTATTGAAGAGACTGTCTTTTCTCCATTGTATATTCTTGACTCCTTTGTCATAGATTAGGTGACCATAGGTATGTGGGTTTATCTCTGGGCTTTCTATCCTGTACCATTTTTCTATATTTCTGTTTTTGTGCCAGTACCATACTGTCTTGATTACTGTAGCTTTGTAGGATAGTCTGAAAATGGGGAGTCTGATTCTGGTAGCTCCGTTTTTCTTTCTCAAGATTGCTTTGGCTGTTTGGGGTCTTTTGTGTTTCCACACAAATTGTGAAATTTTTTGTTCTAATTGTGTGGGAAAGGCCATGGATAATTTGATAGGGATTTCATTGAATCTGTAGATTGCTTTGGGTAGTATAGTCATTTTCACAATATTGATTCTTCCAATCCAAAAACATGGTATATCTCTCCATCTGTTTGTGTCATCTTTGATTTCTTTCATCAGTATTTTATAGTTTTCTGAGTGCAGGTCTTTTGCCTCCTTAGGTAGGTTCATTCCTAGGTATTTTATTCTTTTCATTGCAATGGTAAATGGGATTGTTTCCTTAATTTCTCTTGCTGGTCTTTCAATATTAGTGTATAGGAATGCAAGAGGTTTCTGTGCATTAATTTTGCATCCTTCAACTTTACCAGATTCACTGATTAGCTCTAGTAGTTTTCTGGTGGCATCTTTAAGATTTTCTATGCATAGTATTATGTCATCTACAAGCAGTGACACTTTTACTTCTTCTTTTCCAATTTGTTTTCCTTTTATTTCTTTTTCTTCCCTGATTGCCATGGCTAGGACTTCCAAAACTATGTTGAATAATAGTGGTGAGAGGTGGACATCCTTGTCTTGTTCCTGAACTTAGAGGAAATGCTTTTAGATTTTCACCATTGAGAATGATGTTGGCTGTGGGTTCATCATATATGGCCTTTATTATGTTGAGGTAGCTTCCCTCTATGCCCACAGTCTGGAGAGTTTTGATCATAAATGGGTGTTGAATTTTGTCAAAAGCTTTTTCTGCATCTATTGAGATGATCATATGGTTTTTATTCTTTAGTTTGTTAAGATGGTGTATCACATTGATTGATTTGTGTATGTTGAAGAATCCTTGCATCCCTGGGATAAACTTACTTGAGCATGGTGTATGATCCTTTTAATGTGTTGTTGGATTCTCTTTGCTAGTATTTTGTTGATGATTTTTGCACCTATGTTCATCAGTGATATTGGTCTGTAATTTTTGTTTTTGTGATATCTTTGTCTGGTTTTGGTATCAGGGTGATGGTGGACTCATAGAACAAGTTTGGGAGTATTTCTCCCTCTGCAAGTTTTTGGAAGAGTTTGAGAAGGATAGGTGTTAGCTCTTCTCTAAATGTTTGATAGAATTTGCCTATGAAGTCATCTGGTCATGGACTTTTGTTTGTTGGAAGATTTTTAATTACAGTGTCAATTTCATTCCTTGTGATTGGTTTGTTTATATTATCTATTTCTTCCTGGTTCAGTCTCAGAAGGTTGTGATTTTCTAAGAATTTGTCCATTTCTTCCATGCTGTCCATTTTATTGGCATATATGTTGCTTGTAGTAATCTCTCATCATCCTTTTTATTTCTGCAGTGTCAGTTGTTACTTCTCCTTCTTCATTTCTAATTTTATTGATTTGAGTCCTCTCCCTGTTTTTCTTGATGAGTCTGACTAAAGGTTTATCAATTTTGTTTATCTTCTCAAAGAACTAACTTTTAATTTTATTGATCTTTGCTATTGTTTTCTTCATTTCCATTTCATTTATTTCTGCTCCGATCTTTATGATTTCTTTCTTTCTACTAACTTTGTGGGTTCTTTATTCTTCTCTTTCTAGTTGCTTTAGATGTAAAATTAGATTGTTCATTTGAGATTTTTCTTGTTTCTTGAGGTGAGATTGAATTGCTGTACACTTCCCTCTTAGAACTGCTTTTGCTGCATCCAATAAGTTTTGGGTCATTCTGTTTTCATTGTCATTTGTCTCTAAGTATTTTTTGATTTCCCCTTTGATTTCTTCAGTTATCTCTTTGTTATTTAGTAGCAAATTGTTTAGCCTCCATGTGTTTGTGGTTTTTATAGTTTTTTTTTTTCCTGTAACTGATTTCTAATCTCATAGTGTTGTGGTCGGAAAAGATGCTTGATATGATTTCAGTATTTTAAAATTTACTGAGGCTTGATCTGTGATCCAAGATATGATCTAACCTGGAGAACATTCTGTATACACTTGAGAAGAAAGTGTATTCTGCCACTTTCAGGTGGAATGTCCTATAAATATCAACTAAGTCTATCTGGTCTATTGTGTCATTTAAAGCTTGTGGTTCCTTATTTATTTTCTGCCTGGATGATCTATCTGTCCACTGGTGTAAGTGGGGTGTTAAAATCCCCCACTACTATTGTGTTACTGTCAATTTCTTCTTTTATGGCTGTTAGTATTTGCCTTATGTATTGAGGTACTCCTATGTTGGGTGCATAAATATTTACAATTGTTATATCTTCTTCTTGGATTGATCCCCTAATCATTATGTAGTGTCTTTTCTTGTCTCTTGTAACAGTCTTTATTTTAAAGTCTATTTTATCTGATATGAGTATTGCTACTCCAGCTTTCTTTTGATTTCAATTTACATGGAATATCTTTTTCCATCTCCT
Source organism: Phocoena sinus (assembly GCF_008692025.1). Classification (NCBI taxonomy): domain Eukaryota; kingdom Metazoa; phylum Chordata; class Mammalia; order Artiodactyla; family Phocoenidae; genus Phocoena; species Phocoena sinus. The sequence continues at coordinate 156,421,972 of NC_045763.1, read as the reverse complement.
CACTTTCAGTCTGTATGTGTCCCTAGGTCTGAAGTGGGTCTCTTGTAGACAGCATATATATGGGTCTTGCTTTTTTATCCATTCAGCCAGTCTGTGTCTTTTGGTTGGAGCATTTAACCCATTTACATTCAAGGTAATTATTGATATTTATGTTCCTATTACCATTTTCTTAATTGTTTTACGTTTGTTTTTGTCAGTCTTTTTCTTCCCTTGTGTTTCCTGCCTAGAGAAGTTTCTTTATCATTTGTTGTAAAGCTGGTTAGGTGGTGCTGAATTCTCTTAGCTTTTGCTTGTCTGTAAAGGTTTTAATTTCTCCATCAAATCTGAATGAGATCCTTGCTGGGTAGAGTAATCTTGGTTGTAGGTTTTTCCCTTTCATCACTTTAAATATATCATGCCACTCCCTTCTGGCCTGCAGAGTTTCTGCTGAAAAATCAGCTGATAACCTTATGGGGGTTCCCTTGTATGTTATTTGTTGCCTTTCCCTTGCTGCTTTTAATATTTTTTTGAATTTAATTTTTGTTAGTTTGATATTATGTGTCTTGGTGTATTTCTCCTTGGGTTTATCCTGTATGGGACCTTCTGCACTTCCTGGACTTCGGTGGCTATTTCACTTCCCATGTTAGGGAAGTTTTCAACTATAATCTCTTCAAATATTTTCTCAGACCCTTTCTCTTTCTCATCTTCTTCTGGGACCCCTATAATGTAAATGTTGGTGCATTTCATGTTGTCCCAGAGGTCTCTGACACTGTCCTCATTTCTTTTCATTCTTTTTTCTTTAATCCATTCCTTGGTAGTTATTTCCACCATTCTGTCTTCCAGCTCACGTATTCATTCTTCTGCTTCAGTTATTCTTCACTTGATTCTTTCTAGTGTATTTTTCATTTCAGTTATTGTGTTGTTCATCACTATTTGTTTGTTCTTTAGTACTCCTAGGTCCTTGGTAAACATTTCTTGTATTTTCTTGATCCATGCTTCCATTCTATTTCTGATATTTTGGATCATCTTTACTATCATTACTCTAAATTCTTTTTCAGATAGGTTGCCTATTTCCTCTTCATTTATTTGATCTTGTAGGTTTTTATCTTGCTTCTTTATCTATTACATATTTTTTGTCATCTCATTTTTTTTTTTTTTTTTTTTTTGATGAGTGAGGCTGTGTTCTTGTCTTGCTGGTGTTTGGACTGAGGCGTCCAGAGCTGGAGTTTGCAGGCAGTTGGGTGGAGCTGTGTTTTGGTGCCGAGATGAAGACCTCCAGGAGATCTCAGAGTGATTAATATTCCCTGAAGTCTGGGTTCTCTGTTGGTACAGCAGCTTGGAATTTGTACTTCCACCACAGGAGCTCAGGCCTGACCCCTGGCCTGAGAACTGAGATGCAACAAGCCATATGGCACAGCAAAAAAAAAAAAGCAGCAAACAAAAAGAGTAGAACAATAAAAAATACATATAAAATTAGAAAAATAAAAATATTTTAGAAAAAATGAAACAAGAACAACAAAGCAAAACAGAAACATGACAGCAAAAAAAAAAAAAAAGAACCAAAAAAAGAAAAGGTCTTGGTGGCGGGGAGTGAGGGGTGAATGGGGGTGAGGGGCAGAGCCTATGTTCAGGACCTGTGCAGCAGGAGGGGGCTCTGGAGGGCAGAGATTCAGGCTGCGTACCCCAGCAGGCTCACCAGAGCCCGAGTAGGTGAGAGAGACACTGGCTGCATTCCCTTCTGATCCCCCAATCACCCAAAGGTCTCTCCCCATCCCTGCTGAACCCCTCCCCTTGAGTGAGCACCTTTGAGCATGGGAACCAATCCCTTCCCTGAGCCATGCCTCAGGGGCAATGATCCCATCCTGCTTCCACTTTTCCTCCCACCCTCTTTCGCCCCCACATCCTACCTTGTTGCGTGGGGCTTCCTCCTGTCACCGTAAGTGTCCCAGGTCCCCCAGCAGTGGGATAAGTGCCTTAGTTTTGAGTAAATGTGAACTCCATGAGCTCCTACTCTGTCATCTTGACTCCGGCCCCCATCTTTATGTAGAACTTTCACCCAAGGCTTGCGGCTCTTTCTGCATTGTGTGAAAGATGTGCAACACTAGTGTTTTCATAGGTTATGGAACAGCAGACTTAAAAGTGTGTGCCAAGGGCAAAGAGGAGTGAGAGCCTTTCATAAGACAGGAAAGGCTTGTTTCCATTCCCACAGTGGATGTGATTTTGTCAAGCTCCTTGAAAGAAGGTTGATGTGCAGTGTCCATTCTCTATGGAGAGTTCTAGCCAAAGGCTAGAGCACATCTGAAGTGTTTGTGAGTCCTGCAGTGCTACCACTGCCCAGTGTACGGAAGGTATGCTACCCTCTGTGTTCCAAAGGCGACCTGGCCTAAAGGAGTTTTGGACAGCCTAGAAGGTCCTGTGTTTCATTTTAGATAAGTATCAGTTCTTTACAAGTGCAATGAAAGAACAATTTTTTGCAGTGTTCCTTCTGGATAGTGAGGGTAACTGCAGTGGCTCATGCAGTTAGTACCTTATTTAACAGAGGAATCTTCCTCTGCTCTCTCTGGGCTACCTTGAAGTCTGCTCAACATGGGTTCCAACTGAAAAAGGCAAGAATGCCTTTCGACCCACATCATACAAAGTGATTCCTATGGTAACTAGAAGTCCTTGGAAGAGTGCTCTGGAAAAGTCATTTTTCTTTGTGTGTTCTTTCAGAGAAGGGATGTTTGACCCATTGTGTGATTCCCCTAGTAATTTCTTCACAAAGTTGTTTTTTTAGGGAATCTAAAGGCTACTTTGAGTTTCATCTTAGCTCACTGTGCTCTGGGGAATGGAAAGAGAAGACGTTCATAGGGTCTGACTACATGTGTCTCCTTTAGGGAAAGTCTGTTCTTGTTAGTTTCTCAGCTGAAGAAATGCTGCACACAGGAAAGAACAATTCATTGCGTGGAAAAACACTCTATGTACAAACCATGGAGTGACTTGTTGAAAGGACCTTTATACTTTCTCATCCACGGACACTTTAGAGCTTGCCTAAGAGTTCTAAGGACATCTAGAGAGAAAGGTCTCCAGAAAGCATGCAGCGACTTGTTCTTAGAGGTACAGTCATCATTTTTCATGAGCTACATGGAAGAAGTACTATATATAGTGTTGCATCCCTATGGGCACTCAGACCAAATCTTTACATGCCCTGATTTGTGAAAATGACCTGCAGTACTACTGATTCCCCTCAGCCCTTGAAATGTGTGCTATGCTCTGTGGGTTGTCAGGGTGACCTGGAGAACAACCTTTCTGACCAGAAAGAAAAGCTCATTTCCCATACAGTATATGTGTGTGTTTACCTGAAGGTAGGTAGGGAAGTTTAATGCATGGTTTTCTTTCTCTATGTAGAACTTTCATCCAAGGCTTAGGCCTCTTTCTGCATTGTGTGAAATATGTGCAGCACTAGTGTTTTCTTAGGTTAGAGGAACGCTGCCAAGGGCAAAGGGTAGTGAGAGCCCTTCACAAGACATGAAAGGGTTCTTTACATTACCATAGTGGATGTGATTTGTCAACCTCCTTGAAAGGAGGTTGAGGTGCAGTGTCCTTTCTCTATGGAGATTTCTAGCCAAAGGTTACAGCAGGTCCTGAAGTGTTTGTGAGTCCTGCAGTGCTACTGCATCCCAGCGTATGGAAGGTGCGCTTCCCTGTGTGTTCTAGATGTGACCTGGCCTGAAGGAATTTCAGGCAGAGTAAGAGGTCCTGTGTTTCATTTTGTTAGTGTATGAATTTTTTACAAGTGCAATAAAGGAAGTGGTTTTTGCAGCTTTCTTTCTGGATAATGATGGTAACTGCAGTGGCTCATGTAGTTAGTACCTTATTTAACAGAGAAATCTTCCTGTGCTCTTTCTGGGCTACCTTGAAGTCTGCTTAATATGGGTTCCAACTGAAACTGGAAGACTTTGGAAGAGCGCTCCCGGAAAGACTTTTCCCGAGTCTATTTTTTCAAGACGGGAATTTTGACCCAGTGTGTGATTCCCCTAGTGAATTTTTACAGAGTTGTTTTTTTAGGGAATCTAAAGGCTACTTTGAGTTTCATCTTAGCTGACTGTGCTCCAGGGGAACTGAAAGAGAAGACGGTTCATGGGGTCTGGTTACACATGTATCTCCTTAGGGGAATTATATTTTTGTTACTTTCCAAGCTAGAGGAATTCTACAGACAATGAAAGAAGAATTATTTGCCTAGAAGGCACACTCTATATCCAAAACACAGAGTAACTTTTTGAAAGAACCTGTAATACTTTCTCATCCACGATTACTAAAGGTTTATTAAGTTCATAGTTCTAAGACCATCTAGAGGGAACACTCTTCAGAATGTGTTAAGGTACTTGTTCCCAGTATAAGAATTGTATGGAATTTTACAAGTTAGAGGATAGTATTTTTATACAGTGTTGCTTCCTTATAGGAGCATATATCCCAAATCTTCACAAGGCCCTGACTTGTTAGAAAGACCTGCAATACCATTGTTTCTTCAAGTTCCTTGAAAGCTGTGCTAATTTATGGGTTGTAAGGGCAAACTGCAGAGAAAGTCAATCCTACCACATGGAAAAAGTCTCATTTCCCATACATTTTACGTGTTTGTTCTTTGAAGGTTGATGAGTGAAATTTGATATACAGTGTTATTTTTCTATATAGAACTTATACTCACAGTTGGCTGTTGGTACTGCATTTTTGGAAATCCCTCATTGCTAGTGTTTTCACAGGTTAAGGTAAATCTGCCTTAGATATGTGTCCAAAGGCAAATTGGAGCAAAAGCTTTTTATAAGGCATGAAAATCTTATTTTCTTATACTGACTGTATGTGATTTTTACAAGCTAGGTGAAAGAAATTGACTACACTGTGTTCTTTCTCTACTGAGAACTTATTAGGCAAAGTCCACATCAGGTTCTGAGTTGTTATTGATACTTGCAATACTACTCCTCCCCATTTAATGCAAAGCTGTGCTAGCCTTGTGTTCTTGATGTGACTTTGCTTGAAAGCCTTTCAAACAGCATAGAAAGATGTGTCCCATATTGTAAATGTGTTAGTTTTTACAAGCTCTATGAAAGAAATATTATACACAGCATTCTTTCAAGATATTGAACTTACCCCCAATGACTCATGCAGGTAGTGCCTTATTTAACAGAGGAGTCTTCCTTCTGTCTCTGAGCTACTTTCAAAGTCTGCTCTGTATGGGTTCCACCTGAGAATGGCAAAAAAACCCTTTTATCCCGCATAGTGTGAGGAGATTCCTACACTAAGCAGAAGATCTTTCTACAAAGCTAGAGCAAAATATTTTCCTGAGAGTGTTCTTTCAGGGAAGGGAAATTATTCCTGGTTGTGTGTTTCATGTAGTGAATCGTTTCATAAAGTTGTCTCTTTACACTTTCTAAATGCTGTTTTGAATTTGACCTTAGCTCACTGGGATCCAGGCGAATGGACAGAAAATTCTTTCAGAGGACCTGAGTATACATCTGTCTCTTTTAGGGAATATATATATGTTTTTATTTTCTAGGCCAAATAATTCTACGCACAGTGTTTTTTCATTGGGTGGAAGACACACTTGATGTCAAATGCATGAAGTGACTGGTTGAACAGACCTGTAATACTATCACATACTACAGGAACTTTTAAGCTCCAGTATTTGATTTCTAAGGATATCTGGAGTGAAAGCTCTCCAGACTGCATGCAGTTACTTTTTCTCCATATAGGAAAAGTATCAGTTTTTTAGAAAGCAATTTTATATGTAATGTTGCTTTCCTGTGTGAGTCTTACACCTTATATCTGCAGCAGGCCCTGAATTGTTTGAAAGCCCTGCAAAACTACTGTTTAGTTTAATGTCAAGCTGCACTAAACTCTCTGTCTTATGGGAATATATGGGAAACCATTGCACAGACACATAGACTTGTTCCATGTTAGATATAGTAGATTAGTTTTAAGAAGCTAGAGGAAAGAACAACTTGGAACAGTGTTCTTTCCTTAAAGGAACTCATTCTGAATATTGATTCATATAATGCATTTTTAAATAGTCCAAATAAACTGGTACTTTTTGTAGCTGTTTGGAGCTGTGCCCACTTCAGACTTCTCTTAGGGAACTTAAAGGAAGACCTTAGGGGAAGCGTTTGCCATACTATTTTTAACCAACATTTACAAAAACCTACTTGAAAGTTGGTTTTGTGATGGTTTTCTTTACCTTATGGTTCCTGCTTCTAGAGAACTGATTAAGAGTTCTGTAGTGCTATTGTTTTTAAAAGCTCCTTTTACAATGCACTCAGAACATTCTTCTAGAAGTGCATATTACTGAAACCTTTGCATCTGAATTAGAGACAAGTTTCTATATAGGCAATACAGATATTCTGTGAAGCTGAATGAAAGAGGTACTGGCGCCATGTTCTTATTCTCCAGAAAATGATGCCCAAAGTTTAATACTTGTAGTTAATTCTGAACCTAGCCTGAGAAACTAGTGATTCTATTAGCTATTTGGATACTGTGCTCCATTCAGTCTTCTATCTGTGAATGTAAGAAAAAGCCCTTTCCAGCAGCATACACTGAAGCATTTCTCATACTCTTAACGGCAATGTTTGTTAAAATCTGCCTCAGAGGCGATTTCGTGTAAGTTTTATTTAAGGTATTGGGACTTATCCACAATGTCTAATTCTTGTAGTGAGTTACATGTGAGTCATGTCACCTGGAGAGTCTATCAGCTACCATCAAGGTGCATTGAGCACACTGTTGTTCTACCAGTACATATATAGAAAACTTTTGCACAGACATAAAGAGACTTGTTCTACATTAGATATAGATTTTTGAAGAAGCTAGAGGAAAGAACAACTTGGCACTGCGTTCGTTCCTTAAAGGAGCTCATACCCAATGTTTGATGCATATAGTGACTGTTAAACATGCCTGATAAACTGGTGCTTCTTGGGCTATGCATGGGCCTAGCAGTATGAACTCCAACTCACCAGGTCTAGCTACCACTGCAGTGTTGGCAAATGTCCAATCACCCATCAGAAGAAACCAATGTTGACACCCTGATATAACAGAGTCCTCAAGGAGACCACCCGCCACTCAGTGACAACAGACAACACTGGCCCCATTTTATTGCTGGAAGGAGCTGCAATTCAACCTGACTGTAACCAACACATATTCTGGATATGAGTTTGCCTTTCCTGCATGCAGGGTTTCAGACAACACCACTGTATGACTGGGCACTTTTCTGTGTTAGCAGTTTGCATGCAGAACAATCCATTTAACTTTTATAAAGCATAACTATAGGCCAGGCATTGTGCTAGCTACTGGGGATGTACAAACAGGCAAGGTTTTGCCCTCAGTCATTTAATAACTGTTGTGAGTTACTTTTACTCTTGGAAAAAGATAACAAAACAGCCAGCATTAAAACCATGTCACAGGCAATTTGTGAGCTTAAGTGACTTCATAATTCAGTGGCTAATTTGGGACTGGGAACCAGAATCTTTTATTCCTTTGATTGATGTTCTCAAAATATTGATAAAATGTTTTCATCCCATGCTGATCACATAAACAAGTCTTACTGGTAAGTAACATCTTAAAGGGCACTTGATGATAAAAGCAAGAAATAAAATGGAATGAAATAAAGTTTAAATTTAAGCTTTCTACCTTGAGGAGTCAGGTGCATCCTATGGCAACCTTGAGAAACTCCATCCTCTCTGAAATGCACACCTTGATAAAGACTTCTTTCTACACAGCCCTCCAGCCTGCAGTGTCCTCCTATTTTATTTTATTTTATTTAAAAATATATTTATTTATTTGGTTACACCGGGTCTTAGTTGAGGCAGGCGGGCTCCTTAGTTGCAGCTCCAGGGTTCCTTAGTTGTGGCTCATGGGCTCCTTAATTGAGGCATGCAGCCTCCTTAGTTGTGGCATGTGAACTCTTAGTTGTGCCATGCATGTGGGATCTAGTTCCCCAACCAGGGATTGAACCCGGGCCCCCTGCATTGAGAGCTGGAGCCTTATCCACTGTGCCACCAGGAAAGTCCCACAGCCTCCTATTTTAGATGCACACTTTTCACTTCCATGTTTTTATGACTTGCCAAACCTGCTTCCCACTATAATCAGAGCTTGTAGCCAGGAAGGATGTATGACAACCACAATAAGACAGGACAGGAGCAACGTAGATTTGTCCTAATCTTTGCTTGAGCCCCAAACACCCACATTTGCCAAGGGACAGGCTTATTTTTAATCACATTGGAGAACTGAGTTACCTTAGGAAACTCCTCAAGAATGGTTCAAGTCATCCCAGGAAAGACAGTATATGGAGGAAGAAGATGTCTGGGGTGAACCTGGGGAAATGCCAAGATCAAGGGGCAGGGGAAGGGGCACTAGTGGCTCTAAACTTTCTACAGAGCATGGGTTATGCCCTGCGAGAGACAGCAATGGGTTTGGAAGGATAGTGGTCTTGGGGTGGGGTGGGGAAACTCAAAGCAAGTATGCTGCTTTTACATAAGATTGCATGCAATCAATAGAGATTGCTACAGATCAATAAATATAGGAATGTTGTGTGGAGGTTTTAATTCACATAAACAAATGTGAATGTATTATGGCTAAATGGATATTCCATTTATTTCCTTAGGAGCCCTAAGGAAAACTAGTTCTGCAAATGAGAGAGAGGTATCTGGAGAAGGGAGGAGAAAGGGGAGAAGAATCCCAACAAAGTAGTGTCCTGGAATCCAAAAGATGAGAGTTTTCAGAAGGAGAAAACACACAACAATTTCACAATTCTGAAGGATTAAAGATCAAATAAGAGAAGGACTAAGAGGTGCTTGTATGTGTTGTTGCTGACCTCCCAAGAGCATGCTTTAGTGTTGGGACAGACCCCAGACTACAGTAGTTTAAGGAGTGGAGAGGCAGTGAGCTAAGTGGAAAGAGTGAAGTCAGACGACTCTTGAAAACAATTCAGGAAGTATGAGCAGAGTGAGCTAGTGTAAGAGAACTCATTTATTGAGTTCCTACTGTGTCGTTCCATACATATGCATACATTGCATCCATTTCCACATTTCATTTTCACACAACTCTATGAGATGAGTGAAAAGCATATTATTTTGCTGATGAATGACATGAGGCTCAAGGAAGTTAAGTAACTTACAAGATTTAGATTTAGAAGCCAAGTTTGTTTCTAAATTTGTTCTTTCCATGACAATCTTATGTCTGGTAGAGTCAAGGGAAGGCTGGCTGGTTGTTATTTTAAGAAGGGGAAGGCATAGGCATGTTTATAGGCAGAAAGGAATAAATCCTCTCTTCCCAATTGCATACTCCCACTCTCTCTGTCAGCTCTAATTTTACCAGCTCACTCTTTTTAGTAGCAGAATTCGAAGTGTCCTTTCACCACCCCTCTGTGCAACATGTGGGTCTGAGAAGACAGAGCAAGGGCTCAGTGGGGTGAGAGTGTGGGGAATCAAAATGACCTCATCCAGCTCATGTTTCACATGTTTTGTCTTAGGGGCAGATAAAGTTCTAAGAAGTGTGATAGTTCCCACTTCATATCATGAGCAAAGTTCATTTTCGTTTATTCAGATATCGGTAGCTGGGACTCCAGATCAAGTCTGGGCACTGTTGCTCCAGCCATATTCTCCAGTGCTGTTCCTACCTCCTTCCCCACAGTTCACATGGCATAGATGTTATGTGGCTTTGGTCACCTTCTGGCTGACTAGGTCCTGCCCCTTGGCCAGAGGAATGTGATGGGGTCACACTGCACCTATGGATACCCTGCTCCCCTCAAAAAAGGAACTTTTGAATCAAGGAAAAACAATCTAACCCATTCCTCTGCTGAGTGATTACACATTCTATAAGTATTACCACATTTTTTCCCCCAAGTTCTTCATTCCATTAACCCCTTCACCACCATTCTATCTTAAGAGGTAGGTCTGGCTGAGACAATAATCCCATGTGCCAGCTCAGTCAGCCAAATGCAGGGCAGTTAAGAAACATCTCACAGTCATAGGAATGATCGACCAAATGCTGCAACTAGGATTTACTTTACCCTGGCCCCACCCAGTGACATTTCCTTCAGCCTTCAAACCTGAATGCATGTAAACTTTGCTGGGATCCTGGGGGCTTTGGGGAGGTGGGGGGAGAGGTGAGAGGAGGATACATACGCTGAGCATCAGATGTGGGTCTAGCTGCTGTGTATAAACCAGGTCATTTAAGTCTCACATACACACTCTGAGTTAGGCAAAACTAACCATTTAAATTAAGGTAAAAAAAATCATTTTGCAAAAAGGAAACCCATATTTAGTAAAGTGAAGTGATTTATCCAAGATTAGAAGGAGGGCCAAGATTAGAAGGTCCAGTTGTTAGGACTCTGCACTTCCACTGCAGGGGGCATGAGTTCGATCCCTGTTTGGGGAAGTAAGATCCTGCATTCCAGGTAGCATGGCCAAAAAAAAAAAGAAGAAGAAGAAGAAGAAAAAAGGGCCAGGCAGGGAACCAGCTTGGCCTGGTCCTGGATGCTAGGCCCGCTCCTGGGAATTAGACAGTGTGGGTTGGCCCCCACCTCAGTGCATTCTGGCTGGATGTGAATCTGCAAAGTGTACGTTCCTTCCTGCAGGCAATCAAGATTTAAATGAGATCATGGACTTGAAAGCTGCTTGACTACAGAAGTGCACTACATACCTGCCCCTTATTACCTCACACGAGGGCACGCCCCCCTCCCTCCCTGCACACAAAACATTTTAAAGGACATCAGAGAGAGAGAGAGAGGATGAGGCCATTTCTCTCTTCAGTGATGCCATCATTTAATCACTTGATGTCCATCCCTGATCATTGGCGTAGAACTTATAAACCATTCACCCAACAAATGTGGGGAATGTGCCATCACCTTCCTTTATGTCACTCTCTGCTCATTCAAAGACTCCAGTGTTGAATGACTCTGCTGAGAAATCAATCAAGTAAACCTGCTCATGAAATCTGAAAGTCTACCTGGATGGGCAAATGATCTGGAGGCAAGCTTGGACTCTGGGAGCTATAGGATAGCTAGCTGTGTTTTGCCTTTTACCAGTCATTTGATCCCAGGCAAATCAGTTAACTTTTATGGGTCTCCATTTCTTATCTCTTAAAGGGAGATAGATCTTGGGGCTAACTGTGTTTCCTTCACTCCTTTAATGTGGAGAAGATAAAATGACAGAAAATCCTGGAATGTAATACCACCTTGTACCAAATCTGGGTTTTAATCTCAACTGCCCCTCTTATTGCTGTTCAACCTTGGGCAAATTCCTTAACCTTTCTGATCATAGGTTTCTTTCTGTAAAAAAAAATAGCAAGGAACGTTACAAGAACTATCCAGCTTATTTCAGCAGCAGTTGAATCCATCTTGGCCTTCCTTCAAGACAGCTCATTACTGAAGTACAAAAATGCCTTTAGCATATGGAGTTTCACCACTCCAGAGTCCTTGGCCCAGACCTAGGCTGTTTGATTACATCACTACTGATATAAAATCAGTATGAATGCTAAGAACTCTTTTAAAAAAATTTTTTTTTAATTTTATTCAATTGAAAAATTTACTTTCCATTTACAGTTATTACAACAAATTGACTATATTTCCCATACATCCTTGAGCCTATCTTACACCCAATAGTTTGTACCACTCACTCCCCCACCCCTATATTGCCATCCTCCGCCCCCCCTTCAATGGTAACCACTAGTTTTTTTCTCAGTATCTGTGAACTGCTTCTTTTTTGTTATATTCACTAGTTTGTTGTATTTTTTAGATTCCACATGTGATATCATACAGTATTTGTCTTTCTCTGTCTGACTTATTTCACTTAGCATAATGCCCTCCTCCAAGTCCTTCCATGTTGCTACAAATGGCAAAATTTCATTCTTTTTTATAGCTGAGTAGTATTTCATATCCATACAGCACATCTTCTTTATCCATTCATCTGTGAATGAACTTATAGTTTGCTTCCATACCTTGGCAATTGTAAATAATGCTACTATTAACATTAGGGCACATGTATCTTTTCAAGTTAGTGTTTTTCTTTTTTTTGGATATATACCCAAGAGTGGAATTGTTGGGTCTTATGAGAGTACTATTTTTAGGTTTTTGAGAAACCTCTATACTGTTTTCCATAGTGGCTGCACCAATTTATTGAATATATTCCCACCAACAGTGTAAAAGGCTTGGCTTCCCTTTTCTCCACATTCTTGCTAACATTTGTTACTTGTGTTCTTTTTCATGATAGCCATTCTGACAGGTGTGTGGTGATATCTTATCATGGTTTTCATTTGCATTTCTCTGATGATTAACAATGTTGAGCATCTTTTCCATGTGCCTGTTGGCCATCTGCATTTCTTCTTTGGAAAAATGTCTCTTAGTTCTTCTGCCCATTTTTAAATAGGGCTGTTTGGGTCTTTTAAAAATTAATTAATTAATTAGTTTATTTATTTATTTATTTTTGGCCGCATTGGGTGTTCTTTGCTGCATGTAGGCTTTCTCTAGTTGCGGCGAGATGGGGTTACTCTTTGTTGTGATGTGCAGACTTCTTATTGCAGTGGCTTCTCTTGTTGTGGAGCATGGGCGCTAGGCATGCAGGCTTCAGTAGTTGTGGCATGCAGGCTCAGTAGTTGTGGCTTGCGGGCTTTAGAGCGTAGGCTCAGTAGTTGTGGCGCATGGGCTTAGTTGCTCCGTGGCATGTGGGATCTTCCTGCACCAGGACTCGAACCTGTGTACCTGCATTGGCTGGCGGATTCTTAACCACTGCACCACCAGGGGAGTCCTGGGCTCTTTGTTTTTTGATGTTGAATTGTAGGAGCTGTTTATTTGGATATTAATTCCTTATCCATATCATTTACAGATATTTTCTCCCCTTTAGTGGGTTGTCTTTTTATTTTGTTGATGGTTTCCTTTGCTCTGCAAAAGCTTTTAAGTTTAATTAGGTCCCATTTGCTTATTTTTGCTCTTATTTTCTTTGCTTTAGGAGACAGGCCCAAAAAAATATTGCTGTGATTTATGTCAAAGTTTTCTTCCTATGTTTTCCTCTAGGAGATTTATGATTTCTAGTCTTATATTTAGGTCTTTAATCCATTTTGAGTTTATTTTTGTATATGGTATGAGAGAATGTTCTAATTTCATTGTTTTACATGTAGCTTTGCAACTTTCCCAGTGCCACTTATTGAAGAGACTGTCTTCTCCATATAAAGTCATTTAACCCATGTGAGTGTTTACTACATGGCAGACATTTTTCTAAGCACTCGACATGAATTAGTGCCTCATCACAACTCTATATGGTTAATTAGTGTTACCATCACTTTACAGATGAGGAAAATGAAGTCCAGAAAAGATCAAAAACATTTTTCAAATTCACATAACACAGACTACTGGGATTTGAGATCAAGGATTCTAGCCCTCTGCTGACTCCCCATCTCAGGTGAAGTTACCCTTTCTATGTGGACTGACTGGATCCTGAGCAGCAGAGCCCAGGTACTGTCACTTAGCCCACACCGGGGACAGGTGTAAGCCAAGGAGTGCAGCTGAGTTCCATGAATACAGTAATGGTGTCGTGTCTGGTTTAGCAGCAACAGCATAAATAATGAATACAGTTTGACCTAACTACCTGTGCCCAGTGCTGGTCATCCTAGACTAAGCCTTTGGTCTTTTTGAAATCTCATTATCTAAGATTGTCCTGCCCTGGGTAAGCTGCTGTGTTCTGTTTGGTCTGCAAGATCCTTCCTGATGTAGCTTCCCTCCTATATCAACCTGTGGCTAGAACAGGGTGGCTCCAGCTGCCCTGTTTGTGGTCAGCAGTGTTCACTTTCCTACTGCTGTATAATCAGCTAAAATTCAGTGCATAAAACCATCGTGACTTTATTATGCTCATGGAATCTGTGGGTAAACATTTCAGAGTTGACACACACATAGTGTCAATTGACAGCTTGTCTCTGCTCCACTGTATCTGGAAACTCAATCTGGAAAAACTGAAAGACTGGAGTGACTTGAACAGCTGAAAGTCAGAATCACCTGCAGACTTCTTCATTCTCTTGTCTGATCTCAGGGCTGGGATGACTCAAGGTTGGACTCAGCTGGAACTGTGGACTGTAGTGGTTCCCTGTGGCCACTCTCCCCATGGGTTCCATGAGAGAGCACCCTCAGAAGGAGCAGCTGGAGAGCATACGATCCAAGAAAACCAGGCTGAAACTGACCTGTCCATAGATGATGAATTTCAGTCGATTTCTGTCTGGGTTTTTCTTGACATCCAATCAGGTACTTAAAATGAATCAGCAATTTGTACTTCTGTAAATTATGACCACCTTTCCTTTAGGCCATTCATCATTTTCTATTGATTTTTACAAGTTCACAGGTTGAGTAATTAACTCTTTGTATGCCATATGTATTAAAAATACCCAGTTCCTTCTGATCTTATTTATGGCAGACTTTCTCTTGTATAGATGCATTATATTTTATGTGGTCTTTTCCTTTGTCGTTTTTGAGGTTCATTGTCTCAATAGAAAGGTAAGCTTCTCCAGTTTTGCTGTACTGGGAGACACTGCTTTGGGAAAGATTGCCAGTGCTCTCCTCACTTGCTGCAAGTAATAATAAATCCTTCCTTCTCGTCATTGGCTTGGTTGTGTCTTTTGGCTTGACAGCTACCAAGAAGCAAACCCAGTTTTTCGGGTAACAAAGACTATCCCAACTCTAAGTCTATATAAAATAATTTAAAAATCCTGTGTTTACTTCTAGCACTATGGTTTCATTTGGTTTAAGTATTTGAACCAACTGGAATTTATTCTGTTAACAGAAGAAAGTACCTAGGTTCCGGTTTTTTTTTCCCAAATGCTTAACCAATTGTCATATGTGCCTATAATGAATAATCTATCCATGGGAATTTGAATTTGCTGGGGTTGTGAGTCTATGTCTATTGAAATCAAGTAGGACCCTGTGGGGCTCCTGAACACAAAAGCCTTTGTGTCCCATTTCTTGTATGTAGGAAATAGGCTTCACCCAGCCTCCTTGTCCTTCCCTGAGTTCCAAAGGGCAGATTCAAACAGTTGCTAATCAGGGAAGGGAGGGGATGCAGAGACAAGGGAGGAGCAGTCAAGAAACAATAGTGCAGCCTTGGGACAGGGTTCTAGTTTCTCCTCAAGGAATATACATAACAATATCTTTGAGTTCTTTTGCAGGAACTAAGGACCCAGGTGGAGGCTGAGTACAAGATTCCTGGAGCACCTTTATCTCACCACCAACCAATCAGAAGAAAGTCATACAACCCTGCAGCCTTCACCCCAAATTTTGCCTATAAAAACTTTCCCCCCCAAACCATCAGGGAATTCAGGATATTTGAGCACGAGCCCCCTTTCTCTTTGCAGTAAACCTTTCTCTGCTCCAAATGCCAATGTTTTTGTTTGTTTGGTCTCCTGTAATGTTTCAGTTTGTATGACCTCACTGTGTTGGGCACACAAACTTGTACTTGGTAACATAATAAAAACAAAAAACTTAACATGGACTGTAACTTCTTTTTTGGATTCTCTATGGCTTCCAGTAATGCTAAACACATCTTAGGTGGTTAATTAATACTCAGTGATAAACTAGAAAACCTTGTGTCAACTTCAGAGGGAGATAATAGAATGATTGGATTGTTGGATTGTGCTGTCTGTAGACCAGCAGCAGTTTTCACAGTGATTGGGTCAGGCAGGGAAAACTTTTTGTGCCGTGTGTGCCTGTTGCAATGCATTAGTCACCCTCTCCTCAACCAGAAAAAAGGGCCAGATAAAAAGTGTAGCTGTTTGTGTCATAGCTAACAAGGGACCCTAGATTCCTTTGACTGCCTAGACCAGAGGTCAGCAATTACTGCCATGGGCCATCTGGCCTGGGGCCCATTTTGTAAATACAATGTTATTGGAACTCAGTCACACCCATCTGTTTACTATTATCTCTAGCTGCTTTTGTGCTTCAGTGGCAGAGTTGAGTAGCTGTGACATAGGCGAAGCCTAAAATATTTACTCTCTGACCCTTTACAGAAAAAGTTTGCTGACCTCTTACTATAGGAGGTTTACAGTAATAATTTTATCAAATATACCCTGAGGGATATGGGACTTCCCTGGTGGCACAGTGATTAAGAATCTGCCTGCCAATGCTGGGGACATAGGCTCAAGCCCTGGTCCAGAAAGATCCCACATGCTGCAGAGCATCTAAGCCCGTACACCACAGCTACTAAGCCTGTGCTCTAGAGCCTGTGAGATACAACTACTGAGCCTGTGTGCCACAACCACTGAAGCCCGTGTGCCTAGAGCCCATGCTCTCCAACAAGAGAAGCCACCACAATGAGAAACCCGCACGCGGCAAGGAAGAGTAGCCCTCGCTCACCGTAACTAAAGAAAGCCTGCATACAGCAACAAAGACCCAAAGCAGCCATAAATGAATGAATGAATGAATTTTTAAAAAGATCTCCTGAGGGATAAATCAAAGTAGAAATAATTATATTATGTTGTGGTTTTGGTCCTACATGAGATAAGAAGAAAAGCATTTCCAATTATACTGGACTCACTGATTTTTTTATTAACAATTCCTTGACAGGAGGAGTTTAATATAGACACATATACAGAGTTCTTCATAGGTCAGATGGTGTTCTTAATCATGGCTCCATTGTCACAAGCATTGCGTCCATGATCCCTCATCTTTTGTTTGCTTCTACAATATGTGTGGGAGATATCTGCGTTTTGTTTTCTTTTATGAACAAAAGGAACCAATTACACCTATTTTCCAGCAAACAGTCTCTAGGTTAGAGAACTTTAGCTTCTCAAGCAGATAGGCTCGAGTCATGTAAGACTATGCCTAGAGCAGGGTTTCCCAACTTCTGTGCAATTGACATTTGGACAAATAATTCTTGGTTGTGAGGGTTACCATATACATTTTAGGATGTTTAGCAGCATTCCTGGCATGTGCCTATTTGATGCCAGTAGCACTGCCCCCCACCCCCAATAGTGATAACAAGAATGACTCCAGGGCTTCCCTGGTGGCGCAGTGGTTGAGAGTCTGCCTGCTGAGGCGGGGGACACGGGCTCGTGCCCTGGTCCGGGAAGATCCCACATGCCGCGGAGCGGCTGGGCCCATGAGCCATGGCCGCTGAGCCTGCGCTCCGCAACGGGAGAGGCCACAACAGTAAGAGGCCCGCGTATCGCAAAAAAAAAAAAAAAAAAAAAAAAAAAAGAATGACTCCAGACATTGCCAAATGTCCCCTGCGGGGGCGGCTGAAAAACCACTGGTACAGAGTCTACCCCAGAAACAGTGTGGTCTGTATACCTGCAGCATCAACCGCACCTGGGAGTTTCTTTAAAATGCAGAATCCCAGGCTCCTCCTCAGAACTGCTGAATCAGAGTCTTCAGTTTATCAAGGTCCCCCAGGCGATTCCTAAGCACATTACAGTTTGAGAAGCCTGGTCTAGACATTTTGGGTGTAACAACATTGCGGCTTTCTCCTTCCACTCCTTCGTAAAGCATAGTAACTCTACTTCCTTAATGTCTACTTGGTTTCAACTTTTTGAGCACATACCTTGGCCCAGTACTGTATTAAAGGACAGTGTGCAGTCCTGGGAAGAGAAAGGTTTTTGTCATCAGACAGACCTGGGTTGAAAAGAAGGTTCTGTCCCTGTGGGTCGGGAAAATTATTTAATCTCTGTGTCAGTGTCCTTATCTGAAAAATCTCTGGTTTGTGCTTCAGAATGTGAAGATTTTCTGAGGAGGTTGTCATCAAAAGATCAGCAGGCTGTCTACAAGAGACCCACTTCAGACCTAGGGACACATACAGACTGAAAGTGAGGAGACGGAAAAAGATATTCCATGCAAATGGAAACCAAAAGAAAGCTGGAGTAGCAATTCTCATATCAGACAAAATAGACTTTAAAATAAAGACTACTACAAGAGACAAAGAAGGACACTACATAATTATCAAGGGATCAATCCAGACGAATATATAACAATTGTAAATCTTTATGCACCCAATACAGGAACACCTCAATACATAAGGCAAATGCTAACAGCCATAAAAGGGGGAATTGACAGGAACACAATCATAGTAGGAGACTTTAACACCCCACTTTCACCAATGGACAGATCATCCAAAATGAAAATAAATAAGGAAACACAACCTTTAAATGATACATTAAACAAGATGGACTTCATTGGTATTTATAGGACATTCCATCCAAAAACAACAGAATACACTTTCTTCTCAAGTGCTCATGGAACATTCTCCAGGATAGATCATATCTTGGGTCACAAATCAAGCCTTGGTAAATTTAAGAAAATTGAAATCATATCAAGTATCTTTACCGAACACAACACTATGAGACTAGATATCAATTACAGGAAAAAATCTGCAAAAAATACAAACACATGGAGGCTAAACAACAGACTACTTAATAACCAAGAGATCACTGAAGAAATCAAAGAGGAAATCAAAAAATACCTAGAAACAAATGACAATGAAAACATGACGACCCAATACCTATGGGATGCAGCAAAAGCAACCCTAAGAGGGAAGTTTAGAGCAGTACAATCGTACCTCAAGAAACAAGAAACATCCCAAATGAACAACCTAACAGTACACCTAAAGCAATTAGAGAAAGAAGAATAAAAAACCCCCAAATTTAGTAGAAGGAAAGAAATCATAAAGATCAGATCAGAAATAAATGAAAAAGAAATGCAGGAAACAATAGCAAAGATCAATAAAGCTAAAAGCTGGTTCTTTGAGAAAATAAAAAAAATTGATAAACCATTAGCCAGACTCATCAAGAAAAAAAGGGAGAAGACTCAAATCAATAGAATTAGCAATGAAAAAGGAGAAGTAACATCTGACACTGCAGAAATACAAAGGACCATGAGAGATTACTAAAAACAACTATATGCCAATAAAATGGACAACCTGGAAGAAAAAGACACATTCTTAGAAAAGCACAACCTTCTGAGGCTGAACAAGGAAGAAATAGAAAATATAAACAGACCAATTACAAGCACTGTGATTGAGACTGTGACTAAAAATCTTCCAACAAACAAAAGCCCAGGACCAGATGGCTTCACAGGTGAATTCTATCAAACATTTAGAGAAGAGCTAACACCTACCCTTCTCAAACTCTTCCAAAATATAGCAGAGAGAGGAACACTTCCAAACTCATTCTACAAGGCCACCATTACCGTGATACCAAAACCAGAAAAATATATCACAAAGAAAGAAAACTGCAGGCCAATATCACTGATGAACATAGATGCAAAAATCCTCAACAAAATACAAGGAAACAGAATCCAACAGCACATTAAAAGGATCATACACCATGATCAAGTGGGGTTTATCCCAGGAATGCAAGGATTCTTCAATAAAAGAAAATCAATCAATGTGATACACCATATTAACAAATTGAAGGAGAAAAACCATATGATCATCTCAATAGGTGCAGAAAGAGCTTTTGACAAGATTCAACACCCATTTATAATAAAAACCCTCCAGAAAGTAGGCATAGAGGGAAGCTACCTCAACATAATAGAGGCCATATATGACTAACCCACAGCCAACATCGTTCTCAATGGTGAAAAACTGAAACCATTTTCACTAAGATCAGGAACAAGGCAAGGTTGCCCACTCTCACCACTGTTATTCAACATAGTTTTGGAAGTTTTAGCCACAGCAATCAGAGAAGAAAAGGAAATTAAAGGAATCCAAATCGGAAAAGAAGTAAAGCTGTCAGTGTTTGCAGATGACATGATACTATACATAGAGAATCCAAAAGATGCTACCAGAAAACTACTAGAGCTAACCAATGAATTTGGTAAAGTAGCAGGATACAAAATTAATGCACAGAAATCCCTAGCATTCCTATACACTAATGATAAAAAATCTGAAAGAGAAATTAAGGAAACACTCCCATTTACCACTGCAACAAAAAGAATAAGATACCTAGGAATAAACCTACCTAAGGACACAAAAAACCTGTATGCAGAAAACTATAAGACACTGATGAAAGAAATTATAGATGATACAAACAGATGGAGAGATATACCATGTTCTTGGATTGGAAGAATCAACACTGTGAAAATGACTATACTACCCAAAGCAGTCTACAGATTCAGTGTGATCCCTATCAAACTACCACTGGCATTTTTCACAGAACTAGAACAAAAAAGTTTCACAATTTGTATGGAAACACAAAAGACCCTGAATAGCCAAAGCAATCTTAAGAAAGAAAAACGGAGCTAGAGGAATCGGGATCCCTGACTTCAGACTCTACTACAAAGCTAGGGTAATCAAGACAGTATGGCACTGGCACAGAAACAGAAATATAGATCAATGGAACAGAATAGAAAGCCCAGAGATAAACCCATGCACATATGGTCACCTTATTTTTGATAAAGGAGGCAAGAACATACAATGGAGAAAAGACAGCCTCTTCAATAAGTGCTGCTAGAAAAACTGGACAGCTACATGTAAAAGAATGAAATTAGAACATTCCCTAACACCATACAAAAAAATAAACTCAAAATGGATTAAAGACCTAAATGTAAGGCCAGGCACTATCAAACTCTTAGAGGAAAACATAGGCAGAATGTATGTATGATATAAATCACAGCAAGATCCTTTTTGACCCACCTCCTAGAGAATGGAAATAAAAACAAATATAACAAAGGGGACCCAATCAAACTTAAAAGCTTTTGCACAGCAAAGAAAACCATAAACAAGATGAAAAGGCAACCTCAGAATGGGAGAAAATATTTGCAAATGAAGCAACTGACAGAGGATTAATCTCCAAAATTTACAAGCAGCTCATGCAGCTCAATATCAAAGAAAAACCAACCCAATGCAAAAATGGGCAGAAGACCTGAATAGACATTTCTCCAAAGGAGATATACAGGTTGCCAACAAACACATGAAAGGATGCTCAACATCACTAATCATTAGAGAAATGCAAATCAAAACTACAATGAGGTATCAACTCACACCAGTCAGAATGGCCATTATCAAAAAATCTACAAACAATAAATAGTGGAGAGGGTGTGGAGAAAAGGGAACTGTCTTGCACTGTTAGTGGGAATGTAAATTGATACAGCCACTATGGAGAAAAGTATGGACGTTCCTTAAAAAGCTAAAAATAGAACTGCCATACGACCCAGCCATCCCACTACTGGGCATATACCCTGAGAAAACCATAATTCAAAAAGAATCATGTACCACAATGTTCATTGCACCTCTATTTATAATAGCCAGGATATGGAAGCAATCTAAGTGTCCATCGACAGATAAATGGATAAAGAAGATGTGGCACATATAAACAACGGATTATTACTCAGCCATAAAAAGAAACGAAATTTAGTTATTTGTAGTGAGGTGGAAGAACCTAGAGTCTGTCATACAGAGTGAAGTAAGTCAGAAAGAGAAAAACAAATACCGTATGCTAACACATATATATGGAATTTAAAAAAATGGTTTTGAAGAACCAAGGCCAGGGCAGGAATAAAGACACAGATGTAGAGAATGGACTTGAGGACACGGAGAGGGGGAAGGGTAAGCTGGGACGAACTGAGTGGCATGGACTTATATATACTACCAAGTGTAAAATAGATAGCTAGTGGGAAGCAGCCCCATAGCACATGGAGATCAGCTCAGTACTTTGTGACCACCTGGAGGGGTGGAATAGGGAGGGTGGGAGGGAGACCCAAGAGGGAGGAGATATGGGGATATATGTATATGTATAGCTGATTCACTTTGTTATAAAACAAAAACTAACAAGCCATTGTAAAGCAATTATACTCCAATAAAGATGTTAAAAAAAATCAGCAGACTTTTTCAAAATTTAAACTCACTTATATAAGATTCTCACAAGTGATGAAATCACAGATGCAGCAAGTTTCCTACTAACAGGAACATACCTGGAATTGCTTCCTTTACCCTCTGGACTCCAGCTAGTTTAGAACCCCAGTGGTCTCCATTGACATTGAAGTCAGAGTTGACAAATACCACCAGGTGGCACCAACACCACTTTGATAGATTGAGAAATAGCCAAGTAGTTTGTTGCTAATAAATATAAATCTCCCAAAATTTGAAGTTCCTAATAGGTGTATCTGGAAGTTCTGAAAAGTCTAGCTCTAGATAAAGGGGCAATCAGATATAAATGTTGAGGGAAAAGTAGATAGACTATTAAATGCATCTCCTTGACATGAATACAGACCAGTCTACAGAAAAAAACCGCAGAGACCTTGAAAACAGCAAGGCATCATAAAGTAAAGCACAGTCCTCCCAGCTCCTGGTGTTGCCATGGCAACTGGAGCCATCATAAATGTACAAGTGGCCCTGGTGAATTCTGGGAGCAGTGTTGGGGAGTGAGGACCACAGACTACAATGTGGCCAAGGAAGTCAGGAGAGGGAGAATTTCTAGAAGCAGAAATAAAACAAGTCCAAGATGTTGATATTATTTTACCTTTATATGATGCCTTTTACCAAAAGACAAGCACTGCATGAGTAATATTCATCCCCGAGAACCTAGTTCAGATAGCTCATCCACCACCATGCCTCTCATACACTAAGCTATGGTATTAGAATGGCTTTTCAGGGACCAAAATCAGATTAACACTTGAAAATCAACAGTGTAGATTTCTGGGTCACCAAGAAACAAGAATCTGAGTGGGACTGGGGGTCAGTGGGCAAGAATCTTCCTTGAATTGATGCAGCTTCCATGATACCTTGGAAGGGGTGCTCTGGATGGGGAACAAAAGATTTCCAGTCACTGAAAATGACCAGCCCCAATCATAAAACAAAATGGATAATATCTTGTGAATTTAAGTGTCATGGCTCTCTCTAGGTGTCCTTAACAAATGAATTAATGAATGAATAAGTCATTATTAAGACAGTGAACACATCCTCAACTTCTTTGTATTTACTTTTTCAAAGATTCCTATTCATTTGAAGATAGCAAGGAGGTTGTTGAAATACAAAAACAGAAGTGAAGACACTGGGAAACAATGAAGACGTCATAACAGACCAGGACTTTGGTGTCCAAAGCACCTTCAGATAAATGACTAACAAAAAAACAAATATTTAAGTCGTGAAAATCAGATCAAATAAAAGGCAAAACTAATGAATAATTACAAGTTTTAGTGATTGTATATAGACTCAGATTTCTGAAGACCTCTCAAAAAGGTGATTTCAGGTTGAAACCTGAAGAAATTAACCAGGTGAGTGAGGGGCGAAGAGGGGGTGTTGCTCTGCATGTAAGAGGGTGGGAGTGGGTGGGGGTGGAAAAGAGAGCAGAGCTGCCCCTCCCTTTATTCTTCAGAATTAATTATATTAGAATTGGGTGTCTTGAAAACTCCAGAGTTTGGAAACTCCAAATCCCTTCTAAGATAAGCCAAGTTTTCGGGTACAAATGTGAAGAGATTTTTTGGCATAGTTGTGAAGAGAGCTTTTCTGAGTTTGGCCTGAGACAAAGGCCTTTTAGTGACTTTATTCTCCTATCGGGGGTGGGGAAGGAAGGGATGACTGACTTCAAAGTACTCTATGGATATTTGCCTTTAGCTACAGAGTCACTTAGATTGACTCTTGTTTCCAGCTGCAGTTCTCAGGGGCCCCTTTAAGTCTTGATTCAAGGTTGGGTTATCATTCCTTAAATGGTTTTGAGGTTAAAATCTTATGACTTTACTCTCAACCTTTGAAAAACTACAACTTCCCCCAAATCAGAGTTGTGGACATCTCTTAATATGGATGCCCCCTGTCATTCAGCTGAGTCACTGAGATCCCTGTACCAGTCCAACCTTCAGAGCCACAGAGAAGCCCCAACTGGCCAGAGCTGGGACCCCTCCCTGTGAAACCATGCAGGGTCCTGTGGGGCTTCCGGGCATGGAGGGCTTTTTATTTCCCATTCCTTGTAGGCAAGACTCAAGCTTCCATGACCTTCCTTGAGTTCCAAAGGGCAGATTCAACAGTTGCTAATCAAGAGAGGAGCAGACTCTTGAAATCACCTGAGGCAACATTAAAGGGACCAGAGAAGCTCATCAAGATTAGGAGACTGATCACCTGAGACCCTGCACACACCCTAATCTTGTCAGCAACCTTAGAGACAACCAGACCCAGTGATGTGGCTGTTTTGAAACTTTGCAGAAGAAAGAAGAATGCAAGACTGTTACTGCCTTGATCTTTATGCATACCCCGGACCACGAGTCCCGACTATAGTCCTCTCCCTATGCCCCAGAGAGGGGTCACAGTTCTTGAGGCGCTAGCCTGCTGTGTTCCCCTCTCTGCCTGGCAAAGAATAAAGCCACCTTTTCTTTCTCCTCCAAAACTCTGTCTCCGTATCTCATTTCAGCATTGGTGTACAGACAGCCAAGATTTTGGCATCACCTGCACCCAGCAGTGATGAAAACCTTGAGTGCGTCACTTATTTCAGTTGGCAGAGATGAGCAGCTGAAGGGACTAAATGATCTAGGGTATAATTTGGGAGCGTTCCCCACGTATCAGGGCCATTTAAAATCCTTTTGTTATCTTACCTGACTCAGAGACAAATTGATTTAGTTTGACTTAGTTTCAGACAGTTTGGCATCCTTTTTTTTTTCTTTTTCAATAACCAGTAGTTGTTTGACACAGAGCTAGAAACTGCCCACGTAGCTTTTGACTCCTTAGACCATATCAGGTAACTTGATTACAAGTACTAGGGAATCTTGGACTCGATAGACCAGCCATTCAGAGGGCTGTGAGCCAGCCTGGACTTCAACTCAACTTGGATTAATGGACTAAGTGGTAGAAGGCAGGAAAAAGTATCAGTCTCCACAGAAAGTAGGAAGCCAGTTGAGAAAAACTGAAGTTCTCAGTAAAACCTCCAGGAGTCAGGCAGAAACTGCCCTCGAGCTTCATTGGGGATGCTTTCAACCTGCCCATCTCTCAGAGGAGTAGGGAAAGGACTATAGACCAGTGTCTCTGTGGGTAGGTGTTATCAGGAAGCCCAGGAAGGGGGTGGGTGTTGTGGACCCCAGAGTGTCGATCATGAGTGGTATCTTATTTCACTCCCTATGGAATACTTTTTTCTAGTTTGACGGCAATCCCAATTTTTTGTTTCCTTTTCCTTTTTCATTTCATTTCCTTCTTCATTTCTGGTGTGAAATGAAGTTCATATTTTATGGCAAGACAAGGAAAATTTAAACTTAAAAAAATTTCTCGGCTTCTCTGGTGGCACAGTGGTTGAGAATCTGCCTGCTAATGCAGGGGACACGGTTCGATCACTGGTCTGGGAAGATCCCACATGCGGCGGAGCAACTAAGCCCGTGTACCACAACTACTGAGCCTGTGTGCTGCAACTACTGAAGCCCATGTGCCTAGAGCCTGTGGTCCTCAACTAGAGAAGCCACCTCAATGAGAAGCCTGTGCACTGCAATGAAGAGTAGCCCCCGCTCACAGCAACTAGAGAAAACCCACCACAACAACAAAGACCCAACTCAGCCAAAAATAAATAAATTTATTTTTAAAAATTTCTCTGCCCTTTGGCCTCCTCTCTGCCCCCGACTGTGCACTGTGTATCTGTAATATGCATCAACCAAACTCCCTTATTGGCAGAATCACCTGCTCAGCCATAAAGAGCAACATCTTCCTAGCACGAACAAGGCAACTCCTTAAAAAATAACATTCCTTCTTGATCTTTCAAGGGACTGCTTAGATCTGGATTGTGTAAACTGTCAATAATACGTTGTTTAATGTAAGCCCTCTGTCTCAAAAAACTTATATCACTGTGCCTTGACTTCTAATGGGCAGAACAGTTCTCAGAGCTCTCTGAGATGCTCTTCCTGGGTTATAATCCTCAAATTCGGCTGGCATAAAATTTTTCCATTTCTTTCTTAGATCGACTGATTAATTTTTTGTTGACACTGTTTTACTTTTTAAATAGAGGTTGCAGTCCTCAAGGGCAAAGGATTGAGGGTACCTTTTACTGTGTGATCCTTGGCATGGTTAACAAAACATTAAATTTAAGAGGAAACCAGATTGGGAACCAGAATCCTTTAAGAAAACTATCTCATTCCCTCCCTGATCAAATTAGCTTGTCTGTAGTCTTATTGAAAAGTAAGATATCTAAGAAATACCTGAAACAAAACAAAATGAAATGAAATCTGAAATCAACTTTTAATGTGAAATGTAATTATGAGCAGTGCTTTCTTATCCCAAGATGGTGGTTTCTGTCTCTGCAGCAGGTGGAAATCTTTCCCAGTGATCTCACATCTCCTACACTGGCCTCTGCACAGCCACTGTTGAATTCTGGGAAACATTTTCTATTAATGTTTAAGAAAGGGAGTAAACCTTGATTTCAATACTGACCACATCACAGTCAATGTGCTAAGTGATGATGACGACTTAAGTAAAGAAAAATAATTTAGAAAATGTAGTGATAAATGTATGTACCAGGTGTGCACTAAGAAAGGACTCTGATGGGTGTGGTCATACCTGACCAGGGGAGAGGGAAGCACTTGGCCTGTTTGATTTTTTTTTCCAATTTTATTGAGAAATATTTAAGATATAACATTGTATTAGTTTAAGGTGTACAACCTACTGATTTAATAAATGTATATGCTGTGAAATGATTACCACAGTAAATTTAGTTAACATGCCTCACCTCACATAATCATGACTTCTTCTTGTGAGAATTTTTAAGCTATAGTTTCTTGGAACCTTTCAAATATACTCTACAGTATTGTTAACTATAGTCACCATGCTCTATATTACATCCCTGAACTTATTTATCTTATAACTGAAAGTTTGTACTTTTGGCCACCTTCACCCATTTCACCCACCTCCCACATCCCACCTGTGGCAACCACCAAG
Organism: Phocoena sinus; assembly: GCF_008692025.1. Taxonomy (NCBI): domain Eukaryota; kingdom Metazoa; phylum Chordata; class Mammalia; order Artiodactyla; family Phocoenidae; genus Phocoena; species Phocoena sinus. The sequence goes on along the minus strand of NC_045763.1, from coordinate 156,395,168 downwards.
GTTAATGTAGTTAGAATTTGTTTTTGGCTTAAATGTTTTGGACTCATATACAATAATGATTTAAAATCCAAGTAGCAAACATTTACTGAAAGCAATGAGCCAAGCTTTGTGCTACGTTATCTCCATGAAAGGTTTTATTTAAACCTCACAATAATCCCATGAAGTAGGAGCGATCATGATCCCCATTTTAGCAATGAGGAAATTGAGAGGTGAAAGATTAAGAAAGGTCACCTGGCAAACAAGAAGAAAGCCGGGAATTGAACACTACTTGGTCAGACTTGAGAACTCAGTCTCCATCACAAACATCCCCCCTGTCATCACCTGCAGGGGTCTTAAATTCCAATCAAATTGAGCAACTTGACTTTCCCTGAACAGACGCACATCTCCTGCCCAAAGCCTTGTTACTGCTGACCCTTCTCTCTGAAGTGCCCTCCTTTGGGGGCAGGTTTCCCTGGTGGTTGGCCTGGAATCCCTACATCATAGTCATCCCATGTGGCCCACTTAGTCCTACTAAATCCACAGTGAAGTTGGGGGAGCTTGGGAACCTGCACGTCCAAATTGGAGGTGTCTTGCTCTTGGATTCACAAACTTTAAAAATCCTAACATCAAGTTAAAACTTTTAAATTTAAGTATTAACATTTTTTGTTTACATATATGTTTCTCCTACTAGACATTTCCTTACAGCAAGAACCTTGTTTTGTATACCTAGAGTTTAATACAACCTGGCATTAAAGAAACAGACATCCTCATTCTTAAAACACTCCCATTATGCCCAGTTACATATTGGAAAAATCCTAGCTTCCATGGTGTGTTACACAAGTTTCTCAATGATCTAACTACCTGCCTAGCCTCGTTTCTTGGGACTCTTTACACCAGAAGCTACAGATTTTATTTATGTTTTATGAAGTTTCTTCATGTGTGCCTGTGCCCTGTGCACATAGCCTGTTTCAGTGAATGGTGCTTTTGTAGGTGGATTTTCAATTCACTCTAAGCCAAGTACAGTTGAGTTCCAGCTCAAGCCAAGCTTAACATTCCTCAGACTCTCAGAATTCCTGTGCTCACTAGTCTTCTTCCATGGACACTCCTAATTAGCCCAAGAAAATAAAGCTCCCTGCCCAATAGTTGTCCTGCAGACACATAGTAAATACCAGCTGGGCATATCTGGCAAAATTTCCAGCTATGAAAGCAGAAGTTTTGGGCTGCAAGAAAACAGATTTATTTATTTGGATATGGGACTGGATGGGCCTCTGGAAACTTTTCCAAATCCTAGTGCCATTTTCAGCAGTTTTTAGAGACATAAACTAATTTAACCGCATGGCACAGAAATAGATTCTATGCAGCAAAGTCCGGGATGACTGCTTCCTCTCTGTGCAACTGGCCTGTGTTTGGGGTTCAGCTGACAGTTGCCACACCTTGCCAAACACTGTGGATTCCAAAACAGCTTTGCCTAGAGCAGGGGGGTCAACAAAATTTTTCTCAAAGGGTCAGATGCAAATATTTTAGGCCTATGGTCTCTGTCACAAGTTCTGCCATTATAGCTCAATATGTGTATGAATAGGCATGGCTATGTTCCAATAAAACTTTAGTTATGAACACCAAAATTTCAATTTAAAATAATTTTCACATATCTTGAAATATCATTCTTTTTTAGTTTTTTTCCCAACCATTTGAAAATGTAGAAACCATTCTTAGCTTGTGAGTAGTAGAAAAACAGGTGGAAGCCTGAATTTGGCCATGGGCCACAGTTTGCTGAACCTGGCTGATTAGTGACTCTGCTTTTGGCACTCATCAACCACGCTTGGAGGGCTCATTAAACAAGATTAAACTGCCTCACCCTGACAGTTTCCAATTCAGAAAATTGAGGGAGGGGCCTAAATACTTCTAACAGGCTCCTGGGGGATTTGTTGCTGTAGGTCTGGTCAACACACAGTTTGAGAAACACTGGTCTAGATCGCTAGAAATGCCGCTGTCTTATTTTATTCAAGGGCTGAGAGTTTCAGCCCTGCTGACAGTCACTGTTGTGTGATGACTTACAGCTGTCATCCACATGCCCGATCAGCTCTGACTGTGGTCCAGAAAGTCTGGGCAGACGTCCACCAGAGGTGGCTTGGGGAAAGAGGGAGACAAGACAAAAAGAATTCATATCCAGGCCAAGCAGCAAGATGAGAACAGAGTAAGACACCGATTCTGGGAGAGCCTGAGGTTCCTAGGAGTGCCTGGGAAGAGAGCTCTTCAACCTCGTATGGGGCTTGAGTCCTGTTACTGAGGTACAAGAACCCTAGCCCCAACAGGCTGGAGAGTCAGGGAGTAGGCCCTGGAAGAGTATGAAGTCTGGGGGTGTATGGGACCAGGGACTGAACTTCCCTTGATCTCTGCAGAAACCTTCTTCACCAGATTATGTGAAAACAGAATCCAAGTGGGTTTGGGGTAGTTATTTGTTTTTAAAATTTGATTGATATATGTTTTACTTTGTGGTTGTTTTTTGTCACCAAAGTGCTTTCATGGTGGTTTGGAATCCAGGGACCTGTGTATCTGAATTTTGGAGCACCACATAGTTATGTGACATGCTCAGTCCCTCTGTGATCTAGGTTCCCATTACTACTGTAAAGGAGGAAAAACTTTTTCCATACTCTCTTAGGTTCAATCCCTGGGAGCCTGCAAATTAAACTAACAAAAGACAGATTAACAAGAGAAAAGGCATGCAGCTTTCATTCATATTTCTGTGCAGGATGAGCTCACAGAGAAGAAGTGAAACTCAAAGAAATAGTTAGACTCTGGAGTTTATACATCATTTTAACAAAGGAAAAGGGTTTGGGCTTCAAGGAATGATAAACCATGAAGTAGCTAGGAAATACAGTTGACCATTGAAAAACATTGATTTCAACTTCTCAGGTTCACCGACATGCAGAATTTTTTCTTTTTCTTAAAATTTTTGAATTTATTTTTTTATACAGAAGGTTCTTATTAGTTATCCATTTTATACATATTAGTGTATATATGTCAATCCCAATCTCCCAATTCATCCCACCACCACCACCACCATCCCTGCCACTTTCCCCCCTTGGTGTCCATATGTTTGTTCTCTGCATCTGTGTCTCTATTCCTGCCCTGAAAACCGGTCCATCTGTACCATTTTTCTAGGCTCCTCATATATGCATTAATATACAATAATTGTTTTTCTCTTTCTGACTTACTTCACTCTGTATGACAGTCTCCAGATCCATCCACATCTCTACAAATGACCCAATTTTGTTCCTTTTTATGGGTGAATAACATTCCATTGTATATATGTACCACATCTTCTTTACCCCTTCGTCTGTCGATGGGCATTTAAGTTACTTCTATGACCTGGCTATTGTAAATAGTGCTGCAATGAATATTGGGGTGCATGTGTCTTTTTGAATTATGGTTTTCTCTGGGTATAGGCCCAGTAGTGGGATTGCTGGGTCATATGGTAATTCTATTTTTAGTGTTTTGAGGAACCTCCATACTGTTCTCCATAGTGGCTATATCAATTTACATTCCCACCAAGAGTGCAAGAGGGTTCCCTTTTCTCCACACCCTCTCCAGCATTTGTTGTTTGTAGATTTTCTGATGATGCCCACTCTAACTGGTGTGAGGTGATTCCTCATTGAAGTTTGGATTTGCATTTCTCTAATAATTAGTGATGTTGAGCGGGGTTTTGTGTGCTTTTGGCCACCTGTATGTCTCCTTTGGAGAAATGTCTATTTAGGTCTTCTGCCCATTTTTTGTTTAGGTTGTTTGTTTTTTTAATATTGAGCTGCATGAGCTATTTATATATTTTGGACACTAATCCTTTGTCCATTGATTTGTTTGCAAATATTTTCTCCCATTTTGAGGGTTGCCTTTTCATCTTGTTTGTAGTTTCCTTTGCTTTACAAAAGATTTTAAGTTTGATTAGGTCCCATTTGTTTATTTTTGTTTTTATTTCCATTACTCTAGGAGGTGGATCAGAAAAGATCTTGCTGTGATTTATGTCAAAGAGTGTTCTTCCTATGTTTTCCTCTAAGAGTTTTATAGTGTCCAGTCTTACATTTAGGTCTCTAATCCATTTTGAGTTTGTTTTTGTGTATGGTGTTAGGGAGTGTTTTAATTTCATTCTTTCACATGTAGCTGTCCAGTTTCCCCAGAACCATTTATTGAAGAGACTGTCTTTTCACCATTGTATATCCTTGCCTCCTTTGTCTTAGATTAGTTGACCATAGGTGCTTGGATTTATCTCTGGGCTTTCTATCCTGTTACATTGATCTATATTTCTGTTTTTGTGCCAGTACCATATTGTCTTGGTTACTGTAGCTTTGTAGTAGAGTCTGAAGTCAGGGAGTCTGATTCCTCCAGCTCCATTTTTTTCCCCCAAGACTGCTCTGGCTATTCAGGGTCTTTTGTGTCTCCACACAAATTTTAAGATTTTTTGTTCTAGTTCTGTAAAAACTGCCACTGGTAATTTGATAGGGATTGCACTGAATCTGTAGATTGCTTTGGGTAGTATTGTCATTTTCACAATGTTGATTCTTCCAATCCAAGAACATGGTATATCTTTCCATCTGTTTGAGACATCTTTGATTTCTTTCATTAGTGTCTTATAGTCTTCTGAGTACAGGTCTTTTACGTCTTTAGGTAGGTTTATTCCTAGCTATTTTATTCTTTTTGTTGCAATGGTGAATGGGATTGTTTCCTTAATTTCTCTTTCTGATCTTTCATTGTTAGTGCATAAGAATGCAAGAGATTTCTGTGCATTAATTTTGTATCCTGCAACTTTTCCAGATTCATTGATTAGCTCTAGTAGTATTCTGGAGGCATCTTTAGTGTTCTCTATGTATAGTACCATGTCATCTTCAAACAGTGACAGATTTACTTCTTCTTTTCCAATTTGGATTCCCTTTATTTCTTTTTCTTCTCTGATTGCCATGGCTAGGACTTCCAAAACTATGTTGAATAATAGTGGCGAGAGTGGACATCCGTGTCTTGTTCCTGATCTTAGAGAAAATGCTTTCCGTTTTTCACCATTGAGAATGATGTTTGCTGTGGGTTTGTCATATATGACCTTTATTATGTTAGGTAGGTTCCCTCTATGCCCACTTTCTGGAGAGTTTTTATCATAAATGGGTATTGAATTTTGTCAAAAGCTTTTTCTGCCTCTATTGAGACAATCATATAGTTTTTATTCTTCAATTTGTTAATATGGTGTATCACATTGATTGATTTGCGTATATTGAAGAATCCTTGCATCCCTGGGATAAATCCCACTTAATCGTGGTGTATGATCCTTTTAATGTGCTGCTGGATTCTGTTTGCTAGTATTTTGTTGAGGATGTTTGCATCTATATTTATCAGTGACATTGGTCTGTAGTTTCTTTTTCCTGTAGTATCTTTGTCTGGTTTTGGTATCAGGGTGATGGTGGACTCATAAGAATAAGTGGGAGTTTTCCTTCCTCTGTAATTGTTTGGAAGAGTTTGAGAAGGATGGGTGTTAGCTCTTCTCTAAATGTTTGAGAGAATTCACCTGTGAAGGAATCTGGTCCTGGACTTTTGTTTTTTGGAAGATTTTTAATCACAGTTTCAATTTCATTCCTTGTGATTGGTCTGTTTGTATTTTCTATTTCTTCCTGGTTCAGTCTTGGAAGGTTATACCTTTCTAAGAATTTCTCCATTTCTTCCAGGTTGTCAATTTTATTGGCATAGAGTTGCTTGTAGTAGTCTCTTAAGATGCTTTGTATTTCTGCGGTATCCATTGTAACTTCTCCTTTTTCTTTTCTAATTTTATTGATTTGAGTCCTCTCTCTCTTTTTCTTGATGATTCTGGCTAAAGGTTTATCAATTTTGTCTATCTTATCAAAGAACCAGCTTTTAGTTGTATTGATCTTTGGTATTGCTTTCTTTGTTTCTATTTCATTTATTTCTACGCTGGTCTTTATGATTTCTTTCCTTCTGCTAACTTTGGGTTTTGTTTGTTCTTTCTGTAGTTACTTTAGGTGTAATGTTAGATTGTTTATTTGAGATTTTTCTTGTTTCTTGAAGTAGGTTTGTAAAGCTATAAATTTCACTCTTAGAACTGCTTTTGCTGCATCCCATAGGTTTTGGATCAGCTTGTTTTCATTGTCATTTGTCTCTAGGTATTTTTTGATTTCCTCTTTGATTTCTTCAGTGATCTCTTGGTTATTTAGTAGTGTATGGTTTAGCCTCCATGTTTTGTGTCTTTTCCACTGTTTTTGCCTCTAAATATTTTCTAATTTCATTGTATTGTGGTCAGAAAAGATGTTTGATATGATTTCAATTTCCTTAAATTTACTGAGGCTTGATTTGTGACCCAAGGTGTTATCTGTCCTGGAGAATGTTCCATGTGCACTTGAGAAGAAAGTGTAATCTGCTGTTTCTGGATGGAATGTCCTATAAATATCAATTAAGTCTATCTGGCCTATTGTGTCATTTAAAGCTTGTGTTTCCTTATTTATTTTCATTTTAGATGATCTGTCCATTGGTGTAAGTGAGGTGTTAAAGTTCTCCACTATTGTTGTGTTACTGTCAATTTCCTCTTTTATAGCTGTTAGCAGTTGCTTCATGTATTGAGGTGCTCCTATTTTGGGTGCATATATATTTATAATTGTTATATCTTCTTCTTGGATTCATCCCTTGAGCATTATGTAGTCTCATTCCTTGTCTCTTGTAACATTCTTTATTTTAAAGTCTATTTTATCTGATATGAGTATTGCTACTCCACCTTTCTTTTGATTTCCATTTGCATGGAATATCTTTTTCCATCCTCTCCCCCTCACTCTCAGTCTGTATGTGTCCCTGGGTCTGCAGTGGGACTCTTGTAGACAGCATATATATGGGTCTTGTTTTTGTTTCCATTCTGTGAGCCTGTGTTCTTTGGTTGGAGCATTTAATCCATTCATGTTTAAGGTACTTATCGATATGTATGTCCCTATTACCATCTTCTTAACTGTTATGGGTTTGTTTTTGTAGGTCCTTTTCTTCTCTTGTGTTTCCTGCTTAGAGAACTTCCTTTAGCATTTGTTGTAGAGCTGGTTTGGTGGTGCTGAATTCTCTTAGCTTTTGCTTGTCTGAAAAGTTTTTGATTTCTCTGTCGAATCTGAATGAGATTCTTGTTGGGTAGAGTAATCTTGGTTGTAGGTTCTTCCCTTTCATCACTTTAAATATATCATGCTGCTCCCTTCTGGCTTGTAGAGTTTCAGCTGAGAAATCAGCTCTCAACCTTATGGGACTTCCCTTGTATATTATTTGTCATTTTTCCCTTGCTGCTTTCAATAATTTTTCTTTGTCTTTAATTTTTTTCAATTGATTACTGTGTGTCTCAGCATGTTTCTCCTTGGGTTTATCCTGCCTGCGACTCTCTGCACTTCCTAGACTTGGATGCCTATTTCCTTTTCCATGTTAGGGAAATTTTCAACTATAATGTCTTCAAATATTTTCTTGAGTCCTTTCTCTCTCTTCTCCTTCTGGGACCCCTATAATGTGAATGTTGTTGTGTTTAATGTTGTCCCAGAGGTCTGTTAGGCTGTTTTCATTTCTTTTCATTCTTTTTTCTTTATTCTGTTCTGCAGCAGTGAATTCCACCATTCTGTCTTCCAAGTCACTTATCCGTTCTTCTGCCTCAGATATTCTATTTATTCCTTCTAATGTATTTTTCATTTCAGTTATTGTATTGTTCACCTCTCTTTGTTTGTTCTTTAATTCTTCTAGGTGTTTGTTCTTTAATTCTTCTAGTTCTTTGTTAAACATTTCTTGCATCTTCTCGATCTTTGCCTCATTCTTTTTCCAGGGTCCTGGATCATCTTCACTATCATTATTTTGAATTCTTTTTCTGGAAAGTTACTTGTCTCCACTTAATTTAGTTGTTTTTCTGGAGTTTTATCTTGTTTTTTCATGTGGTACAAATCCTCTGCCTTTTCATTTTGTCTATCTTTCTGTGAATGTGGTTTTCCTTCCACAGGCTGCAGAATTGTAGTTCTTGCTTTTGCTGTCTGTCCTCTCCAGATTTTTTTCAGTAGTAAATATTATGCTACTATATGATCCATGGTTGGTTGAATCTTTGGCTGGTTGAATTCAGGCATGTGGAACTGAAGATATAGAGGCTCATTTATAAGTTATACATGGATTTTCCACTTTGCAGAGGGTTGGCACCCCTAACACTTGCATTTGTTCAAGGGTCAATTGTATATGAAGAAACTAATGGAAGAGAAGTTTTATTTTAGTAAGGACTGTTTAGGCAACCTCCTCTCTCCACCTCTGGTGAGGAGTTGCTCTACTCTTCCTGGTACAGGGGGACACCTTCACATAGGGAAATTTATGGCATGATTTTAGGTATATAAGGGAAAGCAGAGAACTCTTCCTGCATCTATTGATTCTCAGTTACCTTCAGCTCAAAATAATCCTTATAGCAATAAGCCTTATGACATATTTTGGGGTGACATATCCTGATCCCTTCAATATCATCACCACTGATTTGGAAGCCAGCCTGCTTGGGGTATGATTAAAGTTTCCCCGCTTATTCTGGGACTTTGGTAAAGTTACTTAAAATTCTCTAAGTCTCAAAACCCTCATCTGTAAAAATGGAGATAACTACCTCATAGACTTAATGAAAATTTAATGAGTTATTGTGTGTAATGAGTTTCAGATAATGCTTGAGGAAGATTAAGCACTAAATAAGCATAAACTACTATCATTAGCCAGTTGGCCTGCTGAGCTTCAGTGCATAAGAATCCTCACTTGGCTGTATAAAGACAAGCTACCTTTATTTTCTGTTAGGTTTTAAAAATTCCATCTTGGTCCCTCCATAGTGTATGGCAGTGAGACTCAGTGGAAAGAACTTCAGACTTTGACAATAGCTTGAGAGATCTTTAGAAGGTGTGAGTCCAATCAGGTCCCTTCTAAGACTGACATCCTTCATGCTTCCTCTTGCTCTCACAGTAAAACTCAAGTCCATACTTTGTCTACAAGGTCTGAAGTGGCCAGTGAAGGATAGCAGAATATGTTACCTCAAAATACGCCACTTTGGCATATTGATTATTTTGAGCTGTAGGCACTTGAAAAACAGCAAATGCAGGCAGGGGCTTTCTCTCAACTCCCCTTACCTGCCTAAAGACAGATCCTCTGAAAGAAGCTCAACTGTCATAAATCTCCTCCCTGGGAGTTTCATCACCAAGGGAAGATTGACTCTTATCACAGGAGCAGAGACTAGACATCAACGCCACACCCAGACAAACTCTATAACAAGCTATCATACCTCCCATCTATTCTTCTAAGGGACCAGTCACCTTTCTAAAATTCATTTACTTTCCCTTAAGAGATCTACAGCCCTCTCCCCTCCCCTTCCTCTTAAGATGGTATTTAATCTTGAATTCTAAACCACCTCTTTGAGTTATTAATTGTTCCTAGGTATCTCCCATGTATTCATGTTAATAATTGTTTTCATTTGTTAATCTGTCTTTTATTACAGGGATCTCAGCCATGAACTCAGAAGGGTAGAGGGAAATTCATTTTTCCTCCCCCACACCTATCTCCATACAGTTCTCCAGGCTGATGTTATACCACTTTCTTCTTTGATCATTACACATGGCTCATTCTTTCTATTCTCTTCTTTTTCCCTACCCCAGGCACTCTGAGCACTTTGTACCCTCCTCCCATAATCCTTGTCGCCATTGTAGGCCAATTCCCTTTGGTGAATTTTTTGTTTCATGTCTGTCTCCTCCACCAGACTATAAATTCAATGAGTACATGTGCTGGAAATTCATCAGCTCTGAATACCCAGCATCTGGCACAGTTCCCAGCATCCTAGAGTCAATTAGAAAATATGTGTGGAATGAATGAAAGAATATTAGTGACCAAGGAAGTCATCAGAGAATATCCCCATGATACTTGACATGCTGGAGCTGCTTAGTTGGTACTTTAGTGAGAATGCATTGGCAAACTACACTTAGTAACAGTTACTACCATTCACTGAATGCCCATTCACTCAACAAGCACTGATTGAGCACCTACTGTGGGCAAAGCCTTACACTTTGCACTGGGCCATGTCAATGGACACAACAGCTAGAAAGCCCTGCCCTCAGAAAAGCACCAGACACAGCTGCTGTAATTATTTTGTTGTTGCTTTGTGTTTTGATAGAATTCAAATATATGGATAAACTGCAAGAATTGCACAAGGAACTCCCCCATGCCCTTTACCGAGATTCAACAATGGATTTCATTTAGCCCCATTTTGAGATAAAAAATTTCTTTTAATGTTAAGCTTTACTGAATAAAGTTAGAGAAATTTTGGTAAAGGGGAATTTGGGCATTCAAATGAGTTTGTAAACTCATATTTAGTACCATAGCCAGTTGCTATGGAATGTTTTATTCCTTTTCCGCCTAATCATCAGTCACTGAGCTGACCATATTGCCCATAAAATGGGTGACTGCACCCTCAGTGCAGTGCTCAAGGAATGAATTAATGACAGTTAAGTGTGTTTTAACAATCTCTGATGAAAAACACCATGCAAAAGTAAAATCCACTTATTCCCCTTTCCCTCTCTTACAGCTAACAGCTGTGACCAATTTTATTTTTGTTACCAGAATTAGTGTACATTTTCCCTTGCCCAGTTTCCATTTCCCTCATGGTGGGATCTTGCCCTCATCCTCCTCCCCACCCTCCAACTCCCAACAGTTACATGTGCTCAAATCCAGCTGCCTTTACAATTCCACCATTTGTGAGATCCAGTTGCCATGGCAGCATGAGGGATTTGGAGGTTGTGTTTTCTTTTATTAAGATTTTTTTTTGCATTCCTCATCTCATTACTCTCAGCAGTTAAGCATTCTGATCTGATTGACAATTTAGATGCCCTTTGGTTAATCTTTGTGTCAAATGAAACTCCTTAACATTTCTAGCTACTCTTCACCTAACATTTTAATCCAGGATTGCCATGTTACACAGTTCCAGGGGCTTTTATTCTCATGGTGGTCAGTGGAAGTGGGAACCCCTCCTGCACAGTTTTGGAGTCCATTTTCCTCCACACTATACACTGCTGCCTTATCAAACCCCACCCTCACTCCCAACTGACTGAGGTGTTTTCAGACAATTCGGATTCATTCATTTAGGCTTCTCTTAAATCTTTTTTAAAAAAATATTTTTTCACTGAGGTATAGTTGATTTACCATATTATATTAGTTTCATATGTACAACACACAGATTTAGTTTTTAAAGTCTCTTAGGGCTTATGATATGTATTGGACAACTACTGCTTGGGTATTTCCAAGCCCTAAGAATCTGAGTTAAATTCTCTACAATTGCAGAAATATGAAGCTGAACTATATTCTGATTCAGGAAGTTCCTGGGCTTCTTGGTGAGAGACAAAAAGCACTTGAAATTAGTCATTTGGTTAATTTTCTGGAGAATAGTTCAGCTGTGAATGCGTTAATGCTCTCCAGCTGAAAGCCATAGAAACACAGCTATCATTAAACAAGTTAGGTTATTGCCCATTAGAGTGAAGGGGAATGCACCCTATGGAAAACACAGGTCTCAGTAAGAGGTGATAGAAAGGTGTTATAGGATTTGGTCTTGTGTTGGTGATTTGGGGAGGGTTTAAAGCAAAACGGCTTTGCTCTGAATTGGATGCTGTCAGGAAGCAGGGAAAATTCCATAATTAGGTATCTTAATAAATCTTATCTATAAAAGAAGAAGAATGAAATAAGGCTAAAGCTGTGATTGGTAAAGAAGAAGCAGTGACTCATACTAGTCAGGTATGGCTAGCTGTTTGGTCATTTTTGTGATTTAGATAGTTTTTGTACCTTGGACAATGCTCATGTTTTTGCCTGTGTTCAGACATGATTACAGAGAGGTCTTGTTTTTGTCTTGATCCATCATGACAGTCACAGAGTGGACTTGTCTGATGTAGCTGCTCTATGAAATTGTTATGTTCACCAGGAAGACACTGTGGTATATCTGTAAGTATCAGGCCAGCTCCTTGATGTGAGAGTATGCACTTTTCTCTTTCTCAAATAGGAATTTCAGAACTTAAAAAATAGCGATGAGAATTTAAAAGATAGTAATCTCATGTGTTGCTTTTAATTTATATCTTAATTTAATACAGAAATAATTAGCTGTGATTCTGGAAGAGACAGTTCCTTCCAGCTTTCCATACATAGGCATTTCAAAATTATATAATATTAAAGTTGGAAGAAGGCTTAAAATGGTCTAGTTTAGAGGTTTTACAAACTTCTCCTTCATCAAGATATTCGTGATGGGGAGATTGGTTCAAGATGGCGGCATAGAAGGACGTGTGCTCACTGTCTCTTGTGAGAGCACTGGAAACTAAGTGCTGAACAATCATCAACAGGAAGACACTGGAACTCACCAAAAAAGATACCCCACATCCAAAGACAAAGGAGAAGCCACATTGAGACGTGTTTTTGTTGCTTCTATGGAAGAGCAGATTTACAGACATCCTCACTCCATCATTCTTGGAAGTCCTGCATCCCCATTTTCTCACTGTTGATGGAAACAAGGCCAAGGATTTTTCTTCTATTAGAAGAGACATCATCATACATATCCATGCCCGGGATTTGGTGGGAAATGTCAGGTGCAGAGCAAAGGCCAACCAACAAGGACAGCTACTACTCACCCCTGTCCATAAGCACGATTCCAGAACAAGACCTAGAGTTGCCGGGTCTCTCAAATTTTAGTGGAATCTGGAATCCCAGTATTTTGTGGGAACTTGCCACATTTTAATTTATTGACTACAATTAAAAAAAATCAAAATACACACAAAATAACACACCATAGCAAAAGACTACAGTTTGGAGCAGTAGTCTTTTGGAGTATCTTATGGCTCTCATCACTGCTATGTGAACTTTTCCGACCAAATCAGTCAACTGAATTCAACAAACTTTTTTTTAGCTTCTGTTATGTGCCAGAGAATATGCTGCATGCTGCAGAGCTGAATGAGACTTGATGCCCTGGGTACCTGTTCCCTTCCCCCAGGTTTCGAGGCACTTAGAGTCTAGCAGTGGAGTTGGGAACTTGTTTTAGTTACCACCCTGAATAAAGGGTACCAGTACTGGTACACAGATTTTATTGTTAGTTTTTTAAAAAAAAGATATTTATGATGAATATGATGAATGTTGGTCACATGTAGGACCTATTCTTAGATCTTGACAGTACTCTAAAACCTTGGTGATTAGGTTAAAAGAAAAAAAGATGATTCAAAATCACCATAACTCTTCAATGTTGGTAAGTGGGGCTGAAGCAGATGAGAGGGGTAGTTGATGATGATTCATGAGTAACTCCTCAAGGTTATCTGTAATTCCTACCTGTCCTTTTCCTACTGAAGAACAAATGCAATTCATTCCAATATAATTTATACACAGTAGAAATGATTGGCATCATTTAGTATAGGGTTGGCCAGAAAGTTCATTCGGGTTTTAACATCTTACAGAAAACCCAAAATGAACTTTTAGGCCAATCCAATACTTTGTAAAATTTAAAAATATTAATTCATACAAACCTCATGATGGATCCCACCATAGCCACATTTCCCCAGTGAGATGGAGAACCACCATCTATTTAGTCTAAATCCTCATTGTATTGATAAGAAAAAACCTGAAGTCCAGAAGGCCAGAGAGGGAGAATGAAGTGTCTGGCATTACAGAGGTCATCCACCAAAGGACTGTGCTTGGACTGCCCTTCTTTGAGCAGCCTCCCCTGTCACTTGTGGACTCCCCTCCCATGTATGGTCTTCCTACCTCTTTTGTACTCTTTGGATTCTGTCTGCTGGCACTGAGCCAAACTCCCCTGCCTCCTCCACCACTTCCTCACACACCCACCCTTCCAACCTCCAACACAAGTACCCACCCTCACAGACCATTTCTTTGACTTAAGTGTGATGGAGTTAGCTGAGTACCCATGCTCAGAATTAAACTATGCGTGGTTAAAAGCCTAGAATTTTTCCTCAAACTGTGATCTTTGTAAGGGTAGGGAATCCTCATATCTTTGGACTTCATCAGAGACTACCTTATAGAAAGAAGATCTTCATTGAATGTTTCTTGCATTTGCTGCAGTGGCTGGTTGATATTGAGGGTGGGAAACTGTGGGGCAGAGGGTGGTGATTTTTAAAAAGGACTGGGCTTCCTCCTCTAAGACTAGATGAGAGGAATGCCTGTTTGCCAACTTTCACACTCTTCTAGCCAAAGGCCCATGTGGCAACTTCACTTCTGATTTTCACAGACAGTTCACATGGATTCCAAAATTGTGCTCTGGGATTCTTCCTGAACAGTATCTCCCTGCCTCCTTCTGCCAGTCCTCACCTGTCATAAATGGCCACATTGCCCAGCCATTGCATCAAGTCGGAAAACCAAATGTCATTCTCAGCTCTTGAGTTGTCTTTTTCCAGCCCCGACTCAAATATGTCAACAAGTCCTATTGATTCTTCCTACATAATACAACTTGAATTTCCCAGTTCCTCTGCCGATCTCTAGTCCAGACTGTCATTTCTTCCCTAGCGTTTAGCCATAGCTTCCCAGCCATTCTCCTTTCATGCTTGCCCTCAGTCTCATCAACATAACCGAAAGATTGACCTTACAATGCAAATTTTCTCCCTTACTTAAAACACTTCCATCATGTCGCACCTAATCTCTTTCTTAGGGCCTATTGATCCTGAAAGATCTGATCCCCACTTACCTCTTCAAATGGTTTCTTCCCCTTGTTCACTCTGCTCCAGACCCCTGACTTCCTGTCAGCTACAAAAGAGGAGTCACAAACTCTGATGCCTACAGGGGCAGGTAGGTTTTGTTGGTGAATGAAGGGGGAGGTGGGATAGACCAGTGTATTCGCATGCACCCTTTCCAACACGAAGATGCTTCTTGGCCCCATGATTATAGAATCCCTATGTGGGTCCATGATTGCCACATTTTCAGATTTTTCAAAAGAAGTCAGAAATCCACATTTTAAAAGTAATCACTCCATGCAAAAATACTGGTACAGAATTGTAATTTGTTTTAAACCACTGTGTAGGCCAAAAGATACCCATATATGGGAAACCTGCCTATGGCCATCAACTCTTCTAGCCAAAGCCATGCCAATCTCTTCCCATGTCTGTGATTTTGCACTCATTACTGCTTGTAAGGACTTCTTAGACCAATTTATGAAAAGTAGGTTCCATCACTGAAAATAGAAAAAGTAGACTATTTTTCTTCAGGTGTGATAATGGTTTAAGAGAGGAATAAATGAATGGGCTAGAGACAGAACAAGATCAGACATGTGTTGGAGACTGGTGAAGCTGTATGATATGGGTATTTATTATACTTCTATCAACTTCTGTATATGTTTGAAATATTCCATAGTAAAAGTTACAAAACAGATTCTATTCTTCCCATCCTGCCTCATCTCATATTTGTTATATTTGTTTTATTGACCTCATCACAATTTTAGATCATCTTGGTCTTCATCTGTCTTCCCAACAGAATGGAAGATCCATGAAGGCATGTACTGAAACAAGAGGGAAAGGGGCAGGGCACAACATTTAAAGAATGACATAGCTTGAGGACATAAACTGATTAGAACCAAATAGGTCTAAGATGGTGGACTAGTCGAATTCCACTAGACCTTGAGTCTCAGTATACGCTCACTGTAACACATCAGCAAGATAAATGACACACCCACAGGCACCATGACAGTTCCAAGGCTGACCATAAAGATCAAAAAGTGGGCAGTGGCTCAATTCTTGGAAATCCCCACCCCTTCCCCAAAATAGCTGGAATACTCCACCCACTCATTAGCCTATGAAATTACCCACGCCTATAAAAGCTGACAACCCCATACCCTGGGGCTGCTCTTGCCTTCTGAGATGGCCCACACTCTGTCTGTGGGGTGTGTTTCTCTCTAAATAAATCCTCTTCTTACCAATCACTTTGTCTCTCATTGAATTCTTTCTGTGATGAGACATCAAGAACCTGAGTTTCATTAAGTCCTGATACCAGGTATGTAATCTCAGTTAAAAGACCATGGGCTCAAGTCCCAATCTGTGTTTTGGCTGGGCTGGAGTCCAGGCCATGTGGGTTCAAGTCCTAACCTGAGTTACACGGTTTCAGTACCATTTCTGGGTTGTTCACCTTTGCTTCCTCATTTTTTTTTTGAATGAATGAACTAATAATAAGAAGAAACTTGAGGTGGCAGTGAGAAAAGTTTACTTTGCTAAATGGAAAAGTCGTCTGGACAGGCATCTACTGAAGAGAAAGACTTGGTGTAGCTAGTTTTGGAAACACAACCTAGAAACAGCTGTGACCAGAGCTTTATTCCTTTTCACAGGAGGGATGGAGATGCCCTTTGTCTGCTTATATATATATCTATATATTTTTAAAGTCAGTGTTAAAATGTTAGCAAGACCTTATTTGTTTATTTAAATCATATTACTCTCTTTTAATTTTCTGTAATGTATTTTAAACCCTTATAACGATCACATTCTTTGCTTTTCTGAAAGTTACAAATATTATGATCTTAAAATAACTTTTTTCCCCAACGTTTTAAAGCGATTGGTGGTAGTGTTATATTTTTTATGTAAGAGCCTCCTGAGAGATAGCCAGAATAACAGCATCATTAGGAGAGTTTGTCCAGTGGTGGGAGTGCACATGGTGGAAAGATACAGGATGGGTATAAAGCATGACACCAATTTTGCAGTGTATGAACAGACCAGCCTCAGTGCTTTAAGTGTCTTCTGAAGACCACCCCCACCCCCCACCCCCCCACATCAGAATCACCTGGTTAAAATGGCAGATTCCTGGACAGCAACTCAAACCTAGGAATCTGAAGGGGAAGGAGATGATAGCAACAATAGGTATCTTAGTCTGTTCAAGGCTGCTTTAACAAAATACCATAGACTATGTGGCTTAAATAATAGAACTTTTTTCTCACAGTTCTGAAGCCTGGAAAATTCCACAATTTTGGAATTTTTAATCAAGGAAATGTAATAAAATCCAGGGTAAGTCAAGTTTAGAATTTGACTTATCTGGAAATTTCCATTGGCCCCTTGTAACTTCCTCAACTACTATAAATTTTGTCAATTCTTATATTTTTCTAACCTTGCATTATGGTGTATTCTCTAGTTTCCAGTAAATAATTCATTCTCTCAGAAAATATTATAAACTCTTTGAGTGCTGTATAGTCGAGGAGGAGCAGACAACATTAACACCATTGTCTATCCAGGCCCCACACCTGGCACTTTACATGTGGTATTTGATCTAATGTTCACATCAGCCTGAAAGGGTGAATGTTGGAGCAATATTGTGGATGCTCAGTACGCCTCTGGCTGCTTCTTCCCAAGGGGAAGGGGTTGGGTTACCCTGATCCCTGAACTGGTCTTCAGTTTTATGTTCCTGGACTCTATATTTGTCCATGCAACAGTACATGGTCATCTCTTATTGACAATTTCATGCCACTAAACTCACAGAAGACCAGTGAGAAACCCCCGTACTAATGAACATCTTTTAAAAGAAGAGCTGTCAAGTGACCACTGTGATCAGCATAATCTTTCCCTGGAAACTGATTCACACAAGAAGCTAAGTCATATTCAGAAGGTTGCCTAACGAATACAGAGCAAAAGCCAAACTGTATGATTATTAAGCTCCAGAGCTAGCAGCCTCAAGAATTCTTCCCAAGAGTTTTTTTTAAAATAAATTTATTTATTTATTCTTTTATTTAATTTTTGGCTGCATTGGGTCTTCACTGCTGTACACTGGTTTTCTCTAGTTGCTGAGAGCAGGGACTACTCTTTGTTGCGGTGAGCGGGCTTCTCATTGTGGTGGCTTCTCTTGCTGTGGAGCACGGGCTCTAGGCGCGTGGGCTTCAGTAGTTTTGGCACATGGGCTTCAGTAGTTGTGGCTTGTGGACTCTAGAGCACCGGCTCAGTAGTTGTGGCACATGGGCTTAGTTGCTCCGCGGCATGTGGGCTCTTCCTGGACCAGGGCTTGAACCCGTGTCCCTTGCATTGGCAGGCGGATTCTTAACCACTGCACCAAGAGGGAAGCCCTGTCTTCCCAAGAGATTTAACTCTGAAATATACACTGTGATTTGCCCTCCAAACAGCTCAAAAACAATGCTGACATCACATGACTTGTCCCACTCTCTTTTCTCCTTTTCCTAACCTCTGCTTCAGGAATTCTTAATCTAATATGGGAGGCTCCAAAAAGGGCATGCAAAATTTGTGCATATTTTGTATATACTAGAGAAAGAGTTTGTACTATGCAATGAATTTGAAATATATACACATATAATTTTTAAAAATTAGTAATGTAGTGTAAGTTCATAGTAGCAGATTCTAATTTTTAAAAAATATAACAGGGCTTCCCTGGTGGCGCAGTGGTTGAGAGTCCGCCTGCCGATGCAGGGGACGCGGGTTCGTGCCCCGGTCCGGGAAGATCCCACATGCCGCGGAGTGGCTGGGCCCGCTGAGCCTGCGCATCCAGAGCCTGTGCTCCACAACGGGAGAGGCCACAACAGTGAGAGGCCCGCGTATTGCAAAAAAAAAAAAAAAAAAATATATATATATATATATATAAAACAAATATATGTACATATTTATATTTTCAATGCAATTATACTATATATAATTACTATAAATATATTGTTCAATATGTATTTTTCCTATATCTTAGACGTCTTTTTGACATTTTTTGTAGCAACTACACAGTATACTATAGAATTGGTTTATCTTTATTCATCCATGTGTCCATTTATGTTGAATTGTGTTGTTATTGTCCTTCATGCTGTTGCTCTAAAGTGTCAAACAATTTCCTGCCTCAGACCTTTGGAGATCTCTTGCCCTAGACCTTCCCCTGGATGGTGCCCTTGTGCTCTCAGTTTCCTCAGAGAAACCATTCTACCATCTTCATAATTATAACAATAAATGATAATAAAATGTGCCAAGTACTTTACTGACAACTTAAAATATTGTCACTGAATCCCCCCAATTATATTAAATTACTTCCATTATTTCCATGTTATAGAAGATAAGATGAAAGTTTAAAAAGAATACCTAGTTTCTATTTACTTAGTTTATAAGTAGTAAAGCTGGGGAGCTGGGATTTTTTTTAACTTCTGATAATGACATTTTTCAAATTAAAAAAAAAGTTTTGTATATATCTGACTATTGTACTATTTCTTTTCAAAAATTAAAGAATAATACAGAGAAAGGCAAATAATAATACAAATAATACAGAGAAAGACAAATACTATATGATCTAATTTCAATAATTCTTCCCAATATGTCTCTTAGAGTTTTCTTTTGCTTTTTTCAAGCCAGGATCTAATCAAAGTGGTGATGCCCTCCAGCCAAAGACTAGGAACATATGTGAACAAATCTGGATTGATTGATTCTCTGCAAGGAAAGAAAGAGCGGCCACGTGGAAGGGCTGAACGTGACATCTCAATAAGGTGTGGGGCCTGGGGATTTTGCTTGGACTGGTCAAAAAGCAAGGACAATTCTAGGATTTTCTGGATTTTTATCTGGAAGCAGGAAGAACACAGCAGGAAAGAGGAACGTTTGGCCCTTTTGTGGTTTGGAAAATGTTCTTGTTTTGTCTGTTAGACAGGACCTCAGAGTAGTCTTGTTCTTGTCTTGCTCCATCACAGTCACAGAGTGAAGGGATTGTGGTGCTCTGTGAAGCATTTATGTTCACCAGGAGAACCCCATGACCCAGCTGTTAGAGTCAGGCCGGCTCAGCCAACAGCCGTCAGGGGCTGTTTTTTTTCTTCTCAGGATTCACATTATATTTGGTTGTTACGTCTCATTTTTCTCTTTTAATCTAATACGTACCTCCTGCTTTTTAAAAAATATCAACTTTTTGAAACATAGGCCACTGGTCTTGTAGCCACATTTCTAGACAAATCTGATTATTTCTTTGTGATGGCATTTAACTTGTTCCAGTAAACTGGTAAATAGGTCCGAGGGCTTGGTAAGATTTATTTTTTAAAATGTATTTATTTTTGGCTGTGTTGGGTCTTTGTAGCTGCACACGGGCTTTTCTCTAGTTGTGGCGAGCAGGGGCTACTCTTTGTTGTGGTGCACAGACTTCTCATTTCGGTGGCTTCGCTTGTTGTGAAGCACGGGCTCTAGGCACACGGGCTTCAGTAGTTGCGGCACATGGACTTAGTTGCTTTGTGGCATATGGGATCTTCCCAGACCAGGGATCGAACCTGTGTCCCCTGCATTGGTAGGCGGACTCCCAACCACTGCGCCACCAGGGAAGTCCACTTGGCAAGATTTAAATTAAACTTTTTGAGCAATAATACTTTAGAGGTGATGCGATGAGGATAATGCATCTTATCAGGGGATACATAATGTTAGCTCATCTCACCATTAGAAATGTTAAATTTGATAACTGGTTAAAGTGTGGACAGCAAACCTCTCCATTATAAAGGTATGTTCATTAGCCAATTAGTCTGTGGGATGATATTTTGGTAGTGTGCAAATATCCTCCTCCCCAAATCCTCCTCAGCATCTTTTGACTGCCCTTACCTGAGATGATTATTTCATCACGGATTGCAAAATGGTTATTTTTCTAATTCTATTGTTCCCTCTACATGTATTGGATGGCATTTTTCTATAAAGAATGTTTCCTTATGGTCTAGGGGATGAATGGCAGTTCCTCCTAAAAAAGGAAGGTGTATTTCATCCTTTTCCCCTTCAATGATGAATTTTAAGGTAAGAATTAGCCATATTAGTCATGTCAAATCATGACAAATGAGTGTTTTTCCACGTCTATTTCTAGTATCACTAAGAATTCGTGGATCTTTGCTTATTCAATGCTTTACAAGAAATTATAATTAGTTTCCTTCTTGATGCTCAAATTGTCCCAAATTTGGTCAGTGGAACTCCTTGAAGTGGGCTACTATATTCTTCTGAAATGCCCCATTAGTCTTTAATAGCTTCCTTAATTTATGAAAAAACAAAATGTCAAGTTTACTTGTACTGTTTTCCCCCTCAGATCTGGAATTAACCATTCCTCTAAGAAGTTTAATTTTAGTGGGGAAAGGTATTTAGAAATTAAGATCTAGTTACTGGAGGTATTTATGGTTACTGGATTGTCATTGCTTCTAGGCCCTTTCAGTAAACACAGCTAAAAAAAAAAAATACACACAAGAATTCATACTAATATTTCCAATTCAAATGTTGATAGCTTTATCTTACAATATACATAAACGAATTTAAAATTATAAATCAGTATTACTACTACTGATAGAACTACCGGCAATATTTAATATTTCAATATAGTACTTTTTGTCCTTAAAGTATATATACAGTCAGATTACTATTTTCAAAAGTACGTAAAATAATCCCTTTCTCTAAGTGAGTATGTTAAATTTGGTATATTATTTGTTTCCAGTTTTACACTTCGTTTTTATGTCTCTTTGATGTATTTAAAAGTTTTTTGAGGGGGGGAGCTTCGGAGCCACGGAGGAGAGCGCAACAGGGGTGCGGAGGGAAAGCGGAGAGATTCCCGCACAAAGGATCGGTGCCGATCAGCAACTCACCAGCCCGAGAGGCTTGTCTGCTCACCCGCTGGGGCGGGCGGGGCTGGGAGCTGAGGCTCAGGCTTCAGTCGGAGCGCAGGGAGAGGACTGGGGTTGGCGGCATGAACACAGCTTGCAGGGGGTTAGTGCACCACGGCTAGCCGGGAGGGAATCCGGGAAAAGGTCTGGACCTGCTGAAGAGGCAAGAGACTTTTTCTTCCCTCTTTGTTTTCTGGTGCGCGAGGAGAGGGGATTAAGAACGCTGCTTAAAGGAGCTCCAGAGACGGGCGCGAGCCGCGGCTAACAGCGCGGATCCCAGAAACGGGCATGAGACGCTAAAGCTGCTGCTGCCACCACCAAGAAGCCTGTGTGCGAGCACAGGTCACTATCCACACACCCACTTCCGGGGAGCCTCTGCAGCCCGCCACTGCCAGGGTCCCGTGATCCAGGGACAACTTCCCCGGGAGAACACACGGCGCGCCTCAGGCTGCTGCAACGTCACGCCGGCCTCTGCCGCCGCAGGCTCGCCCCGCACTCCGTACCCCTCCCCCCGGCCTGAGTGAGCCAGAGCCCCCAAATTAGCTGCTCCTTTAACCCTGTCCTGTCTGAGTGAAGAACAGATGTCCTCAGGCGACCTACACGCAGAGGCGGGTCCAAATCCAAAGCTGAACCCCGGGAGCTGTGCAAACAAGAGAAAGGGAAATGTCTCCCAGCAGCCTCAGGAGCAGCAGATTAAAACTCCACAATCAACGTGATCTACCCAACATCTGTGGAATACCTGAATAGACAAGGAATCATCCCAAATTGAGGAGGTGGACTTTGGGAGCAAAGATACATTTTTTTCCCTCTTTTTCTCTTTTTGTGAGTGTGTATGAGTATGCTTCTGTGTGTGATTTTGTCTGTATAGCTTTGCTGTTACCATTTGTCCTATGGTTCTGTCCATGCGTTTTTTTTTCCTTTTTAAAATTTTTTTCTTAATAATTATTTTTTATTTTAATATGTTTTTTATTTTATTTTATTTATCTTCTTTTTTCTCCCTTTTATTCTGAGCCATGTGGATGAAAGACTTTTGGTGCTCCAGCCAGGTGTCAGGGCTACGCCTCTGAGGTGGGAGAGCCAACTTCAGGACACTGGTCCCCAAGAGACCTCCCAACTCCACGTAATATCAAATAGCGAAAATCTCCCAGAGATCTCCATCTCAATGCCAAGACCCACCTTCACTCAATGACCAGTAAGCTACAGTACTGGACACCCTATGACAAACAACTAGCAAGACAGGAACACAGACCCATCCATTAGCAGACAGGCTGCCTAAAATCATAATAAGGCCACAGACACCCCAAAACACAACACCAGATGTGGACTTGCCCACCAGAAAGGCAAGATCCAGCCTTATCCACCAGAACACAGGCACTAGTACCCTTCACCAGGAAGCCTACACAACCCACTGAACAAACCTTAGCCAGTGGGGACAGACACCAAAAACGACGGGAACTATGAACATGCAGCCTGCGAAAAGGAGACCCTAAACACAGTAAGTTAAGCAAAATGAGAAGACAGAAAAACACAGCAGATGAAGGAGCAAGGTAAAAACCCACCAGACCTAAAAAATGAAGAGGAAATACGCAGTCTAACTGAAAAAGAACTCAGAATAATGATAGTGAAGATGATCTAAAACCTTGGAAATAGAATAGAGAAAATAAAAGAAACGTTTAACAAGGACCTAGAAGAACTAAGAGCAAAAAACAATGATGAACACCGCAATAAATGAAATTAAAAATTCTCTAGAAGGGATCAATGGCAGAATAACTGAGGCAGAAGAACAGATTAGTGACCTGGAAGATAAAATAGTGGAAATAACTACTGCAGAGCAGAATAAAGAAAAAAGAATGAAAAGAACTGAGGACAGTCTCTGAGACTTCTGGGACAACATTAAACGCACCAACATTCGAATTATAGGGGTCCCAGAAGAAGAAGAGAAAAAGAAAGGGACTGGGAAAATATTTGAAGAGATTATAGTTGAAAGCTTCCCTAATATGGGAAAGGAAATAGTTAATCAAGTCCAGGAAGCACAGAGAGTCCCATACAGGATAAATCCAAGGAGAAATATGCCAAGACACATATTAATCAAACCATCAAAAATTAAATACAAAGAAAAAAATTTTAAAAGCAACAAGGGAAAAACAACAAATAACATACAAGGGAATCCCCATAAGGTTAACAGCTGATCTTTCAGCAGAAACTGCAAGCCAGAAGGGACTGGCAGGACATATTTAAAGTGATGAAGGGGAAAAACCTACAACCAAGGTTACACTACCCAGCAAGGATCTCATTCAGATTTGATGGGGAAATTAAAACCTTTACAAACAAGAAAAAGTTAAGAGAATTCAGCACCACAAAACCAGCTTTACAGCAAATGCTAAAGGAACTTCTCTAGGCAGGAAATGCTAAAGGAACTTTACAGCAAATGCTAAAGGAACTTCTCTAGGCAGGAAACACAAGAAAATGAAAAGACCTACAATAACAAAATAATTAAGAAAATGGGAATAGGAACATACATATTGATAATTACCTTAAATGTAAATGGATTAAATGCTCCAACCAAAAGACATAGGCTGGCTGAATGGATACAAAAACAAGACCCATATATATGCTGTCTACAAGAGTCCCACTTCAGACCTAGAGACACATACAGACTGAAAGTGAGGGGATGGAAAAAGATATTCCATGCAGATGGAAATCAAAAGAAAGCTGGAGTAGCAATTCTCATATCAGACAAAATAGACATTAAAACAAATACTATTACAAGAGACAAAGAAAGACACTACATAATGATCAAGGAATCGATCCAAGAAGAAGATATAACAATTGTGAATATTTATGCACCCAACAGAGGAGCACATCAATACATAAGGCAAATGCTAACAGCCATAAAAGGGGAAATCGACAGGAATACAATCGTAGTAGGGGACTTTAACACCCCACTTTCACCAATGGACAGATCATCCAAAATGAAAATAAATAAGGAAACACAACCTTTAAATGATACATTAAACAAGATGGACTTCATTGATATTTATAGGACATTCCATCTAAAAATAACAGAATACACATTCTCCTCAAGTGTTCATGCAACATTCTCCAGGATAGATCATATCTTGGGTCACAAATCAAACCTTGGTAAATTTAAGAAAACTGAAATCATACCAAGTATCTTTTCCAAACACAACACTATGAGACTAGATATCAATTACAGGAATAAATCTGTAAAAATTACAAGCACATGGAGGCTAAAAAGTACAATACTTAATAACCAAGAGATCACTGAAGAAATCAAAGAGGAAATCAAAAAATACCTAGAAACAACTGACAATGAAAACACGATGACCCAAAACCTATGGGATGCAGGAAAAGCAGTTCAAAGAGGGAATTTTATCGCAATACAACCCTACCTTAAGACACAAGAAACATTTCAAATAAACAACCTTACACCTTACACCTAAAGCAATTAGAGAAAGAAGAACAAAAATACCCCAAAGTTAGCAGAAGGAAAGAAATCATAAAGATCAGATCAAAAATAAATGAAAAAGAAATGAAGGAAACGAGAGCAAAGATCAATAAGACTAAAAGCTCATTCTTTGAGAAGATAAACAAAATTGATAAACCATTAGCCAGACTCATCAAGAATAAAAGGGATAAGACTCAAATCAATAGAATTAGACATGATAAAGGAGAAGTAACAACTGACACTGCAGAAATACAAAGGATCATGAGAGATTACTGCAAGTAACTCTATGCCAATAAAATGGACAACCTGGAAGAAATGAAGAAATTCTTAGAAATGCACAACATTCCGAGACTGAACCAGGAAGAAATAGAAAATATGAACAGACCAATCACAAGCACTGAAATTGAAACTGTGATTAAAAATCTTCCAACAAACAAAAGCCCAGGACCAGACGGCTTCACAGGCGAATTCTATCAAACATTTACAGAAGAACTAACACCTATCCTTCTCAAATTCTTCCAAAATATAGCAGAAAGAGGAACACTCCCAAGCTCATTCTACGAGGCCAACATCACCCTGATACCAAAACCAGACAAAGATGTCACAAAGAAAGAAAACTACAGGCCAATATCACTGATGAACATAGATGCAAAAATCCTCAACAAAATACTAACAAACAGAATCCAACAGCACATTAAAAGGATCCTACACCATGATCAAGTGGGGTTTATCCCAGGAATGCAAGGATTCTTCAATATATGCAAATCAATCAATGTGATACACCATATTAACAAATTGAAGGAGAAAACCCATATTATCATCTCAATCGATACAGAGAGAGCTTTCAACAAAATTTAACACCCGGGCTTCCCAGGTGGCACCGTGGTTGAGAGTCCGCCTGCTGATGCAGGGAACACGGGTTCGTGCCCCAGTCCAGGAACATCGCACATGCCACAGAGCGGCTGGGCCTATGAGCCATGGCCGCTGAGCCTGCACCTCCGGAGCCTGTGCTCCACAATGGGAGAGGCCACAACAGTGAGAGGCCCACATACCGCAAAAAAAAAAAAAAAAATTCAACACCCATTTATGATAAAAACCCTCTAGAAAGTAGGCATAGAGGGAAACTACCTCAACATAATAAACGCCATATATGACAAACACACAGACAACATTGTCCTCAATGTTGAAAAACTGAAACCATTTCCACTAAGATCAGGAACAAGACAAGGTTGCCCACTCTCACCACTTTTATTCAACATAGTATTGGAAGTTTTAGCCACAGCAATCAGAGAAGAAAAAGAAATAAATGGAATACAAATTGGAAAAGAAGAAGTAAAGCTGTCATCATTTGCAGATGACATAATACTATACATAGAGAATCCTAATGATGCTACCAGAAAACTACTAGAGCTAATCAATGAATTTGGTAAAGTAGCAGGATACAAAATTAATGCACAGAAATCTCTAGCATTCCTATACACTAATGATGAAAAATCTGAAAGTGAAATTAAGAAAACATTCCCATTTACCATTGCAACAAAAGAATAAAATATCTAGGAATAAGCCTACTGAAGGAGACAAAAGAACTGTATGCAGAAAATTATAAGACACTGATGAAAGAAATTAAAGATGATACAAATAGATGGAGAGATATACCATGTTCTTGGATTGGAAGAATCAACATTGTGAAAATGACTCTACTACCCAAAGCAATCTACAGATTCAGTGAAATCCCTATCAAACTACCACTGGCATTTTTCACAGAACTAGAACAAAAAAGTTTCACAATTTGTATGGAAACACAAAAGACCCCGAATAGCCAAAGCAGTCTTGAGAATGAAAAACGGAGCTGGAGGAATCAGGCTCCCTGACTTCAGACTATACTACAAAGCTACAGTAATCAAGACAGTATGGTACTGGCACAAAAGCAGAAATATAGATCAATGGAACAGTAGAGAAAGCCCAGAGATAAACCCATGCACATACGGTCACCTTATCTTTGATAAAGGAGGCAAAAATATACAGTGGAGAAAAGACAGCCTCTTCAATAAGTGGTGCTGGGAAAACTGGACAGGTACATGTCAATGTATGAAATTAGAACACTCCCTAACACCATACACAATATCAAACTCTAAATGGATTAAAGACCTAAATATAAGGCCAGACACTATCAAACTCTTAGAGGAAAACATAGGCAGGATACTCTATGACATAAATCACAGCACGATTATTTTTGACCCACATCCTAGAGAAATGGAAAGAAAAGCAAAAATAAACAAATGGGACCTAGTGAAACTTAAAAGAGTTTGCACAGCAAAGGAGACCATAAACAAGACCAAAACACAACCCTCAGAATGGGAGAAGATATTTGCAAATGAAGCCACTGACAAAGGATTAATCTCCAAAATTTACAAGCAGTTCATGCAGCTCAATATTAAAAAAACAAACAACCCAATCCAAAAATGGGCAGAAGACCTAAATAGACATTTCTCCAAAGAAGATATACAGATTGCCAACAAACACATGAAAGAATGCTCAACATCATTAATCATTAGAGAAATGCAAATCAAAACTACAATGAGATATCATCTCACACTGGTCAAAATGGCCATCATCCAAAAATCTGTACAAACAATAAATGCTGGAGAGGGTGTGGAGAAAAGGGAACCCTCTTGTACTGTTGGTCGGAATGTAAATTGATACAGCCACTATGGAGAACAGTATGGAGGTTCCTAAAAAACTAAAAGTAGAACTACCGTACGACCCAGCCATCGCACTACTGGGCATATACCCTGAGAAAACCGTAATTCAAAATGAGTCATGTACCAAAATGTTCTTTGCAGCTCTATTTACAATAGCCAGAACATGGAAGAAACCTAAGTGTCCATCAACAGATGAATGGATAAAGAAGATGGGGCACATATATATAATGGAATATTACTCAGATATTTTAAAAAAAGGAAATTGAGTTATTTGTAGTGAGGTGGATGGACCTAGAGTCTGTCATACAGAGTGAAGTAAGTCAGAAAGAGGAAAACAAATACCGTATGCTAACACATATATATGGAGTCTAAGAAAAATAAAATGTCATGAAGAGCCTAGGGGCAAGATGGGAATAAAGACACAGACCTACTAGAGAATGGACTTGAGGATATGGGGAGGGGGCAGGGTAAACTGTGACAAAGTGAGAGAGTGGCATGGACATATATACACTACCAAACGTAAAATAGACAGCTAGTGGGAAGCAGCCGCGTAGCACAGGGAGATCAGCTCGGTGCTTTGTGACCACCTAGAGGGGTGTGATAGGGAGGGTGGGAGGAAGGGAGATGCAAGAAGGAAGAGATATGGGGACATATGTATATGTATAACTGATTCACTTTGTTATAAAGCAGAAACTAACACACCATTGTAAAGCAATTATAGTGCAATAAAAATGTTTTAAAAAAAAGGTTTTTGAGACACTTTCTTGGTGGCACAGTGGTTAAGAATCTGCCTTCCAGGCTTCCCTGGTGATGCAGTGGTTAAGAATCCACCTGCCAATGCAGGGGACACGGGTTCGAGCCCTGGTTCGGAAAGATCCCTCATGACGCAGAGCATGCACATGCCCGTGCACCACAACTACTGAGCCTGCGCTGTATAGCCCACGAGACACAACTACTGAAGCCAGTTTTCCTAGAGCCCATGCTCCGCAACGAGAAGCCACCACAATGAGAAGCCTGCAATGAAGGCTTCGCAACGTAAAGTATCCCCCCATCACTGCAACTAGAGAAAGCCCACAAGCAGCAATGAAGACCCAATGTAGCCAAAAATAAATTTAAAAAAAAAAAAAAGAATCTGCCTTCCAATGCAGGGTATGAACGTTTGATCCCTGGTCAGGGAATTAGATGCCACATGCATGCCACAGCTAACAGTTCACATGCCACAGCTACGGAGCCCACAAGCCGCAACAAAGGAGCCGAGCCCATGAGCCACAACTAAGTAGCCCGCCTGCCTCAACAAAGACCCGGCACAACCAAAATAAATAAATAAAATAAAATAAAACAAAATAAAAGTTTTTGAATATATAAAACATTATTTAAAAGTTAAAATTCTGTGAAAAATATGCTCAGAAAAGTCTTACATCCATCTCTATCCCTTCCACTTCACTCCTTCTCCAATAGGTAACCTAAATTGAACAAAACCACTGCTGAAAGACATTTTTGAGACAATTGGTAAAATTAGTTTCTTCCTCGAGTTTTAGGTGAAACCAAGGTATAAATGATAATTTTATTAATATGGCTATGATATTGGGGTTATGTAGATATAAAATGACATTCAAAAAAGAGTGATAAAGATTTGTGAATCAGTGCATATAGAATGGTCTCAATTTATAAAATAATAGAAAAGAAGTCAGAAATATGATCAACTTGGCCCTCTCTACCTGATGCCCAATGAAGATTGATACTGGACTTCCCTTGTAGTCCAGTGAGTAGGACTCCACGCTCCCAATGCAGGAGGCCCAACTTTGATCCCTGGTTAGGGAACTAGATCCCACATGCATGCCGCAACTAAGAGTTCACATACTGCAACTAAGAAGCCTGCATGTTTCAACTATGAGCCTATAAGCCTGCATGAGCCCACATGCCGCAACTAAAAGATTCCGCATGCCGCAACTAAGACTCAGCGCAGCCAAAATAAATAAACACATTTTTTTTTTAGATAAAAGATCTTAAGAAAAATAAAAGATTGTTACCAACCTCCATTTTAAGAGAAATCTTCAATGAGATCTTGAAGTTGTGCTGTGTCTTATTTCAAGTTGCTGATTGAAGTCCAAACATTACTAAAGATCAAATTCCTCACTTGCAAGAACGCATAGATGTCTCTCCTCCTCACTCCAATTCATTTACTTAAGAACAAATAACATTGCTTTTACAGGATTTTCGCATTGATAAAACTCTTTCATAAACTTTATCTCATTTAGTTCTCAGAGAAACCATGTGAAATAAGCCAGAAGTTTCAAATTGGCCAAAGGGCCAAATGTGGCCCCCATAACTGTTTTATTTGACTCAAAATGTTTTCAAATATTTTGATTAGATACTGTGATTTAGAAACAAAGAAATGTCTTATAAAAATCTAGATACCCAGGTTCCCCTGAAAAGGGGAAATCTTGAAGCAGGGACCCAGGATTCCAGGATGGAATAGGTTGAAGCTGCAAAGCCCTCAACCCCTGTAGATAGATCATGCACTTTCCAGTTTGCCACATTCTTAGCAGGCCAGATTTCTACCTTCTTGGCTACAGCTAAGGATACTTGAGTGTGCAGCTCTCCAGAGTTTGTATCCTTCCCAAGATGACCCAGATTGAGGAGAACTCTACTCCAGGGTTGCTTCCCCTCTACTGCAGAGTAACCATGGCTTTCTCGCCATGCCACTGGCTTTCAGCTTCCTGCACAGTTCCCTATAGAGAGATCTGCTCAAAGACCATCGTCTAGAAGCTGGCCCAAGATTCTCCTGTGTAGCCACAGATAGAACTATTTACTGGTCACTGAGGGTCACTGTGATTCATCAGGAGGCAACCATCCAGGATTCAATGAGTCTCCTCCCAACTGCTTTCAGAAAACTCTACTTAAAGGCTTTGTCTCTCAAGTGGCGATAGGTGTCTTTGGTTCTTCTCTACAAAGCCTCAATTCTAAGAGTTGACCTTCCTCTGGGGTGATAAATGTCCAGGAACCAAGTGATCCTCCTCACTTTCTAGTGAGACTTCTCTTCAGGGGTCCCAGACTTTCTTCTCAGCAGCTTCCCGTTAGAGCAATGGAATAAAGAAAATATGAGCAAAACTGGACACTGCTACAACCACTGGAAGCCTTCACCTGCACTGGTCATAAACATGAGAACAGGCAATCCAGACATGGCTCTCATCCCTGTCATCCTTGACCCCGGGCCAAATACCAGCCCATTCTGAGAGCTCTCCTTTCACATACTTTTTCTTCAGATTCTTCCTTCTGATCTTGAATCTCAATGCAGTCCTTTCTCTGTGGTCCCTGTAACCCTGTTCCATGATAAACTTCCTGAACTTCTTCCACTATTCAGTGCCCTTTTACTCTCCCTCATTCACTTCAGGCTTCAGAACTTTGTCTCCTTCTCCTTCCCAGTTCCCCTCACCACCATGTGCACATTCTCTCCCCAGTACCTCCTCAAAGTTGCCTGAACTACTTCTTGCCAACAACCTGCAGCTTTGTTATAACTTATCCATATCTGCATCTCCTCCCACTTTCTCCCTAGTCTCCAAGAGCTGTATTGTCTCCTGTTCTGAATAGTCCTCTCAACTTCCTTCATGATTAGGTTTATTTCTCCTCTGACATTGTCAATTTTTGTAAACCCCTACCCCACCCTTATGCACATACTGTATTTTTAATCTTTCTGTACTATACTCTTCCTTTAAAAAATATTTATTTATGTATTTGGCTGCATCGGGTCTTAGTTGCAGCACATGGGCTCTTCATTGTGGCATGTGGGCTCTAGAGTGCGGGCTTAATAGCCCCGTGGCAGGTGGGATCTTAGTTCCCTGACCAGGGATCGAACCCACATCCCCTACATTGAAAGGTGGATTTTTAACCACTGGACCACCAAGGAAGTCCCATACACCCTTAGTTTTATACTGTAAAAATTGTCGTATTTGTCCCAGTTTTAGAATCCTCTGCTTTATCTATATTCTTCCCCAATGGTCAAAGGTCTCAAAAGAACTGTCCACGTCCACTATCTCTACTTCTTTACTTCCCTTTCACTCTTCCATCAGCCGCCAGCTGGATCTTGCCATCATCACACTGAAAGTTCTCTTATCAAAAGCAACAAAAATCTCCTATTCTTCTTCACTCTCTTCTCATAACTTTCTGGAAGGTTTTTCTCTTTTCTCTTGCTTACTTCTGTTTATTCATCTAATGCTCTAACTATCACCTGCTATTTCCTTCATGAATTTCTCTAGGGCTGGTGTTTATGGGGACACCACACCTTCCAACTGTCTGACTTAATGAGTGTTCTGTCCACTATAGTCTACACTGCTTCTGCTGTGACACGTCTAAAATGCAAGTCTGTGACTTATGGTGATTTGTCTACTGTGGCCAAGGTGTGTAGGGGTGGGCTTTCAAGGCTCTGTACTGTCTAGAAATTCAAAATTGGTGTGGTATTGATGACTCTCCAAGACCATGGTCTTTCTTATATCTCCATCTTATTTCTCAACAGCAACACTCCCACTGAAACACACTGA
Organism: Phocoena sinus; assembly: GCF_008692025.1. NCBI lineage: Eukaryota > Metazoa > Chordata > Mammalia > Artiodactyla > Phocoenidae > Phocoena > Phocoena sinus. The sequence continues at coordinate 156,362,900 of NC_045763.1, read as the reverse complement.
GTTGCAGCCCTTCAGCTCCTGGCTGGTGGCCTGTCTATGCTTTTCTCTCTTTGTTCCAAATGCTCCCTCTGTTAAAAAGATTGTGACTTTGGAAGTCTGGAATGGACCTGACAGTTTTCATTTCTTACAAGTCTTAAGTGATGCTGGTACACCTTTTTCCATATTTTACTTTTCACAGCCTGGAACTTCTTTTTCTCTAAAAGTGATTTACCTAAGACAGTAACAGAAGGACAAATGCTGCACAGTTCCACTCATGAGAAATCTAAAACTGGGATTCCCTGGTGGTGCAGTGGTTAAGACTCTGCCTGCCAACACGGGGGACACAGGTTCGAGCCCTGGTCCGGGAAGATCCCACATGCCGCGGAGCAACTAAACCCGTGTGCCACAACTACTGAGCTGGTGCTCTACAGCCCGCAAGCCACAACTACTGAGCCCATGTGCTGCAACTACTGAAGCCCCTGCACCTAGAGTCCATGCTCTGCAACAAGAAAAGCCACCACAATGAGAAGCCCACGCACCACAACGAAGAGTAGCCCCTGCTCACCGCAACCAGAGAAAGCACACGTGCAACAACGAAGATCCAACGCAGCCAAAATAAATAAATTTATTTTAAAAAAGGAAAGAAATCTAAAATAGTCAAACACATAGAAACAGAGTAGAATGGTGGTTGTTGGGGGCTGAGGGAAAAGGGAAATGGACTGTTTCTATTCAGTGTGTATAGTTTCAATTGTGCAAGGTGATTAAGTTCTGGAGATCTGCAGTACAACATTGTGCCTATACTTCACAACACTATACTGTACACTCAAAATCTAATGAGGTTGAACCTCATGTTAAGTGCTCTTAACACAAAATGAATGAATGAATGAGTGAGTGAATGAATGAATAAATAAAACTGATTTTCCTTTTATTTCAGGTGCCTAAAATCTCTTGGCCTAGTAGTTTCTGACACTCAAATGACTTCAATGGAAAATATGTACCTATGTGAGAAATTTGGAGATGGAGAGGGGGAATGGAGATAGTCACAAAATGAAACAGAATAATTCTGTGATTTACTCATTCAATTATTCATTGAGGATCTACTATGTGGCAGACATTGTGCAAACTGTTGGGGACATAACTACAAACACGATATACATAGTCCATGACTTGATGGACTATGGCCTAGAGCAGGGGTCAGAAAACTATGGCCCACAGGCGAAATCCACCTTGCTGTCTTTTTTGATGAATATAGTTTCACTACAACACAGCTATGCCCATTCATTTACACATTTTCTGTGGCTGGTTTTATGCTGTAACAGCACAACTGAATAGTTGCTACAATTTAGTAATTGCGACAGAGACCACATGGACCAAAAATCTTAAAATATTCACTATTTAGCCTTTTACATAAAAAGTTTGCAGACCCCTGTTCTAGAACAATTGATATTATAGTTTTCTGTGCAAAAGGCTTTTTGTTACATTATTCTTAGGAATTTAACAGTTTGAACTATTTTAAAATTCTCTTTCTAATTGTTACTTATATATAGAAATACATTTGGTTTTTGTAATTGACTTTGTAGTCAGTGCATTTCTTAATTCACTTATTAATTCTAATCATTTATGTGTTGATTATTGGGATATCATTACACAGTTATGTCATGTGCAAATAAAAATTTTATTTTTTCCCTTCTAATCTTTATACCTTTTACTTCTAATCTATTGTACTAGCTAGGATCACCAACACATGTTAAATAGAAATACTGATAACTAATATTCTGTATCTTTCCTAATCTCAAGTGGAAAGATTTTTTTTTTTAAATACAAAATTTTCATGGAAATGCTTCATATATTCAAGGAATATATATTTTTGGAGTTATTTTTTCTCTAACTACTTTTGAATATTCAGTTCATATTACATGTTTTATAACCTAATCTTTTTACTTAATATATGATAAGCAATTTCATTAAGTATTATGTAAATATTCTTCTGTAACATCTTAATACCTACATGGTATTCCATTATATGCTTGGACCTTAATTCATTTAACCAATCTCCTAGGAGTTTTCTATTACCTCTGAGCCTGTGACAAATTAGTCAACTTCCTGTTCACATTTTCCACAGCAATGACTGCCATTTACAGATGCTGAGTATGTATGAGAGGCTGTTCTAGGCACCATCCGGACTACTAAGCTAAAGTGGCTCTCAGGAAGTTTGTAGTTTGGTTAGAAAACACACAGAGAAGAGCATGGGCAAAGACCAGATGGAGAATGGACTTAGCATGTTTGGGAACAGAAAGGAGCTGGGAGCAGTATAATGTGAGCCTAGAGAGGCAGGCAGGACAGATCACCCAGGCTGAAAGCCATGGTAAGAATTTGGGACTTTATTCTGAGAGCAATGGAGAAGTAGGTAAATGACATGACACAATTTGATTTTTTTTTTTTTTTTTTTGGCTTCACTGCATGGCGCAGTGGCATGTGGGATCTTAGTTCCCCAACCAGGGATGGAACCCATGCCCCCTGCAGTGGAAGGGCAGAGTCTTAACCACTGGACTGTCAGGGAAGTTCCACAATTTGCATTTTTAAAAAGTCCTCTGGCTTTTACAACCTTCAGCTCTCTGTAAGGGCTCACCTTGTGACTCTTACCTGACCACTGATCAGCAGAAATGTTACCAGTCCTCTCTGGCCACCACAGCCCCTCACCTCCAGGTTAGTCGCAACAAAATGGCACAGCCCAATGACACACTTTTCACTTTAAATCATTGAAGAAAGTGTAGAAGTTTATTGAAAGTTTTTCTGGGATGAAGAGGAAGGGTTTACACTGTATATCACAGCAGAAGTGTAATAATCTTTCAACATTTACTTCCTGACTCCAAAGTTCCACTACATAAAATGGTCCAAGTACTTTCCTCATAAAAAATTAAAGACCTCCACCTCTCTCCTTACTACCCCATCCTCTCACCCCCCACCCACCCCTCAGTTCTCTCTGCAATCTTTATCCCTTCTTAAGGAGGAATAATCTTGTCAACCTATGATTTCACCTTTGTCATTTTGAATGTTTGTCTGGGAAGAAAGGAAGAGGGAGGACAAAGCAAAGTCTTTTGGTTTGCTCTGGACAATAATCGTAAATTAGTGCCTGTATGGCCATCCATTTTTAAAATTATAAACATATTCTTCAGTTTTAAATTTTATCTGATAACATTTTCACAAATAAAATCTTAAAGCAAAAAAAAAATTCTCTCTCTCTCGTAGAAAAAAAGTTATTTTTGACAATATCTTAAGGAGACCCAAGTGAGACTACACTTAAAATTTATAAGCATAAGCTTGAGTGCTTTTGTCCACTCCTCCTCTGTGTTCAAGTGGGTTCTGATGGAATAGAATCCACCACTGCTTCCGGGGTCTTCCATCAGGCCTTTCTTCACATGAATCTTGTAGGGCAAACAGAGACCTGACCCACCTTTCTCAGCCAGTTCCTTGAACTGCTGCATGCAGTCCAGGAAAGCCATCATAGCCTGGTCAAATTTGTTATGCAAGAAAGCATTCCGCTTCCCATTAGAGAACAATGGCAGCTCAATGCAGTCATCTGTTAAAGACTTCAGATAGGAATGGTTTCCACAGGGGATGAGTCGGTACCTCTGAAACTCCAGTCCAATTGTATTGGACAGAGCAAGGAGCAGCAAGGCTGTCTGTCCCCAGGCTATGTTAATCTCATTCCAGCACACAGGGACAGTGGGGAGGCAGCCCAATCTGAAGTTATTGATGGTAGTTAAGGGGCCGTCATGCCAGATCTCAAATGCGGCATTAAAGACACTGGTTTTCTCCAGCTGGTGCCACTGGATCTGGGCGTACCATAGCCGCTTCTCCACACTACTCAGCTCGTCATGTAGTTCTAGTTGTTGCCATTTCAATTTACTGTAGTCCTTCTGGTACTGCTTTTCTTGCTGGTCCAGCATCTCAGTCTCTGCCTGGGCTGCCTCGAGATCTGCTGCTGCTCTTTGTTGGTTCTTTTCCACCTCCTCCAGCTCCTGGACCAGCCTCGTTTCCTCCAGCTCCAGGCCCTTCAGCTTCTCCTGCAGCGTCTCCCTCTCCTCACTTATCAACTCCCTGGTCTCCAAACAGCGTTTGTAGCTCTGAATCTCAGATTCTGTGATGGTGAGTTGGACGTCCAGTTGCTCTAAAAGATTGTCAGTACAGTCCTCACACATGGGGTGGTCCACATCTGTTTCACCGGAAAGGATGTCAAACATGTCGCTTGCAGCCTTCTGGATGCTACTGAGACTTCTCAGGGAGCCCAAATTCCCAAGCAGGGTGAAGCTGTCAGGATTGTCCCAGGACATTCTGCCACCAGAGAGGCCAGGAAGGGTCCTGTAAGAGGCACCTTCCTGTAGATTTTCAAAATCTGCCTCCTCCCTGGAAGGAGGGCCTCCCTCCTGGGTTTCTCCTGGCTCCCCCTGAGCTGAGATGAGCATCAAAGCTTCAGGTTCTTGGGAGGTCTCCATGGACTGATTCAGTTGCAGGGGCTGGCTGCAGCGTTGGCAAATGAAGCGGAGAGAGGACATGGTGGAGGTCTTGACTCTCACCTTGATACTGTTCCCTCCGGGTCTCCAGGGAATTAACTCTTTATACCCTTTAAAACTCTTTCTAGAAGAGAGATTCTTTTCAAATGCATATCTCATCTTGTCACTGTCCTATAAACCTTATAATGGTACCCTCCTTAGATACTTTTAGACCTCACCTAACTTCTTATAGACAAGTGACTCTTCCTAAAAAGAAAAGCTGATCATCTTACTCCTCCTTTAACATTAAAGAGTAATCTTTCTAAAACTAAAATCTGATCATGGGCACCTCCTTAAAATGTTTAATGTCCTTATCTTAAGATAAAGTCTAATCATCTTAACCTGACACCAAGGCCTCTGCCCATCTTTCCAGCTTTTACTTTCCCCATTTCCTGCCACCCTCACCATGCACTCCTGCATAATAACTGAATTTCAGTTCTTCCAACATTTCTTATTGTTCCCTCTGACTAGAACACTCTTTCTTTCCCTCTTTATCTGGATAACTTCTACCCATCCTTTAGGGTTATGTGTCATTTCCTTCAGGAAGCCTTCCCTGACTACCAAATTTAGGCTTTCTCTTCTGATGACACACTTCACATTCTTTATCACATAGTAATGTAATGGGCATACATGGAAAATATATTCGTTTAATTAACAAATCACACCAAATAAAGTAGTTTGGAGGTTATGTATTTTGCCATCAGCTCAGCCAGAGATTAATACACCAAACATTTACGTAACATAAAAGAGCAAATAACAAAAAACTTTACAAGTATGTTGACTTTCATAGACAACCACCCAAGTAAGCACATTATGTTAGCCAGAAGTACTTGCTCTGAAATAAAACCCTTGTGAACTTCTGACCCACAGTTATTGACTTGATGGAGTGGAGCATAAGATAAATGCACACAGAAGAACCCAGTCTTAAATGGAGACCACAGTAAGGGGCGGAAAGTCATAGGGCCTTTCTCTCCCAGTGTCCAGCAGGAAGCAGCATGCCAACCACACCAGGAGAGGCTCAGGGCGGGGGCAGGAAGCCTTCCTGCAGACTCACTGAAGTGTGGCCCAGGACCTTACCAGTTTAAGCACACGAGGCAATTGTGCTGCACTGCACTTCATGCTGAGGGACTTTGCTCTAGCAAGGAAACACACGTCCCACTGGCTACCCTTCACTGTAGTTTTCAAACCCCACTTAATCAGTCACCATCATGGCTGAAATTGGTAATTTACACTTGTTACCACTTAGCTCTTCATGCATGCTTTCACCAGTATCCTATGTGAACCTCAAAAATTCCTGGGAGGTGGGAAGACTGGAAGTGCATTAAGGTAAAGAGAGGTTGAACAACTAGTCAAGGGTCCTTCTAGCCCTCATAATCTCTCTGAAATGCCTCAAATCAATCCATTATAGACACATCCTCTAGAAGTTGGGAACATCTGATTTATAGGCAACCTGTCAGAAGCACAAGTGACAACAAGGCTTGCTATTGGCATCTGAAGTGGGGGGCTGGAGGCTGCCTTGTGGGACTGATCTCTTAACCTGTGGGATCTGATGCTATCTCTGGGTAGATAGTATAAGAATTGAGTTGAATTGTAGGACACGCAGCTGGTGTCAGAATTACTTGGTGAGGAAAGGACCCACACACTGTGATTGGGAGCAGAATCCTAGTTGGTGTAAGAATATTATGGAGTCAGTGTTTAATGGGGACAGAGTTTTAGTTTGGGAAGATAAAAGTTTCTGGAGATGGACAGTGGCGATGATTGCACAACAATATGAATATACTTAATACCACCTAACTGTGTACCTAAGAATGGTTAAGATAGTATTTTATCACAATTAAAAATAAAGTAATAATAAAAGAAATTAAAGGACCTGCCTAAAGCAGCTGTCTCTCGGCAGTAAGTAAGAGAGTTATTAGAAACTGGCTGAAGAGCGCTTTTCTACTTGCTAGATGGGATGCTGCCTGATTCATGAATCATTTAATAAATCCAATTAGGTCTTCAAAAAAAAAAAAAAAGACAGAAAAAGACAAAAGAAACTGACTGAAAGGTTGTTCATTTTCCTGGAGATTTAAAATGTCCTGGGACTCTCAGCTGGGCTCAAAGTGCAAGGCCATCTCATTGTTAACTAGAAAAAAATATTCACAGCTCAAAAAGACTACCCAAATATGCCTCTGTTTGCTATGATTAAAATCGGAAACTTCATGTTATATATCTTACAATTTTAAAAAACCTCAAGGCTGCCCTGTCTAATGGGCCTTTGAATGTCCCGTTTCCTTTATAAACCTCCACAGACTGAGTGTGGGACATGCAAAGTGTCTGAGGAAGGAGTTCTGCTGCTGCAGAGGCCAGAGACCTTGGGGGCCCAGATGTGACTCATGCAGAATAAAAAGGCAATGATCATAATTACAGGGGAGGCTAGCTTTATGGTTCACATAAAAAAATATTGAAAAGGATTTTAAGCTTTATTTCATTTTATTTTGCTTCAGACTAACCAGGTGTCCTTTCAAGGTCTCCTTGCTAGCAAGACTCCAGATAAGTTATTTGGATCAAGCTGGAATGAAAATATTTTCTTCAAGACTCAAACCATCAAAAGAGCCAAGATTCTGGCTTTCTGTCCCAGGTCAGCTGCTGATTTAGGAAGTCATTTAAGCTCTCAGTCTGCTTAGTTAAATTCTGTGAAATGGGTGTAATGCTGGCATTAAATGTTGCTCACAACAGCTATGAAGCGGTTTCCAGTATATGGACAAGGCAAAGTACACTGAGCACCCTCCTTGCTTGGCACAGTGTGTGGGTTAAGTGCTCAGTAAATCATTGAAAATTCCCATGCCGTCAGTGCTCAGAAGTGCTCAGACTGAGGGACTATAGCTCCCATCTTCTGCCACTCCCTACTCATTTCTAATACCGTGCCATCATCAGGGAGGGGAAAATTTCCCCCCTACCCCTCCTGAGTTCTTGTGGCTGGACTAATAATTAAATTGACACAGATAGTTTAACAGGAGAAAAGTAAACAAATTTTAATTTGTGCACACACAGATCCACAGAAATGGGACCTAAGAAGTGGCCAAAGCAGGCAGCTTTTAAACTTTTTAGACAAAGAAGCAATACATTTGTGAGGAATTGACAGGACAAAGAAACTTAGGTTTTGGGTGCTCAATCAGTGAAGAATCTAAACAGAGTATGGGCTTGTGGTAGTAAATGTTAAATGTAACAAGGCTTGTTTATAGAGGCTTCTCAGCACCAATTCCCTATCTCCGGTGATAAGGGTATTCTTTCACAGGGGAAATTTATTTCCTGCTTTTGGGGAGACAGAAAGGAGGGTCCATGTGTTCCTCTTGCACTGGCTGTGTACAGTCCTTAAGTTCTTAAGTAACTTTAATTCAAAATAATCAATACATCATTGAGGCATATTTTGGGGCAGCCTACTCTGGGCCCCACCACTGTAAAAGTAAAGTATAAAATTACAACAGAGCTAACTTGAGGAAATTGTACATCTAAAACAAATATTCTTTATTTGCAAAAAACATTCACAGAATTCCTAGAAGTATATTGTTGGCTAATGTGTTACAGATCATTAACTCTTCATAATTGGGATTCAACACCAAATGAAGGTCAGAATTTTCTTCCATGACCATCTACCTGTGAAGACTGACTCCTCTTTCACCTAGGCACTGACACTTGCATCCACAGATCTCAGCAAATGGCACTTGGTATATTTACCCCTACGCTGAACTATATACCTCTTAAGAATATTGTTGAAACATCTTGACTCCATTTTATCCTTTCTTCCTTTCTTCTTTTTTTCCCCCTTCTTATGGAAGGGCTTCTAGACACCATGACTCATGACTCCAGTCAAATAATCCATACATCTCATTATAATGAAATATACAGTCATCCCTCAACATCCATGAGGGATTAGACCCAGGATCCCTGTGGGTACCTAAATCCCCAGAGGCTCAAGTCCCTTACAAAAAAATGACACAGTATTTGCATATAACCCAAGCACATCCTCCCGTATACTTTAAAGCATCTCTGGATTACTTATGCTACCAGATAAAATGTAAATGCTATGTAAATAGTTGCCAAGGCGACAAATTCAAGTTTTGCATTTTGGAACTTTCTGGAATTATTTTTTTTCGAGTATTTTTGATCCTCGGTTGATTGCATCTGTGGATGTGAAACCCATGGATATGGAGAGCCAACTGTGTTGGTAATTCTTTTTTTTAGAAATCATAATAATTTGATAATTAGACTAAGGATCTGGGAATCAAGTGTTTATTGCCTGTACCAGATTACTCATCCCTTTCACAAGAAAGGCCCTTAGATATTCCTGATGACACATCCATTACCTCACAAGAGAACTGTGGGGATCACACACTCCCAAAGCCCTTGGCTATCCACACAGGGAATGCACCATCCTCAGTATTTAGGCTCAGGCAGATTTTGAGGGGAGGGGGGCAAGATGGCTGGAAAGCAGGACCTCGGTCCTCATCTTCTTTGAAGAAAGAATTCAGCAAAGAGACAGAGACTGCGAAGCAAACAAAGCATATATCAGAAGGAAAGTACGTGCGGAAGAGCACACAGACAAATTCTGAGTTATGTGCAATAGGGGTGGCATAGATTGCTTATATAGGGGCAGTATTTTGGGTTGTCTCCAGCCAATCATCTTGTTTGTGCCCATATTTGGCCTGACTCAGGGTCCTTCCTGGTGGGAGCATGTGCATCTCTCAGCCAAGATAGATTCCAGCGTGAAGGTTTCTGGGAGGTTGGCAGGACATGTTATGGACTGGCAGCCCCTCCCTCCTTTTGACCCCTTCCCTAGACTGAGGACCTTCCCTGTGTATGTGTGGGCTGGGAAATCCTCTTGACCACAAGAATGAGAGAAATGTGGTCACTTTGTCTTTTACCCAATCAGGGCCTGATGTTCCTGCTAGTGGCATACCTTGGAGCGTCAGCAGGAGACCTGTTGCAGTTGCTCAGCCTGGGGCTCATCTATCTCCTACCTCAAGGACTTTGTCCTTACCATCTTTATAATCATTATCAGGGAGAGGAAATTCCCCAGGAGGTGGCTCTCATCCTGATGACCTAACGTAGCTCCTGTCAAGATGGTGAATGCTCACAGGCAGGACAATATATAGAAGGCCAAACTAGCTGAAACCCAAATGCTGACACCCCCGACAATCTACCCACTGCTTCTGATGTTCTCCTCCGTGCCATGGGCTCCATTAAACATATCTTTCCTCTCTCTAAGACTAAATTAACACAACTACCCTCTTCTTTCATCCCGGTTCTGGGGTTTAGGACTGTTGGTAGCCAGCTGGTTTCTTCTACTCTGTTTTGATATGGTAGGAAAATCTCTGGCCTGGGATTCAGGAAACTTGGTTTCTTTCTTTCTTTCTTTTTTTTAATATCTTTATTGGGGTATAATTGCTTTACAATGGTGTGTTAGTTTCTGCTTTATAACAAAGTGAATCAGTTATACATATACATATGTTCCCATATGTCTTCCCTCTTGCGTCTCCCTCCCTTCCACCCTCCCTATGCCACCCCTCCAGGCTGTCACAAACCACCGAGCCAATATCCCAGTGCCATGTGGCTGCTTCCCACTAGCTATCTACCTTACATTTGTTAGTGTGTATATGTCCATGACTCTCTCTCGCCCTGTCACAGCTCACCCTTCCCCCTCCCCATATCCTCAAGTCCGTTCTCCAGTAGGTCTGCGTCTTTATTCCTGTCTTACCCCTAGGTTCTTCATGACATTTTCTTTTCTTAAATTCCATATATATGTGTTAGCATACGGTATTTGTCTTTTTATTTCTGACTTACTTCACTCTGTATGACAGACTCTAGGTCTATCCACCTCATTACAAATAGCTCAATTTCGTTTCTTTTTATGGCTAATATTCCATTGTATAATGTGCCACATCTTCTTTATCCATTCATCCAATGATGGGCACTTAGGTTGTTTCCATCTCCGAGCTATTGTAAATAGAGCTGCAATGAACATTTTGGTACATGACTCTTTTTGAATTTTGGTTTTCTCAGGGTATATGTCCAGTAGTGGGATTGCTGGGTCATATGGTAGTTCTATTTGTAGTTTTTTAAGGAACCTCCATACTGTTCTCCACAGTGGCTGAACCAATTCACATTCCCACCAGCAGTGCAAGAGTGTTCCCTTTTCTCCATACCCTCTCCAGCATTTATTGTTTCTAGATTTTTTGATGATGGCCATTCTGACGGGTGTGAGATGATATCTCATTTTAGTTTTGATTTGCATTTCTCTAATGATTAATGATGTTGAGCATTCTTTCATGTGTTTGTTGGCAGTCTGTATATCTTCTTTGGAGAAATGTCTATTTAGGTCTTCTGCCCATTTTTGGATTGGGTTGTTTGTTTTTTTGTTATTGAGCTGCATGAGCTGCTTGTAAATTTTGGAGATTAATCCTTTGTCACTTGCTTCATTTGAAAATGTTTTCTCCCATTCTGAGGGTTGTCGTTTGGTCTTGTTTATGGTTTCCTTTGCTGTGCAAAAGCTTTTAATTTTCATTAGGTCCCATCTGTTTATTTTTGTTTTTATTTCCATTACTCTAAGAGGTGGGTCAGAAAGGATCTTGCTGTGATTTATGTCATAGAGTGCTCTGCCTATGTTTTCCTCTAAGAGTTTGATAGTTTCTGGCCTTACATTTAGGTCTTTAATCCATTTTGAGCTTATTTTTGTGTATGGTGTTAGGGAGTGATCTAATCTCATACTTTTAAATGTACCTGTCCAGTTTTCCCAGCACCACTTATTGAAGAGGCTGTCTTTTCTCCACTGTACATTCCTGCCACCTTTATCAAAGATTAGGTGTCCATATGTGCGTGGGTTTATCTCTGGGATTTCTATCCTGTTCCATTGATCTATCTTTCTGTTTTTGTGCCAGTACCATATTGTCTTGATTACTGTAGCTTTGTAGTATAGTCTGAAGTCAGGGAGCCTGATTCCTCCAGCTCCTTTTTTCGTTCTCTAGATTGCTTTGGCTATTCGGGGTCTTTTGTGTTTCCATACAAATTGCAAAATTTTTTGTTCTAGTTCTGTGAAAAATGCCAGTGGTAGTTTGATAGGGATTGCATTGAATCTGTAGATTGCTTTGGGTAGTAGAGTTATTTTCACAATGTTGATTCTTCCCATCCAAGAACATGGTATATCTCTCCATCTATTTGTAACATCTTTAATTTCTTTCATCAGTGTCTTATAATTTTCTGCATATAGGTCTTTTGTCTCCTTAGGTAGGTTTATTCCTAGATATTTTCTTCTTTTTGTTGCAATGATAAATGGGAGTGTTTTCTTGATTTCACTTTCAGATTTTTCATCATTAGTATATAGGAATGCCAGAGATTTCTGTGCATTAATTTTGTATCCTGCTACTTTACCAAATTCATTGATTAGCTCTAGTAGTTTTCTTGTAGCATCTTTAGGATTCTCTATGTATAGTATCATGTCATCTGCAAAGAGTGACAGCTTTACTTCTTCTTTTCCGATTTGGATTCCTTTAATTTCCTTTTCTTCTCTGATTGCTGTGGCCAAAACTATGTTGAATAAGAGTGGTGAGAGTGGGCAACCTTGTCTTGTTCCTGATCTTAGTGGAAATGGTTTCAGTTTTTCACCATGGAGAATGATGTTGGCTGTGGGCTTGTCATATATGGCCTTTATTATGTTGAGGAAAGTTCCCTCTATGCCTACTTTCTGCAGGGTTTTTATCATAAATGGGTGTTGAATTTTTTCAAAAGCTTTCTCTGCATCTATTGAGATGATCATATGGTTTTTCTCCTTCAATTTGTTAATATGGTGTATCACATTGATAGATAGATTTGCGTATATTGAAGAATCCTTGCATTCCTGGGATAAACCCCACTTGATCATGGTGTATGATCCTTTTAATGTGCTGTTGGATTCTGTTTGCTAGTATTTTGTTGAGGATTTTTGCATCTATGGTCATCAGTGATATTGGCCTGTAGTATTCTTTCTTTGTGACATCCTTGTCTGGTTTTGGTATCAAGGTGATGGTGGCCTTGTAGAAGGAATTTGGGAGTGTTCCTCCCTCTGCTATATTTTGGAAGAGTTTGAGAATGATAAGTGTTAGCTCTTCTCTAAATGAGGAAACTTGGTTTCTGCTCATAATTTGCTACAGATAGTTATCTGTCCATCTCAGTTTTCTCATTTGTAAACTAAGGGACTTGAAGCAAGTGATATTCAAATTCTTCTTAACCTCAATTGTGTATAACTTTTTCATTTCTTTTATTTAGGGCTGCCAACTAGTTCTTGTGACCACCTCAAACTCTCTCCTTCCACCCATAACTATATCACTGAAAAGTCATTTAAAACCCAGAGTTTATTAAAATGTACAGACTTACATCCAAAAATAACTATGTGATATGACCATATGACTATAGACTATGTTTTCAATTATTTGGGTAGCTTGGGCTAAGTGTTTATGCTTGACACACTGTTTCAATGGCAAAGATGTTGGTGATTGATGCCAAATTCTGGGTCACATCGTCACGATGTGCCCAGCAAACAGGGCCTAGAGTGGCAGGATCCTGTGTGGTCCCAGGGCTGTTGGAGTTATGGAGAAGGTGGAAAGTGAGGGGTCTCTACCAGTTGTCAGGACACAAGTTTAAGTGAGGTGCTGCAGGGGAGAGTGAAGCAAGTGGTCAGAGTGAGGAATACAGGATTAGATCTGGAAATGGTGGAACAGTTCTGGGCAATAAGACTGATGAAGGCAAAGGTATTTGGGGCCAGCGTGGAGGGCGGCCAGCCAACTTTATGTCAAAAGTTTGGGCTGGCTACAGAGTTAGCTTATCATTATCACATTCATTTATTGAATCATTACAGGCACTGGGAAAAGGATGGAGGCTAACATTTGTTGAGTACCTGTCATGTTCCCAGCTTAGTTCATAGATTGTATTACTGTTGCTCAAATATTCATCCTTCCCTCCCTCCACATAGGGACTTATTTTGTACAATGGACTGGGCTGAAGTGACAACATGCTAGTACCAAGTCCAGGTTTCTGCTAACCCTCTTCTGCTCCTGTCCTCCATCATGAGACAAGCATATCCCATAAAGGAGCTGCTCCTTTAACCTTGGTCCCCAGATGAGAAGACATCTAGAACCCAACCATAACCTACCTGCAAAACTCTGAGAAATAAATGCTTGAGTTGTAAGCCACTAAAACTGGGGGATTATTATCACAGCAAAATCTGACTAATAGACACAGTGTTAATCACTTGACATGTATTTTCTCACTTTAGTCCTTTGAAAACAGGCAACAGAATCTCAGAAAGGTGGATATCAGAATCCCTCAGGTGCTGGGATTTAGGCCCAGGCATATTTGACATCAAAATCCATGCTTTCCAGGGAATTCCCTGGTTGTGCAGTGGTTAAGACTCCATGCTCCCAATGCAGGGGACCTGGGTTCAATCCCTGGTCAGGGAACTAAATCCCACATGCATGCCACAACTAAGAGTTCACATGCTACAAATAAGGAGCCTGGCTGCTGCAACTAAGGAACCCATGTGCCACAACTAAAACCTGCTGCAACTAAATACATAAATAAAATATATTTTAAAAAAAACATGTTTTACAGTAAAACATAACAACTCTAGTCCTTGATGAGCAAAGTGCGCTAAGTTGACTTAGCATAGAACTGTGGTCTTAGAGAAAATGTTAACTGAACATGCCTCCAGTAACCCTAGGTACAAAAGTCTCAGACTCTTCCACTGAGCAGATGTCCTAATATGAGTTCTATATAAACAAAGCAGCCTCAGATGCTCAGATGCTGGCAGCCTCTTCTCTCCCTTCTCCCTATATGCCAAACATACATAATATAGTTAGGAATAGACCACAAAGTGGCATCACAGCTAACAGATGGTCAGACTGCTTCCAATACCTTTAGAGAGAATAAAAACAATATGACCCTACCTCACAGATCCTACATTCTTCTGTCAGAAAGCCATGGCTCTTTTGCTTTCATGAGTCATGCTTGCAGGTATTTGTGTGTGACTCTCAGGGGTGAAAAACGATGCTCTGGCATGGAGAAGAACTGCAGGGCTTACTAGTCCCTTACCAGTGGAAAGTAGGAAAAGGAAAACCATGTAACATGGAATGGAAAGGCTGTTTGGTAATTAGCTGGGGAAGGACAGCAGGATTTCATGGAGTCAACCAGAAAAGGTGTTTCTAGTATATTTTTCAAAGAGCCTGAGTAACTTTTCTGTTTTCCAAATGTACTGCATCCAGGGTCAGACTGGCTCCAAGAGAAGTTGAATACGGCCCTGTGGTCTACTAAGAAACTTCTTTGTTAGTGTCTTTAGGCTTAAAGGAAGGGTCTACTTCCTCTATCCTGCTGCCCTAATGTCTAGGAATTCACACAGCCTGTGCCTGGGTCAGAATCTATTTGTTCTTAGTTATGCAGAATTGGGAAGTTTCTTCTTTCTAGAACACGCTAAGTTCTTTCCTTTTCTTAGATGGCTCTTCAAGCACAGATGACTGCCTTCAGGCCTCAGCTTAAACTTCACATCCTCAAAGTCTTACCTGGCCATTCTGTGTAAGCAAGGCTCCTCAGGTACACCTAGGTTAGAGCACCTTTACCCCAACTGAGCTGTAGCTTAGCTGATTATCCTGTGTCTTTCCCCATTAGAATGTGGGCTCTCTCACATTAGGGAGTAGATCCAGCTTGTTCATTGCTGAGGCCCTTATGCCTGGCACCTTATGAGCTTAATAATTAGGGACTTAAATGAATGATTGAGTGAATGAGTGCATCCTTGCATCAAATCTGAAAAGCAAGTATAATTTTTTTATTAACTGCTGAATTCTGTTAAAAAGATTTTTAAAAATGTTGCCTTAATTTTATGACATAAATAATATATAAATACTTAACACTACAGAAAATTCAAGTATTCTGAGGAAATGGAAGACAGAGGGAAAGTACCCCTTTCTTTATCCTCTACCGTTAGTCCCTCCCCTCCCCCAAGTAACCATTTACAAGTGTTTGCTCTCTTTTCTATAAATGTGGTGATTTATAATAAGAAATATGTATTTGGTCTTCAACCTTATTCCTGGCCCAGAGCCCCTAAAATCCTTAGAATTTCCTAAGAGATGAGAGTGACAAAGCTATTTTTTGTTATATTAATGAAGTGACGTTTGAACCACATTGACGGATGGGGGCTAATTGTCAAGAGAACCAACCAAGTGATTGGAGGGTTAAAACTTTCAGTCCCACCCCTGACCTCTGAGGAGGGGAGAGAGGCTGGAGCTTGAATCAATCACAAGTGGCCCATCATTATTTAATCAATCAAGCCTCTATAATGAAGCCTCCATTAAAAACCCAAAAGGATGGGGTTCTGAGAGCTTCTGAGTTGGTGAAAATGTGGAGATTTGGAGAGTGATGCGCTCAGAGAAGGCATGGAAGCTCCCCACCCTTTCCCCCTAGCTTGCCCTGGGTGTCTCTTCCATCAGGCTGTTCCTGAGTTATATCTTTTTATAACAAACCAGCAATCTAGTAAGTAAAATGCTTTCCTGAGTTCTGTCAACCATTCTAGCAAATTAATTGAACCAGAAAGCTGGTTTGGGGAACCTCTGACTTATAGCCAGTTGTGTCAGAAGCAGAGCTAACAACCTGGGCTTGGAATTGGCATCTGAAGTAGGAGAGAGACAGACTTGTAGAACTGAGCCCATAACCCATGGGATCTGATGTTATCTCCAGGCAGATAGTGTCATAACTGAGTTGAATTATAGGACACTAGGGTGGTGCCCAAGAATTGCTTATTGGTGGTGAAAATCCACCACACATTGGAATTGAATGATCAGAAACTTCGCTAACCTTCTCTTTTAACACATTTATGTATCTCTGTGTCCATAGAGGTATCCTTTAATGTGAATTTTATTTTTCTTCAAGGATGACAGAGCCATCCTTTGTCCTATATGGTGCTTATTACATGTAACTTGTTCCATTTTCCTATCGACGGAAAAGTAGCAAATGGTAACCAAGTATTTGGGGACTATTTCTTTTTCATCTTTTGCAATTAGCTTTTTTTTTTTTTCGGTTGTGCTAAGTATTAGTTGCGGCAGGCAGGCTCCTTAGTTGCAACAGGCAGGCTCCTTAGTTGCAGCTCACCGGCTCCTTAGTTGTGGCATGTGGTCTCCTTAGTTGCAGCAGATGGGCTCCTTAGTTGTGGCATGTGAACTCTTAGTTGCGGCAGGTATGTGGGATCTAGTTTCCCCAACCAGGGATTGAACCCGGGCCCCCTGCATTGGGAGCACCTAGCCTTAACCACTGCACCACCGGGGAAGTCCCTGCAATTAGCTTTTGTTTTCATCCAAAAGCAGAATTTACAAAGATTGGCTGTTTCCCTCAATAGTAGACAATGTAAACTGGTTTGCACTATCTGTAAACAAGTTACTTTTGCTCTATAAATAATTATTTTGCAATTTCCTCTTGTAACAGGGAAGAACTAATCTGATTCCATATTGAATCTATTTTTTAAAGCTCTAATCTTTGCACCCTATAGCTAATTACCTTGCTAATTCTGCACTCAGGCACATTAATTATAAAAGGATTGTGACCTATAGCTTGAAGTATATATAATTGCCCCTTTCCTTCCAGAAACTCTGCCTCCTATGCTTAACCTTTAAAGGTAAAATGCTTTTGCTTAGCTCACAGGTATCCTAATTATTAGAAAGATAATTCTCCTTTGCTTAGTGATCACATATCCACATAGAGATAAGGAGTTACAGGACAGGAAAGAACACTTGTTGAAGACTTCCAGGAGTATCATGACCAGGCCTCTGTTGAACACATGCAATATCAAAGAATTAACATGTCCCCTTCAAGGTCTGGCCAGCGCCAAGAATTCTGCAACAACCCTTCACGTCTTGATCTCATTCCCTCCTGTCTTCCCCTCTGCAGCATAAAAGAAGCTTGTATTCAAGCCCAAACAAAATGGTTCTTTAAGATGTTAGTCTGCCATCTTCTCAGTTTGCTGGCTTTCCAAATAAAGTTGCTATTCCTTGCCTCAACACCTTGTCTCTCAACTTATTGACCTGTTGTGCTGCAAGCAGTATGAGCTTGGACTCAGTAACACTTTCATCAGAAACTCATGATTATGATTAATTCAAAATTTTGCACAGCATTTAATCCTTATTATAAGGGAAATTCACATTAATAAAAGCTTACCTTAGTGCTTCTGTAGTTCCCATGTTTCATAAACACATTGACAGGTAGGTTTAGGGTCCTCGTTCTGTCTAGCCATTTTTCACACAAACTGAGTTGAATTGTGAAATAGCAGGAGGGAGGCCCAGGGATTGTAAAAAGCCGTGTTTGATGTCTTCCCAATCCTGACTGCTCTTTTGCTCTGTAGACAGAGACCACTAAGCACGTGCAGATTCACTGCCTCTGCTGTAGGCAATGACCAATGGACTTGCCAAATCCAACACAAACCCTGAGACAGAGCACCAGGAGACATACTTTGGAGCTTTTGTGTCTTCCTCTGACATTTCTTGAGATGTCTTTTGATTTAAGGATAGTTTGAAAATCTTGTTCATCAAGTACTTCTTTTTCTACTCTAATGTCCTGGCCAGCACCAGCCTTAGATCCCTTCCTATAAATTTGCTTGATGGATTTCTAGGAGGGGCATTATAAAAAAATACATATTTTTTCCTTGAGAGCCCTGTTCAAGTACAGTATTAAAATTTTCAGTCACCTTGTCTTCTGTGGATACTTTAGTCCCAGTACCTGGCACACAGCAGGTTTTCCATTAAATAATAATTGAATGAATGAAGTGCTAAACCCGAAGTATTCAGATTTTCTGACTACATGATGGTATATTATTCTACTTTTATTAGTGGTTGTATTATTTAAAAATTCTTTCCTTCTTCCCTCTAGTCACAGTTATGCAAATTTGACCACTCTAAAAAAATAATTAAGAATATAATTTTCCTTTCTTTTTTAAAAAAACTTCAAAAGATTATTTTTATTTAATAAACATTTATTGAAGCTACTATAATCTAAGGCCTCATGCTTAATCTAGTTCTTGTCAAAAGGAGCTCACTCTAGCTCATCAATAACTATACAATGTTTTTATGTTATATTCTTCTTAATTTTTTAATATATTTAGGGGTGTGTGTGTGTGTGTGTGTGTGTGTGTGTCCTAGGGTAAGTGTCCAGCAAGAGTGTTAAAGACTATGAATTTCTTTTGGAATTCTGTGCTAATAGTCTTCCCTGAAAGATTTTATCAGGTGACAGCAACATTAGCTGTATAGGATATCCCTGTAAACACATATGAGTTAAAAGATTAGTATCAGAATATATAATGAATTTCTACAAATCAATTAGAAAAATAAACAACCAAAAGAAAAATGGGAGAAAGACATGACTAGTGATTCTTAACTCTGGCTGCACATTAGAATCACTGAGGGGGACTTCCCTGGTGGTCCAGTGATTAAGAATACGCCTTCCAATGCAGGGGACGTGGGTTCGATCCCTGGTTGGGGACCTAAGATCCCACATGCACAGGGCAACAAAACCCTCAGGCCACAACCAGAGAGCCTGTGTGCCACAACTGCTGAGCCCACGTGCTCTGGAGCCTGCACGCCACAACTAGAGAGAAGTCCACACGCCGCAACAAAGACCTAGCACAGCCAAAAAGAAAAAAAAAAATCACTGAGGACTTTTAAAAAACAAAAATGTCTCCCATTGACTAATGACTGAAAAAAAATGCACAACATGAGAGTTGTGAGTTAAGTTTTATATGGGGTAAAATGAGGACAATAGCTAGGTAGACAACATCTCAGATCTGAGGAACTGGTCCAGAGAAGTAGGGGGGAAGGTCAGTATTATCATGAGATTTTGGTGAAGGGGGATACATGCAACTAAGCACACATTTAGGCAGAGGGTTGATGCTAGTCATGAGGAGCAGATGTCACCATTAATGATTTAAGTGCTTTTCTAGATATGAGGAGATGGGAAAATTTGGGCTCATAAAATCTTCTCCTGAAAATATCTAGCTAACTGAAGGCCTATTCTTCCAGTTTTTCCCAGAGCACAGAGTGGCTCATTCCTGATCTCAACCCTGAACTCCTTTCAGAGTATGTTGAAGGTCAATGGCTGCAGTGGCTAGTGACTTAATCCTTGTAGAGTCAGATGGCAAGTGACAATTTTCTGTTGGCAGCCCCAGATTCTGATTTAATTGGTTGGTTTGAGACCTCGAATCTGCATTTTTCTTAAGCTCTTTAGGTGATCCAGAATGCATTCAGCGTTGAGAAACACACAGATAGAAGATGTACCTGTATCTGGTCTTGAAAGATCAGTAAATTAATATAAGAAGAAAAAAAGAGGAAGAAAGTGTTTTGAAAGGGCATGGGAATATATGAACAGGAGTCCTATAAATCAGCAGGCAGAGATGGGGCATACTCATGAAGAGGAAGGGAATCTTGTAATCTTAGAACTGGAAGGGGGACTTCTTTGATGGTCCAGTGGGTGAGACTCCACTCTCCCAATGCAGGTGGCCTGGGTTCAATCCCTGGTCGGGGAACTAGATCATGCTGCAACTAAGAGTTCACATGCCACAACTAAGTCCGCATGCCACAACTAAAGATCCCACGTGGTTCAACGAAGATCCTGCGTGCCGCAACAAAGATCCCGCAAGCCACAACTAAGATCCAGTGCAGCCAAAATAAATAAATATTTTTTAAAAAGAACTGGAAGGAACATAACAACATAATTTCTGCTTATATCTCTCCTACTACCATGTTTATCACTACTGCTGCTACTACAAAATTTGTTGTAAAGAATGTGTGTGTGTGTGTGTGTGTTGAAGGCAGCAGAAAGTGCTTCCCCAAAATATGCCTCCTTGGCATAAGAATTACTTTGAGCTGATTATTTTGAGAAACTACAGACACAGAAGAAGTTATGAAAACTGAGTAGAAGTTACCCTTTTGCAAGGGAAATTTAGGACCTTACCACAAAGGGAGCTACTACCAGAGACAACTTCTTCACCTGAGAGACTTACCTGCTTGGCTGGGCAACCTTTGTTTTGCAAATATGTCTTCCTCTCACCTCCCCATGAACTGCCTCCCCTACTCTGAAGCCCCAGATGCCTATCCCTTTCCTTAGCTCAGGATGCTATATAAGCTTCAATCATCTGGCCGCCTTTTGAGTCTCACATCTTTGTGCAGCTCCTGTACAAACATATGTACTCTCTCTTTTTTAAATTAATTAATTATTTATTTTATTTATTTTGTCTGCGTTGGGGCTTCATAGCTGCACGTGGGCTTTCTCTAGTTGCGACAAGGAAGGGCTACTCTTCTTTGTGGTGTGTGGGCTTCTCATTGCAGTGGTTTCTCTTGCTGAGGAGCATGGAATCTAGGCATGTGAGCTTCAGTAGTTACAGCACACGGGCTCAGTAGTTGTGGTTCGCAGGCTCTAGAGCGCAGGCTCAGTAGTTGTGGCGCTTGGGCTTAGTTGCTCCGCAGCATTTGGGATCAACTCAGAGTAGCGATTGAACCTGTGTCCCCTGCACCGGCAGGCAGATTCTTAACCACGGCGCCAGTATGGATGTCCCATACTCTTTTTTTTTTTTTAATTTTTAATTTTTTGGTCGTGTTGCGTGGCATGTGGGATCTTAGTTCCCTGACCAGAGATTGAACCTGTACCCCTGCAGTGGAAGCTCAGAGTCCTAACCACTGGACCACCAGGGAAGTCCCAAAACATATGTACTCTTAAAAATAAGGCAACAGGCCCAAAATGGAGTTATGTTAAGCCCCAGATCACCAAACCAAGCCTTAATTAGTTGGCTCTCCCAGAAAGGTAATTTAAAATAGAATTTTAAACCAGTCAATCAGGAATCATCTGATCAACAGATTAGTGGGGTAATCTGCCTGGTAGACCCCCTGCCATTCCTAAAGGAAAGTGACATTGCAATAACCAAGCTGCTTTTTTGCCTGGTATAACTTCCCTGTTCCCACTCCCTTCTGCCTATAAAAGTTTTTCATTATGTACAGCTCCTTTCTATCTGCTTGATTGGGTGCTGCTCAATTCTAATTGATGTTTGCTCAAATAAACTGTTAACATTTTTTTTTTTTTTTTTTATGGTACGCGGACCTCTCACTGTTGTGGCCTGTCCTGTTGCGGAGCACAGACTCCAGACGCACAGGCTCAGCGGTCATAGCTCACGGGTCTAGCCGCTCTGCAGCATATGGGATGTTCCCGGACCGGGGCACGAACCCATATCCCCTCGGACTCTCAACCACTGCGCCACCAGGGAAGCCCCTGTTAACATTTTTAATATGCCTCAATTTTTTTTGTTATTAATTTATTTATTTATTTTTGCTGTGTTGGGTCTTTGTTTCTGTGCAAAGGCTTTCTCTAGTTGTGGCAAGCGGGGGCCACTCTTCATCGTAGTGTGCGGGCCTCTCACTATCGCGGCCCCTCTTGTTGCGGAGCACAGGCTCCAGACGCTCAGGCTCAGTAGTTGTGGCTCACGGGCCTAGTTGCTCCGCGGCATGTGGGATCTTCCCAGATCAAGGCTCGAACCCGTGTCCCCTGCATTAGCAGGCAGATTCTCAACCACTGCGCCACCAGGGAAGCCCAATGTGCCTCACTTTATCTTTTAAGAGTTTGTAATTAAATTTTTCTCCTCTAATTTGTCTTTTTACAGAGGGATCTCAGCCAAGAACAGTGAAAAGTAGGAAAAAATATTTTTCCTCCCCTACACTATAAAATAAATATCTTTATTATGTATAATATGGTTATCATTTACATAATTTATTATATATAAACATTATTATATATATATGGTATTTATGATTTGTTGAGAACTTTGTTATTTGAGTTGCATAATTCTACAAGGTAATGAAAATCACTAACCCCACTTTATAGTTGAGGAAACTAAAGCCAGTGAACCTCCATGACTTTGGCAGCTGTTGTGGCAGGTCACAAAAGCGGGAGCCAGGAAAGAAATATAATTTGAGGGACTTCCATGTCAGGTAATGGGGACTGGGGGGTGTCTCGTTTATTCAGATCAGCATTCCCACTGAAAAGAGATGAAAATGCTGGAAGACATCTGAAGACTTCTTAAAGCATAGAAGGAGCATACTGAAATATAGTGAGGAATGCAGGCCAAAATCTAGGAGAAGGAAGAACAGAGAGGAGAACAGAAACTCCACAGTTGACTTTTGCCCTTTGGGCATTTGCTCCTCTAGATGAAAACAGCTGCTAAATTGACAGTGGGGAGAGGCTAACAGAGGTAAAAGCCAAAGGCACCCTACAGAGAGGAAAGACTACAGATGTCTCCCACAAAATCAGACAAAACAGCAGAAAGCCATTCCCCTTTCCCATCTTTCTAGAGTTGTAGCAAGAATTTTCTCATTGTTGGGAGAGATGGAGGAAGCATGGGTGAAAAATGTGTCTCTGAGAGTTTATAAACCTAATGCCCATCTTTCCTGGGAATTGTATCCCATTCATGTCAGAATCAAATGGTGAATTTAAAGTGGTTGCAGACTGGTAATGCCCCAGGAATTTAAGAAATACAAATGTAAAACCTCAATAGAGGAATAAGCCTATGCTTCTAGGAACACCAGTAACTATTCCAGAGCTATCAGAAGCTTATCATCAAAGATAACTAAATTCATTTTGAATGGGAATCAGCTAAAACAATGGATGACATACACTGACCTCCAATGACTTTGACAATTGGAATGAAAAGACATAAATTATTCTAAAGAATGATTGTAGTATTTAAAATATAAGACATACTGGGTTTCCTTGGTGGCACAGTGGTTGAGAATCCGCTTGCCAATGCAGGGGACACGGGTTCGAGCCCTGGTCCGGGAAGATCCCATATGCCATTGAGCAACTAAGCCCGTGTGCCACAACTACTGAGCCTGTGCTCTAGAGCCCATGAGTCACAACTACTGAGCCCGCGTGCCACAACTACTGAAGCCCTCATGCCTAAAGCCCATGCTCTGCAATGAGAGAAGCCACTGCAATGAGAAGCCCGTGCACTGCAACGAAGAGTAGCCCCCGCTCACTGCAACTAGAGAAAGCCCACACACAGCAATGAAGACCCAACACAGCCAAAACTAAATAAATAAATAAAATAAATTTTAAAAAAAGACGTACTAAAAATATCTGTGAGAAACAGAAAATTATAAATTGGATTCTAGCACATTTGAAAAAGAAAGAAAAAGGAACTTCTACAAAGGAAAAAATTCAATAACTAAAATTCAAAATTAATGTACTAAATGAGTTTGGAAAACAAGAGAAAGTTACAGATTTAGAAGATAAGTCAGAAGGAACAATGCCACACAGACAAAAAGATGGAAAATATGATAGTGAAACAGGAAGGAAGGGGGCAGGGCACAACCTTTGAAAGAATGACATAGCCTGAGGACTTGACATAAACGAATTAGAACCAAATGGGTCCAAGATGGTGGACAAGTCAACTTCTACTAGACCTTGAGCCTCAGTATACGCTCACTGTAACACATCAGCAAGCTAAATGACACACCCCCAGGTGCCATGACACTTCTAAGGCAACCATAAGGATCAAAAAGCGGGTGGTGTCCCAATTCTTGGAAATCCCTGCCCCTTCCCGAAATAGCTGTAATACTCCTCCCACTCATTAGCCAATGAAATTACCCACCACCATAAAAACTGACAACCCCATACCCTGGTGCCTTTCTCACCTTCTGAGTTGACCCACCTTCTGTCTGTGAAGTGTGTTTCTCTCTAAATAAATCCACTTCTTACCTATCACTTTGTCTCTCACTGAATTCTTTCTGTGATGAGACATCAAGAACCTGAGCTTCATTAAGTCCTGATACCAGGTGTGTGACCTCAGTTGGAAGATCGTGGGTTTTGGCTGGGTTTGAGTCCCGGCAGCATGGGTTCAAGTCCCAATCTGAGGTGCATGGTCTCAGCAGCAAGTATAAGAGTTGTGAATGATGGAATAGATGATCTAATATACATTTAATTAAAGTCCCAATTTAATTGAGTGAAGAGAGAGAATTGACAAAGGCAATATATGGAGAAATAATGACAGTGAATTCTCCAGAACTGATAGAAGATTCAAGATTTCAATTCAAGAGGACTCATAAATCCCCAGTTGAGTAAATTTTTTAAAAACAATACCTAGATATATCATAGTAAACCTGCAGAAAATAGAAGTTAATGGGAATATCTTAAAGCAGTCAAAGAAAAAGTAAAATATTATCTACAATCCTATATTGGATGAAATATCTTTCAAGAACATGAACAAAACAAAGACATTTTCAGAACAAATGAAAATTGAGAGTTCATCACCTGTAGACTCTCATCTGAAGGAAATTCTAAAGAAAGTGGTAAATATGTGGGAAAATCTAGACAGATGTCGACTTTGTCAAACAGAAAAATAATGTAATGGAGAGTTTTTTAAAAAGGGTAAAACTAAAAGACATGAAATAAAGAAGTAACCTGGAGTGGTAAATGGAGTTAAAGTGTTCTAAATTTCTTTTATTATCTACAATGAGGTAAATAAATTAAATTTAGACATTAATGAATTAATAAAGCACATTGTAGTTTCTCATTCCACCAAAAAAAGAACAGAAACACATAACTCCTAAGCTAATAAAGTGGAGAAAGGTAGATTAATAAAATATAATAGATGTCAAATAAACTATAAATGGAGACCAGAAAAAAAAACTGGAAAACAAAAACATAAGCCTTATGGTAAAATCCAAACGTGTCACTATCATGCAATAAAGAGAGATACATCTAAAGCATACATATAGACTGAGAGTAAAAGAGTAGAAAAATATACACCATACAGACACTGATTTCCCCAAATCTGTATAGCTATGTTAATATCAGACAAAATTGACCTTAAGACAAAAAACATTATAAGAGATAAAGGGAGATATGATAAAATGTTCTAATCGGCAGAGGATAAAACCATGATGAGTCTCTGAGCAAAGGAAGGCAGGGTTTTATAAAAGCAAATCTGGAGTCTATGGAATAGTGACCCTCTCCACCCAACCGTATGGAATAGTAAATTAATTGTCTTATCAGCATCATCCAGGAACACACCTGTAGTTAAAGTTGAGTTTATTAACTCCTTACAACAAAGGAGAACTCACATCATGAAGAACTGTAGGGCATTCCAGTAGGAGGGGTTAGAAAAGACTTAAGGGTTTAGGCTTGTGTGAGGGGCTGCTCGTCTCTTCCTCCAGCTGAAAACTATCAAGCAGTAGAGGAACATTGTTAGGGAAGGTAGTTCAGTTATTTATGTTTTCCAAGAAACCTTGTGATTTCAGCTGCAGAGTAAACTTGAGGTAGTCATCTCTGCTATAGTCCTGGCTTTGTCCTCCTCATTAGTTAAACCAGATCTACACCATTTCCTCATTATAAACCCTCAGTTTTACTTTTTTGGTTTTGCACACTCAATATAGTTTTTGAGAGGTAATTTTCCTTTAACCTTATCTTTTTATTCATGAGGTTAGAGACAAGTTTGATAAAACAGGAGGCTTAATCTTGGGGGCCCAAATGAGTTGCAAATAGTTAATACCAGGGCCAACTCCCATGAAATATCTTTATTCATACATTCCATGTTCTCCATTAGCATGAATCACTGACTTGACTGCAATATTCATAAACTGGATGCAACTGCTCCCTGAACAAAGTGCTTTGTGTGAGTGAAGTGTTTTAATATCCTCTCATAAAAGACATATGCAAGAGTAAAATAAATTCCGAGTCTCTTCCCTTCTTTTTCAGCCAAAAGTTCTGTTCAAGATTTTGTGGCTGTAGCTTAATAGCTGTGACCAATTTTATTCTGTTACCAGAAATTCCCTCTGTTTTCTTTCCATGGTTTCCATTTCCCTCCTGGTGGTTTGAGCCTTCATCCCAGTCCCTGCCCCCACCAGTCACCTGGGCCACTCCCTGCCTTTGGGATGACCTCATTTGGGCCCCAGTTGCCATGGCAATGCCAGGAGTTGGGAGGACTGTGCTTTCTTTGATGAAGTTTTGTTACTTTCAAGGTCTCAGCAATTCTTTTCTCTGGATGACTAATTCAGGATCCTCTTGGTTAGTGTTTACATCAATGACACTCATTTAATTTTCCTAGCTATACTTCCCCCACATCTATACTAATCACGCCTCCCCCATGCCAGCCTTTCAGAGGACTCTCCTCTGAAATACACACCCACTAAGACATTTGAAATGGTTTGGATCTTTACATGTTTATTGGACAACAATCCAATGCTTCCTACACTTCTAGACGTTAAAAGCTAGATTGGTGCCGATTGGTAGTGGTGGTTGACACTAGCTTACTCATGGAGAAAATTCTGGGTTCCTGTAACTAGTTGGAACTTTCCAGATACCTACAGTGGTTCTAGAGAGAGAAGGGCTGGAAAACATTGGGGACTCTAGGGCCCACCTCATCCTGATTCCGAAGACTGACTGCCTGCTCTTTTCCCCTCTGCCATACCATCCCTTTGTGTTCCCGTACAGCCTGACCAAGATAGGAATTTTAAGGACTTTAACCTGGATCCAGACATAATAATAATTAGGGTAAAATTACCAATGAAGGTCTACATACCACATACTTAAATAGTTGATTGTTTAAATCAAACTAAAAATTTAAATAAAAATATGTTCTATTGAATACTATGTACCCCATAGTATTAATAGAAACGGGAATTCTTGAGCTTGTGTCTTACAGAACAACAGGTAAGGGAACAGGTTGTTAAAACCCCCTCAGCTTATAATGTGCCTTCACTGCCCAAGCTCACCTTAAGTATTTTTTGAACTGCTGATGTATGACCTTTTGACCTCAGAGGGCTGAAAACTCCACCCCCAGATCATGCTAAGTGCCTCCAGTTTTGAACATACATCCCATGAAGAAGCTTGTAACTCAGGTATGCCCTTCCCCATGCCTAAGACCACCCTGCTTCTTTATCTTTTTGGGGAGGCGTACCTGAGATTTGTTCTCCTATCTTGCTTGGCTGCCTTGTGACTAAATCCTTTCTCTGCTGCAAACTTGGCGTCTCAGTGATTGGCTTGTTGTGTGGGGGCAAACAAACCTGGTTCTGGAATACTATCTTCCTACCTTGAACGATGTACCTTCATAAAACCTTGAAAGCCAGGTTCAAATTTGGAATTGTTTGACCCATTAGTAACCTGCATCGTGATGTGGTGGTGAGAGGGAGGTGTGGGGGAGATACTGTCCCGGTTCACAGATTTGGTCTCTCTCCTCACTCTAACCAACAACATGAGGTGCCTTACTTAGACAAGGAAGGGTCCAGGCAGGCCCTGGAAGTGGGCTGTACCAACTTGTGTAGGTAATTCTGGGGCCTCGGTATCCTAGCACTGTTCAGAAGGGTCATGGGTTCCAGGTGGGCACCGTGGACTAGGACCCATGGGGAGGGCTGTGGCTAGAGAGGCTCAGAGCAGTATGCTTTAAGTCAGTGGCGAGGGAAAGGGCTTTACTGGCCCAGATCTAAAGGTGGGGCTGAGGACAGGGCTTGTCAGAGGGCAGAAGCCAATCTCAATTATGCCAAGTTTCAATTCAAATGATAGCTTGGAGATATGTGTCTCAGTGGATTCCCATGATTTTTGTTTCTTCCATCTTTTGTTTCTTCCATCTTTCCCTACCTCCTTCTTATTATTTGGATTCTTATGCTGATGACTGGTCACCATCTCCAGTGTGTGTCCCCACCCCCCGCACAATTTAGTCCATACCCCAGCATGAGTCAGAGAGCCATCCCTGAGCTCCAACTACAGGGAAAATCTGTGCACCTGAGGAGTGGGAGGTGATTCCCCAGCTGGAGACTTGGGCCTTGCACAGGGGCAGCCCCACGTGCAGAAGACCCTCAGGATCTGCGTTGACTTTAATCTGCTGCAGTGCTCAGATGTGGGTGATGCTGGAGGTCAGGGCAGTTCAGTTTACAAAGGAAGATGCAAGACAAAAGGGGAGGAAGGGCTCTCCCAAGCTCTGTACTCTTAAACCCAGCTGCTTAGGTGGGAGTCTCCCTTGGATGTTGTCGACATTTTAAACCTAGGAAGTCCAAAAAGAAGTGTTGGTTTTCTCTAAAATGTAGTCTTCCCACTGCCTCATCCTGCAGGTCTTTCTTCTGCAGTAAATGGCAGCAGTGTCCATCAATGTAGTGCATCAGGCCTGACATTGAGCTTCACCCTGCATTTCTCTCTTTCCCCCAATCCCACACCCAGTGCCTCAGGAAGCCCTGACAGTTTAACCTCTAAATTAGCCCTTGGATTGGTCACTTCTCTCCATTTTCCCAGCCACTCCCTTATCCAAACCACACGCTCTAGCCTGGACCACCTACATCTATTCCTGCCTTCAATCCCTTCTCTGCACAGTCACAGAAGTGACCTTAAAGTGTCAATTGGATCATTTCACCCTGGTGCTTGCAACACTTTCATGAGTTCTTATTATATTTAGAATAAAATCCTAAGAAAATAAAGGTTCTGCCCGATCTCTCCCCTGCCCACCTCTCCACCTCTTCTACTTTTCCCCTTCTTCCCTTTGCACCAACCTCCTGGACTTTCAGTTCTCAGAACAAAGGCAGCATATTCCTGTGCCTGTAGGGGATAGGCAGAGAAGGCAGTGAGGGACTGGAGACTGGAGAGACTAGGCTGCTCCCTCCCTCATGCAAAATGTCTCCAAAAAGGAGAGCAAAATGATATGTTTTTTCAGAGCCAACTGGGTCCCTCAAGGGAGATTTAAGAGAAGTGGTAACAATGTTCAGGTGATGGAACAGAGACCCAGAAAAACCCTACTCTTCCTCTAAGATGGGATCATAAAGTAGAACCAAATTGTAAAATGTTTAAGGACAGAAAGTACAGGTGCTTTTATTAGATCTGATCTCATAAAAGCAAAAGAGGAAAAAGAAAATTCCACATGACTTTTAGAATAATTTATCAGAGAATAAAATCCAACACAGGAAAAGTGAAGGTCAGTATCTGAATAACCCAGTTAATTCCTTCAACTCTTGAAGATGTTTTCTCATGACCTATAAATTCTACAGTATTTGTGTGTTGTCTTTGATTATTCTCTGGCTTCCATGACTATGTCCCTTCCCTCAGAGTGCATTATAACCCTCTTGTGGAAGAGTGTTGGGAATAGTAAGTATGTGGGTAAGTATAAAAGACTACTTTTTCCTCCTCATTCCTTTAAAGTACATATGACTATGTGGTGGGGTGTAGGATATATGCAGATATATACATATGACAATTACAAAATAAAGGAGAAGGGGGTGGGAACTGGTCCCACACAGTTGCAGGGTTCCTATATTTTATGTGAAAGAGTGCATTATTAATTCTATGTAGACTGTGAAAATTTAAGGGTCTATGTTTCAATATCCTTAGCAACCACTAAAAATAATAATAATAACACCAAGAGGTATAGCTAAAAGTCAATAAATAATTTAAAAAGAAATTCTAAATGATGTTTAATTAATCCAAAAGAAAGCAGGAAAGGAGAAGGAAGGGGAGGAGAACAGGACAACCAGAAAACAAATAACCTCTGTGAGTACAGAAACCTTTGATGTAAGGAGAGGAAGGCAGACAGAATAAATATTGCTTAGCACACAGCAATATTTCCAGGAGAACTGCCGGGTGCTTTATGCCTGGTAGTTTATCTAATTTGACAGTAGCCTAAGAGGGTGAGTGGTGTTGCCTTGGAGGGGCCTTAGGATGCCCCATAGCCTGCCCAGGGAGCCTGGGATGGGTGGGGGGGCGCTGCTTCTGTGTCTGTCCTTGGATCAAGTGTCTGTGAGCTAAGTCAGAGCAGGACACCCAGAATCTATGGCTCACTGATGGGCTTACAACAGGCCAATGTGAAAACCATAACACAAAACAATGCACTAATTAAAGGCAAGTAAGTCATCAATGTGAACTGGACATTCTTTCCCTGCAGGCCTATTTACATAGGCCTTCATAACAAGAAGATTCTTGCAAATTATGGGATTAGCACCTTCCAGTTATACTCTGGAGAGAAGCAGAATACTTAAGAAACCTTGGGAATGACATTGGAACTCCACTGATTTGTCACATTCTCTTTTACCCTTTTAGACCAATTATCAGCTATCTAACCCCCTTGCTACAACCTTGCATAATACTTGGTTTTGTATCTCCAGATCTTTTCAAATGTTTACACAAAAAGACATACATACATTTCAATCTTTTTATAAAAATGAGATTATTAATATATTGTTTTATGTAATTTTATTTCCACTTAATATATCACGAATACATTTCCAGATTTGTACCAGTAGGTCTGCTCACTTTTTTGCAGCTCCCTGTAATATTCCAGTGTACAGATGACACCAAGAAAGGACTTTTTTACCCCTTTATTAATGGTTATTTGTTGGTTACACTTCCCTTCCTGCTGAAGGGCCCTGAAGAGCCACTGTTTTCCCTCTGGGCCCTCTTTGCCCTTGTTGCCTTCACTGGATGACCTTCCTATAGAGGGAGCAAGCAGGTCCTCCTTCAGGTCTCTGCTTCAGTATCACTTCTTTAGCAAGGCCTTCCTTGTTCATCCACAGAATACCCTGCTCCCTATCTCATCATCCTTTAATCAAGAACTGACTTTCTTTGTCTAAATATTACTTATAATTACCTGAAATCATGTCATCTGATTATTTCCTTTAAGAGAGTCTGTGAATCAGTGACTTCAGCTGACACTAAATAGATGTTCAACATATATTTGATGAATAAATAAATGAATGAATATATTTTTATTACCTCTGCAAGTATTGTGTCTCCTTGGATTGGGACTGTTGGCATGAAATTTAGGTAAACTTTGCGATATTGTCCTCAAATGGTGAACACGTTTGTACTCCTCATCAGCAATGCTCCAGAGTAACTATCCCCCACATCCTGGTTAATATAGAGTATTACCATTTACAAAATTTTCCCCAGTGAGATGAGTAAAAAATAACCATCCCATAACTAATTTACTTTTTATTTCTTTAGTTATGTGGAATGCGAAACATCTTTTCAAATCTTTATCGGCCATTTGTATTCCTTTTTCTGTCAATTGTCTGTTTCTATGCAATCTTAGTCTGAAAGTTTCTTAAGAGGTCTACAACAATTGCTCTGTATTAACAGTATAATACTTAAACTAAAACACAGTTTCAGACAAAATAACTTTAAATACATAATAATAAGAAGATGAATAGCTTGCTAGGTGCTAAGCACTGTTTTAGGCACATTTCATATATTACCTCATTTAATCCTCTCCCAAATCCCACATGGTAAATATTTTTATTATCTACAACTTACAAGTGATGACCCTGAGGGCATCAGAGGCTTTGTGATTTCCCAAGGTGGCACAGATGAAAAGGGCAGTCTGACCCTTCACACGTGGCATGCTAACAGAAGTTACCATCTGTCTCTAAAATGAGATATTATGAATCTTCTCATCTACCGATCATGGTAAGTACTCTGTGACTGCTGATCAATCTCACTCACTTGCATGTGGCTCTTTTCACATTACCCTGATTGTTTAGACAGAACTGGCAGCATAATTTGCAGGGCCCAATGCAAAATGAAAATGCATGGCTCCTGTTAAAAAGTTCTTAAGAGTTTCAAGATGGCAACAGCAGAGCATTAAACCAAGGGACCCATCTAAGTGCAAGTTCCTGTATGACAGATCATATGTCCATGAAGCAGTCCTAGGGTACAGTCCACAGTTATGACAGATAAAAAAATCAACACAGAGAGATGAAGTAACTGGACTGAGAACACAGAGGCAGGCCTAGCCTTTGAACCCAGGTTTGTCTGATTACAAGGCTTGGGTGGATCCTTTGCAAACCATTACACTGTTTCCTGGTATAATGTTGGGTTATGTACCTGTTCAAATTGTACCCGTGGAATTGATCCTACTTGAGCTGGAAGGAGGATGGAAAGAGATGAGGTATAAATAGGACACTTTTTCCAAGAGATGACAAGAAAAAGCGGAGTGGTCTTATCACCCGTGACTCTAGACGTTGTTAGGTCCCAGAGTAGGCTGCTCCCAAGTATGTAGCAATGGCATATTATTTTGAATTAAAGTTACTTAAGAAACAGCCAATGCAAGAGAGACACTGTGACCCTCCTTTCTGTCTCCTCAAAAGCAGAAAATAAATCTCCCCTGTGAAAGGTGTGCTCAATGATTTTTGATGTGGCTCAATGATTTTATATCATGTATTTTAATCTAAATAGAATATGGATTTTAAAAAATACTCAAAGTGAAAATAAAATGGAATGCAAAGCCATGATTTGTGGTCCCTCCCCATTATCACCCATGAGATAAAGTCTAAACCTACATCCTTTCCCACCTTTCTATCTTAGCTCTCTCTGCTCTCCCATTTCCACCCCAACACCTAGACCAAATACCACACTAGTGAAACCACTCTTCTCCTTACATATCATACTGTCCCTTTATGCCTCTCCTTTGTTCCTTTTGCTCCCTCTACCAAGAAGTTATCTCTAGATCCTTCATTATCTGCACTTTCCTCCTCACCTTTCAAGATTCAGCTCAAGCTTCGTGTTCTTCATAAAAACTCATCTGCATACAACTCATCCTTGTTGTCCTTTCCCACCCCACTTGTGCTAGCACACATTTCCTCACAGTCAACATACAGTGTACACTCATGAAAATGAGAAACAAACTCAGCTGTATATCTGAGTGCAACAGGACTTCAGCCTTACCTAAATCATGAGCCACAGGTTCACCTCCTTTTGATCCTCATAGCACATCAGAGAAATTGCTGGTGTGCATCAGCAAGGGCCTTTCCACCGCTTCCAGTCTAATGTAGAAAGTTTCCTGATGCTCTCTGGAGGGAGAAGAAAGGACTAGTCTAGTCCAGGGAAGGGCCATGGGCTTTTTAGAGACACAGCACTTTCTTTGGATTATACAGAATTGCCCAGCTCAGCAGAGAGATGTGTGCTTAAGGTGAAAAGTAGGAAAATGAGAGGATTTCGGTCTCTGATTTTAGAAGGAAGAAGTTGACTTCATCTCCTTAAGGCTGGTTCTTCTCAAGCTAATCTCTCTCTGACCCTCTGCACTCTCTAAAGCTCAAATTATTTCCTTGGAAAATGTGTGTTGGAGTGTGATGGGAGGAGATGAATATGTAAGAAGAGTTTAACTGTATAATATAACTGCAGTGATGAACTGTGTATGAACCATAGCGTAATGTGGCAGAAAGTAGGGACAAAGGTGTTTTGCCAGTATAGTGGGGCTTGACCTCTTTTGAGATGTTGCTAAGAATGGGCAAGGGAGTTGAAGTTTATATATTCATAAATTAAAAAATTATATACTGTAGAGGGAGATCCAGATGGCAGAATAGAAGGACATGGAACTCACCTCCTACCACAAATACATCTGCATGTTTCACAGAATACCTACTGAACTCTGGCAGAAGATCTCATACAACCAAAACTGTAAGAAAGAAAGATCACCATGTAACTAAGTTTAGATGAAAGAAAAGAAAAAAAAAAAAAAGGAATTGGGTTGGGAACTATGTCCCTGTGAAAGAGGAAAGGCTCCCTCACCCTGGGAACCCCTTCACCAGCTGGCAGATCAACTGTGACATATAGGGAGCTACACAGGCTCAGAGGAGAGTTCAGCCCCTGGCTTGTGGCAGGCAGAACAGAGAGAGACCAGCACAGACGATCCTGGCTACCTTGCTGCACTCCCTAGCCTGAGACGCACACCTACTGTTGCACAGGGGGGCTGGGTGCTGAAACTTGGGCTTCAGTGGACAGACCCAGGGAGAGGACTGGGGTTGGCTGCTCAGAGACAGCCCAAAGGGCCTGGAGTGTGGTCTGGAACACATCTGGGGGTGTGTGTAGGGTGGAGCCCAGGTCCACCATAGAAGCCCCATTGTTAACCTGTGTGAAATTAGGGTTATGGCCCCACTATAACAGTTTCATTCTCGGTGTGCTCACAGTGGCCGTGACTCCACACTACCATCTCTGGGAGCACACAGGTACCAGCAGGTTGCCCACACACAGAGGCAGGACTGAGATCTGAGCCAATTCCTGATGGCTGTGTGAACTTATGCCACCAGCAGATTTGTGAGCACAGTGCGTGAGGGACATTCAAGCAGATTATTGGCACTCCTGTAGATGGGGTGGGTCCAGTATCAGCAGCTGCAGGCTTTGTGGGTGCATGCACACAGAGGCGGGGCTGGGGTCTGGACTAATTCCTTTAGCTCCCATGGCAGGCTTGGGTGTCAGACTTTAGAAGACATGCTGACAGTTTTGTGAGCACAGTTTCTTTGGGACATCTGGGCTGATTGCCAGTGTGCCCATGGCTGAGAAAGGTCCAAGGGCAGGGTCAAAAACAGTGTATTTTGTTAGTACACACATGGGTGACAGGTGACAACATAGAACACACTTCCTGGTGGACAGCTCCTGCAGAGGAATACTCAGTGGCTCCTTTAACAGCGGGAGCCCTCCCATTCTGCCTACCTCACACTGCAGCTTAGAACCAGATCTGAGGGCTTCTATACCAACTGGGGAGCAGACCCTGCCCCTGACAGGGCTGTGACAACCAAAGAACAAAGAGGAGGCCCCAACCAATATCCAGCACAGGCTCTGGTCACCACAACACCAATTACACCCCCTACCAAGGGGATAATGGCCAGCACACACTGAGGAAAGATGTGGTAGACATCCATACTAAAAAAGGACCTTGCACCAAAAATATTAGACTCACACAGGCTACACAGGGACACTCCCACATAAAAAGAGCCCTTCAAGACCACAGTAGATAACAGTTTCTCCTAATTCATAGGGTCAGAGAAATATAAGTAAAATGAAGAAGTAGAGGAACCACTCCCAATTAAAAGAACAAGATAATTCCCTTGAAAGGACAAACAATGAAACAGACCTTTCCAGTCTCCTAGACCCTGAGTTCAAAAAGGAGATGATAAAAATATTGAAGGAATTAAGAAAGGCTATTGATAGAAATGCAGATCACTGTAACAAGGAACTAGAAACTCTAAAGAAGAGCCAATCAAAATTAGACAACTCAATTGTCAAGATGAAAACCAAGCTAAAGGCAATAAATAGCAAAGTAAATAACGCAGCAGAATGCCTAAGTGAGCTGGAAGATAGAATAATGTAAATCACCTAATCAGAACAGCAGACAGAGAGACAAATAAAAAAAAAAATGAAAGCAATATACAAGACCTATGGGATAATATAAAGCAAGCCAATGTACCCATAATAGGAATCCCAGAAGCTGAAGAAAAAGGGGATCAAAAATGTATTTGAAGAATTTATGGCTGGAAACAGATGTCCAGGTACAGCCGCACAGAGGGTCCCAAACAAGATGAACTCAAACAAACCTACATCAAGATACATTAAAATTAAAATGGTAAAAGTTAAAGATAAAGAGAGGGTTCTAAAGGCAGCAAGAGAAAAACAAAGAGTTACTTACAAGGGAACTCCCATAAGGCTATCAGTTGATTTCTCCACAGAAATTTTGCAGGCCAGAAAGGAGGGGCAAGATATATTCAAAGTCCTGAAAGGAAAAAAACTGAAACTTAGGACACTCTACCCACCAAGATTATCATTTAGAATAGAAGGAAGAATAAAGAATTTCTCAGACTAGCAAAAACTAAAAGAATATAACAATACTAAACCTATCCTAAAAGAAATATTGAAAGGTCTTCCTAAATAGAAAAGAAGCAAGAACCTATAGGAAAGAGAAAATCACAATAGGATAAGCAAGTATATAAAAGGATTGAAGATCACTTAAGTAAGCCAGTATAGATTAAAAAAAATTTTTTTAATTTTGTGAAAGCAATTATAACTACAATGAAGAGCAAAAGGATAAACATGAAGATGTAAAAGAGGATATCAAAATCATAAAAAGTGGGGGAGGGTCATAAGAAAATGTTTTTTTAGAATGTGTTTGAGTTTATGTGACTACAAGTCTAAAGCAAGTAGATATAGTAATGGGTTAATATACTTGAAAACCAAGGTAACCACAAATAAAAAACATACAATAGATTCACAAAAACCAAAAAGAAGAGAACAGAAGCATAATACAAAAGAAAATCATTAAACCACAAAAGGAAAAACAAAAAGTTAAAGAAGGAGCAAAGAAGAAATACAAAATCAACTGGAAAACAAGTTTAAAATAGCAATAAATACACATCTATCAATAATTACATTAAATGTCAATGGACTAAATGCTCTGATCAAAAGGAATAGAGAGGAAGATTGGATAACAAAACAAGAGCCTACAATATGCTGCCTACAAGAGATCTACTTTAGGGCAAAGGACACACATAGATTGAAAGTGAGGGGATGGAAAAAGATATTTCATGCAAATGGAAATGATGAGAAAGTGGGGGTAGCAATATCATATCAGACAAAAAGACTTCAAAACAAAGACCATAAAGATAAAGAAGGACACTATATAATAATAAAAGGATTAATAAAGAAGAGCATGTTACACTTATTAACACATATGCACCCCATGTAGGAGCACCTAAATACACAAACCAAATACTAAGAGACATAAAGGGAGAAATTGATGGGAATACAATAGAAGTAGGAGAATTTAACACCCCACTGGCATCAACAGAGATCTTCCAGACAGAAAATCAATAAGGCAACAGAGATCCTAAACATATCCTAAATAAAATAGATCCTAAATGTATCCTAAATACAATAGAGATTAATTGATATTTTCAGGACATTACATCCCAAAAAACCCAGAATACACATTCTTCTCAAGGGCACATGGAACATTCTCTAGGATAGACAACATACTAGAGCACAAAGCAAGCCTGTAGAAATTTAAGAGGATGGCAATTATTTCAAGCATCTTTTCTGATCACAACAGCATGAAACTAGAAACGAAGCACAGAATGAGAAATAAGAAAAAATGATTACATGGAGACTAAGCAACATGTTATTAAAAAAACCAATGGGTCAACATTGAAATCAAACAGAAAATTTTAAAATACCTTGAGACAAATGACAATGAAAACACATCCATACAAAATCTAAGGGATGCAGTAAAAGTAGTCCTAAGAGGGAAGTTCATAGTGATACAGGTCTTCCTCGAAAAATGAGAAAAATCTCAAATAAACAACCTAACCTACCACCTAAAAGACGTAGAGAATAAAACCAAACAAAACCTAAAGTCAGCACAAGGAAGGAAATAATAAAGATCAGAGAGGAAATAAGTAAAGATTAAAAATACAATAGAAAAAAAATCAATAAAACCAAGAGCTGTTTTTTTGAAAGGATAAACAAAATCAACAAACCTCTGGCCAGACTAAATAAGAAGAAAAGAGAGAGGACCCAAGTAAGCAAGATAAGAAATGAGAGAGGAGAAATAACAACTGATACTGCAGAACTACAAATAACCATAAGAGAATACAATGAACAATTATATGCCAAAACATTGGACAGCCTAGAAGAAATGGACAAGTTTCTGGAAACATCAGCCCACCAAAACTGAATCAAGAAGAAAGAGACAATTTGAACAGACCTACCACTAGAAGTAAAACAGAACCTGTAATTTTAAAATTCTGTGCAAACAAAAGTCCAGGACCGGATGGCTTTACTGGGGAATTCTACCAAACATACAAAGAAGAATTTATACCCATCCTTCTCAAACTCTTCCAAAAGATTGAAGAGGAGGGAACATTCCCACTGTCATTCTATGAAGCCTCCACTCTGATACCAAAACCAAACAAAGACACTACCAAAAAAGAAAATTACAGGCAAATATCTTTGATGAACATAGATGCAAAATCCTCAATAAAATATTAGCAAACCAAATCCAACAACGCATAGAAAAGATCATACACCATGATCAAGTTGGATTCATCCCAGGGTCACAAGGATGATTTGACATATGCAAATCAATCAGTGTGATACATCAATAAAAGAAAAGACAAAAACCACATGATCATCTCAATAAATGCAGAAAAAACATTTGATAAAATTCAACATTGATTAATGATAAAAACTCTCACCAAAGTAGATATAGAGGGGACATATCTCAGCATAATAAAAACTGTTTATGACAAATCCACAGCCAACATAATACTCAATGGTGAAAAGCTGAAAGCGTTCCCACTAAAATCTGGAACAAGACAAGGATGCCCACTCTCACCTCTTCTATTCTACGTGGTATTAGAAATTCTAGCCACAGAAATCAGACAAGAAAGAGAAAGAAAATGTATCCAAATTGGAAGGGAAGAGGTAAAATTGTCATTACAGGCAGATGACATGATACCATATATAGAAAATCCTAAAGACGCTACACAAAAACTATTAGAACTGATAAATGAATTCAGCAAAGTAGCAGGGTACAAGATTAATATACAGTAGTCTGTTCCATTTCTTTACACTAACAATGAAATATCAGAAACAGAAAGTAAAAAAAATCAATTCCTTTTAAAATTGCATCCAAAAAATAAAATACTTAGGAATAAACCTGACCAGGTTGGTGAAAGACTTATATGCTAAGACCTAAAAAACTGTAATAAAGGAAATTGAAGATGATTCAAAGAAATGGAAAGATATACCATGCTCTTGGATTGGAAGAATTAATATAGTTTTTATGGCCATACTACCCAAAGTAATCTACAGATTTAAGGCAATCCTTATCAAATTATCCAAGACATTTTTCAGAGAATCCTAAAGTTTATATGGAACAATAAGAGACCCAGAATTGCCAAAGCAATCCTGAGGAAAAAGAACAAAGTTGGAGGCATAACCTTCCCAGACTTCAGATAATACTACAAAGCTACAGTAATCAAAATAGCGTTGTATTGGCACAAAAACAGTTGTATGGATCAATGAAACAGAATAGAGAGCGCAGAAATAAACCCTCACACAATTAATTAATTGGTCAATTAGTCTTTGACAAAGGAGGCAAGAATATACAATGGAGAAAACACAGTCTCTTCAGCAATTGGTGTTGGGAAAGCTGGACAGCCGCATGGAACTCAATGAAGTTAGAACACTCTCTCACACCATATACAAAAATAAACTCAAAATGGCTTAAAGACTTAAATATAAGACATGATACTGTAAAACTCTTAAAAGAGAACATAGGCAAGACATTCTCTGACATAAGTCATAACAATGTTTTCTTGGGTCAGTCTCCCAGAGCAAAAGAAGTAAAAGCAAAAGCAAACAAATGGGACCTAATCACACTTATAAGTTTTTGCACAACAAAGGAAATCATAAACAAAATGAAAAGACAACCTATGGACTGGGAGAAAATATTTGCATACGATGTGACTGACAAGGGCTTAATTTCCAAAGTATACAAACAGCTCATACAGCTCAATATCAAAAAAACAAACAACCCAATCAAAAACTGGGCAGAAGACCTAAATAGACAATTCTTCAAAGAAGACGTACAGATGGCCAACAGACACATGAAAAGATGCTTGACAATGCTAATTATTAGAGAAATGCAAATCAAAACTACAATGAGGTATCACTTCACACTGGTCAGAATGGCCATCATCAAAACGTCTACAAATAATAAATGCTGGAGAGGGTGTTGAGAAGAAAAGAGAACCCTCCTACACTGTTCATGGGAATGTAAATTGATACAGCCACTATGGAGAACAGTTTGGAGGTTCCTTAAAAACTAAAAATAGAGTTACCATATCATCCAGCAATGCAGCAATATACACACACACACACACACAATGGAATATTACTCAGCCATAAAAATGAAATAATATTTGCAGCAACATGGATGGACCTAGAGATTATCATGTTAAGTGAAGTAAATCAGACAGAGAATAACAAATATTGTGATAGCACTTACATGTGGAATCTAAAAAAATGATACAAGTGAACTTATTTACAAAACGGAAACAGACTCACAGGCATAGAAAATAAACTTATGGTTACCAAATGGGAAGTGGTGGAGAGATCAATGAGCAGTTTCAGATTAGGAGATACACACTATATAAAATAGATAAAACAAGATCTTTCTGTATAGCACTGGGAACCGTATTCAATATCTTGTAACAAAGTATAATGGAAAAGAATCTGAAAATGAACATATATATATATATATATATATATATATATATATATATCTGAATCAGTTTGCTATACACCAGAAAACTAACACAACAATGTAAATCAACTATACTTGTATTCTAAAAAATTACTGTAAAACTATTGACTTTAGCTATAAAAATACCGTGCTGTGTAGTTTTTTGGGCTCCTCTGACTCTGGATTTTGTAGGTATGGGCTCTGATCAAAATGACCTAGGTCTCTTATCTCACCTAGCAACATTATTCTATTCTATTTATTTAATTATATTCTAGAATAAAATATTTCCTTTGATCTGTCAGAATGTTAAGTATTTTCATTTGCTTTCTCTTAAAATTTTCAAACAATACAAATGATTACATTAGATCAGGGTCATCCTTGAGGTGTGCGAGCACTAGCAAATATCTTTTGTGTGGTTTTG
Organism: Phocoena sinus; assembly: GCF_008692025.1. Lineage (NCBI taxonomy): Eukaryota > Metazoa > Chordata > Mammalia > Artiodactyla > Phocoenidae > Phocoena > Phocoena sinus. The sequence continues at coordinate 156,321,880 of NC_045763.1, read as the reverse complement.
TCTATGTAAACAACTTGGCAAAAAAATGTCAGAAAATGGATAGGTGAGAACAAGTGCCTGGGCTGCAGAGGAACCAAGCTCAAGGCTCAGGGATGAATTTTTTTTTTTTAACATTCTTTTTAAAAATTAATTATTTAACTTATTTATTTATTTATTTGGCTATGCCAGGTCTTAGTTGCAGCATGCAGGACCTTTAGTTGTGGCATGTGAGATCTTTAGTTGTGGCATGAAAGATCTTTAGTTGCAGCATTTGAACTCTTAGTTGTGGCATGTGCGATCTAGTTCCCTCACCAGGGATCGAACCCAGGCCCCCTGCATTGGCAGTGCAGAATCTTAGACACTGGACCACCAGGGAAGTCTCTCAGGGATGAATTCTTAATAGTCAAGCCCTGAACTTACACTTTACCCTGTCAGACTTGCATGAGAGTCACTGAAAAGCAAGGTATAAGCATCAGATGGTGACCATCTCACACAATTCCACAAAATTGGCTGGTATTCCACAATACCAGCCAATGGAAACTATCTGTTCTCATGTCATCCTCCTGGAACCAGAGCCCAACCCTGGGCCAGTCTGGGATGACTCATATACACAAATCCTGGAGTTCCTTGGAGCATCTGGTCAACCCCAAGGGGCTAGCAGTTGAGGGTTGGAGAGCACCTTGGAATCTGGTCTGCATCTGTGGCACCTTGTTGCAATGGCACTGCCAGCTCCAGCTGGTCCCAGCCAACAGAGGGGAGTCAGAAATTAAGGAGGACACTTCAAAGTACAGGGCTTCTTGAGGTGTGGGTCCTATAATGCAGGGCAGGGGTCCCACTTGCCTGGGTTTAAGGATTATACTCTGAGTCTTTACTTTCCACTTAAAAATTCTATTTCTGATTTTTAAAATAATTACCTGTATATTACAGAATATTTACAAATTACAAAATATTTCCAGGAATCCCACCACTAAATATTAATCATTCATATTCATTTGACTATTAAGTGGCTACTCTATGCCAGGCACTGTGCTGGGAGCTGTGAATAGAACTGCATACAAGACAGGCACAGTCCCTATCTCCATGAAGCTTATACTCTAGCATTTTGGTTGTAGTTTTAATTACTAATTAAATTTTTTTCAATTAGATAATTCATTTACATAGTTCAGATTCAAGAGGTACAAAAGAGTAGACAACAAAATATTCCTTTTCAGGGCAATGAAAATACTTTGTATGACATTATAATGAATTTATTCTTTATACATTTGTTCAAACCCATAGAATGTACAACACTTGTATCTATGTGAGAAAATGGATTTTAGCTGAACTTATTGTGGTAATCATTCCACAATATATATAAATCAAACCATCTTGCTGTATGCCTTAAACTTATATAGTGATGTATGTCAGTTATTTCTCAATAAAACTGGGGAAAAAAAGAATGTACAATACCAAGAGTGAACCCCAAGGTAAACTATGGACTTTTGGTAATTAAAATGTGCCAATGCAATTCATCCATGGTTTAAAAAAAAAAAAAAAAGTACCTGTTGGATGAGTGAGTATATGGGAATTCTTTTTTTTTTTTTTTTTTTTTAAACATCTTTATTGGGGTATAATTGCTTTACAATGGTGTGTTCGTTTCTGCTTTATAACAAAGTGAATCAGCTATACATATACATATGTTCCCATATGTCTTCCCTCTTGCGTCTCCCTCCCTCCCATTCTCCCCATCCCACCCTTCCAGGCTGTCACAAAGCACCGAGCTAATATCCCTGTGCCTTGCGGCTGCTTCCCCCCAGCTATCTACCTTACTACGTTTGTTAGTGTGTATATGTCCATGACTCTCTCTCGCCCTGTCAAAACTCACCCCTCCCCCTCCCCATACCCTCAAGTCCGTTCTCCAGTAGGTCTGCGTCTTTATTCCTATCTTACCCCTAGGTTCTTCATGACATTTTTATCCCTTAAATTCCATATATATGTGTTAGCATACGGTATTTGTCTTTTTCTTTCTGACTTACTTCACTCTGTATGACAGACTCTAGGTCTATCCATCTCATTACAAATAGCTCAATTTCATTTCTTTTTAAGGCTGAGTAATATTCCATTGTGTATATGTGCCACATCTTCTTTATCCATTCATCCGATGATGGGCGCTTAGGTTGTTTCCATGTCCTGGCTATTGTAAATAGAGCTGCAATGAACATTTTGGTACATGACTCTTTTTGAATTTTGGTTTTCTCAGGGTATATGCCAAGTAGTGGGATTGCTGGGTCATATGGTAATTCTATTTGTAGTTTTTTAAGGAACCTCCATACTGTTCTCCACAGTGGCTGAACCAATTCACATTCCCACCAGCAGTGCAAGAGTGTCCCCTTTTCTCCACACCCTCTCCAGCATTTATTGTTTCTAGATTTTTTGATGATGGCCATTCTGACGGGTGTGAGATGATATCTCATTGTAGTTTTGATTTGCATTTCTCTAATGATTAATGATGTTGAGCATTCTTTCATGTGTTTGTTGGCATTCTGTATATCTTCTTTGGAGAAATGTCTGTTTAGGTCTTCTGCCCATTTTTGGATGGGGTTGTTTGTTTTTTTGTTATTGAGCTGCATGAGCTGCTTGTAAATTTTGGAGATTAATCCTTTGTCAGTTGCTTCATTTGCAAATGTTTTCTCCCATTCTGAGGGTTGTCTTTTGGTCTTGGTTATGGTTTCCTTTGCTGTGCAAAAGCTTTGAAGTTTCATTAGGTCCCATTTGTTTATTTTTGTTTTTATTTCCATTACTCTAGGAGGTGGGTCAGAAAGGATCTTGCTGTGATTTATGTCATAGAGTGTTCTTCCTATGTTTTCTTCTAAGAGTTTGATAGTTTCTGGCCTTACATTTAGGTCTTTAATCCATTTTGAGCTTATTTTTGTGTATGGTGTTAGGGAGTGATCTAATCTCATACTTTTACATGTACCTGTCCAGTTTTCCCAGCACCATTTATTGAAGAGGCTGTCCTTTCTCCACTGTACATTCTTGCCTCCTTTATCAAAGATAAGGTGTCCATATGTGCGTGGGTTTATCTCTGGGCTTTCTATCCTGTTCCACTGATCTATCTTTCTGTTTTTGTGCCAGTACCATACTGTCTTGATTACTGTTGCTTTGTAATATAGTCTGAAGTCAGGGAGCCTTATTCCTCCAGCTCCTTTTTTCGTTCTCAAGATTGCTTTGGCTATTCGGGGTCTTTTGTGTTTCCATACAAATTGCGAAATTTTTTGTTCTAGTTCTGTGAAAAATGCCAGTGGTAGTTTGATAGGGATTGCATTGAATCTGTAGATTGCTTTGGGTAGTAGAGTCATTTTCACAATGTTGATTCTTCCCATCCAAGAACATGGTATATCTCTCCATCTATTTGTATCATCTTTAATTTCTTTCATCAGTGTCTTATAATTTTCTGCATACAGGTCTTTCGTATCCTTAGGTAGGTTTATTCCTAGATATTTTATTCTTTTTGTTGCAATGGTAAATGGGAGTGTTTTCTTGATTTCACTTTCAGATTTTTCATCATTAGTATATAGGAATGCCAGAGATTTCTGTGCATTAATTTTGTATCCTGCTACTTTACCAAATTCATTGATTAGCTCTAGTAGTTTTCTGGTAGCATCTTTAGGATTCTCTATGTATAGTATCATGTCATCTGCAAACACTGACAGCTTTACTTCTTCTTTTCCGATTTGGATTCCTTTTATTTCCTTTTCTTCTCTGATTGCTGTGGCTAAAACTTCCAAAACTAGGTTGAATAAGAGTGGTGAGAGTGGGCAACCTTGTCTTGTTCCTGATCTTAGTGGAAATGCTTTCAGTTTTTCACCATTGAGGATGATGTTTGCTGTGGGCTTGTCATATATGGCTTTTATTATGTTTAGGAAAGTTCCCTCTATGCCTACTTTCTGGAGGGTTTTTATCATAAATGGGTGTTGAATTTTGTCGAAAGCTTTCTCTGCATCTATTGAGATGATCATATGGTTTTTCTCCTTCAATTTGTTAATATGGTTTATCACATTGATAGATTTGCGTATATTGAAGAATCCTTGCATTCCTGGAATAAACCCCACTTGATCATGGTGTATGATCCTTTTAATGTGCTGTTGGATTCTGTTTGCTAGTATTTTGTTGAGGATTTTTGCATCTATGTTCATCAGTGATATTGGCCTGTAGTTTTCTTTCTTTGTGACATCCTTGTCTGGTTTTGGTATCAAGGTGATGGTGGCTTCGTAGAAGGAATTTGGGAGTGTTCCTCCCTCTGCTATATTTTGGAAGAGTTTGAGAAGGATAGGTGTTAGCTCTTCTCTAAACGTTTGATAGAATTCACCTGTGAAGCCATCTGGTCCTGGGCTTTTGTTTGTTGGAAGGTTTTTAATCACAGTTTCAATTTCAGTGCTTGTGATTGGTCTGTTCATATTTTCTATTTCTTCCTGATTCAGTCTTGGCAGGTTGTGCATTTCTAAGAATTTGTCCATTTCTTCCAGATTGTCCATTTTATTGGCATAGAGTTGCTTGTAGTAATCTCTCATGATTTTTTTTATTTCTGCAGTGTCAGTTGTTACTTCTCCTTTTTCATTTCTAATTCTATTGATTTGAGTCTTCTCCCTTTTTTTCTTGATGAGTCTGGCTAGTGGTTTATCTATTTTGTTTATCTTCTCAAAGAACAAGCTTTTAGTTTTATTGATCTTTGCTATTGTTTCCTTCATTTCTTTTTCATTTATTTCTGATCTGATTTTTATGATTTCTTTCCTTCTGCTAGCTTTGGGGTTTTTTTGTTCTTCTTTCTCTAATTGCTTGAGGTGCAAGGTTAGGTTGTTTATTCGAGATGTTTCCTGCTTCTTAAGGTGGGCTTGTATTGCTATAAACTTCCCCCTTAGAACTGCTTTTGCTGCATCCCATAGGTTTTGGGTCGTTGTGTCTCCATTGTCATTTGTTTCTAGGTATTTTTTTATTTCCTCTTTGATTTCTTCAGTGATCACTTCATTATTAAGTAGTGTATTGTTTAGCCTCCATGTGTTTGTATTTTTTACAGATCTTTTCCTGTAATTGATATCTAGTCTCATGGCGTTGTGGTCGGAAAAGATACTTGATACAATTTCAGTTTTCTTAAATTTACCAAGGCTTGATTTGTGACCCAAGATATGATCTATCCTGGAGAATGTTCCATGAGCACTTGAGAAAAATGTGTATTCTGTTGTTTTTGGATGGAGTGTCCTATAAATATCAATTAAGTCCATCTTGTTTAATGTATCATTTAAAGCTTGTGTTTCCTTATTTATTTTCATTTTGGATGATCTGTCCATGGGTGAAAGTGGGGTGTTAAAGTCCCCTACTATGAATGTGTTACTGTTGATCTCCCCTTTTATGGTTGTTAGTATTTGCCTTATGTATTGAGGTGCTCCTATGTTGGGTGCATAAATATTTACAATTGTTATATCTTCTTCTTGGATCGATCCCTTGATCATTATGTAGTGTCCTTCTTGTCCCTTTTAATAGTCCTTATTTTAAAGTCTATTTTGTCTGATATGAGAATTGCTACTCCAGCTTTCTTTTGGTTTCCATTTGCATGGAATATCTTTTTCCATCCCCTTACTTTCAGTCTGTATGTGTCTCTAGTTCTGAAGTGGGTCTCTTGTAGACAGCATATATAAGGGTCTTGTTTTTGTATCCATTCAGCCAATCTGTGTCTTTTGGTGGGAGCATTTAGTCCATTTACATTTAAGGTAATTATCGATATGTATGTTCCTATTTCCATTTTATATATTGTTTTGGGTTCGCTACTATAGGTCATTTCCTTCTCTTGTGTTTCGTGTCTAGAGAAGTTCCTTTAGCATTTGTTGTAAAGCTGGTTTGGTGGTGCTGAACTCTCTCAGCTTTTGCTTGTCTGTAAAGGTTTTAATTTCTCCATCAAATGTGAATGAGATCCTTGCTGGGTAGAGTAGTCTTGGTTGCAGGCTATTCTCCTTCATCACTTTCAGTATGTCCTGCCACTCCCTTCTGGCTTGTAGGGTTTCTGCTGAGAGATCAGCTGTTAACCTTATGGGGATTCCCTTGTGTGTTATTTGTTGTTTTTCCCTTGCTGCTTTTAATATGCTTTCTTTGTATTTAATTTTTGACAGTTTGATTAATATGTGTCTTGGTGTGTTTCTCCTTGTATTTATCCTGTATGGGACCCTCTGTGCTTCCTGGACTTGATTAACTATTTCCTTTCCCATATTAGGGAAGTTTTCAACTATAATCTCTTCAAATATTTTCTCAGTCCCTTTCTTTCTTTCTTCTTCTTCTGGAACCCCTATAATTCGAATGTTGGTGCGTTTCATGTTGTCCCAGAGGTCTCTGAGACTGTCCTCAGTTCTTTTCATTCTTTTTTCTTTATTCTGCTCTGCAGTAGTTATTTCCACTACTTTATCTTCCAGGTCACTTATCCGTTCTTCTGCCTCAGTTATTCTGCTATTGATCCTATCTAGAGTGATTTTAATTTCATTTATTGCATTGTTCATCGTTGCTTGTTTCATCTTTAGTTCTTGTAGGTCCTTGTTAACTGTTTCTTGCATTTTGTCCATTCTACTTCGAAGATTTCGGATCATCCTTACTATCATTATTCTGAATTCTTTTTCAGGTAGATTGCCTATTTCCTCTTCATTTGTTAGGTCTGGTGGGTTTTTATCTTGCTCCTTCATCTGCTGTGTGTTTTTCTGTCTTCTCATTTTGCTTATCTTACTGTGTTTGGGGTCTCCTTTTTGCAGGCTGCACTTTCGTAGTTCCCGTTGTTTTTGATGTCTGTCTCCAGTGGCTAAGGTTGTTTCAGTGGGTTGTGTAGGCTTCCTGGTGGAGGGGACTAGTGCCTGTGTTGTGCTGGATGAGGCTGGATCTTGTCTCTCTAGTGGGCAGGTTCACGTCTGGTGGTGTGTTTTGGGGTGTCTGTGGCCTTATTATGATTTTAGGCAGCCTCTCTGCTAATGGGTGGGGTTGTGTTCCCGTTTTGCTAGTTGTTTGGCATAGGTTGTCCAGCACTGTGGCTTGCTGGTCGTTGAGTGAAGCTGGGTGCTGGTGTTAAGATGGAGGTCTCTGGGATATTTCCACCGTTTAATATTATGTGGAGCTGGGAGGTCTCTTGTTGACCAGTGTCCTGAAGTTGGCTCTCCTACCTCAGAGGCAGAGCCCTGACTCCTGGCTGGAGCACCAAGAGCCTTTCATCCACACGGCTCAGAATAAAAGGGAGAAAAAGTAGAGAGAATTAGTAGAAGTATGAGGAAAGAAAGAAGGAAAGGAGGAAAGGAAGGAAGGAAGAAAGAAGCAAAGAAGGAAAGAAAGGGAGGGAGGGAGGGAGGGAGGGAGGAAGGAAGGAAGGAGGGAAAGAAGGAAAAAAGACAGAAAGAAAGATGATACAGTAAAAATAAAATAAAGTATAATATAGTTATTGAATTAAAAAATATTTAGGAAAAAAAAAAAAAAAAGGACGGATAGAACCTTAGGACAAATGTTGGAAGCAAAGCTATACAGAGAAAATCTTACACAGAAGCATACACATACACCTTCACAAAAAGAGGTAAAGGGGGAAAAATCATAAATCCTGCTCCCTGAGACCACCTCCTCAATTTGGGGTGATTCGTTGTCTAAAGGAGGGAAGGAAGGAAGGAAAGAAAGAAAGAACGAAGGTAAAGTATAATAAAGTTATTACAATTAAACTTAATTATTAAGAAAAAGAATTTTTAAAAAAAAGTCATGGACGGATAGAGCCCTAGGACAAATGGTGGAAGCAAGAGTATACAGACAGGATCTCACACAGAAGCATACACGTACACATTCACAAAAAGAGGAAAAGGGAAAAAAATCATAGATCTCGCTCCTAAATTCCACCTCTTCAATTTGGGATCATTCCTTGTCTATTCAGGTATTCCACAGATGCAGGGTATATCAAGTTGATTGTGGAGCTTTAATCCGCTGCTTCTGTGGCTGCTGGGAGAGATTTCCCTTTCTCTTCTTTGTTCTCACAGCTCACAGGAGCTCAGCTTTGGATTTGGCCCTGCCTCTGCGTGTAGGTCGCTGGAGGGCGTCTGTTTTTTCGCTCAGACAGGACGGGGTTAAAGGAGCCGCTGATTCGGGGCCTCCGGCTCACTCAGGCCGGGGGTTGGGGGATGGGGGTAGGAGGGGCACTACGTGCGGGGCGGGCCTGCGGCTGCAGAGGCAGCGTGACGTTGCGGCAGAGGCCGGCGTGATGTTGCACCAGCCTGAGACCCGCCGTGCGTACTCCCGGGGAAGTTGTCCCTGGATCCCGGGAACCTGGCAGTGGCGGGCTGCACAGGCTCCGCGGAAGAGGGGTGTGGAGAGTGACCTGTGCTCGCACACAGGCCCCTTGGTGGCGGCAGCAGCAGCCTTAGCGTCTCCCGCCCGTCTCTGGGGTCCGCGGTTTTAGCCGCGGCTCGCGCCCGTCTCTGGGGTTCGCGCTTCCCGCCGCGGCTCGCGCCCGTCTCGGGGGCTCGCGCCCTCAGCCGCGGCTCGCGCCCGTCTCTGGGGTTCGCGCTTTTAGCCGCGGCTCGCGCCCGTCTCTGGGGTTCGCGCTTTTAGCCGCGGCTCGCTCCCGTCTCTGGAGTTCCTTTAAGCAGCGCTCTTAAACCCCTCTCCTCGCGCACCAGGAAACAAAGAGGGAAGAAAAAGTCTCTTGCCTCTTCGGCCGGTGCAGGCTTTTCCCCGAACTCCCTCCCGGCTAGTCGTGGTGCACTAACCCCTTCAGGCTATGTTCAAGCCGCCAACCCCAGTCCTCTCCCTGAGCTCCGTCCAAAACCAAAACCCGAGCCTCAGCTCGCAGCCCCGCCCGCCCCAGCGGGTGAGCAGACAAGCCACTCGGGCTGGTGAGTGCCGGTCAGCACCGATCGTCTGTGCAGGAATCTCCCCGCTTTGCCCTCCGCACCCGTCGCTGTGCACTACTCCGCGGTCCCGAAACTCCCCCCTCTGCCTCCCGCAGTCTCCGCCCACGGAGGGGCTTCCTAGTGTGTGGAAACTTTTCCTCCTTCACAGCTCCCTCCCACTGGTGCAGGTGCCGTCCTTATTCTTTTGTCTCTGTTTTTTCTTTTGCCCTACCCAGTTACGTGGGGAGTTTCTTGCCTTTTGGGAGGTCTGAGGTCTTCTGCCAGCCTTCAGTAGGAGTTCTGTAGGAGTTGTTCCACGTGTGGATGTATTTCTGGTGTATCCGTGGGGAGGAAGGCGATCTCCGCGTCTTACTCTTCCGCCATCTTCAAGGTCCCCTATGGGAATTCTTTATACTTTCAATTTTGTTGTAAATCTAAAACTTCTTTAAAAAATTAGTCTTAAAAAAATTTCCTGTCTTCACTTATTTTTTCACCCTGAAGGCCATCAAAATTATATGTATATAATAAAATACATCCCAAAGTATGCATATTCCTTCCCACCACTTTTATTTAAAGCAAAGAGTAGCATAGAAAATACAAACTACTTAATACATATGTATCTAGGTTTTTTCACGTAAAATATACCTTCGAGATTATTCCATATGAGTTCCTAAGGAGTTTTCCCTTTCTATCTTATAGTTGCATAATACTGAGCCAAATAGTGTCAATTATTTAACAAGTTCTCCCTGATGGATGTTTTAATTTATTTTCCACACTATGCTGCATTAGTAAATTTCACATATTGCAAATCTGTGAGCTTACCACAAAATACCCTTACAAATGGAATTGTTGCATCAAAAGGTGTGTGAATTTATAATTTTGATAGGTATTGCCAAATTGTTTTCAATGGAGTTTGTACCAAATAACATTCCAGCCAGCAATGGATGAGAGTCTTGATGGCTGGTGACACTGATGTATTCCCTTTCAGGCTTAGTTTTCTTAACCACCTTCAGATCATATGGCACACACAGTTTCATTTTTTTCCTTTGTAAAACTATTTTATTCTCCAAGTAGAAAGAAGTGATCTATTCTTTCCAAAAAAGTGATCTACTATTTCCATCATACTCTTTTCCATGTTTCATGCATAGTTGGCACCACCCAAGGTTATAAAAAGCTGAGCCATATTATAGTTTCCTTTTATATTTTATTTTCCTGTTTCTAGAACTTAGTAAGTCCAAATATTTAGTAAGCAGGATTTAGCCAGGTAACCAATCATATTTACACTGGAAACAATGAGGCCATGTTCAGAGCCAGGCCACTTATCTTTGCATTAGATGGAGGGAAATAGCAGAAGTCAGCAGCAGGGCAACAGCAAAACAGTGAGGGATAGTGCTTCTGCTTGTGCTGGATAGATCATTTCCCATGATTACAGTGATCTAGGATGTGAAGTGTGAGAAAAGAGAGATGTTTAAAATGCAGTGATAAGCACTTTTTACTTAGCTTTGCTCAAATCTGTTCACACACACACACACATTCTAAGAAAACAAAGCTGCTTTCATTTTATTTTTTAAATACAAAATATTCAAGAATACCACTCATCCATAAATACTTTCCTAAATTTTAAAAATTGTGTACTGTTTGTAATTTACTTTTCCTCATCTAATGTATCAAAATAATTTTATCATGCCATTAAATAGTCTTCTCCAGCATTTTTAATAGCTGCAATGTATCCATCATAGGCTGAACACCTATTTATTTAACCAATCCTCTAACGTTTTAATGTTTGGAGTAGGATTTTGTTTTTTATTTTAGAAGCTGTGACATCAGCATATTACCTGGGACAAATGGGTCATTTTCCTACCCATATTCCCCATAACAATATCTTATGAAAATATTTTTAGGTTTCTTATTATTTGCAAGGGACAGCTTTATATGCATTATGGGAAGCAGAGCTAAACCATTCATAAAAGAATTGTATTCTGTTTAGAAATCCAGATTATTTACAAATTTAACAAGATAATTAACATACAAGGCAGTGTGGGCTCTGTCCCAATGAATGATACAAGTCAATAAGAGAAAGGATTAAGAAGGAGAGATTACTGGATTACTGGGTTTCAGTGTGTCAGGAAAGGCTATATGTAGACAGTGATACTCAACCTGTACAGTGACTCATCTGGGCCTCACCTCCAGAGATTCTGATTACACTGGCCTGGGTGGGGCTCACACATATGCATTTTAATAGCCATCATGAGGACCACTGGTGTAGAAGATGTACTTGTATGAATCTTGAAGGATAGGTAGATTCACATAGAAAAAAATAGGGTGCTGGATATTATAAATGGGCAGAGAAGGTTGTGAAGATCTATATAAACAATGGACAGAGATGAGAAATATTCATGCAGAAATATATACTCTTGGAATTTAGAACTGGGAGGAACACAAAGACAGTCAAATCACTCTGCTCACATACCTTTCTAGTTCCCTTTAGATGACCCAATAGTTCACAGGAACTTCTACCTACAGAATCTTATCTGACTTTCATACTTACTCTGTGGGGTAGGAAGAGATGATTAACCCTGTGTTACAGTTGAGGAAACCCCAACAATTCTTGGCCAAAGACTAATATTGGACTCTGCACAGACTTAGTAGAAGTGAGAAAAAGAGTAGAAAGATAATTAGGGGAATTTCCATTTTCCATGATGGCAGGCTATGTTATTTGGGCCATATTTCTACTGAAGACAACTTAAAATGATACAGTATGAAAAAAACTTAAAAGTTATTGAAGAGATAACTTTTTCAAAATTATTGAAGAGATAACTTCTTAAAAGTTATTGAAAAGAAAGCTCAAAATTAAGAAGTCAAGAAACAAGAAGGAGGTGGCAGGCCACAGTTCACTCTTGCCTGGGGCATTTGCAGATCTGGCTGGAAACAGTGGAGAAATTGAGCTGAGACTCAAAAGGGCAGACTGAACCAGAGTATACCTGCTTCCCTTATTTTTTTTTTGCTTCCCTTTTCTTATTTCCCTTCAAGTGGGAGGAGTTTGGGGTGGAGTGGGGAAAGAGAACTTGAGTTTGGAAAATGAATGCTGACCTTATGAACCCTTGCAGCTCAAGTTAACACTATCAGGCACTAAAATATATTTACTTTTAAATGGTTACAGATTCTTGGTATACAGGTGCTTGGCATTTGCAAATGCGAAGCCTCTCTGGAGGAAAGAATGTTTATCCTCAGCCTCTGGAAAATTTCACAAATAAACTTTCAAGGGAAAAATGTAGCACAAAATCAAAGATAAATTAGCACAACAAGGAAATAAAGTGCAATGAATAGAAAAACCGGTATAAACTAGCCCCCAAAGACCTCAAATGCTAGAAAGAGATTTTTAATGATAATTATGTATAAAAATTTTGACAAGCTTAAAAATATCTTCAGGGAACAGGAAACTATAACAAGTGGAATAATAGATTTGTAAAAGAACCAAATAAAGCTTCTACACATGAAAAAATAAAATAACCCAAATTAACATTTCAGTAAAGTGGGTTTTAGAGTAGATTGAACACAGAAGAGAAAATGATAGACCTGGAAGATAGGTCAGAAGATATTATATAGAATGAGAGAGAGAGAAATATAGAAACTAAGGAAGAGAGGATAAGAGACTTCAGGGCAGAGTAAGAAGGTTCCAGAAGGAGAGAGAGCATTGGCAGAGGCTGTATTTGAAAGGATTATGTTTGAGAGTTCTCCAGAAAGGTGAACCGTATCAATCTACAGATTCAAGAAGCTTAATGAACTCCAAGGAAGATAAACAAAAAGAAAACCATAACTAAACACATCACAGTAAAACTGCAGATAACCAAAGAGAAAGAGAATATTTTAAAAACATACACCCAGAGAGAGAGAGAGAGAGAGATTACCTTCAAAGTAGCCAAAGTCAGATTGATAGTTAACTTCATTAGCAAAAAATAGAAACCAAAAGAATATGGAAGGACTTGATTAATTCATTGAAAGAAAATAATTGCAAACCTAAAATTCTATGCTGAATAGAAACATGTATAAAGAATGAAGATAAAATAAACACATTTTCAGATCAAGAAAAAAAGAGAGTTCATCACCAGCAAACATCAGTAAATTAAATGATAAAAAGAAGTGATACACATATGGATATGAATGAATTCTGCATCAGGCAGCAAAATTTGTCCTCTAGTTACCCCTCCTTCTCTGTTTTTCTCTTCCTGCTTTTCAACATCCTATAAAAAAATGTCTTGTGTAAAACATCTCTGCTTGTAATATCTAGAGGAGTTTCTGTTTTCTGCTCTGCTTCATGATTTTCTGCTGTTCTTTCTCAGTTCTTCTCCATGTGCCACTTCCTGGACCAGCTTGGCTTCCTCAGGCTCCAGGCCCTTCAACTACATCTTCAGTCTCTCCCTCTCATTCTCACTCTTCCACTCCCTGATCTCCAAACAGTGTTTGCAGTTCTGACTCTCATATTCTGTGACACAGAGGAGTGTCCGGCCACTCTAAAAGGTCACTGGTGTCCTCCTCACACAGTAGACGAGCCAGGTATTTTTGGACTGAGATGATATAAAAAAATGTCCCCGGTGATCTTTGGTTTTCTCTAAAACAAACCTTATTCAGGATAAAGCTATTGGGATATTCTGCAGGTATTATCCCCAATTTGGGGGCATGGTCTGTGAGAGATACCACCCAGTAGCTAGTTGGCACCTTGCCTCCCTCTCAGGCCTGAGCTGTGGCGAACGATGGAACTACCATGTTTGGGGTGGTGCCAGAGTCCAGTGACTCCATGAACTCGTCCATTTTTGGAGTCTGGCTAATGTACTGCCTTCCAATGAAGCACACAGAGCTCCCTGATGCCAGCAGCACTCTCATCTCCATTCCAAACCTTCTCCATCCCCCCCAGCTTCTCATCTCTTTATGCCCTCTTAGAAGCTTCTTCTAGAACATCATACCTCTAGGATACAAGTCTAACTTTGTCACTCTCTTCCTAAAAATCTTTCATTTACCTAGATGGGATTAGTATCTTTAGTAACTTCAGGACATTAATCTTTATATAAAGGATATTAAAAACTTCCAATAACTTTCTTTCTTAGGCAGAGTGAGCTTTCTAACACGGAACCTGAACCATGGCACTCCAGACCTTAGAAGCATATACCATCCCTTCCAGTCTTCTCAGGATAAAATTCACTCTTCTTAACTGTCCCTCAAGGCCCTCACCTCCTATCCAGCCTCATATGGCACTGTTCCTTACGTGTTCCAGTCACTCTCAAAGTTCCAGCCACACTGGAATGATTTTATTTCTTCAAATATTCCATCCTGTTTTCTGTACCTAGAATATCTTTTCTTCTCTTCTTGGTCTAATTCTTTCTCACCATATATTTGCTTCAACATCACATCCTCCAGGAATTATTCCTGGACTCCAAATTTGAGTGGATGCTATAGGTACTTATCTAGAGCACCGTATCCCCTTATCATACTGCACTGTAATGTGCTGGCCCATTGTGAGCATACAATAGAAACCTGTTTCATGAAATAAAGTTTAATATATGTATTTTACTATGCACCTATCATATGTCACTCTCTAGCACTGACATGACAACATCAAGCTTTCACAAGGCACCATTTATATATGTATATATATGTATATATAATATATATTAGCTAATATGTGTGTACATATTTGTACACACATATTAGCTAATATCTATATTTATCTATCTATCTACCTACCTATCTATCTATCTGTCTATGCAGCTTAGTTAAGCACTATATTTGGCAGATACTTACTCTAAAGCAGAGAGACTTTCTGGGTTATGGTATACCATATTGGGGTACAGATCACAAGAGCAAGGACCAAACCTCTGCGCACTTCACAAGGAAAGAGGTAATTATTTCAGCCCAGATACCCATACTGACCAAGTGGCTACAGTAAAGGTGGAGAGCCACAAGGCCATTCTCCCTTGAGTCCAGCAGGAGACAGAGTGAAGCTGGAAGGCTAGAGCCAGCCACAATCACCACTGGCCCAGGGAGGCAGAGGGCCAAAGGCAGGCAGAGAAGAAAGGGTGAAAGTGAAGAAACATGTATTTATTGGTGAAAAATAAATCACAGAAAACATAGGATGTGGTTGGTGGAGGAGTAGGCTAGGTGTGCTTTTTAAAAGTATGTGGTTGATGAAATATGGCCACAGATTCTGAATTGAAGTATTTTCCGTCAAGAGGTGCTCTTTCCCCCGCCGCCTTAATCTGGGCTTTACCAAAGAATGTGGCAGAAATGACGCTAGGCAGGTGTCCAGAGCCAGAGCTACAAGAGGACTTGCATTTCCCCTTTGCCCCCTTGGAATGCAGCCCTGAAGCCCCCATTTGAGGAGCTGACCTAGCTTTCTGAGGATAAGAGGCAAAGTGAGTGGTCCAAGCCACCAGCAAATAGCCAGGACCAAAGGCTGGGCCTGGTGACAGTGGAGGGCATCTCTTCTCAGAACTTCCAGCTTCGGATCCTCCAGCTGAGTGAGTGAGCCCAGGTGAAAACAGCAGAGGAACCTCCAACCAATCCACAGAATCATGGGAATTTCCATGATTTCTCCATGGAAATAATAAAGCCTTGTTTTATGTCACTGAAACTTAAAGTGGTTTGTCATGCAGCAATAGTGAACAACAAAGTTGTGTTTTGTGTCCTTTTTCTTCTTGGTGGTAAAGGCCTGAATGGAAAATAAAACAGAAGAAATTGACAGGAGGGAACATCAAAAACAGGCTGAGAACAGAAGAAATAGTTCCTGAGGAATCTTCTCTTGAATCTTCCTACTTCTACCCTCTGTATTCCCTCCCCTCTAGTCATTTCTACCTCCATTCTGGTGGCTAATGGATACTTTTCATTGTTGTTACTTTTAGTTTAATTGAATGTCATGTAATCATCTAAAATAATAGTTCAGTTTAATTTGGTTTAATGTTACAGTGTTCCTTGTTCAAGAGAAATTGGCCCAGATTATTCTGTGGGGGTGGTAAAGAAATGGTCAAATGAAATAACTGGGTATAAATGAAAGCAAGACTCATTAGAGACTCCAGGGTCTAGAGAAAGGACTAAAAGAAAGTAGCTACCAATAAATTATTTGGTGAACCTTTATTACGTGCCCATTGTAAATAGAGCCACTGAAAACATCCTGCTCCAACCAGAAAAGCCAAAACATGTAGGGAAGCAGCATCAGTAAAAATACTGGAAATCAAAACATCACAGCTCACTTTCCTGCAAAGTGTACAAGCTCTCCTCCAGATCTATGCAGGGCTGGCTCCTCCTGTGGACTCATTTCAATTGTCACTCCTCAGCGAGGTCTCCCTGACCACCAAGGTAAGGTATCTCCCCATCTCTGTCCCAGGACCCTGTCTCCTGGCCTTCATACCACTTATAATGCTTCTCTGTGTTTTCTTTCTTCCCTCACTGGAGAGAGCTGCATGAGGCTGATCCCTTATTTGTCTTGTTTGCTGCTGTAGCTCCAGCTCTTTGAAGCGCCTGGCACACAAGAGATGCTTAATCAATGTTTATTCACCATAAGTGAATAAAAAACAAACAAAAAAAAACAAATTAATAAAGGGAAACTTCACTAAAATGGAGTCAGGAGGCCAGAGGGGGAGCTCTCACTCAATGTCAATTGATCCCAACAGAAAGAGATGGTATCTTGCATCTCCTGCAGGAAGTGACACTACTATCACCAGCAAGATTTTCTTCTCGCAACAGCTCAGCCAATGAAAGACGGTCACAACTCAGACAATATTTGTTCATAACAACCCCTCCTAACTTCCCCTTCTCCTCTATAAAAGACTTCCCTCTCCTTTGTTTTACCAGACTTGCATGTGGTTTGCCATAGTTGCACGTCCCAAACTACAATTCTTTGCTGCTCAGGAATAAACCCATTTTGCTGTTAAAAAAAAAAATTATCCTTTTTCATGAAATTACTTTTTCCTTCTCCAAACCCAGTTCAGACTGCACTCCCCTGGAAGCTCTCCCTCCTTCGGGCTCCCCCACGCTCCCCGTTAACTATTTTTATGTGACCAAGCTCCTCCGTAGTTCTGTGTTCACAACTCTGTCTCCCATGCAGGGTAGTAAGCAAGTGTAACTCAGCTTCAATTCAAGCACTACTAGGTCCTCACCAAGTGAAGAAAGGAAGACTGGTAGAGGGGATAAGCCGGTCTACGCCAGTCTGCCTGATTTCAAATCCTGGTTTTGCTGCTTGCTAGTTGTTAGGTGAGTTTCTTGACCTTCCTGTGACCCAATTTCCTCATCCTTAAAATGGGAGTAATAATACTTAACAGATAAAATGATTATGAGGACTTAATACATGTAGAGTGCATTGAACAATGCCTGGCCCATAATAAGGATTTTTTTTTAACATCATTAACTTGGAATCTTTATTCTTGATGATTTTGTAATAGGCTTACCCTTAGTTTGGTTAAGCAAACTCTCATTTGGCTATGAGAACTCATTCAAATTTGCTAGAGAAACTATGATGATAAAATTATACAGCAAGCTGGGAAAAATACCCATGAAATAACACAACTTTTTGTAAAACTGTCAGGTTTCAATTCCAGTAACCCATAAGACAGGGCTTAAAGCCTGTTCATAATCACATCATTCCAAAATGAGGAGCTATTGCCAGAAACGTTTTATGGGGTGGGAAAAGGAATAAAAGATGGTCAGTGCTGATAAATACTGGTTTAATGATACAGTGCTCTTCACAGACGGCTACAGAGACTGTAAACTATTATCCAGAAACATACAACCATACAACACAGACCACTTAGCCAGGCCTAAATTAAACTGGCTTCTTGTAACTACCCTGTAAACACTACAGCCCTTCCTCCATCCAAAAATGACCCTAATCTCACATGAAAACAGTCACTGTAGGGGAATCAGAAACCCAGCTTTGTGGCCAAAAGTAAAAACCAAAGGAAAAATAGCAATTCAGTGGTTAGCTGGTGAAAGCGGGAAACCTGGTGCCCTTCACTGCGCTGCTTTGCTCTTCTTACTCTGGCTCTTTTTCAGCCCATCCATGTTAGCTCTCAATAGGTTTGAACAAGCCATCTGAAACGTATTCACTTCTTTGGAGCTCACCCCAGTGCTGATCTTTTTCCCACCAGTAGCTCTTAACAGACACTTGTTTTCTGAGGGCTCAAAGCCCTTCCTTGGAATGGGTTTAGCTCGACCATCATACTTCTTCAGGGTGATGCACACGCTGCCCGACAACCGGCGCTTCTGGAAGAGCCTGGTCAGCTCCGTCAGGAACTGCTCTCTCTCCAGAAGCACCATCCTGGCGCTGCTGGCTCCACTCTGTCAGCATAAGCCCCAAGCCCCATAATAAGGATTTAAACACAATTCATTATTTAAAAAATTCTATTGCAAGGAAAACTAATCATTTAAATTATTTGAAACTGAGCAGTAACAATTTTGGCATAAATCTGTGTGGCATAGACAGACTAAAAGAATATAAGGGGAAATAACCGAGTCAAGTGAATGCTGTGGAAATAACAATAATCTCTTTAATGACACAGATAAGACCGCTTCCCCTCTGTGCCCATCCCCCCACCATCCCCACCATGAGGCAGTTCACACTGGTTGCATTAAGCTCCATGGAGACTATCCACACACCTCAGGTTCTCCATGCCCGAACATACACGTGACTCCTGCCCACAACAGGGAGATCAAACCCCTCAAGGGACTCTAGCCTGGCTTCCACCAGAGGAGACGCTTAAAATACCTCCCCAGCTCATTGCACAAGTTAACCACTTAGAAAAGACTTACTATTTACAAAATTCTCAAGAGCCACCAAAGAGCATGAGCACAAAAAGCAAACAGGGCAGGCATTGCCTCACTGTCATGGCTGGTGCTGATCACTGCAGGGCGCCCTTGCCCCCTGGACCATCACTGCACACACAGAAAGAGGTCCGTGTCTCCTGCCTTGGTGAATGCATTGGTTAGAGGATACGTATTATAGAGGATAGCAGGGCCTGCCCCCAAGGTTGCTCCCATCCTTGGGGGCTGCTGACCCCAAGCAGCCAAATATCTGGGAGGCATAGGTCATGTACATGAAGCCATCCTCATCCTTATAGTCCCTGTAGATCTCTGCCATGGTCACATTCATACTTCCGAAGTTCTTGTTGTTCACCAGCAAGTAAAAGGATTCAGTGGCCCCAAGGACCATGCGGCTCCTGGGTTGCAGAAGAGGGTGTGTGTTGGGGGTGGGCAGGAAGGGAAAAAGTTAACCTGGAAGGGAATGACCCCTGATCCATAGCCTTTCTTACCTCTGTCTGGCTAGTGTCTGGCCATATTGATGCCCAAGATGCCTCCACCTCCCCACTCTAGCCCAGTCATCCTCAAACTTTAGATTGTTTTGATAGCAGAGCAAGCTGAATCTGTTGGTAGTGGCTAGCCCTATCTAACCACCCTCAGACCATACATTAGAGGCACAGCCAGTACACCCCCAGTCTCAGCTAGGAGGGGCTAAATTTATGTTGTGGGTGGGAGAGGAAATAGTTTCAGAACGTGGTTAACCAACACTGGATAATCCAAAGCCCTGCCACAAAGGGGAAAATATTTAGAGGTAAAATGCTGTCACTGGGCTTTTAAAATCTTGAAAACAGAGGGCTTTGGACCATTTTCCAAAGATTCCTTTGAAAAATTCTTAGAGAAATTTGAAGACAGAAATTAAAACACAGTACCACTAAAATGTTGAAGCAAAAGAAAATATAGCTGGTACATCAAAATTGGGAGCTCTCACTTATTTTAGTGTTGTAGCAAGGTAATGGACATCTTTTAAAAATTGGTTGATCATGAGATCATCCTTTTTAAAGGCAGAGTTGAAGAGAAAAGGTGAAGCACAAATCCTTCTCCTTGTCTCTCTGCCATATCCCATCTCTCATTGTTCCAAAAAGCCCAGGGCCACACAGCACACACCCCCATGAGCACTTTGTTACCTACCGGATGACACTGAGGAACTGGGTCATGGTCAGCTCCTGTGTGACCAGGAACTTGGTCTTGTCCAGTGAGGGCAAGAGCTTCTCCCTGGGATAGCGCTCCACTGTCACCTGTCAAGAGTTTCGACCTTCATCTCTTCTGAAGAAACTGCCAAAGAATATGCCTCAGTTCTCTATGTCTTAGGAACTTGGAATAGAGAGAAGGAAGTCATTGGCTGGGTTCTTTTTTTGTGAACTTTTGAATTCTATTTAATTTATTTTTTTATACAGCAGGTTCTTATTAGTTATCTATTTTATACATATTAGTGTATACATGTCAATCCCAATCTCCCAATTCATCACACCACCATCAACCCCCCGCCCCCCACCACTTTCCCCCATTGGTGTCCATATATTTGTTTTCTACATCTGTGTTTCTATTTCTGCCCTGCAAACCAATTCATCTGTACCATTTTTCTGGTTCCATATATATGCGTTAATATACGATATTTGCTTTTCTCTTTCTGACTTACTTCACTCTGTATGACAGTCTCAGGATACATCCAAGTCTCTATAAATGACCCAATTTCATTCCTTTTTATGGTTGTGTAATATTCCATTGTGTATATGTAACACATCTTTTTCTTTAAAACATCTTCCTTGAAGTATAATTGCTTTACAATGGTGTGTTAGTTTCTGCTTTATAACGAAGTGAATCAGCTATACATATACATATATCCCCATATCTCTTCCCTCTTGCATCTCCCTCCCACCCTCCCTGTCCCACCCCTCTAGGTGGTCACAAAGCACTGAGCTTATCTCCCTGTCCTATGTGGTTGCTTCTGACCAGCTGTCTATTGTACATTTGGTAGCATATATAAGTCCATGCCACTCTCTCACTTCATCCCAGCTTACCCTTCCCACTTCCCATGTCCTCAAGTCCAATTTCTACATCTGAGTCTTTATTCCTTTCTTACCCCTAGGTTCTTCAGAAACTTTTTTTTTTAGATTCCATATATATGTGTCAGCATATGGTATTTGTATACTCTTTCTGACTTACTTCACTCTGTATGACACACTCTAGGTCCATCTACCTCACTACAAATAACTCAGTTTCATTTCTTTTTATGGCTGAGTAATATTCCATTGTATATAGGTGCCACATCTTCTTTATCCATTCATCTGTCGATGGATACTTAGGTTGCTTCCATGTCTTGGCTATTGTAAATAGAGCTGCAATGAACATTGTGGTACATGACTCTTTTTGAATTATGGTTTTCTCAGCGTATATGCCCAGTATTGGGATTGCTGGATCGTATGGTAGTTCTATTTTTAGTTTTTTAAGGAACCTCCATACTGTTCTCCATAGTGGCTGTATCAATTTACATTCCCACCAACAGTGCAAGATGATTCCCTTTTCTCCACACCCTCTCCAGCATTTATTGTTTGTAGGTTTTCTGATGATGGCCATTCTGACTGCTGTGAAGTGATACCTCATTGTAGTTTTGATTTGCATTTCTCTAATGATTAGTGATGTTGAGCATCCATTCATATGTTTAGAATAATATAAGATATAAGAATATTCTTATATCTGCTTCTGTGTTTGATCTGTTATGAAATGTTGCTTTGGTTGAGTTATATGAAGAAAATCTGGCCCCACATGTATTTGTAATTGGAAAATGCATTTTTATTTAATTGCAATTTTTCTTCTTTTATTTTACACCAAAATTCAACAAGTGGTAGTTTCTTAAAAGTTAGTTGTAATGTAGAATATGAAACCATATAAATTGACTTTTTATACTCTGTGTAACATTACAGTCCATTGGTCCATATTGTACTTTGTTTGCATCTTTTACTCATGCATGATTTTATAACATTGGCATTGATTATTTGGAAAATGTGGGTTTATTGAGCTGTGCTTATCTTGTGATTTTGTCTGTATAGCTTTGCTTTTACCATTTGTCCTAGGGTTCTTCCATCCAATTTTTTTGTTTTAATATAATGTTTAGTGCTTGATATCATTGGTGGATTTGTTTGTTGGTGTGGTTGCTCTCTTCTTTCATTCTGTTTAAAAAAATTTTTATATTTCTTATTTTAATAACTTCATTTTATGTTATTTTAGTTTTTTCTTTCCTTCTTTCTTTTTTTGTCCCTTTTCTTCTGAGCTGGGTGGCTGACAGGGTCTTCATGCTCCAGCCTGGTGTCAGGCCTGTGCCTCTGAGGTGGGAGAGCCAAGTTCAGGACATTGCTCCAGCAGAGACCTACCAACTCCATGTAATATCAAATGGCAAAAGCTCACCCAGAGACCTCCATCTCAACGCTAAGCCCCAACTCCACTCAATGACCAGCAAGTTACAGTGCTGGAAACCCTATGCCAAACAACTAGCAAGACATGAATACAAACCCACCCATTAGCAGAGAGGCTGCCTAAAATCATCCTAAGTTCACAGACACCCCAGAACACACTGGTGGATGTGGCCCTGCCCACCAGAAAGACAGGACCCAGACCCACTGACCAGAACAGTCACCATTCCCCTCCACCAGGAAGCCTACACAACCCACTGAATCAACCTTAGCCACTAGGGGCAGACACCAAAAACAATGGGAACTACGAACCTGCAGCCTGTGAAAAGGAGACCCCAAACACAGTAAGTTAAGCAAAATGAGAAGACATAGAAACACACAGGAGATGAAGGAGCAAGGTAAAAACGCACCAGACCAAACAAAAGAAGAGGAAATAGGCAGTCTACCTGAAAAAGAATTCAGAGTAATGATAGTAAACATGATTCAAAATCTTGGAAATAGAATGGAGAAAATACAAAAAACGTTTAACAAGGACATAGGAGAACTAAAGAGCAAACATAAAATGATGAACAACACAATAAATGAAATTAAAAATTCTCTAGAAGGAATCAATAGCAGAATAACTGAGGCAGAAGAACGCATAAGTGACCTGCAAGATAAAATATTGGAAATAACTACCACAGAGCAGAATAAAGAAAAAAAAATGAAAAGAATTGAGAATAGTCTCAGAGACCTCTGGAACAACAGTAAATGCACCAACATTCGAATTTTAAGGGTCCCAGAAGAAGAGAAAAAGAAAGGGACTGATGAGATATTTGAAGAAATTATAGTTGAAAACTTCCCTAATATGGGAAAGGAAAGAGTCAATCAAGTCCAGGAAGTGCAGAGAGTCCCATACATGATAAATCCAAGGAGAAACACACCAAGACACATGATAATCAAACTATGAAAAACTAAATACAATGAAAAACTATTAAAACCAGCAAGTGAAAAACAGGAAATAATGTACAAGGGAATCCCCATAAAGTTAACAACTGATTTTTCAGTGAAACTCTGCAAGCCAGAAGGGAGTGGCAGGACATATTTAAAGTGATAAAAGGGAAAAACCTATAATCAAGATTACTCTACCTAGCAAGGATCTCATTCAGATTTGATAGCAAACAAGCAAAAGCTAAGAAAATTCTGCACCACCAAACCAGCTTTACAGCAAATGCTAAGGGAACTTCTCTAGGCAGGAAGCACAAGAGAAGGAAAAGACCCACAATAACAAACCCAAAACAATTAAGAAAATGGTAATAGGAACATACATATCGATAATTACCTTAAAGGTAAATGGATTAAATGCTCCAACCAAAAGACATAGACTGGCTGAATGGATACAAAAACAAGACCCATATGTATGCTATCTACAAAAGACCCAGTTTAGACCTAGGGACACATACAGACTGAAAGTGAGGTGATGGAAGAAGATATTCCATGCAAATGGAAATCAAAAGAAATCTGGAGTAGCAATTCTCATATCAGACAAAATAGACTTTAAAATAAAGACTATTACAATAGACAAAGAAGGATGCTACAAAATGTTCAAGAGATCAATCCAAGAAGATATAACAATTGTAAATATTAATGCACCCAACATAGGAGCACCTCAATACATAAGGCAAATGCTAACAGCCATAAAACGGGAAATTGACAGGAACACAATCATAGTAGGGGACTTTAACACCCCACTTTCACCAATGGACAGATCATCCAAAATGAAAATAAACAAATAAACACAAGCTTTAAATGACACATTAAACAAGATGGACTTAACTGATACCTATAGGACATTCCATCCAAAAACAACAGGATACACTTTCTTCTCCAGTGGTCATAGAACATTCTCCAGAATAGATCATATCTCCTTAATCACAAATCAACCTTTGGTAAATTTAAGAAAATTGAAACCATAACAAGTATCTTTTCCAAACAGAGTGCTATGAGACTAGATATCAATAACAGGAAAAAATCTGTAAAAAATACAAATACATGGAAGTTAAAGAATACACTACTGAATAACCAAAAGACCACTGAAGAAATCAAAGAGAAAATCAAAAAATACCTGGAAACAAATGACAATGAAAACACGATGACCCAATACCTATAGGATGCAACAAAAGCAGTTCTAAGAGGGAATTTTATAGCAATAAAATCCTACCTCAAGAAACAAGAAACACCTCAAATAAACAACCTAAACTTACACCTAAAGCAATTAGAGAAAGAAGAACAAAAAACCCCCAAAGTTAGCAGAAGGGAAGATATCATAAAGATCAGATCAGAAATAAATGAAAAATAAATGAAGGAAACAATAGCTAAAATCAATAACACTAAAAGCTGGTTCTTTGAGAAGATAAACAAAATTGAAAAACCATTAGCCAGACTCATCAAGAATAAAAGGGAGAAGACTCAAATCAATAGAATTGGAAATGAAAAAGGAGAAATAACAAATGACACTGCAGAAATCCAAAGATCATGAGAGATTACTACCAGCAACTATATGCCAATGGACAACCTGGAAGAAATGGACAAATTCTTAGAAAAGCACAACCTTCTGAGACTGAACCAGGAAGAAATAGAAAACATAAACAGACCAATCTGAGGCACTAAAATTGAGACTGTGATTAAAAATATTCCAACAAACAAAAGCCCATGACCAGATGACTTCACAGGCTAATTCTATCAAACATAAAGAAGTGCTAACACCTATCCTCCTCAAACTCT
This sequence comes from Phocoena sinus, assembly GCF_008692025.1. NCBI lineage: Eukaryota > Metazoa > Chordata > Mammalia > Artiodactyla > Phocoenidae > Phocoena > Phocoena sinus. The sequence continues at coordinate 156,297,018 of NC_045763.1, read as the reverse complement.
TCCAAAATATAGCAGAGGGAGGACCATTCCCAAACTCATTCTACAAGGCCACCATTACCCTGATACCAAAACCAGACAAAGATGTCACAAAGAAAGAAAACTACAGGGTAATATCACTGATAAACATAGATGCAAAAATACTCAACAAAATACTAGCAAACAGAATCCAACAGCACACTGAAAGGATCATACATCATGATCAACTGGGGTGTATCCCAGGAATGTAAGGATTCTTCAATATATACAAATCAATCAATGTGATACACCATATTAACAAATCGAAGGATAAAAACCATGTGATCATTTCAAAGGATGCAGAAAGAGCGTTTGACAAAATTCAACACGAATTTATGATAAAAACCCTCCAGAATGTAGGCATAGAGGGAACTTACCTCAACATAATAAAGGCCACATATGACAAACACACAGCCAACATCGTCCTCAATGGTGAAAAACTGAAAGCATTTCCTCTAAGATCAGGGTCAAGACAACATTGTCCATTCTCACCACTATTATTCAACATAGTTTTGGAAGTTTTAGCCATAGCAATCAGAGAATAAAAAGAAATAAAAGGAATCCAAATCGGAAAAGAAGAAGTAAACTGTCACTGTTTGCAGATGACATGAGAACCCTAAAGATGCTACCAGAAAACTACTAGAGCTAATCAATGAACTTGGTAAAGTAGTAGGATACAAAATAAATGCACTGAAATCTCTTGCATTCTTATACACTAATGATGAAAAATGTGAAAGAGAAATTAGGGAAACACTCCCATTTACCACCACAACAAAAAGAATAAAATACCTAGGAATAAACCTACCTAAGGAGACAAAAGACTTGTATGCAGAAAACTACAAGACACTCATGAAAGAAATTAAAGATGATACAAACAGATGGAGAGATATACCATGTTTTTGGATGGGAAGAATCAACATTGTGAAAATGACTATACTACCCAAAACCATCTACAGATTCAATGCAATTCCTATCAAACTACCAATGGCATTCATCAGAGAACTCGAACAAAATATTTCACAATTTGTAGGGAAACACCAAAGACCCTGAATAGCCAGGGTCAAGAAGAAATCTTGAGAAAGAAAAACAGAGCTCTAGGACCATGCTCCTGGACTTCAGACTATACTACAAAGCTACAGTAATCCAGACAATATGGTACTGGCACAAAAACAGAAATATAGCTCAATGGAACAAGATAGAAGCCTAGAGATAAACCCGTGCACATATGGTCACCTTATTTTTGATAAAGGAGGGAAGGATATACAATGGAGAAAAGACAGGCTCTTCAATAAGTGGTGCTTGGAAAATTGGACAGCTACATGTAAAAGAATGAAATTGGAACACTCCCTAACACCATACACAAAAATAAACTCAAAGTGGATTAGAGACCTGAATGTAAGGCCAGACACTATAAAACTCTTAGAGGAAAACATAGGCAGAACATTCTACGACATAAATCACAGCAAGATCTTTTTTGATCCACCTCCTAGAGTAATGGAAATAAAAACAAAAATAAATGGGACCTAATGAAACTTAAAATCATTTGCACAGCAAAGGAAAACATAAACAAGATGAAAAGACAACCCTCAGAATTGGAGAAAATATTTGCAAATGAAGCCACTGACAAAGGATTAATCTCCAACATTTACAAGCAGCTCATGCAGCTCAATATCAAAAAAACAAATAACATAATCCAAAAATGGGCAGAAGACCTAAATAGACATTTCTCCAAAAAAGATATACAGATTGCCAAAAGACACATGAAAGGATGCTCAGCATCACTAATCAATAGAGAAATGCAAATCAAAATTATAATGAGGTATCACTGCACACCAGTTATAATGGCATCATCAGAAAATCTACAAACAACAAATGCTGGAGAGGGTGTGGAGAAAAGGGAAGCCTCTTACACTGTTGGTGGGAATGTAAATTGATACAGCCACAATGGATAACAGTATGGAGGTTCCTTAAAAAACTAAAAATAGAACTACCATCTGACCCAGCAATCCCACTACTGGGCATGTGCCCTGAGAAAACCATAATTTTAAAGAGTCATGTACCACAATGTTCATTGCAGCTCTATTTACAATAGCCAGGACATGGAAGCAACCTAAGTGTCCACTGACAGATGAATGGATAAATATGTGGAATATTAAATATTATACAATGGAATATTACTCAGCCATAAAAAGAAACAAAAATGAGTTATTTGTAGTGAGGTAGATGGACCTAGAGTCTGTCATACAGAGTGAAGTAAGTCAGAAAGAGAAAAACAAATTACGTATGGTAACACATATATATGGAATCTAAAAAATAAATAAGTTTCTGAAGATCCTAGGGACAGGACAGGAATAAAGACACAAACATTGAGAATGGACTTGAGGATATAAGGAGGCGGATGGGTAAGCTGAGAGAAAGTGAGAGAGTGGCATGGACATATATACCCTACCAAATGTAAAATTGATAGCTAGTGGGAAGTAGCCACATAGCACAGGGAGATCAGCTTGGTGCTTTTTGAGCACCTAGAGGGGTGGGAGGGAGGGAGATGCAAAAGGGAAGGGATATGGGGATATATGTATATGTATAGCTGATTCACTTTGTTATACAGCAGAAACTAACACACCATTGTAAAGCAATTATACTCCAACAAAGATGTTTAAAAAACAAAAACCCAAAAACAAATCCACCGACGATAAGCGCTAAAAACTATACTAAAAACAACAAAAAACAGACAGCATCCTAGGACAAATGGTAAAAGCAAAGTTATACACACAAAACCACACAAAGAAGCATACACATAGTCACAAAAAGAGAAAAGGAAAAAATATATATCGTTGCTCCCAAAGTCCACCATCTCAATTTTGGGATGATTCGTTGTCTATTCAGGTATTCCAGTGATGCTGGGTACATCAAGTTGATTGTAGAGATTTAATCTGCTGCTCCTGAGGCCGCTGGGAGAGATTTCCCTTTCTCTTCTTTGTTTGCACAGCTGCTGGGGCTCAGCTTTGGATTTGGCCCCGCCTCTGCGTGTAGGTCACCTGAAGGCGTCTGTTCTTCGCTCAGACAGGACGGGGTTAAAGGAGCAGCTGATTCGGGGGCTCTGGCTCACTCAGGCCGGGGGGAGGGGAGGGGTATGGATGCGGGGCGAGCCTGCGGGCCGGCAAGACACTGCAATAGCCTGAGGCACGCCATTTGTTCTCCCAGGGAAGTTGTCCCTGGATCACGGGACCCTGGCAGTGGTGGGCTGCACAGACTCCCGGGCGGGGAGGTGTGGAGAGTGACCTGTGCTCACACACAGGCTTCTTGGTGGCTGCAGCGGCAGCCTTAGCATTTCATGCCCGTCTCTGGGGGTCTCCGCTGATAGCCGCGGCTCACACCTGTCTTTGAAGCTCGTTTAGGCAGTGCTCTGAATCCCCTCTCCTCACGCACCCTGAAACAATGGTCTTTTGCTTCTTAGGCAGTTCCAGACTTTTCCCTGGACTCCCTCTCGGCTACCTGTGGCACACTAGCCCCCTTCAGGCTGTGTTCACGCAGACAACCCCAGTCTTCTCCCTGGGATCTGACTTCTGAAGCCTGAGCCTCAGCTGCAGTCCCTGCCCGCCCCGGCGGGTCAGCAGACAAGCCTCGCAGGCTGATGAGTGCTGGTTAGCACCGATCCTCTGTGCGGGAATATCTCTGCTTTGCCCTCTGCACCCCTGTTGCTGCGCTCTCCTCCATGGCTCCAAAACTTCCCCCCCAACTCCGCCAGTGAAGGGACTTCCTAGTGTGTGGAAACTTTTCCTCCTTCACAGCTCCCTCCCAGAAGTGCAGGTCCTATTCCTATTCTTCTGTCTCTTTTGTCTTTTTTCTTTTGCCCTACCCAGGTACGTGGGGAGTTTCTTGCCTTTTGGGAAGTCTGAGGTCTTCTGCCAGCGTTCAGTAGATGTTCTGTAGGAGTTGTTCCACATGTGGATGCATTTCTGATGTATTTGTGGGGAGGAAGGTGATCTCCACGTCTTACTCTTCTGCCATCTTGAAGGTCTCTCCCTGGGTTTTGTTTTCTCAAAGAACAGGATATCACAGGCGTCCCCTGAGGAGTTCAATGTCTTACCGGGATCTTGCCAGGGAACTTCACTCGGATTCCAGCAACTTCCTCCCTTCTGGTTGCTGTGAACATTTAAGATTAAATGAACACGTCAGCATGGAACAGAAGCCTGCACCTTCTTGTCTCCCTGTCTCAAGGGCCAAAACCCAGCTATTCTGAGAACTTTACCTGAGCTCTTTCTTTGCTTGAAAGGTCTGAGGCTTTGGCTTTTCTGTGGAGTCTGCATTTTGCTCAACAGCTGTGTCTGTGTGTGATTTAAAAAAATAAAATCTCAGGACCTAACTCATTCTTCCAGCTGCTTCCACACCGCCTGTAGGATCCCAAAGGAGGCTTTTATGTAGTGCTGTATGACATCAGCCTTCTCCAACCCTCCCTTTTCCAGATTCCCCCTCCCTGGGCAGGAGCAAGTCAGTTCTGAGAACGGGAATGGAACAGCCACCTTCTTCTGGTTAAAGAAAGTCACTTCGCTCACTGCCATTTAAAAATTTGTTTTTGCTAAAGAAATTAAGATTTACAATGTAGTGCATTGGTCGTCACTATAAATGGTCCTGTGAGCTAAGGAGTTATGGATAGAAACAGTCTTGTGTCAGGACATTTTAATACTATAGTAATGAAGTAAGTTGAAGATCAATTCACCTTACCCTGAAATATGCTGCTATTTTTCACAGTAAGAAATAGGTATTCCAGAACGGTTGAGTAATTTGTCCAGATAAAAAGATATAAAGCCAGAGTTAAAATCCAGGTGTGTATCAAAGTAATATTATACTCTGCAGCTTACCAACATATTTTGTCATATTTTTTGCATGGTCTAGGTAAATGTGTGTAGGTCTAGGAATGTGTGTAGAACACTTATCATACTCAGGATCTTACATTTAAAAGATGATGAAACTGAGATCCATGGAAATTGACTCACTGGCCTAGGATCAAATGGACAGAGACAGACCCAGTTCTCCTTGTTCTCAGACCAGGGTGTTCCACACCATCGTGCTTCTTTTATGTATTAATTATGGTTTTAGTGATTCAGCTTCCCCATTTGATGCCGACTACCTCCTTACCTCACATCCAGGAGCACAGTGGTCCCTCTGCATTATTTAGAGCCATCTATGTTCTGAGAATAAACAGGACCATTTGGATCTTCTCCACTGTCTCTGAAGGTACCATGATCTTCACGGGTCATCCCTGGTTCCATTCCATGCAGGACAGTGGACATTAAAAATTCTTCAGTCTAATGATGATGACATAGAGAAAAGTGACCGAACGTACTCCAGGTTTGTTGAGGGACAGAAAGAAAAGTAGGTTATTCTGCTCTTTACATAACTACTTTAAAACTTCTTTTTTTTTTTTTTAATTTTGCTTTTCCCTGCCTAGGAAACTAGTACAATTGTGGCTGGACTCACTCTGAGTCCTTTAGTCCAGAGGGAGGAGAGGGAACTTGGCTTCAGTAGTTAGAAGGGTGTCTTAGAAGGCCTCTAGAACATAGAGCCACTCCTCCATGGACAGCATCCTTCCCCGACCCTACACAGGCCCAGTGGAGTAAGTTGGGGCAATGACTTGAGGTGCTAGAATCCAGTTATGGTCCGACAGTCTTCCACAAAGATATGATTGCCTTGGGACCATTTTCTGTTCCCTTGCTTGAACTCCCCCTTCCTCCCCATCTCCCCCAATATCATCTAACCAATCCCTTAAGCTCTGGGCTTTCAAGAAGCCCAGAAGAAAGACTCCTACATACTTCATGCTAACTTTATAATATTTTCCTTTCATAGCTACTTATATTCTATTTGAGAAAAGTAATCATTATTACCATTAAATGGTTCTATGGTTAGGATAGGCTATGCAGTAAGAAATATACCCCTAAATTTAATAGCTAAACATAGAAAGGTTCATTCTCACCTACATTACAGTCCAGTACATGTAGGAGGCTCCCCGTCTGGCACTGTTCCAGAAGAAATTCAGGTGCGTATGCTGCTTTACACTTGCAATTCTGTCATCTCAAAGTCCTTTGTTTCCACAAGGTCAGATGAGAAAAATAGGTGGAAAAGACACACTTACACTTAGCCTTCTCAGACTTAACGTGCTTAAGGTGGTACCTATTGAGTGTTCATTCACCTTCCATTGATGAACGTTAATCATATGACCCTAGCTACAGAGAGGCGTCTAACATAATCCCTACTTTTTCCACCACAATGATTATACTCCAAGCAACTCCTATGTTCTTTATTAATTTTATATTTTAATATTCCACAAGAAAAGTGTGCTCTGGGAGTTATATCACTTGGGGCTGAACTCTGGATCTATCACCTACTGGCTGTGTGACCTTGTGCCAATTGATAAACCTCTTTGTCTGCCTCAGTTACCCTGTGCGTAAAATAAAAATAAAATCTACCTTGTGGGACCGTGAGCATCAAATGAATGAGTTAATATAGGCAAACACTTAGAACAATGGCTCGTACGTACAACTCAATAAGCATAAATTAATGTTTTCACCATTTGGTTGATGAATAGCCTGAGGATCAGAGGGGTAACACAGTCTATGAAAAAGACAAGGTCATTCTGGGCCACAGACTTGGCTTAGCGACATCATGAATGTCTTCATCATCACTATTATCCTTCACTGGAATAGGGAGGAAGCACACTTATTGTGTTTGACACCGTGCTTGCTAAACACTACCTATATTTTCTCAATTATTTCTTCTGAAAAAAGAACTGAAGCTCAGAGAAACAGAATAACATGCTCTGGATTGCACAGCTGGTGGGACTTGAACAACACAAAAACCGTGCTCCTAATGTGTTCTGGAATTTTAAATTAAAAACTTGGGAGTAGAAAATCTTGTGGTCTTAGGGGAAATATTTTCTGAAACATTTCTCTAGCAGCCTCCTCATCCCAGCAGTTCTTAAATGGCCAGCCTGTCACACCACTGTATAGATCTTTGAAGATCAGATCAAAATGAAGAATGCACCCTCTATTCCCCCAAATGCGAAGACTATTTCTTCCTTACTCCCCAAACACCATCATAGATGGTCGCTTCAGAAATCAAAAGATGGCATCCCAGAACAAAGGTGAGTAGGCTGCCTTCAGGTCCTTTGGATGTCAGGGTAAATGATTTAAAGGCCTGCCCCACAGCTCCAAAAATCCAGTCATATTCCTTGGTCTCCTTTCATGAGTCAACTTGGCAGGTGTTTGTGTCTTATGGAAAAAAAGCTGTTCTGACATCAAAGCATCCCTTGGATATAGGAAAGTAGAAAGGGGAAAATAAGCCTAATATTGGTTTGGAACACAATTTGGAAACCAGATTGGGGAAGGTGGCAGGCCTTGATGGAATCAGCCATGGGGGGAGTTGCAAGCCCATTTTTCTAAGATCCTAGGCAAATTCTTGCTTTCTGCACCTCATTATTTATTGTAATGTATTCCTGAAGACACCTGGCCATTGGCCCTGTGGCCTCCTAAGAAACCTCCAGTTTTAGAATGGTCTGGTTTAGCTAGTTTCACTTTTCTGTAAACATATTCTGTGCATCCCTTTCTCTAAGCTTTGGTCACGGAAAGCATCCCCCTCACCCCAACTGCCTCTTATCTATCTTCATTTCATACACCCCATTCAAGCACAGTCAGGTTCCAAATTCTAAAAAGGTCCCAAAGAAGATATATCTATTTCTCCGGGAATATTTGCTATAGGTACAACTCATATCCAATTAATACGACCAAGCACGTGTATATTTAACTTTTCTTGTGTACATGACATATAAATGGCTCTGGCTCATTCCCATCAAACATTTCCTTCGAAGTGTAGAAGATATAGAGGTAATCAAGACACAGAACCTACCCTCACTGAGTGGCCACACTTGAACATCCCTTTCTTGTCTCTGTTCTGCATTAATTGGGCCATTTGTTGCCTAGGTCTAATCTTATCTAAGACAAAAATATACCTGTGAAACACCCTAACAGGAATGGTATCCAGAATGATTTATATCATGAAACGGAGTAAACCTTCCAAGGAAGGCTGTCAAGTGTTTCTCCCTCTTCTAGCCCCTTTTCTGTAAACTGACTTTATATATCTTTGTGGCTAATAAAATTACTAAAACATTCTTCTTTTGGTTTAATAAATTAGCTTTAAAATCTTAATTACCATGAAACCAAGAATTTCTTCACTTTTTCCAAAATGCAGTATTGAAATATTTGATGCAACATTGTTTAAATACTGAAAACATCTAAATATTAAGAAATAAGTAAATTATGACATGCATTTTATGGAGTTAAAGAGAGTAATTAGTGGTAAACTAATCTATGTTTATTAACAGGAAGAGATGTTCAAATCCTATGTGGATTAAAAAAAAGTTAGTTTCAGAAACTATGTTTTAAAGAAGTCACAGACCCAGCAATCCCACTACTGGGCATGTACCCTAAGAAAACCATAATTCAAAAACATACATGTACTGCAATGTTCATTGCAGCACTATTTACAATAGCCAGGACATGGAAGCAACCTAAATGTCCATCGACAGAGGAATGAATAAAGAAGATATGGTACATATATACAATGGAATATTACTCAGCCATAAAAAAGAATGAAACTGAGTGATTTGTAATGAGGTGGATGGACCTAGAGTCTGTCATGCAGAGCAAAGGAAGTCAGAAAGAGAAAAACAAATACTGTATGCTAACACATATATGGAATCTAAAAAAAACAGCACTGATGAACCTAGTGGCAGGGCAGGAATAAAGATGCAGATGTAAAGAATGGACTTGAGGACGCAAAGGGGGAAGGGGAAGCTCAGACAAAGTGAGAGAGTAGCACTGACGTATATACATTACCAAATGTAAAATGGATGGCTAGTGGGAAGCTGCTGCATAGCACAGGGAGATCAGGTCAGTGCTTTGTGACCACCTAGAGGGGTGGGATAGGGAGGGTGGGAGAGAGACGCAAGAGGGAGGGGATATGGGGATATATGTATACATATAGCTGATTCATTTTGTTGTAGAGCAGAAACTAACACGACATTGTAAAGCAATTATACTCCAATAAAGCAATTATACTCCAATAAATACTCCAATTATACTCCATTGTAAAGCAGAAACTAACACAACATTGTAAAGCAAATATACTCCAATAAGTAGATAAATAAATTAAAAATAAAGGAAGTCACAGAAAACAAAGCTTCAGAAAAAAATACCCACCAATCGGACAATAGGGAAGATTAGGATTGGGGGTATTAATCAAAAGAGACTTGAAGTTGGTCTGTAATGTTGGAATTTTTATAACAATATATTTTGTGCCCTACTTGTATAATTAAAAGAAACAAAAGTAAAACATTGTATACTAGGGTGAGTTTTTAAATAGACTTAAAAGCACGCTGAATTCTCTTCAGACCTTAAGCAATGTGGAGGAGCTGCCCTCTTGTGGAGCTTTTGAAACAGTCTTTAAATAGTTACTCATAAATCAAAGAATTTACTGTTTGGTTCACAGAATTTTGGAGTTATAATTTCTGAGTTAGAGGTCAACCCCTCATGTTTGTCCTGTGAGAAAAAGAACACAACAAAGGTTCAGTGGTTTACCCAAGGTCACTTCGAGTTTTCGGCAAGTCAGAATTATAAACCAAATCTTCTGATCCCTATCTGGAATTCAGTTATTCTTCTGCCTCCCCTAAACCATGAGTCAACAAGTGTTAAACACTGACATTGTGTTTAGAGAGACTTCAGGTGCTATACAATATACAGTGCCTGGTAGCCGTAAGTCATTTAATAAGAATGTGGAATGCTGACCATATTGCCAGGAACTTGCTGGGGGTTGAGAAACAAAGGTGGATAACACTTTCTGTAATGGATTGTAAAGTCAAATATAATTGATGTAGTTTTACATTACCCTCAGCCTGCATCAAGTCAAACAAGCAACAAGTAACAAGCAACAACAGTCTATTGCTGCAGAGGGGCGAGGGGTTGGAGATAGACCCCTTATGAGGCACAAGTGCATGAGGAAGGCTATAAACTGACGATAGAGCAGGAACACTGAAAAACAAACAAAACTAAAAACGCTAGCACCACGCTAGAGGAATTTGAAGTCAGTGGTGCACTTGTCATAGCAATAACAAACCCAAACCAGTTAAACTCCTGACGAGAGTTTACAATGTCACACTCTAACCCCTAGTGGAAGAGGCATGCCCATTTCCAGGCATATCATTTACTTCAGTCACTACTGTTCTATATCAACATATGGCATGCAAATCAATCAAAAAATGAGACACACACACACACACACAAAACAAGGAAAAAGAAAACAATGTCAAGACACAAGATACAGAATGACCCAGACTCAGAGATGACCCAGATATTAGAAACACCAGAAAAGGTATTTAAAATAACTATAGGTAATATGCCTTGTGTAAAATACGGATAATATGTGCATGAGCAGATTGGGGGAATGTCAGTAGAGAAATGGAAACTGTAAATTAGAAATGCTAGAAATAAAAACAAAAAGCTCAAGGAAAGAATTGGTTAACTAGAAAATGGGTTCATAGAAATTACCCGAACTGAAATACAAAAACAGAGTAGAAAGTAATCATAACAGCACTAATAGCTGTGGGACAATTTTGAGCAGTCTAACATGTGCAATTGGAATCCCAAAAGAAGAGAGAATGGGAACTACATAGGGAAGTGGGACTGGGAATCATACTGCTCAGTTTATTTTCACTTTATCCCTTCTTTTCAGCATTGAACCTCACCTTTCCCTCAGCTGTGCTTCATGTCTTTCAAGATCAGAGGCTGTCTGGTGCCAGTTGCCCAGAGTTAACTTTGGGAAATAAGAATAGTTGCTTGATTTTGTGCATGAGGGACAGGATATGTGGCATCGAATTGCTGTCGTTCCTCTATCCTAAGGTACACGTTTTAACATTTTTGAGAATAGTGTGTACCTTAAAGTTGATGGAGTTTTTTTCCAATGGTACATAAAATAATGATGCATCTTACAATCAATTACATTTTCAATTTGATGGAATACTATTAAAAATTACTGTAAAACAGAAAATATGAAAGACCACACAAAACAAGTAAATGGCTTAATAAATTATACGGCCAACATTTTACTTTATGATATGGATAGCCTAGTAAGTTATATTATTATAAGCAAACTGTCATAAAATACACCACCCAGGAAATAAAACTTTGTCAGCAATTCCCAGAATCTGTTCCATGTGCTTTGCTTCAATATCAATGTCCAACCACCCCACCCCCTGTAACCACCACCGTAAATTTTATAGTTATCACTTCTTTATATTTCTCTATTGTTTAATCACCAGAGTGTGCATCCCTAAATAAACTAGTTTAGTTGTGTCTTTTTTTTTTTGATACGCGGGCCTCTCACTGTTGTGGCCTGTCCCGTTGCAGAGCACAGGCTCCGGACGCACAGGCTCAGCGGCCATGGCTCACGGGCCCAGCCGCTCCGCGGCATGTGGGATTTTCCCGGACCGGGGCACGAGCCCGTGTCCCCTGCATCAACAAGCGGACTCTCAACCACTGCACCACCAGGGAAGCCCTGTCCTTTTTTTAATATGGAATTCTCCTCTCCATCCCCTTCCTTACAATTTATCTGTTGAGAATCCAAGGGCATTTAACCTGTAGTTTCTTGCAGACTGGATTTTGCTAATTGCACACTCATGTTGCAGTCCCACATGTTCCTCTGTCCTCTGTATTTCCTGCAATTCGGCAGCTGGATCCAGAGGAATGATCAGACTCATCTCCAATCCCTTGGCAAGACTACAGAGGATGCTGAGTTCTTTCATTATGAGACAAAAAATGTCTGGTTATGATGTTAATAGCAGCTGATGCTCAAAGCCTAAATCCATTAATCCACCGGGGGTTGCAAAATGGTGATATTATCTTTTTCATTATTAGAACAGTAAAAAGAGATTTATCTTGTTTTATTACCCATTGGTACAGTACAGACAGGGAAAATGCCTGATATTTCTTTTATTTTCCCATATTCAAGATAATGAATTGATATTCTATCATCCTCTGAAGGTGACCAATTTTTTAAAATGCTTATGATGGGTTCCAGTAAACAATTATCTTTTCAAGATCAAATTCTCCCATGTTTGGACAGTGGGGGCCTCTTCAGGTGTCTCCTCAATCATTTTGAAATTACATTAGTAGTCAGTAAAGGCTTCTGTTTTAACAAGATATCCCAGGCTTGTCCTTTACACTTCTTTTCCAGACTATTTTTCCAAGAAGCTCTCATTTCTTTTGGTGAAAAATTGTATTTTAAGACTACAAGTTGAGTGATAGGGATGCTCATTGGTACTGGATTTTTTTTCTGGGTCTCTTCAGTGTGTATATATATATATGCATATACATGTATATATATAGTATGTGTGTATATACATTCATAAGTCTCTATCAGTACTCCCAAGTTTATAACTACATTAAAAAAAAATTAACCTGTTCTGTATTTTATCTGTATCTCCTTTCTCTAGACATTAAAAATTCTGGTTCTCAAGAAAATTGGGGATGAATTAAAATATCCCATAAATATTCATTTATACTATCCCACATTATATGCAGAATGGTCCTAAAATAACAATATCAGACTACTACTACGAGCTAAACCAAATGTTTTGCATATGGTCTCTCCTCTGTAGTTATACTACCTGTGTCATCTGGACATACAGCCATTGCATATCATACTCTCCCCTTTAGCTCCCAAATTTTTAATTGTACAAGTCACTATGTTTGATGGTCACCACCAATCTTTATAGTGCTGTTTTTCTATTTCAGTTATTTTCTGATTCCTCAGGAAGAGCTTAGTGAGCAGTATTTTCCAAATTCTTGTTCGATGGATAAGTTTGTGCCCTTTATAATTGAAAGTTGATTTTGTTGAATATAAAAGCCTTTGCTTACATTTTCCCTTGAATATCTTTAACAAGTTACTCCATTTTCTTCATGTATAAAGAATAATTGTGGAAAAGTGTGATGATCATCTTTTTTTTTCCTTACATGTCACTTGCTGTTCTTGCCTACCCAGAGGATTTTTCCTTTCTTTAAAGTAACTTGTTGTCACTTATGTCTTGGTGTTGGCAGTTTGGGATCAATAATCTTGGGTATAATAGTGCATTTAAAAAATAGCTTCAAATCTTTTAAAAATTAACGTTTTCTGAAAATAGGGTTTTTTTTCTTCAGAGACTCCTATTATCTGTATATTGGACCTTCTGCCTCATCTTCAACATCTGTCACTTCCTACTCTTTTAAAGTGTTCTTTTTCCATTTTGTTTTGATTTTTACCTATTTCTTTTAAGGCATCGTCTATCTGTATGTTTATTTGCTTGTGTTCCTTCTAGTTTAGCCTTAATTTCCGAAATTTTTTTCTAATCCTTTCCTGAGCTTATCTTTTTTATTTTTCTTCTGAGTTTTTCCAATTCTAAATTTCCTTCGTATCCTACACTATTTTCTTAATAACTTCTAGCACATTTTGAAATAGACTGGTTTTGATCTGCTCTCAGGACCTTTCTGGTAGATTTTCATTATTTGTAAAGACGTTATTCTGCTCTTGACTCCTTTAAATCAATTTTGTAAGGGATTGATCTAAAAACTTTTATGTGGTTTCTTTTGGCTCACGGGCCCAGCTGCTCCGCGACATGTGGGATCTTCCCGGACCGGGGCACGAACCCGTGTCCCCTGCATCGGCAGGCGGACTGTCAACCACTGTGCCACCAGGGAAGCCCTATGTGGTTTCTTTTTAAGTAAAAATAATTTTCTTTAACTTTGAGGAGGCATGGGTCATGAGGCCTTCTCAAACCTCAGCTGTTTTGTTGTTGGTGGTTTTTGTTTTTGTTTTCAGTGTTCAAAAACAAAAACAGCATTCTGCTGAGATTTCTTGGTCAACAATTCCTCCCTTCACTGTATTTAACCTTATCTTCCTTTGTGCCTATTGTCACTCTCCTGCTCAATTTTGGTTTTACAGCCAGCAGTTTCTCTTCTGTGGAGCCTTGACAAATATGGCAAATCATTTCAAAAGTTCATATGGACTACATTGCTTCATTCCTTCAGACATTACTGTAGGTCTCCTGCACTCACTCACCACTGGAATGCTCAAAGCATCTCCCAGTTTCAAATGGCTGTTTGCAACTTGGCCTGCTATGTGTTTCAACAATCATTCTATTTAAGTTCTGTTCTCAGGTCCATTAGATGCCCTATTGCCATGCTCTACTTCTCCCAAATAGACGCCAGTACCACTTTGTGGTCTTGTGGCTTTCGGTAGCTTGTCTTCACCCACTTATATTTCAGGATTTAAGTATATGATGCCATCTAAATTTGTTGTAATGTTGTTCATTAGTATTTTGACTTTGCTATCCAGTTGCTGCTATGCGACGGTTCAGAGATTGACAAACTACAGCACTGCTACCATCTTCCCTTTCTTAATTTGTTCTATAACAGGAAACATTCCAGAAAGTTCAAATTTGCTTTTGTTCTTTGTATTTGATCTTTTCCAGATTTTAAAAAAATTTTTTTTCCCCTTCTAACATTTTTATGCTGTTTCTTACAATGTTATGTTTTTTGTTCCACTCTGACCTCCTCTATTAAGTCTCATTTAAAAATTAAAATGCTCTGGATCCCTTTCCTTTATCCTCTATATCAGACACTTTTACAATTCCTTTACTTCCTGTCAGATTGTCACTTACTTCACTTCCTTACTTCAGATCTTCACTTGCATATCTGGTTTTCTTTCCGAGAATCTATTTCTTTGCAGAGTATGTACACATCACAGACCCTGCAGCTTTCATATTTTACATTGCACCTAGGATACTAGTTTTAAATATACGTTAGGGAATTTTTAACCCACACTTCAAAAAAGACATATAAGAGAAATAGGCTATTTTGAAGTTTAAGAATATTAATGATATAAGAAGTAGTGCCTTTCATATGATGCTGAAACCAATTTTCTTTTACTGTCAATCTGTAACCCAACCAAACTCTTCAGGGAAAATAGAGCACTGCCCCATTTATGCAATGATCTTTAACCCTTCCAACTACCCCTCCCATCCCAGCAACTGTATATCCAATTCAACCCTGAAAGACAGACAGGAAAGGCAGGTGAAAAAACTATAGCTCAAAGAAACACAGTAATTTCCTCTAGTACAAAATGACCACAGAATTGTGGTTTTCCATTTACCATCCTTGTACTTGACAACATTACAGAAATCTTTAGAGTAGATTTTTGTAAGTTCCAAGGGACTTGCTCAATTAACATTAAAACTTCAAAAACCTGTCAAAACCAAAATTATTTCTCTAGTTAGCTTCTTATGAAAATATAATAAGCTGAACAAAAACAGTTACATAGTTAATATACAAAATGTACTCTATTTAAAAATAAATAGCATAGATCTAAGAACAAGTCTTTCATACTGATAACTGCTTCATTCTCAAACAGGACATGAAATTGATAGAGATTCTCTTGCAGGCAATAGCCTCCCAGCTTCCTGTGTTTATTGGAATATTGCTCTCTGAACACGCATACAGTCAGAATTGTTAAATATATCCTCTTCTTCTGGAGTTAGCTGGATGTTATCTTTGACTGGAGACAGGGGATCTGGCTTCTTACAAGAAGGAAGCTTTTCAGAATCTCTGCAAAAGATAATATAATAAAATGAATTTATTGGGTGTTTTTAGGGTAGTGTTTATTCGAAAATAATCTACCTGGACAAAATAGAGGTATGTAAAGAGGATAAAACCCTCTACTGTATAATTTGTCTCAATTTATTATATGACACATTCAGGTTCTCCTCTGAGTATGCCCAATAAAATTTAAGTTTTGCTTCTTAGTACCCATGACTGCTTTCTAAATCACCTTTCAAAGTAGGTGCCAAGCCACTACTAAATATATACTAGCTAAGGCAGAATGGTTCCAATAAACAAACTTTAGTTCTTTTCTCTCTAGAACCCTTCTCAAGTCTGGCTGAGGATCAGCATGAGTGAAGCATAAACAAATGTTTAAGCCCTATCTTTTTATCCCTCCCCTTCTTCCAACTTTTGGAAGGAAGTTCTATGTCTATAAAAATTAATCCTATCATGAAGATAACAAAACTGATTCTATGTCCTGTCAACAAAATTTCAACAGGAGTAATTAAGTCTTATTTTTCTAAAAGGCATTTAAGAATACTGTTGCACCCTTAATTTCCCTCTAGCAGCAGTTCTCAAAGTATGATCCACAGATGCCTAAAAATTCCCAAGACACTTTCAGGGGGTTTGTAAGATCAAAATTATTTTCATAATAATATTTAGACTTTATCTGCCTTTCTTACCGTGCTGACATTTGTACGGATAATCCAAAAGCAGAACTGAGTAAAGCTTTGATCCCTGTTTGATCCCTGTTCAGGGAACTAGATCCCACATGCATGCCACAACTAAGAGTTCGTATGCTGCAACTAAGAAGCCCGCATGTTGCAACTAAGAAGCCTGCATGCTGCAACTAAAAAAGATGCCGTGTGCCACAACTAAGACCCGGCACAGCCAAAATAAATAAATAAATATTAAAAAAAAAAAGTTTGAGAACTACTGCTATATGGTTTAATCTAGACTTAACACAATGTAAAGTAAAAACATAATTGTCCAGCACTTATTACAAAGTGTTTCCACTCATACTATCTCATCTGATTGTGATAACATTTCTATTAGGTAAGGTTTAATCTTATCATCCTATGTAAGTCACCTCCCCCCTTCCCTCCCTCCCTTTTTCTTTGTGTTTATTCTTAGCACATTTGCTTTAATAAGAACAAGAAAATAAAGTAATTATAAATCTATGCTACTTTGTGGCTAATTTTGTTGTCTAACAGATGCAATTTGGTTCAAAAAATGTAGATATATAGAGAGTCAATTCTCTTAAAACAGTGTTTGCTACATACATTAGAAATCTGGTTAATTCATCATATAAACTCATTGATTCTTCCCATTTTAGATGTGATAATTTAGGGAAACAAACTGCTTTAAATCCAGAAGTACCACAGAGCATTACCTTCCCATGTCTAAAACAACATTCAGAAGGAAAGAAAAATAAGACACTTAAGGCCTGGAAAAGTAATTTGCTTAACAACAGAGAGACCCCAAAGCCAGATTGAGAACTGAGGCTTTTAGTTTGCCACGTTTTCACTAAAAGAAGGTACAGAAACTGAAGTTAAATATTCTTACAAAGAGTCAGTTAAAGGGACTAGAGGAAAATAATTTTCTTAGGGTAAGAGAAAAAGAAGTTGATTCATATGAAAATAGAAAGAGGAGACAGGGATTGAAATTACAGAAAAAAATATTTATCATTTTAGAATAAGTTACAAGATAACTCACTTTTTAAATACAAAATTTTTCCAGAGTTCATTGATTTTTATCTGCAATTCTGGCTTGTTCTCGGCATTATGATGATTTCTCTTATGGATGCTTGATGGCTTCTTGCTCAGCCCACTGACTCTGGCAGGTACTAAAGGTTTGATCTTGGTTGTAGAAAGACTGTCCACAGAACTAGATTTATACAGCCCAGGAACCTGAAGATTAAATGCCCGTTTTAATACTATTCTGTTAAAGCAACTACCTTTATTTAATTTCAAACTATTATTTATACACTGGAACAAAAAATAACCTAAAATCGATGTGCAAAAGTGTGCTTATAAACATCTACAAAAATTATCATATTTTCACCAGGTAATACATGTACCTGGCACTAAATCAAGAGTATAAAAGAACAGACAGAAAAGTGAGTCTCGCTTACCCCCTCACTGCCTTTAGGCAGTCACTGCTACCAGTTTCCTGTACAACCACTGAATTCATTCACATACACACACACATACACCCCACACACAACTGGCAGCATACTACAAAATGTCATGTACTTTGTTTTTCTTGCCTAATATATCTTGATTTTACTTAACAATGTATCTTGGAGATTTTTCCATTTCACATGTAGAACTGAATTTTGTTTTGAATAGGTTGCCTGTTTTTTCCATTGTATAAATGTGCCGTAATTTACTTAAACAGATCTCTACTGACATTTAAGTTGAATCCACTGATTTTTTTACTTGAGGTATAATTTACAACATTGTGTTAGTTTCAAGTGTATAGCAAAGTGACTCAGTTATATATACATATATATCATATATATATATTCTTTTTCAGATTCTTTTCCATTATAGGTTATTACAAGATACTGAGCATAGTTCCCTGTGCTATACAATAGGTCCTTGTTGTTTATTTATTTTATATATAGTAGTAGGTATGTTAATCCCCAACTCCTAGTTTATCTCCCCACCCCTGCCCCTGCTATCCCCTTTGGTAACCATAAGTTTGTTTTCTATGTCTGTGAGTCTATTTCTGATTTGTAAATAAGTTCATTTATATCATTTTTTTTAGATTCCACAAATAAGTGATATTATATGATATTTGTCTTTGTCTGACTTGATTTTTATGCTGTGTGAAATATGGAGCCATTAAAATTTTGTTGCTATTTTTTTTGGATAGTAGGAGTGTAGTAATATAAAACAAGGCTTTAAAATTAATGAAATCTAGTAGAGGGTGTATAAAGAATGGAAGGACTCACACACGAAAGATGAAATCTTGAATTAGGATGTTGGTGATGGGAAAAGGGAGAGCAAGAAATAAGACAAAGAAAGAAACAGGATTTAGATAGGTATAGTTATTTGGTTGTTTGTCTTTAACCCCTGAAAAAGAAGGATCCAACTGGAGGTTATAAGGAAAGAGGACAACCGTAAGATTTTGAAACTAAGTGACATAGAACAAATATTATAATTTTATATAACTGATAAAAATGCTCTGAGAAGTACTGGTTAGAGGTTAAAAAAACATGAGTTTGATTTTAGATACTGAATTTGGATATTAGGGAGCAAGAAGGAGGGTTCATCTGGGGAGTTGTCACCAAAACAGAAGTGACAGTTAAAACACTGACAATGCAAATCTGACAGAAAGAATAAAAATAATAAAAAGATGATGGTTTAATGTCCTCCTTTTGAGGACATTAAACCATCATCTTTAATATAACTCCTTTTGAGAAAGTACTTTCTACATCTCTAATCCTATCATTGTGAATAATTTTGGTATCTTTCCAGACATTTTACTATGATTGTACAAACATACACACGTGTATTTTCCAGCATTTAAGCAAACAAAAATACCATGCTATTTATTGTGTTTAATATTGTTTAATAGCATGGTTTCCCTTTTCATTCAAAAATAATATGGACATCTTTCCAAGACAGTATCTGTCTGAAAAAGCCTTTCTCAAAGATTTTTAAAAGAATCTTATATTTACATATTTTACATTCATATCCTTGTTATCTTTCAGTTTTATATTTATATAGTATGAGATGGGGACTTTCTTTCAAATAGATATGCCATGCCATTTATTTAAAATTTTTGTAAAGGTTTTATGCTTTTAAAAATACACATGAGAAAATAATATGTTAACTATAGGAATATAGTTTTCTTGTATAAATATAAGAAAAATAATATAGGTTCACTACAGAAGAACATGAGAAAACAAAGAAAAAAAATTCACCTATATATCTACCAGCCAAGAGCTAAAACCAACAACGTATTTAATGTATTTCACTCTCTTATTTCTAGATATTTAGATTTTTTTCCCCCAATTTTTCATTATTGCAACCAATGCAAGAATAAGTGCTCTTGTATTTAAACTCTCATTATCTCCTTAGGCTCAAGTTTTAGAATGCACTTACTGGGTTAAATTATTTGAACTCTTTCAAATTGCTTTCCAGAAATGGCACAACAATTCTTACTCTCCTAAACATGTGATTATTCATCTCACTATACTCTTATAAAATGAGTAAATTAAAAACTTTTTTGGAAAAATGAGAGGTAAGAAATATTTTATTACTTTGATTTGCAGTGATTACTAATAAGGTTGAATGTGCTTTTTATATGTTAATCAGCCATTTGTGCTTTTTCTTTTGTGATTTCTGTTCATGTCCCTTGCCCATTTTTAAGTCAGGAATTAGTATTTTGATATTTACAGGCAAGAACACTTAATATATAAAATAGGTTTTAACTTACAAGTTTTCACTATGCAGTCACACATATATTTACATAGTTTGATAAAAAAAAAAAGCTTGGCTTATCAGGTACCCAATTTCTAGAATGCCTTTTTGCAATATACATCAAAGCTTTAAACCATGTATGCCTTTGGACCAGTAATACCACTCCATAGAATTCACCCCTACAAAATAATCAAAAATGTGTACAATACTCAAATATTTACCAACAAAATCTTCGTTGTAGTACTCTTTGCTACAGCAAAAATTTTTAGGGTAAAGGACAAACATAAGAAGATTAGCTAAACCCATACAATGGCATATTTTATTCATTATAAGTAATGTTATGTAAGTACATAGAAAAAGTTCTGTATACTGTAAGAGAAAAATAGCAGGTTTCACAATTTACACACCTACAAATCATGCACAAATACGGTTCTAGATGGTTTGAAGGTAGACATTTTGTGTAAATAAGAATATAGGCATTTTGATTTTTAATTTTGCTTATATTTCTTATTGCCTGGTAATAAGCATGAACTGCTTCTGAAATTTAAAAATAATTTAAGTAAGTAAGTGTTTTACCTTGTTCCTTAGAAGCGTGCCTTTTTTCGAAAAATGAAATAAGTATAGCTTGGATTTCTGATTACCTTGATTATCAAGTGACTTAAAATTGCAATCAGATTCCTAGATCCCCGAGATGAAAAAATAAAGCAAACTTAGATTTTTACTATCAAATTTTTATGACAACTGACCAATATTCAACAAAACATAAAACAAGTAAATTGAGAAAATCAGTGTAAATAAAATGTAATTTATCAGAAGAAAAAAAGTATAAAAAGCATGAAATAGAATAAAAGAAAATTAATCTAATGTGGAAAGAATGGTGTTTGCTAGTTTCACTAAAGAAAACCAGCTGAAGAAGTAAACTGTGTAAAATATAAATTAAAAAGCTATAAGCAAAAAAAAAAAAAAACTATAAGCATGGGGGATGGTGGTGGGATGAATTGGGAGACTGGGATTGACATATATACACTAATACGTATAAAATAGATAACTAATAAGAACCTGCTGCATAGCACAGGGAACTCCACTTCGCTGTACAGTAGAAACTAATACAACATTGTAAAACAACTATACCTCAACAAAACAAAAAAACCCCCACAACATGGAGATCACTGTCCTGGGAGAAAGAAAAAAAAAAAAGACATGCCAAGCATTTGCTGCCCTCCTATTTAATGGACAGATGGCTGCAGTGATTCATTTCTTAATCACTTCAGGTCCAAACATATAAGAGTAATTTTCACTGAGTCTTTCCTGCCATGATTAAACCATACTGACATGATAGATCTCAATTCCTCCTCCCAAGTTTGCAATGTTGGGGACCTGGATCCTATAACAAAATCCATGTTCAAGGTCATCTTTGTACTGGATGTTCTGTGTATCCCCTTCCAAACTGTGAGCAAGGCACAAGCTGTGTCACATAATGTTAAAGCCAACCCAGTGTCTGGTATATTGTGATATTATCCAGAATCTACAACTGCTTCAGGCAATGTAAGACTATACTTGAAATTTTCATGCATCCCACATTGCCCCAATGTAAAAAAGAAAGAAAGAAAAAAAAAACCTGTAAGCAGAGTCTCCAGAACCAGAGGAAGCCCACAGGTCTTCTTAAAATTGAAGGTGTTTATGCTTGAGATGAAACTGACTTCTATCTATGCAAGAGGTATGCTTATGTGTACAAAGCAAAGAACAACACTGTAACTCATGGTGGCAAACTCAACAAAACCAGAGTAATCTAGGGAAAAATAACTCATGCTCATGGAAACAATGGCATGGGGTTCATGCCAAATTCTGAAGCAATCTTCCTGCTAAAGCCATTGGACACAGAATCCACGTGATGCTGCACCCCTTCAAGGATTTAAACTTTTTGGAAAGTAAATAAATAAAAGTGTGGATTTGTTCTCTTGTTAAAAAAAAAAAGTCTCCTGCTGTAACATCATTTGTAAACTTGGCTAATACTTTTCATAAATTACTAGCTACAAAAGGTTGAACCAGTATAGTTCTACATCTCTTTTTCATTGTGTAACATGTTCAACATTAAAGAGAAAAAAGGCATATACTTTCAAGAAGTAGAGTAGCACTGTATCAAATGCACAGTTACCTTCAGCAAAGACTTTTAAGACCTACCCTCTACACCCCAATCCCATCATGTAAGACTTTTCTATAGACAGAATTATCTGGATTCCCACAAAAGTCAAATAAAAAAGGACAATGAATGCAAATTCAGAAGGCTTTACATTTCTGCATTTTTCAAGAGTTTTTTTTTTTTAAATATTTATCTTGAGATTCTACATAGTATTATATATTTAAAACAATCCAAAAGTGAAAAATACTCCATTAATTTGGATTGTAACTTACAGAAACTCTAACATTTCTTGCTTATAGTAGTGATGACTCTGGGCTGTATCATTTCTTAAAATAAAGATCAAGAGTAAGATCCTAAGATTAATTAATCTCCAATACTGTTAATGAACTCAGTATACATAGAATACATGGTTGTTGCTTTTCACAGTGAACCACCAGTAGAAGTCTCCAATGCATTTTCTTCAAAACCATACAGTAAAACCTGATATTCAAAATGAAGCCCCAATGGCACTTTAAAACATTTTCTGAATAAAGAAAGATTACACAGTTTTTATGTTACCTGCTATTGTCCCAATTGTTTGACGATTAATTCATTTATGCAAAGAGGAATTTACCACATCTGGTGGCAAGAGATGACTTAATGAATGATTCTTAGTTAGTCTGTTTGTTTTTGAGGGGAGAGAATTTATGTTTCTATAATTGATAATCACAAAAATGGTTAGCCCCGAAGACAGAAGTGTGGAGAGTTCTGTCAGCATGATGAGCCCATAGGCTGTGAGCTGGTAAGGTTTCTCAGTAAAACATGCTAAAAGCTTTACAAAGTTAGTAAAGCAGGAAGATGTCTGCTGGAAAAGGAACAAGAACACCCAAAAGGAGCTCAGCAGACCTGAAAGTATCCTCACAAATAGACAGTGATTTTTAAAGAAAGATGTTCAAGAAATAGCAACTGGGATGGTACCCAAATGGTACCATGAGAAAAATGCAGTAAGATGTGGAAAATGAAAAAGATGACATTAAAACGGAGGCTCAGGGGTTCCCTGGTGGCGCAGTGGTTGGGAGTCCGCCTGCCGATGCAGGGGACACGGGTTCTTGCCCCGGTGCGGGAAGATCCCACAGGCCGCGGAGCGGCTGGGCCCGTAAGCCATGGCCGCTGAGCCTGCGCGTCCGGAGCCTGTGCTCCACAACGGGAGAGGCCACAACAGTGAGAGGCCTGCATACCACAAAAAACAAACGAACAAAAATGGAGCCTCATGTTAAAAGAAACAGTCTTCTAGAACAGTATGGATAAACTGAAGGCAAAGTGAGTGAATGGGAAAAGAAAAGCAAAAGCCTCAAGGGCTTGGTTTGGCATACTCTTACTTAAAAAACACTACATGGAATGGACTTTGGATTTGAATATATTAATTGATTTCCACTTTCTCCAAATGAAAACAATTTGCTTCCATATTGTAACTAGGCTTTTGTCTTTGAGTCCAATACAACTCAAGTTTCCTTTAGGAACTTGAATAAAATACTTTCCTTTTTATAAACACAAGATATACTGATTTATTAGATGTTTAATATTCAGGATTATCAGAACTCAAAGTTCTGTCAAATATTACCAAGGCTGTAATTGTTCTTACAACTTGGTAACTGTAGTTGTGAACATGAAATGAAGTATGTTAAATTGATAAATTTAAGATAACTCAGATTAAAGAATGTTATTATGCCATCATGTCATTTTAAAATATGATGTCACTGGGTCTTATGAGCAGTACTTATCCGGAGCTTTGATTTTACTTAAGTAAGGATAAAGATATTTTACAAATTAAAAAGATGGCTAGGATGCTTTTATTAATTTACACAGAATAACATAAAATCACTTTTATTACTATTTTGTTTTGTCATAAATGGGAACTGCAAAAAGAATAGTAAGAGTAGATAAAAAATGTATTTCTGAAGTACTAAAACTTACGATGAACACCATCCCATTAACAGGGCCATTTCATTATAAGGTTTCAAATGTTGTCTGAATTCAAGAGTATATTAAGGATTTAAATATTAAATTTATAATAACTTTTCATGAAGCTTATCATTCTGCTTAGGTCTTAAGTGCTCCACAACTTGAGACACCTATCAATGGAACACAGTGATTCAAGAAATATAGTTAGATTAAATGTATAAGAGTCTTAAATACAGAGAAGCCCTTCAGATGAATAAAACATGAACTTTCTACACAGTAAGATCTAGAATGAAAAATTAAAACAATCAATTATTTCCATAATGTAGGCAAAATTTCCTCAATTGTCTGATAAACACCCTATTTTCTCTTACATATGAATTTGAAAACAAACGCTTCATAATGTGACTTACCTCTGAATCTAAATCCTTACTAGAAGGCTGAGAAAGTTTTGATGCATTTAAATTGTGTGGTGATAAGTCCATGCTTTCCTGAGACTGTGAAGACCAATCCACTTCATGTAAGGGATGAGATTCATCACTTGACTCATCACTCTTTAACTGAGATACATCAGACGGCTCATTATTCTCAGGCAGACAGATGGCAGAATCACTATTTCTAAGGAACTGCTGCAATGCTGTGCTTGGAGAGGGGCTTGGTGTTCTTGAAAACTCTCCAAGACTTCCAGACCAACTGAAACAACTTCTTAGTGTACCCGAGGTGGGTGGTGAGATGGTCCTCGTGAATCTGCTGGTCTTAAAAGACTGAGACTCTTCAGCAATCACAGTCACATCATCTGGAATATGCTCACTTGAATTATGTGCTACACTGATATCTAACAACTTCTTGCCATCTAGACAATCTGATTCATTTACATTAGCTTCTTTATCTGTGACAGCAGTTTCATCTAGAGACTGGCTGCTTGCTTTCTTTGATATACAGTCAGCAGAACCCAGAGAATTGGAAAAAAACCTAACAGAAAAAAACAACAGAAAGAATGCAGAAGTATTTTAGAGTTTTCTCACAAAGGTGACAAGATTCATAATGGAAAAATGGTTCTTTTTTAAAAATCTCATAAATATATTAATTTCATAAAGGCAAAATAGATTTTACACATGGCTGATACTCAAATATTTGAACAGATATAGAAATATGCAACAGAAAGGACACTTTATAACTATGGTCTCTTATTTTGTAAAAGCAAAATAAATTAGCCATTTGCCCCTCATCTTAGCTTACCTCCTAGTAGTAGCAAGCCATCTAGGAACTTGTAGTAGTATACTAATCTACCAAGCTTTTTATATACCCTGTAAACTTCTACACTAATTTAAATATTGAGGTTAAGACTTTCAAATCAATTATTCAATTCTGTATTACTAAAGAGGTAGTACTTATTCAGGGTAGCAGCTTTAAAAAAAATCACTTTTAGAAACTCCAATATAGGGCTTCCCTGGTTGCGCAGTGGTTGAGAGTCCGCCTGCCAATGCAGGGGACACGGGTTCATGCCCCGGCCCGGAAAGATCCCACATGCCGCGGAGCAGCTAGGCCCGTGAGCCATGGCCGCTGAGCCTGTGCGTCCGGAGCCTGTGCTCCGCAACGGGAGAGGCCACAGCAGTGAGGGGCCCGCGTACCGCAAAAAAAAAACCAAAAAAAACTCCAATATAAATGAAACAAAGATCAGTATCATTACTGGGAAGGATGTAGTCAAGGAGTGTTTTTAGTTTTAAAAGAAAATCCTAGAGTGTATGATCAGCTAAATATGAAACTTAAAGAGAATTTACCTCATTAATAGGCATTAGTTCAAATCCAAGATGATTAAACAGAATATTTACTAAATGCTGGAGAGTAAATATCCTCTCTTATCTTTACATCAAACCCTTAGCTGATGTGTGTGGGCACAGGGCAGGAAGGAAGCAGCATGTAAAAGGAAAAGTCTTACTCGGTTTTTCACTGAGCAAGAAACATCAGCTCCCTTTTAAGCAAACAATAACCCCTATGATATCCAAACATTTTTCTATGTATTATTTCGTAGGTAAGAGAAGTTTGAGTAACAGAGCCCAAGGTTATAAAATTAATCAACTAAAGAACAGAATTAAAACCCAGAACCCCTCCTAGTTCACAGCTGTTTCTTTCCAAACAGCCTATGGTGTGACTTAACTGATAATTATATTTCTAGATCTGAGAAAATAAATAGGCAGTATTCTAGGATAAGTATCTATATAATAAAGATAAGACTTAAAACAGACTTCCAAAAAGCAACAGATTGGAGACAATCTTTTGCAAATTTAATACCTCCTGTTATGTTATATTAAAAAGAATGGGGTGGGAATGACCACTGGCATATATATTAGTGACGGGGCACTGTGCCAGGTGTCTGATATATATAACTTCTGCTAGTCTTAAAACAGTCTTATGCATATGATCATCCATATTTTATAGTTAAAAAAATAGGCTCAGGGAAGTTAAATGGCATATGAAAGATCACTCAACTAATTAAATGACAGAGTGAGAATTCAAGTCCAGGCCTATAAGATTGTGTGCTCTTTTCAAGGTACCATGCCAACTATGACTAGGAATCTTTCCTATCACTAATACTAACTATAAAACCCTGGGAAATTTCTTAACCTCTAAGAGCCTCAATTTCTTAGCCCAAAATAGAGAAAATAACGCCAACCTGAATATCTCATAATACTGTTGTGAGAAATAACATATAAAAGAACTTTGAAAATCAGCTAAGAAAACTAATTTAACAATATCTAATTATTATTAGATATTGCTCTATAATCTAGATCACATAATTATACATCAAAGATTTACTCCCAATTATTATTTCACAGGA
Organism: Phocoena sinus; assembly: GCF_008692025.1. Lineage (NCBI taxonomy): Eukaryota > Metazoa > Chordata > Mammalia > Artiodactyla > Phocoenidae > Phocoena > Phocoena sinus. The sequence goes on along the minus strand of NC_045763.1, from coordinate 156,269,973 downwards.
GGTTGATGCAGAAAAATATTTCTCCAAGCATTTAATGCATCCTCTGAACAATTTCTTAGCGAAACTACTAACTAAGCTATATAAAGCAGCTATTTACAGCTTCAGACAGAGATTTCATTAAGCTTCCACAATGACTTAATAGCCAAGACCTGTAGAGACACACAAACATTATTCTCATTAGCTGTCTCCAAAGAGGCAGAAAAAGGAAATTCTAGTTTCACCTAAATGGAAAGAAAAAGAAGCACTAAGAGGCAGAGACATGAAATCTTATTTTCACCCAAATGGAAAAATAAAACACGAGCTCCAAAAATTTCTCTGAATGACAGAAGTCAACTTTCTAGAATGTATAAATCAGCATAAATCATCTAGAATCCTATTTTCCATCTTTTAAGGCCTACTTCTTTATTATTCCACTGTTAACAAGCACCTTTAATGAGGGTGACTAACAAAGGAAGAATCTAAATGATCATTTCATTGTACTGTGAATGTTTCCTTGGCAAGACTTGATGGGAGAAGGGTTTGAAACATCCCCTAAAGGAGGCTTAGGGATTATCAGTGGTTCATTCCTTCATGTCCTTCTCCTATCATCATGGTTAGACAAATCTGGCTGCAACCTAGTTTATTAAACTTGAAAAATAAAAAATATTCATTCTAAGTCTTCTAGAGAAATACAGGGGCTGATAAAGTTTCTCTTTCTTAAAGTTACTAAATCATGCCTAAATAACTTCTAACACTTAAATTTCCTGTTTCTAGTTGTGGTACCACTATCCGAAGTCAATAAAATAAGAACTATTTATTGTATGTTTATCATCTGTTGGGCAATATTTTACGCACTTTACTTATGGTAATAATTTAATTCTATCAGCTATCCTAAGATTGTTATACTTGTTAGCCTTGAAGAAACAGAAGCACCCAGAAATTAACTTGCTCAAGTCAAACATCTCATGAGTAAATAGGACAGGATTTAAATCCAGGTGGTCTAACCCCAGAGTCCAAATTCCTAACCCCTAAGTTATACTGACCCTTCAAATTCTCATCTTCACTAGCAGGGACTATGGCAACAGCCTAACTAATCTTTCTGCTCAGCTTTAGCCCTCTAGAATCCATTCTTCACAGTGTGTTCAGAGTGGTCTATCTAAACCAGGAATCAAATCATACTCCTCCCTTGATTAAAACCTTCTAAATGTTTCCCATCACCCCTAAAGACTCAAGTTCCTTAGATTGGCTTACAAGCCTTTCATGAACTGGCTTGCTTATTTCCGCTCCCTCATCATCTACATTTCTGCTCCCTTTTCATCCTTTTCCCAACTTACATTGTGGCAGAAGTAATAATAGCAGTGATCAGCAGCAAAGAGTTAACCCCATGCTCCGTGCTGTTGCTCACCTCCATGCCTCTGTCCAAGCTGCATGAGTCTGCTGGGAAAGTATCTGGCTCCCTTCTTCGCTTCACCCACTCATCATTTAAACCTAGGTAACAGCACCTAACACTCATCCCTTCCCTCCCACCATTTCCAACCATTGCCTCAGCATTAGATGCCCTCAAAACACCTCATGTATGATTTTGTCATTGTACTTACCACACTGTATGGAAAGATTTTGTTACTGACCTACTTCTCCAACTACGAAAAACTGCATGTTTCTCAAGAGCAAAAACTATGTCTCTCATTTTTGTAACCCAGCATCTAGTATGGTATCAGATTATCAATTAATATGAGAAATCCATAGTCATCTGCATTTAAATAGATTTCTAAAAATACTTTGCAAAATTATATTTAGCTCTTAAAGAAACTAAAAAAATAGAAACAAAGTAGGGGGGGAGGAACCCCCAAAGTAACAGAGTTTTTCTAATGCAAAATGTAGTAATGTCTACAATTCTTATTTTGGTTCTCCATGGAGAGATTACAAAAGTAACAGAAGTTCAAGGGACAGTGGAACTAAAGCAATACATGATAAAAAACTGTAATTGGATTAAGCCAGGTCTTACACCTTTCCCATTAGATTCAATGTTATTCAAGACAATTAAAATAAATACCAACAGGGTATATAATACAACAGACACACAACATTCTGTAGATATAACTATACCTGCTTCTGGTTCCTGGAACCACAACTGCACCACTTTCTTCATTTTTTCTCTGTAAAAATGTTGCAAATTTGTTTCTCGTCCTAGGTGGTGTGCTTAAGCTTTTTTTAATAGTATTTCCATCTACCAGGTCAGGCATAAATCGTTCAGAAGAGTTCAATAATTTATCACCTTCACAACTATTTTTCTTGATCTTCTTTGTAAAGGAAGTAGAATACTGACCAAATAGATCATCTTCTGATAGCTCTTCTAAGTAAAAACAAAATTATCTGTAAATCTTTATTTCATGTATAGTTAGACATTTGGTCTTAGTTTCACAGTCCATGTCCTATTGTCCTAAAGATGAAGTCTTATTTTTTTTTAAACTATGCATCAGAAAAGGAAATAAAAGAATGACTTAAAAAAAATTCCCTTGGCTGTGTTTTACAATTTCAAACATTGGCTATGATTTAATGTCAATTATTTGTACTATTTTATGTGAAATTACCTAAACCAAAATTTCAGGGTACAATCAATTCTGTAAGGCTCTACACTCATTATACAATAAGGGCCTAATTCTGAATGTAAAAAAAAAAAAAAAAAAAAAGGAATTAAATGTATGGTTAAACTAATGTTTGGTTCAAAAAATTGTTTCAACATTAAAAAAAAATGTTTCGAAAAAAGTAAGAGGGGGGGACCTTGAAGATGGCGGAAGAGTAAGACGCGGAGATCGCCTTCCTCCCCACGGATACACCAGAAATACATCCACACGTGGAACAACTCCTACAGAACTCCTACTGAAGGCTGGCAGAAGACCTCAGACCTCCCAAAAGGCAAGAAACTCCCCACGTAACTGGGTAGGGCAAAAGAAAAAACAGAGACAAAAGAATAAGGACGGCACCTGCACCAGTGGGAGGGAGCTGTGAAGGAGGAAAAGTTTCCACACACTAGGAAGCCCCTCCGCGGGCGGAGACTGCGGGAGGCAGAGGGGGGAGTTTCGGGACCGCGGAGTAGTGCACAGCGACGGGTGCGGAGGGCAAAGCGGGGAGATTCCTGCACAGAAGATCGGTGCCGACCAGCACTCACCAACCCGAGAGGCTTGCTGCTCACCCACCGGGGCGGGCGGGGCTGCGAGCTGAGGCTAAGGTTTTGGTTTTGGACGGAGCTCAGGGAGAGGACTGGGGTTGGCGGCTTGAACATAGCCTGAAGGGGTTAGTGCACCACGACTAGCCGGGAGGGAGTTCGGGGAAAAGCCTGCACCGGCCGAAGAGGCAAGAGACTTTTTCTTCCCTCTTTGTCTCCTGGTGCGCGAGGAGAGGGGTCTAAGAGCGCTGCTTAAAGGAACTCCAGAGACGGGCGCGAGCCGCAGCTAAAAGCGCGAACCCCAGAGACGGGCGCGAGCCGCGGCTGAAAGCGCAAACCCCAGAGACGGGCGCGAGCCGCGGCTGAGGGCGCGAGCCCCCGAGACGGGCGCAAGCCGCGGCTAAAACCGCGGACCCCAGAGACGGGCGGGAGACGCTAAGGCTGCTGCTGCCGCCACCAAGGGGCCTGTGTGCGAGCACAGGTCACTCTCCACACCCCTCTTCCGCGGAGCCTGTGCAGCCCGCCACTGCCAAGTTCCCGGGATCCAGGGACAACTTCCCCGGGAGTACGCACGGCGGGTCTCAGGCTGGTGCAACGTCACGCCGGCCTCTGCCGCAACGTCACGCTGCCTCTGCAGCTGCAGGCCCGCCCCGCACGTAGTGCCCCTCCTACCCCCATCCCCCAACCCCCGGCCTGAGTGAGCCGGAGGCCCCGAATCAGCGGCTCCTTTAACCCCGTCCTGGCTGAGCGAAAAAACAGACGCCCTCCAGCGACCTACAAGCAGAGGCAGGGCCAAATCCAAAGCTGAGCTCCTGTGAGCTGTGAAAACAAAGAAGAGAAAGGGAAATCTCTCCCAGCAGCCACAGAAGCAGCGGATTAAAGCTCCACAATCAACTTGATATACCCTGCATCTGTGGAATACCTGAATAGACAAGGAATGATCCCAAATTGAAGAGGGGGAATTTAGGAGCGAAATCTATGATTTTTTTCCCTTTTCCTCTTTTTGTGAAGGTGTACGTGTATGCTCCTGTGTGACATCTAGTCTGTATACTCTAGCTTCCACCATTTGTCCTAGGGCTCTATCCGTCCATGACTTTTTTTTAAAAATTCTTTTTCTTAATAATTAAGTTTACTTGTAATAACTTTATTATACTTTACCTTCGTTCTTTCTTTCTTTCCTTCCTTCCCTCCCTCCTTTAGACAACGAATCACCCCAAATTGAGGAGGTGGTCTCAGGGAGCAGGATTTATGATTTTTCCCCCTTTACCTCTTTTTGTGAAGGTGTATGTGTATGCTTCTGTGTAAGATTTTCTCTGTATAGCTTTGCTTCCAACATTTGTCCTAAGGTTCTATCCGTCCCTTTTTTTTTTTTCTAAATATTTTTTAATTCAATAACTATATTATACTTTATTTTATTTTTACTGTATCATCTTTCTTTCTGTCTTTTTTTCCTTCTTTCCCTCCTTCCTTCCTTCCTCCCTCCCTCCCTCCCTCCCTTTCTTTCCTTCTTTGCTTCTTTCTTCCTTCCTTCCTTTCCTCCTTTCCTTCTTTCTTTCCTCATACTTCTACTAATTCTCTCTACTTTTTCTCCCTTTTATTCTGAGCCGTGTGGATGAAAGGCTCTTGGTGCTCCAGCCAGGAGTCAGGGCTCTGCCTCTGAGGTAGGAGAGCCAACTTCAGGTCACTGGTCAACAAGAGACCTCCCAGCTCCACATAATATTAAACAGCGGAAATCTCCCAGAGACCTCCATCTTAACACCAGCACCCAGCTTCACTCAACGACCAGCAAGCCACAGTGCTGGACAACCTATGCCAAACAACTAGCAAAACAGGAACACAACCCCACCCATTAGCAGAGAGGCTGCCTAAAATCATAATAAGGCCACAGACACCCCAAAACACACCACCAGACGTGAACCTGCCCACTAGAGAGACAAGATCCAGCCTCATCCAGCACAACACAGGCACTAGTCCCCTCCACCAGGAAGCCTACACAACCCACTGAAACAACCTTAGCCACTGGAGACAGACATCAAAAACAACGGGAACTACGAACCTGCAGCCTGCAAAAAGGAGACCCCAAACACAGTAAGATAAGCAAAATGAGAAGACAGAAAAACACACAGCAGATGAAGGAGCAAGATAAAAACCCACCAGACCTAACAAATGAAGAGGAAATAGGCAATCTACCTGAAAAAGAATTCAGAATAATGATAGTAAGGATGATCCGAAATCTTGGAAGTAGAATGGACAAAATGCAAGAAACAGTTAACAAGGACCTACAAGAACTAAAGATGAAACAAGCAACGATGAACAATGCAATAAATGAAATTAAAATCACTCTAGATAGGATCAATAGCAGAATAACTGAGGCAGAAGAACGGATAAGTGACCTGGAAGATAAAGTAGTGGAAATAACTACTGCAGAGCAGAATAAAGAAAAAAGAATGAAAAGAACTGAGGACAGTCTCAGAGACCTCTGGGACAACATGAAACGCACCAACATTCGAATTATAGGGGTTCCAGAAGAAGAAGAAAGAAAGAAAGGGACTGAGAAAATATTTGAAGAGATTATAGTTGAAAACTTCCCTAATATGGGAAAGGAAATAGTTAATCAAGTCCAGGAAGCACAGAGGGTCCCATACAGGATAAATACAAGGAGAAACACGCCAAGACACATATTAATCAAACTGTCAAAAATTAAATACAAAGAAAGCATATTAAAAGCAGCAAGGGAAAAACAACAAATAACACACAAGGGAATCCCCATAAGGTTAACAGCGGACCTCTCAGCAGAAACCCTACAAGCCAGAAGGGAGTGGCAGGACATACTGAAAGTGATGAAGGAGAATAGCCTGAAACCAAGACTACTCTACCCAGCAAGGATCTCATTCACATTTGATGGAGAAATTAAAACCTTTACAGACAAGCAAAAGCTGAGAGAGTTCAGCACCACCAAACCAGCTTTACAACAAATGCTAAAGGAACTTCTCTAGACACGAAACACAAGAGAAGGAAATGACCTATAGTAGCGAACCCAAAACAATATATAAAATGGAAATAGGAACATACATATCGATAATTACCTTAAATGTAAATGGACTAAATGCTCCCACCAAAAGACACAGATTGGCTGAATGGATACAAAAACAAGACCCTTATATATGCTGTCTACAAGAGACCCACTTCAGAACTAGAGACACATACAGACTGAAAGTAAGGGGATGGAAAAAGATATTCCATGCAAATGGAAACCAAAAGAAAGCTGGAGTAGCAATTCTCATATCAGACAAAATAGACTTTAAAATAAGGACTATTAAAAGGGACGAAGAAGGACACTACATAATGATCAAGGGATCGATCCAAGAAGAAGATATAACAATTGTAAATATTTATGCACCCAACATAGGAGCACCTCAATACATAAGGCAAATACTAACAACCATAAAAGGGGAGATCAACAGTAACACATTCATAGTAGGGGACTTTAACACCCCACTTTCACCCATGGACAGATCATCCAAAATGAAAATAAATAAGGAAACACAAGCTTTAAATGATACATTAAACAAGATGGACTTAATTGATATTTATAGGACACTCCATCCAAAAACAACAGAATACACATTTTTCTCAAGTGCTCATGGAACATTCTCCAGGATAGATCATATCTTGGGTCACAAATCAAGCCTTGGTAAATTTAAGAAAACTGAAATTGTATCAAGTATCTTTTCCGACCACAACGCCATGAGACTAGATATCAATTACAGGAAAAGATCTGTAAAAAATACAAACACATGGAGGCTAAACAATACACTACTTAATAATGAAGTGATCACTGAAGAAATCAAAGAGGAAATAAAAAAATACCTAGAAACAAATGACAATGGAGACACAACGACCCAAAACCTATGGGATGCAGCAAAAGCAGTTCTAAGGGGGAAGTTTATAGCAATACAAGCCCACCTTAAGAAGCAGGAAACATCTCGAATAAACAACCTAACCTTGCACCTCAAGCAATTAGAGAAAGAAGAACAAAAAAACCCCAAAGCTAGCAGAAGGAAAGAAATCATAAAAATCAGATCAGAAATAAATGAAAAAGAAATGAAGGAAACAATAGCAAAGATCAATAAAACTAAAAGCTGGTTCTTTGAGAAGATAAACAAAATAGATAAACCACTAGCCAGACTCATCAAGAAAAAAAGGGAGAAGACTCAAATCAATAGAATTAGAAATGAAAAAGGAGAAGTAACAACTGACACTGCAGAAATAAAAAAAATCATGAGAGATTACTACAAGCAACTCTATGCCAATAAAATGGACAATCTGGAAGAAATGGACAAATTGTTAGAAATGCACAACCTGCCAAGACTGAATCAGGAAGAAATAGAAAATATTAACAGACCAATCACAAGCACTGAAATTGAAACTGTGATTAAAAACCTTCCAACAAACAAAAGCCCAGGACCAGATGGCTTCACAGGTGAATTCTATCAAACGTTTAGAGAAGAGCTAACACCTATCCTTCTCAAACTCTTCCAAAATATAGCAGAGGGAGGAACACTCCCAAATTCCTTCTACGAAGCCACCATCACCTTGATACCAAAACCAGACAAGGATGTCACAAAGAAAGAAAACTACAGGCCAATATCACTGATGAACATAGATGCAAAAATCCTCAACAAAATACTAGCAAACAGAATCCAACAGCACATTAAAAGGGTCATACACCATGATCAAGTGGGGTTTATTCCAGGAATGCAAGGATTCTTCAATATACGCAAATCTATCAATGTGATAAACTATATTAACAAATTGAAGGAGAAAAACCATATGATCATCTCAATAGATGCAGAGAAAGCTTTCGACAAAATTCAACACCCATTTATGATAAAAACCCTCCAGAAAGTAGGCATAGAGGGAACTTTCCTAAACATAATAAAAGCCATATATGACAAGCCCACAGCAAACATCATCCTCAATGGTGAAAAACTGAAAGCATTTCCACTAAAATCAGGAACAAGACAAGGTTGCCCACTCTCACCACTCTTATTCAACATAGTTTTGGAAGTTTTAGCCACAGCAATCAGAGAAGAAAAGGAAATAAAAGGAATCCAAATTGGAAAAGAAGAAGTAAAGCTGTCACTGTTTGCAGATGACATGATACTATACATAGAGAATCCTAAAGATGCTACCAGAAAACTACTAGAGCTAATCAATGAATTTGGTAAAGTAGCAGGATACAAAATTAATGCACAGAAATCTCTGGCATTCCTATATACTAATGATGAAAAATCTGAAAGTGAAATCAAGAAAACACTCCCATTTACCATTGCAACAAAAAGAATAAAATATCTAGGAATAAACCTACCTAAGGATACGAAAGACCTGTATGCAGAAAATTATAAGACACTGATGAAAGAAATTAAAGATGATACAAATAGATGGAGAGATATACCATGTTCTTGGATGGGAAGAATCAACATTGTGAAAATGACTCTACTACCCAAAGCAATCTACAGATTCAATGCAATCCCTATCAAACTACCACTGGCATTTTTCACAGAACTAGAACAAAAAATTTCGCAATTTGTATGGAAACACAAAAGACCCCGAATAGCCAAAGCAATCTTGAGAACGAAAAAAGGAGCTGGAGGAATAAGGCTCCCTGACTTCAGACTATATTACAAAGCAACAGTAATCAAGACAGTATGGTACTGGCACAAAAACAGAAAGATAGATCAGTGGAACAGGATAGAAAGCCCAGAGATAAACCCACGCACATATGGACACCTTATCTTTGATAAAGGAGGCAGGAATGTACAGTGGAGAAAGGACAGCCTCTTCAATAAATGGTGCTGGGAAAACTGGACAGGTACATGTAAAAGTATGAGATTAGATCACTCCCTAACACCATACACAAAAATAAGCTCAAAATGGATTAAAGACCTAAATGTAAGGCCAGAAACTATCAAACTCTTAGAAGAAAACATAGGAAGAACACTCTATGACATAAATCACAGCAAGATCCTTTCTGACCCACCTCCTAGAGTAATGGAAATAAAAACAAAAATAAACAAATGGGACCTAATGAAACTTCAAAGCTTTTGCACAGCAAAGGAAACCATAACCAAGACCAAAAGACAACCCTCAGAATGGGAGAAAACATTTGCAAATGAAGCAACTGACAAAGGATTAATCTCCAAAATTTACAAGCAGCTCATGCAGCTCAATAACAAAAATACAAACAACCCCAATCAAAAATGGGCAGAAGACCTAAATAGACATTTCTCCAAAGAAGATATACAGAATGCCAACAAACACATGAAAGAATGCTCAACATCATTAATCATTAGAGAAATGCAAATCAAAACTACAATGAGATATCATCTCACACCAGTCAGAATGGCCATCATCAAAAAATCAAGAAACAATAAATGCTGGAGAGGGTGTGGAGAAAAGGGGACACTCTTGCACTGCTGGTGGGAATGTGAATTGGTTCAGCCACTGTGGAGAACAGTATGGAGGTTCCTTAAAAAACTACAAATAGAATTACCATATGACCCAGCAATCCCACTACTTGGCATATACCCTGAGAAAACCAAAATTCAAAGAGAGTCATGTACCAAAATGTTCATTGCAGCTCTATTTACAATAGCCAGGACATGGAAACAACCTAAGCGCCCATCATCGGATGAATGGATAAAGAAGATGTGGCACATATACACAATGGAATATTACTCAGCCTTAAAAAGAAATGAAATTGAGCTATTTGTAATGAGATGGATAGACCTAGAATCTGTCATACAGAGTGAAGTAAGTCAGAAAGAAAAAGACAAATACCGTATGCTAACACATATATATGGAATTTAAGGGAAAAAAATGTCATGAAGAACCTAGGGGTAAGATAGGAATAAAGACGCAGACCTACTGGAGAACGGACTTAAGGATATGGGGAGGGGGAAGGGTGAGTTTTGACAGGGCGAGAGAGAGTCATGGACATATACACACTAACAAACGTAGTAAGGTAGATAGCTGGGGGGAAGCAGCCGCAAGGCACAGGGATATTAGCTCGGTGCTTTGTGACAGCCTGGAAGGGTGGGAAGGGGAGAGTGGGAGGGAGGGAGACGCAAGAGGGAAGACATATGGGAACATATGTATATGTATAGCTGATTCACTTTGTTGTGAATCAGAAACTAACACACCATTGTAAAGCAATTATACCCCAATAAAGATGTTTAAAAAAAAAAAAAAAAAAAAAAAAAAAATGTTTCAAGGAGCTATATATACACACCATCACTGAGTTACGGTTTTTGAGGTGTATCTGATTGTCCTATAATTTGTGCTCTAGCTCTTATCTTCATTCATTACATAGCTATGGGGCTCTAGAAGACTGCTGTGTAACGAACACATTTTATTGGTATAAGAATAAATCATAAGACTAAACAATGTAAGATGTTACAGCTGAAATGGGCAAGGACATAGAGATAGCATTAAGGTACTTTTAATTAGTCCAACTAATTCTCAGTCTGAATAGCTTCCACTCACATGGGAGTAAATGCTCATGACTCTAAGAAGTTGGTAAAACAGTTGAGGGTGCCAAAATACTACAGACCAGGTGATACCTCAAATTCAAAAATGTATAGAGTAAAAAAAACCTATAGGTCAGTAAACTTGTAAAAATCTGTTTATTATGCAGGGAATTGGGAGCTCTTACAGAAGAGGAAAAAAATAAACATCGTAAGATCCCCAGCAAGGCTTCACCAAGAAGCCACACCACACTAATCTCATTTTCTTTTTATAAGGTTGTTAGACTAGCTATTTGGAGAAATTCATAGACTTAGTATACATATTTTAAGCGAAACTTTAAGACATACTTGAGCCATACTTCTCAAATTTCCAGGTGACATAATACCCATGTTAGAAGACAATATAAAGTTTCAAAAAAGAAAAAAAAAGAATAGGCAGAACAATGGATTATAATGAATTAAGATTACCTCAGTAAGGATAATGTAACCCATATTTAAGTTTAAAAATATAACTACCTGGCTTAACAGCAACTGGTGGATTATAAACTCAGGAAATGCCAGCAAAATGACAATACTACTACTAAAAGCTCATGTTATCTTAGTTTGCAGCAGTAAAAGCAGCTGCTGGATGAAGGACTGAAATAGTGCCACAATTCTAAATATGATCTATGGTAAGCAGACCACATCTCAACAACCACTCACTGTGGTAGTTACAAATTATTAAGAAATTTGTATTGTATCCAAAGCATAACCTGGATAAGGAACTTTTAGCTTGCAAAAGAAATTTAGGAGGGTCACAATGGCTGTCTCTAAATATATGAAGGGCTGTCACATTAAAGAGGGAAAACATTTACTGTTTTTTGTTCTGTTTTTCTGTTTGTGTGTGTGCCTGTGGACAAAATCCATTGATAAATGGTAGTTATAACGAAGCAGACTTAGTCTGACATAGGTAATTTACTGATGAGCTCTCTACATAAAATGAATAAGCCTACCTTGATGGTAGAAGAAGGAAAGGAACTAATATGTACAGTGTACCTGCTATGTACCAGGGCTATTTTATATGTTATATCACGTATACAAAAATTTGTGAGATAGGCAATATTGTTCCCATTTCAGAAGAGGAAACAAGGGTTCAGAGATATTATCATGAAAAAGATTTAGGCTCATAAGGAATCAGGACATTTTGGCCAAACATGAATAATCTATACCTAAATTTAAAAGATAAGGGCATGAACTAAAAGTTTGCAGGGGCTTTGTTTTGTTTTTGTTGTCAGATATTCATTCATGTAATGTCTGAGGGAAAGAAGGAAGAGAGAAGAAATGGATTCTTTCCATTTCTAAGCATATTCTATGGTGGAAAGAAAAAACCTTTTCCCAATACCTAGTATTCCATTCTCAGCACTTTTTTTTTTTTTTCATTCTCAGCACTTTTGTTCAACACTGTAATGGAGGTTCCAGTAGGCAAGAAAAAGAAATAAAAGGTATCCAGAAGCAAGACTATCTTTATTTGCAGGTGATAGGATTGCCTACATAGAGAATCCTAGAGAGTCTAAAAAGAGATACTAGAACTAATAAGTGATTTTAGTAAGGTTGCAAAACACAAGATTAATATACAAAAATCAAGTGTATTTCTATATACTAGCAATGAACCAGAAATTGAAATTAAAAATACCATTTACAGCAGCATCAAAAATCTGAAATATACAGATAAATTTGACAACATATGTGCAAGACCTGTAAACTGAAAACTACAAAGCATCGCTGAAGACTTAAACTAAAGAAGATTTAAACAAATGGATCAGAAAACTTGATATTGTTAAGATGTCAATTCTCCCCAAACTTATATATGGATTCAACTAAATCCCAATCAAAATCTCAGCAGGCTTTTTTTTTTTTTTTTTTTTTTTAAGAAATCAACAAGTTGATTCTAAAATTTGTATGGAAATGTGAAGAACACAGAATAGCCAAAACAACTTTTCAAAAGAAGAACAAACTTAGGGACTTACACTACCAGATTTACACTACCAGATCTCAAGATTGACTATAAAAGCTACAGAAATCAAGACAGTGTGTCTGGAATAAAGACAGGAAAAGAGACCAATGGTACAGACCTGCACATATGTGGTCAACTGATTGTCAACTAATGTGCCAAGGCAATTGAATGGAAAAAGGATAATCTTTTTAACAAATGGTGTTGGAACAATTGGATTGCCATATACAAAAGAAAGTGAACATTGATCCTTACCTCACACCATATAAAAAATTAATTCAAAATGGATCAAAGGCCTAAATATAAGAACTAAAACCATAAAGCTTCTAAACTGTGACCAATTGTCACTAGTGTTTCACAAAAACAAAATACATACCACTTCTTGGCCTTTTTGCAATGGATGACTTCCTTGGAAGATTTAATCCTTTAGTACTAATCACTAGTTCAATGCCCACAGTACTTGGATTTTCCTTCACCTTTGTAGCATCTGAAACAATGTCCAGCTCAAGTCTAGGGCAATAGCTCCTATTCCAAATGCTATTAATATTAGATGACTTTTGACATGTTTTGTCAGTCCAACTATGACTTCTTGATTGGGCAGGCTAAAATAGTAAAAGGAAAAAGGTTACTTTAAGAAGAAAAACAGTTAAATCATTTCCCTCTGTATCAACATAAATTATAAGTAAATAATTAAATTACCCCTTTGAACAGCTTTTGATGAAATATCTGTCCTCTAATAATAACATTTTCTACTTTGCTGGTCCTATACTTTTCCATTAAATGTGTCTTGTATTCCTAGGTCTGTTTCTCTCCCAATGAGAGTCAAGCAAACTCATTAGCTCATTTCTAAGAAATAAAAAAATGAATCTTCCTAAGATGAACAGTGCAAGAAATAAAACTACACTTGAAGAAACGTTACCAGAAAAAACGTACTTTTAAAATTTGAGTATTAGTTCAATATACGATACTAATTAGTTTAATAATCATCTAGCAATAAGTCTCTAAATAATCACTGACATACCCTTTACAAAGGACCTGAAAATTAAAACCATAAAATTATGTATTTAATCAACTATCCCATCTTTAGAACTTGGATGAGTTCAAACCAAAACAATCTAATTTACAAAACAACAGCTTCTTTAGTGGACAATACCTATGTATTAAATAGGTATGTATTAGTAGACAATACCTATGTATTAAACAGAAAGCTACTTTGGTCTACATTGAGTCATGCATAAAACTTTCTCCAAGAAAGAACTTATTGACAGTAAGGATTGGTAAATAATCATTTTTAATGCTAAAACAAGTTATTCACAATTAATAACTATTTTATTATTTTTTCTAAATATATTTTAGATGAAAATGATCTGCTAATAGGATGTCAATGATATTCTAATAGAGTAGGAGAGGCACAGGGAAAAATTAACACTGGTACAAAAAATGTTGGTACTAGGGTGTGAATTCCACCTGACAAAAGTGCCACCTGAATCTGGAATCTAATCTTTCACTTAAAGAAAGGACTAAAAATATAAATAAATAAATAAAAACGAGGTGACATTATTCATAATATACTCTGAGAATTAACAAGGAAGGTAATTTAGAATAATTGAGAGAATAGGTATAATAAAGACAGTTTAAGCAGTATAGTTCATGGCATTAGATCCCACTGATGGTTTTATTTAAAAAAAAAAAGAGAAATAGGCAAGTAGAAAACTTGACTGGGAAGAATAAATCTTAGATAAATAATAAGAATTAGTTCGATGTACAATTAGTGGTTCTGAAAGAAATTTCTCTATGAAAAAAATAATCTGATAAGGATTTGGACTTCTGAAGGATGGCCATCTTAGTGAGCCATAACATTCCCAATTGTATCTGAACATTTTCATTACAACCAATTATTTTTGAGTTTCTCAAAGGAAAAACTTGAGGATCATTCTGATGAAGTTATAATATCAGTAATTCAAATGTGTAAAGAAGATAGCAGAATAAAGACTTTTCAGTTCCCTTTTCCTACAAACTTCCAATTATAAGGTAAATAAGCCACAGAACTATAATGTACAGCACAGGGAATACAGTCATCCCTCAGTGGCTGCAGGGGATTGGTTCCAGGACCCCCTCAGATACCAAAATCCACGATGCTCAAGTCCCTTATATAAAATGGAATAGTAGGGTCAGCCCTCCATATCTGCGGGCATCTGCAGATTCAACCAACCACAGACCCAATTTGATTGAATCCTTGGATGCAGAACCCATGGATATGGAGGGCTGACCAGTATAGTAAATAATACTATGTGACTTCCCTGGTGATCCAGTGGTTAAGACTCCACGCTCCCAATGCAGGGGGCACGGGTTCAATCCCTGGTCAGGGAACCAAGATCCCTCATGCTGCACAGCATGGCAATAATAATAATAATAATAATAATACTGTAACTCTGTATGGTGACAGATGGTAAATAGACTGATCATGATAATTTCTTAATGTATATAAATATTGAATCACTATGTTGTACACCTGAAACTAATATGTCAATAAGTCAATAAGAAAAAAATCATCCCCAAAGCAATAAGAAGAAACAAACACAAATACCATCTACAGAAAATTTAGGAGATATCTGTAACTTCCAAACCACAGTGAAGACAAGAGTATAGAGAGAAGAATTTAAAGAACCTAGCCGAAGGAGGGAGGGGCAAGATAGGGGTAGGGGATTAAGAGATACAAACTACTAGGTTTAAGAAAGCTACAAGTATATATTTTACAATACAGGGAATATAGCCAATATTTTATAACTATAAATAAATTATAACTTTTAAAAATTGTGAATCACTATGTTGTACACCTGAAACTTATATAATATTGTAAATCAACTATACCTCAATAAAGAAAAAAATAAAGAACTTAGCCCAAGAAAGATCAAAGTGTCTGTAAGCATCTGCAGAAAAGAATATCTGTAAAAAACCAGTTCCGGACTTCCCTGGTGGCGCAGTGGTTAAGAATCTGCCTGCCAATGCAGGGGAGATGGGTTTGAGCCCTGGTCTGGGAAGATCCCACATGCTGCAGAGCAACTAAGCCCATGCACCACAACTACTGTGCCTGCACTCTAGAGCCCGCGAGCCACAACTACTGAGCCCACATGCCACAACTACTGAAGCCTACATGCCTAGAGCCCGTGCTCCACAAGAGAAGCCACTGCAATGAGAAGGCCGCACACTGCAACAAAGAGTAGCCCCGCTCACTGCAACTAGAGAAAGCCCATGCACAGCAATGAAGACACAATGCAGCCAAAAAAAAAAAAAACAACCCACAAATTCCACATACAGAAACCTGAAGATTCAGAAATTTAAGGGATCAGGTACCATGGAGGCCCCAAGTAGGGGGAGGGCTTAAAAAAAAATGTTTATTTGACTCCTGGGCGCTCATGTTCAATCTGTCCATACAGTCAATTCACACCCATCTGCTTCAGAGCGACTGGACCTTTGAAACCCAGAAACAATAACATAAAAACAGTAGGTACTTCAGAAGATGAAAACATCCATTTGTCTAAAGACAGAGATCAAATTAAAGGCTAAATAATGAATAGTGGGGAACAGCCCTACCCCTTCCTGGTCCACCCCAGCTCATTTCCCTCTCTTACTCTCAAAATGCAAACAGCCACATTTACATAGTTAAGTAGAAATTGGAGGATCCCTTTTTGGAAAAAAGAACTGTACAGAGAAAACATGCTGATCACATCACATCACAAAACAAAGGCAGCTTGTTTCCAACCAGTTCACCAAAGAGTAAAACCCAAGACTATAAGCCCCACTCATTCACACAAAGCTTCTTAAGCTTCTCAGTGCCTCTCCCAAACAGGAACAAATTGACAAGAAGCTCTAGGTGTTTGAAAAAAAAGTCTCCACCATGAAAGAGAAAAGTCAAAACACATAGGAAAAAAAAAAAAATCCAAAGCAAACAGAGATAATGCAGAGAGCAGAAGAAAATGTACAAGAGATTATAATTAATATTCTGAGAGGGGTGGGGGGAAAGAGGAGATTACATCCATGAAATAAAACAAAATCTTTAAAAAAATCACAATTAAAGAAAGGGTTCTTAGATATGAAAATGATAGTAAAAAGTAAAAATTCAACAGAATTTTCTGCAATGATAGAAAAGTTCTGTGCTGTCCAACATGGTAGCCACTAAGGACTTTAAAAGTGGCCAATGCAACTGAAGAACTAAAATTTAATTTAATGTTAATTTAAATAGCCACATGTGGCCAGTGGCTACATACTGGATAGTGCAAAGTTGAAAGACAAAATAAAAAAAAAGTTTTTCCCAGAAACAGCAAAAGACAAAGACATGAGTAAGATAGAAAAGTTCCAGAATTTGAAGACCAGAAAAATCCAATATCTAAGTAATAGAAGTTCCAGATACAGAACAAGAGAAAACAGAAAAAAAAGGAACTAGCAAACTGAGTGTAAGGTTTATATAATTTGAGTTGATGAACATAAAATTCTTTTTTAGTATCATCATGAATTTGTGCTCTCTTAATAAGCTTAATTTCAGCTGACAGTAACGATTCTTTTCAATGCTCAACTGGTCACCAGTTTGTCAGTGGCCATTTTCTCTAGGTTCACCTCTTTTTCTTTCTCAAGGTGCTCTGTTTCCTTTACGTGGTAAACACTAAGACATTCTTGGTACAGCCAGAATGAACTACTTAGAGTACCTTTAACATGTTATCCTCTTTCACACATGCTGTTTTCTTCAGCGTGGAACCAATCACCCATCTTGAAAACCCCCACTCATCTTTGTAAAGCCAGGACACACACCAGTTCCTCTATAAGGAGACAGTAGAGGGCTTGGCTTGGAATCAGAGCTCCCCTATTGATTAAATTTGTGAGCTGGCAAGTCCCCTAACCTCCCTCTAATTGTTTCCTCATCTGCAAAATGGAAATAATGGTACTGACCTCAGAGGCTTGTTAAGGAGTAAATGAATTACTATGTCTAAGTTGCTTAGAATGGCACTTAGAACACAGCAAATGCTCAAGAAATGTTTATGATTATTAAAAAGTATTTTCTCCTAGGGACTTCCCTGGTGATCCAGTGATTAAGAATCCGCCTTCCAATGCAGGGGATGCAGGTTTGATCCCTGGTCAAGGAACTAAGATCCCACATGCCACGGGGCAACTAAGCCCTCATGCCGCAACTATTGAGCCTGCATACCACAAGCAAAGTGAAGCCCACGCACCACAACAAAAGATCCCGCATGCCACAACAAAGATCCCAGGTGCTGCAACTAAGACCCAACACAGCCAAAAAAAAAAGTATTCTCTCCTTAGGTGGAGTTAAGTGCATGCCCTTTGTTTCCAGGGAGCCTCGAATACATCTATTATAGCACTTACCATATTTCTATATATATAACCATGTGTCTCTCCCTTAGACAATGAGTACCTCACAAGCAAGGATTATGCTCTGTTTTTCTTTATATTCCAGAACACTAGCTAACCTAACTATGCTTGTTATAGTACTTAACAAATGCTTAGTAAAGAACTGAATGGTGAGTAAGGGTAAAGATCTGGATAACTATGAGAAAGGAGAAACTGTTAACCAGAAAGACAAAAAAGAAGCAAAAGGACTTAGCAATGAAAAAGAAGCCAGGGGTGGGGGAGGAGCAAAATAGGTGAAGAAGATTAAGAGGTACAAACTACTAGATATAAAATAAATAAGTTACAAGGATGTAATGTACAGCACAGTGAATACAGTCAATATTTTATAATAACATTGTATGGAATATAATCTACAAAAATATCAAATTACTATGTTGTACACCTGAAACTAATACAGTTGACCCTTGAACAATACAGTTAATCTGAGTATAATTTATAGTCAGCCCTCCATATCCGCAGTTCTCCTGCATCTGCGGATTCAGCCAACCAACGACCGTGTAGTACTGTAGTATTTGCTATTAAAAAATACCCTTTTGTAAGTGGATGTGTGCAGTTCAAAGCCACATTGTTCAGGGGTCAACTGTATAATATTGTAAGTCAACAATACTTCACTTAAAAATAATTAAATTCCAAGTCTTCTAGTCTGAATGAAAGAGATCATGTACCTGACATTCATTCATTCAACAAAAAACATGGTAAATATAATATGGCAGTGAATATCACAAAACCCTGCCCTTATGAAGATTACACTCTACCAGGAAGAATCAGAAAATAAATAATAGATACATAATTTATGGAGTAACAAGTGCTGAAAAGAAAAAATGTTATGAAGGAAAGCTGATAAGAAATAAAGAGTTTGCTTTTGACTGTGGATAGATTATAGGAAAGCATTTATGTAGATTCAGGAGACTTTTAGAATTATGTGATTGGTATACAGACTAGAGATTGGGTTAAAGATGTGCAAGTTCTCTGCATAAATGAGATAATTAGAGTCATAAGAACTTACTTAAGGAATAAATCTGAACATAAATGAGAACAGAGTCTGAATGGAAATATGAACAGAAAAGAGAGAATGGTGGGAGAGTGTATCATAAGAGATACATACATACAATTGGGAAAAAGTAGAAGAAAACAGGAAAGGGCTCAGAGACACATAGCAGGGGTGATCAGTAAGTATTTGCTAAATTGTGAATGAGTGAAAAATCAGTTTTTACTCCCCAAGGGAGGTATTTCTAGGTTTGGTCTTGCCAGAGGCTGAATGGGGTGAGAGGAAAAAAGGTCATCAAACATTTGGTATATTCAAATGAAATGTTCAAGTATAAAGGTTTGATAATACATTTTGTGGTCACTTTTTAATTTAAGGAAATTAACCAATATACATATTTTCTCTAACATCGAGTTGTTTTCAATCTACACCCTGCATAATGCCTGGATATAGAAATGCTTAAAAGATGTTTACTAAATGAAGATTTGCCTCTAGTCACAGTTCCCGAGACATAATTAAAATGTGCTCTTTTAGAAAGAAGTCTTTAATATGTTACCACGGCAGTGTCTGGATTGTAGTCATCAATCTGTTCGAAAGTATTTATATCTTTATTTCCAAGTGCTATTTGAAGAGCTATAGAATCATCAACATATCTAGGTTGGTAAGATTAAGGAAAAATGCTTTTATTAACAACCAAACAAATGATACTGTAATAAGACAGAAAAGTGTGTTCTATTGTCACAGGTTTATGACTTCAATGGACCCTACTTACTTTCCACATTCAGCTTTACTGAAAACACAGGCATAGTTTACTAGTCACAGCAGGAGTTGGCTATTTTCTGAAGCAAAGTCCCAAGGCATCACTTATTCCCTGTCAAGGGAGACAGAGAGGAAAGTCTTGGCGACTACCTATGTGACTCACGGCTCTACATCACCCTGGATGTATGTGGCCAGTGGCTGTGGGAAGAGCATCCTCAACTGGCATACTCATATGTTCAGAGCATTCTTCCTGGTTAATTGAGCTTGCTTGCCATGAGGGGTTCTCTTAAGTGCCACCTTTGGAGTATGTACCTTAAGTGACTGACTGTACATGTTTCTGTCAAGTCAATCTAAGTAGTGAGCAAGTTATAATGGATGAGCCTCAGGTTTTTAAACAAAAAGTTACTCTAAATTTTTGCTAGCACTGTAATTAAATTTAACAAAGATTTCACTATAAAAAAAGAAAGCAAAAAACAATTTGCAAACTTTTTACTGAATGTCTCACTAAAATATCACCACAAAAATACGGAAGAAGTGCAAAGTTCTACCCTTCTGTTTCAGAAAGGATACCGCCCAGCATAGCTTAGTGTTTCAGGATCAATGTCGTCTTCATAGGCATTCAAAGGGATGAGTTTCCTTTTGATGGGATCAAAAACTAGCTGATAGAGGAAGGTATTATTGGCCCGAATAAAGCCTTTGATGTAATCTTCTGGTACTGTTATATTCATCTTGAGATAATGTCCAATTTTCTTGATAACCTAATAATGAATGTAAAAATATTTATGAGTTATCTGCAGATAAAGAAGAGGGAATGCATTATTCCCAACACCCATCACTTTACATTAGAGAAGGATGAGGAGGGATAGAAAAATCAATTGCTTGTATCTACATTAAAAACCTCTACCAGTAAACACAACCATGTCATGACTTAAAATTCTAAGTCTCTATAACCGTATTTTCTTTGGTTTTTCTATTATTAATCCAAAGAATGAAAAATTCAGTTACACATCAAATTTACATTCCTAGGTATAACTTTAAGATACATTCTTCACCATCAAAGTCCATTTCATCTAGAAAGCAAAAAACAAACAACACACAAAACCTAAGAATTAAAAAAAACCCAAATATTCATAGATCATATTTTAAAAATGAAGTCAACATTCTAATTCCTGTTAGAGTCATGGATGATTAAAGCTGGAAGGGGTTTTAAATCTTTTATATCAAACTCAGAGACAAAGAAGAGAAGACGCAGAGAACTGAAGTCATCCTGTAGTCACAGGCTAATTAGTGCATGTTGCTCTATTCCGAAATCTGCCACCATCTCCCAACCTTGAGCTCTGTCTATTCTAGTATACCACCCTTAGTCCTGAGGACTCACATCTTGTACCCTTGGAGACAAAAAATGGAAATTCTGCTCTGCAAACTCTAAGGGCTTGAGAGAACTACTCAAGGGGGGGTGGGGTAGGAATAAGCTTCTTTAATGTATGTTTAATTTTTTAAGGTAAAGACATCAGAGAAATTATAGAGCAGCAATGTATGGGGTCTCAGAGTTTTCTAGAAAATACATGATACCACATCAAATTATATGAGGAAGTAATACAAGAATCCAGTTGTACTCTATTAAGCCACATTAAAGAGATTTACATAAATGTGCAATTCCTCTCATAACTTTCACTTGTTTTAGAAGATAACTTACTTTTCATAAAAATATGATACGTATGTTAAAATGCAATTAATTAATTATTGCTAATTTTAAGTGAATTAATAAACATTTTGATTTCTCTGTTTCAATTTCTTTTTTTTTTTGGCTGCATTGGGTCTTCATTGCTGTGTGCAGGCTTTTCTCTCTAGTCGCAGCGAGCGGGGGCTACTCTTCATTGCAGTGCACAGGCTTCTCATTGTGGTGGTTTCTCTTGTTGCAGAGCATGGGATCTAGGCACGCGGGCTTCCATAGTTGTGGCACGTGGGCCCAGCAGTTGCAGCACGCAGGTCCTGGAGCAGGTGGGCTTCAATAGTTGCAGCACGCAGGCTCTAGGGTACGCAGGCTTCAGTAGTTGTGGCGCATGGGCTCAGTAGTTGTGGTGCATGGGCTTGGTTGCTCTGCAGCATGTGGGATCTTCCTGGACCAGGGATTGAACCTGTGTCCTCTGCATTGTCAGGCAGATTCTTAACCACTGTGCCACCAGGGAAGTTCCTTCTGTTTCAATTTCTGACTCAGTAAATATCAATAGCTATAACCCATATAACTAAAAATAATTGCCACAAAGAGATTTTAAGAGTGTAAAGGGATCCTGAGACCAAAAAGTTTGAGAACCACTACTACAGAGTAACAGGACAGAAATCAAAAGACTACATTTTAACATTAATTTTACCCTAGAATATCTTATCCTTAAGTTTCTTTATATTAGTCTTCATTTAAAAAAATTACTACTTGTTTTTTGTCAGTTGCTGAAAACATGGTTCATCCGTTGCCAAAACCAAAGTTCTAGTGTTTTAGTCATTTTCTCCTTTCAATGACACCATATTGGATATGGATATAATAGAATATTTAAGATCCATATTCTGAGCAGTTCATCTATTATTTAAGAACTGCTTCAGAAACTGAATATGACACTTGGTAAATCACTCTTACCTTTAAAATATCTGGATTATTGGCTAGTCTTAGTACTTTGCAGGCCTTGGCTAATCCAATCCCACGCAGTGATGAGAGATAGTCACAGCCTGAAAGAATGCACATATAACGGAACTTCTCTTCTGTGAACACATCCCCAAGCTGTTTGCACATTCCTAGCCGAGCCTGATCAACTTCTAGTCCATTTCCAAACTGGTCCATTTTTAAAATAACCTTCAAGAGGAATGGAAACTGTTAACACCTGAAAGAGCCATTTTTATTTTTCATCATCTAAGACATTGCAGTATTTCTAAGAAGTCTTTCTTGTTCTTTATCATAACTGAGAAGAGAGACAGGTAGGCCAGTTAATTACTGTGATATTTGCAAATAAGTTAAATTGAAGCATAGGCTATGGCTAGACAAGGTCATACGCCAGAACTCAATTGTCTTGACTCTGGTATAAAGAAGGCCCTTTTTGACATGATAACCTATTACAGGGTTATCATATCAAATACCAATTCATACAAAAAGCATTTTCTCCTTACCTTCCGCTTTTACATATTAAAGTAACCCTTTTGCTTAGTCTTAAAGTAATACATGTCCATTGTAGAAAATTTGGAAAACACAGAAACTCAGGGAGAAGAAAACAGAAGTTGCCTCAAATGCCTCATCTATCACTGTTACCCAGCATTAACCTTTTCACAGATCCTTCTTCATCTATGAAATAAATAGATAATATAAATAACACAGATATTAACAAAAATGAAATCACCTTATAGTTTTGTATCTTAATATATCATAATAAAATTTTCCATTAAATAATTTTATACATAATTCTAAATAACTGCATAACATCTCATTAGTAGATAAGTTAGCTTATTTACCTAACCTAATTGAAAAATATAAAGCATATGTTATCATTATTAAAATATAAGGCCACATTCCACTAAAGAATTTGGAGAAAACAAAACCCTCTAACTGTAAGGGCTTACTCTGAAAAATCGTCCAGATTACACAAATGTCAAGCAGCAAAACCTTTCTTTTCATTTTAATAAAACAATTATTAACAACTGTAAGTAAATATTAGTTGCAGGTATTAAATAGGATAAAAAACTTCAGCTCCTGATTTACACTATTTCCATCCACACAGAAAAATAGTATGGAGTAGTTGTAGTTAGGTACCTTTTTACAGCCAAAAGCGAGGAGATCAGAGTCTTCTGTAATTACAGCTTGTACAATACCAGCCTTGTTAAGATAGGCCAACTGTGCATCTGCTTCATATGGAGCCACAAGACAATCTACTCCCTGAGACCGAGCAGCCTATGGGAAAGGATTGGTCAATCTAAAGAACAGCATCTGCAAAGCACTGAACAACTTCCTATATCAAACCCATTTTATTACCAGCCTCAACATGTATTGAATACTTGCTAACATTATTTTTGAAAATCATTTCCTTTGAAGTAAGTTTTTCTACTTTTAGTCCTATATATATTGAACTAATCATACAGCCACTAAGAAATCTTTTTTTAAAAATCAATATATAAATTAGGAAAAAAGAAATATTGCTGTACATTTGGGGGCAAATACAAGCTATAAAGCTTAATTATTTCAAATTATAGAAAGCTACCATCTTAAGAACGATTATGCTCTAAAAAGAACACAAGTCATGCGTTTCCCCAGGTTCTCTTATCACAGGACACGAGTCTGACACTGTACTGAACAGAATTTAATCACTATCTTCCTATTTGTTTACCAAGCAGTTTGAACACAGACCTGAAAAGGGGGAAGTGTGGGCTGTGATTTTGGGCATGCTGACACTAAGATTTATGGTAATAGGTAATAAGGAAATAAGCTTCTAAGAAGCAGATCAAGTAGACTAGAAGTCTGTAGAGATCCTGAGTTGGCCAGGCTACTTCAACAGATCTCTGACAGTCATTCATGAGTGAAGGTTACAGTAACTGTCGAAGACTATGAGAGTGGGGTGGGGTTGAACCTCCAGGAATTTATTCCTTGCATCTCTGCGGAGCACATCTATCTATGTAAGTGACACATCTAAAACGGGAGAGCTTCACTTATTCCTTAGGATTTCTCCCTTGGAAACTGTTGGACTCCTCTCTTCTACCTACAGATACTATTCCTTCTTCCTATGACACCCAGCTTTCCTGAAGGTTAGGCCTAGAATAATTTTCCTCCCTTTACTCCCTTAACAAACAACTCAACAAACAACTTATAACTAGCTAAATGAACCCAGTAATTTGTTACTTTGGCTTAATTTCTTATTTAGCTCACCTTAATTACGTTGTGGGCCATAGCGTGTGTGATATTGATAGAACGGGTGAAACATTCTCTGGCTTCTGAGACCTTCCCCTCACGAAGAAGCTGCTTTCCCTTAAGAAGATTGGCTTGTCTTCTTCTGCAAGATAAAAAAAAAAAGGTGAGAGAAGGACTCAAAAAATTACAATAAAACTATAATTCAAGAATTTTTCCTAGAATAAAAAATGTTTGACTCATTTGAAAGTGCACATCCAATCCTTGAGAACATTAACCCAGATCTTTGGGGCTTCTAGACAAAAAGAACAAGGATTTATAGTGCCTGTACACACAAGCTTATCATCAGACTTTCCCATAGCAATGCTTCATGTCAAAAGAAAATGGAGTAATGAAGACACTTAAGAAAATGTAAGTCAAGGCTTTTACACCATTAAAACTAACTTTCCAGTGTAAAGGGTGCAACTTTATCAACATACTAAGAACTTGAAGTATACTGTTTCCTGTGAGTTTCTCTGTGGAATCTATTAATACTAGAGGACAAACTATGGAAAAACCAAAAAAACATGAGAGACATTGATATAAGGACTATTAATAGCCATCAGCTTTATCGTGATTTGTAGACACAAGACTAAATAACTACTGCTCTCTCCCTGTTTAGGGAGAGAGCAGTAGTTATATGCCCTGACAATGTAGTACCACTATGTTTGAAATGGGGGGAGAGAGTGCACATGCAAAGGAAAGAAAAAGAAACTGTAACAGTTTTCAACAATCATATTGGTAGTGGTAGTATTCGTATTTTATTCTGAATCTATTGTTGAGTATAATGTGGGGTAAAGTAAATGAGTTATTATAAGATATTCTAACTTTATTATCCTTGTATACTTGAAAACGAGGATTCTTAGTAGGAAAGAAAGGAGCAACGGACACCATACAGAAAAAGTTAAGTAAAAAAAAACCCTGTAGTCTTGAATTTGAATTGAAGTATCAGTATGAACTCATGAAGTTTACCTTTTAAGTAAACGTGCATATACACATACACACAAATTTCCTAGTTCACTTTTAAACTGAGCTCCAGAGATGAGGAGACTTTGTAGAAAAGGATTTTAAATGCCCCTCCCACCACTACAGTGGCAAAAAGAAAGCTGATCCTACAGAGATAAGTCAGAAAGAGCACTCAGGTCAGAGACAGACAGCTGAAACATTTTTTAGCCTTTCTTGAAGTTAGCAAGAGGAAATAACTCTGTAATTAGAATTAAGAACAGGATGGGGGACACCCAGGTGGGATATGGCATGGACTAGTCTCTTAGCCACACTGGTTTAGGGTTGTCACCAATCCTTTAAGAAGTAACCTGGAACTAACTTTTTATTGAAAGTATTTTTAATAAACTGTGCATTATTCCTACTAGAATGTGGGTGCAGACAGTCCCAGTTAATCCTTTTATAAACTTTATAAAGTTCTGACTTTAAGAATCAGAGCCCACTAAATACAGCTAGATTGAAAAACCTAGACCTGAAGAGCCCTCTCTAATTTGATTCTAGGCCCAGAGATGGCAAAACTAGGCAAGCAGCACTCTCACAAAATGATCACTCAGTGAGGTTTACTTCTATTTGGGGCTAACTCATACTACCTTTAACAACTAAGCCCAGTGCTCTTTCCTGTACAGCACAATGACTCCTGGACCTAAAAACTAACACAGGGTAAAAACAAGAACAGATGAAAAGTGGCAGAATAGATGCTTCAATAAAATATAGAAATTCTTTCTAAGGTCTGTTATAAAAATACTAGATTCTGTTGAGTTAAATATGAATGACAAAATTTCAATTATAACTACTGAAAGAACAGAAATAGAGTACATCACTTTTCAACTAGAAACAAGAGACAACAATAAGGGTGGAAAAAACAATCAACCCAGAAGTTAAGCAAGGTAGGAGCTATAGATTAGTAATTAATGATCAATGTAAAAAGAATAAAACTCTCCAGTTTTAAAAATGACAAAGATTGGGCTTCCCTGGTGGCGCAGTGGTTGAGAGTCTGCCTGTCGATGCAGGGGACAGGGGTTCGTGCCCCAGTCCGGGAGGATCCCGCATGCCGCGGAGCGGCTGGGCCCGTGAGCCATGGCCGCTGAGCCTGCGCGTCCGGAGCCTGTGCTCCGCAACGGGAGAGGCCACAACAGTGAGAGGCCCGCATACCGCAAAAAAAAAAAAAAATGACAAAGATTGACAGAATGGATAAAAAAATTACAGTGATGTGTTCTTTATAGAAGACAAACTTAAAACCAATGACATAGTAAAACTGAAAATAAACAGAAAAAGACATTAGGAACATACAAAAGAAAATTGTTACTGCTATACAAACATCAGACAGGATAGACTTTAGAACAAAAAAGCATAGAGACTAAAAGAGTCACTGCATATTGCTTCAATTTGCCACAAAAATATAACAAATCCTAAACTTGAATGCAACCAATAAAATAGCTTCAAAATAAACAAAGCAAAAAAAATCGGACAGAACTACAAGGTAATTGACAATTCTGCTATCGTAGTGAAATTTTAATGTACTTTTCTCAGTAATTGATGAATTAAGTAGACACACATAAAAAACAAACAAAAAAAACATTAAAAAACCCAATAAGGATATGGAAGATTTGAACATTACAACCAATAAGCTTGATTTACTGGACAGACATAAAACCATCCACTCAATAACTGAAGAACACATACTCCTTTCTAGCACACATGGAACATCTAAGGAAATCTGTTCATGTACTAGAGATTAAAATAAGCCTCAATAAACTAAAATAAAAAGAAATTCGTATTATACAGACCACAATCTCAGATCTTTAAAAGTTAAAGAATTAACTTACTCTCTTCTAGACTTCTCCACTTCCTTTTTAGAAGGTAAAGTACATCCATCAAATACCAGGATAGGCTTGATCCCATGAGATAGTAACATATTTACAAATTTCATACAAAATCCTACATACCTATGAAAATGAAGAAAAATAATTAAATGCTTTGCATATTTAGGTAATACTTTTGCTATTTTTAAAACCAAATGAGACATATTATGAAAAGAGGTTTCTGTTTTTTTTAAGCAAATGTTTTCACAGGAAATGTAAACTCTAATTTAGACTTGGATCCTAATGGGCTATGGGATATTTGCTTTCCTCATGTGTAGATTAAAAGGCTTTGACATCCCTTTCAGTTCTGACATTGTGTGATTCTATATCTAGCCTTTTTACCCCATTTTCTTTTTTTTTTTGCTTTGAGAAATTTCAAATCTATTGAAAAGTTGAAAGAATAGCAGAAAAAATACCTGATTTCTCCAACAACACCATTATCATATCCAAGAAACTTAACAGCCACAAAATACCATCTAATATACAGTCTACATTAAAATTTGTCTGATTGTCCCAGTATTGTTATAACCAGTGGTGACCTGCTAAATGTTTAACAAGTTCTAGAGAAAGTGGTACCTAATATGTAGCATTTGCCAATCCCTGACATGAATATTCTACAGTGGTGGATAAACTACCAATATGGGCTCCCTAAATGCTGAACTGGGAGGAGATGGTGTATAGCCAGCTCATAAAAATTGACTCCAGCACAGCACTGCTACAATTTTTTCCCCTAGTCCAGGATGCAAACAAGAATCAGGTATTGCATTTCAATTTTTATTCTGGCAAGACAGTTAACAATAGCTCCATGTAGATTCATTCCAGGGTCACACGGATGGCTCAACATATGCAAATCATCACTGTGATACACCACATCAACAAAAGACAAAAACCATACGATGATCATCTCAATAGATACAGAAAAAACATTTGACAAGATTCAACATCCATTCATGATAAAAAACCCTTACGAAAGTGGGTATAGAGGGAACATATCTCAACATAATAAAAACTATTTATGACAAACCCACAGCCAATATAATACTCAATGGTGAAAGCTCAAAGCCTTCCTGCTAAAATCTGGAACAAGACAACGATGTCCGCTCTCACCACTTCTCTTCAACATAGTATTAGAAGTCTTTTCCACAGCAATCAGACAATAAAAAAGAAATAAAAGGTATTCAGATTGGTAAGGAAGACATGATACCATACATAGAAAACCGTAAAGTTGTCACATAAAAACTACTAGAACTGATAAATGAATTCAGCAAGGTAGCGGGATACAAGATTAACATACAGAAATCTGTTGCATTTCTTTACACTAACAATGAAATAGCAGAAAGGGAATATAAACAATCCCTTTTAAAATACTTAGGAATAAACCTCACCAAGGAGGTGAAAGACTTATATGCTGGGAACTACAAAACATTAATAAAGGAAATTGAAGAAATGAAAAGATATCCCATGCTCTTGGATTGGAAGAATTAATATTGTTAAAATGGCCATATGACCCAAAGCAATCTACAGATTTAATGCAACACCCATCAAAATACCCAAGACATTTTCATAGAACTAGAACAATAACCCTAAAATTTATATGGAACCATAGAAGACCCAGAATTGCCAAAGCAATCCTGAGAAAAAAGAACAAAGCAGGAGGCATAACCTGCCTAGACTTCAGACAATACTACAAAGCTATAGTAATCAAAACAGCATGGTATTCGCACAAAAACAGACATACAGATTAATGGAACCGAATAGAGATCCCAAAAATAAACCCACACACCTATGGACAATTAATCTTCAACAAAGGAGGCAAGAATATACAATGGGGAGAAGACAGTCTCTTCAGCAAGTGATGCTGGGAAAGTTGGACAGCTGCATGTAAATCAATGAAGCTAGAACACAGCCTCACACCATACACAAAAATAAACTCAAAATGGCTTAAAGACTAATATAAGACAAGACACCATAAAACTCCTGGAAGAGAACATAGACAAAACATTCTCTGACATAAATCATACCAATGCTTTCTTAGGTCAGGCTCCCAAGGCAATAGAAATAAAAGCAAAAATAAATAAATGGGACCTAATCAAACTTACAAGCTTTTGCACAGAAAAGGAAACAATAAACAAAACAAAAAGACAACCTATGGACTGGGAGAAAATATTTGCAAATGATGTGACTGAAAAGGGCTCAATTTCCAAAATATACAAACAGCTCCTACAGTTCAATTACAAAAAAACCCCAAACAACCCAATCAAAAAATGGGCAGAAGACCTACATAGACATTTCTCCAAAGAAGACATACAGATGCCTAATAGGCACATGAAAAGATGCTCATCATCACTAATTATTAGCGAAATGCAAATCAAAACAACAGTGAGACAGTGAGGTACCACCTCACACCACAGAATGGCCATCATTAAAAAGTCTACAAATAATAAATGCTGGGGAAGGTGTGGAGAAAAGGGAATCCTCTTACACTGTTGGTGGGAATATAAATTGGTGCAGCCACTATAGAAAACAGTATGGAGGGAGGTTCCTTAAAAAGCTAAAAATAGAGTTGCCATATGATCCAACAATCCCACTCCTGGGCATATACCCAGACAAAGCTGTAATTTGAAAAGATACATGCACCCCTATTTTCACAGCAGCACTATTTACAACAGCCAAGACATGGAAACAACCTAAATGTCCATTGAAAAATGAACGGATAAAGAAGATGTGGTATACATATAAAAGCAATGAAACGATGCCATTTGCAGCAACATGGATGGACCTAGAGATTATCATACTAAGTGAAGTAAGTCAGAAAGAGAAAGACAAATACCATATGATATCACTTACACATGGAATCTAAAATACAACACGAACGAACACATCTATGAAACAAAAACAGACTCACAAATATAGAACACAGACTTGTTATTGCCAAAGGGGAGGAGGGGTTGGGGAGGCAAGGATTGGGAGTTTGGGATTAGCAGATGCAAACTATTATATATAGGAAGGATAAACAACAAGGTCCTACTGTATAGCACAGGGAACTATACTCAATATACTGGGATAAACCATAAGGAAAAAGAATTTATATATATGTATAACTGAATTACTTTGCTGTACAGTAGAAATTAAACACAACATTGTAAATCAACTAGACATCAATGAAATTTAAAAACAATAGCTACACGTACAACTTCCATCAATTTTAACTCAAAAATATGAAAAGACACAATCTTAAAAGATAATCTTCTAAATCAAATATATTCATCTTAATGGAAAATTCACTACATTGTTCTTTTTTTCCTTTTATTGTAAACCAGTGACAATAGACCTTCATAGTCTACAGAACAATGATTGTGACCTAGTGATTAAGTATCAAGTAAAAATAGAAGAAAGCAAACATAAAATTGTAATAAATTTTAAAGGAAATTTACTTTTTTATTAAAAACTAGACAGAGGGACTCCCCTGGCGGTCCACTGGTTGGGATTCTGTGCTTCCACTGCAGGGAGCATGGGTTAGATCCCTGGTCAGGGAACTATGATCCTGCATACCGTGCAGTGTGGCAAAAAAAAATTACTAGAGAGAATATAAACATCAGACACCTGGTGCCCTCACTTTATATATTTTAGACATCTTTCCAGGTCAGCACATATAGAGCGACATCATTCTTTATTACGGTCATAAAGGTTTATCATAGGCTTATCCAAATTTTCTGACCTTTTCTGGTTAATATCCCCATCCAAAGGTGAAAAAAAAAAAGGAAAGTAAACTATCAAATGTGACTTATTAGTTGCAGTGGGAAAAAAAATTACACAATACTTTGCTGAAAGTCCTGAGACTTTCTAGTTCAGTAAACATTTACTAAACACCTACAACATGGTCAGTCCTGTGGAGTTCATCTCTGACAACAAAGGATACTCCCTGTACTCTGGACAACTCTTCCAGTTAGTCAAAAATCTCAGAATCCTTAAAAATTACCAAAAAACTAGAGATAAAGTTTCCCCCCAGTGAAGACAATTCAAAGAAACACTGAAGGTAGCACTGAAAAACTTGCAGGCTTCAACTGTAATTGCAACTGCTCAAATTTAGTGGTGGAAAAGAAATCACTTTCAAAAAATGATTATAACATGGGCTTCCCTGGTGGCGCAGTGGTTGAGAGTCCGCCTGCCGATGCAGGGGACACGCGTTCGTGCCCCAGTCCGGGAGGATCCCACATGCCGCGGCGCGGCTGGGCCCGTGAGCCATGGCCGCTGAGCCTGCACATCCGGATCCTGTGCTCCGCAACGGGAGAGGCCACAGCAGTGAGGGGCCCGCGTACCGCAAAAAAAAAAAAAAAAAAATGATTATAGCAGTTGGAGTAGCAGAAGTGCCCAGACTCCTTCAGATCCACACAAACTGTAACAGGTAACTTTTGGTCAAATTAACTCCATAGGCCTGAAAGCCCAAAACATACATTCATCTTTCAATAATGACTTCTCTGTTACTCTCCATCCCCACCCCTTCCCTCCATCTTCTGTAAACAAAAAGGGTTATTACTGTCCATTGTGCTTAAGTAAATCAGACTAAGATCTGTGAGCCTTTCCTCTAGGAGATAAATAATATATTGCAAAAAAGAAAACACATAATAGTATCCAAATTCCTGTGGGAAATCTCTGTCCAAAAACTATGCTTGCTTGTTTTTCTAGTGTTTCTATTTAAAAAATAAAGAGGACATTCGTCCTGCCTCAAATGAGGTCACAGAATTATGACTGGATGTCAACAGGGTCACCAGTTTTGGCCCCAAGTGAAGTAAAAGGGAGTCAGAACACCTTGTCCCTTAGAAGCAACTGCCTTGTTTTGCTAATAGGGCTTAGCAATGTGTTGTCTGTACCCAAGAAAGTAGGAGTCTGAAATCACCATGGATTTTTAGAATATTGTTAAAAAGTTTACCTTAGATAAAGAATAAAGAATACAGTCTTTGTCCATTAGTGTCCTAATACTCTGGCTTAGTAGAAAGAATGAAAACTAGGACTATAACATAGAAGGAAATGTTCCCTGATTTGGCAATATTCTAAAGCACATACTCTCACGTCTTGATAAACCTGGCATTGAATAAAAATGATCCCTTTCTGAAAAAAAGGCATTATAAGTCTCATTCTTAATTGGCAATGAATTAATATAAGGTCCAAACTTACTTATCGGTAGGTTCACCTTTGGCTAGTTTTTCAGCACAAGCTACAGCTCCTTTGTGAAGCCAGCAGTATGTATCCACAGCTACTACCTGCCCTTTATACTTCCTCATGTGGATAGGTTCAGAAGCTTCTTTGATAAATTGCAGTAATCCTTGTATCCCCATAGTGCCAAGTTAACTACATGATATGAAAAGAAAAAGGCAAAATTTAAAGCAAAATATATTTACCCAAAAGTGTTGGAAAAACAAAGGAAAAGAGCTTGGAAACTGATATAGCAGCGATTATCGTTCAGATATTTGAGAATCATGCTCTTTAATATTTTAAGTGGGCTCCTCCCTGTCAAACAATTTCCATAGTCTAAAATATTTACCCCAATCACTAATACTATCTCTAATGCCACTTCATAGTTCCTTAATGTTAAAGTGCCTTCCCACTTGGAATCATAACATTTGCTCCAAGCCCTTAACACAGTATAAAGCAAGCAGAAAGTACTAAAAAAGTATGAGACTGTTTTCTCTCCAAAAAGGCATTGTTAAAATCTATAAAACTATGTATGCTATGATACCACATTGCCTCTACACAGGCATTATAAGAAATAACATGCAAAACAGTTTGTAGAACATTTTAACTGAAAAATAAAATAATCAAACACAATTATAGAACTAAAGCTGTACTTGTCTAGGAATGAAATTAACTGCCATCAGAACGCTTTATCCCAACCAATGAACGTTGTTTATAACAGTGGTGGGTGGCGTCCAGAGGCAACTCCACTGGACTCTCTGAAAGCTATCCCCAAATAATGTGAAACCATGCCTGCTGTGCAAATAGTTTCAAGAAAAATGTTTTAGCTTCCCACCCTCTTCCGTCTAGGTTGCAGCCCCCAAGCCCTTTCTATATGGAAACCTGTAGCTGCCAGTCCTTTTTCAAGCAACTATTGCCCCTTCCCCCAACTCCCCTGATAAAAAAGTAAAAGCAGTAGACACTGAGTAGCTGCTCAGCATTTTGTAAAATAAATCTCTCCCATAAGGCATTATGTTTGGGAGGAAAGGAAGAAAGTACAGGATCAGAAGTCAGACTTACCCTGTTGAAACCCTGTATCAAAGCTGTGCTACTCTAGTTCAGCAGTTCTCAATTTTCAATTCTTGGCACATTCTCAACTCCACTCCTAGGGACTATGATTCATTAGTCCTGGAGTGAGGCGGGAATTCTAAATTTTAAATATGGCAGGTAATTTGGACACAGGAGGTCCTCTAGCCACAGTTTAGGAAAAACAATTAGTCTCCTACCTCTCAGACGTTCCTGAAAAGAGTTTTCTTTCTCTGAGGAAAACTGACATAGTATATACATTTCGTGAAACTTACATTTTTTTCTAAGTTAGGTAAATATTCTCGAATAAATGTTTCCTCTTCAGCACAATGAGAACGATGCGGGGCCTTAGGCACAAAGCATCCTCAGGAGACCGCCCGCAGCACCAAGTAGTAGTGACAGCACAACGTCACCGCTCCATCCCGTTTCACAGGGATTGGCAGGGAGGCCCACAGGCCCTTTCCAGGAAACACGTTCCTTTGGCCTGCACAACGTTAAGAAAACAATGTACTTGTCAAACATTTGGAAGCTGGGAAGTTGCATGTAAAACTGACCTGATAGCTTGCGCAGGAAAACGAGAGGACCCTCCCTCGGTTCGCCGAACCGCAGCCCTGGCCAGGCCGAGCGCGCTCCCCCGGCCCATACACCGCCGCACTACAAATTCATTTCAGGGGTGCCCCCCAGCCCCGCGCCGCCCTCGGGGCCACTGCAGGGTCTGGGAACGCGTGAGACCCTCCCCTTCAGCCCCGCAGACCCCGGATCCCGAGGGCAGGGGCGGGAACCAGCGGGGACCCACCGCGTGCCCTGAACAGCCCGCTCCGCTCGCTTCCCGGCTAGGTCCCGCGCCGTCCGTCGGAGGGCAGCCCTGTGAGGGCTCAGAAGCCTATCCTCAAGGCCCCCACTCGCCTGGGCCGGAGCACGCTAGGCGGCTTCGGGGAACTCAAGGGGCAGGGGCACAGGGACGCAGCTGTGCCCCGGCATCCGGACCTTTCAATTTGCGCGGGATGGCCCGCGACCCCGCCCAGAGGAAGTGACGTCACGCCCCATTTCGATGCCGGCTCCGCCTCCCACGGCCTCCCGCTTCCGGCCTGTGCCCGGACATCGCCGAGTGGATTCGGAACGCTGCAGCTGCGAGCGCTTGGTTCCCGGGGCAGCCTTCTGGAGGGGTGAGCGGAGCTGGCTCTGCTGGCCAACAGGGCACGGCGCCCGGGATGCGCATTGAGTTCCTCTCGCGGGCTGCTGGGAGTCGAGGATCTCTCCCGACTGCGGCCTCAGGTCTGAGCGCTGAAGCTCTGAGAGGTCCGCAGCGTGTTTGTGTTGAGGTTTCTAAACTTAAGGGTTCCTGCTGGAATTGTCCCTAGTCCTTGTGTTGTGCTGCTAACCCTGGCTCTTGCCAGGCAGCTGCACGTGGGCTCCAGGGACACAGAAAGTGCAGTTTGAGATATTTATTCCCTGGACCCTTCCTGTAGACTTTGGGAAGGGGAGGGAGCGCTTACTAAATAATTTAACTGATAAGTGACAGAGAGTCTTTCCTTAACCGGGCTGGCCAGGCTTCTCTGCCCTCTTCTCAAAGCCTCAACCTTCGCATGTAAAGACTTGAACAAACACTAACATGGTCTTTTAACATCAAATCCACATCCCTCGAGTGACCCCAGCCCCATTTGAAGTGCCTGCCTGAGAAAGCTCAAGGCTGCCAAAAGAATTTAGCATTTGTACCGGTCAACATCCTAAGGTAGGATCTCTACCCCCATGTTTCTAGGAGGGGAGGAGCCTAACTGCCATAAATTCTGGTTAGCAATCCCAGGTGAGTCTCCAGTTCTCCTTCCTGATTCTTTTTTGTTTTTCACTCCCTGCCTCTACTGAGCCACCACTCACTTACACCCCCATTTCCTCTTGTAACTGCCCAGTAGCTTATGTACAAATCCAGGGTGAGTTCATTTCATGCTTGACACTTTTCCCTGTTGCAATATGTTATTTTTTTTTTTTGCTGTACGCTGGCCTCTCACTGCTGTGGCTTCTCCCGTTGCGGAGCACAGGCTCCGGACGGGCAGGCTCAGCGGCCATGGCTCATGGGCCTAGCCGCTCCGCGGCATGTGGGATCTTCCCGGACCGGGGCGCGAACTTGTGTCCCCTGCATCGGCAGGCGGACTCTCAACCACTGCGCCACCAGGGAAGCCCTGCAATATATTATTGACTAAAATCTGTCCTGACTACTTTACCTAGTGTCCAGCTTTGTTTACCTTTGGCCTGGGGAAACTATAACCAGTCATGAAAATGGGCCTATGGTGCACAGACTTTAAAGACGTTTTTGACTTTTGTGGCGGAAGCTTCAAGTCCTCATAATGCTCTAGACCTGGTTACTGTCTCTTAGAAATATTGTGGTAAAAAGAAATTGGCAAGAACCTTAGGTCAGACCACAGAGTATACTCTGGGCCCAGAGATGGGCACGAATAATTCAGACTCAATTTAAGGAGTTAAAGGGGAAGAAGTGAGCACATTTTAAAAAATGCTCCCTTGGGGGCTTCCCTGGTGGCGCAGTGGTTGGGAGTCTGTCTACCGATGCAGGGTACATGGGTTCGTGCCCCGGTCCGGGAGGATCCCGCATGCCGAGGAGCGGCTGGTCCCGTGCGCCGTGGCCGCTGGGCCTGTGCGTCCGGAGCCTGTGCTCCGCGGCGGGAGAGGCCACGGCAGTGAGAGGCCCGCGTACCGCAAAAAAAAAAAAAAAAAAAAAAAAAATGCTCCCTTTTTGACTGCCTACTCTGTATGTTTCTCTCAGGTTTCTGTTTAATGTCTTTTCATGATCAATCTAACATCTATCATGTCAACATATTACCTTATAAATTGTTGGAAAGGTGCCACTTGGGGAAGTGTGCTTAGTGGGAGCAAGGCTGCCTCCCTAGTTCTGGTCTGAAGAGCTGAGGCTAGGAGAGGAGGTCAGAAAAACTATCTTCCCTTGTGATTCTAACAGCTGAATAGCGGTAGACCTCACTCTGGACCAGCTTGGAGCTCACTGTAGTGGAAGGTGGGGGACAGTTCCAAACTGTAGGTTGAAGAGGAATTTAAGTGTGAGTGGGATGTGTTTGTCAGTAGTCAGTTTGGACTGACTGCCTACTGTAAGTACTGCTTCAATATGTCTGATCCAAGCAAGAGTATGCCACACATGAGGGTCTTAGGAAGGAGCCCAGATATCAAAAATGTGCCCACAGCATCATGAAACTGACCTAGGTTGCTGCCCTACAGACAACCCTTATCTTTATTACTAATTTGACTCCAAAGTTACCAGACTGGATTCTTGGCTGCAGTGTTTAAAAACTAAAAAAGAAAATACCAGTTAACAATGATTTCATAAACAGAATATTTTTACTCTTTGCGAAGATAAAGCCATTTGAATCCATTCATGCAGTTACTTACTACACGCCTTTGGTGTGCCTGTCAGTACTAGGTGGTATGGGGAACGCAAAGAACTGGTTGCTGTCTTCAAGCAACGTAGGATCTAATTCTGTAGACAAAACATATTCATCAAAAAATTAAATCATAACTCATGATGATGTGTTATTAAATTCTGAAATGAGTGGTACACACCACAAATTATCAGCTTAAGATTCAGTCTTACCAGCTCTATGAACTCTTCCCTGACATGTGCCCAAACATCCTGTGATGACCTCTGCCCTGACCCTTCTCATACTATTTTATTTGACTTTGTCCTCCAGATTTACCAAATAATAATACAGGCCCAGTTACAGATGAATTTCAGGTAAGCAACAGATACATTTTTAGTATAAGTATGTCTAGTGCAACATTTGAGACATATTCTAAAAGAAGATTCCATGTTTATCTGAAATTCAAATGTACCCGGACAGTTGTATACGTACCACATCTTTATCCATTCACCCATCAGTAGACACTTATGTTGTTTTCATATCCTGACTCTTGTAAATAATGCAGTAATGAACATAGGGGTGTATATAATTTTCAAAGTAATGTTTTCAGGTTCTTTGAATAAATACCCAGAAGTGGAATTGCTGGGTCATATGGTAGTTCCAACTTAAGTTTTTGAGGAATCTCCATACTGTTTTCCACAGTAGCCGCACCAATAGTGTACAAGGGTTCCTTTTTCTCCATATCCTCTCCAACATTTATTTCTTATCTCTTTGCTAATAGCCATTCTAACAGATGTGAGGTGATACATCATTGTGGTTTTGATTTGCATTTCCATAATAATTAGTGTGGTTGGACATCTTTTCATATGCTTGTTGGCCATTTTATGTCTTCTTTGGGAAAATGTCTATTCAGATCCTCTGCCCATTTTTGTATTGGGTTGTTTGGGTTTGTTTTTTGGTTTTTTTGATGTTGAGTTGCATGAGTTTTGTTTTGTTTTGCGGTACGCGGGCCTCTCACTGTTGTGGCCTCTCCCGTTGTGGAGCACAGGCTCCGGACGTGCAGGCTCAGCGGCCATGGCTCACGGGCCCAGCCGCTCCGCGGCATGTGGGATCTTCCCCGACCGGGGCATGAACCCGTGTCTTCTGCATCGGCAGGCAGACTCTCAACCACTGCGCCACCAGGGAAGCCCTGCGTGAGTTTTTTATATATTTTGGATGTTAACCCCTTAACAGCTACATGATTTGCAGATTTCTTCCCATACTGTAGGTTACCTTTTCGTTTTGATGCTGGTTTCTTTCATTGTGCAGAAGCTTTTTAGTTTGATGTAGAACCATTTGTTTATTTTTTGCTTTTGTGTCACTTGCCTTTGAAGTCAGATCTAAAAAAAACCCACGAAGATAGATGTCAATGAGGTTACTGCCTATGTTTTCTTCTGGAAATTTTATGGTTTCAGGTCTTACATTCTAATCTTTAATCCATTTTGAGTTAATTTATGTATATGGTATAAGATAGTGGTCTAGTTTCATTCTTTGCACATGGCTGTCCAGTTTTCCCAGCACCATTTATTGAAGAGACTATCCTTTCTCCTTTGTATGTTCTTTGTACCTTTGTTGTAAATTAACTGTCCATATATGTATGGGTTTATTTCTGAGCTCTCAGTTTTTTTTGTTTGCGGTACGCGGGCCTCTCACTGTTGTGGCCTCTCCCATTGCAGAGCACAGGCTCCAGATGCGCAGGCTCAGTGGCCATGGCTCACGGGTCCAGCCGCTCTGCGGCATGTAGGATCTTCCTGAACTGGAGCATGAACCCATGTCCCCTGCATCAGCAGGCAGACTCTCAACCACTGCGCCACCAGGGAAGCCCTGAGCTCTCAGTTTTGTTCCATCGAGCTGTGTGTTTGTTTTTGTGCCAGTACCAATCTGTTTTGATATCTATAGCTTTGTAGTATAGTTTGAAATCAGGAAGTGTGATACCTCTAGCTTTGTTCTTCTATCTCAAGATTATTTTGCCTGATGGGGATCTATTGTGGTTCCATACAAATTTTAGAATTATTTGCTCTAGTTCTGTGAAATACGCCATTGGAATTTTGGTAGTTTGCATTGAGTCTATGCTGCTTTGGGACAGGGACAATTTAACAATATTTTTTCTTCCATGAACATGGAATATCTTTCCATTTTTTTGTGTTTTCTTTAATTTCTTTCATTAGTGCCTTATGGTTTCCAGTGTGTAGGTCTTTCATTTCTCTGGTTAAATTTATTCCTAGGTATTTTATTGTTTTTGATGTAATTGTAAATGGGATTATTATTTTTTGCTTCTCTTTTTGATAGTTGTTGGGAGCCAAGAAGTTTTCGCCATTAGAAGATGGCCGACACTCTGCTTCTCTTCCTGCTTAATGAGATAAAAGCCCGCGCCTAAAAACGAAAGCCCGCGCTTCCAACGAAAGCCCGCGCACGCAGCACCAATGATAATTTGCCAAATACTTCCCTTATTCTGGATCCCGCCCCCCTTTCTCTGTACTGTATAAATACAGCTACTGCAGCAATAAAAGTTTGAGGCTTGATCAGGATTTTGTCTTGCCTCCATTCTTTCGCGTCTCCTGCCCCTTCTTCTCTTTTCAACCCCTACAGGTTCCTCCTCGGACTCACAAGGATTTGTCCTGCTGGTCGGGACTCCCGGGGACGCCCGGGGCCGAGCACAATTGGCGCCCAACGTGGGGCTCGAGGAACGGATCCTAACGGAGGTAGCACGCTTACGAAGGCCTGGCCAGGCACCCACTGAGCCGCCGCGAGAGTGAACTCGAAAGTGCAGCTCGATTAGGTCCCCGGAGGACTAGCCGCCCTTCGGCAGTTGTGACCGGTAGAGAGTAAGGTAAGTGGAGCTTAAAAATGGGACAGGAATTGAGTTCCCACGAACTCTTTCTTCAGGGGATCGAGGATTCCCTCAAGATGCGAAAGATTAAGGCTAGAAAAAAAGATTTGCGTGATTTTTTAAATATTTTTGTCTGATGTTTGCCCATGGTTCCCACAAGAAGGGACGATAGATAAAAAATGTTGGAATCGTGTAGGAGATTGTTTAAATGATTATTATAAGACTTTTGGGCCTTCTAAAGTACCTGTGACTGCATTTTCATATTGGAATTTAATTAGAGAGATTCTTATGGGTCATTTTTTTGACCCCGATATCCAAAAGGTTGTTGAGACCGGAGAAACAATTCTTAAAGCAGCCCCTATGATTCCAATGAGGCTCAGGCTGCTTTTCCCCCTGGTCTGTTGGCTCAAATACAAAATGCTGGCCTTAAGGCCTGGCGCCGCCTTCCGCCTAAGGGTTCGGCCACAACTTCTTTGGCGAAAATTCGCCAGGGACCAGAAGAGCCTTATTGTGAGTTTATTAGCCGCCTCACGGACGCCACCGAACGTCTGGTGGGCGACAGTGAAACTGATAACGCCTTTGTTAAACATTTAGCTTATGAAAATGCTAATCCGGCCTGCCAGGCTGCCCTTCGGGCTCATCGTGGTGGTAGCCTTGCTGATTATATTAAATTGTGTTCCGGAATTGGTCCCTCCCATTTTGTTGGCCTTGCAATAGGAGCCGCCCTAAAAGATTTTATTTAAAGACACATCCGCCCTAGACAAACAACAAAAAACTTGCTATAATTGCAAACAACCTGGACACTTTGCCCGGGATTGTCCACTATATAGACAAGGACAGTCATCAAAGGCTAACCCACAACAACCCCAACATCAATCCCGAGCTCCTCCCACCACCGTTTGTCCTCGCTGTAAAAGAGGCAAACATTGGTCTTCGGAATGTTATTCAAAAACGGACATAAATGGCCAACTACTCCCCAAAAAACAGGGAAACTTTTCATGGGGCCAGCCCCTGGCCCCTTCCTTGGAACCGAACCAAGGGGCGATTCGGTTTGTTCCTCAAAAATCTGGACAAGTTCCCCTCACCCAGACGTTGGCTCCCTCTGCCGAGCCACCCCCGGAAGCGCAGGATTGGACCTCTGTGCCTCCACCGACTCAATATTAGTCCCAGAACAAGGAGTGCAACCGATTCCCACAGAAGTTTATGGCCCCCTGCCCCCAAATACTTATGGCTTAATTTTAGGAAGAGGTAGCTCTGCTTTGGCTGGCCTCCAAATTATACCTGGTGTTATCGACAATGATTATTCGGGTCAAATTACCCTTTTGGCATCTGCTTTACAAGGCCCTATATCGATCCCTAGAGGTCAAAGGATAGCACAGTTAGTATTGTTACCCCTAAATTCTTTGAATAAGAGCCACACTAGTTACCCTAGAGCAGATGCTGCTTTTGGTTCCTCAGATGTCTATTGGGTCCAACAAATTACTCCTGAAAGGCCGCTCTTAACCCTGTGGTTAGATGGAAAGAAATTTGAAGGTTTAGTCGATACAGGAGCTGATGCAACAGTTATTTCGGAGAAATATTGGCCCTCCTCTTGGCCTTGTACAGTATCTATAACTCATTTACAAGGCATAGGACATTCTACCAATCCTAAACGGAGTTCCAAGGTTCTTACATGGACAGATGCTGAAGGTAATACTGGACAGGTGCAACCTTACATTTTGCCACACATCCCATTAAACCTTTGGGGACGCGACATC
Source organism: Phocoena sinus (assembly GCF_008692025.1). NCBI lineage: Eukaryota > Metazoa > Chordata > Mammalia > Artiodactyla > Phocoenidae > Phocoena > Phocoena sinus. The sequence goes on along the minus strand of NC_045763.1, from coordinate 156,228,095 downwards.
TTGTCACAATTAAAGTTAATCATGGCCAGCCCCAACGAGGTGGTGACCCAACAAATGCTGAATCAAGGGTTTCTACCAGGCTTAGGTTTAGGAAAAAATAATCAAGGAATCAGACAACCTATTTCCCTGACATCTAATATAAGTCGCCAGGGCCTAGGTAGTTCGCCTTTTTCTTAGCGGCCGTTGACCTTCCTGTGCCCCATGCGGACAAAATACGATGGAAAACTGATGACCCCGTTTGGGTGGACCAATGGCCTTTAACAGAAGAAAAACTCACAGCTGCCACAAAGTTAGTACAGGAACAATTGGCCGCTGGACATTTGGAAGCCACCACTTCTCCATGGAATACCCCTATATTCGTGATAAAAAAGAGGACTGGCTCATGGCGACTCCTCCAAGACCTTAGGGAAATTAATAAAACGATGTTTACTATGGGAGCTTTACAGCCTGGCTTGCCCTCTCCTATTGCCATTCCAGCTGGTTATTTTAAAATTATTATTGATCTTAAAGATTGCTTTTTTACTGTCCCTCTTCATCCTCAAGATAGAGAACGTTTTGCGTTCAGTCTCCCAGTAATTAATTTTAAAGGCCCAATGCCACGTTTTCAATGGAAGGTCCTCCCACAGGGTATGGCAAATAGCCCCACCTTATGTCAGAAATTTGTTGCACAAGCTATAGATCCTCTTAGGGCTCGTTGGCCTGATATTTATATCATTCATTACATGGATGATATTCTTTTGGCTGGAAGATTAACTGACGAGCTCCTTAATTGTTATCAAGATTTAAAGGATAATCTTGCTTCCTTTGGCCTTCAAATTGCTTCGAATAAGGTACAATTAAAAGATCCATACTATTATCTTGGTTTTGAATTAAATGGGAATATAATTACCACTCAAAAGATACACATACAGGTATCACATTTACAAACCCTTAATGATTTTCAAAAATTTTTGGGAGATATTAATTGGCTACGACCATATCTTAAACTTACTACGGGAGAGTTAAAACCTTTATTTGAAATTTTACAAGGGCCATCAGATCCCTTGTCACCCCGTAGGCTGACTAAAGAGGCTAAAAATTCTCTTCAATTAGTAGAAAAGGCCATTAGATGTCAGCAGATTACCTTTTTAGATTATGGTCGTCCCTTTAGTCTTATTGTCTGTGCCACTGCACATACACCCACTGGAGTTCTATGGCAAGATCATCCCCTTTTGTGGATACATTTGTCCGTTTCTCCTAACAAAGTGCTTAAGACCTACCCTTCCTTAGTAGCAAAGGTTCTTACTTTAGGCAGGGAAAAAAGCCGTCAATTTTTTGGCAGAGATCCTGATCATTTGATTCTCCCCTATACCAAAGAAGAACTTAATTGGTTACTGCAAACTGATGATAAATGGCTTGTTTCCTTATCCTCCTTTCAGGGTAATATTGATAATCATTATCCTCCTGATAAGCTCCTTCAGTTTGCTAGAAAACATCTCTTTATATTTCCCAAAATTACTTCTGCTGTTCCTTTGGTAGATGCTGCCTTAGTATTTACTGATGGATCATCATCCGGTGTTGCTGTATATGTTATAAACAATCAGTCCTATAGGGTACAATCCCCCTTTTTGTCAGCACAGCTTGTTGAGCTTTTTGCCATTCTTCAGGTTTTTGAAATATTACAAGAAACCCCCTTTAATTTATATACGGATAGCTCATATATAGCCTTGTCCGTCCCCCTTTTAGAAACTGTTCCATATATTAAACCCTCTTCCAATGCTGTTCCCCTTTTTCAACAGCTTCAGAGTCTTATACTCCGGAGACAAGTGCCTTTTTTTATTGATCATCTTAGGGCTCATACAGATCTCCCTGGACCCCTTTCTCAGGGCAATGATTTAGCTGATAAAAATGCCCGCCTAATGTGCACCATAACCTCTGATCCTATTTCTCAGGCTACTCAATTTCATCAGCTACATCATGTTAATGCACATACTCTTCGCTTGTTGTTCAAGCTCACTCGAGAGCAGGCAAGACAAATTGTAAAAAATTGTCCAGGGTGCGTTACACTTTTACCTCTTCCACATCTTGGAGTAAACCCAAGAGGTTTATTACCTAATGAAATTTGGCAAATGGATGTCACCCATCTTGCTGAATTTGGAAAATTAAAATTTATTCATGTGTCCATTGACACTTTTAGCGGCTTTATATATGCCTCCCTCCAGAGAGGAGAAGCCACAAGAAACATTATTTCACATGTGCTCCAAAGTTTTACAGTTTTAGGCAAGCCTCAAATAATTAAAACAGATAATGGGCCTGGGTATACTTCCCAGGCTTTCCAAGATTTTTGCACCCGGTTTCAAATAAAACATCTTACGGGAATTCCCTATAACCCCCAGGGTCAAGGCATAGTAGAAAGAGCCCATCAAACTCTTAAAAATACCATTTCCAAACTTAAAAATAATGATTTAACTGCTACAAAAAATTCCCCAAAAAATATTCTTAGTCATGCCCTATTTGTTATTAATTTTTTACAATTAGATATTAATGGTAGATCTGCCGCCGATCGTCTTTGGCATCAAGAAACTAAAAATCAATATGCACAAGTTATGTGGAAAGACCCTTTGACCTTTAAGTGGCATGGGCCCGATCCACTCCTCATCTGGGGGAGGGGGTCTGCATGTGTATACAATACCAAGGAAGGTGGAGCACGTTGGCTGCCCGAGCGTCTTATTAAACCTATAAATTCTATGAAATAATGAAAATTATCCAGGGCCCTTTTCCCTGAGATTGTATTTCTTTTCCTTTTCAGAAAAAGATGGAGATCCTCTTGGCATTGAAAAGACGACAAAGACAACAAGGACTATCCGTTGTGACCCTGATCCTGTCATCTTTGCTGGTTGTCAGCCAGGCTGAACCCCCTCCACACTTGCCTCAGAATTTAACCTGAAGCAGAACCAAAAGATGATTCTGGCTGCCCCTCCACTGGAGCGGCATGAGACAGAGACATGCCTACCCCCCTCTTTGATGGGAGGGTATGGGTACCAAGTTGAGTGTGACAGCAAAGCATGCACAAGGGAAAACCTTTATACATAAGGTAATCTCTGTTATTCCCTGTGAGTATACCTGAATTATGAAAGAGGTTGGTATCTAAACATTGTTTTTGGCTTCAGTATCTAAGATTATTCTTGGCTCTGCCTCTCCTCCCCAAAAGATACCAAGAGCCAGCAATGGTGGACACACATACATTGTCCACGGGAGGATTCACGTCACTACTCCCTCACTCGGTTAATGCCCACCTCCTTAAAAGAAATAAAAAGGGAGGAGATGTTGGGAGCCAAGAAGTTTTCGCCATTAGAAGATGGCCGACACCCTGCTTCTCTTCCTGCTTAATGAGATAAAAGCCCGCGCCTAAAAACGAAAGCCCGCGCTTCCAACGAAAGCCCGCGCACGCAGCACCAATGATAATTTGCCAAATACTTCCCTTATTCTGGATCCCGCCCCCCTTTCTCTGTACTGTATAAATACAGCTACTGCAGCAATAAAAGTTTGAGGCTTGATCAGGATTTTGTCTTGCCTCCATTCTTTCGCGTCTCCTGCCCCTTCTTCTCTTTTCAACCCCTACAGGTTCCTCCTCGGACTCACAAGGATTTGTCCTGCTGGTCGGGACTCCCGGGGACGCCCGGGGCCGAGCACAGATAGTTTGTTATCAGTGATAGAAATGTTACAGATCTGTATGTTGATTTTATAAACTGAAACTTAACTGTATTTATTCTAACAGTTTTTTGGTGGAGTATTTAGGATTTTCTATATGTAGTATCATGTCATCTGCAAAAAGGACAGTTTTGCTTCTTCATTTATGATTTGGATGCCTTTTCTTTTTCTTGTCTAATTGTGATGAGGATTTCTAATACTATGTTGAATAAAAGTGGCAAGAGTGGGCATCCTTGTCTTGTTCCTCATCTTAGAGGAAAAGCTTTCAGCTTGTTACAGCTGAGTGTGATGTTAGCTGTGAGTTTGTCACTTATGGCCTTTATTATGTTGAGGTACATTCCCTCTATACCCCCTTTGTTGAGAGTTTTTATCGTAAGTGGATGTTGAGTTTCATCAAATTTTTTTGCATCTATTGAAATGATCATATGGTTTTTATCCTTAATTTTGTTAATGTGGTAATCATTGATAGGTATGTACTTATTGCCATTTCATTGTTTTCTCGTTGTTTTTGTAGTTTCTCCCTGTTCCTTTCTACTCTTTCTGTCTTTTCTGTTTTTTGATGGTTTTCTTTGGTGTTATGTTTAGATATGTTTAGTTTCTTTCTCATTTTCTTTTGTATAATTACTATAAGTCTTTTTGGTTACTGTGAGTTTCACCTATAACATCTTATATAAGTAGTAGCTTGTTTTAAGTTGGTAGCAACTTAAATTTGAAGATATTCCAAAGCTTTATCTTTTGCCACCCTCCCCTGCATGTTTTGTGTTTTCAGTGACACATTTTACATCTTTTTATTTTATGCATTCCTGAACTATTTATTGTAATTTAGTTACTTTTCCTACTCTTGTCTTTTAACATTCATACTTGCTTTACAAGTGATTGATCCACTATTTTTATTAATATTTGCCTTTTCCAGTGAGATTTTTACTTCTGCATGTTTTCTTATTATTATTTAGTGCCATTTCTTTTCAGCTTAAGGAAGTTCCTTTATCATTTCTTGTAGGGCCAATTTAGTGAGGATGAACTCGTTTAGCTTTCACTTATCTGGGAAACTCCTGATCTCTCTTTCAATTCTGAGTGATAACTTGCTGGGTAGGGAATTCTTGGTTGGAAGTTTTTTCCCCTTCAGCAGTTTGACTTTGTCATGCTTCTCCCTTCCAGCCTGTAAAGTTTCTACTGAAAATCTGCTGATAGCCCTATGGGGTTTCCCTTTTATGCAACAAGTTGTTTTTCTCTTACTGCTTTTAGGATTCTCTCTTTGTCTTTAACTTTTACCATTTTAATTATAATGTGTCTTGGTGTTATCTTTTTGGGTTTATATTTCCTGTACCTGGATGTCTGTTTTCTTCCCCAAATTAGGGAAGTTTTCAGTTACTATTTCTTCAATTAATTAATTTTTCTGGCCCTTTCTCTTTCTCTTCTTCTAGAACCCTATAATGTGTCATTCTGCTTGATGTTATCCCAAAGGTTCCTTAAAATGTCCTCATTTTTAAAAAAGTTCTTTTTACATTTTGCTGTTCTGTCTGGGTGAGTTCCATTGCTTTGTCTTTCAGTTCTCTGATTCATTCTTCTACTTCATCCAGTCTGCTGTTGAACCCCTCTAATGTATTTTTCAGTTCATTTATAATTTCTGTTTGGTTTCTTCTTATATTTTCTGTCTCTTTGTTGAAGTTCTTATTGTGTTCATTCATTCTTCTCCTGAGTTCAGTAAGCATCTTTATGACCATTACTTTTAACTCTTTATTAAGTAGATTGTTTATCTCCACTTATTTTAGCTCTTTTTCTGAGATTTTGTCTTGTTCTTTCTATTGGGACATATTCCTCTGTCTCATTTTGTCTAATTTGCTGTGTTTGTTTCTATGCATTAGGTCAACTATCCATCTCTTCCAGTCTTCAAGTAGTGGATTTATTTAGGAGATGTCTTATGGGGCTCAGAAGTGCAATCTCACTTGGCTACCAGAGCCAGGTGCTCAAGGGTTGTCCTCTGTGTAAGCTGTGTGAACCCTCCTCTTGTGGCAGGGCCATAGCTGCTGCTGTGTGCACTGGTGGGTGGGGCGGCCCCTGGCCAGGATGCAGGGTGCCTGGCTGAGCAGCTCTGGTTTTTTAAATATTCTATCTTGCTGAAAGATCAGGTACCCTGATATTTGGAAAATATTGCCTCCATTGTTATGAAGCAGTGTATTCTAAGATGTGGAATAGGGAGGTGATTTAGGGCCCTAGAACTCAGTGATGTGATCACTTGCAGCCTCTCTGGGATGCCCTCCTAACTTTACCTTGTTTCAGGCAAGGTTGCTACAGCCACAGCTGAGCAGCATCTCCCCATCTCCCATACTTATGCACATGTCAGCACTTTACAAGAAGAGATGTGGGAATGGAGGTTCTTTTCAGTCAGCAAGGGCAGGCTTTTTTTCAGAGCCCAACTTCCCTCCAAGCCAGGGAGACACAGAACTGGGGATGACCTCAAGTGCTGGGCAGGTCAGCATCCTTTTCTCCTAGAGTTGTGAGGACTGTGTTTTCATTTTTTTCTTTGTTGAACTCAATATGAATGTTTGAAATGGGGTTCTTAAAGTATAAGAGATAGTTATGGAAAAGTGAGCAGAGGTGGTGATGGTTATATAGACATAGAACAGAATGCTTTTTTTGTCTGAGTGATTATTAACAGCTCTAGTTTTCTGACTGAGGAACTTATTTTTTAACTCAATTAGATTAATTTATTTACACTTAATTGTTTTTACACTTTTAGATTATTTTAACTGAATGGCTTTTTCATTGTATTTTTAGTTACTTTTATTGTGTCAAGTGATTCTTATAATGTTAATATGAGATTTGCTTTTTAAATAAATTTACATTAAATATGAGTCAATGTAAAGAAAACCTACTAAGTAAATAATAGGACAGGTGTTTCTTATTTATGGCAAATATGGGAGTTTCCAAAACAGTCATTTCTCTCTTCTTCAAAATTACCCTTTGGCTATTGTCCCATTTCTCAGCTCCCATTGTAAAATTTCTTGAAAGAATTGTGTGTACTTGCTATATCATATTCTTCCATTCATTACTGTATATTTTTCTTTTTTTAATTTTTTGTATAACATAGGTACAGAAAGGTTCGCAAATGCTGAGCAAATTGCCACAAAATGAACATACATATTACCTCCACTCAACCCTCCCAAAAGACCCTTTGTATCCCCTTTCCAATAACAAATATCTCTGTTCTCCTCAAAGGCAACTGTAATCTTTCTTCTAACTGTATGAACTAATTTTGCCTTTTTTGTAGTTTATGTAAGTGAAATCATGCAGTTTTTCTTCTTTAGCTTTGGCCTTTTTTTGCCTAATACTGTGAGATTCATCCATATTACTGAAAGAACCTATAGTCTTTTTTCTTTTCTGTTTCTATGTGCAATTCCATTATATAAATGTAATTTATCCATTCTACTACTAATAGATATCTGAGTTGTCTCCAGGTTTGGGATATTATTAGTAATGCTTCTATGGACATTCTTCTGTCTTCAATTCCTGCTGTTCTTGCTGCTGCTTATTCTACTTAGCCACACTAGTTTCCTTGTCATTCCTTGAACATTCCAGATACACACCCACCTGTAGGCCTTTGCATGTGCTGTTCCTTCTTCCTAGAATGTTCTTCCACTAGATATCCACATGACCTACTCCACTTCTCTCAGGCCTTTGCTGAAAAGGTTCCCTCTCAGTGAGACATTCTCTAACCATTAAATTGTAATTCCTCTGCCTACTGTGGGTCACCTTATTTTCCTTTCTCTGACTATTTTTTTCTCCATGTTACCTTCCATAATTTGGAATATTATGTATTTTAGTAATCTATTTGTTTACTGACCCTCTCCCTTCCCACTATAATGAGAGCTCTACAAGGGCAGAGAGTTTTGTCTGTGTAAGCAGCTCTTTGCAGGAAATCGCCCTCAGCAGGAGACCTCTTTTTTCTTGCCACTTTAGCAAAGCTATATTGTAACTAATCTTAAGCCAGGCACCCCCATGCTCTACTCATGTCCACACCTTTCGGATCTTTTGATCACACAATATGTTGCTTAACCTGTTGGTTTTTTCCATAGATCAAAGAAGTAAAAATGAAGAATAAATAACTAACAGATGACCAGATCACTCCCCTACCTTCCCCTTCAGTAATCTTGCGAACAAACTGTGTGAATGAGGTAGCATTTATAGAAAGATCACGCATCAACAAGCTGCCACACAGTAGGAGACGGCTACAAGTATGACTCCCTATGTCTGTCTATTAACTGAGATTACTTCCCCTTTTCCCTTTAAAAACTTTCATGGCCAAGTAGAATCTTCAGAGTTGGTTTTGGGGGACATGAGTCTGCCTCCTCCCCATATTGCCAGCTTTTCTGATTAAAAGCAACTTTCCATTCTACCAACAGTTGCCTCTTGGACATTGATTTTCAAGCAGCAAGCAGCCAAACCTGAGTTCGCTAGCATCTGTATTCTGTAACACTACCTGGCACAGAGTAGATTCTCAGTAAATTCTGGTTGAATGAACGAATATTGAAATTATCTACTAGGGACTTCCCTGGTGGCACAGTGGTTAGAACTCCCCACTCCCAGTGCAGGGGGCCCAGGTTCGATCGCTGGTTAGGGAACTAGATCCAACATGCGTGCCACAACTAAGAGTTCACATGCCACAACTAAGGAGCCCATGTGCCGCAACTAAGGAGCCCGAGAGCCACAACTAGTGAGCCTGCCTGGCACAACCAAATAAATAAATAAATATTTTTACAAAAGAAATTATCTACTAGCCTGTATCTGAAAGTAGACACTGATATTTTTAGAACTTTGGGTAATAAAGCTATTTGCAAAGTTACTTGACTGTCAAAGAATCAAAAGGTTGTCAACATGAGTATTATTTGAATAATCTAGGACATCAGATGCAAAAAGAATAGATGTAGGTTTTTATTCCCTACTATGAAGGAAAAACGATTTTTAAACAGCCTTTTTTTTTTCCTTTGCAAAAACCTATGTAGTGCATTTACACAGAATGACACCTCTAAAAAATAATATAGTTGGTCCCAAAATACACATTTTAGAGAAACTGGCATAGGTATCTGGCAGAGCTCTCTTTTAAGGGATTGAAATATTAAAATAAACAGGAAATCTCTATCTTAATATGTATAAATTATAAGTTTTACTATAAGAGTCCTGAATTATAACACTTAGCAAACACTTAGTATGTTTCAGGTTTGTTGTATATTTTACCTGCTTGACTTAACACTCATAACAATACTATGAGGTTGGTAAATTTATTATACCCATTTTACAGATGAGACAGTGAACTACAAAGTGATCTGAACTCAAGGTAGTTTAGCTATAGACTATGTGCTTTTAATCATTACCTTTCAATGGCTACTATATGTACTTATCCACAGAGAAATAGAGAGATATCAGGTTAACATTTTCAAAGTTATCAATTTACTGATCCCCTTCAGAATTATTTTAGTTTCATTTTTGAGATGATTTGCGAAGAAGAAAGGAAAGGAACTTTTATTTAGAATGTACTGTGTTTTGGGAATTCCCTGGTGGCACAGTGGTTAAGAATCTGCCTCCCAATGCAGGGGACATAGGTTTGAGCCCTGGTCCAGGAAGATCCCATATGCCACGGAGTAACTGAACCCGTGAGCCACAACTACTAAAGCCCGCATGTCTAGAGCCCATGCTCTGCAACATGAGAAGCCACTGCAATGAGAAGCCCTCGCAACGCAGCAAAGAGTAGCCCCTGCTCACTACAACTAGAGAAAGCCTGTGCACAGCAACGAAGACCCAATGCAGCCATAAATAATTAAAATATTTTTTTAAAAAGTTCTGTGTTTTGCATGTTGTACCTATTTAATCCTCAGAATAGCTCTGAAAGGTAACTATTATTGTCCCATTTACAAAAGAGAAAACTGAAGCACAGAGAAGTAAATAAGCTTATCATAAATACTATATGATGTAAATCAAATGCAATTCAAATCTAGGTCTGCCTTACTCCAAAAGTGTATATTCTTCACAATGACACATAGCTACATGAACTGGCATTACCCAGTGAACAGTGGAAATGAAGGAGAGGAGGTGCAGTATACAGTTTCAGCTAGGAGCAGGCTATAATGGGGCTGTGGAATCAGGAAGACTGTAGACACAATTTCAACTGGAAATTTCTGGATCCACAGATCTTTTTTTCTGACCTTGGCCCTCAGAGCTATTATACATTCCCAGGTGAGTACTAAGTAAATGTGTGGGACCCAGCCAGGCTAACTCTTCCTTCTTATATGAGATCTTTAATAAGTCATACATCTTGGGACCCAGTGGCTCAGATTGAGGAAGCTCCTCTTCCTGGTATTGGAGCAGCAATCAAATCTCTTAATGATTCTCAGTGTTACCATAACTTTTTCATGGCCCAGGATTATTCACTTGTCTCAACACTTCAACTTTTTGGTTTGGGGAAAAAAAATACAAAAAGCAAAAAGGTCAAGAGAAAGCCGTCCACTTTCCTGGTGAGCTTGGGATCAGTCATACCATAGGCATGAAATGGTTATTGCTTTTTTGACTTTAGTGGGAAGGTGTGACTTGTAACAGGATATCAAAATTATAGTTCCAAGGTAAGCTGATGGAGGATATTTATTCACCAGATAGCTAGAAAGGATCCTTCTATTGAAAAGTTCAGTAAAATGTAACCTGGAGCAGTGAAACAGACATCAATACATCAATGAAATGAGAAAAACAGTAACATATTGCTTAATGAGGTGACATTCAAGACGGAAAGGCTCAGCTTGAACAAAGGAGTCACACTGATTATAAGGCAAAAGAGTGGTCCTTGTGTGGTGAGAGTCAAATTTTACATGACGCAGCTGCTCTCAGAATGAAACAGTAATGAATTTTTGTCTACTTATTGAGCACTTAGCCAGCTGTTCTATTTTCAGAACCAAAAGAGAAATAAGTGCTTTAATTTCAGCATTTAAAATCTAAAAAACATTTTTACCAGACATCTGTGGCCAATTTTTCCATTGTCCTTTCATGTGTGTGTGTGTGTGTGTGTGTGTGTGTGTGTATGTGTGTGTGTGTGTATATATATATATGTATCTATATGTGTGTAAATGTCTTCTGTTATTCCTTATATACTACCTTACTCGGTAAAGAGTTTAAACTCCGGACATATATTACTTGGGTTAAAATCTAGACTACACAGTATTAGCTGTTTGTTAGCTGATTTTGGAAAAATTTCTTAGTTTCTTTATTTTTCAGTTTTCAACACTGAAAACTGGGACAAATTATACATCTAACCAAACTGCTTCATAGAATTGTGAAGATTAAATTAATGTCATGTAAAGCAAATACAGTGTCTTAATATTGGTTAAGTGAAAAAAAGTCCACAATACTTAATTGTATAGAGTGATCTATAGTTTGCCAAGAGGTTTCACACGTTTCTCATTTGGTCTTTTTTTTTTTTTTTTTGGCTGCACCCTGCAGCTTTTGGGATCTTAGTTTCCTGACCAGGGATTGAATCCTTGCTCCATGCAGTGGAAGCATGGAGTCCTAACCACTGGACAGCCAGGGAGTTTCCCTCATTAGGTCTTCAGTTACCTGGTGTGGGACTTCCCTGGTGGTCCAGCAGTTAAGACTCTGCCCTTCCACTGCAGGGGGCACAGGTTCAATCCCTGGTCAGGGAACTAAGATCCCACGTGCCATGTGGCACAGCCAAAAAAAATAAAAATAAGTGAATAAATAATTATTCAGAAATAACTGAATTGGTTAAATAAAAATTGTGCCTATGCATATTATTACCCATTTCTGGAAACTTACTGGGACTTAGAATATTTGGTTACCTAAGGGAAGGAAATTGAAATTTACTGAGCAGAAGTCTTTTGGTTGTAAATGACAGAAACTCAACTCACATTAGCTCTCATAATGAAGTTATCCCCTCAGTTATGGGTTGAATTTGGTCTCCCCCCCACCCCCCCAAAAATGATATGTTGAAGCTCTAACTCCCCGTACTTCAGAATGTGACCTTATTTGGAGATAAGATTATTATAGACGTAATTACTTTAAAATGAGATCATTAGGGTATGCCCTAATCTAATGTGACTGTTGTCCTTATGAAAAGGGGAATTTGGACACATGAACAGAGGGAAAACAATGTGAAGAGACACAGGGAGGAAATGGCCAACTACAAGGCAAGCAGAGAGATCTGGAACAGGTTCTTCTCTCCTAGTCCTCAGAAGGAACCAATGTGCTGACACCTTGATTTTGGATTTCTATCCTCCAGAACTGTGAAACAATAATTCTTTATTGTTTAAGCCACTTGATTTATGGTACTTTGTTACAGCAGCCTTACCAAAATAAGCACCTTCTTGTACCTCAGTAATTCAGGAGTAGCTTAAGGATTTAGATATGGGGGGATCTAAGGAATATAATGATATCATTAAGATTTTATATAATTCTTCATCTCTTTTTCCTCTGTGCTGCTTTTACTATATTTCATCAATTCTAAAGTGCACATTTGCCCTCTCATTTTCACAGCTCTGAAGTCAGCATGCAACTTACATTTTCTTTTTACATTTCTTCATTCTTAGTGGAACATAAAAAAATGGTCTGTTATAATTAATAGCATTTTAGGAAATCTTAAGAGTGTTTATGGGCAGGCTCTGCATGTGGGCAGTCTCGGCAGCTCAGAGTTTGATATCTAAGTCACTTAGCAACCCCCATGGAACAAGGGAGCCTTTTCCCAATTGTCTCAGCAAATGACCCAGAACAAATGTTCATTGGCTCTAATTGTTCTGGCTTTGGTTAAACTCAAGCTTAAAAATCAGAGTTGGGGAGGAAGGGGCAGGTAGACTCAGCACCACTGAAATCTCATGACCCAAGAGTAGTAAAGTTGTGACTTCCCAAAGATGTTTGTTCACAACCTCGGGAGTTCCCCAGGTGAAATTCAAAACTGACCCCTGTACATGGAGGGCAAGAAAACACCAAAGAGGCAGACCACTCCAGATTGGTAGGAGGCAGGTTTAATAAACAAGAGGATTTACATAGCAGGTTTGTCTTGGGTGGCCTCCACTTCTGCCTGCCAGAATATTAGTCTACTGAGAGGCCTTAACAGGGTTCAGTAACGTATGCAGTACAGATGGTCTCAGCAGCACATGACTGTCTCCAGGCTGTGTCCTTGAAACAGCAGTTAGTATGACAGTAGTAGGCTGAACATAGATTCCAGGGACGGGTGGGGGTAAGGAGACTTAGATTGCCAGGGTCCAGCTCTCAGATCAACCAGCAGTCACATTCTCTTGATGACCTCCAACCAATAAAAAATAAGTGTTGTTACCAAGAGGGGGGCTGAATGCTCTAGAAGGCCTGCGTTACCACAGAGTACCTGCCTGTGCCAAGCACTGTCACATTACATGTCCTTAATCACTCTACCCATTTCACTAATCAGGAAACTGAGGCCCAGAGAATGATAGACCTACTGGCAGTGCTGAATGTTGCCAAATAGTTATAAAGTGCTTACAGTGTATAGGACATTCTCCTAAGGGCTACAAATACAGGGATGAATACTGTCCTTGAGCCTAAGATACTTAAGAGACCAGCTTGCCCTGAAATAAAAGTGAACCACAACAGAAATAGAAACATTGTACTATGAAATAATTAAATCTGCCTTGGCAGAAAGAAGGGATCCAATATGGGATAGAAGCTGAGAAAGTTTCTTTTCACACTCTTTTAAAAAACCTTTCTTGCACTTGTGACAAATTACATCAGAGCACCAGGAAGCAAAGATATTAAATATTGCAAAGAAGCTGGTGCACGGAAAGTATGAAATATTTATGGAATGAGTGATTGAAAGAGTGATGTGGGTATCACTTGAAAAAGCTAAATGTCATTAGGACATGGTGTTGTTTCACAGGCTCTGAGTCTTTAGCTCCATGTGCATTTTCAGAGTCAGTCATTGTATCCAGGAGTTCCATCTTGCTCATTTCCACCTGATTTCAAGGGGCCTTATAGCTCTGAAGTTTGCACTGTCTTTTCCGCTGAATTTTGAATAACTTCCTTCTGTTCTTTTTAGCTATTTCATTATGAATCATCTCCTTATATTAATAGAAACTTGTTTTCCAAGATCTGTTGCATTTAGTTTTCAAAAAAGTTTTACCAGGTCATAATTATAGTTCACTACTGCTCTGCTTGGTTAGTTTTCAGAAATAGGATATGTAATGACTTTAGAAAACTATAGACTTTTGTAAAAGTTTGGGTCTCAGTTTGTAATAAGATGATATCTATTTTCATTTCTAGTCTCCTGATTTGTGATGATCACATTTTACAATGGCAAAGTAGCTAGCTTGTTTCCACATCACTGCCCTCCGAGCATCCTTGCTCTTCCCTCCCCTACTTTCTGGAATCACTCTTTTCCATCTCTGAGGTGCTCACTACCCAGTTGTACTTTCTTGATATTCAGTGTCATTGATAGGACCTTTGCCCATTACCATGGCTGATAGTCTCAATTACCTTTCCAAAATTAAAATTTGAGTTCATTGACTCTCAGAGTTATTTAGGAGTTGGATTCCTTTTCTATACAAACCACCTCCAGCTGGTCTCTAGGCTGACCTATTTCTGCTCACTGGAGACAAGATCATCAGCTACTGAGGCTCGTCTCAAGAAGTGTCTCAGTCATGGTGAACCTACCATATTCCATTGTGAGTCTGTCTCCATTAGGCATGGACTTAGGTTTTCTGCATCAAAATTCCTGGAAGGCAGTGTAAAATTTGTAAATATTTTTGGCAAAAGCATACCTGGGTTTGTATAAGCCAGATATAATTACCCTAATCTCAAGCCATTTTATCTTTATAAACCTATCTTCAGTAGCTCTTCAAATGATATAAATACTTTTCTGACATTTTGGATTTACAGGTTTATCTGTAACTGATACTAGTGCAATGCTGCTATATAGCTTCCTAACTTCCTAGAAATTATCAGAATCACCTAGAGATCCCTTTTGGGTGGAAACTAGTGCTATAAATCACCTTATGTTTGAAAAGGGCACTCACTCTATTCATCAAAAATTCTCAGATTGAGTGACATTTTGATGTTGAACGTGCATGGAACACAGATCATCTATTGCTTCTGTCTTACTCTGCACATCAGAACTCCTCTAAGGATCTGAATGTAGCAGACAGAATCCTGGTGGACCACAAGCTCACCTTTTCTTTCACTGCTTCTTTGTAAAGGTCTGGATCCTTAAGATCAGCAAGCATAAGCTTGCTCCTGGCAATTTCTCTGTCATCCTTAGGTGGCATTTCTTAGACCAGATGGCATGTCCTTCCTCAGATTACCTGTTCATCACAAGTCAAGATGCCCTCATGCCTCCTAAATCAATGCATATTTTCTAACTATATTGGAAATATATATTTTTGTAGTAACCTTAGGAAAATACAGAAATGTGTAGCAAAGAAAAATCCTCAGTAATACTGTATTATTACTATTTAGAGATAACTGCTGTTACCATTTGATGTATTTTCTGGCACTGTATATAAGTGTATTCTATAATTTTATATGTTTCTCAGATATCATTATTTCATGAACATGTTCCTGTACAGTAAAAATTCTTTGAGCACATCATATTATATATTCCTTCATTATGAATGTATCAATGATTTACCTCTTTACCTATTGCTGGATGCTTAGATATTATCTTTTATTGTAAATAGTGGATATATTTATAACTTTATTCTCTTATCCAGTGATCTACTTAAGATAAATTCCTTGAAGAGGAATTGCAGAATTAAAGGGTTTGATTATCTTTAATGTTCTTCATATATACTGCTAGGTTGCCCTTCAGGAAAGCATTAGCAATTTAAACTACCAGCTCTTTATGAATACCTCTTTCAATATTCCCCCAATAACGTAGAATATTTTCATTAAATTTTTTTGAGTATATGACAGATGAAAGATGTTATCACACTTTTCTTTTACATTTTATTTCTTTGGGTACTAAGAAGTTGAACATTGTTTCTCATATGTTTTTTCCTTATTTGCGTTTATTTTGTATGTTCACTCTTTATGTCCTTTGCCTATTTTTTCTATAAGGTTGTTAAAGTTTTCTTTTTTGATATTGGACCTCAGCTGAAAAGAGTTGAGCTAATGATACTTCTCTTTTCATGTACATTACCAGGCTTACTCCCTTTTATCTTGACTGACTGATTCCCATTTTACTCCCCCTCCCTCCTACTAGGAAACACATAGGCAAGTTTCCTAGTATATTCAATGAATATCCTTTCATTTATGTAAATTATTATAAAATGTGTACTATTGTAAGCATGTATTTTCATAAATCAAATGGTATTACATATTACATTTAATTCTGTTGCTTAGTTTTACTTAGTACAATTTTAAAAATCCATCTGTATTGCTCTGTGTATATCTTGTACTTTATTTCTTATTGCTGAAAACTATTCCATGGTGGGTGCCTTCACCATATTTTCCCCAGGTACTTCTCCAATGAGGGTCACTCTGATGTCTCCCAGATTTCATCTCCACTGTGCCACTGTAAACAATGCCACAATAAACATACCTCTGCATACTATACTGCTTTCAAGCTTGTGAGAATTTGGGGGGAATATATAGAGAGATATAGACACACACACACATACACAAACATACACAACACACACACACAGGAGTAGAATTGCTAGGTCATAGCAAATTTGACTAATCTGCCAATTGCTTTTCAGATGGTATTTCCAGTCTGAATTCCCACCAGCAGTGCATGAGAGTTCTGAATTCCCTACATTCTTTCTACACTTACGGTCCACTCTAACAAGTAAGAGTGATAAATTATTGTTTTAATTTGCATTTCTCTGACTGCTAATGAATTTGAACATTGCTTTTTAGGTTTTCTCTTGTGTATATTGATAGCCTTCACCCATTTTTCTATGTGTTTCCTGTTTTTTTCTGATACATTTCCAAATCTCTTGTACATTTTGCTCTATTTGTAGGCCATGTTTGAAGTTTTCTCCAGTTTATTTTACTTTTGTTTATGATATTTTATACATTTCTAAGTTTTAAATTTATTAGGTAGTTAATGCTAATATTTTTATATGATTTCATCAGTGCATTTATTTATGATATTTGGCAAAGTAGTTTTTTTCTTTGTTTTCTTCTGTACTTTCAATCTATCTACTTTGTTGCTTTCCTAAAATCGTTCTCTGTAGAATGTCAGACAATTATTCTAAAAGTGTATTGTCACTTTTGATCCACTAGAGGCCAACACTTACCTGAAAGAAATTGATGTCCCTTCCTAAAATTCATATTCTTTCCTCTCTGAAAGGAAGCAAACTGGCAGAAAATAGGTAATTTCATTTAAATTAAATGACTGGAAATTATATAGAAGAGTCTGGACAAAATGAAAGGACGATTTTTAAAGACAACAAATTATAATAAAAGGATTCGGGGCTTCCCTGGTGGAGCAGTGGTTAAGAATCCTCCTGCCAATGCAAGTGACATGGGTTTGAGCCCTGGTCCAGGAAGATCCCACGTGCTGCAGAGCAACTAAGCCCGTGTACCACAACGACTGAGCCTGCACTCTAGAGCACATGAGCCACAACTACTGAAGCCCACATGCCTAAATCCCATGCTCTGCAATGAGAGAAGCCACTGCAATGAAAGGTCCGTGCACCACAAAGAAGAGTAGCCCCTACTTGCCGCAACTAGAGAAAGCCGGCGCACAA
The DNA here is from genome assembly GCF_008692025.1 of Phocoena sinus. Lineage (NCBI taxonomy): Eukaryota > Metazoa > Chordata > Mammalia > Artiodactyla > Phocoenidae > Phocoena > Phocoena sinus. Next base: position 156,210,687 of record NC_045763.1, on the reverse strand, counting down.
CAACGAAGACCCAACACAGCCAAAAATAAAATAAATAAATTTAAAAATAAATAAATTTTATTTTTTTATTTTTTTGCGGTACGCGGGCCTCTCACTGTTGTGGCCTCTCCCGTTGCGGAGCAACAGGCTCCGGACGCGCAGGCTCAGTGGCCATGGCTCACGGGCCCAGCCGCTCCGCGGCATGTGGGATCCTCCCACACCGGGGCACGAACCCGTGTCCCCTGCATCGGCAGGCGGACTCTCAACCACTGCGCCACCAGGGAAGCCCTAAAAATAAATAAATTTAAAAAAAAAGGATTCAAAGTTGTTTTTTACTGAAAAAATGAAAGCAAAAAATACAAATAAAGTAGTTTAATTTTTTTAATTGACAGATGAAAGTTTTGGTTTTAAAATAAAAATAAAAATGGTCTAGCTTCTACTCAAAATCTACATTAAGCATTAGTAAATAAGAGGTGGGGTAAAAGCAACTTCAATGACTTTTTCTCCCTTTTCTCTGAAAGGCCAGGAGATGGGGCTAACCTGCCTCCCATATTGTGTAGGGCTCCTACACAGATGACTGAGTAGAAAACAGTTCACACACACACACACACATACACACACACCAGTTTTAATTAAAATGAGATGATCTGTAAGAAAGGACCATGCTGAAGGACCATGCTGGCCCTGAAGCAGTCATTGAAATGTACCTCCTCTCTGAGTCCCATTAGCATTCTTAAAATTATGTTTATCACACAAAAGCAGACAAATCCACAAAGGGCATGAAGGAAGAAGAGAAAGCTAAGGAAGGAAGGAAGGGAAGGAAGGAAGGAAAACGTGAGGGAGGGTCAACTAGCAAGACTGCAGTTCTAACCTATGAAAACACAAAAGGACAGCTAAAAACTGTTCTTTACATATAGATAACTGCTTGCGTTTGGACCTGGAACCAACAATCAAGATCAAATGATAATTTAACTGAGCAGGACCCTATGGGGCCTTCCTGGGACAGACTCCTCTCCCATATCCTCTGCTTTAGCTCCTCTCTGAAGTACCTAGATAACAGTATCTGATACACATTTCCTGACTTGTTTTATGGACGCTGAAACCTCCACCAAATGGAAGAGTTTAGCTACTTGATCACCATGAGCACATAGACCCCAGGCCTACTAGAGCCTAAGACTTGATAATGTTAACCCCTGTTACCTCACCATCAACCAATCAGAGAATGTGCAAGAGCTGATCCCATACCCTGGGACTCCCGTCCCTCACCTTGCCTTTAAAAATGCTTTGCTGAAACCCATCATGGAGTTTGGACTTTTTGAGCACCAGCTCTCCTGGACTCCTTGTATGGCACCTTATAATAAATGTGGCACTTTCCTTCACCACAACCCAATGTCACTAGATTGGCTTTACTGTGCATGGGCGAGCTGACCCAAGTTTTGGTTCAGTAACAATAACCCATGTACAAAACACTATAAAACATAAGGTACTATTATTACAAGGATGGATATGGCAGTTAGGGACTTGGCTTCTAGGTGCCCTTCATGAATGAGATGGCTGGAACATATCAAATACGAGAGCTCATGCTACAAAAAGAAGTTATTTTTATATCAATTAAAATAAATGCATAAAGGATTTATATCTGAATGTAAGACAGAATAAACATTTTTTAATTGACTAAGAATCTTTAAAAATAATTTACATTATACAGAACTTTTCTGTTAATATGGTTCTGCTTGCTTTTGATTTAGTACCAATAAAAACTAAGTATATATAACAATAAGAACATATTTACAAGTAAACAAATTACTTTCTAAAGTTTATTTTATGTAATTACTTTCTAAAGTAATATGTACAAGGCAGAAAATACAAATACTACAAAAGGATTTTCTTTTAAAAGCATACTATTCTCCTGTCCCCATCCCCATGTCTCCCAGTTTCACCATCCAGAGGTAACTGTTATTGCCAGTTTCTTGTCATCAGTATGTATGGATTTTTTTTTTTTTTTGCAGAAATGGTATTATGCCATGTGAATTGTTCCACACCTTGCTTTAAAACATCACCACCACCACCACTACCAACAATAACAATAACTACTTAAGATAACATTATTTGGACTTCATTTCAGGTCATTTAGAACAGAATGGAATATGCCTTATTCTTTTTAACATTAGAAAGTATTCCACTGGATGAATGTACCAGAGTTGATTTGTCTAAGTCTTCTGTCTTCTATTGAAAGATATTTAGGTTGTTTTCAGTCATTGGCTATCAAAAATGATAATTCAGTGATTTTCTGAATACATATAGTCTTTTTTTCTGTAGGAATATAACTTAGAAATAGAAATCTAGAAGAGGAATTGATAAAAGATATGAATATCTTAATGTCTACATATACTGACAAAATTGTGCTTTAGATGGAGAGTATCAATTTATATTCCCACTACAGGATTGCCTCGCCCACCTTACTGTCTCTAAGACTGCTTTTTATCAAAATTTTTATTCTTTTCCGATCTGTTGGGTGAAAAAAGAAATCTTTTTGGGTAAAAATTTCAAAATCTTTCTATTTTAAAACCATTTGTAATATTTTCAGTGACCTGATAATGGGTTTTCTTGCCCATTTTCCCATTTTCCTATGTTGGTTGTAAGACCTTTTTAAAATGATTTGTAGATCTTTATGTAATATGGAAATTAGCCCCTTGTTTTATGTGTTGATAATTATTATCCTGAATTTATTAGCAGAAATTAAAAATTTTTAAGTAGCAAAACTATCAATCTTCTCCATATGGCTTTTGGGCTTTAAAATGTCTTCTCCAGTCAGACTATTTTTAAATTCTTCTGTATTTTTTTTCCGGTACATTTATTATACTTCTTAACTCTTAAATCTTCAACGCAGTTAAAATTCATTTTGATGTAGGAAATGAGGTTGATACCTAGAATATTTTCTCCCAGATGGCTCCCCAATAGTTTCTGACCTATTTATTGACAATTCATCTTTCCCCATTGATTTGAAGAGTCTGTTTCTTAAAACTATTCCCCAGGTATATTATATACCTGTTTCTAGACTCTTCTACTGTTTGATATTTATATCTCTTTATGTGCATGTAGCAGTCTATTTTGATTACTGTTGCCTTATAACATGTTTTAAAATTAAGGATGCCCACAGTCACCACTTCTATTCAACATAATACTGGAAGTCCTAGTCAAAGCAATTAGTCAAGAAAAAGAAAAGACATCCCAAATCTGAATGAAAGAAGTAAAATTGTCTCTATTTGCAGATGACATCATCTTATACATAGATAACCCAAAGACTCCATACACAAGAAAAAACGTTTTAGAACTAATAAAATAAATTCAACAAGGTTACAGAATACAAAATCAACATACAAAAATCAGTTGCATTGGGGCTTCCCTAGTGTCGCAGTGGTTAAGAATTTGCCTGCCAGTGTAGGAGACACAGGTTCAAGGCCTGGCCCAAGAAGATCCCACATGCCACTGAGCAAATAAGCCCGTATGCCACAACTACTGAGCCTGCACTCTAGAGCCCGTGAACCACCACTACTGATCCCACGAGCCACAACCACTGAGCCCATGCACCACAACTGTTGAAGCCTGCATACCTAGAGCCTATGCTCCACAGCAAGAGAAGCCACCACAATGAGAAGCCCATGCACCACAACAAAGAGTAGGCCCCGCCCACCGCAAGTAGAGAAAAGCCCACGGGCAGCAATGAAGACCTAATGCAGCCAAAAATTATTTAATTAATTAATTTTAAAAAATCAGTTGCATTTAATACACTAAGAACAAACTGTCTGAAAGGAAATTGAGGACAATTTCATTTAAAGTAGCATCAAAAATAACAAAATACTTAGGAATAAACTTAAACAAAGGAGGTGAAAGATTTGTATACTGAAAACTATAAAACACTGATAAAAAATTAAAGAAGACACAAATACCAGTGTACCTCAGAGATAATGCAGGTTTGTTTCAGATGACCTCAGTAAAATTGATATCACAATAAAGCAAGTCACATGAATTTTTTGGTTTCCCAGTGCGTTCAAAAGTTATGTTTACACAATACTGTAGTCTATTAAGTGTGTAATAGCCTTATATCTGAAAAAACAATATGGTATTGTGCTCTTTAAAATATGTTGAGAAAGATCTCATGTTAAGTGTTCTTACCCCCAAAAAAGAACTCAACAAGCCAACATCCTACAAAAGAACAAAAAGAAAATTTTGAAGGTGACGTATATGTTTAGTACGTTGGTTGTGGTGTTGGTATCACAGTTGTATACATCAAGATATATACATTAAATGTGTGGAATTTTTAATAGTTATACCACTGTAAAGCTAAGAAATATATCTGGAAGTCGCTGAAACATATAAAGATCTTTATTTTCTCCCTGTTAACATTAGAAGTTTGCTTTAAAACATTTGTTATTTTTATTCATCAAAGTTTATATATTAGCTTAGGGGGGATTTTCACCATTATAATACTTTGGCTTCTCAGCCAAAAATAAATACTATTCTATTTAAGTGTTTTATTTTTATCCCTTGATTTAATTTTTTTAATTAAAAATTTTAATAGAGGGCTTAAATTGTTTAATACACATCTTGAATGTTTGTTGTTACATGTATTCCTAAGCAATTAATATTGTAATTGCTATTGTATATATTTTTTCTTCCATTGTATCTGTTACTTAATTGTAGTTTGTATATTGGAAAGCTATAGATTTTTTGCATTTATTTTGTACCTAGACAACTTACTGAATTTTCTTCTTGTTTATAATGGCTTTTGAGTCAATTCTCTTAGGGTGTTTCAAGTATACAGACATATTATGTGAGAGTAACACCATTCAAAACTTTTTGTCTTCATTTTTAAGAAGCAAAATAAGAATATACTAAAAAAGTAAAGTTGCATAACTTATAATAAACATCTGGGATACAGAATAAAGTTTAGGCATATTTTAAAATAATGAGGGAAGATGACAGAGAAAGTGAGAGAGATAAAGATTTTACCAGAAAAAATAAAAATGAGCCTCTTGGCAGTCATTATGAAAATTAGAAAATCTAGTTAATAGCTAAATATATATAATGAACAGGAACATGATGAACATAACATTTGTTCAGTCTTTTATATTAGGCCACCTACATTGAACTTTAAGGTAAATTCTTCTTAAAATTTCAACTGACATGGTCAAATTATGTGGTGGCAAGTTCTTTGAGTCTGCTGCAGCAGCAGCTAATGAAAAGAGAGGACCTCTGTCCCTTTTCTGCCAGCAAAACTTGCAACTGGTGGATAGTGATCCACCAACTGACCTGCTTCTTATTTTTCCTAAGCCAGAGATGAAAGAATTCTCACTGAGTCAATAAGAGAAGCGGGAGGAAAAGGGTATGAGAGTACCACTGGATTCAACTGAACATGACACAGTAAGGGACTGACTGTTAGCAAAAGATGACACCCCTTCTGCTATTATCAGGATGGGAATCATTAATCATATCATCACTCGAGAGATGAGTCACCTTCTTATGGACTGATTTGCTTTGCTCGGTAGAGGCACTTCCTAGCATAGCTGGCTTACTTTAGGTTGGCATTGCTGCATTGGCAGATGGCCCACTTCTTCCCTACCAAAAAATTATTTTGGATTCAATTCATATTTTGCTTCCAAATTTATTTTTACACTTTTAAAAATTGGATACTAAATCTGTTTGTGTGCTAAGTAAATTTTATGTGCATTTAAGCATTTCTTCTAGGCAGTCCAATAAATTCTCCAGATGATCTCTTTTTATATAGACAGAGATCACCAACTAGATAGAGAGAAGAAATGCAGGCAGATACTGCTTATGGAGTTTTAGTTACATAAACGGGCTTATATATTTAGTTATGTGAACAGCTTTTATGTTCAGACTTGCCCCTTTCATTTTAACAATCCATCTTGACCTTTGATGTTGGTGCATGTAAATGTAACTCACGCATTCAATGACTTAAAATTACAGTGTATGGATGTACTATAATTAAATTAACCAATTCCTTATTGATGGAGATTTGGGTGGTTCTGGCAGAAATTCATTGCATTATATATATATATATATATATATATATATATATATATATATATATATGAGTATAATTGCTTTACAATGTTGTGTTAGACTCTGCCACACAACGAAGTGAATCAGCCATATGCATACACACATCCCCTCCCTCTTGGACTTTTCCCTCCCATCCCACCCAACTAGACATCGCAGAGCACCGGGCTGAGCTCCCTTTGCTATACAGCAGGTTCCCACTAGCTATCTATTTTACATATGGTAGTGTATTTATGTCAAACCTAATCTCCCAATTCATCCCACATTCCCCTTCCCCCGCCGTGTCGACATGTCAATTCTCTACGTCTGCCTTTCTGTTCCTGCCCTGCAAAAAAGTTCATCTGTACCATTTTTCTAGATTCCACATATATGTGTTAATATACTATATTTGTTTTTCTCTTTCTGACTTACTCCAGTCTGTATGACAGATTCTTGGTCCATCCACATCTCTACAAATGACCCAATTTCATTTCTTTTTATGGCTGAATAATCTTCCATTATATATATATATATATATATATATATATATATACCACATCTTCTTTATCCATTCATCTGTTGATGGACATTTAGGTTGTTTCCATGTCCTGGCTATTGTAAATAGTGCTGCACTAAACATGGGGGTACATGTGACTTTTTGAATTATGATTTTTTCAGGGTATATGTCTAGTAGTGGGTCATACTGTAGTTCTATTGTTAGTTTTTTAAGGAACCTCCATACTATTCTCCACAGTGGCTGTATCAATTTACATTCCCACCAACAGGGCAAGAGGATTCCCTTTTCTCCGCACCCTCTCCAGCATTTATTGTTTGTAGATTTTCTGATGATGGCCATTCTGACCAATGTGAGGTGATACATCATTGTAGTTTTGGTTTGCATTTCTCTAGTAATTAGCGATGTTGAGCATCTTTTCATGTGCCATTTGGCCATCTGTACGTCTTTGCTAAAATGTCTGTTTAGGTCTTCTGCCCGTTTTTTGATTGGGTTGTTTATTTTTTTTGATATTGAGCTGCATGAGCTGTTTGTATATTTTGCAGATTAATCCTTTGTCTGTTGCTTCCTTTGCAAATATTTTCTCCCATTCTGTGGGTTGTCTTTTCATCTTGTTTATGGTGTCCTTTGCTGTGCAAAAGCTTTTAAGTTTCATTAGGTCCCATTCGCTTATTTTTGTTTTTAGTTTTATTACTCTAAGAGGTGCATCATAAAAGATCTTGCTGTGATTTATGTCAAAGAGTGTTTTCCCTATGCTTCCCTCTAAGAATTTTATAGTGTCCACTCTTACATTTAGGTCTTTAATCCATTTTGAGTTTATTTTTGTATATGGTGTTAGGTAGTGTTCTAATTTTATTCTTTTACATGTAGTTGTCCAGTTTTCCCAGCACCATTTATTGAAGAGGCTGTCTCATCTCCATTGTATATTCTTGCCTCCTTTGTCATAGATTAGGTGACCATAGGTGCGTGGGTTTATCTCTGGGCTTTCTATCCTGTACCGTTGATCTGTATTTTTGTTTTTGTGCCAGTACCATACTGCTTTGATTACTGTGGCTTTGTAGAATAGTCTGAAGTCAGGGAGCCTGATTCTTTCACCTCCATTTTTCTTTCTTAAGATTTGGCTATTCAGGGTCTTCTGTGTTTCCATACAAATTGTGTAATTTTTTGTGCTAATTCTGTGAAAAATGTCATTGGTGATTTGATAGTTATTGCATGGAATCTGTAGATACCTTTGGGTAGTATAGTCATTTTCATAATATTGATTCTTCCAATCCAGGAACATGGTATATCTCTCCATCTGTTTGTGTCATCTTTGATTTCTTTCATCAGTGTTTTATAGTTTTCTGAGTATAGGTCTTTTGCTTCCTTAGGTAGGTTTATTCCTAGGTATTTTATTCTTTTAATAGTGATGGTAAATGGTATTGCTTCCTTAATTTCTCTTTCTGATCTTTTGTTGTTAGTGTATAGGAATGCAAGAGATTTCTGTATATTAATTTTATATCCTGTGACCTTACCAAATTCATTGATTAGTTCTAGTAGTTTTCTGGTGGCATCTTCAGGATTTTCTATGTATAGTATCATGTCATCTGCAACAGTGACAGTTTTACTTCTTTTCCAATTTGTATTCCTTTTATTTCTTTTTCTTCTCTGATTGCTGTGGCTAGGACTTCCAATACTATGTTGAATACTAGTGGCGAGAGTGGACATCCTTGTCTTTTTCCTGATCTTAGAGGAAATACCTTCAGTTTTTCACCATTGGGAATTAGGTTTACTGTGGGTTTGTCATATATGGCCTTTATTATGTTGCGATAGAGTCCCTCTATGCCCACTTTCTGGAGAGTATTTATCATAAATAGGTGTTGAATTTTATCAAAAGCTTCTTCTGTATCTATTGAGATGATCATATGGTTTTTATTCTTTAATTTGTTATTCTGGTATATCGCATTGATTGATTTGCATATATTGAAGAATCCTTGCATTCCTGGGGTAAATCCCACTTGATTATGGTGTATGATCTTTTTAATGTGTTGTTGGATTCAGTTTGCTAGTATTTTGTTGAGGATTTTTGTGTCTATGTTCGTCAATGATATTGGTCTGTGATTTTCTTTTTTTGTAATATCTTTGTCTGGTTTTGGCATCAGGGTGATGGTGGCCTTGTCGAATGAGTTTGGGAGTGTTCCTCCCTCTGCAATTTTTTGGAACTGTTTGAGAAGGATAGGTATTAACTCTTCTCTAAATGTTTTATAGAATTCGCCTGTGAAGCCATCTGGTCCTGGAGTTTTGTTTGTTGGAAGATTTTTCATTACAGTTTCAATTTCATTACCTGTGATTGGTCTGCTTATATTTTCTAATTCTTCCTGGTTCAGTCTTGGAAACTTGTACCTTTCCAAGAATTTGTCCAATTCTTCAAGGTTGTCCATTTTATTGGCGTATATTTGCTTGTAGTAGTCTCTTATGATCCTTTGTATTTCTGTGGTGTTCATTGTAATCTCTCATTTTTCATTTCTACTTTTATTGATTGGCATCCTCTCCCTTTTTTTCTTGATGAGTCTGGCTAAAGGTTTATCAATTTTGTTTATCTTCTCAAAGAACCAACTTTTAGTTTTATTGATCTTTGCTATGGTTTTCTTCATTTACATTTCATTTATTTCTGCACTGTTCCTTATGATTACTTTCCTTCTACTAACTTTGGGTTTTCTTTGTTCTTCTTTTTCTAGTTGCTTTAGGTGTAAGGTTAGACTGTTTATTTGAGATTTTTCTTATTTCTTGAGGTGAGCTTGAATTGGTATAAACTTCCCTCTTAGAACTGCTTTTGCTCTGTCCCATAGGTTTTGGATCATTGTTTTTTCGTTGTCATTTGTTTCTAGGTATTTTTTTATTTTGTCTTTGATTTCTTCAGTGATTTCTTGGTTATTTAGCAGCACACTGTTTAGCCTCCATGTGTTTGTGTTTTTTACAGTGTTTTTCCTGTAATTGATTTCTAATCTCATAGCATTGTGGTCAGAAAAGATGGTTTATATGATTTCAGTTTTGTTAAATTTTCCATGATTTGTGACCCAAGATGTGATCTATTCTGGAGAATGTTCTGTGTGCCCTTCAGAAGAAAGTATATTCTGCTTTGGGGTGGAATGTCCTATAAATATCAATTAAGACTATCTGGTCTATTGTGTCATTTAAAGCTTGTGTTTCCTTGTTTATTTTCTGTCTGGATGATCTATTGGTATAAATAGGGTGTTAAGAGTTCCCTACTATTATTGTGTTACTGTCCGTTTCCTCTTTTATGGCTATTAGCATTTGCCTTATGTGTTGAGGTGCTCCTATGTTGGATGCATAACTATTTATAATTTTTATGTTTTCTTCTTGGATTGACCCCTTAATCATTATGTAGTGTCCTTCCTTATCTCTTGAAACAGTCTTTATTTTAAAGTCTTTTTTATGTGATATCAGTATTGCTACTCCAGCTTTCTTGTGATTTCCATGTGCATGGTATATCTTTTTCCATCCCCTCACTTTCAGTCTGTATGTGTCCCTAGGTCTGAAGTGCATTTCTCATACATAGCGTATATACGGGTCTTGTTTTTGTATCCATTCAGCCAGTCTGTGTCTTTTGGTTGGAGCATTCAGTCCATTTACAATCCATTTATCAATATGTATGTTCCCATTACCATTTTCATAATTGATTTGGGTTTGTTTTTGTGGGTCTTTTTCTTCTTTTATGTTTCCCACTTAGAGAAGTTCCTTTAGCATTTGTTGTAAAGCTGGTTTGGTGGTGCTAAATTCTTGTAGCTTTTGCTTATCTGTAAAACTTTTGATTTCTCGGTCAAATCTGAATGAGATCCTTGCTGGGTAGAGTAATCTTGGCTGTAGGTTTTTCTCTTTCATCACTTTAAATATGTCCTGCCACTCCCTTCTGGCTTGCAGAGTTTCTGCTGAGAAATCAGCTGATAACCTTATGGGGATTCCCTGGTGTGTTATTTATTGCTTTTCCCTTGCTGCTTGTAATATTTTTTCTTTGAATTTAGTATTTGTTCTTTTGATTAATATATGTCTTGGTGTGTTTCTCCTAGAGTTCATCCTGTATGGGACTCTCTGCACTTCCTGGACTTGGGTGCCTATTTCCTTTCCCATTTTAGGGAAGTTTTTGACTATAATCTCTTCAAATATTTCTAGACCCTTTCTCTTTTTCTTCTTCTGGGACCCCTATACTTCGAATGTTAGTGTGTTTAATGTTGTCCCAGAAGTCTCTGAGACTGTCCTCAATTCTTTTCATTCTTTTTTCTCTATATTCTGCTCCATGACAGTTATCTCCACCATTTTATCTTCCAGCTCACTTATCCATTCTTTTGCCTCAGTTATTCTGCTATTGATTCCTTCTGGAGAATTTTTAATTTCAGTTATTTTGTTGTTCATCTCTGTTTGTTTACTCTTTAGTTCTTCTAGGTACTTGTTAGACATTTCTTTTATTTTCTCCTTTCTGTTTCTGAGATTTTGGATCATCTTTACTATCATTACTCTGAATTCTTTTTCATGTAGCTTGCCTATTTCCTCTTCATTTATTTGGTCTTGTAGGTTTTACGTTGCTCTTTAGCCTGTAACATATTTTTTTGTTGTCTTACTTTTTTTTTTTGATGGACGGGCTGTATTCCTTTCCTACTGGTTGTTTGGCCTGAGGCGTCCAGCACTGGAATTTGAAGGCAGTTGGGTAGAGCCAGGTCTTGGTGCCAAGATGAGGACCTCCAGGAGGCCTTACTCTGATTAATATTCCCTGGGGTCTGAGTTTCTCCATTAGTCCAGCAGTTTGGACTCTGTGCTCCTACCACAGGAGCTCAGGCCTGAACCCTGGCCTGGGAACCAAGATCCTGCAAGCCAAGCAACACGGCAAATGAAAAAAAAAGGAGCAGTACAATAACAAAGAATGCAAAATAATGTAAAATTAGAAAGATACAAAATATATTAAGGAAAATAAAATTGAAACAACTACAACAAGGTAAAACAGAACCACAACAGAAAAAAGAAAGAAAAAAAAAGACAAAAGGGGCAGAGCAATAACAAGGTATAAAGAATAATATAAAATTAGAAAAATAAATGATTTATTAGAAAAAATAAAAATAATGAATCAGCAACAACAAGGTAAAACTAAACCACTCCCCAAAAGAAGGAAAAAAAAAATAAAAAGCCAGAAAAGTCTTTGGCTGTGGGGTGTGGGTCTTAGGTGGGGGCATGGTTTAGGGTGGGGGCGGGGCCTAAACTTAGGACCTGTGCAGCAGGTGGGGGAATGGCAGCATGGCCTGAGGGGGGCCTCAGAGCATGGTGTTCCAGAGTTTGGAGGTATGGCCCTTGGTGAGGGTGTGTGGGCAGGGTTTAGGCCTAGCACAGTTAGAGAGGGTCTCAAAGTGGGTCTTGGAGTGTGGTGTGTAGAGGTAGGGCCCTTGGTGGGGCTCTAGAGGTGGGGCTTAGGGTCTGCACTGCCTGCCAGAGGGGGCCTCTGAGGGCAGGGGAAGGGAAAGTCTTGGTCGTGCTTGCTTCTGTTCCTCTGCTCCCCCAAGGGTCTCCCCAATTGTTGCTGGACCGCTAAGTGTGGTGGGCCCCACCAGGTGAAAGAACTCCTCCCCTCCCCCAGCCGCCCCTCAAGGGTGCCAGTCCCATCAGTCCAGCCTTTACTTTTCCTCCCCTTTCCCTCCCTCCCACTGCCTCAGGATCCACATAGCTGGAGGGGGCCTCAGTTAGTGGAGGATCAGGCCTGGGATCTCAGCAGGCTCCCCAAGGCCCAAGTGGGCAGGGGAAATGCTGGCCATTCTCCCTTCTGATCCTCTGCCCTCCCAACGGTCTCCCCTTTTCCCCCTCCCAGTATGGGATCCCTTCCCCTCCTCCAGCTGCCCCTCAGGGGTACCACTCCTGTCCTGCCTCCACTTCTCCTTCCCCCTCACTCCCCACCACATCCTATCTTGTTGCTGGAGGTTCCTCCCATCCCCTTGGGTGTCTGTGGTCTCCCACCAGTGCCTGGTAAGTGCCTGGTAAGTGCCCTAGTTGTGTGGAGATGCGAACTCCATGTCCTCCCAGGCTTCCATCTTCAATTCATTGCATTATTCTTACCTCCCTTTAATCTACAGTAGCCAGAATTGAGAATGAGTATAGTAATACCAGAATCCAAGTTTCACCCAGAGTAGGAGTATTTTCTAGTTTAGAAATGTCCGCTCTGTGGCAGTTGGAATCAGCAGAGAGCTGTGAAGAACTGGGAGCTAAGGTTAGAGCAATCAGTGTTTATATTTGACAGCATAGATGAGTGGCCGGGCACAAGAGTAAGCCATGAGTGGAATCACAGTAGTTGGCTTGGTAAGTTCAAGCACTCAGGTTTAGTAAACTGCAACATTGGAGGAAAATGGCAATACTGGTCTTATTTATTTTTCATAATCCTGAAATACTGGCACTAATATTAGTGGTATTACTAACAGCATTTCATGAAAAAGTATTGTATGGTGCCATCATATTCTGCACTTTGTCCTGAGAAAATATTGAACGCAAGAGAGAGCTGAGCCAAGAACTGTTGTTCTTGTGCCCTTACAGCCTAAATCACTTTAGAAAGGGTAAGCCAGGGAAAATGTTAGAATAAATTATCCATGGGAGAACTGTCTGTTTCTAAGAAAATGAATTTGGTCCTCTTTTTAGAAAGGTCATCTCATCCCCTCTCCTGCTATCCTACCTCATTTTCCTTAGGGTCTCTTCCTGACTTTCATCCCAGCTCTCACTCCCATTCAAATTCCATCAGGAACTTCTGGAAATTGATGGGACCCAATCTGCCTCTGGGGAAAATAAAAAGCTGTGTTAAAAGGAAAGAACTGTGCTGCCTCACCAGTAATTTAGAAAGTTGGAATTAATACAACTAAAGGACACTCTGAACAGGTTTTAAAAGGGAAGTGAGGGCTTCCCTGGTGGCACAGTGGTTGAGAGTCCACCTGCCGAGGCAGGGGACATGGGGTCGTGCCCTGGTCCAGGAAGATCCCACATGCTGTGGAGCGGCTGGTCCCGTGAGCCATGGGCGCTGAGCCTGCGCATCCGGAGCCTGTGCTCCGCAACGGGAGAGGCCACAACAGTGAGAGGCCTGCGTACAGTAAAAGAAAAAAAAAAAAAAGGGAAGTGATGTAGTCAGAATGCTTTCTTGTCAGGTAACCTCTATTTAATATGAAATTTAAACGCAATATATAACTCTGGATATATCTCACAATGTACATAATTCAGAGTTTAGACTTTTGAAATACTAAAATAATTGTACCAAATCAAGAAAAATACTAGGAAATACTTGGTTCTTTAAAAATAGCATGATATTCTGGCATATCAGAATTTTGCAAAACTATATTTCAATCATTTATTGGGTCAAGGCTGGAAACACTAGACAGGGCAATGTACAAGGGTGTAAAACCATGCTGACAAAAAAAAAAAAAAAAAAAAAAAAAAAAAAAAAAAAAAAAAAAACCATGCTGACATATGAAGAAACCCATAAACTGGGGCTGAGTAGCCTGTCATAGTGAAAAGGCCTGAATTTCGAATCAGAAGACTTGCTGTTAGGTCTTGGACAAGTTCTTCCACCCTGTGGGGCCTTAGTTTCTTCATCAATACAATAAGCATAGGAACACTGCTCTGTCTCTTCCAGAGGGCTGCTACATATAAACATTTATATAATATTAAATAAAATAGTGGTAACAAAAGCTGTAAAAGTAAGACCTTAGGTTCTAAGGATAGAATTATCCTTTACTTAAAAATTTTAATATTAGGAGACAAACAATGTCATTTGATTTTCCTCTCAAACTCTACATAAAGGTGGCTCCTCTAATACATTCCTCTTTCTTGAATGATCCCCCACTCTTATTTAGATGTAAATTGCAAGGAAATTTTGAATTATAGGATGAGAAGTTTCCTTTCCCACAAACAATATGGGCTGCCACTTCTCATGAATATCACATTCAATTTTTGGTCACTGTCATCTTTATTCAGAATGAACTATCCTGAATGAAAAAAAAAATTTTTTTTTTATACTGTACTGTTGGGAGTTAAAGGGCCAGTTTTTTAAAAGATATATACACTATGGATCCCCCTCCTATTATTTTGAAGCAAACCCCAGATACCATATTAACAGGCTTTGTGAATTTGATGTTTAATTTGAACTGTCTTTGATTCCTGGATATCTGTTGGCTCTATACCCTGTGGCTGAGCTAGTCTTGAAACTTCACTGGGCTTGGGAGCCTTGGGTGGCTTGTTTGCTTGGAAAGGAAGCTTGGCTACTTCCTGGCAATTATCCTGCACTCTCCTTGCTTGGTCCTACCTTGCTCCTGCTCTCTCACCTCATCTTTGAACTCTGGCTCTACTGGAAGTTCGAAGTTCAAGCTTCTTGCTGGTGTTTGTCTCCACTGAGCTGGGTTCTCACTCTAAGGGAAGGGACCCTAGCTTGAACTTGCCCTTCTAAGCTTTCCTGACTTTTGCTTCCTCAGGCAGGCCACAACCTAGTTCTAACCCTTCAAATCCCACCCCGGCAGCACTAGTTCACCGCCAGCCCCATTAAGGAGGAGAAAAAGACATGCAAATATGTGGCTGCTTTCTCTCATGTTGTGGCGTTGCTTCTAATTCACCTGGTTCCTTAAAGTATCCTTTGATGGCACTCTTCCAGGCAGAATTAGCAAGTCCACATTTTCATGTTGCAGTCATAATAATTGATGGGAAGAAGATACTAAGTATCCTCTTCTCATTTGTGTTAAACTCTGCCATTGGGCCACTATTATTTTTTTTTGGGGGGGGGTTATTATCCCAGTTTTCTACAGCACTTTTAGGTCAGCAACTTATTCTCTTGACTTGTACAATTCTGATTCTGATTCCAATTCTAGTGTGTGGATTTTCCAACAACACCAAGCAATTCTTCAAAACTGACTGGGTGTCCTACAATAGAACTCAGTTGTGACACTCTCTACCTGGAAATAGCATCAGATCCCTCAGGTTAAGGGCTCAGTCCTATAAGACTGCCCCCAGGTCAGATGCCAATCACAAATTCAGGTTGTTACATATGCTTCTGTCAACTGGCTATACATAAGAGTTTCCCATGACCCCCTCCTTTTGCTCCATAAATTCACTAGAATGGCTCACAGAACTCAGAAACATTTAACTTACTAGATTACTAGTTTATTATAAAAGAATATAATTCAGGAACAGCCAGGGCAAGGTATGGGGAAGGGATATGGAGCTTCCAAGTCATCTCCAAGCATACCACTCTCCCCAAATCTCCATATGTTCACCAACCCAGAAGCTCTCTGAAACTCAGCCTTTTGGGTCTTTTTGGAGGCTTCATTACATAAGTATTGTTGATGAAATCATTGATCATTGGCAATTAAACTAAATCTCCAGCCCCTCTCTCCTCCCTGAAGGTTGGGGTTGGGACTAAAATCTCTGTTACTGGAAGGGCAACCCTTACCAGGACCCAAGAGTGGGCTCTTGTCCAACACTTGGAAATGAATTGTCCAAGGAGACACATGTGCTGACAAAGCAAAATACTTTATTGGGAAGGAGTGCCCAGGTGGAGAGCAGCTGGGTAAGGGAACCTAGGAGAACTACTCTGCCACATGGCTTGCAGTCTCAGGTTTCATGATAATGGGGTTGGCTTTCCAGGTTGTCGCTGGCCAATCATGTTGCTTGTGCCCGTATTTCATCTGATTCAAGGCCCTTCCTGGTGGTGTGTGCATCTCTCAGTCAAGATGGTTTCCACCACGAGGGTTTCTGGGAAGTTGGCAGGACCTATTATGGACTGGCATCTCTTTCCTACTTTTGGCCCCTCCCGATTTCTTCTGGCTGGTGGTAGCTTGTCACTTCTGTGTTTCTTATTGAGACCTCCTATTGTGAGATAACTCACACAAGCAGCTATTATCCTTCCTGGCCAGGGCAGTTGGTTTCAGACAATGGTGCCCTAACAGTTCTTACACTCTAATCACATGGTTGTTCCCTCAGATGACCTAAGGACATTCCAGAAGTTGCCTCATTAACATAACAAAAGACACTTTAATAGCTCTACTTAGGAAATTTCTTGGGTTTTAGAAGCTCTGCCAGGAATGGGGATGAAGACCAAATATGTATTTATTATTTATCACAATATCACAACTTGCTTTCTAGGATCCATGCAGCCTCCTTTACCCAACAACCCTAAGGAAGAACTCAGGGAACACAACTTCCTGGAGCTAAGCTGGAAGACATTTGAGTAACACTGGGTCTGCAGCATCCAAAACCATTCCACACAGACCCCCCAGACTATTTCTGGAATGCCCTGTATCCTCTTCCCTCTGGGTGAGTGGCTTCCAGATGTAGCGCATGATGCTGGGGAGGTGGAAGGGCTCTTATTTCCCAAGTGCCCTGGAGCCAACAATTAGCTCCAAGACATTCAGTCCTCCTGAAACCCTGTAACCCAGACTGGGACATGAACCCACGGTCTTTTAACTGATCACACAGCCGGTCTTTTGACCAGATCACACAATTGGTCTCAGGAATTAATGAAGCTCAGGTTCTTGATGTCTCATTGCAGAAAAAATTCAGTGAGAGACAAAGTGATATGTAAGAAGTGGATTTATTTAGAGAGAAACACACTCCACAGACAGATTTTGGGCCATCTCAGAAGGTGAGAGCAGCACCAGGGTATGGGGTTGTCAGTTTTTATAGTGGTGGGTAATTTCATAGGCTAATGAGTAGGAGGAGTATTCCAGCTATTTTGGGGAAAGGGTGGGGATTTCCAGGAATTGGGTCACCACCCACTTTTTGATCTTTATGGTCAGCCTTGGAACTGTCATGGCACCTGGGGGTGTGTCATTTAGCTTGCTGATGTGTTACAGTGAGCGTATAATGAGATTTAAGGTCTGGTGGAAGTCGACTCATCCACCATCTTGAACCTATTTTGTTCTAATTAGTTTATGTTGTGTCCTTGGTCTATGTCATTCTTTTAAATGTTGTGCCCTGCCCCCTTCCCTTCTGTTTCACTCCCCCTATCCTTGAGGCTAGGCCTATAGGCAGACAAAATGGACAACAGCCCTACCCCCTACTTAAAACATCACGTTGTAGATCCTGCTGTGCTAGGGATCTCTGGCCCTACTGTGGTCTTTGTTGACATAGTAAAAGTTTGCAGTGGAGATTAGATGGATTGAACACAAAATTAGGATGAATGAGGTTCAGTTCCATTTCTACCTATCTCATTTATGTTAGTGGTGATTATTCTTATTTCTTCATCTCTGACACAGAAGTAGTGATTATTTCCTAGGAAGGTGTTAGAATACACTTAAGAATAAGCTTTCTGTGTGTAACTATTCCCCCTTTCCCTAATACCATGTTTAGATACTTTTCTAAGGAGCTTTCCATTCTATACTATTTTGGATTTGAGTTACGTTTGCCTTTGGACTAAATCAGTATTCATTGGAGAAAGGATTTTCTCTCCAGGCAGAAAGTTGTGTGGGTTTGTCTCTATTTTCTGAAAACACATGTGAAGCTGCTCCTACCAGAGGATCTAGAGTCTCAGAATCCTAATTGGTGATGGAAAAAGCACGTTATCAGTTGCCCAAGCTATCTTCCTTTTTCTTTTTATTATTGTAAGCAATAGGGAAAATGTCAGAACTGACATGGATAAAAAATTGACAGTTGTAAGATGTGAAGTTTGGTTTTCCTCTCTCCTGGTTAGGTTACTTGTGTTTATTTGGCAAACAGCATAGTAGAATGGAGAGCAAGTAAAACCAAGCAAGACCCTGTGGGGCTCCCAGGTACAAATCCTTTCTGGGTCCCCCATTTCTTGTTCCTTCCTGAATACCAAAGAGAGGATTCAAACAGTTGCTAATCAGGGAAGTAAGGGAATGCAGAAACAAAGGAGGAGCAATCAAGAAAAGATAGTGAAGTGATTAAAGCAGGATCCTAGTTCCTCCTCAAGGGATATACATAACAATATCTTTGAATTCTTCTGCAGGAACTAAGGCCCCCACCCATGTGGAGAATGGTAATTTCAGGCTGAGCACAAGATTCCTGGAGCACTGGCCCTATTACCACCAACCAATCAGAAGAAAGTCATACACCCTGCAGCCCTCACCCCAAATTTTGCCTATTAAAAATTCTCCCTGAAAATGATTGGGCAATTTGAAGTTTTTTTAGAGCATGAACTACCCATTCTCCTTGCTTGGCCCTGCAGTAAATTTTCTCTGCTCCAAACTGACGTTTTTGTTTGTTTTACCTCACTAAGCATTGGACACACAAACAAGATCAGTAATACAAGTATGGGGGGAATGTCAGAAAATGTTTTGAATATAACATTTGCAAGATAAGAACAAAGTGGGGTGAATGCTTAGGTGGAAGGAAGCTAAAAAAATATAAATGCATACATACATACTGATGACAAGTTAAAATTATAATGGAGTAATCACACTTCAGGCATACAAAATGGAGTCAGGCAGCCATTGAGGATCTAGTCTCAGGCACATCCCTGCATTGAGAACGTGAACATTCTTTGAACTGTACTGGACCCAAAGATACCACCAGCCATATTCAAAACAACACCTGCCAGCTGCAACTTAATGGTTAGTCTCAAGGTCTTACCTTGTAAATATGCAACAATTCAGAGCCCCCAAAATCTTTACTTAACAAGTACCCTTACTTCTTGCCAGCTCCAATTATAAATCTTGATAATAACTCATGTAACCTTGCAGTTTTATTGCCTTTATGTCTCCCCCATTTTGTAGTATGGCGGAACACAATTCAAGTGTTTCTTAAATCTGTGTCTCCTGTGTTTCTTGAATCTGTGTCTCCTGCAATCCTAACAAAACTCAAATAAACACCTTTTTATTCAATCAGATCTCCATTTCTAAAATTTCGGTTAATAATACATACATTTATGTATTTACTTATACATCTATCTATATACCCAAAGTATACATTAAATAAATGTATGTGTATAATAAATATATATGGATAATAAATATTTTGCTAAGTAGTTTTACATGACCTATTTAATTTTCATGATTACTTTAAATAACAAAATTTTAACTAAGTTTTAAATATCTAATTGGCTTTATTGAATTGAAACCAAGCAAGACACTGTGGGGCCTCCCAGGCACAAGCCCATCTGTGTGCCCCATCTTTTGTTTGTGAAAAAACCTTTAGTCTCCTAGGTCTCCCTGAGTTCCAAAGAATAGGCTCAAGCAGTTAATCATTTAAGAAGAGGCAGAAAAGAAAACAAAGAATCAGTCAAGCAAAGAAGGAGATGATTACTTTCAGCAATAAGTCAAACTGGGATGGGGTCATAAGACCCTAGTTTTCCTTGAGGAAAACAGATAACAATGTCTGACATACATTCTTAGGTTGTTGTTACAGAAATCAGTGGGGACTGTTACTGAACCAAAATTTGTGTGTCTGATAAACAGTGAGGCCAAAGAAACTGAAACATTGGAGTTTGGAGCGAGAAAAGTTTATTGGAAAGGCCTAGCAAGGAGAAAAAGGGGCTCATGCTCAAAACTCCCTGATGGTTTTCAGGGAACAGTTTTTAAAGGCAACATTTAGGGTCATGGCTACAGAGTTTATGACTTTCTTCTGATTGGTTGGTGGTGAGATAACAGGGTGGTGTTCCAGGAATCTCAATCATCAACTTTCTGGTTCTGACCAGTCTGGGGTCTCAGCACATAGTTACCATCCTCCACCTGGGTAGGGGCTTTAGTTCCTGCAGAACAACTCAAAGATATGCATCAGATTGTTATGTACATCACTTGAGGAGGAACTAGGACTCTGTTTTATCTCTACATTACTATATCATAACTGCTTTTCCTTTGCTTCTGTATTTCCTCACTTCCCTAATTGTAACAGAGAAGAGCCAAATCTGACGACATGTTGAATCTGTTTCTTTTACTTTAAATTTTGCTTTCTGCTGCTTTTGTTCACTAAAAGGATACTGTCTATTCATAATGGCCTGCCTCAGGGAACCCTGCCCCTCTGCCTGAATGTTAAACCAAAATGCCTTTGTTCAGGGAAGCATCCTGACCCTGACCACCTGTGGATGGCTGCAAGAAAGAAGAAATTAACACATCCCCTCCCTGAGGCTGGCCATTCCAGAGAACATTTGGAAAACTTATGGCCTTTTAACTTTACTTCCTCTTCTCCTCCCCTTCTCTGTTCTATAAAAGAAACTGGCATCCAAACCCCAATAAGATGGTTTTGGGGAAACATTAGTCTGCCATCTTCTCAGTCTGCTGGCTTTCTGAATAAAGTCATATTCCTTGCCTTAACACCTTGTCTCCAATTTATTGGCCTGTCATGTGGCAAGCAGAGCGAGCTTGGACTCAGTTACAAATTTGGCGAGCCAGCCAGGAGCCTTGCTGCTCATGACTAGCCAGCCCCAGTCAGGGAATTTTGGAGAAAGGCCCTAGCAGCTGCTGGGACCATTTGTCCTGAGGATCTTCCCTTCAAATTTCCCTGAAGAGGCACCAGCTACCCCAGCACTTGGCAGTTGGAGCAAGGAACTGACAAACTTCTATGTGTCAACAGACTCGATTTTGGAGGGTAAGTCCCTCCAGTGTGCAAACTGGGAACATATCCCACCCTCAATTTGAGCTTTTCCTTTAGGGGACAAGCCAATTTGGTTGGGGTACCCTGCTGGAAAAGGGAATTGTTGTTGTACTGTACCTGATTTTGAGAGCTAGTTCATTGGTTTTGTAGGGTAAGTCTACCTGATTTGGGAACTAATTAGTTGGTTTTGGTCTTGTTTTGTTTTGTTTTTTTTTGGTTCTTTGTGCATTGATGCTAGAATTTGTTTGTGCCTTTTGTGTTGGAATTTGTCTATATCTTCTGCATTTTGGTGTTATCAAACTTATAAAAATGGGAGATACTCCATCTAACCCAAAGGAAAGCCCTTTGGGGCGTATATTACATAAATGGGCAAAACATAGCTGCGAGCCTATGACTAAGGCTCATAGTTTGCAATAGTATATTATGAAAGACATAATATACTATTGTAATAGGGTGTGGACACAATATATGTTAGGATCAGAAGAGCAGTGGCCCCTGAATGGCTCACTCAATTATTATACGACCTCACAGTTAGAGGTGTTTTGCAAAGAGCAGGGAAAAAAGATGAGATTCCACATGTAGAAGCATTTATGCTATTGCATCAGGAAGAAAAGAAGTCAGAGGACTGCCACCTTATGGTGCAGCAATCTGAAAGGAAACCCAAGGAGAAACCTGTTCTACAAGGGGAAGAGGGAGACAATGAGAGTGGGAACATGTTATTTCAAAACTTAAAACCCCTGCAGCCTATCCAGCTCCCCCAGTGGCCAAGCAGGCTGCACTGGCAGTTGTTCCAACTGTCCCCCATGACACCAACATATTCACCACCTCTTGTTTCCCTTACCCATGGGGATCAAATAGAAGTTTCTATGGTCTCTCCCAGGGCACAGGGACCTGGTTTAGTATCACCATCTAAGATCCAAAAGAGCACCCAGTTTGGACTGGGAGCCACTTCCACAGCAGGGCGATTTCCCTTGTGCCAACATGCTGTAAGAAGCCTGGGGACTCCCTTAGACTTGAGGCATTTGATTCTAATTTCCCCAGAGGAGTCCCAAGTAACTTCAACAGTGGGGAACAAGTTGATTGACTTTCGAATAGATACCATTCCCAAAACCTTCCCTATTTATCTTAAGAGGCTTGTAAATATTAAACAAAGGGGAAACAAAGTCATCCTAGGAAAATCTTGCCTGTATCTTTGAGATGCAGATGTCCTATTTGGTCTTCTCAGGAGGCCTTATCTCTGCCATCTTTTTAAAATACAAAGTTTGAAAGGAGGGTAAAGTAATTTAGAAATTGACTTGTCAAGGATAAATAAAAATCCTAAGTGTCTTTTCTGTGAAACTTTAGCCATTCACACAAGGGAGCTTGATTTGTTCCCTCTGCCAGAAACCTAATTTTAATCCAATGTCTTTTGTAAACTGATGGGTTTCACATTGCTGTACCTGACTCAGGACTGAGATTTTAAAATGAGAACTACGAGGTCTCTGTTTGTGTGCTTGTATGTGTCTTTGTCTTCAGATAACATTGCTGTGGTTGATTCGTGGATGAGCTCTGTTTAATTGGCCTGAAGAAAAGTAAGTGCTTACAAACCAACAATTGTAAATACAAGAGAAATTGAGCTAAATGATTTTCAGGTTCACATGAACTGGGAAATATTCAGTATTAAATTAATACCTGGTATTCATATTTTTTGTTGATCTAATTAATATAGACATATCTTTAAATTCATCAACATTAAGTATAATACTTTTATTGTGCCTAGGTTTAATATAAGCTAAATAAAATCTTGTTATATCTGTTGCAAATTTGTCAGCAAGGAAAGTAGTTTGATGAGAGGAAAGGTTTAAGGAAAGAAAATGCAAATGAGATAAGAGCTTTGGGTGAACTTTTAGAAATAATTATATTTTAGGAATGTTTATATAAAATTAATCTCTCCAGATACTCAACAACTCGAAAATTAGAATTTTTGTGCTAAAATAAGTTAAGTGATGGAAGCTTTGTCGAAAGTGGACCCTGAGAAAAGAGTTTTGTGCATGGTCAGGACTGACTAAGTTTAAAATGAGTTTAATTGAGTAAATGAATTTTAAAAGTAAGCTGGTGCAAAACTTGGATTTGGCTTTTCTCTCTGTTAAGAAGACAATGTTTCTTAAGATGTTGAACTGGCTTTGATAACAGATTTTAAGTTTCTTTACATCTTAAGTGATCTGTATTTGCCTTTGAAATCTTTTATTGTTACTTTGGCTAAGTGAATAACTATTGTTTCACAGTGACCTGTGAAACAGGTCTATTTTAAATAGACTATTTTAAACCCTTTTTGATATTTTTTTGACAAAACTTCCCAAATCAAATTATAATGAAGTTCCTTTGACCTCTAGCTAAATTTGGGATGTTTCAAAGGGCCCCTGAAACACCCCAAAGAGAGATATTAACTAATTATGTTTACTTGGTATGTTGAATTACATGGGAAGTTTTGTCAAATAAGTAATAAATCTTCTTAGGTTATATTGTATGGCAAATGATACAAGTATTCTAGAGATTACATGGAGTTCCTAAAATTTGATATGTTCTGGTAAAATGTTATCAGTCATAATTCTAGTTATTATCTGAAAGTGTTGCATGTCACAGCAGTAACCGAGTTACTTTGTCAATTGCATTGTAATCAGATTTAAACGTGCCTTCTTAAGTCTTTCATCATTATAGACAGTTACGGCTTCACTCTGATGCCTTTGCAAAAATGCTTCCTCTTCAAGAAGAATTATTGAAAAGACCTTTGGAGAAACAAGATTCTGGCTTTCAGACCGTAATGCTGAACTGGGTAAGAAATTGAAAAATTCTAATGGGAAAACCTGATGGCTTCATAAAGTTATTAACAAAGAGAAAGTTAGACTGAGTGAACTGGTGAATATGGTTATATAATTTTTATGGTTTCTATCTGAAAAAGTACTGGTTTAAATCTGTGTTTTCCAGGAGTGAGGAAAACTATCCCATTAAACTAATTACAACTTACAGGAATTTGGTAAATTATACCTTTGTAAACAGAATTAAAACATTTATCTTTTTCTCTCTTCCTGGTTGATCCTGCCAATAGCATATGCTTGTCTCAGAGATTAAGCCATGCATGTCTAAGTATTCATGGCTAGTACAGTGAGACTGCAGATGGCTCATTAAATCAATTATGGTACCTTTGTTCAATCATTATTGCAACTGGATTATAACTAGTTACACTAATCATTGTTTTAATTTGTTCTTTGTTTCCAAATTGCTTGTGCTTTGTGTCTCCCTGCTGCGCTATATCTTTGTCAATGTTACCAGCTACATTACTTATATCCTATTTTGTAATATTGTTGTCCCTTACAGTACCCAATGTGTAACCAGGCCTCCAACAAAACTGCTATGGCTAAACATCTTGAGAAAATAGATCACATTTATAACATAAAATAATTGTAATAGTGGGATTCTAGGTATGGGAAGAAGCAACAAGGAGAAATGTCTCCTGGATCATAATTAGATAGAGGATCCAGAGAATCTTTAACTATCAGTAGGCCTTACTCCAAAAATTAGCATCTGGAGTGGCATATCAAGAATTTTAGCCTGATCTGGGATGAGCCTCCCAGCGCCATGGGACAAAATTTGATCATGAAGTGTCTCCCAAATATTGGTCAAATTCCTGACCAAGAGGAGAAGATCTGGGAAATGGAATATTTCCTGCCATATCAGTCATCAGCAATTGCAGCTCTCAAATGTGAGCTGGTGAACCCTGAGGAAACTCGGGAAGGAAAAGAATACCTGCCACCTAGCAGCCATCAGACTACAGTCACTCCCTATGGTAAGCCCTGCGAAACCTCAGGATATGAAAATATGGGATATAGGCCCCAGATAGCTGAGGTGTATATTAAAGGAAAGATTTCAGTGAGCCCAGACTCTTGCATCTTCCCATATATAGAATGCTAAATTCCTTAACTTCAGATGCTGCCTCCCGGGCTTGAAGCCCTCAAAATTCCCACCAAATAAATCATAACTCTCAATTTTTAGGTTGTGAATATTTTTAAAGTCTACAGGTATAAAGGAGACACTTTCCAGAGAGGAAAAAAAATAACAACATTTGGAAGACTGGCACTGGAGGACACTCCCAGAAAGATCCATCTGACAAAGCAGTTAAAATGGTCATCACCCCTTTTTCCACAAGATTGTGGAATGGACATTGACAGTGGGGAATTGTAACAGGGAAGAGCCAAATCTGTTGGATCTGTTTCTTTTACTTTAACCTTTGCTTTCTGCTGCTTTTGTTCACTAAAAGGATACTGTCCATACATAATGGCCTGCCTCAGGGAAACCTGTCTCTCTGCCTGAATGTGAAACCAAAGTGCCTTTGTTCATGGAAGCATCCTGACCCTGACCACCTGTGGATGGCTGCCAGAAAGGCAAAATTAACACATTCCCTCCCTGACGGTGGCCATTTCAGGGGACATTCGCAAAACTTATGGCCTTGTACTTTACTTCCTTATCTCCTCCCCCTCTCTGTTCTATAAAAGAAACTGGCATCCAAACCCTTATAAGGGGGTTTTTGGAGACATTAGTCTGCCATCTTCTTGGTCTGCCAGCTTTCTGAATAAAGTCATATTACTTGCCTCGACACCTCATCTCCAACTTACTGGCCTGTTGTGTGGTGAGCAGAGCGAGCTTGGACTCGGTAACATAATTAGTAACTGCTTGAGTCCACCCTTTGGAACTCAAGGAAGACTAGGAGGCTGAAGCCTTTCTCCTACAATCAAGGAACAGAAGACCCAGAAAGGCTTTTGTACCTGGTAGTACCCTGCAAGGTCCTGCTAAGTTCCATCACCAGGCAAAAACTACTGACCTCAGACATGTAGACATTGACTGGTTGGAGCCAGAATATTGATAATTGAGATTTCTGAAACACCACCCTGCCAATCAGAAAATTGTCCACAAGCTGCTCATGCATGCAACAACCCTCTCCCCTAACACTGTCTGTGAAAACAGTTGCCTGAAAGCCAACAGAGAATCAGGATTTTTGGGCATGAGCTGCTTATTCTTCTCCTTTGGCACCCTGCATTATATGCTGAATATAAGCAGGACCTTGTGGGGCCCTCCCAGGTACAAACCCTTTCTGTGGCCCCCATTTCTTGTCTGTAGGAAAAAGACTTCATCCTCCTAGACCTTCCCTGAGTTCCAAAGGGCAGATTCAAAAAATACTAATCAGAAAAGTGAGGGAATGCAGAAACGAAGGAGCAATCATGAAACAATAGTGAAGTGATAAAGCAGGGTCCTGGTTCCTCCTCAGGGAATATACATAACAATACCTTTGAATTATTCTGAGGGAACTAAGTCCCCCACCTAGGTGGACCATGGTAACTTCAGGCTGAGCAAGAGTCCTGGAACACCGCCCTGTTACCTCACCACCAACCAATCAGAAGAAAGTCTGCACACAGTGTAAAATAAGACTCTGATCCCCACTCCAACCAATTAACTGTAATTAGCTTCCCCTTTCTCCCTTTAAAAACTTTCATGGTCCAGAAGAATCTTCAGAGTTGGTTCTTGGACACAAGTCCACCTTCTCCCCAGGTTGCTAGCCTCCTGAATAAAGCAGCCTTTCCTTTCCAATCAACACTTGTCTCAAGTATTGGCTTTCGAGCAGTGAGCAGCTGAAGCTGAGTTCAGTAACAATGCTGTACTTTCCTTCACCACAGTCCAGAGTGAGTAGATAGGCTTTGCTATGCATCGGGTGAGCAGACCCAGGTTCTGTTCAGTAACAGAATGATTCGTGAATTGGATAGTATCCTTTCTAGCAAGTAGAGGAGAGATCCAAAATGAGAAAGGGAGAAATTTTTAAAGGCAAGCAAGAAAGTCATTTAAAAAAAATTATTTCATGCTTAGGTAACCTACCTATAGGGTATGAAAGGGGACTTTGTGGCAGATTATCTCACCTTTCTTTGGGGGATGTAAAGGATTACCTCATTGGTGCTAACCAAAAATTCCACATTGACTGATTAGGATAATATTCCTGGGGGACGTTGTAAATGCTGTTAGGTTAGGTAGTAAGTCCTGGTTTTAGCACAAGTGACTCCATTTTGGATTAATTGCTCCTTTTTTTAACATCACTATGAAGTGGGTACTATTGGAGAGGCAGAAATTTTTCTCTACGCTTCTAGGTTCTTCTGGCTGGTATAAGGAATGAGACAGATTAACAGGAGAAAATCAAACAAAAGTTTAATAACACATATACATGGGAGAGACCCAGGAGAACTGAGTAACTCGCCAAAATGGCTGAAGCCCTCAACTTAAATACCATCCCCAGCTGAAGACAAAAGAGGATATTGAGGGTGGGGAGAGTCAGTTATAGGAGGTTACCAGGAAAATCACAGTAAACAAGAGTATTGTTGTTATGCATATTTAAGTCATTGCCTTCTCCATTGATAAGAGTTCCTAGAGGTTTGGCCATCCTCTTCTTGGTACATCCAGGGAGACATCCTTACAAATGTAAATGTTTCTTACAAAAGTGTAACTCTTACTTGGTTTTCAGAGTTTTTCCCGTGTCTGCTGTTTCTTAGAAAATAACCAGTTTGCCATAATTCATATACCAAAAAGACATATTTTGGGATGAAAAATTCTGCCCCCCTACAGTACTCTTGTAATTTTTATTTTGTACATGAGTGGACTTGCACACAGAAAACTTAAAGAACTTGCCCTAAACCATATTTGTGTGGAGCCAAGATTTGAACTAGGGGAGATTATTTTTAGAACCTGTGTTCTTTACTTCAAAGGTAAATCTGATTTAGCTCTGAATTGTGAAGAGTGAGAGTTTAAGGAGTTTCTTTGACGACTCAGTGCCACTCAAGATGACTGGGGGTGGCTGGTGGGATATTCAGACTGGAGTAAATCCAGATGGTTAGTTTCCTCTAAAAGAACCTGAAGCGGAGCAGAATTTGTCACCCTAAAATATGTCTCTGGCATTTTATTTGTTTTAAGCTGGATATTTTCTGAGAAGCAGAAAACCTGGAAGAGCTCTGAAAACCAAGTAGGATTTACCCTTTTGTAAGAAACATTTTCATTTGTAAGGGAAATCTCCATTTGTAAGGATGTATACCTCTCTGTACCTGGGAGAGGAAGATGACTAAATCTCTAGAACCTCTTATCCGTGGAGAAGGGAATAACTTAAATTTGCATCACAACCACCTTTGTTTACTGTGATTTTCCTGGTACCCTCCTATAACTGACTCTTCCCACTTTCAAAATCCTCTTTTGTCTTCCGCTGGAGACGGTATTTAAGGTGAGGGCTTTAGCCATTTTGACAAGTTACTCAGTTCTCCTAGATCTATCTCTCCCATGTATGCATGTTATTAAACTTTTGTTTTATTTTCTCCTGTTAATTTGTCTCATGTCAATTTAATTCTTAAGCCATCTAGAAAAACCTAGAAGGATAGAGGAAATTTTTCTCTATCCCAACAAACCAGAGACAGTCCTGAAACCCCAGATCTAGAACATATTTTTGGTATTGGCCTGGAAATTTGAAGAGAAGAAAAAAGATTCTATTTATTAGAATATTTTATGGACATTATGTGATTGTCACATGGTACAGGCAAATTTGAAGCATATATATTTTTTATTGGTTTGACTTCTGATCCAGTTTTGCAAAAACCTGCATGCAGTATTTCTTACCAATCTGCTATCATCTTCAGAAGTGCATAAATAGTAAAATTAATGAAATCCCGTGTCTTAACTACTGTTTTAGCATATACTTTTCTCCATACATGGCCACCTATCTATAACACTGTTCTAATAAAAAGTTCTTTGTTCTATGTAGCAGAAACCTTTTATTTTTGTGTTCTTCCCAGTATGTTCATCTCTTTCTTTCCAAGACTGACTTAGTCAGTATGGCAGAAGAATAATGTTTCCAGACAGTGAACAGAAATGCAGAAGTTAAATTTACTAGCCAAACACCACATCTGAGTCACTATACCACGAATAAATTGTGTATGTATGTGTTACCGAACTCAGGTTCAGCTGCTTGCTTCTCGAAAGCCAACACTCAAGAGAGAAGTACTGGTAGAAGGGAAAGTTGCTTTAACCAGAAAAGCTGACAGTCTGGGAAGAAGGTGGACTCAAGTCTCCCAAAACCAACTCCCCAGATTCTGCTCAGCTATGAAAGTTTTTCAAGGAAAAAAGGGAAGTAATTTCAGTTAATCATTGAGATGGGGATCAAACTAGTAGCCATCTCCCACTGCACTCAGGCTTGTCAACTCCTTGTGATCTTTCTTTCAATGCTATCTGTTCACACAGTTTGTTTGTGAGATTACTGAAGGAGAAGCTAGGAAAGCGATCTGGTCATCTGTTAATTACTTATTCTTTACTTCTACTTCTTTGATCTAAGGAAAGAACCAACAGGTTAGGCAAGGTATTGTGTTATCAAAAGATTTGAAAAGTGTGCTTCACCGGAGATGAGTAGAGCATGGAGGTGCCTGGTTTAAGGTTAGTTACAATATAGCTTTGCTAAAGTGACAAGACAAAAGGGGCCTCCTGCAGAGAGCTCTTTCTTTACTGCAAAGTGCTCTCTCCTGCCAAAAGCTGCTTACAAATGAGCAATACATTTAACTTGTCCAATTTGTTCCAACATCATAAGACATTTTAAGGAAATGGTAGGGAGTTTTTAGCTTAATTCTATTCATTAAAAAATTTTATTTACTGAAAAAAAATTTATTTAGCCACTTTTCCTCTGTCCTTTCTTTCAGTCTTTGGACCTTTTTGTAGGAAAAAAAAAATTAAGTAGGATATGATATTTCTTTTAATATTAAATGTCTTCTTAAAACATGTTGCCGTAATAAAAATTATAAATAGTACAGATGGTGTATAACTGTAAATCAAAACTTATTTTGACTTAGATGCCACATGCAATCATCTCTTATTTAATAATGTAAAAATGGGGACTGGTTGTATATGTAGGAATCCTTTTTTTTTTTTTTTGGTCTCTTTCAACTCTATCTATCTATCTTTCTAAATCTTCCCAAAACTTATATGGTTGTTATCTTTTAATGTGATGTGCATTAACTATAAAAGTTGGAAAATGGCCTTCATTTAGCTTAAAAAAAAAAAAATCTTCCTTTCTGTTCCCAACTCATATGATGCGTAGAACTGACAAAAAGAGGTGTTAATTTGTCAGACTTGGAAATTTTCCTGTGTCCTGGAAGTACCTGTACTGACTTCCATCTTAGCACTTCTAGCACTTTGGCACCCATATCTGAGTCCATCTGTGTTTCTTCTCCTAGGTGATGATCTCAAGGACAGAGATCATGTCTTATTTTCCTCAATATCTCTCGATTTTTACATAATATTTGTTAAGCAAATTAATGTCATTCTCTCCCTTACCTAAATACTTATACATCAATTAAAAAACTGGTGTCTCAGAGCATTGTAAATCAACTATACTTCAGTTTAAAACAAACAAACAAACTGGTGTCTCTAAGAAAAATATGAATGTAAGCAGCCCATAAATAGGTAGATTAACATTTTGGGGCACCCATAATATAATAATATTTACACTAGGTATTTAAAGGACATAGAGAGAAAATACTGGACATGGTTTCTTCCTTTAAAACATTTTTAGATTAATGGAAGGAGAGAGTACAAAAACACATACAAAAAATATTACAAGCATCTATTACAAAAATGATGCAGTCATCCTGCTCACATACAAATACAAGCCACACAAATACAGTCCACTTAACTGCAGCTTGAGTATGCAATATTTGTGTCATACATTATCCCTGAGATATTTCGAATCCTTCCTAAAATTTCCACTGTTGTCTGGCATACTTCTAGATATTTTCCCTCAACTATCTGGCTGTTATATGTTTGGTGGATAACAAACCTCTTCAATATTAACCTATAACATAATTTGGAAGATATTTCTGCTACAAAAGTATCATAATACGTATTTCAAAGCCAAATAAAAATCATGTGTGGGTTTTCAGATTTTCTCTACCACTACTTATCACAACAGCTTGGCTAATTTCAATCTGATCTGAATATTTTAGTCTTGTTTTTCCTTAAGCTCACTCCTGATGGCATGTAATTGTTCTGTTCAGCTCATTCTGTGTTTTGTCCAGCTCTTTCCTTGACACACATTCACACTTTCCTCTCTTACTTAACTTTACTGTGTTTTCTCCTTTCTTTTCAGCCTTTTGAAGTGTAAGATAATCTGACAAACTCATCTCCAAGATGTTTCCACAGAAAAGGGATGAAAGTCCGAGGTTAAGGGTACATGTCAGTTTCAACATTTAGGCATCCAGGAACAATGTTTTCATTGGAAGATCCAGGAGAGTATCCCTCAAATGCCACTAAATAGAAGGTTGTTTTCTCAACCTATATCTGGATTCAGAAATGATTGATTGATTAGATACTAGAAGGCTAACAACCTGGAATAATACTACACAGCTTTATAAGTGTGAATGATTTGTTTGATGAGAACATGCTCACTGCAATCACCACTCACATGTAACCTGACTGAGACCCTCTTGTCTTGGCCTGCATAATCTGGCAGGGAATCTGAATAATCATTTCAACAGGTGATTTGCTGACAAAGAGAACATTCTCAATTGTCACAAGATGTCTGTCTGCATCCTTCCTTTTTGGGTAAGGGAGACTGACTGAGGTATAAAATCAGACCCCAAAGCCTTCCATGCTGTAGAGCCTTAGGCTTAGAGATTTCTTTACAGATCATATAATCGAATCCATAGTCCATGCAGGACTACCTCTACAGCACCACTTGTTGGACAATAATCTGTCAAGCAGAGACTGGGATATATCAGTAAGGAATATTTCATCCCAGGTAAAATAGAGCCTAATGAATAACCTCTTCTCTATTGGATATGATTTGTGGCTGTCAGCAGTCTGCTTCCTTGGCCAGGATAAGCATTAACAAAGTGTTTTTTACTGGCTTTCCCTGCGTACTAACTAACATGCCATGTAGAAGTTCTGGTTGCCTTATTTCATTTGTTCATCATATTTACAGATACCTGTTATGTTTATTTTGTGTATGTTTTCCATAAATGTAACATTGATGTCTTCCATTATTATGTTTTCAAATCTAAAATTATTGGTTTGAAAAAATTTATTGGCTTGGGGTAGGTACTTATTTAAATTTCAATTGCCATATACATATTTATTTCAAGGTTAGTCAATGAATGATCACATAAATCCTTTTTGATTTTTGCATAGGACAAAGGAAAAGGGAGGGAAACACCTGTAAGTTGTTGGTACTATGCTAGGCACTCTACGTACTTTAATTCTTTTATCCTTCCACACAAGCTTGTCAAGAGGAAGATTCTTGTCTGAGGATATAGAGCAACTCTTGCAAAGCTTGAATAATTTGCTCAGTCATACAGATAGTAAAAGAGCCAGTCAGTATTTGAAACCAGGTCTCTCTGACTCTGTGATCTCTATTCTGTCTGCTGCTTCCTCTCCCAAAGCTTTATTTGAATTTAATCTCCCCACTGTGCCCAGTTTCTGGGAATCTCTGTTCAACAATTCTTTTGATAAGGTGAATGATGGCTACCATCTCTATCCCATTCCAAAACAAAAGGAAGAATAAAAAGAGAACCCACTCTCTCCACCTTGTCTGCCCCTCACTCACAATTCCATTTGTCTTTCTCTTTATGGTAAAACAGCCTGAAGTAGTTGCCCTTACTTCCTGTCTCTGTTTCCCTACCTCCAGCTAACTCCTGAATCACTGGAGCTTCCTTCTATCCCCACCCACTCCACCTTTTAAGGTCTCCAAACTCTTCTTAGTTCTCAGAACTTACAGTATACCTTTCTGCTCTTAAATGATTTGACCTTTGGAAATGTGCACTATTGATCAGTCCTTCCTTCTTGAAGCCCTCTCCTTCCTTTTCCCTGTAAGCTGTCTTCTTTCCTGGTTCTCCTCCTGCTGACCCTCCCCTCCTGCCCCTGCTCATCCCAGGTTCTTTCACTACCTCTTCTTGTTTCACCTGTGCCTTCAATGGAAGAGATTCCATAGAGTTTTCACTCTTTTTCTTTTTTCTCACTTCTCTTTATATTCAATTTATTTTCCGTGTGAAGTCTTATTTGTTGCTATAGCCTCAACTCCCTAAATATATGTCCCCTGTACCAGACCTTCCTTTTAAAGTACGTATTGGGTATCTTCCAGTGTGTGTATCAAGTCACTAAAATTTCAACTCATTAGCTTCTCTCCCCTCTCTCCCCATCGCCTTGTTCAGTACCCTCCCCAGCTCTCAGTCAGTTGCTTTGTACTTAGTCACTTGATTTATTATAATTATTTATGCATTATTTTTTGTGTCCCTTCTGTGACTGATTAGCTATCAAAAAGCTTACCTGAAATGCTTATGATAATTTCTTCCATTTTTAACATAGTTTCTGTCCAAAAGTAGAGACTTAGTATATTCTTGTTGAATAAATGACTAAGACTGCAGATATGCCTTTAAAGATTCAATTGAATCATTTAGCAACAACTCTGGAAGCACAATAATAAAACCCACCTTTATGGCTCAATTTTCTGTGATCCATACAGATAACCCAAATTCCTGAGATAAAAATACGGGCTATTTTGTTGAATATCCTAAGCATGTCACTAAGGAACACTCCCCGGTTCTTGGCAAGAGTTAGTCTTAGTATCTCATGCCAGTGTAAAGAGTTATATAATCTTAGCTTTGACTCAGATGACTTAATACCAAAGCCCTTCAGAACACAGTAGAACATTCTAACTCAGATCCCTATCAGTTTAGTCCCAGTGCTCAAATGTACTGATCATATGGCTGCCTTGCAGAAGCATCTACTCCTGCTTTGCCACTGTATGGTCAGGCCACACAAGATGGCTCTTTTCTTGCTCTCTGTACATCCCCTGCTTGACCAGCCCCTGCTTCACTCACATGACTATCCAATCCTGTTAATTATAAGGCTTAGCTATTCCCCGGTACTGATGAGCCCACCTGATGTCAATTCCCCCTATAGATGGTAGCTTCCTTCTCCCCTGAGTAGTGAAGACTGCTGCCATGTCTCATCTGCCACACACAGTGGGTGTCACTCCAGGACACTTTATGTAAGCTTCCCCCTGTCCAATAAACCACTGAAGTCTCTGGTACTATCTCCAGGCTCTTTCTTTGGTCTTGAAGCTGGGCAACTATAAGGCTTGCAGGCAGCAAACACCCACTCCATTCTCTCCTCTTCTCAACCCTTTGCACATGGTTGGAATTATTCCCTGCAGATTTGACTCAGTCTGTATGGCACCACTTTAGTAAGTTTGAAAGCTCTTAAGGCTTTAAGGGTAGCACTAAGAAATTACATAGATGAAATATTTCTTTACAACCTTGTTTCTTAAAAGTATAAAACTACCATAGAGATATTTCCTTAGTCACATACAGAATAAGACTGAATTGGATATGATTGAACAGGTATTTCTGAGTCAGTTGATAAGCATTGATTAAGCTCTTAGAGTGAAAATGATAAGGATGCCTTGACCTCACCCTAGACATAGCTGAGTCAGCACTGTGGGGTGGGTGAGCCTGGGAATCTGCATTATATTAAAAATAAAACATTCTCAGCTGATTTTAATGTAGCTAATGGGCTAGCTTTTGGAAATCACTGGTCTGTGTTTCACCTGAGTAAAACCCGTAGCGATATCTAGATTTGGAAATAACTAAAAGAACCGTGTTAATTTAACTTTCCATTTTTCGTGGCAAATTTTTAGAAATTCAGGCACATTTTCAGTTTTGTAGTTGTGTAAATTGAAAGCTCAGAGAAAAAAAAGTAAATGTTTGTTTTACCCAAAATGAAATGTTTATATTATCCAGTTTAAATGATGCTTTATATATAATTGATTTGTCATGCTGGAATGGTTCATGATTCAGCGTTGCTACTGAGTATGAATAGGAAGACCATATGGCATATTGGAATAGAAATAGTTATGGCAATCATGAAATTCAAATTAAATAACAAATATTATCAACTGCTTCCTATGTGCTGGAATAATATACAAACCATGAAAACATTTTAAACATTGAGGAAATTAACTACTAAGTAAAGTCAAACTATGGGAAAATACTGATTTGTAAGTAGTAGCATAATATCAGGGGGATTATCATAATAATCCCTCCAAGTCAAGGA
Organism: Phocoena sinus; assembly: GCF_008692025.1. Classification (NCBI taxonomy): domain Eukaryota; kingdom Metazoa; phylum Chordata; class Mammalia; order Artiodactyla; family Phocoenidae; genus Phocoena; species Phocoena sinus. The sequence goes on along the minus strand of NC_045763.1, from coordinate 156,175,427 downwards.
CAAATTGAATTAAATTCTGTAGTGTTAGAGTTAATGCCATTGATGGTGTTATTAATTTCATATTTCTAATATTCATCAAAATGGGCTCAGATTTTCTCATGTTGTATACATTCAGCAGGGTATTTATTAATTTTCAATGCTCAGAAAGGTGAATTTACTAATTTTTAAGGCAGCTGAAAGAATATAAAGGGTGGAATAGTAAAGGTATTTTTTCTGGGTCCAGAAGAAAAATTAAATTACTCATTTATCAGAGTATGAGGTGTGGGAGAGGAGAAGAGAAAGAAGAGAAATAAAGGAGTTTGGTTTTAGTAGAAGTTAGGTGTGGGGAAATGAGGAAAGCCTTTAAAGGAAGGTAGAAGAAAATGATATTTGAAATCCACAATTGCATGGTTCTAGACTCTAGAAAGATATGGTAATCCTTTAAGAAGATAGAGGGGCAAAGTGAGGGAGGGGAAGAGGGATTGGAAAAGGGTCAGATCAATATCTGGTATTATGAGTGTTTGAAGGCAAGTTTGATTTATTCTCTCTTCAGTACCAAACAAAATACAGTTTTGAAATTTCAATTGAGAACAACTCAGAAGTTAGATAACACTTCCTACTGTTGTGGAAGAGAAAACTCCCCCCTCTACCCATCTTGAGTCCTTGTGGCTAGACTAATGATAAAATTGACACAAGACAGATTAACACAAGTAAAAGAAACAAGTTTTAATCATGTCATGGAGGTCTCATAGAAACGGAACCTAAGAAGTGCCCAAAGCAGATAGCTTTTAGACAAAGAAACGATACATTTGTGAGGAATTGGCAGGACAAAGAAACTTAAGTTTGGATGCTCAGTTAGTGAAGAATCTAAAGACAGTCTGGGCTTGGGGTAGTAAATTTTAAAGTAGCAAGGGTGGTTTATACAGGTATGACACCTTTATTTCCAGAGATAGGGAATTGGGGGCTGAGAAGCCTATATAAACAAAACTTGTGCTCCTTTAATTTACCACCCCAAGCCCAAACTGTTTAGATTCTTTACTAATTGGACACCCAAAGCCCAAGTTTATTTGTCCTGTCCATTCCTCAGAAATTTATTGTTTCTTTGTGTAAAAAGTATAAAAGCTGCTTGCTTTGGCCACTTTTTAGATTCTATTTCTATGAGACCTAGGTGCACACACTGAAAATTTGTTTATTTTTTTCTACTAATCTGTCTTGTGTCAATTTTATTATTAGTCCAGTCACAAGGAATCAAGAAGTTTGGGGGAGAAATTTCCCGCTCCCTGAACTTACCATAATTTTGGTAATAAAAAAAGAAAAGGTTTTGAATTCTTACTCCTTTTCTATTTATCCTGGATGCCTATTTATATTAAAGGATCTAAGTTTATTCTCTACACTGTAGAGTTTCCAGGAGTCCCATTTTGGAAGGAAGCACTTGTGAATGAAAAATGTTGCCTGCCATATCAGTAAACGAAGGATGTTGTAGCAACCAAGCCACTACAGCCAGCCCAGACGTTGAGCCCTGAGGGAACTCAGGATGGAGACAAAGGGGCTGTCCACTGCCAAGCCCTCAGCCACTGCTGCCACCCCCAAAGTTGCACCCTGAGAGCACTCAGGATGGGAAGAATAGGATACTGGCCCTAGATAGCTAAGGTGCATATCAAAGGAATGATTTCAATGAGCCCAGACTCCTGCATCTTCCCACATATAGAAACGCACTAAATTCATTAACTTGAGATGTCTGGTTTTCCTTAATTAACAGAAATATTTTTGATGTTTCAACTCCCTGTTCTGTTGCAAAACCCCCTATATATTCTGGCTCCACCCTTACCTCTTGGAGTAGTCCCTCAGAGCTATCTGAGAGGCTGCCTCCCAGGCTTGAAATCCTCAGAAAGTCTGCTGAATAAAACATAATTCTCAACTTTTAGGTTGTGCTTTTTTTTTTTTTCAGTTGATACAATTGTCAGGGAGGAAGAAATTTTCCTCAACACTTCCAGGTTCTCCTGGCTTGTATAAAGATTAAAGGGACATGAGATAGATTAAGGGGAGAAAAATCAAACAAAAATTTAGGAATACATGTGTATGGGAGAGACCCAGGAAAATGGGGTGACTGACCAAAATGGTGTCTGTTTTATTCAGCAGACACTTAGGACTTCAAGCCCAAAAGACAGCATCTCAAATAACTCTGAGAATGGGAGGCAGAGCCTTGAGAGTTGGCTATGAAAGATGCAGAGCCAGCAGGACTAAGCACAGGCAACAGAGCACAAAGATTAGAGCTAACAGAATATTGAGTCAGGTTTGTTCTTCTCTGTTACTTACTATTATACTTGATATTTCTCATTTCATTCCTTAACAGAACAATTCCATTATGTGAAGGGCAATTCAATACAGGTTTTGTCCCTTGTATCACATCATTCTGTTTGAAAACTACATTTTTCAACTAGTTTATTTTGGTAACTCATTGAATTGCTTTTACTGAATTGTACTTTGGCTTTGTTGGACCTAAATCAAGAGACACTGGTAATAAACAGCCAAACAGAAATGACTATTATACTTATTACAGGGATACAGAGATAGTAGCATCATCTCTAGATCACACAGGGCATTTTACAAAGACTCAAGGGAAAACTGTCAGGCCTCAGGGTTAGGATAGGCTGTTCTATCAGAGAACTGATCTGCTTTGATCTTGTTAATACCATAATTCTTATACAGGATGTTGTTTTCTCTTTTCTCTGATGGCTTAGATAGTTTAGAACCAAATTTGTATTCTTCCCTTAGCAATGGTCTTAGAGCATGAACACATATTATATTCTTGTACAAGTAGTGCTCTGGCCTAGATTGTTCAAGTAATTTATTTTAACTTTTTGTATTCTATGTATTTTTGTAAATTAATTTAGCCCTTTGGTGAGATAAGTTCTAGTGTGGATGGTATTGAGCCCGTGTACAAAATGATAGCTTTGTTTTAGTCCTCCTGGTACTAGAATAATTTATACTTTCCTAAAAGAAAGCAGCTTTGAGGAGATAATTTGTAAGGATGTTCTATATAATATGGAGCTAGCCATAAGTATCAAATTCTAATATTTTACATTTTTTTATGTGTTACTAATATTTGCTAATCTATTTGGCTGCTAATAATATGGAACATTGAAGCAGTGACTGGTAGGCATATTCAGTTTTTGTTTAGCCTAAACAAGAGGAACTGAAGGGGCTGGGAGTTCTGGAGACCTCCTTACTGGTGGTGGCTATGCGGTTGAATTAAAAGATTGTCATTAGTAACTCACATTGTCTCTGTGTTTATGAATATCCACAGTCTTTGCCCACTACCAATGCGGTGTAAATGTCAGTGAGGAACAAATTATTTCTTTTTCATTTTCATCAATTGGAATAAGATGGTTATAGGACAAAAGCCATGAGACAGGTCAGATCTTACAGGGCAGCTACACCACGCCATAAACGGTAAAACAATACATGATATCAGTACATCACTCAATTGTTTTTAATACACTGAGGCATGCAGGACAGGCAAAAGTTCTATTTTCCAGATAAGAAAATCTAGGATCAGGAAGATTAAGTTATCTGATGTTGTAAGAGAGAAGAACAAACCTGACTCCATATTGAAACTATTCAATATGCTCTAACCACTGTACTCTGTTGCCTGTGCTTAGGTATGCTGCCTCTGCACCTTTTGTAAAAGAATGTTACCTATGGTCTAAAATATACAGGATACCGTATTCTCAATGCTCTGACCTTTAAAGGTATAACCCTTTTCCATGCATACAGAGGTAAAAAGATACAGAACAGAGAATAACATTTGTCCTGTTGCAGGTTTATAGGAACATTGTGACCAGACCTATGTGGACAGCTGCAAGAACAAAGGATCCTGGCACCAAGAGGTTTGCAACAACCAGCCACACCCCCTCCCTTTTTAGTATAAAAGAAGCCTGAATTCTAACTTGGGCAAGATGGTTCTTTGGGACACTAGTTCACCATCTTCTCAGTCTGCTGGCTTTCTGAATAAAGTCGCTATTCCTTGCCCCAACAACTTGTCTCTCTATTTGGCTTGTCATGTGGTGAGCAGTATGAGCTTGGACTCATTAACCAATTTTGGCCAACCAGCCAGGAGACTAGCTGCATGTGGCCAGCTGCCCCAGTTGGACAATTTTAGGGTAATGCCCTAGCAGCCGCCAGGACCACTTGTCCTGAGAATCTTCCCTTCAAAATTCTCTGAAGCAACACTGGCTGCTCCGTTGTTTTTCGGTTGGGGCAAGGAATAACATCTTGGAGCCAACAGGCTCAATACAGTAGGGTAAGTCGTTCTAGTGTATACCACTGGAAACTCTTTTTCCTTCATTTGGGACTTTTTCTTCAAAATAAGCCAATTTGTTTTGTATTTGAGTGGGATACCCTGTTGGAGACAGGAAAGAGTTGCTGGACTTTTACCCCATTTGTGAACCAGTTTGTTTGTTTCTTTAGATGCTAGCATTTGTGTGCATCATTTGTGTTCTGTTTGTCTTTAAAAAATGAGGACTGTTTCAACTATCCATAAAGAAAGTCCTCTGGAGCACATTTTGGATAAGTGGTCTGATTACAGCTATGAACTCATGACTAAGAGAAAGATGATATTTTATTGTAACAATGTGTGACCACAGTATCTGTTAGGATTTGAGAAACAGTGGCCTTTGAATGGCTCTTAAGTTACAATACAATCCTGAAATTAGAGCTACTCTGTGGAGAAGCAAGGAAGAATGATGAAATCCCCTGTGTGCAGGCATTTGTGCATTAGGGCGGGAAAAATTCAGACAGTTGTCACTTTCCTCCATCGGAGAGCTCGATTTCCGGAGCTTAGGAAGAGCCTCAGGAACATGTTTCTACCCGGTCTTTTGTGCAATACAAGTGGGCCTCAGTGTGTAAACCTGAGCTGTACTGGAAAAAACACCGTGCTTGCACGGATTCTTGGAATTCATACCTGGCGTCTTGCTCCCTCAAGCAGCACCTAGACTTCACATCCAGCTGGAGAAATGTGCAGTCATCCTCTGAAGATTGCTAGGCCTTTGCAAGATCCACCTTGACCTAGGTGAAACTAAAACGTTCACTAGCTCATGTAATTCACCACAGGAGGAACTCCTGCTTGCCGAAGTGCTTTCATGGAAGGGGCAAGTGTGTGGCATGTGTCTCTTTTGGCTGCTCAGGAACTTCAGGTACATGAGCTGTGTGTCAATTGTGAAAATGGGGCTGGACGGGAAAAGCAAAATTTGCCCCAATGGCCACCCGGAGAGCTGCATCCTCAGAGCTGCCTGAAAAACAGTCACGTTTCCCATTTTCTATTCACTGCAGGAGTACACTGGGAGGCAAAGTGAGGCAGAGTGAATTCTCTTGAAAGAACCAGGGTGCATGCAGTTCCTTGCTAGGAGCTCATCCCGCAGCCTTCTTGGCTAGTGGTTATGAAACTTGCCCACATGATCGAAAGGATGGTCCGTGTGTGCCATGAACAGTGTTGGAGTACAGCTGTTTCCATGAAGTCTTAGTGAATGTAGTGCTTTAACGCTGGTATGCCTCTCAGGACTGTGAGGTCTCTCACACCTGGACCCTGGTCATGGAAGAACACAGTGTACCCAAAGTGTCATCTGTGTCTTCTGAGCAACCTCCAGCCACATGGGTCATTGGGCTCAACTCTATGCATGCAGAGGGCAGGGCAACAAATGGCTTCCTCTGGCGGAGAGCTAGATTTCCACCACTTGGAAACAGACTCAGGAACATGGTTGTAGACGGTCTTGTGTACAATGCACGTCAACCTCCGGGTGAAGATCTGAGCTGCACTGAAAAATACACGGTGCTTATCATTGATTCTAGGAACTCAAAATTGACATCTCTTAACTTCAAGCAGAAACATGACTTTAGATCCTGCCCAAAATGAAGGACACTCTTCCTGTACCATTGCTAGGCCTTTGAAAGATCCAACATCACCGAGGCCTGACTGAGGCAGTGTCTTGGCTATGCACGTCACTTCATGCAAAACCCCTGCTTACAAAACTGTCCTCACGGAAGTGCCTAGTGTGTCGCATGTGTCTCTTTTCGCTGGGCAGAAGATGCTGGTACATAGGCTGGGTGTTCATGTTGAAATTGGGGCCTGATGGGGAAAGCATTATTTGCCCCTTTGGAACGCAGGATGCTTGCGGCCAGAAAACTGACTGAAAAGTACTGTTGTTGCTCATCTTCTACACCCTGCAGGAATGCCCGGGGAGGAAAAGTGAGTTTTCTTGAAAGAAACAGGGTGCTTGCAATTCCTTGCTAGGAGCTCATCCAGCAGACTACATGTCCTTTCTTTACTGGTATAAAAAGGGAGCTATTGGGCAACCTCTGGGAGAATGGGAAAGTATCAAGCCATTAGACAATCCCAGTGGAAAGCTCCAGGTCACTGCAGCCCTGAATCCAGCCACATTGCCCCCACCCGAATCTGCACAATTCCCAGAGCACAGTTCCCTACACATCATGAGCGAGTGTACTCTAGCAGACCAGACCTAACTGACTAACCCTTGGCTGAGTCGGAATTGGAACTGTTCACTGGTAGGAGCAGTTTCATGGACCAAGATAGGCAATGTGCTGGGTATGTGGTAATAACCCTAGAAAGGATTATTGAGGTGAGAGTTTTGCCTCCAAGGAGCTCAGCTCAAAAGGCAGAAATCATTGTTCTGACAAGAGCTCTCTTTCTTGCTGAAGGAAAGTGAGTAAATATACATACAGACTCCTGGTATGCATTCTCCATGGTACATGCACTTCGGGCAATCTGGAAAGAAAGGGGACTCCTTTCAAATAAGGACATAAAACATGCTTCTGAAATCTCGTCACTGTTTGATGGAGTTCACAAAGCCCTCATAAGTGGCCATAATGCATTGCAAAGCGTTATGGCCACTTAACATTAAGCAGAGCAGTCATCATCCCTTTTCCTATGGGAATGGATTGTGGAATGGACATAGATAGTAGGGAATTATAACAGAGAACAAAATTGACTTCATATTGAATCTATTCAATATGCTCTAACCATTGTGCTCTGTTGCCTGTGCTTAGTCATGCTGGCTCTGCACCTTTTGTAAAACAATATTGCCTATAGCCTGAAATATACAGGATAGCCCATTTTCAAGGCTCTGACCTTTAAAGGTATAGCATTTCTCCATTCATATAGAGATTAAAAGATACAGAACAGAGAATAACATTTGTCGTGTTGGAGGTTTATAGGAACATTGTGACCAGACCTATGTGAACAGCTGCAAGAACAAAGGATCCTGGCACCAAGAGGTTTACAACAACCAGCCACACCCCCTCTCCTTTTAGTATAAAAGAAACCTGAATTCTAACTTGGGTAAGATGGTTCTTTGGGACATTAGTCCACCATCTTCTCAGTCTGCTGGCTTTCTGAATAAAGTCGCTATTCCTCGCCCCAACAACTCATTTCTCAGTATGAGCTTGGACTTGGTAACAATGTCATACAGCTTGTGAGCTGGAACAGACTGGGCTCTTAACAGTGATCCCCTCATTTCCAAACCCAGTGCTTTCCCTACTCATCATGTATATAAAGTTGCAACAAATTCTTATTCTAGAACTTGGGGACACAGCAAGATATCTACTCACAGTCCTTACTCTCAGAGAGCTTACCTTCTAGGGAAGAGTAACAGATAACAACAACAAAAAAAGCAAATTAATATTATGAACTGGTATTAAGTAATATACAGAACAGGTAAGGAGGGTAGAGAAACAAGACATAGAACTGGGGAGACAGGTAGGGGAGGTGCTATTTCAAATGGGGATGATCAGAAAATAACTCTTATAAGGTGACATTTGATCAGATATCTGAAAAACAAAGTGCCCTGGGGAAAATATCCTCATTTTACATCATATATGCTGGCTGAGGTATATAATCTTTTTTGACACTTTGCTTATATTGAAAGGATATGCTTTGGCCTGTATATTTTAGACTTATATTTGTCTATGTAAAATTTCCCATTGGTGATTATTATCACATTGGTAATTGTTGTCAGGTGTTCCCACCCAGCTTGGTGAGAGTAAAATCTGCTAGCCTGGAATAAATCTAATTTAAAATGTGCTAAGATATTGCCCAAAATATCCTAGCCACACACAGAAGGTTGGGTGGACTTGGCTTCAAAACTGGGCTCAAGAGCAGATGGGATTTCAGGATATTATAGGATAAGATAGCCAGAATTTTATGGCCAAGATTATATCTTCCACAATAAATGAATCCAAGAATCCATTTCAATTAGATTATGAAAAGTATAAAATTTTCCTACATTTAAAAACTTTACAATTTAGTTTGACTAAAAACAAACCAACAAAAGAACAAAACAAACAAAATACATGATGTATAAATGAATAATAATAACAAATGTCATATATCCAAGCTTGGCTTCATTGGGAATTAGTAGACTCTTTGGACACTTTCCTGAAGCATTCATAGTCTGAAACTGCTCTCGTTAATATTTCTTTCTCATTTTGTCCTGTATCAAAGTATTATATCCCTTATTCCATAATTCTGTATTTTCTCTATTAGGTAGAGCCACTTAGTCATGACAGGCAATTCCTCTGGTCTCAAAACATTTTACCACCTCCCTCACCATCCTAGTTTACTACTTTTAAACTCCGGTTGCAAGTGAGGAGTGATCACCTAGGGAGATTAACAACAACAACAAAAATGATGCCTGGGCCTCACTCAGGAGATTGGAATTAACTGTAACCCCTCTCTTCTTATTAGTTTTTTTCTGCTGCTGTAACAAATTATGACAATCTTAATGGTTTAAAATAACACAAATTTATTATCTTACAGTTCTGGAGGCCAAATATCTGAAACGAATATTACAGGTCTGTGCTCCTTCTAGAAGCTCCAGGGGAAATCTGTTTTCTTGCCTTTTCTAGTTTCAGAAGCAGCCTGCATTCTTTGACTTGTGGCACCTTCTTCCATCTTCAAAGCATAATACACCAACGTCTGCTTCTCTTGTCAAATCTCTTTTTATCAACTTTGATTCTCTTGCCTCCTTCTTATAAGGACCTTTGTGATTTCTTTGTGTTCATCTACATACCAGGATAAACTATCGTAAAACCCTTTATTTTTCCATATGTCAGAATTTATAATGTGATAAATATTGCATTTTAAATCAGTAAGGAAATTACAGTCAATTTACAAAGTTAAGACAACTATTGGTTATGTCTTTACCCAACACTACACAATGAAATAAATTACAGATGTACTACATTTAAGTTTATATAAAAAAGAAAACCCTTAAAATAAAGAGTGAATACAGTTTGATAATTTGGTAGGAAAGGTCTCTTTTTAAATCTGAATTATAATTAACATACAATATTATGTTAGTTTCAGATATACAACATAGTGATTCAAAATTTTTATACAGGGCTTCCCTGGTGGCGCAGTGGTTGGGGGTCCGCCTGCCGAGGCAGGGGGCGCGGGTTCGTGCCCCGGTCCGGGAGGATCCCGCGTGCCGCGGAGCGGCTGGGCCCGTGGGCCATGGCCGCTGGGCCTGCGCGTCCGGAGCCTGTGCTCCGCAGCGGGGGAGGCCGCGACAGTGAGAGGCCCGCGTACCGCAAAAAAAAAAAAAAAAAAAAAAAAAAAAAAATTTTTATACATTATGAAAGGATCACCACACATGTAGTTACCATCTGTCACCATACAAAGTTATTACAATATTGTTGACTATATTCCTATGTGTACAGTACATACCAATGACTTATTTTTTTATAACTAGAAGTTTGTATTTCTTAATCCCCTTCACGTAATTCACCTCCACTCTAACCACTCTCCCTTCTGGCAATAACCTGCTGTTCTCTGTATCTATGAGTCTCTTTTTGTTTTGTTATATTTTTTCATTTGTCTTGTGTTTTACGTTCAACATATGAATGAAATAATACAGAATTTGTTTTTCTCTGTCTGACATATTTCACTTAGCATAATACCCTCACAGTCCATCCATGTTGCTGCAAAGAGGAAAATTTCATTCTTTTTTATGGATGAATAAATTGTTCTTCCTTAAGATTGTTTTAGCTATTTGGGGTCTTTTGTGAATCCATACAAATTTAGGATTCAACTTCTGTGAGAAACTCTATTGGTATTTTGATAGGGATTACAGTGAATCTGTTAATTGCTTTGGGGAGTATGGACATTTATTCCATTTTATTTTTACTTTTATTTTTTGGCCATGCTGCATGGCTTGCAGGACCAGGGATTAAACCAGGCCATGGCAGTGAAAGTGTCGAGTCCTAACTACTGGACCGCTAGGGAACTCCCATGGACATTTTAGCAGTATTGATTTTTCCAATCCATGAGCATGGTATATCTATGCATTTGTTTGTGTCATTTTCAATTTCTTTCATTAGTGTCTGATAGTTTTTAGAGTACAGGTCTTTTACCTCTTTAGTTAAATTTATTCTTAAGTGTTTTATTATTTTTTTATGCAATTGTAAATGGGATTGTTTTCTTAATTTCTCTTTGACAGTTTGCTATTAGTGCAGAGAAATGCCACAGATCTGTATATTGAATATGTATATTGCATATTTACCAAATTCATTTATTAGTTCTAACTGGTTTTTGGTGGAGTCTTTGGAGTATGTTTTTCTTTGATCTAGTATCATGTCATGTGCAAACAGTGAGTTTTACTTCTTCCTATCCAATTTAGAAAAACTTAGCCTTTTATTTTTTCTTTGCCTAACTGTTGTGGATATGATTTCCAATACGATGTTGAATAAAAGTGGTGAGAGTGGGCATCCTTGTCTTGTTCCTGATTTTACAGAAAAAACTTTCAGCTTTTCACCATTGAGTATGATGTTAATTGTTGCTTTGTCACATATGGTCTTTATTATGTTGAGGTATGTTTCTTCTCTACATACTTTTTTGGGAGTTTTTATCGTAAATGGATGCTGAATTTTGTCAAATGATTTTTGCATACACTGAGATGATCATATGTTTTGCATTCTTTGTTTTGTTAATGTGGTGTCTCACGTTGAGTGATTTGTGGCTATGGAACCATCCTTGCATCCCTGGGATAAATTCTACTTGATCATGGTGTATGATCCTTTAATGTGTTGTTGAATTCAGTTTACTAATATTTTGTTGAGGATTTTTGCACACATATTCATCATAATATTGACTTGTAATTTTCTTTTTTTGTGATGTCTTTGTTTGGTTTTGGTATCAGGGTAATGCTGGCCTTATAGAATGACTTTGGAAGCATTCCTTCCTCTTCCATTTTTTTTGTTGTTGTTGTTGTTTATGAATAGCTTGAGAAGGCTAGGCATGAACTCTTCTTTAAATATTTGGTCACCTCCTGTCAAGCTGTCTGATCCTAGACTTTTGTTTGTTTGGAGTTTTTAAAAATTACTGATTCAATTTCATTACTGGTAATTGGTCTGTTCATATTTTCTATTTTGTTCGGATTCAGTCTCGGGAGATTGTATGTTTCTAGGAATTTGTTCATTTATTCTAGGTTGTCCATTTTATTGGTGTATACTAGTTATCTCTTATGATCCTTTGTATTTCTGTGGTGTCATTTGTAATTTTCTCTCTTTCTTTCTGATTTTGTTTAAATACAGCCTCTCTCTTTTATTCTTGATGAGTCCGGCTAAGGTTTAGTAATTTTATTTATCTTTTTAAAGAACCAGCTCTTAGTTTCATTGATTTTTTTGTCTCTATTTTATCAGTAATTATTTCTGCTTGGTCTTTATGATTCCTTTCCTTCTACTAACTTTGGGTTTTGTTTGTTCTTCATTTTCTATTTCCTTTCATTGTAAGGTTAGGTTGCTTACTTGAGATTTGTCTTGTTTCCTGATGTAGGCTTGTATTGCTATAAATATCCCTCTTAGAATTGCTTTTGCTGTGTCCCATAGATGTTTGAATTGTTGTATTTCCAATTTCATTTGTCTCCAGGTATTTTTTTTTAATTCCCTCAGTGACTCATTTGTTGTTTAGTAGCATGTTCTTAAGCCTGCATGTGTTTGTGTTTTTTGCAGTTTTTTTCTTGTAGTAGATTTCCAGTCTCATAGCTTTGTGGTTGGAAAAGTTACTTGATATGATGTCAGTCTTCTTAAATTTATTGAGACTTGTTTTGTAGCTTAGCATGTGATTTAGCCTGCAGAATATTTAATGTGCACTTGGAAATAATATATCTTCTGTTGCTTTTGGATGGAATGTATATAGAGATCTATTAAGTCCATCTGTTCTAATGTGTCATTTAAGGCCAGTGTTTCCTTATTGAATTTCTGTCTGGATAATCTATTAATGTAAGTGGGGTGTTAAATCCTCTATTATTATTGTATTACTCTCAATTTCCCCCTTTGTTTATTAATATATGCTGTATTTATTTAGGTGCTTCTATGTTAGGTGCATATATATTTACAATTGTTATATCTTCTTGATGGATTGATTTCTTTATTGTTATGTAATGTCCTTCTTTGACTCTGATAGCTCATTATTGACTGGGGGATTTTTGCAGAAACTAATGCCTGTGGCCAGTGATTTTTATTTTAGCTGGCCAAAAATTAATTCTGTTATTTCACTAACTTTGTGGGTTGTTACATTAAGTAGCTACACCTGACGCACCTGTAAAGTCTTCTAATTTTTGTGAAATGTTGTCTTCAATCCACTCTTCTGTAGAAGCAAAGGGGTATTCTCCAACACCATGAGTTTCATTTTCACTTTCCATATCAGAATCAATCACTAAGATTTTTTGTTGGTCTAATATTCACAATGTCTGAATCAGAACTATATTCTAAAGAATTATCATCTTCTGAGACACTAGTACATATGTCACTCAGTCTATCAAAGAAAGCATTTGCATAGATTCACTGAAAAATTCTTCTTCACTCAAAATTTTGTGATGCATTATTTTTGAAAATTTTATGTTTATAGTATACACAAGGTTGGAACAAAAACCTAATGGAGCAAAACGTGAATGATAATGACAATCATAAGTTGTATACTGAACCCTCGGTCAATTTTAAGTTCTGACAACTTTGCACAGTGATGTTAATTGTATCTAAAACGTATTGATCTAAATTGTTAATTGTATCTAAAAACGTATTGATACGTCTCCAGTCAATAACGTTCAGGTAACAAAAGATGTATTAATATGTCTCCAGTCAATAATGCGATAACAGTCTTTGTTTTAAATTCTACATTGTCTGATATGAATATTGTTATCCCAGGTTTCCTTTCTTTTCCATTTGCATGGAATACATTTTCCATCTCCTCACTTTTGGTCTGTGTGTGTATTTAGCTCTTAACAGAGGTTTTTGTAGGCAGCATATATGTTGGTCTTGTTTTTGTATCTATTCAGCCACTCTATGTCTTTTGATTGAAGCATTTAGTCCATTTACACTTAATGTAATTATTGATATATCTAAACTTTCTCTGTTTTGTTGTTTTCTGGTTGTTTTTACAGTTCTTTATTTTTCCTTTCTTTTTCTTTTGCTCCCTTCCCTTGTGATTTGATGACTATCTTTAGTGTTATGTTTGAATTCCTGTGTGTGTGTGTGTGTGTGTGTGTGTGTGTGTGTGTGTCTGTTATATACATTTCTGGTTTGTGGTTATCAAGAGGTTTATATATGACTAAATAGAAATGTTAATATATAAATATAAATAGTATATATATGACTATTTTAGTTGATGATCTCTTAAGTTTGAACCATTCTAACAACCCTGTACTTTTTTTCCTCCCCCACCATTTTATGTTTTGACATCATATTTTACATCTGTTTGTTTTACATTTACATCATATTTTACATCTGTTTGTTTTACATTTTATGTTTTGTTTGACATCATATTTTACATCTGTTTGTTTTACATCTGTTTAACTATTTATTGTGGGTAAATGACTTTACTACTTTTGTTTTTTAAACTTCCTACTAGATTTGGAAGTGGTTGATCTACTATTATTACTGTATATTTACCTTTAACAATAAGATTTTTCTTTTTGTAATTTTCATATTTCTAATTGTATTCTTTTCTGCTTAGTAAAGCCCCATTAACATTTCTTGTAAAGCTGTTTAGTGGTGCTGAACTCTTTTAGCTTTTGCTTGTCTGTAAAACGTTTAATCTCTCCTTCAAATCTGAGTGAAAGCTTTACCAGGTAGAGAGTTCTTGGTTGTAGCTTTTCCCTTTCATCACTCAAAATATATTGTACCACTCCCTTCTGGCCTGTTGAACCATCCCTGTTACCCTTGGAATGAATGCACCTTGATCATGGTGTATGATCTTTTTTATGTGCTGTTAGATTTGGTTTGCTAATATTTTGTTGAGGATTTTTGCATTAATATTCATCAAAGATATTGGCCTGTAATTTTTTTTGTAGTGTCTTTGTTTGGCTTTTGTACCAGGGTAATGGTGACCTCATAGAATGAATTTGGGAGTATTCCCACCTCCTCAAATTTATGGAATAGTTTGAGAAGGATAGGTATAAGTTCTTCTTATATGTTTGGTAGAATTCCCCAGTGAAACTGTTCAGCCCTAGATTATTGTTTGTGAGGACTTTTTAAAATTACAGGTTCTATTTTACTTCTAGTGATCAGTCTGGTCAAATTGTCTGTTTCTGCTTGACTCAGTGTTGGCAGGCTGTATATTTCTAGAATTTGTCCATTTCTTCTAGGTTGTACAATTTTTTGACATATAACTGTTCATAGTATTGTCTTATGTTTTTTATATTTCTGTGGTATCAGTTGTTATTTCTCCCTTTTCATTTCCTATTTTGTTTATTTGTGTCCTCTCTTATTCTCAGTGAGCCTGGCTAGTGTTTTGTTAATTTTGTTTATCTCTTTAAAAAACCAGTTCTTGGTTTTATTGATCTTTTCTATTTTTAAAAATCTCTATTTATTTCCTCTCTGATCTTTATTATTTCCTTCCTTTTGGGGCTTTTTGTTTGTTTGTTTGTCTTCTTTTTAAATTATTTTAGGTGGTAGGTTAGGTTGTTTATTTGAGATTTTTCTTCTTTCTTGAGGAGGGCCAGTATCACTGCTTAGAACTGCTTTGGCTGCACCCTATACATTTTGTATGGTTGTTTTTTTCATTTTTGTTTGTCTTGAGGTATTTTCTGATTTCTTCTTTGATTTTATCATTGACCCCATTGGGTATTTTAGTAGCATGTTGTTTAATCTCCATATGTTTCTTCTTTTCCCATTTTTCTTTCTGTAGTTGATTTCTAGTTTCATACTCTTGCAGTCAGAAAAGATGGTTGACATAATTTCTATCTTCTTAAATTTGTCAAGTCTTGTTTTGTGACCTACTATGTGGTCTATCCCAGAGAACATTCCATGCATGCTTGAAAAGAATGTGTATTCTGCTTTTTTTGGATGTAGTGTCCTGTAGATATCAACTAAGTCCAACTGTTGCCTTAGTGCTTTTCTGTCTGAATGATTTGTTCATTGATGTCAGTTAGGTGTTAAAGTCTCCTACTATTATTGTATTATTGTCAGTTTCTCCCTTTCTGTCTGTTAGTATTTGCTTTATATATTTTGGTGCTCCTGTATTGGGTGCCTATATGTTAGCAAGTATAATATCCTCTTCTTCTACTCATCCCTTTATCTTATATAACGTCCTTCTTTGTCTTTCTTTATGGCCTTTGTTTTAAAGTCTATTTTGTTTGATATGAGTACTGCTACCCCTGCTTTCTTATTGTTTCTGTTTGCATGAAATATCTTTTTCCATCCCTTCACTTTCAGTCTGTGTTCATTCTTCACCCCAAAGTAATTTTACTGTAGGCAGCATATTGCAGGTTCTTTTTCTTTTTTTTTTTTTCCAATTAGCTACTCTGTCTTTTGATTGAAACATTTAGTCCATTGACATTTTAAGTAATTGTTAATAGGTGTATACTTGTTGCCACTTTAATCCTTGTTTTCCAGTTATTTTTCTAGGTCTTCTTTGCTCATTTCTTCTTTTCATTTTTCTCTTTGTGGTTTGATGATTTTATTTTGTAGTATCCTTGAGTTTTTTTTTTTTTTTTTTTTTAGTGAACTTAGTGTATGTTTTTGATTTGTGATTACCATGGGGGTTCATGTATATTGACACATATCTATATTTACTTGCTTTAAACTGATAGTTATTTAACATCAAACATATTCTAAGAGATCTATATTTTTTTACTCTCCCTTCCCCCCACATTTTCTGATTTTTATGTCCTATTTTATATTTTCATGTTTATCCTTTCACTGTTTATTGTAGTTATAATTGCTTAAAATGTTTAATTTTTTTAAATCTCTGTACTGACTTATTTAAGTGATATGAAATCCTTACTATATATTTGCCTTTCCTATTGGAATTTCCCCTTTCCTAAATATTCTTGCTTCTTTTCCATTTAGAGAAGAGCTTTCAACATTTCTTTTAGGATAAGTTTAGTATTGCTGAATTCCTGTAGTTTTTACTTGTCTGAGAAATTCTTTATCTCTCTTTCTATTCTAAATTATAATCTTACTGGGTGGAGTCTCCTATGTTGCAGGCTTTTCCCTATCAGGACTTTGAATACACCATTCCACTCCCTTCTGGCCTACAAAGTTTCTGCAGAGAAATCAGCTGATAGGTTTATAGGGGTTCCCTTGTAAATAACTCTTTATTTTTCTCTTGCTGCCTTCAGAATCCCCTCTATCTTTTAACTTTTGCCATCTTAATTATGATATGTTGTGGTGTGGGTCTGTGGGTCAGTTCATCTTGTTTGGAACCCTTTTCATTTTACTTAACTTTCTCTGTCTCTATGAATTTACGGGAAACAGTTATCTACTGTGGTTTTGAAGGGGTTTTCTTTTGGGAGCATTCATCTGTAGACTGTGTCTATCCATTGTCTTTGGTAAAAGAGCTAGTTTTGATATGGACACCAGCTACATCTTTCCTCAGGGTATGCTGCCCCACCCCCATCAGGGGGGTGTGGTTGGTGTTGGAGTATCAAAAGCCTGTGTAGGGTGTGAGGTGGGACTTCCTCTCTGCTCTTTGTCTGTAACTACCCTGTCAGGGGTGGGGAGTTGAAGTAGATGTTGTTGGAGTGTAAGCCCTGAGAGTTGGGCTTGATCAGACTCCATTCCTCTTGAGTGCTTGCCCTGCCCCAGGAGGAAAGTTCTGAAGCAAAGTAAGCCCATGTGCTCACAAAGGACTGATGCATCACCTGTGTAGGCATCCATGGTCCTGCTTAGATGCAGCCCAAGTTCGGTTTCCTTTCCTCTGTTGTGTTAATTCTAGATCTAGTACAAGGCTCTGGCATGGAATGGGTGGGGCTGGAGTGTTTACTAGGCTGGGGGTGGGGGTTGGGGTGTTGTGGCTGCAGAAATTAAGGTGGCTGAACTGCCACCATAGATCTGGGCTGCCTCTGTGGCAGTCTTCTCCCAGGACCTGTATGCCCCAGATCTAGGGCTAAGCTGTGGCGTGGTGTGGGTTAGGCCCAGGCTCTCTCTCAGCTCAAGAAGGTTCCTGAGGTATCACCCAAGTAAGCACTGACAAAGGCCACTGCAGCCCCACCTGGACCATAACCCAGCCCCCCTGGGATGTCTCTGCGTAGCTAGACCAAGTCTTTTCACAGGGCTAAGCTAGCCCAGATCATGCACCAGGCTGTGGTGTGGAGTGAGCAGGGCCAGGTGTTCACCCCATTTGGATTTTGGGGACTACGATGAGGTGACAGCAACCAATGCAGAACTTTCTCTACCCTGACTGTTGGCAAGCTAGCGTGCATGCACTCTTTGCAAGTAGAGTCTAGGCTTCTCCAGCCCTTCTATCTGTCCCAGCAGTTCTCTCAGTAGTCAAGTGGGCTTGTCTCCTCTGTGTAGGACCTCAGGACTGGGATACCCAGTCTGTGGCTCAATCTGCTCACTCCCTAGGGTAAGGGTCCACCCGTGTGGACCATTTCTTCCTTTTAGATTCTTCCTAGATTCAGAGGACCTGACCTTATGCCTTTTTTCCCATCCTATCCAGTTATGTGGAAATCTTTCTTGCAGCTATGGTTGTATAAGAATTCTTCTGCCAGTTTCCAATTAGTTTTCCATGAGAATTATTCTACATGTAGATGTATTTTGATATGTTTGCAGGGGGACGTGAGCTCCACATCTCCTACTCCACCATCTTGATCCAACTCTCTAAGTATCTTTATAATCATTACCTGGACTCTTTATTGGGTAGATTGCTTATCTCTACTTTTCTTAGTTCTTCTGGAGTTTATCTTGTTCCTTCATTTGGATCATATTCTTCTGTTGCCTCATTTATGATTCTCTGGTTTTATTTCTATGTATTAGGTAGATTGTTTACATTTCCTGATCTTGGAGGAGTGGCCTTATGTAGTAGACATCCTGTGGATCTCTGCAACACACTCCCTTCTGATCACCAGAGCTGTAGGTTCTAAGGGTTCCCCCTATGTGCACTGAGTGGGTCCTTCTGTAGTGACAGGGCCAACTACTGCTGCCCCCACCCAGTTGGTCACACACAGCAGGCTGGCAGTCTTCACGACTGGCTTCATGGCCCAGGGAGTCCTGGTGCTGGTACTGTCTACCTGGTAGGTGGAGCTGCTCTTGGAGAGTGTGGCTGTGGGACCTGAGGAATCCTGAGGCCGATGCTCACCTGCTGGTGGTTAGGACCAGGTCCCAGTATGGCTGGTTTTGTGGCTTATAGTACTCCAGAGCTGATGCTGACCCATTGGTAGGCAGGGCCATTTCCCAGGGCGGCTGCTTTTGGGACCCAGGCATTCCTGGAACTGGTGCTAGCCCATTGGTGGTCAAGGTTGGGTTCCCACACAGCTGGCTACTTGGCCTGGGAGGTTCTGGGACTGGTGCTGATCAGCTGGTTGTTCAGTTAACCCCTAGTACTAACAGGCTACAGTAAGGATTCCAAAATGACACTTGCCAGCACCAGTGTCCTTGTGTTAGAATGAGCTCCCCCAAAATGACTTCTACCAGTGTCTAGGTCCCCAGGGAGAGTCCTAATAACCTCCTACCTCTCCTGGAGTCTGTCCAAGATCAGCAATTGGGTCTGACACAAGAGTCTTTCAAATTACTGTCTCTGCCCTGGGACTTGGAGCCTGTGAGATTTTTGTATGTGCCTTTTAAGAGTAGAATCTCTGTTTCTTACAGCTCTCTGGCTCTCCTATACAGGCATCCTGCTGGCCTTCAGTGCTAACATTCTGGGGGGCTTATCTTCTGTTGCAGAACTCCTGGTCTGGGGAGTCCCATGTTAGGGTCAGGCCCCACACTCCTTGGAACAAACCTCTAATCTCTGCAGCTGAGATTATCCTTCTGATTTTGGGTCATCTACCCAGGTGTGGGTCTTGACTATACCACATCTTCATGCTTCCTATCCATTTTGTTATGGTTCCTTCTTTATATTTATCTTTAGGTATGGAAAATCTTTTGTTAGTCTTCAGATCATTCTCACCAATAGGGTCTCTGTAAATAGTTGTAATTTTGGTTTGCCCATGGGAGTAGGTGAGCTCATGATCTTCCTACCTCTTGGCCTAATCTTGGTCACACCCCTGTTTATATTTAAATTATCTGTATTTTAAAACTCTGTGACATTATTGTTATTGCTTTATCCTGTTAATGTTCATTTAAGTTAACCACTTGTATACAATTTTCCATCTCTGAACTCCTATCCATTTTCCATCTTCTTAAATAATATCCTTTAGTGCTTTCCTTAATGTGTTTCTACTATGATTAATTTCCTCAATTTTTGTTGTCCAGAATCCTATGTGATTTTTAGCTATTTTCCCCTTGATTGAGAATGCTTAGCTAGCATTCATTTTATTTCAGAACTTCGAGGATACCATTCTATATTCTCTGGCGCTTCACAACCATTTTTTTCTGTGGAGAAGTTGGCAGAAGTCATTTTAATCGTGCTACTTTGAAGATATTTTGTCCTTTTTCTACTTCTGTTGCTTCCATAATTTGTTCTTTGTTCAATTTTCAGCAATTTTACTATGAACTGTGTGGATTTGCATTTTTTAATTAATAATTGTTTATTTTGCCTAAGGCCAATGGCTCTTCCTGATTCTGTAGGTTAGAGGCTTTATCAGGTTTTGAAAACTAACTGAATATTGCTGCTACCTATTCTTTTCTCTCCTGGTACTACTGTTATTCTTCATATTACCTCAATTCTGCTTTTACCCTCTCCTGTTTTTCATCTTTCCATCTCTCAGTGCTTCATTATGGATAATTCTTTGTAACCTATATTTTTCAGCTCACTAATTTTCTATTTAGTTGACTTAGTCTGTTGTTATATCCTTTGACTGAGTTTTTCATTTTTGTCATTGTGTTTTTTGGTTCTAGAATTTCCATTTGGTTCTTATCAACAATTTCTATTTCTCTGCTAAAATTCTAAATCTTGTGTTTTGTTTTTGCGGTATGCGGGCCTTTCACCGTTGTGGCCTCTCCTGTTGCGGAGCACAGGCTCCAGACGCGCAGGCTCAGTGGCCATGGCTCATGGGCCCAGCCGCTCCGCGTCATGTGGGATCCTCCCGGACCGGGGCACGAACCCATGTCCCCTGCATCGGCAGGTGGACTCTCAACCACTGCGCCACCAGGGAAGCCCTAAATCTTGTGTTTTATCTCCTCCAATATAATAAGCACAGTTATTTTAAAGTCTATATCTGGAGTTCCCAGGTGTTGTTTCTATTACCTGCTGTTTTCTGTCAGTTGTCATTCTTGTTGTCTTGTGTCCTCATGTACCTAGTCATTTTTTGTAGTGTCATAGGTATATATTTGTTATAGTAAAGATGTAATGTAAGGCCTAAGATGACATCATCTTTCTCCACAGTATGTACTCCTGCTTCTGAAGGCTCCTGGGTACTCTAGCAATTTAGGATTACCTTAGTCCAATTTCAGGGATTAAAATATCTGGAGGCAGAACTGTAGTCCCAGTGAAGATCTGTTTAGCTTTATGTCACTCTTATTTCTAATATGCAGGTTTTTGGAGCCTCAACCCAAAGCCAGAGGGGATTATACCTTGATGGGGTCTGGATTCCATTCCCTGTCCCTTTAGCCCTAATTATCACTTCAACTCCTTAGCCACTTAATCTTCCATTCTTGAATCACCACATGCTTACAGGAGAAAATTAGCTTCAAAATTTGAGCCTCAGTCCTCCCCTAGAATCTGGTACATTCATGCTTCACCATCCTATTTGTGATCAGATGCCTTCATAGAGATGTTTTCTTTATTTTGTCCTTGTTTCTTAGTTGTCTTCAGTGGGAGTGATTGGTCCAAACTACATAGTCTACCATTACCTGAGGCAGAAATCATTACCTTATGTTTTAGTAAATATTTTAACTCCATGCTAAAATAAAATATTCTTATTTATTTGGCAACAAGTCAAGCCTTTTCTTAAATGATTAATTTACTCGACCTCTCATTTGATAAGTGAGGGAAAAGACAAAATTTTTCTACATATTTTGTGTATCATTTAAAATTATTATAATCACATAATTAGTTATACTGCTATTCTTAACATTATACTGACTAAAATACAATCATTTATTACATAATGTGCAAAAATTCCAAAATATTTTTTTAAATTATGAGGGTCAAGAAATTGTATATTTCTGTTAAAAGAGGTTTGAGAGAATTCCTCAGTCAAAAAAGGAGAGCGGGCTTCCCTGGTGGCGCAGTGGTTGAGAGTCCGCCTGCCGATGCAGGGGACACGGGTTCGTGCCCCGGTCCGGGAAGATCCCACATGCCGCGGAGCGGCTGGGCCCGTGAGCCATGGCCGCTGAGCCTGCGCGTCCAGAGCCTGTGCTCTGCAACGGGAGAGGCCACAACAGTGAGAGGCCCGCGTAAAGAAAAACAAAAAAAAAAAAAAAAAAAAAAAAAAAAAAAAAAAAAAAGGAGAGGGATGCTAATTTAGGGCCTTGAATGCCACATTAAAGGAATTGAGTGCATGGCAGGGTATTCAATATTGTCTCATTCTAGGAAATCTATGCCTAGGGATGAAATGGCCTTTTACAACTGAGATTGAGAGGCAGGAAATGAAATCATTTTCATAAACTCCTTTGAATTTTCTTGCTACTTTTAGAATTTTTTTTTGATAAAGAGTATTCTGGGGCAAAATGGATAAAGGAGGTTAAAAGGTTCAGACTTCCAGTTATAAAATAAATGAGTCATTGGGATGTAAAGTATAACACTGTGACTATAGTTAATAATTCTGTGTTATATATTTGAAAGTTGCTGAGAGTAGATCTCTGCTTTTTGTTCACTTTTTTTATTCCTCAGCAATCCTCAGGAGCCTGCACTCCAGCTGCTCCCCCATGTACTCCCCAGGGAGTAGATCTTAAACGTCCTCATCACAAGAAAAAAATAAATGTAACTACATATGGGGATGGATGTTAATTAGACTTAATCTGGAGATCACTTCACAAAATATACTAATGTTGAATCATTTTATTGTACACCTGAAGCTAATATAATATTATATGTCAATTATACCTCAATTAAAGGAAAAAAATCTCCTGGCTTTCTTAGGTATTTAGGACCAATTTCCCATAACTATATTCTGTTTTTGCAGGAGTCTCTTCTTTCATTTGAGTAAATGATACAAATTATTTTTTAAAAATTTAAAAACCTTAATGTTCAATATTTTCTGTTGGAACTTTAGTTTTGAATGTAATTAAAATAAGTGAAGAAAAAAGTTAAAAGAAAAAAATCAGTAGGAAAAATGATTAGATTCCTATGAACAACAAAAATTAGTACATGTCTATAAATAAACATAAAAAAGTGAAATTTTTTATTCATATGAATAAGATCCATATGAATAAAAAATTTGCTTAGTTTCCCAAAGTTGTTGGGATTTAAGAATTATAGAACACTTCCTAGAATGTAAAGGCAGTATGAAATGTTCAGGGACCATAGTTTTTTCTTCCCATGTGGCCTTGTGCTTTGGGGAAAGTAGACTAACCCTTGACACAGGAATGCTTTTATTACTTAGAACCACAAATATTTTTCCCAAAATGATTTGGGTCAGCCAGTCTTCAGGCTTCAATTCTTGATACTTCCTCATGTCTTTGACTTATTTAAAATCTCATTTATTATTGATCAAATGTAGATGCTTTCATTTTTTACATGAGTATCCAATGGTGAAATTAATCATTTGATCAAAATATCAGAATCAATTAATAAAGGTATCAGTAAAAGATGAACCCCAGCAACTGCAGATAACCATTCAAGTTCTATTATCTGGAGTCATTTATAGTCTAAATGCAAATAACTTCTGACTTTATCTAAGAAACTCTGAGCATTTTCTTCCATATGACATTTCTCTAAATGAAAAAGACAAATAGCTAGAGGCTTGACTGGCACATTTTTCTTTTTAAAAATAATTCTCTTTATACTGTACATAGCATGACACATAAGTAATTTTACTCTTATTACGTACATTCTGATAATAATTCTTGTTATAAATTAGGGTGAACAATGGGGGGAGGTGGAAAACAAGTCATTGATAACCATATTATTTTAGATCTACTTATGCTATTGATTTTATTTGTTTCTTTATGAGTCATTTTTCTGACAGTAAATAAGAAATATTCCTTATTCAGTAAGTGGATTTCCATGTATGAAAGAAGCTGGCCAACTGGATGTTGCTGCTTGCATGGTATTCAGAGATGAGGCCATCTGAAGACCTTGAGTAATCTTTTCCATCAATAGGATGGCCTGAGGATACAGAGGTTGGTGACAATATCTGATAGACCCTCACTTTCATCCTGAAATAAAGACTAGAGTATCACTGAGACCTTGCCATTTGAAGTGCAGCTCAGGCTACAGCAGCCACTTCTGATTCTTCTCTCTTCACTTGGGGATAGCTGGGAAGAAAGAAGAAGTCAGGTTTATTTGTGGGACAAAATTTCCTTTCAGACTTCTCCTCTGTTGTACCTGTGAAATAAAGGACAGGTCAGTTAGTAACTGCATTATATGACAAACACAATTTTTTAGAGTCAATCTGTACCACTAATTTTTATGAAGATTTTAATCCTCCTAAAGGATTAAAGGAAGAAAGTTTAGTTATTTACTTAGCTATCCTGTGTGCCTCCTGGGTAAAAATGTGTTTAAAAAAAAAAATAGGAGGTGAGGCTCCAGCAGCTCATGGTGGAAGAGCAAAGGCTTTAGAACTACTTAACTCTGGAATTATCCATTCTTGCGATTCTCTGTCTAATCTGCAAAGGGTTGGGGGTTGGTTAAAATAAAAGAAAACAAAGAAGCTTGTTAGGTTGTTGTAATATTAATATCATGAGTCCATTGTCTTATAAAAAAATAAAATCAAGTAATGATCCCACAAATGAGAAAAAAAGTTAGTTTTGAATTAGATATTTTTAGAAAACATACATATAAAAAGTTAAGCTTGTTTGGTTTCAAAATTTAGATCAAGAAGTGTCTAAATGTGTCAGAGAGGAAGCAAGATGGTGGAGTAGAAGTTCTTAAGCTCACCTCTTCTCATGAAAACATCAAAATCACAACTAACTGCTGAAAAGCCATCAACAAAAAACCTGGAATCTACCAAAAAGATATTCTACTTTCATTTCAAAGACAAAAAAGCCACAATGAGACAGTAGGAGGGGTGCATCTGTGATACAATCAAATACCATACTTTCCACAAACTGGAAAATAATTAAATCATAGAGGTTTTCCCACAGGAGTGAGAGTTCTGAGCCCCACATCAGGCATCCCAGCCTGGGGGTCTGGCATCAGGAGGAGGATCCCCAAGAGCATTTGGCTTTGAATGCAAATGGGATTTGATCATAGCAACTCCACAGGACTGGGGGAAACAGAAACTCAACTCTTGGAGGGCACACGCAAGGTCTTGTGTGCACCAGGACCCCAGGGGAAAAAAGCAATGACTTCATAGGAACCTGGGCCAGACCTACTAGCTGGTCTTGGAGGGTCTTCTGGGGAGGTGGGGGAGGCTGTGGCTCACTGTGGGGACAAGGACACTGGTGGCAGAGGTACTGGGAGATATTCATGGACATGAGCTCTCCTGGAGGCTGCCATTTTGACACCAAGTCCTGGTACCACCCAACAGCCCGTAGGCTCCAGTGCTGGGATGTCTCAGGTGAAACAAACAATGGGGCAGGAACAAAGCCCCACCCATCAGCACACAGGCTGCCTAACATCTTCCTGAGCCCACAGCCCCCTCTAAACACACCCCTTGACACAGCCCTGGCCACCAGAGGGACAAGACCCAACTCCATCGACCAGAGGATAGGCACTGGTCCCTCCCACCAGAAAACCTGCCCAAGCCTCTTAGAACAGACTCAGTCACCAGGGAGCAGACATCAGAAGCAAGAGGAACTACAGTCCTACAGCCTACAGAATGGAGACTGCAAACTGAAAGCTAGACAAAATGAGATGGCAGAGGAATATGTTCCAGATGAAAGAACAAGATAAAACCTCAGAAGAACAACTAAGTGAAGTGGAGATAGGCAATATACCCCCCCAAAAATTCAGAGTAATGATAGTAAAGATCATGCCAGATCTCGAAAAAGAATGGGGAAGTAGACCAAAAAGATACAAGAAATGTTTAACAAAGAGCTAGAAGACATAAAGAAAAAAACAAACAATTTGAACAATATAATAACTGCAATGAAAAATACACCAGAAGGAATCAATAGCAGAATAAACGAGGCAGAAAAAATGGATAAGTGAGCTGCAAGACATACTGGTGGAAATCACTGTCACAGAACAGAATAATAATAAAAAAAAAAGAATGAAAAGAAATGAGGACAGTTTAAGACCTCTAGGAGAACATTAAATGCACAGACATTAACATTATAGGTGTCCCACAAGGAGAAAAGAGAAAGAAAGGGCCAGAAAAGCTATTTGAAGAGATAATAGCTGAAAAGATCACTAATATGTGAAACAGTCAGCCAAGTCCAGGAAGTGCAGAGTTCCAGGCAGGATAAAGCCAAGGAGGAGCACACTGAGACACATATTAATCAAATTGACAAAAATTAAAGAAAGATAGAAAATATTAAAAGCAACAAGAAAAAAGCAACAAATAACATACAAAGGGATCCCCATAAGTTTCTACAGCAGAAACTCTGTAGACCAGAAGAGAGTGGCATGATATAGTTAAACCTATATATAAGTTTAAAGGGAAAAAGGGAAAAAACTATAACCAAGAAAACTCTACCCAGCAATGCTCTTGTTCAGATATGATGGAGAAATCAAGCTTTACAGACAAGCAAAAGGTAAGAGAATTCAGCACCACCAAACCAGCTTTACAACCAATGCTAAAGGAACTTCTCTAGGCAGAAAAGAAAAGGCCACAACTAGAAACAAGAAAATTACAAGTGGAAAGCTCACCATTAAAGGCAAACGTACAGTAAAGGTAGGAAATCATACACACACACACAAATATGATATCAATACAAGCAATCATGATAAGAGGAGAGGACAAGTGCAGAATATTGGAAATGCATCTGAAATTTAAGAGACCAGTAACTTAAAACAATCTTGTTTATATAGAGACTGCTATATCAAAACCTGATGATAACTGCAAACCAAAAATCTACAATAGATATACAAACAAAAAAGAAAAAGGAATCCAAACACAACACTAAAGATAGTCTTTAAATCACCAGAGAAGAGACCAAAAGAGGAAGGGAAGAAAAAAGACCTACAAAAGTAAATCCAAAACAATTAACAAAATGGCAACAGGAACATACATTTTGATAATTACCTTAAACATAAATGGATTAAATGCTTCAGCCAGAGAATGTAGACTGGTTGAATGGATATGAAAACAAGACTCAAAAATATGCATTCTATAAGAGACCCACTTCAGATCTAGGGACACATACAGACTGAAAGTGAGGGGATAGAAAGAGATATTCCATGCAAATGGAAATCAAAAGAAAGCTAGAGTAGCAATACTCATATCAGACAAAATAGACTTTAAAATAGTGCTATAAGAGACAAAGAAGGACACTACATAATGATCAAGGGATCAGTCCAAGAGAAGACATAACAATTGTAATTATAGATGCACCCAACATAGGAACACCTCAATATATATGGCAAATGCTAACAGCCATAAAAGGAGAAATCAACAGTAACAAAATAATAGTGGGCTGGGGGACTTCCCTGGTGGTTCAGTAGTAAAGAATCTGCCTTCCAATCCAGGGGACGGAGGTTCAAGCCTTGGTTGGGGAAATAGGATCCCACATGCTGCGGGACAGCTAAGCCCACATGCCACAACTACTGAGGTAGTGTGCCTTAACTAGGGAGCCTGTGTGCTGCAAACTACAGAGCTCACATGCTCTGGAGCCTGTGCACCACAAGTAGAGAAGAGAAAACCAGAGAAAACCCACATGCCACAACTAGAGAGAAGCCTGCATGCCGCAACAAAAGACCCTGCATGCCTCAGCGAAGATCCC
This sequence comes from Phocoena sinus, assembly GCF_008692025.1. Classification (NCBI taxonomy): domain Eukaryota; kingdom Metazoa; phylum Chordata; class Mammalia; order Artiodactyla; family Phocoenidae; genus Phocoena; species Phocoena sinus. The sequence continues at coordinate 156,148,064 of NC_045763.1, read as the reverse complement.
ATGTGCCACAACTAAGACCCAATGCGGCCAAAAAATAAATAAATGAATAAATAAATAAACAATAGTGGGGGACTTTAACACCCCACTTTCATCAATGAACAGATCATCCAGACAGAAAATCAATAAAGAAACACAGGCCTTAAATGACACATTAGAACAGATAGACTTAATTGATATTTATAGAGCATTCCATCCAAATGCAGCAGAATACACATTCTTTTCAAGAGCACATGGAATATTCTCCTGGATAGATCACATGCTGGGCCATAAAAAAGCCTTCATAGATTTAAGAAAATTGAAATAATATCGAGCATCTTTTCCAACCACAACACTTTGAGACTAGAAATCAACCACAAGAAAAAAAGTACAAAAAATAAAATAAAACAGGTGGAGGCTAAACAATAGGCTACCAAACAACAAATGGATCACTGAAAAAATCAAAGAAGAAATAAAAAAATGCCCAGAGACAAATGAAAATGAAAACATGATGATCCAAAACTTATGAGACACAGCAAAAGAAGTTCTAAGAGGAAAGTTTATAGCAATAAAATTGTACCTCACAAAACAAGAAAAATTTTAAATAACCTAACCTTACACGTAAAGCAACTGGAGAAAGAAAAACAAACAAAACCCAAAGTTAGTAAAAGGACAGAAATCATAAAGACCAGAGCAGAAATAAATGAAATAGAAATGAAGAAAAGAATAGAAAAGATCAATGAAACTAAAAGCTGGTTCTTTAAAAAGATAAACAAAATTGATAAAGCTTTAGCCAGACCCATCAAGAAAAAGAGGGAGAGGGCTCAAATCAATAAAATTAGAAATGAAAAAGGAGAAGTTAAAATGGACACCACAGAAATACAAAGGATCATAAGAGCCTAGTACCAGCAACTATATGCCAATAAAATGGACAACCTAGGAGAAATGGACAAATTCTTAGAGAGGTACAATCTCCCAAGACTGAACCAGGAAGAAATAGGAAATATGAACAGACCAATCACAGGTACTGAAATTGCAACTGTGATTTAAAAACTTCCAACAAACAAAAGTCCAAGAACGATGGCTTCAGAGGTGAATTCTATCAAACATTTAGAGAAGAGTTAACACCTATCCTTCTGAAACTATTCCAAAAAATCTCAGAGGAAGGAACACTCCCAAAGTCATTCTATGAGTCCACCATCACCCTGATACCAAAACCAGACAAAGTTACCACAAGAAAAGAAAATTACAGGCCAATATCACTGATGAACATACATGCGAAAATCCTCAACAAAATACTAGCAAAGTGAATCCAACAATACATTAAAAGGATCATACACCATGATCAAGTGGGATTTATTCCAGGGATGCAAGGATTTTTCAATATCTGCAAATTGAACATTGTGATACACCACATTAACAAAATGAAGAATAAAATCCATATGATCATCTCAGTAGATGCAGAAAAAGCTTTTGACAAAATTCAACACCAATTTATGATAAAAACTCTCCAGAAAGAGGCATAGAGGGAAACTACCTCAACATAATAAAGGCCATATATGACAGACCCACAGCTAACATTGTGCCTGAAGATGAAGAGCTGAAATCATTTCCTCTAAGATCAGGAACAAGACAAGGATGTCTACTCTCTCCACTTTTATTCAACATAGTTTTGGAAGCCCTAGCTAAAAATAAACTCAAAACAGATTAAAGGCCTAAATGTAAGTTTGTATACTATAAAACTGTTAGAGGAAAATGTAGGCAGAACCAACTTTGACATAAATCACCGCAGTATCTTTTTTGATCCACCTCCTAGAGTAGTGGAAAAAAAACAAAAAATAAACAAATGAGACAATTAAACTCAAATGCTTTTGCACAGCAAATGAAACCATAAATAAAATGATAAGATGACCCACAGAATGGGAAAAAATATTTGCAAACAGTGTGTCTGACAATGGATTAATCTCCAAAATTTACAAACAGCTCATGCGGCTCAATATCAAAAAATTAAACAAACCAATCAAAAAATGGGCAGAAGACCTAAATAGACATTTCTCCACAGAAGACATAAAGATGGCAAAGAGGCACATGAAAAGATGCTCAACATCACTAATTGTTAAAGAAATGCAAATCAAAACTACAGTGAGATATCACCTCACACCAGTCAGAATGGACATCATCAAAAAGTCTACAAACAATAACTGCTGGAGAGGGCGTAGAGAAAAGGGAAGTCTCCTACACTGTTGGTGGGAATGTAACTTTGTTACAGCCACTGTGGAGAACAGTCTGAATGTTCCTTAAGAAACTAAAAATAGAGCTACCATATGACCCAGCAATCCCACTCCTGGGCATATATCCCAAGAAAAACATGGTCCAAAAGGATACATGCACCCCAATGTTCATTGTGGTGCTGTTTACAATAACCAAGACATGGCAGCAACCTAAATATCCATTGAAAGATGAATGAATAAAGATGTGGTACATATATACAATGGAATATTACTCAGCCATTAAAAAGGAAGAAATAATACCTTTTGCAGCAACATGGATGGACCTGGAGATTATCATACTAAGTGAAGTAAGTCAGACAGAGAAAGAGAAATATCATATGATGTCACTTATATGCACAATTTAAAAAGAAAGATATCAATGAACTTATTTACAAAACAGAAAGAGACTCACATACTTAGAAAACAAACTTATGGTTACCAAATGGGAAAGGTTGTGGCGAGACAGAAAATAGGAGGTTGGGATTAACATATACACACTACTATATATAAAATAGATAATCAACCAGGACCTACTGTATAGCACAGGGAAATCTACTCAATACTCTGGAATAACCTATATGGGAAAAGAATCTGAAAAAGAATAGATATATGTATATGTGTAAGCTAATCACTTTGTTGTACACCTGAAACTAACACAACAATGTAAATCAACTATACAAAATAAAAATTAAAAATAAAAATAGGGCTTCCCTGGTGGCGCAGTGGTTGAGAATCTGCCTGCCAATGCAGGGGACACGGGTTCGAGCCCTGATCTGGGAAGATCCCACATGCTGTGGAGCAGCTAGTCCCGTGAGCCACAACTACTGAGCCTGCGCATCTGGAGCTTGTGCTCCGCAATAAGAGAGGCCGTGACAGTGAGAGGCCTGCTCATCACGATGAAGAGTGGCCCCCGCTCGCTGCAACTAGAGAAAGCCCTCGCACAGAAACAAAGACTCAACACAGCCAAATATAAATAAATAAATAAATAAATAAATATATGTCAACTTAATTAGAAAAGTAATGTGTTAAATTTAAATAAATAAATAAATAAATAAATAAAAATAAGGGAATTCCCTGGTGGTCCAGTGGTTAGGTCTCTGCGCTTCCACTGCATGGGTCACAGGTTTGATCCCTGGTTGGGTAACTAAGCTCACCACATGTGGTGTGGCCAAAAAATAAAAATAATAAAAATAAAAATTACTATATATTAGATCCTCCTCTTAATTTTTGATCAATTTTAATAACTAGATAAATGACCACATTTTAAGTTAGGCTTATATAAACTTCCTAGAACTAGTAGAAGAGTTTTAAGGTTTGAGTATTTTAGGCTGTTTGGTTTGAGAAATGAGCATGAAATTTGGAGTAAAATGTTGACCTCAGGTTATCACTTAATTTTATGTGATCTTGGCAAGTCACTTAACCTCCCTTTTGGCTCCACTTTTTTCCAATTCTACAATGGGTATAACACTTTGTGTGATTTTTTGTGAAAATCAAAAGAATCATTTATAAAAATACTATGTAAACTGTGAAGTTTTATGTTAGTTTTCCTACTAATATTGGGGTGGCCAAAAAGTTTGTTTGGGGTTTTCTGTAAGACTTTACTTTTACTTTTTGGCCAACCCAGTATGTGGAAAGCATTCTCCTTGACTTGGCTGGTAAGCCAGAAACTTATTGATGTCTTGGCTCCATCGGGCAGGTACAATAATGTTAGGAAGCAAGGATGGCTACACAGCCCTCAGATATGTCATGTCATACTGCCTAGCTTTTAAAATTAGTCAGTGAACCTAAGTCTGAAATTAGCTCTCAGAAAGTTTTACTTTTTCAGGCTCAGAGGTCTTGTTTGATTTTTCTGTCTGTCCAGGAAATTCATGATTTCCATCTCACTAAGATAAAACACATGCATCCTGGAATATTTGTAAACTAAGTAGGAACTGAGATAATTTTAGACCCAGAAATAAGAAACAATCCAAACAGAAATGGGATACACTATGGAATTCTAAGTACTAACTCACTCTTTCATGTTGAACATGGCTTCCCTTCTTCTTTCCTGGAATGCCATCTGAAAAGTCCCTTTGTGCCTCTGAACCAATTAGTGGAAGAAATCTTAGACTAGTGGGGCTTGGTACCTAGAAGCCATAAACAAGGAGTTAGACATACTTAAAGTGCTAACTTCTGTAATGTGAATTCAAGGGTGGGGGATAGGGAGTGAGAAGATCCAACTGCTTTAAAATATACCCACCTTCCCAGGAGCCCACTATTAATTCTGATACTTTACCCTTAGCATCATCTGTAGTTTAAGTGTTTGATACCTGTAATAGCTGTCAACATGTTCTTGGGAAAGAGAAGTAACATTTTAAGAAACAATAGGTTAAGATTAAGTTGTAATATTTTGTCTTTGGTTTATTATTCTTGGTTAATTAATTCTTTAACAGGTTATCTGGGTTGGAGACTTGAAGGATGAATAGGGATTTGGAGGGAAACAAGTGGTGGATGAGTTATGGGCAGAGGGGCAGCACAGGCAAAGTCACAGAAGAGGAAAGAACAGTGATGCTTAAGGAATGGTAAGTAATTTAGCGTAGCTGGAGTTTAAGGTACATGGGAGAATGTGGTGGAAAATGGGGTTATACAGTTCAGGCAGAGATCAGATCATGAGAGGTTTGTATGCCAGGGTAAAGGCATCTGGATTTTATCCTCTAGGTGATGAAGAGCCAGGGTAAAGTTTGAAATAGTTTTCTGTAGTATTATTTAGTGTGGAATGACAGAGACAAGTGGTCAAGGCCGTTGACACACAGAACTGAAGACTTCTCTGGGATCGGACACAACATGTTTATGGAAGCATCATTCTGCTTGGTTATGTGATTTTCTCCAACCTTGTTTTTTAGCCCAGGGTCAGGGGTGAGATGTCAGATTCCCTATTTTTCTGTAACCACTCTACTCCTAGATACCTCCAACTCACCCTATATATAGGCAGAGAACCAAAAACAATCCCTGCCTCTCTGTTTTCAGTCATGAAACCTTCCAAGGCATATCTTCGAATCTGCAAAGCAGAGGAGTGAATGTTTAATGAAAAGGGCACATTACATCAGTGGCAAAATTCCTGGATTCAAATTCTGTCACTTACTAGCTGCATGATCTTAAGCAAATTCTTTCCCTGTTGATGAGTTATGAGGATCAAATGCACATAGTGATGTGCTACTTAAATGTGAGAGTTAGTGCTATTGTTTTATTATTACTAATAACAATATGTCAAAAAGAAATTAACAGAAAAGAAGTGAATTGATAAATATTACACAATTGAGAATGAAAAGGAATGGGCAAAACAAAATTGCTAGTAGAAATCAGAGATTCCTTAGTAAAAGGTATTTTACCTCAAGCGTTAACCCTTTGTTATTTTACCAACAAACTGAGAAGATAAAGGTGTGGTAAGAAGAGGGCATTCAGTTGTTTCAAGAGCTTTAAAACATTTCTAAAGACTTCCCCAAATTTATTTAATATTTCAGTTAAATTACTTAAAAATTTATCTCTTCAAATTGGAAGAAAATATTAAAAGTGAATACCAATCTTTATTTTTAGGTTGTGCTATTCAACAAAATTGAGGAATTTTTATATGCTATACATGTATCTTTGCCCATAAAGAGCTTATGATTTATTGGTGGAGGTGAGAAGCAAGAGTGAGTATACCAATAATTCTAGTTCAGTGTAGAACATGATAAGTGAACATGTTATGAGACACAAAGCAAGAAGAGATTGGGGCCTTTGGGGAAAGTGGAATTAACATTTATTGAGTACCTACGATGTACCTCATATATATTTTCTCATTTAATCCTCACAAGAACTCTTTGAAGGATTAGATTATTAGTTGTTAGAGAAAATAACATCTAAGATTAAACCTAAGTCTGTTACATTCCACAGCCAGTCCCTTTCCTGCCTGTGAGCCTGTCCTCTGGGAGAAACTGAGTTCCGTTTGGACAGAAAGCTAGGGTTTATAAAAATTGTTTCATTTGGAAAGTGTTAAATATTTATTAAACATGAAGTTGATGCTGTGAAAGAATAATGACATAATGAACACTGCTCTGTTTTACAAATTGGAACAATACCCTCAACTTTGAGGTTTTCAGTGTGCCATTCCCAGTCCTTTTCATCTGCTCTCAAACATAATCTGAATGTTATATTCTTAATTCTCTTGCTTTTATTTATACAATTTTACCTTTTATGCTTTTTGCCAAAACAATATTTTATTTAGTTTTGCCTCTCCTCTATTTTTATCTAAATGAAATCGCTATGTATGTATTCTTATGCAAAACTTTTCTCATTCAATAGTACGTCTCAAACACTCATTTGTGTAGGTGAGTGCTATTCTAGTTCATTTAGTTTTACTGTGCCATAGTATTTCAATTTATAAATATGCCATAATTTAGTTACCAGTTATACTGTTGATGAGCAGTTAGGCTGCTTTCAGGTTTTTGCTGTTACAAACAATACTGCTCTGAGCTCTCTTCTTCCTGCCTCCCAAACACATGCTCAAGAATTTCTACTCAGCAGAGTATGCCTATTTTCAACTTTACTAGATAATGCCTGTCACATAATTTTCCAAAGTGATTCTAGCAGTTTACACTATTTCCACTAGCAGATTATTGTTCTGATTGTTCCAAATGCACACCAATTGTCAGACTTTTTGATATTTGCCAAGCTGGTGGCTGTAAAATGCTATCTTATAATATTATTGATGTGCAGTTCCATGATTACTAACGAGGCTGAGCATCTTTTCATGTATTTATTGGTAATTTTTTTTCCTTTTGTGAAGCATCTATTCAAGTATTTGACTCTTTTTTAAATTGGACTACCTTTTCTACTTACTGATTTTTTCCTATTCTGGATACTAATACATTGTCAGTTACAAAGTAGGATGGACTTTGACAGAGAGAGATCATGAATATGGCAAGGGTAGACCAGGTGGACTATAGGGACAGAATACTGAGAGAAATGTTCAGGAAAACAACAATTAGTCTGATTTACAGAGGGTTGGGCAACTGTAGGTTATAAATGGGAGATAAGTTTGGTTTGTATTGTTGAAAATCTTGAGGAAATCCATTTTAATTAATTAATGCCAGACCTTCGCCTAAAGACTCATGCTATATCCGTTTTTTAGAAATTTTAGAAATTGAAATAGAATAAATAACAGTGTACATTTCTCTCCTGTTTCTGCACGGAAGAAAAGTGTGTCTATCTGTGATAAGCAGAATAATGGTAACCGAAGATATTCACACCCTACTCCTCTCACCTGGAATCTGTGAATATATTGCCTCACTTGGCGAAAGAGACTTTGCAGATGTGGCTAAGGTTAAGAACCTTGTGATGGATTATCCAGGTGGGCCCAATCTAGTCACAGGAATTTTTAAAAGCAGAGAACATTTCCCACTGGTCAGAGAGACATGTGACCACAGAAGAATGGGCAGACAGTTGCAACATTTCTGGCTTTGAAGATGAAGGAAGGGGACCACAAACTAAGGAGTATGAGATTCTCCCCTAGAGCCTCCAGAAAGGAAACAGCTCTGGCAACACCAGTAAAACCAGAGTCAGACTTTTGATCTACAGAACTGTGAAATAACTAATTTGTATTGTTTAAGCCACCAAGTTTGCAGGGATATGTAACAGCAGCAATAGAAAACTAATACACCGGGCACATCTAAATTCAAAAAACCAAAAGCAAAAGTTTTTGTTTGTTTGTTTGTTTTTTAAGGTTACCTTGGGAGAAGAAAGAGACTTGAAAAACTTAAAATCATGTTCTACTTCAAAGGCCTTAGGAGGTGTACGCTTGAAGAGCAAAGACATCGAGCTCATTTTTTTCCATCTGCATATAAAGATACACATACACACTCACAAAAAGAACAGTTAAGGACATGCCCATGCCTTTTGTTTTCTGCCTAATCAGCAAGTATCCATGACGTACGTACTTCTTTGTCCGGGCCTCCAAATTCTCTTGGCTCCCATGGCACCAGTTCTAACCATGTGACCTTTGCACTTAACTCTTATTCCACTTGGCTTCCCAGATTTCCCTCCAAAGAAACCACAGAGATGTCTACTAAACCTGAACATTCCATGTAGTTAAATTTATTAATAGCCATTGGGGGGGAAAAAACTGTATAGTAAGGATGAGGAAATCTCTGGTATAAAACCAAAGCTTGATTTCTTTTTGTGACTCAGGTCAGCTCCCACTATAGTTAAAACTTACTTATGCATATATTTTAAAAGTTATAACCAAGTATTAAAACATTTTTTAAAGATAATAAGTAGTATGTTCTAAAATGCAGTACTTGTACAGAAGAAGGCCTGATTTGCTACACACAAGACATAATTATTTACTTATAACAAATGTGAACACATATCATACTTTAAGCTATCCCAAATATATCATATCATTTCAAACTTCTGTATCTATCATTTATATCTCTTGTGTCTGCTTGTAATGTTCTCCACTAGTCATTCTTTATTTGTTCCACAATATCTTTTGAGTGCCTACTTTGTGCTAAGAACTGAACTAAGAACTGGGTATATAAAGATGTATAAAACATGGTTCTTGTCCTCAAGGAACTCAGAGAATAATGAAGGAATGCATATTAACAAAATTAGAATATAGTGTTTTCAGTACTAAGATACATGGATGCTCAAGGCTCAGCAATTACCTGAGGAGATTGATCAACTTTGCTTGGTGAACTTTATCATATCCTGATGAGCCTTGGCTCTACTATACCACCTCTTACATTTTAGCCAGACTTCTTCCCCAGTGTTCCTTACTGCCCAGCTAAGGCAAGCCTTGAACACTGCAATGGGATTTTGGCAGTCATTTGGAACCCTTGTTAATTGTTCCCAAACTGTTCCTGTTTTGTACCGCATTCTGTGTGGTTTGTGACTCAGCTTCAATTCCTATTTACAGCCATTCTACCAACTTTTGGACTAGATGATGGCATTGTGTCTCCCCAGCTTTGACCCACTTAGGATTTCCCTAAAAGACCTTATTTAAGACAGTCCTCTCTGATTTTTCCCACTTTGGACTCATCTTGTCAGCTATTCCAGCTCTGGTCTGCTGGATATTACCAGTCTAGGCAGTCTGGTCCTGTGAGGGCTAGACATTTAGACATCTATAATCTAGGGCTGAGCTTTGCTGATGTTGAAAGCTCAAATGAGCACCAATCTCTTCCATTATAACAAAGATTTAGCCATGGTCAAAACCAGGACTGAGCTTTGCAAAAGCATAAAACACATTTTGACCAATATTTTATTCTTTACTGGAGGACTATCCTCCCTCCCCTATGCCTTTAAGCATGCTCAAGTCTCCCCCACAAACAATCAAACTCATGAAACAAACTATTCTTTATCCTTACAGCTATTTGACTTCCTTGCAAAGTAATCTGTACTGTCATCACCTCACGTCTCCTATTTATTTCTCAACCAAGACAATGTGAGTTTTTACCCATCACTCTTTGAAATTTCACTCTCTAGAATCATCAGTGACCTTTCAGCTGACAGACATGCCAAAACCAGTGTTTACTTTTCTCTTGTCCTATGTGACTTCACTGCCACATTCTACAAACGTGTCCTCTCTACCACTTTTCTTATTCTCTCCTCCCTTGATTTCCATCACACCACTTGTTTATGACTTTCAACATGTTGGCTACTCCTTCTTAATGTTTTTCACTGTTTTTTTCTTCTTTGGCCTGCTCTTTACAGGCTATTTCTTGATTTCTTCCTCAGTTTTCTGGTTTTTTATTTTCTCACTCTATACACAGGACAGAAGTGACTTTTCCACATTGAAAATATTACTGTGCTGATGACACCAAAATCTTTACCTATAACTCTGACCTCTTTTGGGAGCTCCAAACAGATCTCACTGCTCATTAAATATATCCACTTGGAAGTCCCACAAACACCTCAGACTTAAACCTGTCCAACATCAAACTTACCACCTTTTTCTTCAGACCTGCTCTTGCCCTTAGGTATTCTGTCACAGTGATTTCCGTAAAGTTAAAAATCCTTACGTTGGCCCATAAAAGTCTTACTGTGCTTTGGCCCCTATAGACTTTTCTCATTTTATTTCCTACTATATCCTCCCTAATTACTCCCTGGACTCCAAGCCTTGAAAGACTAACATAGTCTTTCACTGTTTAGTGCCTTTGCTTAAGCAATTGCCTCTTTGGTCTTTGTTTGATTAAATCCTATGTGTCACAATATCATATAGTTTAATTTCATCTTCTCATCTAAGGGAAACCAAATTCTCTTACCTTTGCTGGTCAAATACCAGAGGATATTCATATTTTTGCTTCTTCTCTGTGAACTTGCTTTCTTCTTTTATTTCTATGGGATATTCATTAACGTCACAAGGCAAAATAAAATCACTTGTCTGTGATATTTCAAAGATTCTTCGCTGTCCAAAATATCCACAGTAATGACCATTGAGAGCATGCCAGATCCTGGGGAAAGGCAAAAGTAGGGAGAAGAACGTAACTGGAATTCAGTAGAAGTTATTCTGTTTATTAGATCATTTATGTAGATTTTCACTGGCCCAACAGGTATTTTAAACTTGGGTCCAGGACTCTTCCTATTAAATATATGGAGCTAATCATAACATAAACATTTTTATCAGTTAGAAATCTAATCTACAACAATTTTGGAAATGTCAATTTAAATCTATACTTAGGATAATCATTTATTAAACCCAGAAGACAAGAAATAGATTTTTCCCAAAATAACAACACTTGTTGTATAACCTCATCATGTTGACTTGTCAGTTGAATTAAGCTGTAGAATGGGTCATATCTCAGCTGTCTACTTTCTGTATCAGCATCAATAGAACTTATGAGAGGAGATAGCTACTAATGGTTTCACTCTTACCAAAATCATCTCAACATCCATCTACATTTCCTACTATTGTGGAAACACCATACTATTTTTTACAACTGAGTTCTGCAATAAAGTGGGAGAAGAAGTGGTTCTTTATACATACGCATTGTGTCACTCCAAGAAGTCCTTCTAAATAGCCCACATGATTTAAAGTCATACAGAATGTCATTAGCAGGAGTATGTGCTAATACGTAAATAAGACAAATAAATTATTGTTTGGCAGATCTTCTGTTTCTGTCTTGATTTCAAGCTTAAAATTTCATATGATGGAAACAATAATAATGTGCCTGCCTCAATGACCCAGAAGAAAAATAATAATCTAAATGAACAACCTAAATGAATTAGATTAAGAGAAGAATAATCGAAATGAATTAAGAGTAGACTCCACAAAGTACAAGTGGTATCCCAGATCAAAGAGGTAGGCACTGAGGAGTAGGTAAAACAGAGGTATCCAGTCAGGAAACCTCACACCTGACAGTGTCCTGAGAATGTACCATTCCTTCCATATTTCAATTCCCCAATGCTACATAGGTGTTTTCATGGACTTTCCAGAGGCTTGACCGAAGTGAAATGGACTAGCCCTTTCAACACAGAAGTTAGAGGGGTAAGGGACTAACTTTAGGGCAACCCTAAATTCATTCTTCTGGAGGCAAGGACTGAAGTAACATTTGGTCTCCTTGTTTTGTGGTGTTTCCTACTCCATGTGAAACTCTCCCAAGTGACTGATCCTCTCTCTCAGCCTGAATTTCTGAGCCTCAGATATGGACCCTTAGCCCTTTCTATCCTCTGTCCCAGAGCTAAGCTTTTATTATGCTTTTTCCTATTACAAAATCAACCTTTTTGACAAACAAGATTTAGAGTGTTAAAACTGCCTACTCCTTTAGAAAGTGGCAGCAAGTATTAGCAGAAGGACTTATTTATGAAGAGAACTGTATTCTGAGATAGCTACTAATAGAGCTAGGTTTTTTGAACTGAGTATTTAGGGATAACTTCACTTGAAGGAATTGTAAGAGTAATTTCTCCATGCCAAGGATAACTGGTTTGAGCAGGAAATGCTTATAACAACAGAAGTGTGCACACATGTAACATGGGGAGTGTGTGTGTGCGTGTTTGTGCATTACAGTGCCCAAGTAACACTTCTGATGACAGGTAGCTGAAAATAAGCTGGAGCAGAGACTCAAGGGACAGAGTTGTGGAAAATATCTATAATAATTACATGTAATTTTCATGTCAATTCATTTTTTCTATGAATAAAACTACAGATCTCCTCTTTGACAGAGCAAACAGTTCTGTTTGCCCTCAAATAAGACCTTACCCCAAAGATTCACCTTGAACTCAACATTTCTAAGTTTTTCATCTTTCCACATTGCAAATATTTTCCTTTTTTATTTTAGTGTCTCCTCTCTCAATGAATGGCACCAATATTCACCTAGTTTTATAATGCCAGGAGTCATTCTTGACATCTATCTCTTACCTTCTCTGTCAGTTAAAGTTCACATCTTCTGGATTTTACCTCCTAGATAGTTCTCAAATGCAAAATATTTATTCCCAGCACTGTTACCACTCCCCTAGTTCATGCCACTATATTCACCACAGACATCTAACTAGTCTCTTTGTTCTCACTTTTGCTGCTCCAAAATCCATTCTCCACACGTTTTTATTTTTTAAATGTAACTCAAATTATGTTAGTCACCCACTTAAAATCCTTTGGTGGCTATTTATTTCAAGGTGAAGATCCAAACCCTGAACAATGTCTGCTACATGCTACATGGACTTGTCCCTGTCTAAATCACCAGCCTCAAGCTCATACAGCTAGCTAAAATCTTTTGAATTTCAGACCAGAGTCATTCATGCAACATAAATTATTTCTTCCTTTTCATCTTCATTATGTTTAAACTCTCTAAAACACTTTGAAGCCTCTTTATCTCTCTTGGTCTTATGTAACTTTATGCCCTTAAAACGACAATTCATCATCATGATTTTTTAAATGTAATTAAAAAAAAATTATTTTATAATGATGTATAGTTGATTAACAATTTTGTGTTGGTTTCAGGTGTACAATAGAGTGATTCCGTTTTACATATACATGCATCTATTCTTTTTCAAATTATTTTCCCATTTAGGTTTTTACACAGTATTGGGCAGAGCTCCCTGTGCTATTAACTAGGTCCTTGTTGGTTACCTGTTTTGAATATAGCAGTGTGTACATATCAATCGCAAATTCCTGATCTATCCCTCCTCCCTCCCCTCTTCCCTGGTAACCAGAAGTTCATTCTCTAAGTCTGTGAGTCTGTTTCTGTTTTGTAAATAAGTTCATTGGTATTTTCTTTTTTTAGATTCTGCATGTAAGCAATATCATATGATATTTTTCTCTGTCTGACTTACTTCAGTTAGTATGATAATCTCCAGGTCCATCCATGTTGCTGCAAAAGGCATTATTTCTTTCTTTTTAATGGCTGAGTAATATTCCATTGTATATATGTACCACATCTTCTCTATCCATTCATCTGTCAATGGATATTTAGGTTGCTTCCATGTCTTGCCTATTGTAAACAGTGCTGCAATGAACACTGTGGTGCATGTATCCTTTCAGACCATGTTTTTCTCAGGATATATGCCCAGGAGTGGGATTGCTGGGTCATATGGTAGCTCAATTTTTAGTTTCTTCAGTAACCTCCTTACTGTTCTCTATAGTGGCTGTACCACTTTACATTCCCACCAACAGTGTAGGAGGGTTCCCTTTTCCCCTCTCCAGCATTTGCTATTTGTAGACTTTTTGATGATGGCCATTCTGACTGGTGTAAGGTGATATCTTATTGCAGTTTTGATTTACGTTTCTCTAATAATTAGTGATGCTGAGCATCTTTTCATGTACCTCTTGGCCATCTGTATGTCTTCTGTGGAGAAATGTCTATTTAGATCTTCTGCCCATTTTTTGATTGGTTTAATTTTTTTGATATTGAGCCACATGAGCTGTTTGCAAATTTTGGAGATTAATCTGTTGTCGGTCACATTGTTTACAAATATTTTCCCCCCCTTCTGTGGGTCATCTTATCATTTTGTTTATGTCTTCCTTTGGTGTTCAAAGCTTTTGAGTTTAATTAAGTCCCCCTTGTTTATGTTTTTTTCCATTACTCCAGGAGACATTGAAAAAGATATTGCTGTGATTTATGTCAAAGAGTGTTCTGCCTATATTTTCCTCTGAGAGTTTTATAGTATCCAGTCTTATATTTAGCTCTTTAATCCATTTGGGGTTTATTTTTGTATATGGTGTTAAAGAAAATTCTAATTTTTCACATGTAGCTGTCCAGTTTTCCCAGAACCATGTATTGAAGAGACTGTCTTTTCTCCATTGTATATTCTTGCCTCCTTTTTTATAGGTTAATAGACCATAGGTGCATGGGTTTAGTTCTGGGCTTTCTATCCTGTTACATTGATCTATATTTCTGTTTTTGTGCCAGTACCATATGTGTTGATTACTGTATCTTTGTAGTATAGTCTGAATTCAGGGAGCCTGATTCCTCCAGCTCCATTTTTCTTTCTCAAAATTGCTTTGGCTATTTGGGGTCTTTTGTGTCTCCATACAAATTATAAGATTTTTTGTTCTAGTTCTGTGAAAAATGCCATTGGTGATTTGACAGGTATTGCACTGAATCTGTAGATTGCTTTGGGTAGTATAGTCATTTTGACAATATTGATTCTTCCAATCCAAGAACATGGGATATCTTTCCATCTGATTGTGTCATCTTCAGTTTCTTTCATCAGCATCTTTTAGTTTTCAGAGTACAGGTCTTTTGCAGGTTTATTTTTAGGTATTTTATTCTTTTGGAAGCGATGGTAGATGGGATTGTTTCCTTAATTTCTCTTTCTGATCTTTTGTTGTTAGTAGAAATGAAACAGATTTCTGTGTATTTATTTTGTGTCCTGCAACTTTACTGAATTCATTGATGAGTTCTACTAGTTTTCTGATAGTTTCTTTAGGATTTTCTATGTATAGTATCATGTCATCTGCAAACAGTGACAGTTTTACTTCTTCTTTTCCAATTTGGATTTTCTTTATTTCTTTTTCTTCTCTGGTTGCCATGGCTAGGATCTCCAAAACTATGTTGAACAAAAGTGGAGAGAGTGGACATCCTTGTATTATTCCTGATCTTAGAGGAAAGGCTTTCAGCTTTTCACCATTGAATATGATGTTAGCTGTAGGTTTGTCATATATGGCCTTTATTATGTTGAGGTAGGTTCCCTCTATGCCCATTTTCTGGAGAGTTTTTATCATAAATGGGTGTTGAATTTTGTCAAAAGCTTTTTCTGCATCTATTGAGATGATCATATGGATTTTATTCTTCAATTCATTGATGTGGTGTATCTCACTGATTGATTTGCGGTTATTGAAAAATCCTTGAAGCTCTGGAATAAATCCAGCTTGATCATGATGTATGATCCTTTTTATGTATTGTTGGATTATGTTTGCTAGTATTTTGTTGAGGATTTTTGCATGTATGTTCATCAGTGTTATTGGTGTGTAATTTTCTTTTCTTGTGGTAACTGTCTGGTTTTGGTATCAGGGTGATGGTGACTCATAGAATGAGTTTGGGGTGTCCCTTCCTCTGAAATTTTTTGGAATAGTTTCAGAAGGATAGTTGTTAACTCTTCTCTAAATGTTTGATAGGATTCATCTCTGAAGCCATCTGTTCTTGGACTTTGTTGGAAGTTTTAAAATCACAGTTGCAATTTCAGTACTTGTGATTGGTCTGTTCATATTTTCTATTTCTTCCTGATTCAGTCTTGGGAGATTGTACCTCTCTAAGAATTTGTCCATTTCTTCTAGGTTGTCCATATTTTTGGCATATAGTTGCTGGTACTAGTCTCTTACCATCCTTTGATTTCTGTGGTGTCCGTTGTAACTTTTCCTTTTTCATTTCTAATTTTATTGATTTGAGCCCTCTCCCTCTTTTTCTTGATGGGTCTGGCTAAAGCTTTATCAATTTTGTTTATCTTTTCAAAGAAGCAGCTTTTAGTTTCATTGATTTTTTTCTATTCTTTTCTTCATCTTTATTTTATTTATTTCTGCTCTGGTCTTTATGATTTCTGTCCTTTTACTAACTTTGGGTTTTGTTTGTTTTTCTTTCTCCAGTTGCTTTACATGTAAGGTTAGGTGGTTTGTTTAAGATTTTTCTTGTTTCCTGAGGTACAATTTTATTGCTATAAACTTCCCTCTTATAACTGCTTTTGCTGCATCCCATATGTTTTGGATCATCATGTTTTCATTTTCATTTGTCTCTGGGTATATTTTGGTTTTCTCTTTGATTTCTTCAGTGATCCATTGGTTGTTTAGAAGCATATTGTTTAGGCTCCACTTTTTTTTTAATAGTTTTTTTCTTGTAGTTGATTTCTAATCTCATAGCATTGTGATTGGAAAAGATGCTTAATATGATTTCAATTTTCTTAAATTTTTTGAGGTTTGCTTTATGGCCCAGCATGTGATCTATCCAGGAGAATATTCCATGAGCACTTGGAAAGAATGTGTATTCTGCTGCTTTCAGATGGAATGCTCTATAAATATCAGTTAAGTTCATCTGTTCTAATGTGTCATTTAAGGCCTGTGTTCCTTATTGATTTTCTGTCTGGATGATCTGTTCATTGATGAAAGCGGGGTGTTAAATTTCCCCAGTATTATTGTGTTGCTGTTGATTTCTCCTTTTATGGCTATTAGCATTTGCCTTATATATTGAGGTGCTCCTATGTTGGGTGCATATATATTTACAATTGTTATGTCTTCTTCTTGGATTGATCTCTTGATCATTATGTAGTGTCTGTCTTTGTCTCTTTTAACAGTTTTTATTTTAAGTCTATTTTTTCTGATATGAGTATTACTACTCCAACTTTATTTGATTTCCATTTGCATGGAATACATTTTTCCATCCCTCACTTTCAGTCTGTATGTGTCCTTGATCTGAAATGGGTCTCTTGAAGACAGCATATATGCATGTCTTGTTTTTGTATACATTCAGCCAACTTATGTCTTTTGGTTGGAGCATTTAATCCATTTACATTCTAGGTAATTATTGAAATATATTTCTTATTGCCATTTTGTTAATTGTTTTGAATTTGCTTTCATAGGTCTTTTTTCTTCCCTTCCTCTTTTGGTCTCTTCTCTTGTGATTTGATAACTAACTTTACTGTCATGTTTAGATTCCTTTTTCTTTTTTTTGTGTGTATATATTGTAGATATTTTGTTTGCAGTTACCATCAGGTTTTGATAAAGCAGTCTCTATATAAATAAGTTTTAAGTTATTGGTCTCTTAAATTTCAGATACGTTTCCAATATTCTGCATTTGTACTCTCTTCTTATCACAATTGCTGGTTTTGATATACTGTTAGGCAGGCCAAAAATTTCATTCAGGTTTTTCATAACACTGAACGAACTTTTTGGCCAAGCCAATATTTGTGTGTGGATGATTTCCTACCTTTACTGCATGTTTGCCTTTACTGGTGAACTTTCCATTCATAATTTTCTTGTTTCTAGTTGTGGCCTTTTCTTTTCTGCCTAGAGAAGTTCCCTTAGCATTTCTGTAAAGCTGGTTTGGTCATGCTGAATTCTCTTAGCTTTTTGTAAAGCTTTATTTCTCCATCATGTCTGAACAAGAGCCTTGCTGGGTAGTTTTCTTGGTTGTAGGTTCTTCCCTTTCATCACTTTAAATATATCATGCCACTCCCTTCTGGTCTGCAGAATTTCTGCTGAGAAATCAGCCAATAACCTTATGGAAGTTCCCTTGTACATTATTTGTTGTTTTTCCCTTGTTGCTTTTAATACTTTCTCTTTATTTTTAATTTTTGTTAGTTTGATTCATATGTGTCTCGGCATGTTCCTCCTTGAGTTCTTCCTGCCTGGGACTCTCTGCACTTCCTGGACTTGGGTGACTCTTCTCTTTCTCATGTTAGGGAAGTTTTCAGCTACTGTCTCTTCAAATATTTTTCAGGCCCTTTCTCTCTTCTTCTGGGACCCCTATAATGTGAATGTTGGTGAGTTTAATGTTGTCCCAGAGGTCTCTTAAACTGTCCTCATGTCTTTTCATTCTTTTTTCTATATTCTATTCTACAACAATTTCCACTATTTTCTCTTCCAGCTCACTTATCCATTCTTCTGCCTCAGTTGTTCTGTTATTGATTCCTTCTAGTGTATTTTTCATTTCAGTTACTGTATTGTTCCTCTCTGTTTGTTCTTAAGTTCTTTGAGGTCTTTGTTAAACATTTCTTCTATCTTCTGTCTCTGTGCCTCTACTCTTTTTTCTGAGATCTTGGATCATCTTTACTGTCATTACTCTGAATTCTTTTTCAGGTAGATTGCCTATCTCCATTTCACTTAGTTGCTCTTCTGGGGTTTTATCTTATTCCTTCTTCTGGGACAGAGTCCTCTGTCATCTCATTTTGTCCAACTTTCTGTGATTGTGGTTTCCATTCTTCAGGCTGCAGTGTTGTAGTTCTTCTTGCTTCTGCTGTCTGCCCTCTTGTGGATAAGGCTGTCTAAGAGGCTTGTGCAGGCTTCCTGGTGAGAGGGACTTGGACCTGCCCACTAGTGGGTGGAGCTGGGTCTTGTCCCTCTGGTGGGCAGGGCCTTGTCAAGCAGTGTGTTTATCAGGTGGCTGTTTTATCAGGAAGACTTTAAGTGACCTGTGTGCTGATGGTTCAGGTTGTATTCCCATCATGTTGGTTGTTTGGCCTGAAGCATCCCAGCAATGGATCCCACAGGCTGTTGGGTGGGGCCAGGTCTTGTTGAGAAAATGGTAGCCTCCAAGAGGGCTCACACCAATGAGTACTCACCTGAACTGTTGCCATCAGTGTCCTTGTCCCTGAAGTGAGCCATAGCCAGCCCCCACCTCTAATAGTAGCAGGTAAGTCTGGCCCAGTCTCTTATGATTTCACCACTTTTTCCCTGGGTCCTGGTACACATGAAGCCCTGTGTGCACCCTCCAAGAGTGGAGTTTCTGTTTCCACCATCCTGTGGAATTCCTGTGATCAAACCCCACTAGCCTTCAAAGCCAAATTCTCTGGGGGCTCGTCCTTCCATTGCCAGACACCCAGGCTGGGGAGCTTGACATGGTGCTCAGAACTTTCACTCCGTGGGAGAATTTCTGTGATATAATTATTTTCCAGTTTGTGGGTCACCCACTTGGAGTGTATGGGATTGATTTTATCATGATTGCACCCCTCCTACCATCTTGTTGTGGCTTTTTTTTTGTCTTTGGATGTAAGGTGTCTTTTTTGGTAGGTTCCAGCTTTTTTTCTTGGTGTTTGTTCAGCAGTTAGTTGTAATTTTGATGTTTCTGTAAGAAGGGAACTTACATCCTTCTTCTCTGCTGTCTTGTCTCCTCCTCCTCATTATCATGATTTTAAGACATTTTAATATGTAGCAATCTGTCTCAATAATGATCATAAAATTTCCTTTTTCTTTATGTATATGTGTATGTATTTTTAGCATTTTGTGTATGTATAGTTAGTATTACTAGGCAATTAAAAACAAGTAGGCTTTGTAGAGCATGGCCATTATAGTTATTAATACTGAGGTAGTAGACATTAAAAGTACTCATTAGAAGCAAAAAAAAATTTTGTAACTATGTATGGTGACAAATATTAACTAGACTTATTGTAATCATTTCACAGTATATACATATATTGAAACACTATGTTGTACACCTGAAACTAATATAATGTTTTATATAAATTATACCTCAATTTTAAAAAAGAAAGCTGATCCTGAAGGGAAGCTCTCTAGAGGATGTAATTGATTACAGTCCTAGTAAATCATCTCTGTTTGCTCCAATTGCAGCACTGTGCTCACCCCTCTGAAGCAGGTGAAGCAACCAAGGAAGAAAAGAACCATAAAAACAAGTAGGCTTTGTAATATCAATCACATTGTCATTGAAACAATTAGCTCACTTTCACTTTTCTCAGTATTAGTTGTTCTTTCCTATGATTTTTTTTAATGACTTCTGATCCTATGTATCCTATGGTCTTCTCTGGGCTTGGGTCTATCTCTTAGCTACCCATATTGCTTAATGATTTGAGATAATTCTGTAAGAACACTTGTATTGAAAGTATCTATTATCCTTTTAATGTTGATGAGCATGGCATCTCATTTCCTTGGGTGTGGAAAAGAATTGCAAATCAGTGGTTACCTTCTCAAAGCCCTTTTGTGTTATGTTTTGTTTGTTTATTTATTTTAATCAAGATTGCTTTTATGATGCTAGAGAGGGTGTGAAGTAAAGGGAACCCTCTTGCACTGTTTGTGGGAATGTAAATTGACACAGCCACTATGGAGAGCAGTATGGAGGTTCCTTAAAGAACTAAAAATAGAACTACCATATGGCACAGCAATCCCAATACTGGGCATATACCCTGAGAAAACCATAATTCAAAAAGAGACATGTACCACAATGTCCATTGCAGCACTATTTACAACAGCCAGGACATGGAAACAACCTAAGTGTCCATTGACAGATGAATGGATAAAGAAGATGTGGCACATATATACAATGGAATATTACTCAGCCATAAAAAAAATGAAATTGAGTTTTTTGTAATGAGGTGGATGGACCTAGAGTCTGTCATACAGAGTGAAGTCAGAAAGAGAAAAACAAATACCATATGTTAACACATATATATGGGATCTAAGAAAAAAAAGTGGTTCTAATGAACCTAAGGGCAGACAGGAATAAAGACGCAGATGTAGAGAATGGACTTGAGGACACAGGGAGGGGGAAAGGTAAGCTGGGACGAAGTGAGAGAGTAGCATTGACATATACATACTATACCACATGTATAATAGCTAGTGGGAAGCAGCTGCATAGCACAGGGAGATCAGCTAGGTGCTTTGTGACCACCTAGAGGGGTGGAATAGGGAGGGAGGGAGGGAGACGCAAGAGGGAGGGGATATGGAGATATATGTATGTGTATAGCTGATTCACTTTGTTATACACCAGAAACTAACATAACATTGTAAAGCAATTATACTCCAATAAAATTGTTAAAAATAAAATAAAATAAAATGTTTGTTTTCTCCAGAAAAAAAAAAAGATTACATTTATGGTATATACTCAAACTTTAGCTTAAAATCCTTTACCTCTCACACCCTGAATTCACTATATGAAGGTCCATACCTCACTGAACCATCGATGGAGGCAGTCAGCACCACTTGTTTGTCTTCTACATAGGTTATTTGAGTAATTTCTAAAGAATGAGCACGCCAGGACAGCAGCTGTTTGACTTTCTAGAGCAACAATAAAGCATATCTCATGTAATAAGTATGTACTGATTCAAATTCAATCTTGAGCAAAAAAACGTTAATCATTAAAGAGCTAAGCTAATGAATGAATGGTGTGGACATCTGCACAAGACAATGAAATGCCCACCCCAGTTATCTCTTCTTTTTCTTGTTGAGGTACCAAAAATTCTATTTATAGATATTTGTTAATCTATACATATCCCTGGGACAGGAACTATCTTACATCTTTAGCAACTTATCATTTAATTGAGGATTAGCAATTCATTTAGTTGAGGATAAACAGATGACTAGATGAAAGAAATGTCTTAGTAGAAGTGTTGCGGGGGTTGGGCGGGGGGACTGAAAGATATAATAAGGAGCAGGAGAAAGCAGAGTTAAAGAGGAAGGCCAAAGGTGAGATTGGCAAGAAGACTTTTCCTATTTCCAAATTTTATCCAAAGATCCCTGGCTAATTGTTTTTGTTTGTTTGTTTTGTTTTGTTTTTGTTTTGGTGGTGACGGTGGGGTATATATGATAATTATATACCACAAGGAATTAATAAAAGGAATGGGCCCAGCTCATTCTCTCTCAAAGACATCTTGAGGCTTGATTGGTATGTTCCTTCAGGATGTGACTTATCCTCAACTTTAGAGCCTCTAAATGGACTCTAGAAGAAAATTTTAAACTGTGTGAACTAGAGCTGTCAACTGGGGAGCTTCCTCTGCAGTAATATCCCTGTAAAATATGTTCCCTCTCTATCACTGATGAACCCAAACTAAGATATTACTTCCTCCTGCTCATCTACGTGGGAGCTAGAATTCTGGCAGCTTAGAGTTCTATAAGGCCTGAATTCATTTGGACTTTAACATAGGTTAGGCAAAATTTCTCCTAAATTTCTTGACCTTCTGATTCAATTCCATGTTCCTAGAGAACCAGGGTAAAATCTGCATTCTTCTACTTATTTTCTTAAAGCTTTTCAAGAACATTTGGTCATCCAAAGGTTCTTTCCCTGCCTTGGGATGGGATCCTCTAAGGCAAGTATTTCAATAATATGGACCACATCTATAGTAAGAAATACATTTTACTTCATGACCCAGTAAACACATGCAATACCTGCACATGCATCTGAAACAAGTTTCAGTAACCTTTACAAAGGATACTTAACCTTATTATGTATACTGATATTGTCTATTCTATTCTATTGTATTCATTCCACTCCATTCTCTTCTATTTTCATAAAAATGCTGCTTGCCACTTATTAAATTGATTTGATGACTCCCCCTAGTGGATCACATCCTGTAATTGGAAAAACACTGGTCTAAGACTTTTTTCTGTAGGCATGTGAATATAATCATGTATTACTTCCCTTTCTGTGGATAGGTTTTGACTACCCTATCTTTAGACTATCGGTATTCCATGGAGCATCTTTTAAACGGTACTGTTGCAAGAGAACCAGATTAACCTCTGATTTATAGACTGACATTTTCACTATAGTTGTAATCTATAACTGAATCTTGTTCAATGCATGGTACATATTAGTGTATGTAATAATGAGGCATCTTATGACCAGATTCTGTTATATATTTAAAAATAAGCAGCCAGATAGAAATTGGAAAATCGCATTGTCCAAATAAAGAAAACGTTGAAATGAGGTTGAATAGGGAACAATTTAAACACATTATTAAAATAGATTCTCTTTTAAATTGGTGAAAATGCTTTAAAATCAATTCCACTATTATTCTAATTCAATATTAATACATAACTTTGTTTTAAAGATTTTCTCTGAATTTTGAAAGGTCTTGATTGCCAGTTTGTAGGAAGTCCGTTTGCAAAAATGTAGGTTTTGAATTGTATTTTTTATCTGCTCAAATTAATAGAATACTGATAATCATCATGAGTAAGAGAAAACAGTTAGATAACCCTCTACTCATAGATGGTTCAAGCATATGATTGTTTTTGTTCCGCTCATAGCATGCCTTATAGTTGAAACAGTAAGTTGAAACTTATCGTTTTCCATTTGCTAGCTGTATGTGTTAGATATGGAAAGAGCATTAGATTAGAGGACTAGAACCCTGGTTCTGGCCCTGACTTCATCATTAACTGTGATGTGATCCCAGGCAGGCCACTCTGATTTCCCCTCTGCAAATTGAAGATAATCATACTAAAGCTAAATATCTGAACATTATAAAAATAATAATTGGTTCTTGGAAACAGAAAGAAAACTCCATAGATCAAATGAAATAATGTTTGAAACAATAACCATTCTAAAAAACTCTGCAGGAATCCTATCCTAATCCATGTATCCATATGTTAGTATTAATAGCAATAATCCAAAACCAAAACATTATTATTTAAGTAAATATTTAGCTTTTGGATTTGAAGTATTAACTTTAAGGGAAATAAGCCTATGATAAAATAGTGCTTCTTTGTTGTACTCTTTAATTAGTGTTTAGTTTTTATAATATATGTAGGTATATTTGCATATCCACATACACACAAGAAGTGCATATTTAAATGGTTAACAAATAAGGATGTTGACATTTACACTGCATTAACACTAAAAATAAAATAGTATATATTTAATTATAAGGATGATTTAGACTAGAGGGGAAGAAGAGTTTCTTAAAAATAATAATGTCTGGGAACTAGGCTGGGCTTGAAAGGAAAGGTTATGGAACTTTCTTCTATGAAGTTGTATAAGATATAGACAATGACTGGAGGACTAGATGATGTATGAATTCTTTTAAGCTCTCGATTTCCACATAGACTCTAACAAATAAGTCAAAACATGAAACAGATGCAGAGTGACTAGTGGCTGGTTTGCTCCTCACTTATTCATCCCCTATTTTCTCCAGTACACCATTGTTATTTGCCATATAGCTTAAGTTTCAATAGTAGTATATATGACTTGAGAATAGGCAGTTGTGTCTTGTATTTCTATCTTTTGTGGTGTCTAGCACAGAGAAATGCTCAATTGATTCATTAATTAAACTAAAACTAAAGTTCTTACCTTTTCATCATGAGGTGGATCCAGGAAGGAACTAATACTGCAAAGGATAACGTGTCCTTCTGTGTGAAATTTAAACATTGGAATTTTTAATTAGATATTCTGTTGTCTAAGTAGATACTATTCAGACTTGTTTTGAATCAGGCATTTAAAATGGTAAATAAAATAGTATCTGAGAGGTGCAGTGGCGGCAGCTGCAGCAGGGACGCGAGCAAGGCAGTGACCATGTGGGAAGTGTTCTCACTCTTGGGAAGCTGCTGGGCACCGTTGCTGCACTGAACATGGTCCTGTGCCTGCTCTGAGTGTTCTTAGCGATGGCCTGAAAATCTGGTGGTGCCAGCCACTCGGAGCAAATCCACAACCTCCACAAAAATGGAATCATCAAGACAAAGTATTTGAAGTAATGCTGGCCACAGACCACTCCCACTATGCAAGATGAAACCCTTATATGGATTCTCCACAATCAATAGGGTTCCAAGCAAAAATCAGTGCTCCACACATGTATGCATATGCACTTGTACTTCTATTTGATTAATTGCATGAAGGAGCTAAAGCTTTTGATGTAGAATATGGAAGTGGAATTCTTACTTCATGTTTTGCATGAAGTTGGATCTAGTGGAAAAGTCATAGGAATTGATCACATTAAAGAGCTAGTAGATTATCCAATGGTTTTGTTTTCAGGGAGAGTGCAACTGGTTGTGGGAGATGGAAGAATGGAGTATGCTGAAGAAACCCTGTATGATGTTATTCGTGTAGGAGCTGCAACCCCAGTTGTGACCCAGGCTCTAATAGACCAGTTAAAGCCTGGTGGAAGATTGATATTACCGGTTGGTCCTGCAGGTGGAAACCAGATGTTGGAACAGTGTGACAAGCTACAAGATGGCAGTGATATACATGGCTTTAACAGATTAAAAAAAACAAAAACAAAAACCCTCACAGTGGTCTAGGGACGAACTGCTGCTTTTTAGCAACATCAGCTTGACCTGTATATAATATTACAGTGGATTGCTCACCTCAGTCCTTAAAGCTTTTTGAAAATCAACAGCATCACAGCTTGTTTTGGGCATTCATACACTATTTTCAGCATGAAAATGTGTGGTTTTGTGGGATTTCTAATCCTTCAAAGAGGCACAGAAGCCAAACTGGTAGAAGAAGGATGCTAAGTATAAATTTGTGTATTATTACTTTAACATGCCCACATTTTACTTTACATATTAAAAGGAGGGGTTCTGCAAAGTGGAAAACTTAGTTTGTGAATTGATTTTGAGGAGTGGTTTTTCTTTTCTTAGACACTTAGTTCTGTTCTGATGTGAATTTATCAGATTGCTTTTGTGTATCAGATAACACCACCATTCACAAGTTAAGTTTCTTGGATTTTGGATATCTGTTCAATGCTACTAAGAAAATAGAGATGAGCTCCCTTTTTAAAGCTTTTGACGTGGTGTCATAGAATGGCATGTTGTAGATACAATCAGCTGCTCTGTTACCTTAAAACTAAGCATTTATAAATATTAAAACTTAAGAAGATGGCAGGTGATTTCCTTTAAAACAGCTGTTCAGATTGGACATACTTGTCATAGGTCTTTCTTTAAAAGTTATAGGAGACTTGTAGCTCAGTATTGTTTTCTCTGTTTCTAATTTGCTGCTGATAATGTATATGGATTTAACATGCGGTGTAAGCTGCGTCCTAGTTACTGAACAGTTTATGCAGTGCTGCTTTGCCAAGTAAAGTCAAAAGTGAAAGAGGCAAAAAAAGAAAAAATTGAATCTGAGAAACCAGAAATGAAAGGCGAAGTTTCATGTCAATTTTTACATGGAGAAATTCCTTTTCATTTCTAGCTTAATAAGTCATAATGTTTTGCCTCATACACTCAAAGTTGTTGTAAACATCAGGGTAGATGAAAGAGAAATGAATACACCACTACCAAATGGAGTCCAAGCTGTTATGGACACACAAATCCTACAATCCAAATGATAGCTACAAAAATTAGATTTAAAAAAGCAACAATGACTACACTGAGCATCATATTCAAACTGCAGAAAATCAAATATAAAGAAATAATCTTCAGGGACTTCCCTAGTGGCGCAGTGGTTAAGAATCTGCCTGCCAATGCAGGGGACATGGGTTCGAGCCCTGGTCCGGAAAAATCCCACATGCCGTGGAGCAACTAAGCCCGTGCACCACAACTACTGATCCTCTGCTCTAGAGCCCACGAACCACAACTACTGAAGCCCGTGTACCTAGAGCCCCTGCTCCGCAACAAGAGAAGCCACCACAATGAGAAGCCCGTGCACTGCAATGAAGAGTAGCCCCCGCTCACCGCAACTAGAGAAAGCCTGCGTGCAGCAGTGAAAACCCAACGCAGCCAAAAATAAATTAATTAATTTTAAAAAAAAGAAAGAAAAGAAATAATCTTCGGAGAAGCCAGAGGGGGGAAAATAACACCTTTCTTACAGGAGCAAAGATAAGAATTACATATGACTTCTCAGAAACTCTACACAAGCAAGAAGAGAACAGAGTGAAATATTTAAAGTGAGCAAAAACCCCACCAACATAGAATTCTGTATCCTGAGAAATTATTCTTTAAAAGTGAAGGAGAAATAAAGATTTTCTCAGACAAGCAAAAACAGAGTTTTTATTGCCAGTAAACCTGCCTTGCAAGAAATGTTTTTTAAAGTTCTTAAGAGAGAAGGAAAAAGATATAGGTCAGAAACTCAAATTTACATAAAGAAAGACATGCATAAGAGAAAGAATGAAGATAAAAACTAATAGATAACAGTTTATTCAAAATAATAACAGCAACTGTATTTGATGATTATAGCTTATGAATACTTGAAATGAAAGACAGCAAGGATGTTAAGTGATAGAAGAATTAGGAATACTTTTATAAGGTACTTGCACTACCTGTGAAGTGGTATAGTGTTATTATTTGAAAGTGGACATGGATTTGATGTAAGTATATATTGTAAATTCTGGGGAGACCACTTTTAAAAGTTAAGAAAATATTCCATGGTTGCTACTTGATAACGAGGTGCAGGGTGCTTGTCAGGGAAGAGACGCCCAGGTTGGCAGGCCAGGCCGAGGCTCTGATCACTCAGTGCCAGCAGCAGCAACAGACTCATGCCCTGCCCTCAAAAACAAACAAATAAATAAAAAAATTTTTAAAAGGAGTATATTTGATATGCTAAGAATGGAGGGAAAATGGAATCATATAAAATGCTCACTTAAAACCACAAAAGGCAGAAAAATAGTAGAAGACAAAAGAAGGAACAAAAACAAGGGCATCAAAGAGAAAACAGTAAGAAATATGGTAGATATTAATTCAACTATATCAGTGATCACTTTAGAGGTCAACAGCTGAATAAACCAATTAAAAGACAGAGCTTGTCAGAATAGAATAAAAGGTAACACCCAACTATATGCTATCCACAAAAAATTCACTTTAAATATAAAGACACATATAGATAAAAAGTAAAGAGAAAGATGTATTGTGCTAACACTAATAATAAAAAAAGTAGGAGTACCTATTATTACTTTCAAAAAGGAAGTCTTCAGAGCAAGGAAAATTATCAGGGACAAAGAGGGGCATTACATAATGATAAAGGGGTTGATACTTCAAGAAGACATAACAATCCTTAACATGTATGTGCATAATAGAGCATCAAAATACAGAATCACAAGGAGGAATAGATGAATCCATGTTTATAGTTGGAGACTTCAATACCCAACTATCAGAAATGGACAGAAAATCAGTAAGGACATAGTTGAACTAAACAGCACCATCAATCAACATGGATATAATTGACATCCATAGAGTACTTCATCAAACAGCAGCAGAATACACATATTTCTCAAGCTCTCATGGAACATTTACTGATATAGACCACTTTCTGAGCCATAAATCACACCTTAACAAATTTAAAAGGATGGAAATCATAAAATGTATGCTCTCAATGTAAGAAATGGCACAATGGAATTAAATTAGAAATCAACAACAAAAATTAAGCTGGAAAATCTCATAATACTTGGAGATTAAACAACACACTTCTAAATAATAGGTCAATAAAGAAATCTTTATAGAAATTTAAAAATATTTTTAACTAAATGAAAGTGAAAATACACCTTATCAAAATTTGTGGAAAGCAGTGAAAGCAGTGCTTATAAGAGAAATTTATAGCATTAGATGTATATATTAGAAAAGAAGAAATATCTAAAATAAATAATCTAAGTTTCCACCTTAGGAAACTAGAAAAAGAAGAGTAAATTAAATCCAAAGTAAGCAGAGGAAGAGAAATAATAAAAATTAGAACAGAAATCTATTAAACTAAAAGTAGAAAATCAAGAGAAAAAATCAACAAAACCAAAAGTTGCTTGTTTGAAAAGATCAATAAAATGATAAAGCACTGCTAACTAAGAAAAAAGAGAGAAAACATAAATTACTAATATCATTAATTAAGAGGGGAGATCACTACAGGCCTCATGGGCACTAAAAGGATAATAATGGAATAGTATGAACTCTATGCCCACAAATTTAATAACCCAGATTAAATGGACCAATTCCATGAGAGCACAATCTGCCAAAACTCACACAAGAAGCTAGACAATCTGTACAGGCCTACATTTTTAAAACTTTTAAAAAGTGAGATATAATTGATGTATAATATTATATGTCACAGGTGTACAACATAATCCACAATTTTTAAAGGTTATACTCCATTTAAAGTTATTATAAAATATTGGCTATATTCCCTATATTGTAAAATATATTCTTGTAACTTATTTATTTTATACATAATAGTTTGTACTTCTTAATCCCCTACTCCTATCTTACCCCCTGCTTCCCTCTCCCCACTGGTAACCACTAGCTTGTTCTCTATTTTCTTCTATTATATGCCTTAGTTTTTTTTAAGATTCCACATATAAGTGATATCACACAGCATTTGTCTTTCTCTGTGTGACTTATTTCACTTAGCATAATACCCTCCAAGTCCATCCATGTTTTTGCAAATGGCAAAATTTCATTCTCTTTTATGGCTGAGTAGTATTCCATTATATATATGTATGTGTATATATATATATATATATATATATATATATATATATATATCTCACATCTTCTCTGCCCATTCATCTGTTAATGAGCATGTAGGTTGCTTCCATACCTTGGCAATTGTAAGTAATGCTACTATGAACATTAGGTGTATTTTTCTTGAATTAGTGTTCTGTTTTTTTCAGATATATACCCAAGAGTGGAACTGTTGGGTCATATGGTCTATTTATAGTTTTTTGAGAAACGCTCATACTGTTTTCCACAGTGGTTGCACCAATTTACATTCCCACCAACAGTGTAGAAGGCTTCCCTTTTCTCCACATCCTCACCAACATTTGTTATTTGTAAACTTTTTGATGTTAGCCATTCTGACAGGTGTGAGGTGTTATCTCATTGCGGTTTTGATTTGCATTTTGCTGATGATTAGTAATGTTGAGCATCTTTTCATGTGCCTGTTGGCCATCTGCATGTCCTCTTTGGAAAAAACTGTCAATTCAGTTCTTCAGCCCATTTTTTAAAATTAGATTTATTTTTTTAATTTGGTTGCGTCGGGTCTTAGTTGTGGTATCTGGGCTCCTTAGTTGCGGCTTATGGGCTCCTTAGTTGCAGCTCACCAGCTCCTTAGTTGTGGCTCACTGGCTCCTTAGTTGTGGCATGTGAACTCTTTGTTGCAGCATGCATGTGGGAACTAGTTCCCAGGCCAGGGATCAAACCCAGGCCCCCTGCATTGGGCGTGCAGAGTCTTAACCACTGCATGACCCCACCAGGGAAGTCCCAGTTTTGGGGTTTTATTTTTTAATGTTGATTCATATGAGCTGTTTATGTACTTTAGATATTAATCCCTTATACAGTTAATATCAATTGCAAATATTTTCTCCCATTCATTTTGGTTGTTTTTTCATTTTGTCAATGGTTTCCTTCTCTGTGCAAAACTTTTAACTTTAATTAGTTCCCATTTGTTTATTTTTGCTTTTATTTCCTTTGCTTTGGCAGACAGATACAAAAAATATATATATTGCTACAATTTATGTCAAAGAGTGTTCTGCCTATGTTTTCCTCAAGGAGTTTTATGGTTTTCTGTCTTACATTTAGATATTTAATCCATTTAGAGTTTATTTTTGTATATGGTATGAGAAAGTGTTCTAACTTCATTCTTTTACATGTAGCTGTGCAGTTTTTCCAGCACAACTTATTGATGAGACTGTCTTTTCTCATTTCTCATTTTCTCATTTCTCCTTTGTACTTTTCTCAAAGTACAAAGGAGGTATACTCTTGCCTCCTTTGTCATAAATTAATTGACCATAAGTGTGTGGGTTTATTTCTGGGCTCTGTATTCTGTTCCACTGATCTGTGTATCTTTTTTTTTTTTCCACCAGTATCATACTATTTTGATTACTGTAGCTTTGTAATATAGTCTGAAGTCAGGGAGTATGGTTTCTCCAGCTCTGTTCTTCTTTCTCAAGGTTGTTTTGGCTATTCAAGGGCTTTGTGTTCCCGTACAAATTTTTAAAATTATTTGCCCTAGTTTTGTGAAAAAATGTCATTGATATTTTGATAGGGATTGCATTGAATCTGTAGATTACCTTGGGTAGTATGGTCATTTTAACAATGCTAATTCTTCCAATTCATGAACACTGTATATCTTTCTTTCTCTTTGTGTCATCTTCAATTTCCTGCATCAGAGACTTGTAGTTTTTTAAGTATAGGTCTTTTACCTCCTTAGGTAGATTTATTCCAGGTATTTTATTCTTTTTGATGCAATGGTAAATGGGTTTTTTTTCTAAATTTCTTTTTCTGATAGTTCATTGTTAGTGTATAGAAATGAAACGGATTTCTGTGTATTTATTTTGTATTCTGCAACTTTACTGAATTCATTGATGAGCTCTAGTAGTTTTCTGGTAGCTTCTTTAGGATTTTCTACGTGTAGTATCATGTCATCCTCAAAAAGTGACAGTTTTACTTCTCCTTTTCCAATTTGGATTCATTTTCTTTTTCTTCTCTGATTGCCATGGCTAGGACTTCCAAAACTATGTTGAATAAAAGTGGAGAGAGTGGACATCCTTGTCTTTTTCCTGATCTTAGAGGAAATGCTTTCAGCTCTTCACCATTGAATATGATGTTAGTTGTGAGTTTGTCATATATGGCTTTTACTATGTTGAGGTAGGTTCCCTCTATGCCCACTTTCTGGAGAGTTTTTATCATAAATAGGTGTTGAATTTTGTCAAAAGCTTCTTCTGCATCTATTGAGATGATCATATGTTTTTTATTCTTCAGTTTGTTAATATGGTGTATCACATTGATTGATTTGCATATATTGAAGAATCCTTGCATCCCTGGGATAAATGCCAATTGATCATGGTGTATGATCCTTTTAATATGTTGCTGGATTCAGTTTGCTAGTATTTTGTTGAGGAGTTTTTCCTCTGTTTTCATCAGCAATATTGGCCTGTAATTTTTGTTTTTTGTCATATCTTTGGTTTTGGTATCAGGGTGATTCTGGCCTTGTACAATAGAATTAGTTCAGAAGCATTCCTTCCTCTGCAATTTTTGGGAATAGTTTGAGAAGGATATGTGTTAACTGTTCTCTAAATGTTTGGTAGAATTCACCTGTGAAGCCATCTGGTCCTGGTCTTTTGTTTGTTGGGAGTTTTAAAACTGCTGATTCAATTTCAGTACTGGTAATTTGTCTGTTCATATTTTCTATTTCTTCCTGGTTCAATCTTAGGAGATTGTACATTGCTAAGAATTTGTCCATTTCTTCTAGGTTGTCCATTTTATTGGCACCTAGTTGTTCATAGTAGTCTCTTATATTCCTTTGTATTTATGTGGTGTCCATTTTAACTTCTCCCTTTTCATTTCTGATTTTACTGATTTGGGCCCTTTCTCTTTTTTTCTTGATGAGTCTGGCTAGAGGTTTATCAATTTTGTTTATCTTTTCAAAGAACCAGAATTTAGTTTCATTGATCTTTTCTATTGTTTACTTAGTCTCTATTTCATCTATTTCTGCTCTGATCTTTATGATTTCTTTCCCTCTAGTAGCTTTTGGCTTTGATTATTCTTCTTTCTCTTGTTGATTTTGGTGTAAGATTAGGTTATTTGAGATTTTTCTTGTTTCCTGACATAGGCTTGTATTACTAGAAAATTTCCTCTTAGAACTGATTTTACTGTGACCCATAGATTTTTGGATTGTTCTCTTTTCATTCTCATTTGTCTCCAGGTATTTTCTGATTCCTCTTTGATTTCTTCAGTGATCCATTCATTATTTAGTAGCATATTGTTTAGCCTCCAAGTGTTTGTGTTTTTTATAGCTTTTTCCCCTTACAGTTGATTTCTAGTCTCATAGCATTGTGGTAGAAAAAGATGCTTGAAATGATTCTAATTTTGTTAAATTTACCAAAGCTTGTTTTTTTACATAGGTCTATATTATTAAAGAAATTAAATCAGTAATTAATAATCTTCCAAAACAGAAAACATCAGGACAACTTGGGTTTAATGGTGAATTCCACCATACATTTAAGGAAGAATATCAATTCTTTACAGT
The DNA here is from genome assembly GCF_008692025.1 of Phocoena sinus. Classification (NCBI taxonomy): domain Eukaryota; kingdom Metazoa; phylum Chordata; class Mammalia; order Artiodactyla; family Phocoenidae; genus Phocoena; species Phocoena sinus. The sequence goes on along the minus strand of NC_045763.1, from coordinate 156,115,060 downwards.
CTCTTTCAGAAGACAGATGCACAGGGAATAGTTATTTACTCATTTTATGAGGCCAGGATTACTATAATACCAAAACCAGACAAAGATATTTCAATAAAAGAAAACTACAGACCAAAATCTCTTATAAATATAGATGTAAAATTCCTCAACAAAATAAGCAATATAAAAAAGTTATATACAATGACTTAATTGGATTTATCCTAGGTATAGAAGGCTGGTTCAACATTTGAAAATCAGTGAATGCAATTCACCATATCCACAGGCTAAAGAAGAAAAATCATACGATCACATCAATAGATGCAGATAAAACATTTGACAAAATCCAATACACACTCATGATTAAAAAAAAACCCTCTCAATCTAGACACAGATTTTGTACCCTTCATACACAAAAAAACTGATGATGAATCGTAGATCTAAATATAAAATGCAAAATTATAGAAGTCCTAGAAGAAAATTTAGATGACCTTAAGTTTGGTAATGACTTTTAGATACAGCACCAAAGGCATGATCTGTGAAGCAAATCATTGATAAGTTGGACTTCATTAAAATTTAAAACTACTGCTCTGCAATAAGTACCATCAAGGGAACAGGAAGACAAGCCAGGAGAAAATATTTGCAAAGATATATCTGATAAAGGACTTTTATCTAAAATATACAAAGAACTCTTGAAACTCAAACTCAACAATCAGAAAACAAGTAAGTCTATTAAAAAATAGGCAAAAAAATCTGAGCATACACAACATAGAAGAAGGCAATACATATATGAAAAGATGCTCCACATCTTATGTCATTGTAGAAATGGAAATTAAAGCCACTATCACTACACACCTCTTAGAATGGCCAATTTCCAAAACACTGACAACATCAAATGCTGGTGGGGATGTGGAGCAACAGGAGCTTTCATTTATTGTTGGTGGGAATGCAAAGTGGTACTGCTACTTTGGAAGACATTTTGGCAGCTTCTTACAAAACTAAACATACTCTTACCAGGAGATCCAGAACTCATGCTCCTTGGTGTTTACCCAAATGAGTTGAAAGTGTATGTCCTCACAAAAACCTGCAGCTAAATATTTATAGCAGCTTTATTCATAATTGCCAAAATTTGAAAGTAACCAAGATGACCTTCAGTAGGTGAATGGATAAGCTGTAGTGCATTCAGACAATGGAATATTATTCAGCATTAAAAAGAAATGAGCTATCAAACCATGAAAAGACATGGAAGAACCTTATATGCACATTACTAAGTGAAGGAAGCCAATCTGAAAAGGCTGCATACTGTATGATTTCAACCACATGACATTCTGTAAAAGCCAAAACTGTGGAGAGACATTAAAGATCAGTGATTGCTGGGTTAAGAGAGGAGGGAAGGATAAATAGGCTGGGCACAGGGTTTTTGTAGGATATTGAAACTACTCTGTATGATACTGTAGTGGTGGATATATGTCATTACACATTTGTTGGACTATTACACATTATGAACTTTGGGTGATTATTATGTGTCAGTGTAGGTTCATTGACTGTAACAAATGTATCACTCTGGTGCAGAATGTTGAAAATGGGGGAGGCTGCGTGCAGTGTGGCAGTAGGGGTAAGGTGTATATGAGCACTCTGCAATTTATGCTGAAATTTTCTGTGAACCTAAAACTGATCTAAAAGATAAACCCTGTTTAATAACAACAGAAAAACAACAACTAATGGTGTCTGAGGATGCCTGATTAAAATAGTGACTCAGTAGCAACCCCCATAAAAGTTCTTCTAGTATCCACCAAAGCACAGATAAAGGAAGCTTAAGGTCAGAATCTAGGAGGTCTTCTTTAATTATAATATATAGGAGACTGGATTGGATCCCAAATGCACCCCCACCCTATTTTTCTAGGCCACAGCAAAAACTACAAATCTCAAGAAGTAGATGGCTTACATGACAGAAAAATTGTTCTGGGCAGAGACAAAGAGGGATAACCGTAAAAGAGGTGCATTCTAGGAATTTTGTAGATAATTTCAAATTTTAGTTCTATGTATTTTGTTAGAAAAGGCTTACCATATAGAAGGTAAAGTTTGTGCAAAAATATACAAGCAGGAACACAATTTGCCTGATTTTAGATTTCTCTATTCTGCTATAAACAGAAACAGTGTTTGTGGAAACTATGAAGATTGCCAGATAAATAAAAATAAGAAGTCAAGAATAAGATTATCAGAGTATAAAAGGACTGGTGATGAGCAATAAGAAACAGATAAAATAAAGATAACTTTATCATTTATTTTTATTGAAGTATAGTTGATTTGTGATAGTTTCTGGTGTATAGAAAAGTGATTCAGTTATACATGTATATTCTTTTTCAGATTCTTTTCCATTATAGTTTATTACAAGATATTGAATATAGCTCCCTGTGCTATATAGTAGGACCTTGTTGTTTATGTATTTTTTTTTTTTGGTGGTACGCGGGCCTCTCACTGTTGTGGCCTCTCCCGTTGCGGAGCGCAGGCTCAGTGGCCATGGCTCACAGGCCTAGCCGCTCCGCGGCATGTGGGATCTTCCCAGACGGGGGCATGAACCTGTGTCCCCTGCATCGGCAGGTGGACTCCCAAACACTGCGCCACCAGGGAAGCCCTATGTATTTTATATACAGTAGCTTGTATCTCCTGATCTCAAACTCCTAATTTATCCTTCCTCCACCGCTTTCCCCTTTGGTAACCATAAGTTTGTTTTCTATGTCTGTGAGTCTGTTTCTATTTTGTAAATAAGTTCATTTAAATAAAGGTAACTTTAAATAAATATTGTAAACCTACTGGTAATACTGAATGCAAACGTAAACAATTATTTTCTATAATCTCCAGAAGACTCAAATAATTGTTGGTACGAAATAATTTGTTGCAACTTTTGTAAAATAACTTTTGAAATGAAAAAACATTTTT